>NC_079313.1:116064237-117314237 GCF_029931775.1 Euleptes europaea | reverse complement strand
CCTTGAAAACTCATACCCCGAAAATCTTGTTGGTCTCTAGGTGCTACTGGACTCAAATCCAGTTGTTCAGATTAGTTAACATTCATTTGTTTGTTTGTTTGTTTGCCTACCACAATGAGAAAAGCATAAGCATTTTATAAGTCCATTTTATGGTTCAACTTGCACAAATGCGTACGTAAAGACAGATAAAAAAATAATTTACATTGGTCATTTATGAGCCATAAAAAGGAATACAGAGCATATCCTTAATCCACTGGAATTAATATTGTTGGCTTCAGCACACAAATTAAATTGAGTGAAAGGGGGTACATAAATTTACTAGTAGTGAAAAACTCTCTAGTACAATGTCTTGCCATGTGAGACCTTTAGAGCGAATGAGTGCTTTTTTCAGTATTGATTATGTTTGTCTCATATTATTTCTGGTAGATGATTTAATTTTCTTCTGTTTGGATTGTAATAAACACGGTACCAGGAGGTGCTTGTTTCTTTGTTTGACTGTAGCCAGACAATTTCCCATGGACCACAACCCCTAGTCATTCCTTGATGATAGGTAGGTAGGTAGGTAGGTAGGTAGGTAGGTAGGTAGATAGATAGATAGATAGATGTGTGTGTGTGTGTGTGTGTGTGTGTCGCCCAACCAGTAATGGCAATTTTTTCCCCCTACATATATTTTTGACAGGATTATCAAAATCCCAGATTGCAGCGAAATGCTATGCTTCCAGATACGAGGAGCAGCGCCACCATATGTCCATGCTGTGGGGCGAGGTAAGAAAAGGGAATGCAACACGAGGGGTGGATCTAAAATGTCGCCTCCATAGGCTGGAGAAAGGCTTCAGACTTTGCTGAGAGGAGCGGTGGGATACAAGCTGGGGATTTACTCCTGTGTACTACCTTGCAGACCAGGGCTGTGTAGAGAGTGGGTGGATACCTTCAGGGGATGTGCATGCAGATGTTTCATTATGTATAATTGCTTCCAGAATTTAGTGTATGTGTGTACCGAGGGCAGGGTGGAGTGAGTAGTGGGACAGGAGGGCACCATGAAGAGCTGTGGCCATCTCCTCGCACTCATAGAATGAGGTGAGGCTACAGGGGATGCTGGATTGACTTGGGGCAACAGACAGCTCTCTACACAAGGGCTATTCTTAAGTGCTTCTCGGTGAGATAAGTAGCATTTAAAACATGATGTAGAGAATTGGACATGGCAAGTTCCTGCTCACCAAATGCAATACTTTGCATCATGGTTTTTATATACCACCCAGGTCCCAAATTTCAAAGACTGTAAAAACAATTCATACTGGGATAGTATAAATGTGAATATGTCTGTGCCAGTTTGAGTTATGAGTGCTTTTTTTACACTGCACTCGATTACCATATATCCAAGTTCAGCTCTACCATGGACTGCATGTGCTCTGGAAGCAGAGCCCTCCTTTGGAGGAAAATGGATTGTGTAGCATCAGCCCCGGTGATTGATTGGCAGCATGAAGCCTCTGGATTGGCCAGGCCAGGTATAAATAATAGGAACTGGGCCTTCTGCCCCTTCCTGGTCCAAGAGAGCAGTCCTTTCTTGCTTCTTGGACTTCAAGCTTCTGTAGTTTCTCTATATCCAGTCATTGACCTCAGAGACATTGAGTTAGATGGTGTAGATATGGAAATAGCTGGCCATGGTTGTCACCTGGCCCCAAATATCCAAATCTTTTGATATTTATGATGTTGAAAAAGACTGGTTATAAGGTTATAAACCAGTGTGGTGTTGTGGTTAAGAGCAGTGGACTCTAATCTGGAGAACTGGGTTTGATTCCCTGTCCTCCACATGAGTGGCGGACTGTAATCTGGTGAACTGGATTGGTTTCCCCACTCCTACACATGAAGCCAGCTGGGTGACCTTGAGCTAGTCACATTTCTCTCTGAACTTTCTCAGCCCGTCCTACCTCACAAGGTGTCAGTTGTGGGGAGAGGAAGGGAAGGAGATTATAAACCAGTTTGAGTCTCCTTAAAAGGTAGAGAAAGTCAGCATATAAAAACCAACTATTCTTCTTTAAAAGTCCCTTTGACCAGTTTTTCTTAATGAACATTTGCAAAAGAACCACTGGCTTGCTTCAGAAATCTACCTTTGTCCAGAAAAGTTTCCTTCCTTGCTTTCTGGATTGCCATGCCTCCTTAACATGACTCCTGTCCCCTTCTTTTTAAGGCTCGGAAGCTGCAGCGGTGGGGCTTCATCCAGGACAGTGTATTTTGAAAGTGAATGGAAATAGTGTGATGCATGAAAATTACACTGAGGTTTTGGAGCACTTTACAGCATACAGGAACAGACAGCAGGAATTTCTGGTGAGCGCAGAGGTGCTGGTCAGGGAGGTGACGTATTCTTAAAATAATTTGCTGGGGGGTGGAGAAAATGTAATATCATATTGTTATGCGACTGTGTGCTGAAGAAACCTGCTTTGAATTACATCCCTTCATCAGCCAGGGAGGGTGCTTACAATTCATGTCAAAGTAGAACTTCGTACATTTCTTTTAGCCACAAAGATTCCTGTGCAGGCAGTAACAGATGGCTTCTCTTTTAATAGTCGGAACAAACCCAAGTGACAAAAATAGGATTTGGTTCTGAAACTTGAACATTCCCCTAAATCAAGGGTGGATTAAACAATCTCCAGGATTTTGTTTTGCATCATCTCGAGCCACGCTTATTTTTCATCCTCTCTCTTTTTTTCCCTTTTCTCAAAGTTCAGTCCAGTTTATATGCTCTTAAAATCCAGACTGCACTTCAGCACTAATTATGGGTAGACTAAATTTATCCCATTGGTCAGTGGCTCCCAAATGTTTTACAAGGGAAACCCACCAATCTCACCCTTGGTTTTTTTTTTGCACAATCAAGAGAAAACTTGTACCAAGAGCTGTAAGTCTTGTAAAAGTATTGGAGGCTGCATCTGCTTTGTGTGTAGAATGCCCCAGGTTCATCTCCTGTTAAAAGGATCTCAGCTAGCAGTTCGTTGGGAAAGTCTGCAGAGAACATAAGAGTCTGCACATGTGCAGACTCTTATGTTCTCTGCAGACTTTCCCAACGAACTGCTAGCTGAGATCCTTTTAACAGGAGATGAACCTGGGGCATTCTACACACAAAGCAGATGCAGCCTCCAATACTTTTACAAGACTTACAGCTCTTGGTACAAGTTCTTCTCTTGATTGTGCAAAAACAAAACCCCCCCAAGGGTGAGATCTGGTGGGTCTTCCCTTGTTGTGGTTAGAATGTGCCGGGCAGGCGTGTCCCTCACCCCAGTGGCCCCTGACCGAGCGGCTCTCAATTGAGACCTTCTATTGGAAATTCTCACAAGTAGGTCCAAGAGGTTTCAGAGGACAGAAGGCAATTGCGTTCACTTTCATTGCCAATTCCATTTGCATGTGACAAGAACCTGGGGTTTTCTGTAATGATTGTGTCCAACTAATGAGTACAGTTCCGGGCACCAAACTCAGAAGGACAAATTGGAATGGGTTCAGAGGAGGGCAACGACGATTATAGAGGTTTAAAGGAGCTGGGATTCTTTTTCTTGGAAAAGAGACAACTGAGTGGAGACACAATTGAGCTCTTCCAAGTATTTTCAGTGCCGTCACATGAAAGAGAACAATGGCTAGTCCTCTGCTGCTCCAGAGGTGAAGACTCGATCTAATGGGCCTAAGTTGTTGTTGGTGGAAAGTGCCATCAAGTCATAGCTGACTGGAGGTGACCCTGCAGGGTTTTCAAGGCAAGAGACATTGAGAGGTTTGCCATTGCCTGCCTTCGCATGGGCTGAGAGAGTTTCTCATGGGAGATCCTCAGGTAGAGGCTGTCTAGCCATCAGCTGGGGATCCGCTGGCTTTGGATTTCCTGCCCCAAGCAGTGGATTGGACTAGATGTCCTGGGAAGTCCTTCCAACTCCATTATTCTACATGCAGGGGGGAATGCATAGCAAGCAATCCTAAGCAGGTCTACCCAAGATCCTACTCATGTCTGTTCAATGGACCTTACTCCCAGGAAAGTGTTTTTAGGTTTGCAGTGATCGCCTCTGAAGGAAATAAGAGAAAAAAAAATCACAGTGGTAGGGCTTGCTAGGGAGGGCACTCTGTTACCATCACTTGTTATATAATAAAAAGGTGTTCATTTCCCCATGTGGAATGTTGCTGGCACTTCCACAAAGTGTGTGCAGTCAGTGTGCTATCTGGGAAAATATCCAGTTTTTCCAGGTGTAAAGAAAAAAAAAAGCCCTTTAAATGCTGAAAAAAGACTCACCTCTTTAATGTGCACAGTAACCATGCAATAAATTACCAGGTTTGTGCTAAAATACGAATGTTCCCTGTTCAGCACGCATCTCCTGCATGCCCCTTTAAAAGGTAAAGGTCCCCTGTGCAAGCACTGGGTCATTCCTGACCCATGGAGTGATGTCACATCCCAACGTTTTCTAGGCAGACTTTGTTTACAGGGTGGTTTGCCAGTGCCTTCCCCAGTCATCTTCCCTTTACCCCCAGCAAGCTGGGTACTCATTTTACCGACCTCGGAAGGATGGAAGGCTGAGTCAACCTTGAGCCAGCTACCTGAAACCAACTTCCGTTGGGATCGAACTCAGGTCGTGTGCAGAGCTTAGACTGCAGTACTGCAGCTTACCACTCTGCGCCACGGGGCTCTGTGCATGCCCCTTACCCCATACTTTATATGTGGTGGGTTGATGTGTGAAAAGAACAACCAGATCTCTGCATATAGTTTGAATTTGAGACTCCTCTATCCACCTGAAACTCATCTCCCTGCTATTGAGTCCAATTTCAGACTAATTTCCTCAGTATGCTTTTACCACTCATGACTCTCAGCATGCTTTTTCAAACATTATGGATTAAATGTTTACCAGATCCCATTTCCAGCAGCAGCACACAACTGTTTCATTGGGCACATGTGGAGAAATAGAGACAGCTGCTTCGAACACGATGTCCACTTTTCAGGATCAGCATAAGAAGGCATGTCTGAGTGCTTTATTTTATTTTATTCTATTAGATTTTTAACCCATCCTTTCCTGACCAAGGCTGGGCTCAGGGTGGAGAGCCAGCATGGTGTAGTGGCTAAGAGCGGTGGACTCTAATCTACAGAACCAGGTTTGATTCCCCACTCTTCCACATGAGTGGTGGACTCTAATCTAGTGAACTGGGTTGGTTTCCCCAGTCCTACTCATGAAGCCAGCTGGGCGACCTTGGGCTAGTCACAGTTCTTTCCGAACTCTCTCGGCCTCACCTACTTCACAAGGTGTCTGTTGTGGGGAGAGGAAGGGAAGGAGATTGTAAGCCGGTTTGATTCTCCTCAAAAGGTAGAGAAAATCTGTGACTCTTCTTCTTCCATCAAGTAGAAGTTCTAACAATATTTTGATTAAAATACAATCACACAATACATAAATATCATAAAACCTATAATACACTTTAACAATTCACTAAGTAAAACCAAGATCCAATGACACCTTTAATATTGGTAACAGTGAGCCAGGTGAAAAGGCAGCAGTAACCTATATAGGAGTACAAGAAGCGGGCAGGTGACACAGAGAGCGCAGGGAGGCCAGTCAAGGTGGAACCGCCGCTGCCCTCAACCATAGCCTAGCTGAACATCTCCATCTTGCAGGCCCTGCGGAACTGAACCAAGTTTTCAAATCTTTATCTCACTCATCCTGATAACAATCCTGTGAGGTGTGACAATTGGTGTTTTACAGATGAGGGTAAGGTCCAATAACTTGCCCACAGCTGTGTGAAAATCTGGTCCTGAGTAAAAGTTGGGAGATCTGTCTCTCAAGTTAAAGCCCACTGGGCCATCATTTGGCTAGGGGAGAAGGATCCGGAACATTTTGTCCAGCTCTGTAGCTCTAAAGAGCATTCCATCCCCCAAAACCTATCAGTTCCAGGTTTCTTTCAACCGACTGCTTTCTGACATACTTCCCATTTGTACTCTGTGTTTCAAGCTGCGGGAGCCATGAATGGTAACGACTGCCTGTCACAGTTCAGTGAACCGAGAGGTCAGATTAGAGTCCAGGCATCTAGCACAAAGGGAAGACGGTTTTCCCTCTCCGGGCCAGACCCAACAGTCTGCTTAAGTGATAACAAATGCCTGAAGCAATGCAATGTGCTAAATATCGCTTGCATCCATTATCCATGATAAGAGAGAACAAACAATGATGGTACTACGTGCTGGCAGTATGATTGCCTTTTGCCCTATTAAATGCCTTAATGATAAATGTAGTCCCCTGTGCAAGCATGGGGTCATTGCTAACCAATGGGATGACGTCACATCACGACGTTTACTGGACAGACTATGTTTACAGGGTGGCTTGCCATTGCCTTCCCCAGTCGTCTACACTTTACCCCCAGCAAGCTGGGTACTCATTTTACCAACCTCGGAAGGATGGAAGTCTGAGTCAACCTTGAGCCCGCTACCTGAAACCAACTTCCATCGGGATTGAACTCAGGTCGTGAGCAGTGCTTTGACAGCAGTACTGCTGCTTACCACTCTGTGCCCTGGGATTCTTATTAAATGCCTTACAGTGATATAGTGGTTTTGCATAGAATTATCAGTCAATTAAAATAATTGCATGTTACTGATAGAGAGGGTCACCAAGAGTGTGTGTCTGGCTTTACATTTCCTGACACAGTGGGAAACAGTTCTGTTTGTTCTATCGCCAACTTGTAGGAATAAGCAGGACTCCCAAGAGGTGTCACCCAGCCGGTGAGGGAAGAGGTGGTCAACAGGACCAGGGAAGGATTGGATGGAGGAAGACACCCTTGCTTCCTCTTGATGCTCCAAATTATTCACACATTCTGCAAGTTGCAATCTTGCATTTTAAATAAATTTTGTTTAGGTATTTCTACCCCACTTTTCTCCCAAATGGGTATCCAAAGTGGCTTCCAACATTTTCCCTCCTCCATTGTATCATGTCAACAACAACAAATGAGTGAGGTAACTTAGGTGAAGATTGACTGGCCCAACGTCACCGAGTGAGCTTCCATGGCAGAGTATCTCCCAGATCTGGACTCCCACATTCTAGTCTGACACTCTTAACTGTAACAGCCACATTGTCTCTCAACAAGTAATATTAATATTGGTAGATAATATCACCTGACCTGGGTGGCCCAGGTGAGCCCAATCTTATCAGATCTCAGAAGCTAAACTGGGTTGGCCCTGGTTAGTACTTGGATGGGAGACCACCAAGAAATTCCAGGGTTGATTACGCATAGGCAAGCAGTAGCAAACCACCTCTGAAAGTCTCTTGCCTTGAAAACCCTATGGGGTCACCATAAGTTGGATGTAATTTGATGGCACTTCCCACTGCACCACAGGTAATATCAGCAACTATGCTGCTATTTGGAAAATGTGAAGAATTTAACGTTAGCCTAATAGCTGACTTATTATCTATCTGTCCTTCCATACGACTAGCACCATTGATGTTTATGGTACTTTTTAGGGTAACGTAAGCGGGGGGCGGGGGGAGAAGACACATGTCCTAATTATTTTACAATTTAGTGGAAGACAGTAGATTAAAGGGAGTAAATGCAGAGGCAAGGGTAATGGGAAGAATGTGCACAAATACAGTTACATGCACTTGTAAGCATAGCTTATTGTGTGGGAATCGGACTACTGCTGACTGCTTGCAGTACACTTCATGCAGTTCCATTTCCCAGTGAAACACGCCTAACATGGCTGCTTTCTTTGAAGGGGTTGTACCAGTGGGTTTATCGAACCCATGAAGATGCTGAGGAAGACAGAGCTCAGCAATCAGCATCCAGCTCCTACTTGAATGGAAGCCATTCTGAGTCTTGCAAAGGAGACCTTTCATTTGAAGAAAATGCAGATCTTGATCCCTTGAATGACAGCCGGCAAGAAGAAGAAGGTATGAGGAGAATCCATTCCTTGTCAATGAAGGAAGTGATATAGGCAGAATCCTTGGCTCTATTCTGCTAGGGGAAGTGGCTGTAGCTCGGTGGTAAACGGTGTGTTTTGCATATAGGAGACTCCAAGTTTCAAGCCTTGGCATCTAAATCTAAAATGGGGTTTCAGGTCTGCAAAAAGACCCTCTACCTGAGACCTTACAAAGGCCCTGCCGATCAGAGCAGACAGTACCAGATGGACCAGCTTTCTGACTTCATATAAGGCACTTTCATATGTGTGACACTTCAGAAATTAAGTAGAATGGAATTGTGAAAGAATATCACTTTGTGCCAAACCAGCATAACAAAAGAGTAATAAATATAACTGGATCATTCTAGATCATTGGTCTTCAGCCCTTCCAAACCCACGACCCTCCTTTAATCCCCCAGGTGGCAGCATGGGATCAACTGAGTTGCCAGCACATGGCAGGAAGTAATATGACTGCAGAGTAAGGTTGCCAACCTCCAGGTACTAGCTGGAGATCTCCCGCTGTTACAACTGATCTCCCACTGATAGAGATCAGTTCACCTGGAGAAAATGGCCGCTTTGGCCATTGGACTCTATGGCATTGAAGTCCCTCCCCTCCCAAAACCCCACCCTCCTCAGGCTCCCCCCCAAAAATCTCCAGGTGTTTCCGAACCTGGAGCTGGCAACCCTACTGCAGAGTCATGTGACAGGAAGAGGAGGAGTCTTGCCAGCACTGAAAAGGAATCTTCTTATTGGAGGGATCTTGCTGTGCATCCCCACTGCTTTTTTTCTGCCTGCATGCAGAGAAAGGAAGATTGTGTGATGCCCTTACTCTCTACACATGCATACTCTAAACAGGTTTCCAAACAGCATGTTTTGCGGACTGAGATGCTGTGTGGGTAGTGTATTTTTGTCAATATTGGCAGTTGCAGTGTTGCTTGGCTTTAAATCGTTAAGTTTTTCATGAATGTTATTATGTTGTAAACCACCTTAAACACAAAAAAGCACAATGAAATAGATACATATATTTTACAGATACCAATTCATCTTTACTCTCTTCATTTTCATAGTATCATTTTTGTAGTATCTCCTCCCCTCTTGTAGCAGAGGAGAGGCTAGAATAATAACGACAATAACAACAACAACAATAACAATAGCAAGAGAGGTCTCCTACAGAGGGATGTTCATGAAAGGATTCAGTTCTGCAGTTCTCCCATAACCTGCGAGCATCTTTGCGGTCTCCCATGCTGGTACTTTATATAGAGACCTTATGTACATCTGCTTTTAATTGACTTAGCCATGCAGAAAATCACTGATCCCTTGGATGCGGCTGTACAGGGCAATTAACTTGGCAGCTCTAATGTCAAGCCACAAACCAACGTAATGACCTAGAATCTTGGCTTGTGGTCAGTGTGCATCACATTGGGCAAAACGTCTTACTGAATAACTTCATCCCTTGTGCCACGTAGAATTCCAGCTCAATCTGTCTCTTTCTGGTTGCCCATATGGAAGTTTTGCAGCCAAGCTGTGGGATTCTTGATGAGAATGTTTTCCAGAAGTGATTGGAAGTAGTATTTACTGACAGTCCAACAGCTGGCTAAGTCTGTAGCATGAGAAAGAGAGATCAGGGTGATGGGTGGGGGGTGGGGGAGATCACATTATGGAACACACAGGTTGAATCCCCACTAGGGTTGCCAGTCTCCAGGTGGGGCTTGGAGATCCCCTGGAATTATCTCCAGACTACAGAGATCAGTTCACCTGGAGAAAATGGCTACATTGGAGGGTGGACTCTATGGCATTAATACCCCTCTGAGTTCCCTCCCCAAACCATGCCTTCCTCAGGCTCCACCCCCAAATTTCCAGGAATTTCACAACCCAGAGTTGGCATCCCTAACCCCTGCTCTGTGTCATGAATAACCCATCTTGTGGTTTCTCTTCAGTTCCTTTGTGTAATGTTTCCAATTAGGATCAGAGCCTCCTTTTTCCCAGCCTGAAGCAATCCTAGGGAGCTCCTTCCTCTGCCCCATTTTCCCAAGAGAAATCACACACCCCATGGCTGTTATTAGACAGTAGAATAAATGATAGGAAATTGTGTTTCCCTTGCTTCCCCCCCTCCCCCCGCAATAGCATCTTGACCAGCCAAATTTCTCTAGGGAAAATGGTGCTGGAGGGAAGAATTATGTTCAGCCCCGGCACCATGAATATTTGGACTTAGATTGGAGAGCCAGTCATGGCTCTCCAATGTCATATGGAGTGTGGCCTTAGTATTTGCTGAATAGAAACCTAACCGATCTGAGGATCATTCCCGCAGTTATGTCTGGAATCATTTGTGATTTACCCCCCCCCACACACACACACAAGGGTAGTCAGGGCTTTGTAAATCGCTTTGACGGTTTATAAATAGAAGGCAGGACGCTGATGTAATTTCTAATAACTGTTGACTGAGCAGAAGCTTAACAGGGCTTTTAAAGTTCATCAGGAATATTAACGCTTTAAAATCTTTTGAATATTCATGTTTGCAGTCTGAGTCCTTGGCGTACTCGCAGTGTGAGATCATGTAATCTGATTGAACGAGACACCCCCCCCTTCCCTGCAGGGGTGAAATCTTTTGGTGCTGTAGAAAAAAGGAAGGGGGGAAGTGAGGTGAGGGGCTCTGCCACTGGTCTCTCTTCAACTTTGATGCTTGTTTCCAACAGTGACCCAGCTACGTACATCTAGCTGGCAAGTGGTTTCGACTTTTTTTTTTTTTTGCCTGCCTTCTGGGTCTGGAAGTTTTTATCAGTACCAAGGGGTGTTCCAGTTCAGACTTCTAAACCCAGAAGCTGTTGCTGGAAGCCCAACGATAGTAAATATTTTTGTTGCGTTTTCTGATATTATTAACTAGCAGTTTTGGAAAACAATTATTTATAATGTGCAACTCAGTCCCGTTTTTGAGCTCTCAGAATGCCAGTGCATTTGGCCATTGCATACATTAGATAACCTTTTAGATTAACATTACAAACCTTATAAATGCTGAGAGGGCACCGGGTCAATTTTATCAAAGATCTGAGAGACAGAAAATTTTCACTAGTACCCGATACAGCTGGAGATTTGTGGAATGTGGGCTGCTTGGTAGTAGCAGGCCTGAGAATTAGACTATAACATGTATCCTTGTCTCTGCTGAGTGGAAGTAGAAAATTGTTTAATATGTCTAACCCATGTTGGTTTTTAGATATGGCACTTCATACTTTCGGCTCTCCTCTGGTCATCAATGAAGACACACCTCTCGTCAGCTTAACAGTGGACAATGTACACTTGGAGCACGCCGTCGTATATGAATACGTCAGCACTGCTGGGATCAAATGCTTTGTCCTGGAGAAGATTGTTGAGCCAAAGGGGTGTTTCAACCTCTCTGCAAAGGTTTAAATTGAGCATTATTTATCTGCTTATTTATCCCGACATCTACTTTTTTGTGTCCTTGAGAGCTCATATCTAAAACAGGAACAACAAATGTAAATGGTAGTATATGCCAGACAACTAAATGCTTATCTGAATGTGAAGGTTTTGTTGTGCTTACCTCAAGAGGAAGAGTGTTCCAAAGCTATAGAACAGCCATTGAGAATGAAGACAATCTAGTTAGTTAAGCAAGCCTAAGACCCCTAGATTTCAACTCTCATAATATTTTATTAACTATTCATAAAACATTTGTTTGGAGATCCATTTTCAACAGGCCATAGAGATTGCAGGAGGACTCAAGGGAAGAGTTGGGCTTATTATGCATTTATATGCTTATGGATTATGACTCACATTCTGCCTACTTCCAGTGTACCTGAAGCAATGTACAACCTTCTTCCCTTGAAACACCACTGAGTAAAATAACAATTAAAAATATAAAAGTAACCAAAGAGAATAAATAAACAAATGAATAAATAAGTAGGAAAAAATAGCCATAACTACAGCACTAGGAGCCCCGTGGCACAGAGTAGTGAGCAGCAGTACTGCAGTCAAAAGCTCTGCTCATGACCTGAGTTCGATCCCAACGGAAATCGGTTTCAGTTAGCCGGCTCAAGGTTGACTCAGCCTTCCATCCTTCCGAGGTCGGTAAAATGAGTACCCAGCTTGCTGGGGGTAAAGGGAAGATGACTGGGAAAGGCACTGGCAAACCACCCCGTAAACAAAGTCTGCCTAGTAAACGTCGGGATATGACGTCACCCCATGGGTCAGGAATGACCCGGTGCTTGCACAGGGGACCTTTACCTTTACCTTTTTACAGCACTAAAAAATAAGTCAACCATTATGTGGATCCGATTTTTAGCTGCACCAATAACAGTGTGGCTGTTTGAAAATGTCTTCCTAATTAAGGAAGAACGTTTTAAATGCTCGGTGCAGCGACCGAGAAGACCCTGCTCCATGCCCCAGTTAGGGTTGCCAACACCAGGTTGGGAAATCCCAAGAGATTTTGGGGGAGGAAAGAGTTTGGGGAGGGGAGGGACCAATAATGCCATAGACCTCACCCTCCAAAAAAGCCATTTTCTCCAGGGAAGCTGATAATTGTTGTCTGGAGATCAGCTGTAATTCTGGGAGAGCTCCAGGCCTCCCTGCAGGTTGGCAACTCTAGCCCTAGCAGAATGCAGACCAAGCCCTGCAAATTGCTGTGAACACAGACGTGTAGAACCCTGTCCTTATAGGGCTTTAGGGTGGTGCTTGGAACACTGTTGGGTAAGAAGTTGTTACCCTGGGATAACATAAGCATCCCACCCCTGTCATGCGGCTTACCGTCACAATCTGAGCCAGACAATGCTTCGAAGGAATCTTCCCTGGTAGGCCACATAAAGCTTGTTGCCATAGCAGAGATTACAAAGGAATGAATAAATGACTGTCGCAGTCTGAAAGAAAGAATAGACTTCCTTTCAGAGCTCTATTGGGACTGAGCTATGCCTCTTGTGTTTGGTTTGCCACTCCTAGGAGTGTTGACAGAGCAAACTGTAGTATTTACCATGCTTGGAATTTATGCTGATCAGTCAGAATGCAGTGGAGTGACTCCATATGGCACACCGTTAAGTGTACCCAGTCTTCCAGTTGGCTGTCGGGCATGGTGTTTGAGAGCATACCTCAAGGTTGCTGCTGCCACCTTTCCCAGGAAATTCTGAGTCTGCCCAGTAGAAAACAACGGAGTCTGAGAGCACATTACAGCTTTCACTTCCGTGCCACTCAATCTTATGCATGTTTACTCAGAAGTAAGTCCCACTGAATTTAGTGGGATTTTCTCCCAAGTACATGTGCATAGGATTGCAGCTTTAGTCAAGCACTTTTACCCTTTGCTGGCGGACAGATACTAAAAAAAGAGACCACACTGCTAGACTTAGCCATGATCGTAAGCACCCTTACTTCAAATTTTAAATCAAAACTCAATGGAATAATTAATTTCTCAACTGGAATTGGTGAAATGTTGTTGTCAGTGGGGCCATATGCCATATATGCATTTAAGAAAAAATATGATGAGGGTGCTGCTCCTATAGTGAAAGCCAGAGAAGGAATATTCCAGAAGTATTCTTAGTAATGTGTAACAGAATTCATTTGGCACACACTATGTTAACATTATCCGATGGTGAATTTAGATGGCCCATTGGCTCTATTTCAGCTGCCACCAAAGGACACATTCAAAATTAAATTAAAATTCCACCAAATTATTTTTAAGAGCATTTGTTGCGGTTACTTTTTCATGCCCTATAAAAACCCAGAGATACAGGTTCTCTTAAGGAATAATCACATGGTCAGTGGAAGACTTTTTCAATGGATCTGCGATATTTGCAGGTTTCTGACTCAACCTGCAGTTCATTCTATCTCCGAGAGCCTCCCAGTCTTAAAGAACAGATTTTTTTGATTGGCATAGAGGCCTGCAGAAGATGAGAAATATCAGGGAAAATCCGTTCTGCCAGTTGAGTTCTGCTCACTTGGGTCAATTTACCACCTAAGCTACCCGAGTGGCTCTGTGGGATGCCAATCCAGCCAAGTGTGGCAGTGTGGGTGGGGGAGGCAGCAAGTGTCTTCACCTCTTTTGCTAGTGCCACTGCTGTAGGGGAATCCAAGATGGACTGTTGAGTTGTCCTTCATTCGCACCCCATCTTGGAGTCTGCTTGGACAATGGAGAGAAGAACTGTTGGGATATCTCAATAGCTTGAACCAGTCCTGCCAGTCACAGTTCTTTGGATCTAGCCCAACACATTTGAAACACAAGAAGGGAACAATTGTTTGCCAGAGGTTTTGATGGGGTATGAACAACAGACATCTTAAGAACATAAGAAAGGCCATGCTGGATCAAGCCAAGGCCCATCAAGCACAGCAGTCTGTTCCCATCGTGGCCAACCAGGTGCCTCTAGGAAGCCCACAAACAAGACAACTGCAGCAGCATTATCCTGCCTGTGTTCTACAGCACCTAATATAATAGGCATGCTCCTCTGATCCTGGAGAGGTATGCATCATGACTAGTATCCATTTTTACTAGTAGCCATGAATAGCCCTCTTCTCCATGTTTAATTGGTGGGGGGCATTTGGGGTTTTTATTTTATCTGGTTTTAATTACTACTCGCCTTGAGCCAAGAGGAAAGGAGAAGTACAAATATTTTAATAAAAAATAAAATAAAAATGATGACGCCATATTTTCCATGTAGCAAAAAAATTCATTTAAGAACGTAAGAAAAGCCATGCTGAATAAGACCAAGGCCCATCAAGTCCAGCAGTCTGTTCACACAGTGGCCAACCAGGTGCCTCTGGGAAACCCTCAAACAAGAAAAGGAGAAAGAGATTGGTGGTAGAATTTTTTGGTACGAGCAGTGGCCATCCCACAGATCAATGGATCATCTGAATCCAAACTAACAAAGACCCTCTGATATTGGAGTTCTAAGCAACTGGTGGTTCTACCTAAGTTAGAACAAACCTGACTGACATTGGATGTCCCATGTTTCATCTACCACATGGCCCAAAATGCTGTTCAGAGGTTCTTTGCATGGTGCTGCTACTAAGAAAAATAACATTATTTATCTTGCTTTAGATTTTAGAAACCTTTGCTACTGAGGATAGCTGCTTTGTGAGGAACTGCAAGAGGCTCATGGCCCTCTGTACTGTTGAGACCATGCCACAATATGAATTCTGGCAGATTTGCGACACAAAGCTGGACAGTATCAGCAGAAGGGTCGCCAGCTATCAAGAGGTAGGAGCCCTGTGCAGAAAACTCATAAGAAGTACAGTATCATTATAGCGGTGTCTCCAGGCATTATGCTTGCACATACCCATGAAGGAGGTTGATTAATATATGTGCACATATGTTTAATTATATATGAACCTATTATATTTACTTATACGTTATTATATTTAATTATATATTAACCTATGTGGTGTTGGGTTTTAGATCAAATCAAGCCTGAACTGACCCTAGAAGCTAAAATGACTAAACTGAGGCTATTGTGTTTTGGTCACATTATGAGAACACAGACTCACAGGAAAAGACAATCATGCTAGGAAAAGTTGAGGGCAGCAGGAAAAGAGGAAGACCCAACAAAAGATGGATTGACTCTATAAAGGAAGCCTCAGCCTTCAATTTGCAAGTCCTGAGCAAGGCTGTTAAAATATAGGACGTTTTGGAGGACATTGATTCATAGAGTTGCCATGAGTCAGAAGTGACTTGATGGCACTTAACACACACAACCTATTCTTAGAACTTTCAAACCACTTCTTGATTTTTGTGGGGCTGCAAGCTCACATCAGCAACTACTTTTGAAATGCCCAGTCCAGCTAAGGACCTTTGAGCATCTCAAATCCAATATCAGAGTCTGTGTCAATAATGCCCTTTTCAAACCCCCAAATTTTCACTGATGAGGTATTTGGGAAGAGGGAGTAAGGAGCTAGATCCAGCCCCCCCCCCCAACATGGTAATAGCCGATTGGTATTATTGGTGCAAGGCAGACCTAGCAACTGTTATCAGTCAGCAGCCTGTATTAATTAAAGCTTCCAAGTTGTCTTCAAGGTCTTCCCCATTTAGAGGAAGTTACAGTAATCTAGTCTGCTGGTTACAGCATTCATCAGTGTAGCTAGTTTAGCTTAGTTTAGGACTGAAGACAACTTACTGATAAGATGATGGTGAGAGAAAGCACTCCTATCCCAACTGCTTGAACCAGCTTTTTCATCAGCAAGACTGAGTCCAAGAACTCCCTGGCACTCGTCACCTGGCTGAGTAAAGACAGCCAAACCCCATCTGAAGTTGATAAGCCATTCCCATCCAAAATATCTTTCCCAACTAACAGCATCCCCATTGAGCTTCAACTTGTTCACCCTCTAGGCAGCAGCATTCAGACATGAACCTCAGTATCCCTCCTAAGCAGTTTCTCACTCTTGTCCTTCATCTCTCCTAGACTCCATGAGTATTGTGAATATTTCTTATGCAGATCAAACACAGATTTGTGTAGTTCCCTGAGAAAATACTTTTTTCTCAGTGATAAAGGGCAAGAGTCCCCCCCTCTTTTGGGGGTGATGTCCGTTGAATAAAAGTTCTGTGTTGCATTTGGTGTTTCTGCCTAGATAGTTTGTGGATTGGAGTGTTTGTACAATGGAATAAACCATTTCCCTTTTCTTAGTTTGCAGATGAGTTGAAAATGAAGGTGAGCCTGTCCTTCAAACAGGCCAGAATGGAGCCTCACCCCCTGAACAGCATGGATTTCTGCCCCACCAACTGCCACATTAACCTCATGGAGGTATCGTACCCCAAAAACACTACCTCAATGGGAAGGACGTTCAGCATTCGCCTTGGACGGAAGCCTTCTATTATTGGCCTCGACCCAGAACAAGGTGCTGACTAGCTCTTAGAGGCTGTTAGGGTACTATTGGGCTGTGATGTTCCATTGTGGTTCAAGGCCAAATCCAAGGAAAAACAGCTTGTATGAAGATGGCAGGCGGGCTTTGAAGTTTTCCTCATGACATCTAACTTTAACATAACAACACATGGAAATAGCAAAGGGCCGAACACATATATTTGTGTGAATATAGATATATACATACACACATACACACACATATATATGTATATAATTACACACCCATATATATGGGTAGTCTTTAAGGTGCTACTGGACTCTTACTCGTTTATATATATATATATAGAGAGAGAGAGAGAGAGAGAGAGAGAGAGAGAGAGAGAGAGTGTTTTAAATGGCTTCCAGCAGATACATATATTTAAATAGCTTCCAGCAGATTTCTCTTGTAAAATGGTGATTGACTGGAAGAATTACTGTGAGACAAAGTAGAACCACACAGTGCAAATGTACTTTGACCACAAGGCTTAGAAGCTGTAAACCATCAAGCAAGAACGATATTCTCTTGGCTTCTGCAGGGAAAGCAATTCCTCCGCATGTTGTCCTGACTTGATGCAAGGAAGTATATTGATCTGCTGTCAGTGGAGAAGTAGGAGGGCCGCAGGTTTAATGCACGGCTGTGGCTGTGCCACAAGCTGGTTTCCAGTTCATTTCCAACTAAATTTCACAAGCAGATTGAAAGCCTTTGTAATTTCAGGGTACACCTATTGTGCAGTCAATGAAGCATATTGCAGTGCGTTGAAGTCAGTGGGTTTAGAAGGGTGTATTTCTGTTTAGGATTGCAGAATTAACATTGTAAAAGGTTTTATCTACTGAAGCATTGAGACCACAAGGTATCTTCAGCAGTAAGGTGTAAGGAACTTCTTCACAATTACCTGTTTCTTTGCCTTTACTTTTCACACATTTGAAGTCCTTCATCATTGCACTGTTCTTCATTTTGGAGCACAAAACTCTGTGTTCCAGATTTCTTGCCTTGACTTGAATTCTTATGTTTCCTCTGATGATGAATGAACTTTGTATATATAGAATCAGTCCAAACAATGAGCAAGAGACCACTAGCACCTTAAAGACTAATACAATTTCTGGCAGGGTATGAGCTTTTGTGAGCCATAGCTCACTTCTTCAGATACAGCTAGAATACAGCTGTGTCTCACAAAAGCTCATACCTTGCCAGAAATTTTGTTAGTCTTTAAGGTGCTGCTGGACTCTTGCTCTTTTCTACTGCTACCTATGTGTGGAAAAAAAAACCCTATAAGTACCTTTAATAAATTTAATCTGCCTTTGAAAATGTGTTGTTCTTAATGAACATTTTTCTTGGTTTAATAGGTAACTTAAATCCAGTCTCAAATACTCAGCATTGCATAACCACCATGGCTGCGCCTTCATGGAACTGCTTGTCTCCAGAAGATGGAGACCTCAGTCTCCACGGACAGTATGATGGATGCTATGGCCAAGAGAACGGAGGAAACACGCAGGAGGAAAGGGGGCTTAGCTTTCTGCTGAAACAAGAAGATAGGGAGATTCAGGACTCATACCTACAGCTCTTCAACAAACTGGATGTTGCCGTCAAGGAAATGAAGCAATATGTCTTTCAGATAAATAAGTAAGTTGGTTACATTTTGCATTTGTATATCTTTGAATGCAGTCCTGAATGTTGCAGGAGTTTTCATTTGTTTCCTTTTTAAAAAAAAGGTACTACATTTTCATGAACGGGAATAAGCTGTCAGAAAATAAATTAGTTGTTCATCAGGATAATCTATTTGCACATGTACACTATGAATTCCTTCTAAATGAAAAAAACAGGGAAAGGAAACGGCTATAGGGAGGCTCATCTATCTATAATGCTCCTATGCACTGAGCTGGCAGAAACATTCCTTGGGATTTTTAACTTTAATCTTCTTGACATCATCAACATTATCCATTATGAGCCGAATCTTCAGGCGAAAACCAAATGAAAAACAGGTGGTAACTATGGTCAAATGGAGAGAATATGAGACTGGGGGCAGTGCAGATGTTATGATCTTGGAGCCTTAGCTGTGGCTAAGAAAGTGGATTGTATCATTACTTTCCCCTCCAACACAGATTCCTTATTTTCACTAGTATTAACCATGGTTAAAGCACGCATTTTCAGTGATATTAACCATGGTAAACAATAGCCAATCTGCTCTATTAATTAGGGTTTGAAGCTGGTTTCAGATCCTCTGTTAATAACAAACCCTAGTTAGCATTAACCAGTTTTAAGGTTGATGGCATCATAAGAAGTTAAGCCTGGCAAGAGGTTGGAGATATTTGTGGTGGAGGGGTAAGGAACCATGGAACCATTTGTCAGCTCCTCATCATATCTCAACTAGGTTGCAACCAAGATCAGTTGCAATTGGTTTATCTTCATGTGCCTCGTAGATTTCTATTGGGAGTATTTTTAGTTTCTTAAATTTTGTCTTATAAGGAGCTCAACTTTTTCCTTCTTTGGATGGAGCTGTTGGCTCTCGTAGGTTAAAAAACAAGACCTTGTCTTAACAAATATGATTGCAGGTTGTCCGGCTCAGAACCTCTGAGAAAACTAGCATGCATTCAGGCAGAGTAAGATACCCTCCAAGAATGACAGTAAAAATGGTAAAATATCTCCCACTATTGGCCAGTGACAGGTACATTTCCATAGGTTCGTGAATGCCAGCTGGCATTTTCCTTTGTTCTCTATGGAAGTGAGAGTGCATTTATGGCATTTATTTCAGCACATAAATTGAATCAAATTCAAAGAATTTGCTTTTACAAATTCTTGGTGTTCTTCAAATAATTGGGCCTAGCTCCATCCATTCTTTCTTTACTGACCTAAGAGGTATATTAGTCACTGACTATGTTCCAGGGTTTTTATGAATGAATTTGTGTTTTCTGTGTTTTAGTGAAGATTGATTTTAATTGTATCTGGCTTCATAGGCGTTTCTTCGTGTTCATTTTTCCCCCCTTTGTTGCCTTTTTTTGTTTTTCTTCTTGTCCTTTGTAGCTTTTATTGTATGCTGCTTTTTGGACCTTGGTAAGGAAGAAAAGCAGTCTATACATTTTCTAAGTAAATGCTTTTAAACTCTGTATTGTAGGAAATATTTATTTACAATTTTTCAGAGGGTTTGCTTGTTTGGTCTTCCAGCTTCTATACTGGCAAACTTCTCTTTTCCAGATGAAATTAACGACACTGATTATAACCCACAAAACCCTACATGTCTTAGATCCAATGTATGTTACCGACTTCTTCCTTCTTTATTTCTTATTACGATCTTTGAGATCCACTAAAGATGCCCACCTAATGATACCATCTGTGCACATGATTCACCCAGCAAAGGGCACCAAAGAGAGGAATTCTCTTTGAGGGGGTGGTGGCCAGAAATATCTGTAATGCCTACCTGGTGTTTTTGGCTATTCCTGGGATAAATATTGTGGTATAATAACATTATTCTGGATCATGACCAACCCCAAACCTGAAGGATAAAGCAGGATATAATCCAAATAAATCAATAACAGAATGTGAAACCCAAAAGCTTTTGAACCTGTGTGTGGAAGCTTCCTTCTTAACCTTTGTATAATTTGAAAAACTGAAAAGTTTTACTAATTGTGCCCTGTATAAATCAAAGGCAAAAATAGCAGCAACTACAAAGTTCCTGCCTGTGATTCTACAGAATTCCTTGTCTCCACAACTCTGAAAGGTAGTGCAAGTTAACCCTTTTTGGTTTCTGGAGGTCCTTTATTTATGCTGCAACTAATGAGAAATACATTCTACATTTACAGGCTTTTGTCTACCATAACCGAACCCACAGCAGCCGGATTGTGTGAACCTCCATCCTCAGAGGAGACACCCCCATCTTCCTTGGTAGCTGAGGAGAGTGATATTGACAAAGCTGAGCATGGTGGGAAGAAGAAGGTTGGTTTCAAAGTATCAGAGGAGGACCAGGAAGATTCGGGACATGATACAATGAGTTACAGAGACTCCTACAGGTGGGTTATGTGGCACACAATGCTTTGAAGCTGTTTCCCTTGGAGACTGAGATGAAAAAGGCCAAAATTCATGTTTAATGAACACATGAAGTGTCCTTCTACTGAATCAGACCCTTGGTCCATCAAAGTCAGTATTGTAAGCTCAGACTGGCAGCAGCTCCCCAGGGTCTCAGGCAGAGGTCTTTCACATCACCTACTTGCCTAGTCCCTTTTAACTGGAGATGCCGGGGATTAAACCTAGGACCTTCTGCCTGCCAAGCAGATGCTCTGCCACTGAGCCACAGTTCCTCCCCAAATCAAACAAATAGCCTTCTGTACATGGCATACCGTTAGAATTTGTAATGTCATGCTTTACTGTTTCATGCATCTAGGAATACACTACTGGACTTAAAACCATGGCCCGTGCCATGGTGAAAAATGCAGTCAAGAACTGAATTTATGGCAACCCTGTAGAGTTTTCAAGGCAAGAGACAAACGGAGGCAGTTTGCCATTGCCTGCCTTTGTGTAATGACCCTGGACTTCCTTGGTGGTCTCCCATCCAAGTACTAATCAGGGCCAACCCTACTTAGCTTCTGAGATCTGACAAGATCGAGCTAGCCTGGGCCATGCAGGTCAGGGCATCCCTAACATGTATAATATTAAAAGAAAACCTTCTTAACACCTCTCCCCAGTCTAAATTTGTCATTTTAGTACTGTTACCACAAAAGATTGTAGCATATGACTTACTGAATGCACTAAAGAGGTGCTTTGATTATTGATAAACATATTTCTGTTGTTAGGTGAAATATATTATTGCTGTACAAGAATGCAGTTTTGGTAAAGTGGATCATGGCTAAATCCCATTGAATGCACAATTAAATGTTTGAAGTGGGACTTGGCTAACTCGAACTAGATTTTGTTCTTTATCTTACTCATAAGAACAGTATACAGATCTTACATAGAATCATAGAGTTGGAAGGGGCCATACAGGCCATCTAGTCCAACCCCCTGTTTAATGCAGGTTCAGCCTAGAGCATCTCTGACAAGTGATCATCCAGCCTCTGCTTAAAGACTGCCAGTGAGGGGTAGCTCACCACCTCCCTAGGTAGCTGATTCCACTGTCGAACAACTCTTACTGTAAATTTTTTTTTTGCTAATATCCAGCCGGTACCTTTCCTCCCGCAATTTAAACCCATTATTATGAGTCCTATCCTCTGCTGCCAACAGGAACAGCTCCCTGCCCTCCTCTAAGTGACAGCCCTTCAAATACTTAAAGAGAGCAATCATGTCCCCCCTCAACCTCCTCTTCTCCAGACTAAACATTCCCAAATCCCTCAGACTTTCCTCGTAGGGTTTGGTCTCCAGGCCCTTGATCATCCTCATCACTCCCCTCTACACCTGTTCAATTCTGTCCACATTCTTTTTGAAGTGAGGCCTCCAGCACTGCACACATCCTGGGACCAAAGGAGTTCCTGTACCTAGAAAATAAAGTGGTGACTTCTAAACTGTTGTCTTGTGGATTGCTATTCTGGGTTTGCTTGTTGTGTTCAGGCTGCCACATTTTTGTTACGTTATAGGTGCCACACTGGGGCTACTACAAAGGCTTCCTGTACTACACTTAAATTCCTTCTGCACGTATGTGATTATACTGAATCCGCAGAGTGAATAGAGAGAGGAATTGAGAAGAACTGAATTTCCCCTGAATAGTTATGTATTTGCCAGTCTCAGTAATACACAGCATTCCTACGAACCCCACCTGCCCATGTTCAGTACAACAGTATTGGGTTGCTGAAGGAGTTGAATTTTAAGTTAGGAAACCTTTCTCTGGAAAGGTTGTGGTATTTTCTTCTAATATTGCCATTGTAATCTTGGGGACACTTTGAAAGTACATCATAGGCCTGTGCTGGTCTGTGGACCACAGTTTTCAGAGTAATTGAAAGAATTATAGCTCTTGTAAAAGCATATGTGTGCCTTGGAAACAGCATTTTGTGGTGTAGCATGGTTGGTTCTTTAGAGATCTAGAGAGAAAGGAAAGTGCTTACGCTGGTGCATGTGTGGGAGTGAGTCAGGCCTAGGACCAACGGGAAAGCAAAGCAGTGCAGAAAATAACCAGGACTTGGGAACGGCAGATGAGGTACATTAAGCAAAGATTAATTTTAGTAGCAATATGAAAAGAGGAACCAGTGGAAAGAAGGAAATGCACCCATTGGCATCACATCACAAGCTACTAATGATGTACTTAATAATTGAGTTTATTTATTTTTATTTATTTTATTTATTTTCAAACTTATAGCCCGCCCTCCCCAGCAAGCCAGTTCAGGGCAGGTAACATCATTAAAAAAAACATAAAATAACATTAAATGATACATAAAATCATTAATAAAATCAACCAGTAAAATTCTAAAGCCCCCAACATGATGTCACACTAATCCCCAAATATACTGTAAGCACCGTACAGGTGGCGCCCCTTCAATCTATATTGTTCCCATATTCAGAAGGGAGAGGGGAGGCCAGTAAAGATGATATCGGTGGCTGTCCTCAGTTGTAGGCCTAGTGGAAAAGCTTTGTTTGAAAAATGTTGGAATCCTAAAATGAGTAAATAGGTTTTCCTTCATATGTTTCACGCCTGAGCCTGTTGCTGGCTAACAGTACAGTAACAGTCAAGTGTAGCTTGGGACAGGCAAGAGAATAACAGAGGTAGTATGCATTTAAGTGTATCCAGTCCCAGGGTTCATGACAATTTGACATGGTTCATGTGTCTGTCACTGGATTGACTTACAGGAGTTGATCATACAGGTCGAGTGAGGTCAGGAGAAAGGATGTCCCCTTTACCCAGCTAAGCGCTGCAGCTGGACAGAGGGAATCTTTTTGTGGGTTGTTCAGGAGCTTGTAAGTTTGAGACTTGCCCAGCAGCTGTTGTGAGTGAAACTGGTAATTTGTTGTCCTGTGTGTACAAACACACCATCCACAGAAAACACAGACTAATTGGACTTTAGAGTAGTCATTATGCCGTCGGCAGAATCTTTGCATGACTCCAATCGGGAGGCACCACCAGTCTGAGGCACTTCAGAATAAAAAGAATTAACCACAGCTCCCTTCATTGGCAAGATCTGGCAGCCGGGAATGTGGCGAAACCGTCATTGGACTTTTGTGGCTTTGTGACTGAAATGGAATAAATCCAAACGCACGAGGAGGGTAGGACAAAATAGGAGGTACTGTTTCGAAAGGAGCTGCCAACCAGCGAGAGGTTTCTGAGCTGCCCAAATCAAAATGGGATGCCAGAGGCCTAAAACACCATTCCTCTGCCAAAGTCTGGTGTCTAGACTGACAGTTGAGGGATGACTTGACCCCCATCCATTAACTTTGAGATTTTAAAAAAACGGGAGCGTTATCTATGCCTCAGGCTTCACTGGGGGCTCATCTAGTTGCTTTACTCCACCTCATGGCAGGCAATGCATTTCAGGCAAGGTGTATAATCCTTTCTTTTTGTGGTCGACTGGTTCCATTCCCTTTCTCAGCATACCCACATGGTGTGTTAATTTTTTTTTAAAAAGAATCACTTTGTGATAGGAAAAAGCTGTTGTTCGAGCTGGCTCATAGTTGATTTCAGACCAAATCCTGTGGCTAAATTTCAAGCCGTCTTCTGTTCAGTCTTCTGTGAGTCACAGCACCAAGAAACTGAGGCACCGGCACCCCAGAGTACAAATTAGGCGTTCTTAACCTAATGTTCTTAGCTGCCAGTGTCAAGCAAGCAATGTGACTTCAAGTCCACATTTTTTTATCAAACAGTAGCAAAACTGGTGTCCTGATTACACTTGATGGTGGAAAGTACTGTCAACTCACTGCCAACTTATGGCAACCCCATAGGGTTTTCAGGGCAAGAGAGGAACAGAGGTAGTTTGCCATTGCCTGCTTCTGTGTAGCAACCTGAGACTTCCTTGGTGGTCTCCCCTCCAAGTACTAATGTTGTTCAACCCTGCTTAGCTTCTGAGATTTGATGAGATCAGGTTGTCCTAGGAATGGGCTCAGCCACTTTACCTCCTAAATACTATACAAAGTCCAAGGTTTTAGGGGATAATTTTTTAGCTAGATAAGTCCATGATCCGAGGGTAAACACACGTGAGCTCCCTTACAATGAACCAGACCATTGGCCTATCTAGGCCGGTACTATCTACTCTGGCTGGCAGTTACCTCCCAAAGGTCTACCACTAAGCCATAGGCCACCCTCAAACAGATTCACTATTTTCTGTACATGCCTTACAACTGCAGTTGGGATGTGAAGTTCTTGGGATGTTTGGATATATTTTAATAGCAGTAATTGTAGAAAAAAATTCTTTCTTCTTAACTCTATCTGTATTTTTTTCCCTCAGAAGACTAAGATGTTGAGTAGCAAAATAACAAATGTCTGGATGTTGCTTCCCCTTATCCCTTTTAAAGCTGCTTTTGAAAACCATAGCTTCCAAATATTTATTCAGGTGTCTGAATTTTTTGTTTTTATAAGGCAAGGACTGACCTGTTGCTTTTCCTGGAATATTTGTCACCACTGAAAGCGTCACATAGCTCAAATTAGACCTTTTTATTTTAAACACTGAGCTCAAAAGAAATGGAACAAGATACCTTTTTCCTATCCAGTATACAAATGAGTGCATTTTACAGAATAACATGTTAGGCTAGAGACAGATTCAATAAAGATATCAGAGATTTACCAAGACCTAATTCTGTGTTCTTATTTAGGTCGAACTAGATGCTAAATTTTCTTCTGTGTTTGTAAAAGGCTTGTATTTTTTTTTCTTTTGCAAATGCAGCTGTTGAGATGCTTTATCAAGGAGATAAATTGCACTGGGGGGGAGGCTATTTAACTCTTTCCTCTCCTGCAGTTTACATGCCGAAAAATATTGCCCCATAGCTGCTTTTACCCTGGGGAAATCTTACTTGTAGTATTTCCCCAGCCAGGAATACAAGAACCATTGGGTTTAGCTTTTTAAAGTGAGATCATAGCAGGGGAGGAATGGGTTAAAAATTTCTTCCCTACAGTATTTTTCTCCTTGAAAAAGAATCCCTAGTGGCTGCATTTGGAAAAGAGATGGGGAGGGGAGGAGAAGTCTTCCAAAATGAATATGGAAGAAATCAACATATGATTTGACCTTTAGTGGCACCACTTTCAAAGAAATATAAATTATATTAAGGGTTCATTCAGAGATGATACTTTTCCTAACAGTTAAACCTTGATAGTTTCTCCCTTTGTATTTATCAAGCTGAAATTTCACCCATACTTGCTTGACTTGTTCTGCAGTCTGTTTTGCCAACCCTTTATTCTAATACAATCAACAGGTACATGCTTTCTTTCCTCTAGCATAACTACAGTAAACAAGCCCATGTGCTATCCTTAAGGTTGTTGTGTGAGCATAACTTGTTTAGGATGACTGAAGATTTCTCCTGTGTCTGTATGGCAAGGGAGCTTTGTGTAATATTAAAATGACTGCTGAGCCCTGAAAGTTACTGAGCAACAGCCAAGAACTGTCAAATTGGGTAGCTGATAGAAAATCCCCAGCATGTTTTGCAATCAGCGCATTAAACAAAACAGGCCATGGCAATTCAATTAGAAGTGCCATTTCCTTTCCTTTCTAAATTTAAACCACCACTGTCAAGAGCTCAACATTCCTAGTTGCAGGAATTAACAGCATTCATTTTGCCTAAGAGTTGAGCATTGAAGAAGTATAAAAGCACATTTTTCATGGTTTAAATCCTCAGTTTTGGGATCATAGAAAGCATTTGGTACATGGCACGCTAGTTTCTTCAAGGGTAATGTGTCTTCATGTTTGAAGCTACTGATGCACGGCGGACATATTTCAGCACCAGAGAAATAATGTTATCCATCATTACATACAACGCCTACTCTCGCACTGTGTTTTGCTTAATGAGTTCTATAATTGAACCTAATCTACCCAGGATGACATAGCGCGATCAAAGGCAAATTCCCGGTGGGGCTGTCACTTGTTTCAGAATTTGGACATAAATGAAAGATGAGAAAGATGATTCCGTCTTATCTCTTTTTAGACTCAGACAGACAATTAAGCATACATAACGTATATAAAAGCTATTCAAGGGGGAATTAAATGTGTTTTGATGGTTTTAAGCCAGAAAAGGGATACCATGGAGCTTACAAGAGTGAGCCAAGAATGTACAGCTATGAGGATACTTTCCTGCATTCGCCATGCTTTGTTGGCAGGAGAACTAATTCACAGTCACTTGACTTTCCATAGGAGTCTGTCTTTCTCATCTAGCAGTCTTCTTTAAAGTGGTGTATCACTTTCATAAATGCAGAGAAATACAATATCTTTGAGAACATGTGTATTACGAGCAGAAATCAAGTAGAGATGGGAAGAAGGATTCTTTTTTAATCATCACAATCTCAGTTGAGAAGTTTGGAGGATATTATATAGTATTATTGTGTAGTATTTATGCAATGACAGAATTCCAAGAGTTACAGGGGAGGAAAGGAGCAGTGTGGTGTAGTGGTCAGAGTGTCAGACTAGGATCTGGGAGACCCAGGCTCAAATCCCTGCTCTGCCAAGGAAGCTTGCTGGGCGATCTTGGTCCAGTCACTCACTGTCAGCCTGACCTACCTCACAGGGTTGTTGTTATGAAAGCAGAATGGAGGAGGGGAGAACAAGGTTATAAACTGCTTTGGGTCCCTGTTGAGGAGAGAAGCAAAGTGTGACAGATGGGCAGAGGTTCTGCCCCTTTCTGTTAGACACCAATCCTCTGTATGCCTGTTTGGTGTGTTTGCTGAGCAGCTAACCACCAATCAGGGCCCATTGATGGCTGAGGAAGCCAGATGGGAGGGGGAAGTGAGACAGAAAAAGCTGTTATGCTGCCAGCTCAGTTCAGGTAGGGTTTGCATCTCCAGAGTTGTTAGTCGGGAGAGAACCTGGTTCAGGAGACTAGCATATCAGTGGAAAGTTGCTGTAGACACCACTCTGGTCGAACTATGCAGCCTGCTACCTCTGTTTAAACAAGAAGTCACAGCAACGATGGCCACAAAATCCACAAAACAATATTGTATATCCAACCATTAATATTAACAGTAGAATGCAAAGTATAGAAAAGATTCCTTTACAGTGTTGCTAAGGCATACATATACTCTGCACCGGTACCACAAGTCCTTTATCAGCTAACAAACTGAAAGAAATTGGTCACCCAAAAGCCACCAGTTTGACTTCAGTAACCTCTGTGTAAATAGCATTTTAAACCCCAACCTTCACACAGGGTCATAAATATTTAAATAAATAAATAAAAATTGCTACAGACCCCATTCCTTAACAAAAAAGCTGAGTGGTAATCCAGTGAATGGAGGTTTTGGCCTTGAATTCAAGTTCAGAGGTAGGATCTGATTTGTGGCTTTGCTGGGTAGGGGATTACCCTTGGACAAGCTGCTGCCTCTTGGGCCTCCAATTCATATCTGTAAGATGGAAGAGAGCCAGTATGGTGTAGTGGTTAAGAGCAGCAGACTCTAATCTGGAGAACCGGGTTTGATTCCTCACTGTTCCACACGAAGCCTGCTGGGTGACCTTGGGCCAGTCACAGTTCTCTCAGAACTCTCTCAGTCCAGAGGCAGGCAATGACAAATCACCTCCGAATGTCTCTTGCCTTCAAAACCCTATGGGGTCACCATAAGTCAGCTGTGACTTGACAGCACTTTCCACCACCAAGATGGAAGCGTCACATACTTACCTTGCAGATTTTGATGTGTTTTAAAGATTATGGTGCACTTTGCACATTTTAAAAGTTGCGTATAAGTAGTCATAGTATCAAACCTGTTCAATAGCCATTCACTGAATGCAGGAATCACATAGTCAGAAGGTGTTTTCAGTCCCATGTGCCGCCTTTTCAAGGTTCACTAAACTTAACCCCTTTCAGACTGATTCTTATCCAGTCTTGTCTTAAATATTCACAGAAAGCAATTCCCTGGCTCTGTTGCTCAGTATCTCTTACATTCATGGGTATCATATTTTGACAACTTCTTGTTAAACCAGAATAAAGTTCCAGCCAAACTTCAGAGCTTGCTGCAGTGGGTGACAGTTCTAGGAAACTTGAGGGGTTTTGTTGCCATCTTCTGGGCATGGAGTAGGGGGTCACTGGGTGTGTGGAGGGGAGGTAGTTTGGAATTTCCTGCATTGTTCAGGGGGTTGGACTAGATGATCCTTGTGGTCCCTTCCAACTTTGATCCTATGAAACAAGAATGTGCTTCCAGAAGAAGTTAGAATGGCTCTTTTAAAACACAGCTTCAGGAGCAGTGGTTCTCAGACAATGGTTGAGGACCCCAAAGTGAGTCATGACTCCTTGTCAGGTGGGATTTGAGCTCGGGTGGGAGGAAGAGGAGGAACTGGATAGGATGGGAGAGATGGCTTTGGGAGGCTTGATAGCAAAATAGGGATTGCTTCAGTATAACATGCAAAATTTTTATGATATACAATCTGGTTTCTTTGTACTGCTATTAAAAGTATAAAACGTAAGAAATAAAATGGAAACTTATTCAATATTAACCAGTCTGAGATTACTCTGTTCTAACAGTCAGAGCGGTTCCTCAGTGGAACAGGCTTCCTCAGGAGGTGGTAAACTCTCCTTCCCTTTAGGTTTTTCAGAAGAGGCTAGATGGCCATCTGTCAGTAATGCTGATTCTATGACCTTAGGCAGATCATGAGAAGGAGGGTACCTTGGCCATCTTCTGGGCATGGAGTATGGGTCACTGGGTGTGTGTGTGTGGGGAGGTAGTTTAGACTTTCCTGCATTGTGCAGGGGGTTGGACTAGATGACCCAGGTGGTACCTTCCAACTCTATGATTCTATGTATGGGAGTGGGGCAATATTATACAATTACTTTGCAAGTAATTCCTGAAAAGTGCAGTAATGTATAGTGTATGACAACCAGGGTTCTGTTGTGTGAGTTTGTCTTGGTAGGATGTAGATGGGAGGCAAAGCAAAGGTATCAGAGAACAATATTCCTTTATTCTGCATCTTAACATGGAGTGCAGTTAAATCAATACTTTGGAGTCAAGCACCTAAGATTGTTGTGATGAGGTTTCTGTGCTCACACATCATGGAGAATCAAGTACACTGGGTTTAATTCTGAACCGCTAAACCTCTCTGGGTCTTTAGTCATTCATAAGCAGTCTGGTAGCCAAGGGGGAACCACCAATGTCATCCATCTTCATCAAAAGAAGAGTTCTTAACACAGAGTTCAAAAGGTTGCCGGCACTTAAAGATGGTATCCTCTTACTGTGCTGGATTAGGAGAGCTCACGGAGATGGGCAGAATACAAAAGGGATCGGAATTTTTTTTAAAAAAAACACTAGCTGAAGTTTTTTTTTAATGAAGGCAGTCCTTTAATGTCTCTTTGTTCTCTTATTTTTTTTCCAGCGAGTGTAACAGTAACCGGGACTCTGTGCTATCCTACACCAGTGTCCGGAGTAACAGCTCCTACTTGGGCAGCGACGAGATGGGATCAGGTGAGTAAATTCTTTTGTAAAGGGAACATTTAGAACATAAGAAGAGCCTGGTTAGGGGTGCCAGCCCCAGGTTGAGAAATTCCTGGAAATTTGGGAGAGGGGCATGACCTCAGCAGGGTATAATGCCACAGATTCCACCCTCCAAAGCAGCCATTTCTTCTAGGGGAACTTATCGCTGTAGTCTGGAAATCAGTTGTAATTCTGGGAGATCGCCAGGCTACACCTGGAGGTTGGCAACCCACCCAGCGGTCCATCTTGTCCGGCAACCTCAGTGGCCAACCAGGTGCCCTGCAGGGCTGGCAAATAGGGCCAAGTGCCAGTGCTTCTACCGATGCTGCCTCCAGCACTGATATCTGGAGGTTTTGCTGCCTGTGAATGTGGTGGTTCCTCATAGGAAAGGTGCTCCAACCCCTTGATCATCTTAGTTGGCCCCATGTATACTTTTCCCAGCTCTGCAATGTTCTTTTTGAGATATGGCTTTAATAGAGGTATTAAAAGAGAAGAGTTCAACAACTGGTGGGACTTAGGTAAGTTGTAGTTTGCAAGGGCCTGCCTGTTGAACAGCTGTTCCCCGTCAGTACTTCCATTGCTGCTACCGTCCATATTTTCATTCATTCATTCCAAGAATTTATAACCCACCTTCTCCTATGTTAGAAAGGGCTTACAGAATCCAGATAACCATAACTAAGAGAAAAACAGTTGGAGCCAGGAATCGAGCACAGAGGATTAAAACCAGAATAAAAGCGGTGTGAACGAAGCAGAAGAAAGGCATCTCTGCTTCACAAGTTCTTACTATCATTATGTCACCACTGAAGGAAAAGATAATTATAACAAGACCAAAACAGTACTTCTTTCATAATTAGGTGATGAACTTCCCAATGACATGAGGATACCATTGGACAAGCAAGACAAACTCCACGGCTGCCTTGAGCATCTTTTTAATCAGGTGAGCGGCACAAGCATAGAATCATAGAGTTGGAAGGGACCACCAGGGTCATCTAGTCCAACCCCCTGCACAATGCAGGAGATTCATAACTACCTCCCCCACACACCCAGTGACCCCCTACTCCATGCCCAGAAGATGGCCAAGATGCTCTCCCTTTCATCATCTGCTTAAGGACATAGAATCAGCATTTCTGACAGATGGCCATCTAGCCTCTTCTTAAAAACCCTCCAGGGAAGGAGAGCTTACCACCTCCCGAGGAAGCCTGTTCCACTGAGGAACCACTCTGACTGTTAGAAAATCTCCATATAGAGCAAATTCTCAATTGCTTTGACCCCAGGCTCTTAGAGCATTCAATGATCCCTATCCTTACAGCCAGGGCTGTTAAGTTGCAACTGGAAACTATCTTCAGGGCACCTAGCGCTGATCATGGACTGGTAGAATCTAAAGCTCTACATTACCATGCTGAACCAGAGCAAATCCTTCCTGTGCTAGCATTCAGTCCAATTTTTTCTAGCTGCCATGCTTTTGGAATCATTCACCTGCTATGACCCCCTGCCAGTTTGTCCAAGCAATTGGTATTCAGAGGTATACTTCATCAGATCATGGAGGTTCCATTTACCCATTATATTTCACAGATCTTTTAAAACTAAGTGAGAGATGATTGCCATATTTGGCATACAAAATTTTACACTTATACGGGGCCCCAAGCAGCTGTTAACCTCTTCCTGAATGGAAGGTTTGGCACTTGCCTCTGGGTTATAAAATAATCTTTGACTATTATTCTGAATTTGATTGTGCCCTATTACCTTTTGATTTCCAAATAACAACAGTGTGGATAATAATGGAGTGGCATGGTGCGTGATTTGTTTTTCTACATATGAATATGGCAGATCCTTGTTCTCATCCTCCCACCATCATTGGCCAGCTAATGAAAGATTTCTGCACACAGTAATCTAATTAAAGAACTCTGCTTTCACAGTAAACCGTAGTTTGTCATGTCCCTTCCAAAAGTATGGTTTGCACTCATCCCTACAAACCTGACTTCTAGGAAAGCGAACAAACCATAATTTGTGGTTTGAACTTAATAACAAATTATGGTTTACCATGAAAGCCATGATTAGATTGTTTCATGCAAGGCTAGCATATAGGAGGGATCTTGCAAGCCCAATATAGGAACGTTCTCGCAAGCATGAGGATCCCCCAGGGTAATTGTTCTTTATTGCTACTTTATGGTTCAACATAAAGTCTTGATGCTGCCACATTCTTCCTATGCTTTCTCGTTCACAGAGCTGCCATATCTTAAATTCTTACTCACTAGTAGAAACCATTTGCCACATGCTGTTTCATTAGATGAAGAAGACATTTCGATTCAAGCGAGCCTCTGTGTTGAAGTACAGCACACATGATTTGTTGTTTGACCAGTAACAATTTATTTCACCAGAAACTCCTGGAGAGTTTTAAGAATGACCAAAGATGCGTCTTTCTGCAGGTGGATGCTATCAATGCCCTTCTCAAAGGACCAGTAATAAGCAAGGCTTTTGAAGAAACCAGACATTTTCCAATGGACCACAGTTTGCAAGGTAATCTTCAAAAGGATCATGAGCCCAGGAGAATCAGCATTTCTTAAAACTCAGTGGCCTGGTGAAGGCATCATTTTCTCAATCTCTGACTGTTGTTAGGAGCCTGAGGGTGTGCCATACACTCACAGTAGTATTTTCTCCTCCCTCCTATATTCTTGCACATGAATCTATTTTCTTCCCTGTTGAGGGCTACATTATACATGCACCAATGTTAACATGAACCATAATAGGCTTTAACCAGACTTTGCAAATTCACTTCACATGCGGATGTGAAGCCAACCATGGTTAATGTTGTTAAGCTAATGTGGTGCTGCCCCATGAGTAGCTGCAGCAAGGGAAAGGAGTGGGAATTCATGCACAAGAGAAAAAGAGGCAGGGGCAGGAAGCAGGAGTGTGCATTTGGATATTTCTGATCTAAAACACAGCATGAAATTTCCTGCTTCATTTTGTTTTGAGTATTTCTGATCTGAAACGAAACAGGGAATTTCGGGCACTGTTTTGGATTGGAAATATCCAAAGGCGCGCCTCTAGCAGGGAGCGTGTTTGTTGACAACATGCTTCCAGTCACCTAACTGTGGTTCAGGACATGGAGAATATTAATTTAAATAAATCCCGCTTCTGGTTGGCCACTGAGAGCAAACCTTTTGAGCCAGTTTATAGAAGTTGCTGTTTACAAAATAAAATTTGCCATGATTGTGTGAAAGCAGCCAATGAATTCTACAGAATACAAACAGTAAAATATACCATTATGTGTTTTAATGGGTTGGATCCTGCGATGCATTAATGGAAAGAGCTGTGTTCCTGTGAGCCCATTGCACTAGCATTCCCATGTGATCCCAGGAAAGTTGTTTTTCAGGGTCGTGGGACCCGTGTGGACTAAGAGCCACAAGGGTTGCGAGGTTGCTCCGAGGAAGGGGCTGAAATCACCTTCTCCTCCCTCTTCTGTCAGAGGGACAGAAGAAGCATGAAGGGCTGTATCATTCCCTTCTACTTCCAGTTCCCCAGCCAATGTGTCTGCTAGTCCATGTGGATCCAGCAACCACCAGGAATCGACTTACCTGGGGCTAAACAAGGCTGCTGGGGGGAGGGGAATACGTGAAAAGTCCGCAACCATCAGAACTTTGCACAGACACATCACAGGATCCAGCCCATTGTCTCTGCTTACACAATTGTGACAATTTCACCAGTCAGTGGTAACCATGACAGAAGGCGCCTTAGGGAAGGGTGGATATTGCATGAAAGAACAGACCCAATGAGTTCTGAAAACCCGACCTGTTAAGCTCACGCTCACTAACTTCTCGGAGATGCCTATTTTCATCAAGTAACAAGCACAACATGTACAGTTTAACATGTGTCTCTGCACTCTGTCCCATTTTGGGCCAACGTAAAGAATCATGAAGGCCCTGTTTTGAAAGACATGGAAGCAGAACAAAATGCAGGAGTAGTTTTGCCCCATGAACCATTTGCCTTTTCTTCCTGGGTTCACATCCAATTTTCAGACACAGACATTATTTCCCTCACCATGAGCCATATACTACTCCTTTCTAAGTCTGTACTGAGAAATAATCTTTAGTATTGTCAGTGATTTGATTGCAAAGGTGTGTTTCTGTGGAACATGACTTTCTCCCATTCCCTTCCCCTTTGCAGCCTAAAAAAATGACCTTCACCATTCTTCCTGTGGGTCTCCTGTCCCCCTGGAACTGCATTTAGGGGGACATTTTAGACTGCAGTGGAAGGGGGGAGGCAAGAAAGCCCTCTAGATGGAAATCCTTTAGTCTGCAGGAATGCTCAGTGCCCTTTACATTTTTAAAAAATGTTATTTTCAGGGGAAGAGAGAAGGGGGAAGGGGAAATCATCATAGGGATAGAACCCGTGTCTTTCACACTTGCAGATGAGCTGCATTAATAATAAGCATAATGCTTCTGCACATTCTGTAGTCTCCACAAAGAAATGCTCCTCTGAATAGAAGGGGTGCAAAACACCAAGCGCTCAGTGGCCACTAATGGCTCAGAGAACCGAGCCTAGCATCTGGCACATGGGCAGGATTGGACTCCTCTCGAGTATGCTTGGACCTCATGGCTGCCTCCCTGCTACATTACTTTCTCAGTGGAGTTACCTTCCCCATCCTGCAGAAAAAAATAAAGGGAATGGCTGGACATTGCATTTCTTACTCCATAAACAAACCAGTTTGCCATAAATCTGTTTCCCCGCCACTGATTCTCATATAATTTGAGAGCTTGATTCGTTCAGCTTTTTTCCATATCCCCCCCCCCCAAAATTGTAATTATCTGTAAACAAGTTTTGTATTTTCCCTAGCTGTGCATGCACTCTGTCTAGGATTCATATCACTCTTTTAAATATTAGAATTTTAAAAGAATAAATACTTTAATTTTTTTGGAAGGTTGTGTCTCTGCTGCTGGACATCTCTGGCACTGTAGTGCTCATCCAGATCTTCTCTTTTAAAGTACCAAATGGCTGCAATTGACATACATAACCCACTCTCCAGCCTAGCACCCTTGGCAGTGACATCCTGCTATTTGGCTCAGATTTCTCTTTGGAAACCCCTTTTGTGTGGGTGGGTGTCTCCAGTCTTCTATGTGAGAGTCAGCAGCATCATGTCTTTCCCACAAACTTCCATTCTCAAAGCCATAGAAAAACACACCATTGTAGCTGAAAAACAGAGTCTTGCAGGGTCTCTGGCTAAGCCTGAAACTTGACTGTGGAATGCTTTGACTGCTCACGCAGAAAGACCCCCCCATAGATTCATGGAAGATGAATGGCCTGAAAAGTTCACAGAGGGTCAGTTGTGTTTTGCCGTGAAGCAATCCACTGCTATCCCCCAGAAAGTTTCTCAAAAGAATTTGCTGCTGCTGCTCTTCAGGGTGACTTTTGGCTAGGAATGAACAAATTCTCATCATCTTATCGCTCTTTTAAATAAACACCATTAAATGCATGCAACAAATAGTGCATTTTGCTGATCTTCTAGAAAAGGGAGACTTTGAGAGTAGGGAGGGGGACCCAGGATATGCTTCGCTGTGTTTCTCCCCCTCCGTCCCCCATCCTCTCTCTGCAGCCAAGACAAAACACATTTCCTGACCATGAGCTACATTTCCTTTTCCTCTCTGAGTCTGAATTCTCTCTTTGCTGCATTTCAAATGATGTGGCTTATATGTTTGGTTAGATCAGCAAATTTAGAATAAGGAAGTTTTCTTTATTTCTGCACAGATGGCACATAGATGTTTACTGTAATAATCGGAAAGTCCCTTTATGTTTAAGGGGTTCTTGTATAGATTTCATCCATATTAGGTGCACTGCAAACTCTTTCAATACAATGTCAGATCAGTGGAATGGCTCAGGCTGTAGCTTGAGTTTACAAGCTTCATGTGCTGCCGCTGAAAATAGCAGCCCTGTGTCTCATTCTCTCTTATCTCCTTCCCAGAAAGCATTAAGGTGCATGTTGTGACTGCCACACCCTGAAAACAGCAGCTACTGAAATGTGGGGGGAAGGAGGGGAATTTGAACCATGGTGACATCATGGCATGTATTTTGGATTACAAGATAGTATGGAGAACAGATAGTATGGAGGAGATGATGCATAGCTGCTGTTTTCAGTGGCAGCCATGCGACTCTCATACTATGTAGTTCCAGTCTCAGCATATATATTACTGCTTTCATTTAACTATATATCTGCATTGCTGCACAGTGCAGACTCCTGGCTGACTGATATCTTCCTTCTTTGTTGGGGCAATTAGGCAACTAATAACTTAAGGCTTGTCCGGGAGTATATTTATGCGCTAGCCCAATCAATCCTCTGTACTACTCTGGTATCGCTTAGACTTAAAATATCTTGTTTCTGCAGAATTTAAACAGAAAGAAGAAACGACGATTCGGAGCAGGAATAAAATTCAAGTCAGCATCCAAGAAGACCCCTGGAACCTTCCACTCCGCATCAAGAACCTGGTTGAAACTATACAAAAATATGTGGAAGGTTTGTAAACGGGGAAGCTCTGTTACTAATCTCGTTGTTACACAGAAGTGACAGAGGATGTGGTCAACAAGGGTGGAGCAAAAGCCTAAAAAAAAGCTTCAGACTCCTGTTGCTGCCAAATTTCACACAAACTGGAGATTGCTGGCAGGTCGTCCCCCCCCCCCCCATGTAACTGTGAGTGGGCTCACTTTTTGTGCTAACATAGACCCAGGGGCATCATTGACCTGTGTTAGGACCTAGAGACTTCTGATAGGCGTGGCAGCTCTGAAGGCATGATTTATGCCCAGCAGGAATTTGGGGCAGAAATCCTGAATGCTGCTTTGCATGGGATCTGTACTTACTTACCAAGATGCAATGGAGAAAGCTCGGATGGGGTGTGTGTGTGTAATCTGGAGCCTCAAAAGTTTCAAATATGTGGCTTTTTGAATATGTACAGTGTACCTAACCCCCATCTATAAGTAACAATTACCAGCCCATGAGCCGCTGGGATTAGGAATCTTCTTTGCTTTTGCTTGAGTTGCTGCGCGTTGGAAATGAAGCATGAGTCAAAGTGTGACTTAAACAGGCGATTATTCCCCAGTTTTTAAGCTTTATCTTTATTTTCCTTCCTAGATGGAAAGAACCAGTTGCTGTTGGCCTTGCTGAAATGCACAGGTAACAGCACTCTTTGGCTTGCTCCTGTTTTCAGAATGCCCCCATCAGCACTACTTGGGGGCAGGCATGTGGTTTACATGCCTATTTTGTTTTCTGTTTCAGAGAAAAAGGCATTAAGCTGTTGTGATGAATTTATTTTTTATTATCACTGCAAAACTGCGCTTGTCTTCCATGAGTATCTGATTGACGATACGGAGCATCCCTTTTAATAGGCCAGTCCTGTTTTGTTCATGTTTGGTCATGATTGTTGTCCCAAACTGAATATTTCTGTGGGAGAAATATAAACCCTTTGATATCCTCTTGGAAGTTTTGATTGCTATGGAGGATCTTTGCTGTGTACGTGAACTGGAAAGTTGGAATCCCCTGACAAACGAAGTAGGGAGGATTCCGTGGGCAGTTCTCCAGTGTATGTGTATATAAGTTTGCTTGTTGACTTCTGGGAAGTCAAGTCGGGATAAGGAAGCTATTGCTTTGTTTCATTTGGTCCTCTCTCTCTCTTTCTCTCTCCCCCCCCCCCCCCAGACACAGATCTGCAGCTGAGACGAGATGCCATTTTCTGCCAGACCCTGGTGGCGGCCGTGTGCACGTTCTCTGAGCAGCTATTGGGTGCTCTCAATTACCGATACAACAACAACGGCGAGTACGAAGAGAGCAGCAGGGAGGCCAGCAAGAAGTGGTTGGAGCAGATCGCAGCCACCGGGGTGCTGCTCAACTACCAGTCCTTGCTCTCTCCCAGCGTGGTAAGAACGAGCTGCAGTTTCCTCAAATAAAAACCAAAACAAGGAACTGTGCAGTTTTCCACCTTACTCATTTGTTGACCAAGTAGGGAGGGGCTGTGGCTCTGTAGAGAATGCTCTTCATTCTGCTTGGGTATCTCCAGTTAAAGGATGTAAGGTAGCAGGCATCTGCTAGGCCTGAGCCAGCTTGCTGGGGAGGGCGGGCTATAAATTTGAAAATAAAATAAATAAATAATGGAAGACATTTCTCTGCATGAGATCATGGAGAGCCACTGTCGGTCAGAGTAGATGGTATTGGGACCAATATTCTTGCTGCATATAAAGCAACTCCACATGTTTCTTAATTTATGTAGTGTATATCCTCAAGGACTGGCAAACTGGAATTGTCTTTTCATGCTCTGTCATCTCATTGAACATAATGACAAAGGCCACCTTCACAAGCTCCCCCAACTGTATGGGAACGACTTTCCACCTCTGGTCTCCTACACAGCCACAGTATGTGTATGAATATCTTCATCATATAGGCAGACCCTCCTCAAGAGTCTTTTTCTCACATCCTTCACACTCTGCCTGTGAGGGGTTGGAAAGACCCACTCCATTGGCCCCATCTACGTGATGTGGTATTGTACCCACACCACAGTTGCATAAGTGAACACTAGTTCTTGCTACACTTGACTGACCAGCTGGCATGCTTAATCTCAGACTCCTGTGTTTACTAATGGATGTTGTTGTCTTGTTGTCAACCCATACTGAAGGATCTTATGAAAAAAATTAAAATAAAGAGTTTCAATAAGAGAGCTGAGTTCCATGGGGAAGCAGTCCTCATACAGCTGGGCCCTTAAGTGAGAGGGGCATGCTGCTGCAGTTCCACCCCCCACCAACTGCATGACAAGCAGCATTTGCCTAAATTCCCTCTTCTAGGCAGCTATTAAAATTACAGGAGCTCCAAGCTTCCTTGGCACCCAAGAGACAAAAGTAGAGCGATCCTTTTAAAAATTAAAGGCGTGTCCCATGTCACAGGTTGTGAATAATGGTGGGCTGTGATTCTTTTTTTTCTTTTTGATCTCTCTCTCACATGCACACTTTTAATGATGTAAATACATAAGCAAATCAATTGGGTATTCGTTTACTAAATCAAAGCTTTTGGCTGTGAAACAAAACATTTAAACAATAAAAATACAGTTAAAATTATGAAATTCAATTAAAAACACAAACAGTGCTAGAAGGGCCAATAACCATAATTGGGGGGTTGCCAGGCAAAACAAAAAAGTCTGGGCCATGATTCTGAAAAACTTGAAAGCTAATGCTGCAGATTACAAGGTAGAAAATACTAGGAATGAGAGCGTATTTTGTGTAGTCTTCTGTCCTCTGCTGGTGAGAAGATGTATTTCACATTGTATTAAAATGTCAGGCCAACTTCTGAAACTGTGAGGCATATAAATCATAGCTAGGGTTGCCACATCCCTCTTGGCCACCAATGAGAGGTTTTTGTGGCCGAACCTGAGCAGAGTGGGGTTTGGGGAGGCAACAGACGTTCAGAGGTGGTTTGCCATTGCCTGCCTCTGCGTAGCAACCCTGGACTTCCTTGGTGGTCCTTCCATTACAAATACTGACCAGGGTTGACCCTGCTTAGCTTCTGAGATTTGACCAGGGCTAGCCTGGGCTATCTAGGTTATTAAAAAGACAGGCAGGCATCTTTACTTGTTTCCTAAAAGGCAAAAGTAACTAAACAAGCCAGAAAAGACATAAACAGTTATAGACGCATTGGACTTAGATGATGAGATACAAAAATGCTGAAGTGATATTTTTATGGAACAAATGTTGTTTGAAGTTTTCTTGCACAATCACTATATAATTTTGTCAACATATATAACTGGAAGTTAAGATAGTTATCCAATTTCAAGTGTGTCCAAGATTCCCCCCCCCCCCAAACTTGACTAATTTTCAGCTTGGCTAATGCTTGTTTGGTAGGTTTTTCGTGATGGGAATTCTACCCGTTTTATCCTGGGTGGTGGATTTTGAAAAGTGTGAGAACTTTCAATGAAAGATGTGCTGAGAAAGTAGGGCAGCCAATGGGAGCGGGAAATTAGAGGGACACAATTCTAGGTGCCCGTTCATCAGCATTGCCACCTCTGGGTTGGGAAATTCCTGGAGATTTGGGGGTGGAGCCTTGGAAAGTGTGGGGTTCGGGAACGGAAGGAGCTCAGCAGGGATGTGATGCCATGGAGTCCACACTCCAAAGCGGCCATATTCTCCAGAGGAACTATTCTCTGTTGACTGGAGATCATTTGTAATTCTGGGAGATACCCAGGTCCCACATGGAGAGTGGCAACCCAACTGCTCATTCTGGGATCACCAAACCCCCAGGGAGGGATTGTGGGTGGGGCTTGGCACACCAGTGGGATGCCAGCATGTTTATGTCAATTTCAGTAAAAACCATAGAGTTTTTGTGAAATGCTAGAACAGCCTCTATTTCATTTCCAGTTTTTACCAGAAGTGATGAAGGTGTGCTGGCGTGATGCCCCGCCCCCATTTCCTTCCGCCAGTGCCCGAGGGCAATGATAGGGAGCCCAGCAAGAGAGGAAGGTCATATGATCTGCTTTGATGTGATATTTGGGCTGGTTTTGGATAGTGTGAGAGGGGGCTTAGAAGGAATTTTTCCTGAAGGTCCTTGGTAGCTTTCAGCAGGCCCTGCAAAGAGGAGCCTTTACCAGTATCACATCATAGAAAATATCCATCAGTCAAATTTGCATTACGGAGATTTGGAGAAAAATGCTATCCTTTCTCCTCTGGTTCCACACATCTGGGGGGGGGGTGAGGAGAATGTATGTGCTGGTGATTCCTTGCAATCTATCCATCTACTTCTGTTTGTTTCTCCCTTAGAAAGAGGAACGAACGATGCTGGAGGATATCCAGGCCACCCTTTCAGAACTGGACAAGGTTGCCTTTTACTTCAAGCAACTGGATGAGTGCTTTGTAGCAAGTGAGCCTATTCACCAGTTACTATTACTCTGTGGCTAATTTTCCCTGCGACTTTGCATTCACTCCTGCAATGCGCTGAGCCATCTGCTGTGTGAAGCATTCTGTTCCCTTAATCTCTGTGGATTGTTAATTAGAGTTGCAGATAATGCAGTTTTCGCTAAACACCTGGCAGGAGTGCAGTTAATTTTGAAATATAACCATATTCAGTCATTTGCTTAATTTTATTGTTTTGTGATGTTGTTATGCAGCAGTTGAGAGCCAGCGCGGTGTTGTGGTTGAGAGTGGTAGACTCTAACCTGGAGAACCGGGTTTGATTCCCTGCTCCTCCACGTAAAGCCTGCTGGGTGACCTTGGGCTAGTCACAGTTCTCTCCGAACTCTCTCAGCCCCACCTACCTCACAAGGTGTCTGTTGTGGAGTGAGGAAGGGAAGGCAATTGTAAACTGCTTTGAGACTCCTTAAAAGTAGAGAAAAGTAATGTATAAAAACCAACTCTTCTTCTTCTTATGGAGATAGTGGATTACATTTTTTTTCACCCTTAACTGGCCACAGTTAGTAGAAGCAATCTACCTTTTACTTCTGTTTTGAGCCTATCAATTTTACAAATATTTATGTTGTTAAAATAACTTTTGCAAGCTTCTTCAAACCTACTTTTGGAGAAAGTAGCCAATAAATATAATAAATACATCATTGATGAGAGCTGCGAACACAACCAGAGCTCTGTTGTTTCTGCCAATGCAGAAGAAACAGGCCACTGTTTTAAAAAGCGGTCTGTCTCTTCTGTAATGTTAACTGCTGTAGTGGGAATAGCAAGAGAATCTCTGGGCATGCAGGCAGTTCTCACCTGTGTATCTCTTGTTGGATTGCAACCTGATCAATTATCCTCCTCATTCAAGCAGTGCTTGTCAGTCAGGAGGGAGACTTGCACCTGGTAAATTGTAATCACATGATAAATTTCAACCACTTTCTGCCCACCTTCCCCCAGCAATCATGAGTTTAATTTTATATATATTAACCTCATCCAGAAATCATTGCAAACAGCTGCTGTATTGCATGTAGAAAGAAAGTGTTGTTTACTCTGATTCACTTTGCAAGGCAAATATCTGCCTTCATATCTCCTTTGCTGACCTCCTTTAGGTTTACTGGCTCAAAATGCTATCAATGAAGAGATCCTATAGGAATCTGCTTTATCGGTGTCAACAGAGTCAGGAATTCTGTATCTTCTGGTGTGTTTGCTGCTCCTCCCAGTTTGGTGTCATCTGCAAATTTAATGAGCATGATGCTTCAGACACTGGATTGCGATCATGCATGTACCTACAAATGCCAGATGAGAGTGTGTTTCTTATGAGTTGCCCAAGAAATTCAGCTGCTTCAAGCAAAGTACTAACAACACTAGGACTGTTGGTTCAGTCCCTGAATGGGTCTTATATAGTGTTATTTTTCAGATCCATGGAGATTCATAGAGCCACCCTAAACAGAATTAAATCCTTCTTTAAGCCCATTAAATTCAGTGGATTTAGAATGGTGTAATGCTACTTAGGAGGGCGCTGTAAATCTACTAGTTGTTACTAGCAATGATGATGAAGTGTAAACTCAATGTAAATGTAAACTCTGAACGCAGGATGCTGGAAACAAGCAAATAGGGAATGCCCTGCATGTATGCCTCTAGAACAAAAATGCTAGATTAGCTGGACCTTTGGTCTAATCCAGTGGTTTTGTTCTTTAGTAAAAGATATCTGTTGCCAGATAAAATTACAGAGTTTCAGCTTTACAGTCTCATCATCTTGGCCATCTAGGTTATTCAGTTTTCTTAAAACTGCTATATCCTTGTTTCCCCAGATACACACGTCTTCTATCATGTTGAAGGGAATCGACAACTTCTAAAGGTTATCTGTTACCTGGACAGCTACTACTTTTCCAAACTGCCTTCCCGATTTCAGAATGGAGGAAGCCTGAAGTTGCATGCCGTGCTTTTTACAAAAGGTACAGGGGAAATCCTTCCCCCCGTCCCACCCCTTAAACCATGAGCTATAAGTGTAGTTAGCGTACACCAGGCTTTAATTGCAATACAAATGAACAATGGCCCCTTTACAGGAAAGTAAAGAATGAGGCTGTGGGAATTAAATTTTATAAAGCTTAAACCTGACAATGACAGGTAAATGCCAACAAGGAAAGATTCTTGTGGTGCTGAAACTGTGAGAGAAAGTAAACATACGGACAAACATAATAAGCTTTTTTTGGGGTTCAGCATACATATGAAGGCTAGATCTGTTTGTTAACTTGGACCTTTTTGAATCTCATCAAGTGGAGAGGCCTGTTTTTAGTGCAAAAGGCGAGTGGAGTGGTAAACATATGCATACATTCCCTGACTCAGAAGTAGGCAGCCTTTTTGGCCTGAATGCAAACAAAACCCTCAGTATCTCCCTGTGAAGAGGTTGGTGTCCCGGCAAACAAAGGGGGAGAAAGTTGGAGACAAGAGTTGCTCTTGGCCAGTCATGCTGGGGGCATTCTGAGCCTTGGTGGCACTCCCAGTGCCTTGGGGAAGGGGAGGCTCGGTCCCTGGAGCTGAGAATTGACCCTGCATGCCAAACAGAGTGGTCTGATGTGGCGGTGATTACCTATCCCTGCAAGAACCCTCCTGCCTTCAACCCTACAGACACACACACACCATTTTTCTCCTTGCCTGAGATCTGATGACCCAAGTGACCTTAACTGGGGGATGCTTGGTAGAAGAGACTGCAGGACGCTAAATGGTGGATGTGTAGAGATTTCAGGTCCCTTCATCCATGTGCCTCTGTTGCTCTAAAAAATTGGCCCCCATCACTTGATTTACACATGATGGGGACAGATTTAGGTTTCAGCAGCTTGTTCTATGGCTTTCATTGGTCGGTTGAGTCTTAGGCTGCTTTCATACATGTTGGGTAATGCACTTTCAGTGCACTTCAAGAATTGTTAGCAGCTGAATTTTCCACATGAAAATCCAGTTGCAAACGGTTGCTAAAGTGCATTATCCAATGTGTGTGAAAGTAATTTCAGTAACCTTTAGTAACTTCCCCCAAACCATGCCACATTCCAGTATGGAGGTGCATGTGTTAATTTGCTTGTATTGAGTTGGTGTTGCATTAACAAGCATGTAGATAGATCATGATAGGTAGCCATGTTAGTCTATCAATAGCAGTAGAAAAGAGCAAGAGTCCAGTAGCACCTTAAAGGCTAACAAAATTTCTGGCAGGGTATGAGCTCACTTGAGCTGTGGCTCACGAAAGCTCATACCCTGTCAGAAATTTTGTTAGTCTTTAAGGTGCTACTGGACTCTTGCTCTTAACAAGCAAGTCGAAAGTTGTCAGTGAAAGAAAACTGCCCTTAAGGCAGATTTTAAAAGAAGCCATTAAATTTTAATGCAGCCACACGCACGGCCGGGGAACTGAACGAAATGAGGATTGCCTGCTTGGTAAGCAGAGTGTGGCTAGTTACATTTTTTTGCACAGTCTCAGCATTTCTGTCTGCAAAATGGAATGATGACTGTCTTTCTCATCGGGCTACGGCTGAGGACAAGTAAAATGAGGAGTGCGACTTATTAAAAAGTGCTGTTCTCACCGTTTGGTAACGATGCTAAAAATAGAGAAAATATGAGGATGTACCAAAGAGACAATGACAGCTTTTGTGAAAATCTTTACAGCCCTCGAAAACCTGGAAGGCCAGTCGCAGCCAGGTGGTTCATCTCTGGAAGAGCTTCAGCAACAAATTAATTCCTCTTCTCTTGAGAAGGTGCAGCACTATTATCGCAAGCTCAGGTACAGTGACCCCAAAAAGTACATCGTTTGTTGATAGAAAGCATTCTCCTAAAACCAAAATGGCTTCTCATTATCGGTGTTGTTGTTGTTGTTAATACAGTGGTCTGCATCTGATTGCATAGGTAAAAAAATGAATAACCTTATGCCTTCTTAAGAGGGAGCAGTGATTTCTGCTGATCCCCCCCCCCCACTGCAACACAGTAAGCCCCATGAAATATCGTTCCTGGAGGTCCACTAACCATAGGAACAACATAATGGCGGTCTTGAAGTAGGAGGGGAAATCAGCAGAAATTGCAGCCTCCTCTTAAGAAAACTTAAATGCTCTTAAGTCTTCAGAATGCTGTTGGATGCGGGGCAGCTTTGTCAGGGTGCTTCGCAGCTAGCATACATAAAAATAGGTCCCTGCCCCATGGAACTTACCATCGAAAGCAAATATCTGAAATCAGAAGGGCCATTAAACCAAACAAAAATCAGAAAACTCAGGAAAAACAGTCTCCCATAGGAAAGGTATTCTTGCCATTTATTAAAGGAGTCACTGATAGGATGGAGAAACATTTGAAAAAACATAACCTACAAACAGTGTTTAAACCCACCAAGAAAATACAACAAATGCTACGATCAGCAAAAGACAAAAGAGACCCCCTCACCTCTGCAGGAGTATATCGTATACCTTGCAGTTGTGGAGAAGTTTACATCGGGACCACAAAACGCAGCATACAAACAAGGATAAAACAACATGAAAGATACTGCAGACTTGGCCAACCTGAGAAATCAGCAGTGGCTGAACATGGACTGACACAAACAGGACACAGGGTCTTATTCCAAGACACTGAAAGACTGGACAATTCTACCAACTATTTTGTCAGATTACACAGAGAAGCCATTGAAATTCATAAACATCAGCACAACTTTAACAGAAAAGAAGAGAGTTTAAGAATGAATAAGGCTTGGGTTCCTGCCCTGAAAAACCTCCAGACTAACAAAGGCTACAGTCAACAATAGCCATGCAGATTAGCTTTGGATTTCACACATTACCAGATAATTTCAGGATACAATGCTTCCATATTAACATACCACACTCTCATTAGTACATTATCTTGATACTTACAGGACAATGATTAGCACATTACGTCTGCAGGACAGTACTCAGCTCAAACCCAACCCCTCTCTGACTCTTCCTACACACTTGACACTGAGAGACACTGTCCTTCAGTGTTACTACTCTGAAGATGCCTGCCACAGCTGCTGGCGAAACGTCAGGAAAGAAAATTCCAAGACCACGGTTACACAGCCCGGATAACCTACAAGAACCAAATATCTGTCATTTGCTCTTGAATCAGTATCTTTAAATTGATATGCTCATAATTAAAGATGTCTTCCTGCATCATATAACACAAAGAGAACCCTCTTAAGTAGCAAGAAGAGAAGAACAAGCAAGTAGAACTGTATGACGATGGAGGACTATACAGAGTTACTCCAGTCTAATGACATTGCTTTCAGTGGGTTTAAATTGGCGTAAGTCTGCATAGGATTGCATTGCAAGAAAAGCCATTCACATGCTCATCTGGGTACCTGCCTTTGAGGAGCCTCTCTTGCTACTTCCTCACAAAGGTTGGAACCTGTACAGACATTTTTCAAAATTGTGGAAGGAAAAAAATACCAGTCACATAGATAAAGGTAGTCCCCTGTGCAAGCACCAAGTCATTACTGACCCATGGGGTGACATCACATCCTGACGTTTACTAGACAGACTATGTTTACAGGGTGGTTTGCCATTGCCTTCCCCAGTCATCTTCCCTTTACCCCCAGCAAGCTGGGGACTCATTTTGCCGACCTCAGAAGGCTGGAAGGCTGAGACAACCTTGAGCTGGCTACCTGAAACCGACTTCCGTCGGGATCGAACTCAGGTCGTGAGCAGAGCTTTTGAGTGCAGTTCTGCAGCTTACTACTCTGCGCCACGGGCCTCTACTACTCATATAGAACCCTCAATTTTTGATGAAAGCGAGTATCCTTATAATTGACCCAAGTCCTTGAGTGCAGAAAATAAATTTAGTAGGTCACATGGCTCTTCATCCATGCTGTTTTGGAAGGAGGATAGCTTGAAACTAAACAGCCCCGATCTTATGTAGTTTATTTAATGCTTTGTTTCAGGGCATTTTACCTTGAGAGATCCAACTTGCCTACAGATTCCAATACTGCAGCTGTGAAGATTGATCAGGTACAGAAACCATTTTTCTAATCAGAAACGTAGCAAAGTGGAGACCAACATACGTTGTTCCTTTGCCTGTTTGATGCTTTATGTATTTTATTAATCTTATTATAAAAATGTTTTTACAAGAATCTCTGATTGTACTGTTGTACTGACAGCCTCTGGTTATGCTGTTTGTTTTATTTATTTATAATCCGCCTTTCTCATTGAGACTCCAGGCAGATTACACAGTGTAAGTCAATATGGTCGACAGCTGAGACATCCAATAAACAATGCAATAGGGTTTGGACTGCAGAAATTTGAAAACAAGCAGAACTCTGATATGGAGCTGAAACAGAGCATAAGCGTTTAAACATGGCACATTGAAAAATGCAGAAATTACCTAGTAGGAGCATATTTACAACAAGAGACAGGATATAGTAGTATAGTCTATACCAGGGGTGTCAAATATAAGGCCCATGGGCTAGATCTGGCCCTTTGAGAGCTCTTATCCAGCCCGCCAGCCAGCCAAGGCAGCCTCCCCCCCCCAAAAAAAAACACAACCACACACACACACTGTTGATCTGGGCTGGTAAAGCATGGCCTGGCCCGACCAAGTGACATTCATGTCATTTCCAGCCCTTGTAACAATTGAGTTTGAAAACCCTGGTCTATATACCACGCTTAGAGTTGCCAAATCCAATAGCCAAAGCAGCCATTTTCTCCAGGTGAACTGATCTCTATTGGCTGGAGATCAGTTGTAATAGCAGGAGATTTCCAGCTAGTTCCTGGAGGTTGGCAACCCTAACTATGCTGCCACCATTTTCTGCCTTTGAGGCCTAAGCCTGTCTCTTTCACTAGCTCTGCTGCATTTTCCCTTTGGGCCTCTCCACAATTTATACATTTTAGGTATACACATAAGATTATTTTTTTTAAAAAACTGAATTTGACAGAACTTTGAAAACATTTGAATTCTTGTCTATTTCAGCACTTTAAAAATATTTAGCACTTTTAATATCTTGCTTTTTTTTAAGATGCAGAGTTGCCATAGTTAATTGTAATATAATGTCTCTTTAATTGGCTTTCTGTTGCTGCCTCTGGGGTTGCTATGTTTTATAGATACTGTTTTATGTTTTTAATTTTTTGTGTGTTTATTCTTTTCTGAGCTGAATTTTTCCATGAGCTGCCTCAAGAGCCGCTGAGCTAAATGAGGCCTAGAAATAATTTACATAAATGAAATCCTCAAAGAGCTTGGATTGATTCTGGCTCCCTGTTGGGTGTGCTGTCAGCCAACCTAGATTTGTTGCTGACTGGTGATGTGAAATAACCCAACACAACTCATTCATAAATCTCCCAAGGCAAATATCTGCATTCCAGCGCCACCCATTTGGAATTGTTCTTGTGAATGGGTTGTTGGCGTAAGGGATCAGACCAGGTACGATTTTCTGGCAAATCTGTAAGTATGGAAAGATGAGGATGTGATCCACTGATGCAGTCTTTTTTGTTGCATTCCTTTTGCAGCTGATTCGTCCCATCAATGCAATGGATGAGCTGTGCAGACTGATGAAGTCTTTTGCTACTTCCAAAGGTAGCCAGTCCAGCAGTTCTGTGTCAGGGGCCGGACTGCTGCCCATATCCTCAGAGCTCTGTTACCGTCTTGGAGCCTGCCAGGTCGTCATGTGTGGCACTGGCATGCAAAGGTGGGGTAATTTCTAAATGTCGTATTTCACTGAGTTGAACTCTTTTTTTTTTTTTTTTGCATACGTTGTTAACATCTAGTTTTCACTGAGATGACACATACATGCTGAGGTCTGTACCACATTGTTCAGCAGAGGGGGACTTAAGTGACCTTTTCTCCACACAAAAATAGTCCCATCTGATTAACAGTGCAATCATAAGAACACTTCCCTAAGAGTAAGCCCTTTTGAATAGACCTGAGAAGTATTCTTTCCTTTCCCTAGATTTAACAGCCACTGGCTATCCATCAAACATTTCACACTTTAAAAAGGGGAAATGGAATTTAATTTTTTCTTGACACTATAACAAGAAAAAGTGCCACATCTCTCACGCAATTGACCAATCTATTTGACAGCAGATAATGCTGTATCCGCTTCTCAGAAAGTGTCTTTAGCTGTTTTATCCAGGGAGGGATATATTTATTTCATGCAATTGAGAAGTATTCTGAGTAGACATGCTTAGGATTGGCCCATAAACCTCTTTCTCTCTGAGGTGTTGTGGTGAAAAAATTGTCTGCAGAATCATTCAGTCACACAATTTCTCCACTCACTATCTGAAGTGGTACAGCTCCAACCCGGGTTTGCCAACCTTGTGAAAACTAGTCAAAGCTGTTTGGTTGTGATTTCCCCTTTGCTTCCCTTTAATTCTGAGGTGAAATAATGTTCCACACTTTTGAATGAGATATTGTTCCCTTACTTCAGTACTCTCTTAACTTGTTCAGACTTGGACGTTTTAAGTAGTTTTAAACTAGATATCAGAAAGCTAGGATGGAATTTTATGAACATAGAGTCCCAAAGAGTCAGATGTAACATCCAGTTTGGACCTGACGTTAATTGATTAGCTTGCCAAAATCATGGTTCAGTGTTTTAAAGTTTATTATTTTACTGCTGTTTTAAGATACTGCCATTTTCTTATAATTTTAAGGTGCAGCTATGTTTCTCTTGCTGTTTTAATTGATCTTTTAAAATTGATGATCATTATTTATTAGAATGGGTGAGTTTTCACACACTTTTTGTTATTGTAAACTGCCTTGGATGTTTTAAAAATAGAATGGAAGGATGTAAATTCTCTGAACGAATATGTAAATGAGACTTTGAAATGTCAAGAGTGAGGTCTGCTGAGTTGTTCTCCTAAAAAAGGGAGTGACCTGTAAATTTGCTTTGCTAAGAACATGTCATGTTATGTGAAACATAATTCTGTTTCTGAGTTCAATAATCTTTATATCCTATTCTTAGAAGTACACTCAGTGTCTCGTTGGAGCAGGCAGCCATATTAGCTCGAAGTCATGGACTCTTACCCAAGTGTATTATGCAAGCAACAGACATAATGAGAAAACAAGTGAGTATCAAGGAAAGGATCAGTGAATCATAGCAGCAGCAATGAATGTGAGAAATTGTATATTCATTTGTATGATAGCTAAGGAACAAAAGATAATGGAAACTCAAGACTTTCACAGGCAGAGTATCAATGAACATTACATTATTTTTGCAGTGGTGGACTATAATCTGGAGAACTGGGTTTGATTCCCTACTCCTCCACATGAGCGGTGGACTCTAATCTGGTGAACCGGGTTGGTTTTCCCAATCCTCCACATGAAGCCAGCTGGGAGACCTTGGGCTAGTTACAGTTCTCTCCGAACTCTCTCAGCCTCACCTATCTCACAAGGTGTCTGTTGTGGGGAGAGGAAGGGAAGGTGATTGTAAGCCAGTTTGATTCTCCTTAAAAGGTAGAGAAAGTTGGCATATAAAAACGAACTCTTCTTTTTCTTCTTCCTTCAAAATTTGGAAAATGTGCATATTGTAAATATCTATGGACCTGCCACATATTTACTTACTTCATTTATTTACTGACTTCATTTCTACTCCTTTCTCCCCAAATGGGGACCCAAAGTGACATACAGCATTCCCCCCTTTCTCCATTTCATCCTCACAACGACCCTGTGAGGCAAGTTAGACTAAGAATGTGTGACTGGCCCAAAGTCACCCAGCAAGTTTCCATAGTAGAGCAAGGATTCGAACCTGGGTTTCCAGATCCAGTCTAGCTGCACTCTAATCACTATACTATGCTGGCTTTCATATGGGAAGATGAGAAGGGGGGCATGGTTCAGTGACAGAGCTTTGTATGCAGAAGGTCCCAAATTTAATCCTTGCATCTCTAGAGTAAAGTAGTACATAATTTGAAAGACCTCTCGGACTCCAGAGAGGTGCTGCCAGCCAGAACAGTCATTGCTGACCTCAAGGCCTCAGGAGTCTGACTCAGTATCAGGCATCTTCATGAGCAAGCAGTGAAAAGGGAGAGGTCTTTAAATACAGAGACCGTGCGAAACGCTTGCCCACGCAGCCCTGTACCTGCTGCCTGCCTCCATCCTGTTATATTATGGGAATCTCACAGTGTTGGGCAGCAGCTGCTATAAAGTGCTTTGGGTATCCTTTCAAGTTAAGTAAACACCGATGACTAATGCGCTACCTTGGTGCTTTCCCAAGCCACTAACAGAAGTTAATGGATTTTCAAATAAAAATCATATATTCCTGTTTTAGTGTTTTCCCGCAAGGCTTAGATGTTTTACTGGTACTGTCAATACCATCCATTCTTGTGTTTACTTTAGGGACCAAGAGTCGAAATCTCTGCGAAAAATCTGAAAGTGATGGATCAGATGCCGCAGTCTGCACCCCGGTAGGTGGCTTTGTACAGATGGTACTTGTACTGTAGAAACAAATCTACACGTACCAAGACACACACATTCAACCAATGGTGTGCTCACAAAATGCAGCAGAGTTTGTTAAAGATGTTCATCTTTCACTCCTCATTAACCCTTTTAGGGCTCTTGTATTTTTGTATAAAATACATCAGAGGCGGTTGTCTTGTGGTTGTCAGAATGTTGTCAGCCGAGGATAGCGGAACTGACATCCTGATAAGCAAGCGTGATTCACAAGCAAATGCGGCTGTATCAGATAAACAAAGATCATTCATGAACTAAGACTTCAGGCTATGTGAAATGTTTAGAATTGCCTGATCGTTAAAATGATTTGTGTCAATGTGGGTTTTAATGAGCGAGAAAGGGGCATGGATGTACAACTCCCCACTTTAGAAAAATACAAAACCAGTTGCTCAGTAATGTGGGCATGCAACTGTTGTCTGAGGGCTCTGCCATGTTCATGGGAATAGAGAATCCAAATGAATAAACAAAAAAAATCATTTCCTTTTTTTTGTTCTCATGAGTAGTGAGGATTTTAGTTTGGAGAAATATTTGTCCCCAACATTTAATTTGTAACTAGATCTTCCTAGGCCCATAAGAAGTCACCTCCTGTGACCCAAAAGCCCCCATTTCTAAAACACAGCTATTCAGAGGGAAATAACCCATAATATACCCATATTACTACTTGTGAGAACATTCCATCAATCTTGAGCATGTTTTGTATCTAAGCACTATCTCTGTTTATCTGGATTTTCAGTCTGCTTCACTGGCTTTTGATTAGCCACTGGGGATAGGTTGAAACCCAGAAGGGAGAGACTGTAGATCAATGGTAGAGCACATGAAGGAGATTCCCAACTCAGTTCCTGGCATCTCTGCTTCGCATCTTGGATTTAAAAACAATAGATCTGGATTTTAAAATAATAGGTGATCTGGACTCTCCATTGCCATGCCTGTCATGACCCTGTGAGAAGCTGTAGGATAGATGTTGAATCCCATAGAAAATAAGCTGGTGATCTTCATCTACCCTGCTCCTTAAGAGAGATCATTTGAAAGCATTTGAAGTATCCTTTGCTATATATCGCCTGCTAACATTCCTTTCATAATACCAACTTTTTATGTTGCACGTTTGCAGAATTTACAAGTTGTGTCAACCACCTTCAGACGGAGACTTATAAAAAGAAGGAGGAGGAAACGCCTTGTCCTAGGATCATGGAAGCATTCAGTAGAGCATGATGCTGCCTGGGCATTGATCCTATCTTCTGCCAATGGTGCTTAGTCCAGAGAGAGGACTGTACTAGTTTCTGTGCTTCTGGGCAGTCCAATGCACTGAGAAACTGCCTTTTTGCTCATTCCTTGCATGGGATGCTTGGTTGCCCTTTCTTGTGGGCTGCTGCAGGAGTTCTCAAAAACAAACCCCCTGGAGTTTGGGCCGAGGAATCGCCTTCTGCTTGATGCCAGACGGGGAGAGGAGAAGGATATGGCAGAAACAGCAATGGAAGGATTTGGCTGTGCTGCTGACTGACCATTGTGACTTTGACATATGGATGGGCAAAGCAAGTTGAAGCACCTCAACCTATCAGTTGGTGTTTGGGGCTTTTGTCCAGTTTCCAGCGCAGTCGTTGGCCAGGGGCTTTGAGTCTCACAAGTATACCATCTTGCACTTTGGAATTGCAAATAGCACACGTCTCCGGTTTGTTCAAAGGATTTCTTCTGGAGGTATTTTCCACGTCGGCCCAGTACGAACCAAATTCTACTCCGCAGAGTGTACATTCCATTGGACATCCTACCAAGAATTTCCTTTAAATTTTTACTGAAAGTTCAGGGTTTGCAATTAACACTTTTTACTAATGGTCCATTATGTATTCTGGAGATACAGTAATATTTTACACAGGAGATTAGCAATGAAGGATTTTTTTTTTTTTTTTGTAAAGGAAAAGACATTACAAAAGGGTAGCATTCAGTTGGGTCCTCTAATTGAGCAGATGAGGGTTTTTTAAAAAAAGGAACAGAGAAACTATACTTATTTATGTGGAGTGGAATATCTGTTTTGGAAACATGTTGTTATATATACAAGATTTAAATAAAAAAAAGATAAGTATTTGTTTCAAATGGGGCCAATATGCTGGCAAGTCTGCAGCAGTTCGCAGTTCACTGAAAATAATTTTACGTTTATTTAAAACCTTTCAGTATTTAAGTAGTCTTTAATATGTGTTGTTGTTGTTGTTGTTGTTTTATAAGAAAAATAGATTCCAGTGGACTGTAAGTTAAAAGAGAAACATGGTTGTGTATATACTGTATGTTATAATTTTCCCCCTTGTTTTAGAAATGTTTTCTGTTTTATCAGTATTATCATTAGCGTGGTAATTTGCTTCCAAATTACTGGCTGCAATGTAATGAAAAAAAATATATCAGCAACCTCAGGCCAGAAATAACATTGTTTTGGAGTGAGTGCCTTAAGCGTTTGAACCCATGTTGATCAAGATACAAAAAAGGAAAATGGGTATAAAAAGCAAACTAACATTCTTCTATGTCATAATAGACTAAAGCCATAGTCTTCTCTAAAATGTTCATTATTGGGCATGTATAGAAGCTCTTTCGGGTGACTTCTGTATCTAGCACATGGAAGGAGGGGTATTTTGATTTTGGCTAAAATAGGGCATTCAATAAACTCCAATGTTTCTTAACAATCTGATCCTTCATCTTTTGTGTTACATTAAAAACCATCTGTTCCTATTTTGGCTGTGAAAGGCTTTTTTTAAAAAAAAAACTTAAACAACAGTGAAGGGAGAGTGAAGGAGGGAATCCTCAACCATATGTGAGTGTTTAAGACAGTGGTTTGGATCGTCTCTTTGGTGTGTATCGCTTTGTGAACAAAATGCAGAGTTCTCCCTCCCCCATTCCCCTCTTCCAAAAGCACAGCTCAGCAGAGGAAAGGGGTCAGTTTCATCTTTCTCCAGCCATTCCCAACCTACAAGGCTTTTCCTGCACATGGGCCCTGCAACCCCAGGGATTACTCTTCCAGGGATCCGAATGGGCTGCAGGAACAGAAGTAGATAGCTGTGCCAGCGGTACTATTTGAGTCTGGTGGTGCAGCATGCCTGAGATGGAAGAAGAAGAGTTTGTTTTTATATGCCGACTTTCTCTACCACTTGAGGAAGAATCAAGCCGGGGTACAATCACTTTCCCTTCCCCTCCCCACAACAGACACCCTGGGAGGTGGATGAAGCTGAGAGTGTGACTAGCCCAAGGTCACCCAGCTGGCTTCGTGTGGAGGACTGGGGAAACAAATCCATTTCACCAGATTAGCCTCCGCTGCTCATGTGGAGGAGTGGGGAATCAAACCCGGTTCTCCAGATCAGAGTCCACTGCTCCAAACCACTGTTCTCCAAGCAAGTATGCTACTGTGCTACTGGACTCGAATCTAGCTGTTCCTCTGCCAGTTAGTTTCATTACATACCACCTTTCAACTGAAGGTCACAAAGGTGTTTTATGATACGATATGATACCATAAAACCAATAACTCAATACACTAAATATTCAGTTAAAACCAGAGTCCATAAAATACAATAGAAATCTATAAAATACCATCAGATCAATACCATTCAAAGTTACGGTGATGCCCCCCCCCCACGCACCGTGTCTTATTGCTGTGACTCAAGGACCTGCTGAAAAAGGGCAGGTCTTTCAACACATCCAGAGGGACTGTGGTTCAGTGGCAGAGCACCTGCTTGGCATGCAGAAGGTCCCATGTTCAATCCCCGGGATCTCCACTTAAAAGGACTAGGCAAGTAGGTGATGGGAAAGACCCCTGCCTGAGACCCTGGAGAGCCACTGCCGGTCTGAGTAGACAATACTGACTTTGATGGACCGAGGGTCTGATTCAGTATAAGGCAGCTTCATGTGTCCAAGGCCTTTAGGGAAGGAGGCAACAGTGAAAAAGCCCTCCTCCAGGTTTCCACCAGCAGAAACTCTGCTAGGACCTTGGATTAGAATCTTATCAGATTGGAAACTCAAACCACCAAAGCAGCCATGCAATAAGAGCAACACATTTCCTTTTGTAGAATCTCTGTGATGTGTTTCTGCCAGCATTATTTGAGTCATATTAATTTATTTCATTTATACCCTGGCTTTCTCTCCAATGGGGAGCCAAAGTGGCTTACAACATTATCCCCTTCTCCATTCTGTCCTAACAACAACAACCCTGTGAGGTAGGTCAGGCTGAGAGTGTATGACTGGGCCAAGGTTACCCAGCAAACTTCTGTGGCAGAACTGGGATTTGAATCTGGGTGTCCTGGATCCTAGTCCGATGCTCTAACCACTATACAACACTGGCTATAATAATTAGTGGGTCCAATTTTAGGAAACATTCACTGATATAACTTTTTAAATGTAAACTTGTAAACCTTGGCATTTCTGATGCATTGTACCTGGTCATTATGAAATCTTTTCCATACTTCTTGGCCTTTGTGAGGGCAAAAATAAATTTTGTAAAAATAAATAAATATTTTCCCTAGCTGTAATGGTAATTTTCCCTAGCTGTAATTTGGTATTCCAAATTCCTATTTTATTACATGACCAAGAAAATTAATTCATATTTTGATGTCTAACCAACCTCACTCGCTTTCCCCCTGCGTTTCCCCACTTGTTGCCCACGGGCAAAACATGGGGAAACGCAAGGCGGGAGTGAGGTGACCTCTGACGGCCAGAAACAGCATGCATAATCACAACAAAGACCAAAGCCATCGGAGGGGTGACAGCGAGGGAAACAGCCATCCATAAAAGACCAAAGATTCACCCCAGTTTTAAGTATGGTATTTTCAAGCTGTGATTCTTCTGTGAGATGATGAGAAAGGTTAGCGGTTCCTCTGCACGCTGCCAAATTTCTGGAGCCTCTCATCTGGGAAAAATAATATTGTGGGTGAGAACTAGCATATGTGGGAACCCACCCAAAAACATGCCTATACATCGACACAGTCTTGATTGATTAAAATCAGATTCATTAACTCAGTGGCTCCTCAACAGGCATTCGCCCACAAAGTCTAGTATTTGGTGCGGAAGGTTGCTTTTATTTACAGCAATCCTTTCCCTTGAGGTTTGCAAGAGATTGCAGGAGTGCTACAGAATATGTAGCCATTAGCTTGGATTTGAGTTGCACGTAAAACATTTTTGCTCCCACTTTGCTCTTTTGTGTGACTCCAACTCAATCTGTCATTGGTTAATAAACCGTCCTAACTTCCTTTGTATTTTTCTTTTCAGTGCTTGGGGAAAGTAGGGGGGAAACTATTTTACTAGTGCCATCAAAACCAGTGAGAGGGTTCTCAACCTCCAGGCGGGGCTTGGAGACCTCCTGGGATTAGAACTGATCTTCGTATGACAGAGATCAGTTCTTCTGGAGAAAATGGCAGCTTTGGAGGGTGGACTTTGTGGCGTTACACCCCGCTGAGGTCCCTCCCTCACCAAACCCTGCCCTCCTCCCCAGGCTCTACCCCCCAAATCTCCAGGAATTTCCCGACCTAGAGTTGACAACCTAGATGCATCCCTCTAAACCCATTGTTAGAAGGGTGTAACTCTGCTTAGGATGGCACTGCAGATTGCCAATATTTTTAAGCAACATCCATCCAGCCATACCTGCTACTTTTGTTGATAAAACTTCAGGCTTCAGACAACCAGTTTAGAGAAGAGAATCTAAGGGTTTTTTAAACAGCAAATGCAAGCACATAGGCAGTTGTTACCTGACCAGGCAAGTGTTGGAGTGCAGCCCTAAGTAGAGTTACACCCGTCTAACAATATTGAAGTCAATGGGCTAAGCAGGGTGTCAGTGTGCTTAGAGTTGGACAGCTCTGAGAGACCTGGATTCAAATGCTGTCCCTGACACGCAGCTTGCTCAGTCGTCTTGGATCAATCGCTCTCTCTCTCTCCTCTTCACGAGGTAGTTGTGAAGAAAAAACAGAGAAGGGAGAACCAAGAATGCATAGTTAAATTGTGGAACTCCCTGCCCCAGGATGTGGTGATGGCTGCCAACTTGGAAGGCTTTAAGAAGGGAGTAGACATGTTCATGGAGGAGAGGGGTATTCATGGCTACTAGTTAAAATGGATACTAGTCATGATGCATGCCTATTCTCTCCAGGATCAGAGGAGCATGCCGAACATATTAGGTGCTGTGGAACACAGGCAGGACGGTGCTTCTGCAGTCGCCTTGTTCGCGGGCTTCCTAGAGGCACCTGGTTGTCCACTGTGTGAACAGACTGTTGGACTTGATGGACCATGGTCTGATCCAGCATGGCTTTTCTTATGTTCTTAAGAAGAACCTGTGCTTCTTGGAGGACGGTGGTATAAAAATGCGCTAGACAGATAAATGGTAAACTCTCCTTAGTAATGGCGGTGGCTCTACATAATAACTTTATGTTTCAAATTTCAAATACCTTTATTGGCATAGTACTCAATCTGTCATAGGAACCAAATTGAGAGCCAACGTGGTGTAGTGGTTAGGAGCATTGGACTCTAATCTGGAGAACCGGGTTTGATTCCCCACTCCTACACATGAAGCCTGCTGGGTGACCGTGGGCTAGTCACAACTCTGTCCGAGCTCTCTCAGCCTCACCTACCTCAGCCCCACCTACCTCACAAGGCACCTGTTGTGGGGAGGGGATAGGAAGGTGATTGTAAGCTGCTTTGAGACTCCTAAAGGTAGAGAAAAGTGGGGTATAAAAACCAACTCTTCTTCAAATTGCCTGGCTATGGCTCTGCAATTGAGAAGAGTTTCATCCAGTGGTTAAAGAGAACACCTTCTGAGCATGTACCGACAGCAGCTTTACACTTCCAGGCTGATGTATACTTGTACATATCTCTGTATGAATTGTAGGCTCAGCAAGAATTTCAGGGCAGCGGAGCTCAACTTGCAATTTAACCAAGTTTTGTAAGCTGGAAAACTATTCAATTGGAGCCCACTCCGTGCAAACTGCAGTAAGACGCTATTGGGGGGAGGGGGTGTTTAAAAATAAAACGCATATGCTCTGCAGACTCTTCAAAACGTTAATTCGTTTTAAATTAGTTTTGTAAGTAATCATTAACGCTTGAATTATGTCTTGAATTGAACCTCTTAAAATTGAACTGGTTTTAAAAGCACTCTGAGGCCAGAGAACAGTCAGAAAGAATCATAATTATTTAATTAGCTTCAAATTACTTGCATAACCACTCGTGAGCAGCTTAGTTTAATTTCCCGATAATTAAAAACAATTTGATGCGGCTATATCACTTGTTCTATGCAAATGTCAAACTTAAAAGGGTGTGCGGGGCTTGCAAATTTACCTTGGTTGTGACCAGTCCTCACAACTGAAGCCTCACAACTCGAGCTAATACTGATGTCGTGGGTGAAGAGTGTGTCTGTCCGCGTCAGTAGCTGAGTTGTTGGATTCTCCCCAAGCCTTTTTGCTGTGCTGGCAATATAAGCAGGCCTAACCTCATGCCGGCAATTTAGGGTGCCTTGAAGCTCTTACAATATGAGGGATTTCGTTGCCCAATATGTAGGGTTGCCAATCTGGAGATCTCCTGCTATTACAACTGATCTCCCCTCCCCAAACCCCCCAAACCTCCCACCGGTGGCGAAGAGGGACCTGGCAACCCTACCAATGTGTAATGGCGTCGGAATATAAAGAGCTGGGGCTGTCGCTTGGCTGAAAACTGGTGCAATGGGAGTGGAATGAGGGCAGTTGTCTGTTTCTTAGTGTTTATGTGCTACTTGTCAAAGGTATCCTAAGGATGAAAAGACGCTTTATGACCTGGCCGGATGAGATAAGAGCTGCACTGGGGGTGCGATGGGAGGGGGGGAAAACAGCCCTGGAAAAGGGCTCTGCTCCTCCCAAAAAGGGAGCCTCCTTTATCTGTCTGTCTGTCTGTCTGTCTGTCTATCACTCTTACAACCCGCTCTACCCCAGCAAGCCGGGCTCAGAGCATTTCACACAATCCACAAAATACAATAAAACTATAAAATCACATAAAATGGTAAATTCAAAAAGCCCTAAACAGATTAAAATTTAGGGTTGCCAACCTCCAGGTACTAGCTGGAGATCTGCTATTACAACTGATCTCCAGCCGACAGAGATCTGTTCACCTGGAGAAAATGGCTGCTTTGGCAATAGGACTCTATGGCATTGAAGTCCCTCCCCTCCCCAAACCCCGCCCTCCTCAGGCTCCGCCCCAAAAACCATAGCTGATCTCAACCATAGGCCTGGTGGAACAGTTCTGTTTTACAGGCCCTGCGGAACTCCATAAGGTCCTGCAGGGCCCTGGTCTCACAAGAAAGACTATTCCACCAGGGCAGAAAAAGCCCTGGCCTTGGTCAAGGCCAGTCGAACACTCCTCAGGCTGACCACCAGGAAATTGGTACTAGATGATCTTAACCTTCTCTAGAGAGCATACCAGGAGAGGCAGTCCCACAGATACAAGGGTCCCAGACCACGTAAGGCTTTAAAGGTCATAACCATGCAGGGCCAGGCTGGCTCAAACATGCCCAGTAGCCATAATAGCCAATTTGCCCTCAAGCTATGTGTGTCATTGCAAGCAATCATGGGACACACCACTTAGATTTCCTGTCAATCAATTTGTCACCTTGACTAACTCTGCTGTTCTAAAGGACTGCTTAAGTTGCAGGGCAGTTGGGCCAGCCAAGCTCAAGTAGGCATGAAATTGTTTATCACGTCTGAAAAAGCTGGATGATAGAAAAGACAAGAGACTGCCTTATACAGTACAGACAGATTCCTCTCTGGAAATGACTTTTGGCAAACCCAGTGATGACGGCTTTGTAACTGCATGATGCTACTTTCACTCAACACCCTCCTTTGTATCCCTAAGCCAGCTCTCATCAACCACGTGTTATCACAGGCAAGGAATATCATTTGTGCCCCTCCCCAGGGCTAGGGGGGCAGTGCCTGGGAAGGGTTGAGTTTTAGGAGATGGGACATCACATCCTCCGTGATGCTCTAGGTAATCAAGAGTATAGACTGGAAAATTCCTAGAGAATCACAGAGGAGATAGTATCACTTCTGGGTGGAGGTTTGGGTATGTGACAACAGTTTCGGGTAATGCTATAGGAATCCTTCCAATTTCTATGGTCCTTACCGTAGAGTTTGGGGAAATTCCTAGTGCATCCCCATGAACACTACCTCCCCCTTCTATTTTTCGCCTTCTCCCCAGTTGAGGGTGGGGGTTTGCCCACTGTCAGAGGGCAAATGGCATGTCTACCTTGAGGTGAGCAGCTGCCAGATTCCAGGATTTCCAGTGGTGTCGAATGTCACTGACCCCACCTTCTACACACCCTTCCAGCACCTGTACACCTGTAATTAGTGGTTCCAGTGCTCCCATTATGGCAGGAGAGGTCCCACCTCCAGGCTCCTGCTTCCTACTGTTTCTCAGTAAAGCACCGGGAGCAAAATGATTGTGAAAAGTGGTGTTGCAAGACTCCACCGCCAGTTATGTACCTGGAAGTGACACCACAACAACACTCTAGGAATTCCCCAAATCTTTATGGTTTTTACCATAGAGAATTAGGAAATGCCTAGAGCTTGGCTGCGATGCCATGACATTACTTCCTGGTATGTAATCAGAAGTGATGTTACCTTGCCCTGTTCCCAAAAGCTCCCCGTCGTCACCAGCAGAAGCTGACAAGCCTCCTTCCAATTGCTCCACCACCTGTGCTCCCAGCTGCGTGTGCTGCCCAGTGCTGCTAGAGAAGGGCATGCAGGTGTAGCACAGCAACAGCACTCCTGGCTGCTATGGCAGCAGTCCTAGTTGCATGCACTGCCCATTGTTGCCAGGGAAAGGGCATATGGGTGGGTCAGGTATCTGTGACCACAAGTGGTAGGGAAGCTCCCAAGTGGGTGGGGAAGAACATACAAGGCAGGTTGGGGACATGCAGGTGAGTGAATGGCTAGAGAGGCCTGAGTGGGGGGGCCTGGTGACCAGGGAACTTGGAACTGGCCCTGCCTCTCCTCCATTAGTTCACTTTCGAACAGCGGCAGATCTACTATGAAATTAATGAAGCTTAAGCTTCAGGGCCCCTAATCCTGGAGGAGCCCTGAAACAGCTTTTTTTTATTTTTAACAAGTGAGTTTTTCAACAAATTTGGTGTTTTTTAAGTGTTTGTTATGAGTCCCGTGGCACAGAGTGGTAAGCTGCAGTACTGCAGTCAAAAGCTCTGCTCACGACCTGAGTTCGATCCCGACAGAAGTCAGTTTCAGGTAGCCAGCTCAAGGTTGACTCAGCCTTCCATCCTTCTGAGGTCGGTAAAATGAGTACCTAGCATGCTGGGGGTAAAGGGAAGATGACTAGGGAAGGCACTGGCAAACCACTCTGTAACCACAGTCTGCCTAGTAAACGTCGGGATGTGATGTCACACCAAGGGTCAGAATTGACCCAGTGCTTGCACAGGGAACTACCTTTACCTTATTAAAATAAGGCTATTTTAGTGGTAGAATCAGAAGCCAATGGGTTGAAGTATTTAATATTGACCTTAGAATATGCTCTAATATCCATTTCATATGGCCTCAAAATGTCCCTGTAATTTGTCACATTTCAACATTTTCTCGGGGGCTTGCAGCGCCTGAACCCCCAGCTGTATGGCCTCTCTGAGCTCACCAGAATCTATTCATAGCCTACGTTTTGGCAGCTGGATCCTCGAATCCTTCGTTGGTGCACGGCTTAATAGTTCTATAGCTCCGCCCTTAGGCAAGAGACAATCGGAACCATAAAAAGACATCTGAATTCTCAATTCAGGCTGCACTCGTTTCTCTTGTGCATTTTAACACCAATAATCAGATTTTCACCTCTTTATCCTAACAAGCCCCCTCTGATGACCTTCTACCTCTCTGTTAGAGAATGAACTCAATACATCTGCCATAGAACAACCCCATTGAAGAAGGTAACAGTGGTTACTCAGACCTCGTTGCTGGTTGTGAAGGTGGCCCCATAACAGTTCAAGTTTTGGGGTCCCAAAAATGTAGGTCCACCACTGCTTTTGAATATAGTCTGTGACAGGCAAACACTGATCCTGACAATCCCAACCCCGCTGCCGGCCGGCATCTCAGCGGGTTGCTGTTTCGTCTGCCCCTAAATCCAACCTTGTCTGAACTTCATGAAATTCAAGTGATCGTGGCGGGATCATTTCCCCCTCCTATCTTCATTCATGCGGAACTATTGCAATCATTTCATGCTAACAAAGCAAAGCAGTTACTTCCCAGATACTTTTAGGGCCTACAGAAGTAACATGAGCTTCCTGGTGCCCCATTATAGCCAGATACAAAACCACAAAGTCTCTCGTGGAGACGCAGAGATAATTACATAGAAATGAATCCCCCTTTCCAGCCATGTAACTGGGTGTGTGTACAGGTAATGGTTGCTTACAATCCACTATAAAGTTACACATGGTTAATCCCCTTTAAAAGCAATGTGTCTTCAGTGTGTGTGGCTCTGTGCTGGATTGTGGCCAATATCTCTAGTACTGGAACTTGATACACGCAGATATTAGCATGTAATGTATTTTCCATCCACTGCCAACAATGCTAGAGGTTTTTGGAATTGTCACACTGTACATGAATGGATTGACTTCTCAATAGACTTCCACCACGTTCCAGGTTTCTCACTTCAGTTCTGCCTCCTGGGACAGTCTACCATTACTATTCTGGGGAAATGGCTTCTCCAAAATTTGTCATGTGGCCAATCCCGAATGCATAACCTACTCCCCCACTCTTCCCTTCTCTCTCAGCAATCATGAAACCTCGTCATGCCACACAATTTTATTTTTTAAAAAAACTTGCAACAGTGAAAAGGCTTGACAAAGCTGTAGCTCCATGGCACCATTATGTTTTAGTCACTTGGAATATGTTTCTCCTTTTCTACACTGAAAGTAGTGCAGATTTTGCAGTCTCGAACTGAAGCCTTACAACAGAGCTGTTGTTTTCTAAATCAGCACTGTCTCCATTAAGGAATAATATTCTGGCTTGTTTCTGTTTGGTAATCCTTTGAAAGGCCTCTCCAAAATTTGTCATGTGGCCAATCTCATTTGCATAATCTCTCTCCTTTGTTGGATTAGGGAAAGGCTTTTTCAGGAATGCTTTTAAATAAGATTCCATATGATATTCTTGTTGACAAGTTGGTAAAATGTGGTTTGGATCCTATTACTGCTAGGTTGATCTATAACTGGTTGACAGATCGCACCCAAGAGTTCTTGTTCCTCATCCTCTTGGAGTGGAGTGACAAGTGGAGTGCCTCAGGGATCTGTCCTGGGCCCTGTGTTGTTCAACATCTTTACAAATGACTTGGATGAAGGAATAGAAGGGATGCTCATTTACATCTGCAGATGATACTAAAACGGGAGGGGTAGCAAATACAGTAGAAGACAGAATCAAGTTTCAGGATGATCTCGAAAGGCTGGAGAACTAACAGAATTAATTTCAACAGAGATAAATGTAAAGTTCCACATTTAGGTAGGAAAAATCAAATGCACAATTATAGAATGGGGGAGGCTTCTCTTGGTATTAGCACATGTAAAAAGGATCTAGGGGTCTTAGTAGAGTATACAATAAACATGAGTCAGCAGTGTAATGCAGTAGCTAAAAAGGCAAATGCAGTTTGGGCTGCATCAACAGAAGTATAGTGTCCAGATCATGCGAAGTGATATTGTCACTTTATTCTGCTCTGGATAGACCTCACTTGGAGTACTGTATGCAGTTCTGGGCACCACAGTTTAAGAAGGATGTTGACAAGATAGATCATGTCCAGAGGAGGGTGGCAAAGACAGTGACAGGTCTGAAGAGTAAAGTCCTATGAGTAAAGGTTGAAGGAGCTGGGATGTTTAGGAGGAGATGATTGAGAGGTGATATGATAGCCATCTTCAAGTATTTGAAGGGCTGTCATATAGAAGATGGTGCTGAGTTGTTTTCTGTTGCCCCAAAAGGTTGGACCAGAACCAAAGGGTTGAAATTAAATCAAAAGAGTTTTCAGCTAAACATTAGGAAGAACTTTCTGATGGTTAGAGCAGCTCCTCAGTGAAACAGGCTTCCTTGGGAGGTGATGGGTTCTCTCTTAGAGGTTCCTAAGCAGAGGCTAGGTGGAAGAGATTCAGACGCATCCTCTGATTCAGCCCTAAACTGCACTCCATGTCTGTAACAGCAACTTATATTTTAAAAAACTCAGTGCTTTCTTTCAAATATGGTATAGTGGACTAGGGTCTAAAAGACTCTGTTTCAAATTCCCATTCTGCCATAAAGCTTACTGGGTGACCATGAGCCAGTCATTCTTTCTTAGCCTATCCTACTTCACAAGGTTGTTGTGAGGATACAATGTAGGAGGGGAGAATGTACACCGCTAGGGTTGCCAGCTCCAGGTTGGGAAATACCTAGAGATTTGGGGGTGGAGTCTAAGGAGGGAGGGGTTTGGGGAGGGGAGGGACTGCAATGGGGTACAATGCCATAGAGTCCACCTTCTAAAGCCTCCATTTTCTGCATGGGATCTGATCTCTGTCGCCTGGAGATCAGCTGTAATAGCAGGAGATCTCCATCCCCCACCTGGAGATTGGCAACCCTGTACACCGCGTTGAGCTCCTCGGAGGAAGAGTGGGATAAAAATGTATTAAATAAATAAATAATTTTTTAGAAGTGTGTTGCTGCTAGCTTCATTTCTACAGAAGTGGAAGCAATGTCCAAGAGAGAGCATACCCAATTATGCAAGCGCAGAATTTGCTCTTTGGCACTGGGGTTGCTGAATTTCTTTTAAAATGTATGTTGATCTAATTTCTAACCACAGAATGAATCCACTGAATGAATAATCCAGACTGGACACTTAGAAGAGAACTTAAGTGACATTGTAGAATGTACAGCAAAGATGTGCAGGAAATCTGCAGTTTAGCATTTTTTAGGGAGACCAGGAGATGGTGCTAATTCCTTGTACATGTCTGCAATTTTCCGAACGAGTGCAGTACGCCAGATAAATCTTTACAAATGAAAGCCGACATTTGCCGTTTTCCAGCCACAAGAGAAAATCCTAGCTGCTTCATGACAGTGTGGTGCGGGGGGGTGGGGTGGGGGTCCTTCTTTTTACAGTTCTATTTCCATAAGATTTTCTTTACCAGTCAGTGAACGCAATTGTCAGGTTCAGACACCCTGAAAAGTCTCCAGTATCTTTAGGGAACTGTAAAGAAGGGGAAATTTCACCAGATAAATCTCTTTTCACAAAGGGAGGAAGTCGAAACAGATGTGATGGAGGAGATACATGATCTGTAGGGCTGGAGACTGGAGTAACCAGTGGCACTGGAAGAAAAGGGCCATTTCTCTAATTGACGTCAGTCTGCCTTAAAGCTGCTGTGAGATGCAAAGTTTTCTTAAAAAGTACCCACGTATCAGCTCGTCAGGGCCATTTTTAAATATCTATTTGTTATTATTAGTTGTTGATAAATGCAAAAAAAAAAATCCCGATCTAACTATGAATACAACATATAAAACAAGACAAATGCAAATGAAAGACAAACACATTGGCTCGGATCCACCAGCGAGTTTCTGCAGGCTGATTTCCACCAGCAAAACATGACTTCCAGTCCATTCCTGAGAGCAGCAGTGGCTGGGGACGGCATGGCCGTGGCAGCGCCGTGGCGCCTCCAAAGAGGTTTGGCCGCTGCAGCAAGGGAGAAATGGTGCATTCCTGAGGCTGAGGGCTGAATCGCCTTAGGAGGCGACGTGACCCTTATTCCAGCGTCCGTGCCACTTGCGCCATGCAAACTGGCATGGACATCGGCGTAGTGCCCCTTGCATCAGCCCCCCTGGTCGGTCACGGCAGTACAACCCTCAGACGCTGGCTCCGCCTCTTGCCAGCGCCCTGCTGGCGCAAGGCATCCCATAAACATCCTGGGAGGCATTCCTGGGGTGCTCTGGGGGGCGGAGCTGCCGGTAAGCAGCTTCCTAATCCCTTTCAGACCAGGAACACCCCCTTAAACAACAGCTTTCAGCTGGCGCAGCATTGCTGTTTTCAATGGGGCTTTCCCCCCTTTTCTAAATTTAAATTAAAAAAAAGGCCCTTTTCTCACCTAACTCCTCCTGTTTTATCCCCAAATGTCCCCTGATATGCTGCTGCTCCTGGGAGTAGCATTTCAGAAGGCATTGGGGGCTGCCGCAGAGGGGGAAGGCAAGACAATCACGCTCGGCAGTCTGAAATCCATCAGTCCACAGAAACATTTCAGTGTATCTAAGCCAAGATATCAACAATTGTTTTATGCAAGAAAACACTGTGTTTTGGGTTAAGTGCTGTCAAGTCACCTCTGACTTATTGGTAACCTTATGAATGAATGACCTTAAAACGTCCTATTGTTAACAGCCTCACTCAGGTCCTGCAAAGTGAGGCTTCCTTTATAGATTCAATTCATTTTATGTCGAGTCTTAGAATCATAGAGTTGGGAGGGACCACCAGGGTCATCTAGTCCAATCCCCTGCACAATACAGGAAATTCAAAACTACCTCTACACTTCTCCTACTCTTCTCCTACTGCCTTCAACTTCTCCTAGCATTATTGTTTTTTCCAGCGTGTCTTGCCTTCTTGTGACGTGATCATTTTTCTTTTCTTGTGAATCTGATTTTAAACCAGCGCAAGGCAATTGTCGCAACTGAATCTAGAAAATTTGCCAGTAGATTCTCAGATGGTGCCCCCTTAGCTAAAATTATTGAAACCATTCTGGAGAGTTAGTCTGCATTTTGTTTAATCTAAAGAGCTACATTGCCTGTCTGGTATAACAAGAGTAATACTTGCCATAATGTAATTTGCTCAGACAGAGTAATAAACTCTGATTTTAAAACCACCGTTATACATGGAAGATGTTAGTAGATAAATACTGGGGCTAAAACAGTTTAACAAATTTATTCCACAGCTACGCTGTTACATTGAGAAGAAAATCAGGATAGTTCATAAGATTACTATTCAGTCAAGTTATCATAGAATACCAAGATAAGTGAGAAAGTGGTACCTCATCATAGTTTGGTTCCAATCTACATCAAGGCATTCTATGATCAATGTGTATCCAAGCAAAGAGAACTTTTAATCCCATTGATTAATAATATTATGTTAGGTTGGGGCTTGTTATACCATCTTCATATTTAGATCTCTTCAGGGTTGATAGAGCCTGCCATATAAAAGTAGACTTTTTTTTTTGTCTGTCATTTAAAAAAATTTTTTTTTGAGATAAATATATAGGAACGTTTTCCAATAGAAATATTTTTAACAAGGTCACCATCTTCAAAGTGGCACTTCTGGCAAACCAAGATATTCTAAAATGGGAACATGCGGAAGATCTTTTAAAAAAAATCTGTTTCCATAAAATAGAATAGTTATTTTATAGTAGATCTTCCAGATTTGCTGTTAGCCTTATGCCAAGGTATCTAATAGCTTCTACAGACCAGAATGATCATTTAAACGAGAGGAATGTCATGAATTAACCCCCTCCCTGTGACTGGATTTCCAAATCTTGTTTTCCTTGTGGGCTCCAATTTGATTTGGGCAGTAGCATAACGAAGGCCCGTTTAAGCTGGACCCTACATATGTCAACAGGAACCCATATAACCACCTCCTCCATATGTTCACTTGGCTGGAAATGTATACAGACAATTTTCTTTACAAACAGCCTACCAGCCTGAAATGCTCAAATGATGAAGTTCTGAGAGGCAGACTGGCCCAAGTTTTCTCTTTGGCCTTTTATGCAGGGACTTTTCCCCACGGTCACCCCCGCCGACTGCTTTGGGGCTTCCTTTGGATTATGCATGCCTTTTCCGCCTGTCAGAGGTCGCCTTGCTCTCCCCGCACATTTTGCCTGCATTTTCCAGATTCTGCCTAAAAGAGCATCTGGAAAACACAGGCAAAATGTGTGGGGAGAGCAAGACGACCTCTGACGGGCAGAAAAGGCATGCATAATCCAAAGGAAGCCCCAAGCAGTTGGAAGGGGTGACCATGGGGAAATGTCCCTGCATAAAAGGACATCATTGGGGGAAACACCCATGTGAATTTACCTTTGGCCCTGAAGAAATATACTATCCACCTGGGGAAGCAAATGCTACTTCAGAATGTCATTGAAAAAGAACTGACACTGTGTGCGATGTGAATACAGGGATGCTGCAAACTTAATCGCAAACAAATCGAACAGTTGCAGTCACCCTTGAAGTGGAGCGAAATCTGTTTGCCACTCTGCTGTCCACCGTAAATATATTTCGAACAGCTTTGCAGCGGCACAAGACCTGTGGTGGTGGAGTTTCATTTCCTTGCCTTGCAGGGGTCTTGCTTCTGCACAGCAGGTAAGATTAACCAGAGATTTGGATGGGTGTCAGGTAAATAAATGATGTGATGGGGGAACTGTATGAACACCAAACAGTCTGACACTTCAAAGCTACCAAAGAGCCAGACATTTCAACACTATAGGAACACCAAACAGTCAGACATTTATAATCACTGGCTTTCTGGGTGGATTTGCTCACTATTTATTAATATGGTAGGTTGCCAAGTGGTGTGCAGTGACAACAGGTCTATTGGAGAAGGGGGAAGTAGGACTCCCATCAGGCCATATGAGAATGTGCACGTATGAAATGCTGCCGATTGCACTGGCCTGTAGTGTATGTCAAAAGTAACCAAATGAACAGGCTCGAGCAGCCAAAATGTTTGCTGAAAACGCAGCTCCCTCGTTGCAACTGCTGAACAGGTTGCAAGCCAAACTGGTGCCCCTGTGTGAAAATAATGGGTACAAAATCCCCTTTCTACCTTGGATCTGGATGATTGAACTATTCGCTGCCTTAGTTGAGTGAAATACGTATATGAAAGGGCTGGAAAGGACAAATCCTGGACAGTGAACAAGGAGCTTTTTTTTTTTTTTTAACCATTCTGGACTATTTATGAACTGTGTCTATTCTTTTCACTGCTGCAGTTAATTGGACTCATGCGTTTGCAGGTACCTGCAGCAGATTTATAATCTAGTTGACTGATCCTATTCAAGGTTCTTGTAGGTTATCCGGGCTGTGTGACCGTGGTCTTGGTATTTTCTTTCCTGACGTTTTGCCAGCAGCTGTGGCAGGCATCTTCAGAGGAGTAACACTGAAGGACAGTGTCTCTCAGTGTCAAGTGTGTAGGAAGAGTAATATATAGTCAGAAAGGGGTTGGGTTTGAGCTGAGTCATTGTCCCGCAAAGTATTAAAGGTAATGTGCTAATCATTGTCCTGTAATTATCAAGATAATGTGCTAATGAGGGTGTGGTATGTTAATGTGGAACCATTGTATCCTGAAGTGATCTGTTAACATGTGGAATCCAAAACTAATCCGCATGGCTATTGTACACTGTAGCCTTTGTTAATCTGGAGGTTTTCAGGACCGGAAGCCAAGCCTTATTCATTCTTAAACTCTCTTCTTTTCTGTTAAAGTTGTGCTGATGTTTATGAATTTCAATGGCTTCTCTGTGCAATCTGACAAATAGCCATGTGGATTAGTTTTGGATTTCACATGTTAACAGATCACTTCAGGATACAATGGTTCCACATTAACATACCACACCCTCATTAGCACATTATCTTGATACTTACAGGACAATGATTAGCACATTACCTTTAATACTTTGCAGGACAATGACTCAGCTCAAACCCAACCTCCTTCTGACTATATATTACTCTTCCTACACACTTGACACTGAGAGACACTGTCCTTCAGTGTTACTCCTCTGAAGATGCCTGCCACAGCTGCTGGCGAAACGTCAGGAAAGAAAATACCAAGACCACGGTCACACAGCCCGGATAACCTACAAGAACCGATGAACTCTGACTGTGAAAGCCTTCGACAATATTTTGATCCTATTCAAGTTTACTCAGAAGTAAATCCTGCTGAGTTCAGTGCAGCTTACTCTCAGCTGAGTGTGCACAGCGATCATCCAATCAAGTGAATGTCACAATCCTAAAAACACTTATGTGGGAGTAAGCCCCGGAGAATAAAACAGGTCAGCGTGGTGTAGTGATTAAGAGCGGTGGTTTGGAGCAGTGGACTCTGATCTGGAGAACCGGGTTTGATTCCCAACTCCTCCTCATGAGCGGCAGAGGCTAATCTGGTGAACTAGATTTGTTTCCCCACTCCTACACATGAAGCCAGCTGGGTGACCTTGGGCAAGTTACAGCTCTGTTAGAGCTCTCTCAGCCCCACCTACCTCACAGGGTGTCTGTTGTGGGGAGGGGAAGGGAAGGTGGTTGTAAGCCGGTTTGAGTCTCCCTTAAGTGGTAGAGAAAGTTGGCATATAAAAACCAACTCCTCCTCCTCCTTTTCCTCCTCCTCCTCCTCTTCTTCTTCCTTGAAGTAAAGCTGCTTAGTAGAGCTGGTCGCTCCCTGTGTAGCCTCCCCATGGTTTGAAGAATTGTTACATCCTTGACCGACACAAGAGGGCAGCTGCTTCCTAAGCAAAAGTTTGTGAAGATGGGAGGCAGAACGTGTCACTAGACTGGAGCGGTTCCATTTGTGCTCCCTGGGTTGCGGCACACCATCTGGATGAAGAGAAATGGGCAAAGATGGAGCGACCCCCCCCCCCCCGTGCCTCGCAGGGCCAGGAGAGTCTATCGGTAGAATGCAGAGAAGAGATTTTAGAGTTTGCACGGAGAGTTGCCTGCTCCATCGCACGGTGAATAAGCACACAGCTTCTGTTGATGCTCTTTTAAAATTTCTATTAAAGTATGTTTGCCGCCTTTCGAAGCTTTTTTTTTTTTTTTTTTAATGCTTTTTCCATTTGCGGTGTGCACTTAATACTGTTCCCAGCTTAGTTATTGATTCCCAGCAGGCTTTTGTTGTCAAGTGCAACAATTTAATTTTGTTGCCATGAATATAGCATTTTTCTCTTCAGTTTATTTGCTTGCCTTTCAAGTGCTCTGTATCCCAGCTTGTGCTGGGCAATTTTAGTCATCTTTCTCTATATTTTTGAAGGGCACGGAGGTCACAGAAACAGAATGTGGGGTATAAGGATAAGGAAAAGCCGATGGTGTGCTTTAAAAAAAAAACATAATTAGAAGGAAAAAACATATTTTTGTCTCTATGATAACTGTGCCTCAGGATGCCTTTCTGTCATTGCTTACAAAAGCTGCATTTAACTTCCATAATTCAAACCTAGAAGCCTACTAAGCAAAGGTATTTTTCTGCATCCTGAGTAGGGTTGCCAGGTGACCCAGGTCCCTCCTTGCCACCGGCGGGAGGTTTTTGGGGCAAAGCCTGAGGAAGGGGCGGTTTGGGGAGGGGAAGGGAGGGACTTCAATGCCATGGAGTCCAATTGCCAAAGTGGCCATTTTCTCCAGGTGATTTGATGTCTCTCGACTGGAGATCAGTTGTAATAGCAGGAGATCTCCAGATGCTACCTGGAGGTTGGCAACCCTAATCCTGAGATTAAACTTCTGTTCCTTGGAGCAGAGCTTAACCAAACAAGCAAATTTTATTTGGATACAATATCAGCTCTGAATAAAAATCAAATTTAGGTTAAAATAATAAAATAAAATAATAAAAGTTGATGGTTCTGGGAGGGATGATTTGAAGAAGAGGAGGAAATATCTTCTATGGGGAAGGGTTTTCAATCAGCCGATTATGAATCACACTAGACGGAAGGCAAAATTTGGCTTCTTGGGTGGTTATCTCCCGAGAGGAGTCTGTTAAGAGAAGGCAAACTTTAGCTTCTTCTGATCTCCCAGGAAAGGATGACAATACAGGGAGAATGTACTGCGATCTTATGTCGTTGTAGAAGGGACATTGCAGCAGAACATGTTCTATTGTTTCTACTTTCTCTGTTTTCCATGGGCATAATCATTGATTCAGAGCTTAACCAGAACTAGGCATGCCAACCTCCAGGTGATAGCTGGAGATCTCCCACTATTATAACTGATCTCCAGGCAACAAGATCAATTCACCCGGAGATCACGGCTGCTTTGGAAGGTGGGCTCCATGGCATGATACCCCATGGTGCACAGGCTATCATTGAAGTCCCTCCCCTCCAAATCCCGCCCTTTTCAGGCTCCACCCCTAAAATCTCCAGGTATTTCCCAGCCTGGAGCTGGCAACCCTAACCAGAACTCATGTTCTTTGTAAATTGTGTTGAGTCATAATTTGGGTGTGGTTGGAGGCTCTGAGGGCAGAGCGGGATGCAAGTCACTGCTGTAACATCCAACCTGTGCTTTTCCTGGTTCCAGGGAGAAACTTAGGCATGGCTGGAGGCCACGGCTCTTAGCAGTTAGGCCATGCTTTGTGCCCTGTGACTTTGAATGGGCTGGCCCATTACATTCAAGACCAACACAAGATATAGTTGATTACTTTTTACCTATTTAAATTGTATGTATTTTCCCTACTGTATTTTCATTGTATTTTTATTAATGTTGTAAGCCAGTTTAGGTCTCTTTGGGGAAAAACATGACAAATAAATATATTAAAGAACTAATCAGCTGGATGAAGAGGAAGAAGAATTGGTTTTTATATGCCAGCTTACTCTGCCACTTAAGGAAAAATCAAACCAGCTTATAATCACCTTCCCTTCCCCTCCTCACGACAGACACCCTGTGAGGTAGGTGAGGCTGAAAAAGTGTGACTAGCCCAAGGTCACCCAGCTGGCTTCATGTGTAGGAGTGGGGAAACACATCCAGTTCACCAGATTAGCCTCCACTACTCATGTGGAGGAGTGGGGAATCAAACCCGGCTCTCCAGAACTGTGACTAGCCCAAGGTCACCCAGCAGGTTGAGGCGTAAGGAAACCAACCCAGTTCACCAGATTAGAGCCACCGCTCAACCACTACACCACGTTGGCTTTTCCAAGCAAGATTGATCTTTAGTGTTGACTGGTGTTAAAAATGAACCACTAGAACGTGCCGTTTGCCTGCTTATTTTCTGTATCTTCAGTGCTTGAACACAGATGGAAATGAGGCAAAGCTTTCACACCAGAAACAGAACACTTTGAAGAGTCTGCTCTTCTGAGGTCACTCTTCTGTTTTTGTTTTCCAAGGACACAGTTCAGGTCAGTTTAAGTACGCCTTGTAGACCCTTCATGGTCTACATTAGCTCGTTTTCCTATAGTATTTTGGCTGTTCCACCACTGTTCCACCACTGACTGCTAAGAGAAGCTATCAGTAAATATAGCTTTTGCTTCCTGGGCCCCTCTATAATTCTTGTCTCAGTCAACAAGAGGAGATTGCAGTGTCCTATGATCAATGCCTCAATCCTCTAGCTGAATAGATATTTCCCCCATTTGTTTGTTCACCTTGCCCTGGGAGATCAGTAATTGCTCTCTTATCGTTGTTTTCCCATTTCTGTTTTTAGCCTGAAGTCCAAGGGTGCCCGTCCTGTAACTAGGCACTGTGAATGTCGCCATCCCTCTTTGTTTATAGCCTTGATGTGGGTTGTGTCTCTGTAGGGAAATGTGGCAGGCAGACCTGTGAAAATAAACATTGAAAATTGCCACAGCTCAGACTGAGATTCTACACATGATTATGTCAAGGTGCACACGTACCCTTTGCTTCCACGGTTCTTCATCTTGCATAAGGCTGGGTTGGCAGAAGTCATTTCTTGCTTTTGGAGAGGGGTGGTGGCTCAGTGGTACAGCCCCTGCTTGCCATGCAGAAGGTCCCAGGTTCAATCCTTGGCATCTCTAATTTTAAAAAGGGATCAGGTTTGCCTCATTTTGCCTCATTTCCATCTGTGTTCAAGCACTGAAGAGACAGAAAATAGCAAAGACTTGAAACAACTCCTGCTGAAAGTTAAAAGAGAAAGTGCCAAAGCAGGACTACAGCTGAATATCAAGAAGACAAAAGTAATGACTACAGGAGAATTACTCATTTTTATGGTTGACAATGAGGAAATTGAAATTGTTGAAGACTATCTATTCCTTGGCTCCATCATCAACCAAAAGGGAGAGTGCAGCCAAGAAATCAGAAGGAGATTGAGACTGGGAAGGGCAGCAATGAAGGAGCTAGAAAAGATTCTGAAGTGTAAGGATGTGTCACTGGCCACCAAGATTAGGTTAATTCATGCCATCGTATTCCCTATTACTATGTATGGGTGTGAAAGCTGGACAATGAAGAAAGTAGATAGGAAGAAAGTAGATTCCTTTGAAATGTGGAGTTGGAGGAGAGTGTTACGGATACCATGGACTGCCAAAAAAAAAATCAGTGGGTTATAGATCAAATCAAGCTTGAACTGACCCTAGAAGCTAAAATGATAACATGACTAAACTGAGGCTGTTGTACTTTGGCCACATTATGAGAAGACAACAGTCACTGGAAAAGACAACCATGCTAGGAAAAGTTGAAGGCAGCAGGAAAAGAGGAAGACCCAACAAGAGATGGATTGACTCTGTAAAGGAAGCCACAGCCCACAATTTTCAAGATCTGAGCGAGGCTGTCAAACATTTTGGAGGACATTGAGTAATAGGGTTGCCATTGAGTTGGAAGCCTTGACGGCAGTTAACACACACACAATAGGTGATGTAGAAAACCAGTGGTCTGTCCGGCTTGCACAAACAGGATGGTTTTCTATGGTGGCCAGGTTGCTGACATGATGGTGTGTGAAATTGCCCTTGCAAGGGAGATTTTTGATGGCAGAGGGTAATCTGCTTTCTCTCCATTGTTAGCTGTGGTTTCCCTTTCATTCCCGAGGTGCTTTAAAGCCCCCCTACTCCTGTGTTCTCAAACAAACCGTAGTATTCTCCACCCTATTCTAATTTTATTATTTTGAGGAGTGATCCCCTCCCTCCTGTCCGAAAATGCAAGCTGTTTAAAAAAATCTCCACGAGAAGCCTAACACACTATGGAAACAACACAATACCATTTAAAACCTTTTTAAAAGTCAAATGTTTACAGAAGCCCCTCACAGCATCCCCTCCCTCCACCCTGTTTAGAGGGAAGGAATTCTTTTCCATTATGCTAATTGGTGCAAGGGACTGGCCCCTTGCAGTCATCAACAAATTAAATGAGTAATTGATGAGTAATTCTTCACCTAAACCCTTCAATTACTCTGTTTCCCTTTCAGTCCCAAGAAACCTCTGATGCTGATAAAATCCTGCCCAGGAAACACTTTGTTTTTTACAGGTTTAAAATAAAGCAGATTGTGTGTGTGTAAGGACCAGGCTGTTAATGATCTTTGCAAATGTCATATGGAAACATGAAAAACCCACACCAGTCAGGAGGCTGAAAGGTGGGAAAGTAGCCTTGTTTCAGTTTAAGTCAACTTGATGTCCAAGGGCAACCTCTGGTGACTATTCTATTTTGTTGCTGTTTGTTGCTGACACAGTGTTCCAGGACTGAGATGGCCATATCACATGTATACAGGCATCACAACTAATCAGGACAGGGCTAGAAGAAACCCAATCTGGGAGCCAGTCACCAGAGAAGGGCTGTGCATTCTGATAAACCCGAACCAAAAATAAACCCAAAAAGGCCTTTTCTGCTACTTTCAGGTTTAATTTAACCCGAATATTAAAACTGGGAATAAAGCTGAAGCTGGATAGATGATTGCCGAATCAGCCGAACAAGTATATAGCTGAATAGGAATTCGGCTTTTTTCGGCTTTGGCTTTCCCCAGGCTTTTCCATATGGAAATTTTTAATGAGCTCTGGGGGAGGCATTTTTGGAGGTAGAGTTCTCAAATTTTCAGGGTAGCTTCAAGGGACTCTCCTTGCATGAACCCCAAAGTGAAGATTGGGTCAGGGGGTCCAATTTTATGGGGTCCCGAAGGGGTCGCTCCCTTCTCCATAGAAAAGCATGGTCAATTTTACAATGCTTTTCCATGGAGGAAGGGATCGACTTCTTCAGGACCCCATAAAACTTGACCCCCTGACCCAAACTTTACCAAACTTTGGGGTTCATGCAAGGAGACTGCCTTGCAGCGATGCTGCAAATATGGTGACACTATCTCGAAAAATGTCCCCCCAGGGAGAATGTTAAAAGTACTTACTTTTCATAGTCTGCCATGGCCACTTCCTCACCAAAGAATTATAGGAAAACTCCGTTTCCCCTGAATGCTTGCAATGGGCCTGCACAAAGCTATTGCTACTCTAACTCTGTAAACCTAGTACTATTGCATTGTTTATTGGATATCTTATTTACTTCATATATAACCTACCTTTTCCCACTGTGGGGCCCCAGAGCTGATTAAATAGTTCTCCTCACCTCCATTTTATCCTCACAACAACCCTGTTAGGTTAGGTTAGGTTGAGGGGGTGTGACTGGCCCTAGGTCACCCAGCAAGCTTCCATGGCAGAGTGGGGATTCCAGCACGTCTCCCAAATCTTAGCCTGATGTTCTAACCACTATACCACACTGCTTTTCTCAAGTCTCAGTGAGAAAGGCAGGGCATAATATGATGATCAAGCGGCACAAGTTACGAGGTCTCAGTCCTCCACTCCCACATCTGTAGGCTTGGACTAATAATGATCTGATCCACTGGTTTAAGGTGGAGATGAATGGGAAATACAATACTTTATTCCAATGGGCAGATTGGGGGGACCCCTTCCGGGCCCCATATCTCAGGACCCCCTGACCCAATCTTTACAAAACTTGGGGATTCTTGCAAGAAGGAACCCCTCAAGCTACACTGAAAGTTTAGGACCTCTGCCTCCAAAAATGCCCCCCACGGAGCCACGTAAAGCTGCGAATGTACACATGCACCCACCACCCACGGGGATCTCTCTCTCACACAAACAGACACTCTCTCTCTCTCTCCCTGGACTGCGCAGTAGCTGGGCTCATGAACTCATCCATGACTGATTGTCCAGAAGAAGACCCAGCTTGGCGACCGATTGGCTGCAGGAGAATGCTGCTTTGGGGGCGCCGAACTTCTTCGAATTTATCTGGTGTCCGCCCGAACTCACTGAATTCGGTTTGTCGTTTTCTCGCCTTTTTTGACTTTGGTTCTATCCAAAGTAGAAACTGCCGAATCTTGTCGGATGGAACTGAATCGACAGCCCTAGTTATGATAACTGAGAGCCATATCCCATAAAGGAGGATTTGGGTATAGACTTTCCAGTTTGTAATCACGAGAACATGCCTATACCTTTGAATTCCGTGCTGTATCAACAGATGCAGGTGTGGTTTCACAGACTCATTCCCTTTTCTGTCACCTCCTACTGCACCTGCTGTATGACATAGCTGGTGTCATCCTCTTTATCACAAGCTGAGAAGAAGACCAGGAGTGAGAAAAAGTCACAGCTGCATTAGGGAATTATAGACTCTGTGTACATTCTCTGCCTTGCAACCCAGCAGTCCTAATTTGGGCATTTTTTTTTGTATTCCTGGCAACAGTGGTTTCTATCTGTCTCCATTTCCCTGCAATTGTAGAAAGCGAGGACATTATAGAACTTAATGGGACCCTGGAAACCTTTTTATAAGCACAGGAAAAGGAACAGACAAGGGCAGATTAAACTTTGAAAATGAACAAGGCAACCAAAATATCTACATCACAATTTTGAGGAGGCTGAAAGGATCAGGAACAATAATACAGCCACTTAGGAAATGGCAGGCAATGAAGAAACATTACAGGAGAGTCATTAAGACCAAGGCTGCCTTTAAAAGAAAAGGCTAAAAGGATGATTTAAGTGCCACAGAATCCAGAGGTATGTCAACAAGGGATAGAAATAAGAGAGGAAATGGGTGAGGTTTATCTTTATTGACCCCATGGGAAGATTTTGTTTCCTTCCAAGGTTTTGATTAAAGTAAACTTGTGTCTACTTTGCCGGATGACAATTAGAATTCCCATACCTAGAACAGAGCTTGCAAAAAATTGTAAAATGTGCCTCTCTTTATCTCTGTGAGCTGTTGGCGGTTGTGTAAAGTGCCATCAAGTCACAACTGATTTATGGCGACTCTGTAGGGTTTTCAAGGCAAGAGACGTTTGGAGGTGGTTTGCCACTGCCTGCCTCTGCGTGGACCTAGAGAGTTCTGAGAGAACTGTGATTGGCCCAAGGTCACCCAGCAGGCTTCACGTGGAGGAGTGGGGAATCGAACCCACTTCTCCAGATTAGAGTCTGCCATTCTTAATCACTACTCCACACTGTGAGCTGTTGAGTGTATACAATTAAAAGGTACTGCATCTGGGCACCATAATTTCCATTAACTTCTAAATGGCATTATAGTTTTTGTGCCTGGGCCAGTGATGTGAGAGGCTGTCTTTCCCATGTATTATAAGCTGATATTTATGTTAAGAGAATTAGAGTTGAAGCAAGCTTGGAAAGATGGATCTGATTTTCATTGCCTAACCTTTCTGTGACTTGGTTCTTAGGTAACGATAAACTCTCACTTGTCACTACTGGAACAGGACTGGAAGATTTTTGGGCCGACATGTACTCTCCTTCATGCTCCTCCCCGGCACATGATTCAGAAATGCATAGTTTCTGCCTTTAAGACAAAGAGTTCTTTGTGGTTACATCTGAATCACAAGCTAGAATATGTTCTTTTCACTAAACAAGGATTGCAAACCACAGTTTAAATCCTGGATTACAGGACTGAGATCAAATCATAGGTATATTTTCAGTGAAAATGTGAATTCCTAGTTTCTGAACTGTGTGTGAGGGGAGTACAGACTTAATGACCCCCCACCCCCGGTTCATACCAATGATGACATTGGGGTGGTGACTCCAGTTAAAAGGATCAGTTAGAAGTGATATAAAAGACCTCCACCTGAGACCCTGGAGAGCTGATGCCAGCCTTAGACAATACTGACAATACTGCTGGACCAATGGTCCAATTCAGTATAAGTCAGCTTCATGTATGTTCATGTGTGTCCAAACCATAATTTGCTATTAGGTCAGATCCTGAAATCTGTCAGCAGAAGTTGCTGATGGTCACAGATCTTCTTGGCTTTCCTCTCAGCCCAGAAATCCTTTCTGACACTTTGAGAGTTTATACCCAAGGCTGCAGGATCAGCATGGAATAATATCAATGTGGGTCATGGCTGTGGAGGGGCAAAAGATAAGCCCCCCTTATCTTTCAGTCGTTGGAACTCCACAATTGTAAGAGGCAGGAGGGAGGTATTTTGCTCTCTCCCCACTGCCCCCTCCCAGGCCAAATGGTTATTGCTCTATACAGGTCCTGAGAGCCTGGGAATAAATTTAGGGGGCCAGAAAGGATGGCTGGGGACAGGGGGAAGCCAGGAAGATCTGTAGCCCTTATGTAATTGATCCTTGTTTTGGATCCTGCCCAATGTGTGTGAACCATACCAGTGTGTTTGGCTTGGCTACCCTGTTTGACATCTGGGTCTGTGCATAAGGCCTCTGTGCATAAGGAATGTATATCAATGTCTCAAAGAAACCAGAATCCGCTCCTTTTTGATTTAAGCAAGTTTCTTTAGACAATTTCTTAAGCAATTAAGGAAGAACTCGGCACAATGGGTACATGATAATCATCTGCTATCTATCACCCAACAAACTGTTTTAAAGGAGATAATGATATACTCACTTCTCCATTTTAATTGACCATAAATAGATTTAGCATGTTGCCTTTAATTCCCTTTTCTTTCTCCTCTGCAGAAGGGAAGCGTGTAGCCCTAAGACACTCAATGGATTCTTAACCTTCTGGCAAGAAGGACTGATGTGGGCTGCTTCCATGATTCTCTACAGTGCATACAGGATATGTTTAGCCGGAAGAGGAGAAGACTGAGAGGGGACATGATAACCATCTTCATGTACTTGAAGGGCAGTCATATGGAGGATGGTGCCGAGTTGTTTTCTGTTGCCCCAGAAAGTCGGACCAGAACCAGTGGGTTGAAATTAAATCAAAAGAGTTTCCATCTTGACATTAGGAAGAATTTTCTAACAGTTAGAGCAGTTCCTCAGTGGAACAGACTTCCTCGAAAGGTGGTAAGTGTTCCTTCCCAGGAGATTTTTAAGCAGAGGCTAGATGGCCATCTGTTAGCAATGCTGATTCTATGACCTTGGGCAGTCCATGAGAGGGAGGGCATTTTGGCCATCTTCTAGGCATGGAGTAGGGGTCACTGTGTGTGTGGGGGGGAGGTAGTTGTGAGTTTCCTGCATTATGCAGGGGGTTGGACTAGATGACCCTGGTCTCTTCCAACTCTATGATTCTATGATTAATTGCTACTTTGAATGCAGAGGCATTCTCAGCAGCAATGGAACATCCACACTGGGAATTTCTCTTGGTATCCTCTTATGCTCGCTAGCCCTCCTCCCAATGCCACCAAAGGACTTTTTGACATTAAAAAAAGGCAATCGCTACATCTCCCTGATCTGGATGGCCCAGACTAGCCTGATCTTGTCATATCTCAGAACTTAAGCAGGGTCGGCCCTGGCTAGTACTTAGATGGAAGACCACCAAGAAATACCAGGGTCATTATGCAGAGGAAGGCAATGGCAAAGCACCTCTGTTAGTCTCTTGCCTTGAAAACCCTACAGGTTGCCATAAGTCAGCTGCGACTTGACGGCACTTTACACAATAGCAATATCACTGTAGTGTTCTAACACTATAGCAATAGAGTAAATATTGATTTTTTAAAAAGCTGGTCTAAGTCTCCTAGTGGTGGTTGGGAAATGGTATCAATGTAGTCTGGGAGCTCTGAAAATCTGGTTTCCTTGTTCACATGGTGCCTAAAACCACTTAGGGTACAATTTTTCTGGAAATATTGTACCAAAGCAGGTTTCTGGGGCGGGGGGAGCAGAGCGAGGCAGGGGAAAACTCAGAAGGTAGGTATTTGCATGACAATGTCGTGCAGAAGCTTGGGACCCCCCTCATGCTACTTGAGAGACAAGGTAGACCTAAGTCTCCATGGAGAGGTAGCCATGTATTGAGTGTATACGTACAGCATGGTGATTCCACTGAAGCCCATAGGTCTACCCAGTCCAAGTGAATTTCAGTTGCTGATTGGCAACGAGCATCTTTTTCAGAGAGGCAATCATTCATGTCTTAGAAATGCTGCTGTTTTTGATTAGCGATTGTATCAACTATGTGAAAGGCCATATGGCCTTAATAACACGCCTGTCACTATTCAGAAACTAATTACTTCAGCTTTGGCATGGGGCATCTGTAACGCTGGCTGTTTTTTTGGATGATCCTGTAACAGCGTAATACAAAAAGTGATCAACATTTCTACGGAAAGGAGGAGGATGGATTTTGGGCTGCAACTCGGTTCAAAGCAAGGAAGAGTTCAGATGCAAGGAAAGTTCTATGAATCAAACCAAGACCAAGGATGAGATTTTTTTAGCGATGGAACCTCACCTCGGGAATACCCTCCCCCTTGAGGCTCACCTGGTACCTACTCTCTCTAAGGCACTGGGGCAAAACATTTCTTTTCACCCAGGCTTTTATCTCATGGGGTTTGGTCTTCTAAAATTTTTTAACAATGTGCTTCTAGCCTGAGGAATGGGCTTTTTTGTTTGCTTGTTTAAGAACATATGAACATGAGAAAAGCCATGCTGGAGCAGACCAAGGCTCATCAAGTCCAGCAGTTTGTTCACACAGTGGCCAACCAGGCACCTCTAGGAAGCCACAAACAAGACGACTGCAGCAGCACCATCCTGCCTGTGTTCCACAGCACCTAATAGCTGCACCTAATATCTGCACCATTAGGCATGCTCCTCTGATCCTGGAGAGAATAGGTATACATCATGACTAGTATGCATTTTGACTAGTAGCCATGGATAGCTCTATCCTCCATGAACAAGTCCACTCCCCTCTGACAGCCTTCCAAGTTGGCAGGGAGTTCCACAAATTAACTATGTGTTGTGTGAAGAAATACTTCCTTTTATCTGTTTTGGGTCAGGGAGTTCCACAAATTAACTATGTGTTGTGTGAAGAAATACTTCCTTTTATCTGTTTTGAATCTCTCACCCTCCAGCTTTGGCAGATGACCCCACATTCTAGTATTATGAGAGAGGGGCTCCATACTCTCTCCATACCATGCATGTTTGTTTGTTTAGGATAATTTTAGGCTTCTAGATATTTTGTGCTGTTTTAATGCTCTGGATGGGTTTTTATGGTTTGTTAATTTTAATGATTTTATGCTGTTTTATTGTGTGTTACATTGTGAGCCACCTTTAGAAGGTCTCTGGAGAGGCAGCAGATAATTTTCTAAATAAATAAACAGAAAATTTTCCAGTTCCCAAATCTGACTTGAAAGTAGTTGTTTCAAATAAGTTTGTTGACAGTTTGTGATGAGGTATTGTTTGGACAATTATTTTGAAGTTCCCGTGAACTTTAATAAATAAATGACCATTTTTATATCTTTGTATAAGTTTTCACACGTTTGTGGTTATGGTAATTATAACCCTCAGTTAACTGATATGGTTTGATTTTTCTTTCAGCTCCCCTCAAAGCTCAGACCCTTTTGATTCGTAATAGTATTTTGAAAAGTCTTAAATATTATGTGTCATGGATTATTTCATAATGCAGATAATGCTGTCACTAAGCAAAGATTTTAAACTTTCATAATGCAGGCTCCCTTTTGATTCTTTGGGGGCAGTGGCCAGTGCTTTAATTACGCGCACTTACATTGCACGAAACACATCTGCAGAAGCACAAAGACACATGATTTTCATTGAGTTCTTACTCTACAGTGCAAGTTCCTTGGTGAAAGAGAGGTCCCCCTACCACCCAAGGCCAGATCTGGGGGGTGGGGTCTGGCAGGGGCACTTGCCCCCAGTGCAAGGAGAGGGGGTGTGTGCCAGAGCAGGCCTGGGGAGCACGGGCATGGGGAGAAGGAGCGCCACCGTGCCATGGCATGGGTGCAGCTGCCTGCCCACGGCCCGGCTGGTGTGCATGCCAGCTGCCGCTCTCCTCTCTTTTTGTTTCAACCACTGCGTGCACCACCTGGCATGTTTGTCTTCGCCCCAGCACCCAGCTCCAGCGTGCGCCTGCACGTGCACGGCACACACCCTCCTTCCCCCCTGCCCTGGGCGCTCCTTCCCCCAGCTCCGTGTCGGCTACCACCAAACCACCCACAAAACAGAGCTCTTGGTAATGGGTTTAAACTGTTGACCAATTACAACTAGAAGAACCAACATTGTGTAGTGGCTAGAGCCTCAGACTAGGATCTGGGAGACACAGGTATGAATCCACACCCTGCTGGCGAAACAAGCGGAGTGACCTTGAGCCATTCTCTCTCTCTCTCTCTCTCTCTCTCTCTCTCTCTCTCTCTCTCTCTGCTTAAACTAGCTCACAGGTTGTGAGGACAAAATGGAGGAAGGGAATGATGTCGTAATCCTCTTTGGGTCCCCACTGGGGATAGAAACAGGGGATAAATAAATAATCAGCACTTGGCACTTGCTGAGAAATATTTTTCCAAAGAAGCTGCCAGCAAGGAAGCACAAGATAGCACCAAAATCAGTTGTTGTATTGTTAAGGTTGATTTCTAAAATGAAATAGCTTGATTTATTAACAAAAGAAGAGAGAAATAAGGGCATTGAGAAAAGTAATTCTGGGTGGGTGGTAAGAGGCTATTTTCATGACAGAAATAATATTCACTGGCAGGTACAGATTAATTTCCAAAGAGGAGATTAACATTCATTCTTCTAGGTTGTCATAGTGAGGCGAATTTAAGCAACAGGGAAATCTAAACAGTGCATTCACATTACACTATTCAGTAAACTATTCTGTTGGGGAAGAGGGAAAACATCACGTAGCAGAACACATTTTAGCTGATTAAAAAACAGATGACAAAGAGGCAGACATAAAAAATATGCATGAAAAACAAGTGTAGATCAGATGTCATACTCAAGTAGAACAGTCATCCATGGCAAACATTTTGGAAATAAAAATTATGAAAGAAACAGAGTAAAGATAATCACAAGTTAGAGAACCTTAAAAGAACTGAAATTTCATAGGTTTGTCCATCCCTAGAAGATTAAACAGAAGTTATATAATTTTATTTATTTACTTATTTCATTTAGATCTTTAACTAGCCCTCAATCCCTAGTCGAGGCAGGGCTCAAGATGGCTTACAGCAATACTCGATACATAAAACCAATAAAACAATGTAAAATAATAATAAAAAATTACCATTTGGTATTAAGATTCTGCCAACACACCAATTAATAAGTAGATGGTACACATTTATTAGGGAGTAGTAACCTGCTGTTGCCCTGAAAGCAGTCAGCCCCCGCCCTTTCGTTAGAATAATCAGTTGGTATCAGCAGGGGGGTGGGGTAGGGAAGCCAGTATTGATAGCAAACCGTAGTTGCCCTCAACTATAGGCTTTGTGGAACAACTTTGTTTTGCAGGTCCTGCGAAATTCCTTAAGGTCCCATAAGGTCCTGCTCTCACTAGGAAAAGCATTCCACCAGGCTGGGGCCAGGGCCAAAAAAGCCCTGGGGCCAGGGCCAAAAAAGCCCTGGCCCTAGTTGAGGACAGCCAGACATGTTTCGGGCTGGGGACCACCAGGAGGTTGCCATTTGTAGAGTGTAACACCCTCTAGGGCACTGGTTCCCAACCAGGGGTCCATGGACCCCCAGGGGTCCGCAAGAACTAAATTAAGGTCCGCGAAACAAAGTTATAAACCCATAATAAATTAAAATTTTCAATTAAAAGTTTTCTATTATAAAAATATATTCAAATATTATTCTAAGTTTAATGTTTAACTAACAGTTATGATTAAAGTTTATTTTCAAATTCTCGGAATTTTTATTTTGAACCTTGGGGTCCCTGCACCGAACAAAAAAGTCCTAGTGGCCCCTGGTCAAAAAAAGGTTGGGAACCACTGCTCTAGGGCAGGGGTCCTCAAACTTTTTAAACAGGGGGCCAGTTCACTGTCCCTCAAACACTGTTGGGGGCCGGACTGTTGCGGGGGAGGAGGGGGCGCCACGAGGGGGCTCTCCGGAAAAGCATCCTCCTTACAAGCCCGGTCCTTCCCCCTGTAGTGGTTAAGAGTGGCGGTTTGGAGCGGGGACTCTAGAGAACCGGGTTTGATTCCCCACTCCTCCACGTGAGAAGCGGAGGCTAATCTGGTGAACCTGGTTGGTTTCCCCACCCCTACTCACGAAGCCAGCTGGCTGACCTTGGGCAAGTTACAGCTCTGTTAGCGCTCTCTCAGCCCCACCTGCCTCACAGGGAGTCTGTTGTGGGAGGCTATGGGAAGGGGATTGTAAGGCAATTTGAGTCTCCCTTTAGTGGTAGAGAAAGTTGGCATGTAAAAACCAAGGCCATTTATTCATGGAAGGGTTTGCCTTGGATTTGCCGCTCTCCAGATGCACATTTTCCCCATCCAAATTCTCCAAATTCTCCCCTGGGGTGGGGGGGGAAATTTACTTTTGAGTTCTGAGAGTTCGGACGGGGAAAATGTGCATCTGGAGAGCGGCAAATCCAAGGCAAAACCTCCTGTGCATAAATGGCCACAAGTCTTTTTCTTCTCTCTGGAGATATGCCCAGCCCTCCCCCCCAAGAGGCCCCTACAATTACCTCCAGGCCACAAGGATACCCCCAGGAGGAGAGAGAGCCCCGAGCCGTGAGAACGCTGCCAACTGTTGCCAAAACAGGAACGCCAGGACAGGAAGGGGGCGACTCGCGCACCCAGGAAAGGAGGTTTTGGGGCTGGAGAGGGAGCAGGGAAGGGGGCGACTGGGGCGGGAGGGAGGCTTCCAGTTGTGCGTACACAGCCAGGAAGCCCAGAAAAGCTCTGGGGAGGGGGGCAAGGGGGGACTGGCTTCCTTGGTCCCCGGGCCGGACAAAAGCCCTCCGGGGGCCGGATCCGGCCCTCGGGCCTTAGTTTGAGGACCCCTGCTCTAGGGGATATACCAGGAGATAATACTATATTATAAATAATACTACATTATACTTTATGCACTGTAGATGGAATTCCTGTTCTATACCCAGAACAAACCTATAGTGTTACTGAGATGTACCTCTGGCTAGAAGTTAAATGATGTGGTATAGGAATGCTAACTAGATGCCTAGGGTTTCTTAAGTGCATGCCTACACCTGAATCAGGCCTGGTCAGAGTCATCCAGAACAATGTGTTTACACATTTAGGGGTGGGGCTGTGGCTCAGTGGTAGAGCATCTGCTTGGCATGCAGAAGGTCTCAGGTTCAATCCCCAGTATCTCCAGTTAAAGGGAATAGGCAGGTAGGTGATGTGAAAGACCCCTGCCTGAGACCCGGAGAGCTGCTGCCGGTCTGAGTAGACAATACTGACTTTGATGGACCGAGGGTCTGATTCCGTATAAGGCAGCTTCATGTGTTCATACATATGTACCTCCCTACATGTAGTATTGGGTGATAGTACCCTCACAGTGCAAGCCTACTTTAGGAGTAAATCCCACAACAGTACTTACTCCCAGGTAAGCATGTATAGGCTTGTGCCCTCAGTTTCTGAGATAAATTTGGCAAAACTAAGAAGTTAGAAAATGTAGCTTCAAATAATCCAACCATTAAGCAAGATATATGCACATAATAGCGCCAGGCCATATGTACACACAGCTCTTCAGTTTCCACCTGTGTGATGTTCTAACCCTGTGGTGCATATCAGACAGATGCCTGGATTTTATGATTTGCCCCGATTTCCCTTTGTAGGACACAGGAGAGCCGTATGTTCCAACACATGACTAACCCAAAGGTCTCTCTGTAGTCTCAAATTACCTACTGCCATCTTCAAGTTTTTATCCAAAAAAACAAACCTACAACCACCATGACTGTTCACAAGCCTGCCAACAGATGGAAACAGAACAATAGATAAAAGAAGCAAAAAAATCTGTATCGTACATTTGTGGCTCAAATATTAGAGGCAATGATAACAATGTTATTTGTTATGGCTGGATTTCAGTTCCCCCTGTCCTATAAATGACTCCAGAAAGAGGGTACAGCTGAAGCACCCTTGAGTTCCTTGCTCATGTAGCCAGGGGATGTAATCTGAACATAACTACTGCAAGGTGAACAATCTTTGAATCTTAATTTTCCCCAAAGAACTATTGTAAATGCCTATAAGCTGCACCAGCCTAAAATTAAGAATTCTTGGGGAACACATGAAGCTTCCTTAAACGGAATCTACCAAGGTCAGTGTTGTCTGCTGTGACTGGCAGCCTGTGGCAGGAGCTCTCCAGGGTGTCAAGCAGAGTCCTTTCACACTTCCTTCTGCCTAATCCTCTTAACTGGAGATACTAGGGATTGAACCTGGGACCTTTGCATGCCAATCAGATGCTCTACCACTGAGCCACAGCTCATCCCTAAACCTAACTCTTCTAAGGTTTAATTAATTCCATAGCTGAAATTTCAGTGTTAAAGAGGGTGTGCATGTTAAATGCTGTCAAGTTACTTGCATCTCATGGTGACCCTTTGAATCAAATGTCCTCCAAAACGTCCTGTCTTTAACAGTCTTGCTCAGATCTTGCAAATTGAAGGCCGTGGCTTCCTTTATAGAGTCAATCCATCTCTTGTTGGGTCTTCCTCTTTTCCTGCTGCCTTCAACTTTTCCTAGCATTATGGTCTTTCCCAGTGACTCTTGTCTTCTCATAATGTGGCCAAAGTAGATAGCCTCAGTCTAGTCATTTTAGCTTCTAGGGTCAGTTCAAGCTTGATTTGATCAGTAACAGGGTGGGTCTTTCTCATTTTCATGCTGAACAGGGCACTGATATATTTTTTAATGTCCACAACTGAAAAGGTTAAGTGCAGTACCCTTCTGCGGATTTCTCTGTGTTTGGGGGTTTCTAACAATAAATGATAGGGGAACACTGGATGATTATTGATGGACAGGCTGCAAATATTCTACAACGCTATTTGGGCTATTGCCAATGAATCTACAAAGACAGCTTTAAGAATATTATGTAGATTGTCAGTTAATTTCATTAGCAAGGAAATCTAGTGCAGCCCGGTGTGAATGTCTTATGGTTCAGTCATTGTGCATCACTTGTCAGTAGATGTCATGGACAGAATCGTTGGTAATGTGAACACTTTTCCATCAATGAGGAGGAGAATCAATGCAGCATGGTAAAATGTATCACCTGCCAAACACCAAGTAAAATGACCCTTGGAATTCATGATTGGTGCACTTGTTTATCGAGGCAGATATAGAAACTAAAGCGACTGAATAAAGTAAGTGCATTAGAACCAGTGTGGTGTAGTGGTTAAGAGTGGTGGTTTGGAGAGGTGGACTCTGATCTGGAGAACCGGGTTTGATTCCCCACTCGTCCACATAAGCAGCTAACGCTAATCTGGTGAACTGGATTTGTTTCTCCACTCCTACACATGAAGCCAGCTGGGTGACCATGGGCTAGTCGCAGCTCTCTTAGAGCTCTCTCAGCCCCACCTACCTCACAGGGTGTCTGTTGTGGGGAGGGTAAGGGGAAGTGATTGTGAGCCGGTTTGATTCTTCCTTAAGTGGTAGAGAAAGTCGGCATATAAAAACCAACTCTTCTTCTTCTTCTTCTTCTTCTTCTTCTTCTTCTTCTTCTTCTTCTTCTTCTTCTTCTTCTTCTTCTTCTTCTTCTTCTTCTTCTAGTTGGACGCAGCTCTGTGCCTCTAGGTGGGCATTGGCATAAAGGGAATGAAGCTGATTGTGAGCCAGTTTGATTCTTCCTTAAGTGGTAGAGAAAGTCGGCATATAAAAACCAACTCTTCTTCTTCTTCTTCTTCTTCTTCTTCTTCTTCTTCTTCTTCTTCTTCTTCTTCTTCTTCTTCTTCTTCTTCTAGATGGATGCAGCTCTGTGCCCCTAGGTGGGCATTGGCATAAAGGGAATGAAGCTCTCTTGTCTCCTTCCTGCCCTGGGCAGGGCTCAGTCACACAGGCATGCGTTGCACTATGCCAATCTGAAGAGGAGCCCTGAATTACCTCCCATATGCATCAGCTGTTTCTCTTTCCAGATTCCCAGCACCAAATTATTTGTTCTCAAGCGATATGCCAAGATCTGCGGTGTTGATCATAAGATTCACTCTTTCTGTAGTCTGAGTAGACCATTTGATTTTTTTTAAATTTAAGATTCAAATCCTGAGATAACCGAAAACATGGCAAAATTTCTGAAGATAGTAGTCAACCAATGGTAATCTAGTTGAAAGTAGAATCACAACATTAAGGAATGATTTATATTAATTTTATTTTACTCTAATTTTTATCCTTTTGTATACTGCAGATTGTACTATGCCAATAAAGGTATTTGAAATTTGAATTTGATTTGAAATTTGATATGCCAAGGCCAATCATGAAATTAAAATGGGGAAGGAGGGTTTTATTGAGCCCTATGCCAAACCCCTTCCCACATATGCAATTATGAATAAGAAACTGTGCTCCAGAAGAATCTATTCAGCAATTTTATAAATTAATTTTGCCATCATTTCTTATCTTCACTTAGCTTGCTTTTCTTCCCCAATAACTGACTCTAAAGTAATCACACTTGACACTTCTTTACCAAATCTAGTGTAATGTCTCTTAGAGGATCTCTGTGTTGCCTTTTCTTTCCTCTAATTAGCTGAGGTTTCTCACCTATCAAGGCTCATTGGACTCATTCATCATTTAATTTACCTTGGCCTTTCTACATCTCCTGTTCTCTAGAGTCTTGGACTTTCTTCTCCCCCTGCCATTGATGAGGATGCATGAAGCTGCCTTATACTGAGTCAGGCCATCAAGATTAGTACTGTCTACTCTGACTGGCAGCAGCTCTCCCAGATTTCATATAAATGTCTTCCACATTGTGATAATTTAACTGGACATGCCAGGGATTGACCTTCTCTATGCAAGTGATATGTTCTTCCTCTGAGACACATCTCTGTGAACCTTGATGCGTGGTGCAGTGGCTGGGAAACAAAGCTTCCTTCCACTTGTTCCAACAGGAGTTGTGCTGATCTCAGCAAGGTACAGCCCTGTACAGCCACTGTGTGATAATACCAACCCTTCTAGTGATGTTATCTGAGTCATGGTTTGGAAGACTTTTCCAAAATGATAAACAAAGTCAGTTGTGCAACAATACAGCTGGTACTGAAAAAAAAAGATTTATTAAATGTATGGCTAATGAATTGTGTACCTAACCAAAACAATGAATAGTTGATTTTCTATGCCAATAAAGGTGTCTGAATCTGAATCTGAATCTGAATAGTTGATTTACACTTCCAAGATTGTATGAGTTGATTAGCATCAGCTACCACATCGATCTTTTGCTCATTGCAAATAATGTATGGATGACTGAATACATAAAGATCTGTCTCATTGACAATTTTATCCCTCAGTACTCCAGAAAATTTTCTCTCTCTCCAAAAATTCTCCATCAAAATTCTCAACTTGGAGCACAACCGTCCCTCTCCACCCCTTCTCTCCACAGCCAGGAAGCATTTTCCCTACCATTTTTTATTGTTTGCTTTTCTGTCCTGAATGTCCACACGTCTGAGTCTTCCAGTTCACCATCCTAGTCTCAGAACTGCATTCCCATGTAGAGGAATACACGGTGCTCTCCTGGGGTATGGAAGGTGAAATTGATGAAGGTTCTTATCAGCTGCGAGCCTTGGTCAATTTCATTTTCCGCTACACACTGGGACAGAACTCCATGAGTTAATTTGGGTAAGCATAATGCCAAGTTCATTGGACAGCTCATAAGAAGTCCCACAGATCAGGATCTGATCCAGCGAGCAGTCTGCAGGGAGAGGAGCCCGGTTTGATGCTGAAATCTGATTACAGCTTTAATATAATGAACACAGCCCATTTCTATGGACATTTGAGATGTCACCATCACCACCACGTCCTTTAATAATACCTTTATGAAATAGCCTGCCTGACCACCAAAGATTTATTCCAAGGACTCTGCTGATCATGACTGAGAAAAGAGTGGGAAACGTCGCCACCATATTTATTTTCCAGTTGCTTAGAAATAAACAAGCCCTGACTTGGTAAATCATCTGAATAGAATAATAGCTTTTCTAAGCAATATGTTTTCTTCAAGTTCATGATATTGGGGATGGGGAATCACAAGTGACACTGCCAGAAGAGATTTCCTCCCCAATTCCTTCCTCTTGTTGGATGTTCAATATAAGAGGTGGCAATGGATCCATTGAGCCCCAAGAAATATCATTTTTATCTGCTGTACGGGAGACGGAAGCAGGTGATAGGATTTACTCAAAAAGCTGGTTATTTTTTTATTGATGGGGAAAGATATGAGATGAAGAGAGGATTCCTAATCTGTTTTGTTAAGGCATTACAGTCCCTCCTAGGAAATATGTCTCTAAGGCTGTGCAAGCACAAATCAGAGCTAGCCTAGAAAAGACATTGGCAAATGAATTTGCTCATTATCCAGAGGTCTGGATGTGCTTTGATCACACAGGGAGTTTCCCTCATCACAGGAAGGGCCCCATGCAGTCAACTGTAGTACTTCCCTTTCAGTTTGTAGGAATTACGAATCTATTGTGGGAAGAGAACTCTGGTTTTTTCCCCAGTGGATTGTGGGTTGTGGAAAATGCCTTCAAGATCAATCTGATTTATGGAAATCCCATAGGGTTTTCGAGGCAAGAGACATTCAGAGGTGGTTTGCCATTCCCTGCCTCTGCATAGCGACCCTAGACTCCCTTGATGGTCTCCCATCCCAGTACTAACCAGGGATGACCCTGCTTAGCTTCTGAGATCTAATGAGATCAGGCTAGCCTGGGCCATCCATAGGGTTGCCAACCTCCAGGTACTAGCTGGAGTTCTCCTGCTATTATAGCTGATCTCCAGCCGATAGATAGCAGTTCATCCAGAGAAAATTCCCCCTTTGACAATTGGCCTCTATGGCATTGAAGTCAATCCCCTCCTCAGGCTCCACCCCCAAAACCTCCTGCTTGTGGTGAACATGGACCTGGCAACCCTAGCAATCCAGGTCTGGGCTTCAGTGGGTTTGGTGTCCTCAAAGGTAAAGGGAGTCCCCTGTGCAAGCACCGGGTCATTCCTGACCCATGGCGTGATGTCACATCCCGACGTTTACTAGGCAGACTATGTTTGTGGGGTGTTTTGCCAGTGCCTTCCCCAGTTGTCTTCCCTTTACCCCCAGCAAGCTGGGTACTCATTTTACAGACCTCAGAAAGATGGAAGGCTGAGTCAACCTTGAAACCAACTTCCGTCAGGATTGAACTCAGGTCGTGAGCAGACCTTGGACTGCAATACTGCAGCTTACCCTTCTGCGACACGGGGCTTCTCTCAAACCCATTGGTATTTAAAGGGTGTCCTCCAAACCCATTGGTATTTAAAAGGCTCCAATCCTGCACACCCATACTAAGGATTTAGCATCCCCCTACAAAACCAGATTTACCCCCTGCGGGGCTTAAACCATCTGCTTCTTGACCTGCTCAGGCTCCCTGTGAGAAAATAGGAAGGATTCCTTTCCTTCTGTCACTGGGAAACTGAGCCTGGGATTGCTCTTTTCACAGGGCAGTGAGCTTTCTTCCTGAGCCTGGCGTAAGTGGACAGGTAATCTTTATTGCAAGGCTACCATTAAGAAGCAGCAGTAAGATCAATAGAATAAGATTGAGTCGTTGCTCAATGAATGCAACAGCCCGTGAGCAGGGTAAAGAAAATAATATGCTTATCATCATCCTTGGCTCCCCCAGCCGCAGCCTCTGGTATATAGCTTATATTTTTCCGAACGACCTGCTGTCAGACATGACATGATCACAGACAGGGGTTGTGGTTGTGAAGGGAGATGAAGAAACTCAGGGATGTATGAATGAATAATGATGGGTGAAATGGCTGCCCCATCCTATGGGCTTGCCACAGAATTGGGCCTGGTAAACCGGGAGAAATCAGCTCCAGCTTGCATGCAGCCAGACACAAATTGTGTGTATGTGTGTGGGGTAGGAATATAATGCTCATCCAGTACAGACTGCGAGCATTACACATTGCAGAGACTGAGAGAGTGTAGATAGCCCAAGGTCACCCAGCTGGCTTGGTGTGTAGGAGTGGGGAAACAAATCCAGTTCACCAGATTAGTCTCCACCACTCATGTGGAGGAGTGGGGAATCAAACCTGGTTCTCCAGATCAGAGCCCACCGCTTCAAACCACTGCTCTTAATCACTACAAAGTGCTGGCTCCCAGAACCTACATGTTATAAGTCGTAAAATGTAGTTTGGCCCTTAGTGATCAGCCATGTACACATGACCCCTCCACATGATGACTGAACAAGTAGAGTGGGAGAACAGGCGTGCATGTGCTGACCTCCCCTCCACCTCCAAGTCATCATAGGCTCTGGAGCAAGGTGCATATGCACAAGAGGCAGTACCCACGCATACATTCCCTCCCCTGGATTAGCAACATTTGGAAAGCAGCATCTGTGATCATGAGGCGAGAGCATTTTACAGGCACATGAGTTGCAGGTTCTCCTCCATTGAACACATGAAGCTGCCTTATACTGAATCAGACCCTTGGTCCATCAAAGTCAGTTTTGTCTACTCAGACCGGCAGCCACTCTCCAGGGTCTCAGGCAGGGGTCTTTCCCGTCACCTACTTGCCTGGTCCCTTTAACTGGACATGCTGGGGATTGAACCTGGGACCTTCTGCATGCCAAGCAGATGCTCTACCATTGAGCCACAGCCCTTCCACTGAGCCACAGCACTGCCTCTGTGCATAGGCACCATGCTCATGAGCTGGTGATCATGCAGGCAGTGGGCAGGCCAGTGTGCTTGTGCCCTCTGGCCCTCTCTATGTGCTCAGTAAATGCATGGAGGGGTTGTCCAAGACTACTAGCAGAATTTATTCCAGCCTAAACTTACATGAGTCAGATCTCACTTCATCAGATGCAAGCGGCATCTGGCTCACCAAGCCTTATGCTGAAACAAATTCTGGTAAACTCTAAAGTGTAGTGTGACTCCTACAGTTGACAGTGCAAATATGAGATCAGGATGGTCAATTGGCACCCCATTGGCTACCTGCAGCATGCAGTCTGACAGGGATATAGCTCCTTGGGCTTCTCTCTGTGTCATTTGGCTCAGGCCACCAGTTTTAGGTGCACAGCTGCCCTTGGTCGGCTTTTTGGAGTGCAACGAATAGTCTTGTTCTAACGCATGTTGCAGTCATGACTAACCTCCACCCCTCCCTGCTTTGTGGTGAAATGGGAATTTTGGAATTTCTCCAAGAGGTGGTGGACCTATGATCTCAACAAATGGCCGAAGCATAACAATGCAAGTCACAAGATGAAGGAAGTCTTCCAGCGGGTGGCTTTACCTCGTTTCACCATGCCAACGAATTAGTCAACAGTGCAATCCTAAACAGAGTGACACCCTTCTAAGACCGTGGATTTCAATGGGCTTTAAAAGGGTGTAGCTCTGCTTAGGATGCCACTGTTATTCGGTTTGGAGTCCTAAACACTTCTTGGAAGTTTTGCGGCTCAACCGCTGCCAAGATTTGTTGTGTTGTTTCCACCCCATGAGAAATTATGATGGTCTCCCTGCCCTAATTTGAATTCTGTTTTGTGCAGACACCCTCCATGTACCTTCTGTTTTCAAAGGCTTTCACTAACCGTGAGCTAATGAAAGGGAATTTATAGTATTTATAAGGCTACAGCATAAATGGAATTTAATAGCCAAATGTCGGCAGGGAACTATCTAACCTTTATCAAGCGCTCATTAGTGACCAAGGATTTCTGGTGGAATAATGAGCTGCTGTCTGGCTTCTTTCCAGTTTTTGACACTGGCATCCATGTAAATCTGCTAACAGCTAGAGGAATACATGCATTAACGGAGCTACAGCTAATTAGTGGCATTTCGAACTGAGGACACTTAGGCCTTTGAAATTCAGAAAAACACCCAAATCAAGAATGACCACAGGCATTTGAGGAGGATGCAGCACTTTCCCTGAGCAAATAATAAAAAAGGGCCCCCCCACATAAAATCAGAGACCACCTGCACAGCATTTCAGATATTTGGAATAGCCCTGTCCTATTTACTTAGTATGGAATTGGCGCTTTCCTGTTATATGTTTGCAAAACAGTTCCTACATTTTCGGTTGTCCTTTCTCTCTTTTTCCATCAGGGAGAGGCTCATTTATACAAGGGGGGCTCTTTGGGAAAGAAATTGAGCTTTTGTGTTGGGATCTGATGAGAGGAGCCAGTGTCCTAGTTAACCTTCCCTGGAAACAAGAGTGGACAGCCCCCCCCTCCCTGAAATATAGAATATTTTTCACCAAGGCTAGATTAAATGTACTACCATTGGGGGAGTTAGCAAGCAGGTTTTCAGGGGTTCCTTTTTCTGAACAATTTTGCGATTGTAAAACAGGTAATTTGGCATTTTTATCAATTGTAAAAAGTATGAACTTGCCAGAGATAAATGGATGATAGTATACATTCAGAGTCTTCCTTGGGGGTCTCCCTTCCAAGTACTGACCCCTGCTTTGTTTCTGAGATTGGGCTGTACCATGCTGCCTTCCCTTTCAATTCATGTAATGGTGAAAGCAAAATAGAAATTAGGATTGTCATGTTAAAACAGCAGGGATGAGAAATACAAAATCATGCCTAATGGCATGACTATCTCTGTGCATCTTAGTGGAAGATCAAAAGCACAACAACCCAAGCAGTCTCATGTGGTGGCTATAGTTTTAGGAATGCCAACAGGGTAGCATTCAAACTAAGAGCTATATAGGCCACAACTCTGAAAAGATGTGAGGAATCTTGGGCTGCTCTTCTTGAGTTTATGAGCTGCTTTGTTGCCAGACTTGAGACCCTTCAAAATCCTTTGCAAAGGGATGCTGGGGACTGGGGAGTGACTTTCAGCTTCAGCACCGGCTGCAAATGATCTGGGAACCACACCACACCATCCTCTGCAAGAGAGCAGTTAAGACGCTCAGGGCTGTTTAGCTTGGAAAGAAGGTGGCTAAGGGGAGACATGATAGAGCTCTATAAAATCATGCATGGTTTGGAGAGAGGGGACAGGGAGAAGCTTTTCTCCCTCTCCCATAATACTAGAACGCGGGGTCATCTGCTGAAGCTGAAGGGTGAGAGATTCAAAACAGATAAAAGGAAGTGTTTTTTCACACAACGCATAGTTAAATTGTGGAACTCCCTGCCATGGGGTGTGGTGATGGCTGCCAACTTGGAGGGCTTTAAGAGGGGAGTGGACATGTTCATGGAGGAAAGGGGTATTCATGGCTATTAGTTAAAATGGATACTAGTCATGCTGCATACCTATTATCTCTAGTATCAGAGGAGCATGCCTATTATATTGGGTGCTGTGGAACACAGGCAGGATGGTGCTGCTGCAGTCTTCTTGTTTGTGGCTTCCTAGAGGCACCTAGTTGGCCACTGTGTGAACAGACTGCTGGACTGGATGGGCCTTTGTCTGATCCAGTAGGGCCTTTCTTATGTTCTTATGGCAATTTGTTGTAAGAACATCAGAAGAACCCTGCCTCATCCGACCAGTGGTCCATCTAGTCCAGCAAGCTGTTTCACATAGCAATCAACCAGATGCCCTGATCCAGAGATACCTATTAGTTAGCATAGCAAAGTTGCACAATCAAGATAACATGGTATCACACATAACCAGCACACTTGAGGCAAGTATATTGCACAAAAATAAAACTTATCTTTATTGGGGTAGATTTTATTCACATCCATTTTTTGCAGTAGAAAGGAGATAGAAGCCTAGGCCTCCGCCCATCAGAGGTCGACTTGCTCTCCCTGCGTGTTTTGCCCATGTTTTCCAGATGCTGTTTTAGCCAGAATCTGAAAAACGTGGGCAAAACGTGCGGGGAGTGCGAGGTGACCTCTGACAGGCGGAAAAGGCATGCATAATCAAAAGGAAGCTCCGAAGCAGTCGGTGGGAGTGACCGTGGGGAAACGTCCTTGCATAAAAGGACCTAATCGAAAGAACACTTTCCCCTATCATAAGTGGCTGGCTAATCCAGCTGCATTTGTGTTGGCAAGCGTGTGCCTAGGCATGTCCTTGGCATGGTCTCACAGGAGAGAGCTGTAGAAGCATATTGCCTTTTGCAAGACCACAAGAAGCTAGAGAACACAGAGGGTACAGGAAAAGAAGAAGGAGTCTCAGAGAAGTTCCCAGTTTAGACAAGGAGAGACACCCTGTTCAGTAGAAGATCACACATAACACAATCTGGTTCTAGTGCAAATAGAAATATAGTCGTCGCCCCCCCCTCCCCCAGTGCCCAGGCTTGCTGATTCACCTTTTACTCTAACACCACCAGACAGGGCATATGTAACCTCTGAATTTGGAGGTTCCCTTTAGTCAACATGGCTAGTAGCCCCTGATAGACTTATCCTCCAAGAATCAGTCTAATCCCCCTCTAAAGACATCTGTGGTCATGACCATCACTATCCATGACTGTAGAGCACACTTCAATAACTGTGCATTGCAGCCATTTTGGACAGGACAGTATCTTAAAATGATATTAGAACTTATAATTTTAAATCATATTGTAAATGTCCACTTGCAATTTTACATTTGTAGGTATGTCTCACTGTGTTATTATGTTTATCATAACCCAACTTCGGTTATAAATGAGTTTGTGCATTAAGAGAAGAAGAAATGAAGAGAAGAAAAGAAGTCAAGAAATGTTGAAAGCATCTGATATTATTTTTAACAGGCAGTTTTTAATGCATTAGTGAGTTTAGTACAACATATTCTGGGTGCCAAGGAAGGAATAAATTTTGAACGTATTGTATGTTATTCCTTTTTATCGTTTCCTAACTTTTCCCTTCCCCTTTTCCTTTTCTTTTCAAATTATTTTTTTCAAAACTAAAAATAAATAAATAAAAAAAATCTTCCCACTGGGAACGTGCTGCCATTTTATAGAGGGAGTTCCTACCAGGGAACTCCTTTAAACTGCATCATGGAGGCCTGATTCTGGTGGGGACTGCCATGGTGTGGAGGGGGGAGAGGGTCCCGCCTTCCCCCCAGCCAGTTTTCTGACCCAAAATGGTGCCATTTTGGGTAAGAAAAACAGTCAGGGAGGGAAAGCAGGAGCCCATCCTCCCCCTGCACAATGGTGTTTCCAAGAAGAATTGAGCCTCCACAGTTGAAAGAAGATGTCCAGAGGGCAACTCACACTATAAAATGGCAGTGTGCCCCTGGGACATAGTTTGCCCCTATGAGAGATTGGGAGGTTGTACTGGCTGTCTTAGCAGGGTTGCCAACTTCCAGGTGGTGGGTGGAGATCTCGTGCTATTACAACTGATCTCCAGCCGATAGAGATCAGTTCACCTGGAGAAAATGGCCACGTTGGCAATTGGACTCTATGGCATTGAAGTCCCTCCCCTCTCTAAACCCCACCCTTCTCAGGCTCCGCCCCCAAATCTCCAGGTATTTCCCAACCTGGAGCTCGCACCCCTATGTCTTGGGAAGCATCGCTCTCTCTCTCTCTCCCACTTTCTTTCTGCTTTTCCTCATTCTCGTGTTCCTTATGTCTAACTTCCTGTTTCTTTGGAGCGGGGGTGTCACTTCCGCATGTTTTTTGGTCCCTCTAGTAGTCAACTCGACCACTCAGCTTTAAATGAAGCATATCTCCCTGCAGATTTAAACAGAAGTTTTTTATGCTCTATTTAACGCTGCTTGATGTTGAATTGACCACCAGAGGAACAAAGCACATGAAGAACTGAACCCCCCCCCCAAATAAACAGCAAGTTAGATGTGAGGAACATGAGAATGAGGGAAAGCTCTCTGTGTGTATTTCTTTCTCAGTAAGGTGCACGTTCAGCCTACCAGCATTTTGGAGTTTTATTCAGTATACATCTTTCGTGCTTTGGTTATTACAGCCATTGTCATTCCACTGTGAGATATCCCAGTTGTTTCTCCAGCCAAGAAAACAATGGTGCGATTCCTGTATCTCTGTTCCTCTGGTGGTGCGCTGCAATAGAAGACTCCTTTGAAGCTAGATAGAAAATAACCAATTATTTATTGTGCCTGGAAATATTTCCTTCTGATGGTCACCATGGAATTCTGTTTTTATAAACCCAGATCCCCAGGAAGCCAAACACAAGCTTAGAGAATTCAGAAGGTGTCTGCATAAGTCCCATCCTGTTTTCTTACTATTTAGTTTTACACAACACCTGCTTCTGGCATGCAGAATGTGCATCAATAATGTGGCACATATCTAACAAGTTATTTTTGATGAATGGATTCATGCATAAATACAGATGGAATGGAAAGGTTTGCAGAAAAGCGTTGCCTTACTTTAAAAAAAAAACCTCTACAATATCTAATTAGTAAACCTCTGGCTAATTAGCCTTTCTGATTAAAAATTTAAAAATGTACAAGATACCTTGCCAGAAAGCCTTTCATATTTTGTGTAAAAATTAAAAGCAGGAGTACGAACACAAAAAGAGTTCCAGTCCCTTTTATTTACCAGCAAAATTATCATTATAATGGGCGTGATGCACGTGCAGGGACCCTGCAGGGACCCTGGATGGTGCAGGGACCCTGCAGGGACCCTGGATCTTGCAGGGACCCTGGATGGTGATGGGAGGTGGGCAAGGTCCATGCCACATTGAACACCCCCCCAAATAAATTATTTGCCTATTAGAGTTAGCATGGTGCTGTAGCTAGTATTCTGCCATATTTCCAGCTGAGATTTCAAAGAAAGTAGTGAGGCATCAGTGGTTTCCTCGTGACCAACAGAAACTTCTAGAACCCCATGATCAAGAACCACAGCCTAAGATCCAAGGGCCAAGATCCCTTTTGGTTCTCACCTTTCTGCTTGTGCCTTTGGACAAGTCCAGGCTTCAATTACCTGCACAAAGGGGAAGGGCTGATGCTCGGCCACAGGTCATAATTTCAAAGAATATAAAAGGTGCCCTACTGGATCAAACCAGTGGCCCATTTACCAAGCATCCCATTCGACACAGTGGCCAATCAGCTGCCCTGGAGAGACAACAAATAGGGCATAAAGGCCAAGGCTTCCTCCTGATGTTGTCCCCAACACTAGTCTACTTCAGTTGGCTCTTGCGTTCCCAAATTCTTTCCCTCAAAAGTCAAGTTGTTTTGTTTCAGAAGTGGCCATGTTGTTCTACAATAGAAGAGCTAGATTCAAATCCAGTAGCACCTTAGAGGCCAATCAGATTGTTGGGGTTTAAGCTTTCGAGAATCAAAGCCAGTATCTGATGAAGGGAGTTTTGACTCTCCAAAGCTTATACGCCAAAAACCTGTTAGACTCTAAGGTGCTACTGGACTCAAATCAAGTTTGAGTTGTGTGACCCAGTCATTCACTGCTATTATACAGTACAGTTTATTGTTCATAGATAACCAACAAAACTGTGTACAAGAACACAGGGCTGGCTTCAGGATTTTGCAGGCTAAAAACCTTCATTGCTTCTTCCCTGTGATGGTGATCTGCCCAGTCACTTCTGTGATCCTTGATCCACTCTTTTCAAGGGCCTCCAATGTATAGTTGGATCATATTTTTGAACCATGGCTATGCTAAGTGAACCCGTCAGACATCCCCCAAACAACTGCTGAGCCTAAGCATGTGCTGGCACAGCTTATATATGGGTGAGCAATTAAAAAATATATGAGCATGTGAGATTGCATTAAAGAGATCATGGTTTCCAAAACGCTTGAGCACATATTATTTTATAAAATGTTCCCACTTGCAAGAGCGATGCAACAACACGTAAAACATCATAAACCAGCTAAGAAAAAAGAACCCAAGCATGGGCAGCCAAGACCAATTTGCCACACAAAATAAAACACTTCATTACTTTTCTGCCAAAGGTGTGAGGCCTGTTGGGCGTCTGAAACAGGATGCCCCCCTATGACATATGCTCTTGGCATTGACTTGGCTTTGGCAACAACTGTTATTGGTCAGAAGGGCTTCATAAGGCTTACTCTGCACGTAGGTGTGGGCTATTGGCCAACCTGAGTCACACGTTTGAGTACTTTTCCTTGCACCTAATCAAAGCATCTTTAAACATTCAAAACTAGATTGTGTTTCATCTGTACAGAATTAAAATATACGCACTAGCATCACAGGGGGAAAGCGTGCAACACATTGGCACAAAAAGAACCTTTTCAAACTGACCTTTTGGGTAATGGAACAACCTAACAAGCCAGCATAGGTTGCTCATCCTTTAGGAAAACATCAGAATCATTTGCCTGAGGAGGTCTTATGAGCAGTTAGAACCCCAGATCCCATTACTTTGCAAACACTGAGACTCATGCTCTTCTGTGAGAGGCTAATAGATCAGAGAGAGCCAGGGTGGTGTAGTAGTTAAGAGCGGGGGTCTCTGATCTGGAGAACCAGGTTTGATTCCCCGCTCCTCCACATGAGCGCCGGAGGCTAATCTGGTGAACTGGATTTGTTTCCCCACTCCTCCACACGAAGCCAGCTGGGTGACCTTGGGCAAGATACATACAGCTCTGTTCGAGCTCTCTCAGCACCACCTACCTCACAGGGTGTCCCTCACAGGGAAGATGATTGTAAGCCAGTTTGAGTCTCCCTTAAGTGGTAGAGAAAATCGGCATATAAAAACCAACTTTTCTTCTTCTTCTATTTGCCAGATCTTCTAGCTTCGAGACAACCTGCTTCATCCCCCAGACATACACCTGCTCATTACCTGCCCACCGCTCTGGCCGTGACTGGCATTCTGATTCCAGACCACCAGCTGCATTCTGATTGTCTGCACCACTTTCCCCTTATTCAGCAGTTATGTGTTATCGCTGTGGCACCAGCGACACATATAACCTCTTACACTCATTGATTATTTGACACAAGAAGGATTTCAGTCCCTCTCGCACCAGAGAAAGAAATATAGTGTCTCAGCAGGGCTGAAAGTTCATTAGCATTTGGCTGGTGGCATTCCTGCTACAAAATCCATTTTATGCAGCTACTGCAGAGATGGAACATGGCCTTTCCCCCCTGTGGTCAGAGTCTCAACCAACTGCTCTTTTATGTTGAGGTTCAGGTAGGCCATGTTCTGCAGCAAATAGTCTTTACCTGCCCCTAGAAGAAGGTGGATTTAATCCGTCTGATATCAGAAGCTATCAGAGCACCTTTGGAACAACTCGGACAGGCAGGCACCTTATATGGATTCCAATTCAGAAAGGGGCAGTAAAGGAATCCATCTTTCAGCATTTATTTAGTTTCATGTATTTAAAATATGTCTATCCCGCTTTTCCCCTGGAGGGCGTCGAATTACAAGTTGGCAGGCATAAAGAAGAAAATGTGATGTGCCTATAATAATGGTGGATAGGTTAGAGTAGATCAGGCCAGAGAGTCTTCTTTTGCTCCATGGGAGGCTAGTAGATCAGATCAGAGAGTCTTCTTTTGCTCCATGGCAAGCTAACTCTGTGGGCCAGCCCAGGGGCTAGGCCTTTGATATGGGAAGTCTGTGCCACTAGCAGAATCATTAGCTTGAACCAGTTATTCATACCTGATAATAAAGTCTTAGAATCTAGAAAACTACAGCCACAATACCGCCTTATTTTAACAGCTCTCTGGCAGTACAACCAGCTTTAACCATCTCCATATCTCTAAATTTGCAAATGATGCTTTACAGCAGTGGTCCCTGACATGGTGCCAAAGAAGAAGAAGAAGAGTAGTTGGTTTTTATATGCCGACTTTCTCTACCACTTAACGGAGACTCAAACCAGTTTACAATCACCTTCCCTTCCCCTCCCCACAACAGACACCCTGTGAGGTGGGTGGGGCTGAGAGAGTGTGGCTAGCCCAAGGTCACCCAGCTCGCTTGGTGTATAGGAGTGGGGAAACAAATCCAGTTCACAAGATTAGTCTCCACCACTCATGTGGAGGAGTGGGGAATCAAACCTGGTTCTCCAGATCAGAGTCCACCGACCCAAACCACTGCTCTTAACCCCTACACCATGCTGGGCACCACACTGGGTACCATGTTGCCAGCTGATGGATTTCCTACTGCCCACTTTCTTATTCCACCAAGCATCTCTTCCCAACAGCTAAGAGCCAGACTTTTCTCCATTTCATTTGAAGATGCTTCAGAAAAGCCTTTGAGGTATTCCCTCTGTGTCTGCAGGTGCCACCAATTTGGAAACTGCCTTCATTGTATAATCTCCCAATATTTTGTGATTACACCCAGACTTCCATGACAGACATTTTGTTGTGGCACTCAATATCTGTTCTCAAATGTCCCCAAACATCCAATGGTTCAATAAGGCTGGAAATGTCCCCAAATATCCAATGGTTCAATAAGGCTGGAAATCCCTTCTTCAGGGTCTTCTGACCTTTCTTTCCTGATCAGTTTCCTTAAAGGCATCTATAATCTCGCAAAACCTGCAAGGAAATCACATATTTGACTTAATTTTATATAGACAAATGCAGAACTCGGTGGTCAAATGAACTGGAAATATCCATATCCCTGTCATTAATGGAAAGTGATTTTTACTAAGCTGCAAAGAATTAATGTATTAGATTATGGCTCCCTCACCCCCTGCCGGCACTGACCTGGATGGCCCAGACTAGCCTGATCTCATCAGATCTTGGAAGCAAAGCAGGGTTGGCCCTGGTTAGTACATAGATGGGAGACCACCAAGGAAGTCCAGGGTTGCTATGGAAACCAAACCACTTCTGAATGTCTCTTGAAAACCCTACAGGGTTTCCATAAGTCAGCTGTGACTTAACAGCACTTTCCACTATCACCACCCCCCAAATACTGTGCAGTTTATCAACAAAGCATGAAAATTACTTATCCTTGTTACAAGATGGTAACTTCAGTTTTGGTAAGGTCTGGCAGGGCATCTGTAAGGGCTGTTGAGTTCTCAGATGTTCAAATGCGATATCGAACAGCTCGTTTTCTCTTTAGAACTTCATATTAGGGTTTGTTCCCAGACTTGGAATCTATTTCACTGTGTCCCTTCTCAGGCTCATCTCACTAGTGACAAACTTAGAAAGATATCATTGCCCCGAAAGCAAAAGTAATGTGCATTCGTTTAAATATTTAAAAATGTGTTCCCCGCTTTCTCAAGGCTGTTCCAAGTGGCTGACAATACACGGCATTAAAATACAGCAATAAATTCTAAAGTAAACAGGCCAAAGAAACCACTACAACATAAACAGCAGGATCATCTTAGACCACTGCAACAATCCACTTTCCTGTTTTAGCCAAAAAGCCCTCTGAAAGAGTGCAGCTGTACAGACTTGCCTAAACAAAAGGAGGGAAGGAGCAAGCCAAACTCTCCTTGGCAAGCTATTCTATTGCCTAGAGGCCATCATGATAAAGAAGCCTGCTCTCATTGTGGCCAGCTGAATGTGCTGGATGGATGGAACCACCAGAAGGCTTGTATCTGCTGACAAGAGCTGGCAAGCGGGTATATACAGAGAGAGGGGGAAGTGGATCACAGGTCAAGAAGGGCATGAAAGGTAAGAGCCAGTAAGTCCTCTCTCGGATTAAGAGCCATGTAGGTTGAGGGGCTGCAGTGAGGAGGAGGAAGCAGATAACATCACCCTTCCTGCCTCCAGAGCTCTGTCAATAGCAAAGGGAGAAGGGATTGGTTTTGCCCTCTTCTCACTGCAACTAGGGTTGCCTACCTCCAGGTACTGTTGTATGAAAGAACAGTAATAGGCTCTGAATATGAAATAGCAATATATCAGTAGAACACTAACAACAAGTAAAGGTCAACATGTACAACGACTGACAATCAAATTACAAAAAAGTACAAGCCCCAAAATCGCAACTATGTGACCCAAGAATGGTGATAATGATCTGTATCAGTTACAAAGGATTCTATACAAGGACAATTCAAAGGAAACTTGTATCACACAAACTATGCTGTAAAGCAATCCAGGTCACTCGTCCTCCATAAAGTTCCTCAAGAGTGGGTATGCAATATCTCACTCAATGGCCATAAATTTCGGCATGGATGGTCGTTCTTCCTGGTAAAACTCATCAGGCAAAAGAATCGGAAATGCCTTTCCGGATAGTTCTCAGCGCCTTCACCACAAAAGTGGCTTCATCAGCCTTAAAGAATTGCAAAAATTAACATATAATTGTATCTGCTATAGAATCGGTTTTCAGGCTCCCATGACAGGCTGCACACCTCACTGGTACTAGCTGGAGATCTCCTGCTATTACAACTGATCTCCAGTCGATAGAGATCAATTCCCCTGGAGAAAATGGCTGCTTTGGCAATTGGACTCTATGGCATTGAAGTCCCTCCTCTCCCCAAACCCCGCCCTCCTCAGGCTCTGCCCAAAAAACCTCCCACCAATGGTGAAAAGGGTCCTGGCAACCCTACCACCAAACCACATGACTATTGCTTCACACGGGTCCCACAACCCCAGGAGTAAACTTCCCCAAGTTCGGAAATGGGTGCAGGAAGGAAGGGGAAAGTGATGAATATCCACAATCCCTGCATGGGATCCATGCAAGTATCTTGAATTGTGCTTGGAGTCGGAAACAAACAGGCAAGCAACAAAGGTGTTTTAAAGATGGCATAATGTACTTATGGCATGATGCCCCCCGCTAAAAGTCAGGCAGTTGTGTTTTGCAACAACTGAAGTGTCTGAGAATCCTCCAAGGGCAGCCTCACGTAGAGTACAGTGCAATAATAGCTAGCACATTCTGTCCTTTCATTTAGACAAGTCTGTATAGTTGTACTCTTTCAGAGGGCTTTTGCTTAGATTAGAATAAGGGAGATCAGTTTGTTGTGGTGGTCTAGGATAATCCTGTTGTTTACATTATGGCTGTATTTGGCCTGTCTAATTTGGATTTTATCATTGGTATCTTGTATTCTAATTTTGTAAGCTGCTTTGAACAGAACTGGATAAGAGGGATACGCGTGCGTGGTCCAGCATGGCAAAGCTGGCATCACACAGTGTGGATAAAAGGAACATCTCACCGCCTTTTGACGTGCTCCTCTCGCAAGAAGTTGGATCAAAGAGAGTCCCTGAGTTCTCTGCGGCCTTTTATGGATGGCTGTTTCCCTCGCTGTCACCCCTCCGACAACTTTGGGTCTTTGTGTTGATTATGCATGCCGTTTCTAACTGTCAGAGGTCGCCTTGCATTTCCCGGCATTTTGCCCGCGTTTTCAGGGACCTGTTTTATCACAAATATTGAAAACCCAGGGGAATGCAGAGGGAGAGTAAGGCGACCTCTGACAGTTGGAAACGGCATGCATTATCAACACAAAGACCCGAAGTCATCGGAGGGGTGGCTGCAAGGGAAACAGCCATGCAGAAAAGGCCTTCATATCTCGAGAGGGATAACATTGCCTCATCTAATAAGGATAGGTTTGGTCTCCTGAATTATTCCCTCTTCCTTGCCAGCATCACCTCTATTCTGTCTGGTTTCCATTTCAGCCCATTCAATCTCGGGCGAAAACGCATGGTCGCTTTATCCTCCTTTAATCCCTGTTTCAGCTAGGATTCAGCCTGGATCGAATGCATGCGTTTCACTTAATGTGCGTTCGATCCTGGCTAAAACAGGGATTAAAGGATGATAAAGCGACCATGCGTTTTCGACCCTCATCTCACTTGTCCACAGCTTCCAGACCTTGGCCTATGACATACAGTACAGCGTCCAGAAGTGTGAAAGAAACAGAATGCTCGAGGAGATATCTGCACTAGCTATGCGTGAGAAAGCCGTGTACAATTATCAAACAAAAGCAGATACTTCTTTCCCATCTGGACGACAGATGAAGGAATATTTCCATAAGGCCTGTTTTAAAAGACATTATTATTGTTGTTCACAACTTACACAGAAAGATATTTAAGCATAAATGCTGTGGGGGGGAATCTTTGCACAGCTTAGAAAAAAAAAAGAATTGCCTCAGCAGGGCTGAAAGCTTCATTAGTATTTGGCTTCTGGCATTACTACTGCAAAATCCATCACGTGTGATTGCTGCTGGGATAAACATGTCCTGTTTTCTATGGCCAGACTCTCAAACAACTCTTCATTGGGTGACTGGACTGCATGTTACATTAATGCAGTGTCTGGGCTTCCTCATCTCTGCAAGCGAGCTTTACAGGGAATGCGTGCTGGTGTGCAACCAGCAATGCAATCTCTGCTGCACATAGGCAACATCTTTGGTACAATCTCTGTATCAGTGTCTGCAGCAGAGAATCAGCATCAGTGGGTCATCACACACTGCGGCACTCCCAAATTGAGAGCCACATTATATGGATGCCAAGTTTTATTGCCTGTGCGCATAAAGCATGAAAGGAAGATGCATGTTCCAAACACATGGTGGACCTACCGTCGTTTCACAGGTGTCCCATGCACCCCCAAGTGCTTGCTTGACTTTTCTCCATCCTTTATGTTGTCCGTTGCATAAGGGTCACAATAGCTGATAGTGTGATGGGCTAAACTGGGTTAGTACCCTCTTGTGGCAGGAATGTGTGGGTTAATATGAGACAGGTAGAGAAACTTTGAGAGCACCCTGAGGAATCTATTGAGGGAGTTCGCCCAAGCCGGCCACTCTTCCTTTGGGGCTCAGCAGCATTCAAATGAACCCTAGCTGTTGAAGAGCACAAGAGAATATTAATGGGGCTCAGCACCTCTGGGCACAATTCTATGCAGATGCTGAGAAAAAAGACACAGCAGTATTCGCTGCATCGGATTTGAAGGCAGGGTCTGGTTGGTCTTACTCAAGCAGCCTTTAGTGTGCTGCTTTTACCTGACCTGTACTAGTTGGGATGTCAGAAGTCTGATACTGGTGTAGAGATTCCTTTAGGTGTAAATATTCCTTTCTTAATCAAATTGAATCATAGAGTTGGAAGGAACCACCAGGGTCATCTAGTCCAACCCCCTGCACAATGCAGGAAATGCAGAACTACCTCCCTCTACACCCCTAGTGACTCCTACTCCGTGCCCAGAAGATGGCAAAAAAAACCCTCCAGGATCCCTGGCCAATATGGCCTGGAGGAAAATTGCTTCCCGACCCCAAAATGGCGATTGGCATTTCCCTGGGCATGTAAGGAAAGGCCACGAAAGCCCAACACTGACTTAACCCTTCCTGCCTAAGTTCATGATCTACCTAAGTTCACAAAATCAGCATTGCTGACCTATGGCCAACTAGCCTCTGCTTAAAAACCTCCACAGAAGGAGAGCCCACCACCTCCCATTAATGGATGCAAATACTATGATTTTCAGTGAAAGTAGTCAACTTTGGACTGAAGGAAGGATTTCTGAAGGGACTGAGTGGTTGCTGAAATATCAAGTTTTACGCTTTCTACAAAAGAAGGAAACTAAAGATCAATTATATAGACCATTAACTGAATTCAAAGATTTTCAAAGATTTTATTCAGAATATAGACAAGGAAGAAGGGAAACTGATCACTAAAATATATAGGATATTATTAAATCAGGGTCAAAATCCAGTGCAGATGATGAAAAAGAATTGGGAAATAGAATTAAATACTAAATGTAATGATAAGGAGTGGAAACAAATATTCCAACACATCCCTTTGAAGTCAATTGCAAGAGGTTTACAAGAACATGCATTAAAGATGTTTCAGTCTTACTCCAGTTAGGATAGCCCATGTAATGAAAATAGATAGTAAAGATTGTTGGAGAGGCTGTGGTGAATTGGGGACATTTATTCATACGTGGTGGTCATGTCCAGCTATCACAAATTTGTGAAGATCAATATTTGCAAAGATTGCTAAAATAACTTGGGAATCAATAAATCCTACTATTGAACTAGCCTTACTCAATTTATTTATTAATGAAAACATCCATTGTAAACAAAAAAAAACACCATTTATTAACTTTTTATTAGTTGCAGCTAGAATGCTTATTGTCCAGTGTTGGAAAAATGCCAAAGGGATTACCTTAGATAGGTGGTGTGATAGATTAAAGAATAAAGTGGCACTTGAAAGTTTAACAAATAAGATTAGATTAATTCAGGGGAGAAAAAAGAGAGATGACTTTAAGATGATTTGGAATAGTTTTATAATTTATTTAACAGAATTTCAAGAGCATAGCTCGTTAAGGAATTTAATGGCTGAAGGCCTTACATGAAAATTTTGAATACGGCATTGAATAGTTATATCAGAGGATATATATATATATATATATATATATATATATATATATATATATATATATATATATATATATATATATATATATAAATATGTAAAGTCTCAGCCATTTTAGAGGGAAGCACACACACCCTTTTTTCTTTTTTGTTGTTGTGTGTGTATTTTTTCCTTTACCATAACTTGATGGTATCATTTGTTATATTGGATATGAGGTTACTATGCATTTCTTTGTTTGATTTGTTGTGTGGTTTTTGCTATGTATGTGTATACATTTAATAATTTTTTTAATGCTGCAGATTGGTTTTCCATAAATCTGGTTTAACCCATGCATTTATCGTGTGTCTTCATTCCAGGGTGTGAGTTTAATGGATGTGAGTTCAATTGATTTTAACTTTCTTCTAAATGCTGGTTGTGTTTGCAGTAAGACACTCCATCCAAGGACTCAGCATTAGGCAGTGCAATCCTGGAGTGAACCCCAGTCCAAACCCATTGAAATTAGTGATTTAGACTGAATTAACTGTGTTTGGGATTTCTCCACAACTGCCACCATCAGAGACTTATAGAATCCAAGACAGCCTTTGGCATCCAAGTAGGGGTACCATGCTTGGCCTGGCAACCAGTGGGAGATCAGAGTGGGGCAGAGACATGGAGGGTGGCCGTCTTCAATGGCATGGCATCACTTCTGGGAAAACCAGAAGTGATGTCATGCCTCTCTAGGAATCCCTGGAAATTCTACAGTGAAGCCATCTTAGACATGACACTGAAGCCATCTTAGCGGACAGAGTATCAGACTAGGATCATGGGAGATCTGGGTTTGAATCTCTCCTTCTACCAAGAAAGACCACTGGGTAACCCTCACTGTCCTTTTCTACTGAACATAAAACCCTCCCCTAGAAATCAGACAACCAAGAAATCTATTTTGTAAAATGTTGTTGCAAAATGGCTCCCTTAGACAGAGCACTTATTAAATCAGAAGTAATTTATTATAGAATGTAAGTACAATCAACAAAATAAAGACTTACTTAGGTGAATGCCTTTCTTCATGGGCAGCTTGGATGGGATTACAAAGCAGGATTCAAAATTGCTGAGTGTGAAAGTTCTTTTCTTAGGCCATTTCAAAGAATCCAGGAGGGTACTAACTTGTCTCCATGGAATTATTGCCTTAGATCCACTGGAGATTTTCTGTAGGTGTAAGAATTTCCACCTGTAGAGTGCAACTTTTTTGCTTCTCTTGTGGCAGCCTGAAAGACCCCACCAAAGGATGTTGTTGGGGCACAGGGGACACCTAGGAACAGAATTTGGGGAGCATTTGGGGGCTGTTGTGGGAGGAGAGACAGCTATGCCTCACAGATGGAAATTTTTATGCTGTGGAAAAACGTGGGTGGATCCAAGTCATTGTGTAGAGTGATAGGGTTGGATCTGGTGGAAGATTTCTGCATGTTAGTGGAAACATAGTAGAAAGACCATTCTAGCAGCTTGCCCTATATCGGGGTCCCCAACATAGTACCTGGGGGTGTCATGGTGCACTGCTCACCAAGTGTTTTAGAAAGTGGGTAGGGCTAGGTGGGGATTTTGCCCAGCAAGGCTTCTGATTGACCATTGTAGGTTTGATTGGCTGTGCAGTTTTTTATAAAATGTTGCTTTGGCAGCAGCTACCACCACTGCACAAGGGTCTGTGTGACTGAAGGTAAACTGCAGCAGCCATTTTGTGGCTGCTCTGCCTAGGGTTGCCAACCTCCAGGAGGGGGCGGGCGATCTCCTGCTATTACAACTGATCTCCAGCCGACAGAGATCAGTTCACCTGGAGAAAATGGCCGCTTTGGCTATTGCCCTCTATGGCATTGAAGGCCCTCCCCTCCCCAAACCCTGCCCTCCTCAGGCTCTGCCCCAAAAACCTCCCGCTGGTGGCAAAGAGGGACCTGGCAACCCTAGTTCTGCCTCCTAAGGCAGCCATGTTGTGGTGGCCATTTTGTGGCTTTGCCCACCATGGTGTATCAGAATTCCAAAGGTGCCCACCGGATCAAAAAGGTTGGGGATCCCACCGTGCATTAATTGCTCAATTTGCATTTCTACTTGCACAAAAATATTGTGCAAGTACTTATCAGAACTGACAGCTGTTAATGTGTATTGAGCCATATTGCTTGTGCAATCAAGACTGAAAGCAACAAACAGTAGCATAAAGAGAGAGAGAGAGAGAGAGAGAGAGAGAGCAATCTGAAGAGCATCTAGGGCTAGGCTATCAGCCCAAGCTTGCTCAAGAAACAGGAGCTGCAGGTCAAGAAAACACACACAAACACACACAGGTGTAAATAGCAGTAGGGCTAGTACTGGAAAGGAAAACTAGAAGGTCCAGCATTCCAAGAAAAGGTTAGAATCATAGAATCATAGAGTTGGAAGGGACCACAAGGGTCATTTAGTCTAACTCCCTGCACAATGCAGGAAATTCACAACTACCTCCCCCCCACACCCCCAGCAACCCCAGCAAACTCTACTCCATGGTCAGAAGATGGCCAAGATGCCCTTCCTCTCATCATCTGCCTAAGGTCATAGAATCAGCATTGCTGACAGATGGCCATCTAGCCTCTTCTTTAAAACCTCCAGGGAAGGAGAGCTTACCACCTCCCGAGGAAGCCTGTTCCACTGAGGAACCGCTCTAACTGTTAGAAAATTCTTCATAATGTCTAGTTGGAAACTCTTTTGATTTAATTTCAACCCATTGGTTCTGGTCCGACCTTCTGGGGCAACAGAAAACAACTTGGCACCATCTTCTATATGACAGCCCTTCAAGTACTTGAAGATGGTTATCATATCCCCTCTCAGTCTTCTCCTCTTCAGGCTAAACATACCCAGCTCCTTCAATCTTTCCTCATAGGACTTGGTCTCCAGACCCTTCACCATCTTTGTTGCCCTCCTCTGGACACATTCCAGCTTGTCTACATCCTTCTTACGTTGTGGTGCCCAAAACTGAACACAGTACTCTAGGTGAGGTCTAACCAGAGCAGAGTAAAGTGATACCATCACTTCGTGTGATCTGGACACTATACTTATTACACTATTATGTATTATTACATTATGTTGCAAACACAAATGAAAGCAAGATCCAATCTAGGCATTGATCCAATTGGCATGGATGTGGACTACTCTCAATTGCTGATGAAGTAGCAAACCCGGTTGAATCTAAATAGAGTACATAAACCTGTAAACAATTGTAAGTAGACAAATATTAGTCCCCATACAAATTTCAAAAATGAAAGTCATGACCAAACCATCCTTTTTCTCTATTGAGTTCAAGTCTGATAGTATCAAAGCTGCATATGAATGCCAGCTCAGCTTTACTGGACTCTCCCTTTGAAACTCTTTTGCTGACATGCTGCAGTCTTAAAGGCCAATTGAATTCTCAGCGTGCAAAGAGAACCATGATTCTCACATGGGGCTGGGATGATGACCTTTGAAAGGCTCCGTTTTTGGAAATGAGATGGTCCCTCCATTGTTTGTTTCTTCTTCCCAGAAGAAGTGCTGTAATCTAACGCCTACAGCAATCAGCCTGTCAGTCTGCCAGCCCCAACATGTAAAGGCCAAACATCACAGGGTCTTAAAATCAAACCCGACAATTTTCCATTTCTCCCTCCTTCATTTAAAAATTCTTTGTAGCATCTGTCTGATGAAAGTGTCCTATGGAACTCAAAAGCTTGCACAATGTTTTGTGTCATTTGGGTTGGCCTCAATAAAAGGTATTACATGATTTTGCTCCTTTTCCTGGCTTGGGCATGGGCCAATACCATTGTTTACAACCATTTTTCAATTAAATGTAACACTTCCTATATTAGATAAAGTGGGCTATGGATCCCAGGAAACACTTTAGGATTCAGAGTGCACCAAGACGCTTTGTTTTTTTGAGCTGCAGCAGTCTAACATGGCTTTCTCTCTAGAATCTGTAAAGGATATGGGGAATTATTAGCTAGTACTCGCTTCCCAACAGGCTATTATTGCTTTCTTGCAGGGAACCAGTGTCAAAGCAGCACTGAAGAATTGTCCAGCCATCCTACCATAAATTATTATTTATGAAAACGGACTGGTCACGCATGACCAAACATCTGCCATCATATTCCTGACTAATATTTATATCACCCTTTGGAGGGTTCAAAGCATGTCCTTACAATCACCCAGAAAGGTGAGATTTGAACTGGGAATTTTCTGACTCATCTTTTGGTCTTGTAGCCACTCGTACTACATTATTCCAGGTCTTAAAACTTAGTGAGAAGAGCAGAATGTTAATGTTCTCTTCTGCCTCTTTCTTATGGCAGGGGCCATAGCTCAGTGGCACAGCCCATACTTTGCATGCATAAGATCACAGGTTTAATAACCACCAACATCTCCAATTTCAAAAGGCTTACATTCCATGCCCGAAACCACAGAAAATTGCTGCCAGTCTGAGGGCCAGATAGATTAATGGTCTGACTCTATATAAGGCTGTATCCAGTGTGGTGTAATGGTTAAGAGTGGTGGACTCTAATTTGGAGAACTAGGTTTGATTCCCCACTCCTCCACATGAAGCCTGCTGGGTGACCTTGGGCTACTTACAGTTCTCTCAACTCTCTCAGCCCCACCTACCTCACAAGGTGTTGAGGGGAGAGGAAAGGAAGGTAATTGTAAGCTGATATGAGATTCCTTATGGTAGAGAAAAGTGGGGTATAAAAACCAACTCTTCTTCACATGGCAAGGATTCTCTGTTCTCCATTCATTGCTACTGCAAATGCAGGGGCATTATTTGGCAATAGAGCCTCCACAGGAGAGGGTTTTTTTCTCACTTTCTTCCATCAGTTAAAATTTTCCCTTCACCCCCTCCCCCACTACTGGAGGGCATTTTGAGTGTTATAGCGCTATACCACTATATCCATTACCATATAATTTTTTTAAGGCCACTGATGACACAATAGGGAAATGGCAGCTGTGAGAGGGTGATGGAAGGAAAATGGTGCCAAATGTGGGGCAACCCTAAAAATGCGCACCTTGCTATCCAGAGAACTTGCTAAATGATCGGAAGGGCATTTGTTTACAAAAGACTGTCATAAACCAGATTTGAGAAGGACAGCTCTGATAATAAACTGCACAGTGGACAATTAGATTATGATGTTGTGTGGACACCCTCCCCCAAAGTGCTCCTATATGGAAGCAAAGGTGGAGGAAAGCATCCATGTGGAAGCACAAAAGGTCATATTTTTAGGTTCATCCAAGTAATTCCATCTCCACAAAGAGTTCTGTAGATGCACAAATGGGCATACTGCCCAGATTTGGGTCTGTCTGTGTGTTCAGCAATAAGACATCTTACATCTTGTCTTGTACAATCAAGTGCATTCCTGTCTTTCTTACTTTATTTGATTAATGCAAATGAGTTGCCTGGAGCAATCAGACTCTGTTTGCCAAGATAGTCATTATACGGTGACAGAGATTAGTGTGGTACCTAATCAAAAGGAGCAGTGATTGATATTCTGTCAGCTTTGGTCTTTAATCAGGGAAGCTTTCTCCCAATCATCAGTTGTTAAAGAGCCTCATTTATCTGATTACTTTTGGAGAACTGGACTTAAAAAAAGAATTGTAGTTAAAATATTCTGAAATATGACTGCTTTTGGTAATATTTTTACTGTGCTATTTGTCAGGAAGTTGTGTTTGTCTGGGAGAAAGAATCAGTGTTGTTCTACTCTCTGGCTCCCAGCCTCACGGTGCCTGCTGGAGTGTTTTATGGTGCCCACTTCCTTCTTTCCCAAAGCATATTTCCCCCTCAAAGCAAAGACCAATTCTGACTTTCCCCCATCTCTTGGGAGCAGTGGGTGCTTCAGAAGAGCCCAGGAGGACATTTCTGTTTGCAGGGAGCACCCATACTGAAAAATCTTGTTTCATCAAAGGAGGACATTGGGCTTGGAACCTCCCAATATTTAGTAATTGGACCCAGACCCCATGGGAGCTATTTGGTGGATGGCTGTCCCTCCCCCCATGGAAGTCATTCTATGGTGCACCCCCTCAGTGTTCTCAAAAGTCCACAAGTGCCCACAGGCTCAGGGTGTGCTGTCAGATATTCCTGATATTAAAGGTTATCTGATTTACCTGGCTTCCTGGAACAACTCCTGGATCTGTTAACACTGTGAATTAATTCTTGGGGATTTAACAGAGCCTGCCTTCCTCCCATTTTATGAACAACATCAATTATCCTAGTCAATCATAGATGTGGAACCATTCAGCAGAGCTGCCTTGGCCAATCACACAGTCTTGGAAGGGAGGGACATTTTAGATGGCAATCATCAGTTATGTTAGCCATTTGTGCAGCTTGTGGGCTGTGCTTCTCCTTGTGTCCTGGGAGAGACATCTTGCTTGGCTAGATGGATCCTGCTTGGAGTGCGCTCGACTGATTTCTTGACAGACTGGTCCGATTTATTTAATTTATTGATTTATTACTACTAACTAGCCTTTCCTTTGTCCTTTCCCCTCGGGGGGTAATAAGGGGAGCACAATTGGTCACTGGGGTAGTATTATTTTCATTGTTGTTTCGGGTTCTGCATAGATTAATCTTCAGTTTGTAGGAGTGTGCATTACAAAATTCCCAAGCTGAAGACACAGAAATCACTAGGTCAGATTGTTACAGAGATTTCCCAGAAAGAAAATACGAATCCAGGATCTTTGGGAATTACAAGCCCCCCTCCCCTAAAGAATCCATGGTTGCTTTTTTCTGAGCTTGTGTGCTTACCAGCAGTGCAGCATGCACTTGTGTTTTTCTTTGATTCTACTGATTTCCCAGGCAGTGGCATTTCTCCTTTCCAATTGGATCCTTGCATTGGAGGAGCACAGAACACTCCTAGCCTTCAGAGACAAGCTGCAGAGAGCTGCTGTCCGTTGTTGCTCCCTCCTTTGTAGGGGTGAAGTTCTTTTTTCCTATGCAAGTAGGATAGCATCGGGCACCTTGTTCAGGGGCCCATAAAACTGGACCCATTTGTCCAATTTGCTCGAAACCTTAGTGAATAGGCAGCACTAGCTCCCCTGCAATTTTTGGTGTCGTTTGATTGAAAAACAGCCGCTCCAGCTCCCCTCAGACAAAGGCACTCCTTCGTCACTTTGTGAAAGGAAAGAAAGAACAGATTACAACCAGGAAGGCTGGCAAACTCAGAGTTTTCTGCTGAAAGGTAATTTTTAAAATGTCAGTCAGTCACTGTAGGAGTAGGAAAATGAAATGAACGCAGACAGGGTTTTTCTTTTAATGCTGGTGGGCAGCGCCATAGCCCAGGGTCACCCAGCTGGCTTCAGGTGGAGGAGTGGGGAATAAAACCCAGTTCACCAGATTAGAGTTCACTGCTCCAAACCACGCTCGTAACCACTACACCATGCCGGCTCTCTGGGAGAAATGCAGGAAAATTCTGTGTTTCTTGCACAGAGTTGTAGGATACGACCCATCAACATTCTCTTTTAATGGGATAGGAGTTGCATCCTATAGTGAATGTCTCAACCCTGTGGCCCCCAGAAGAGGCTTGGCCCAGAGTCTCATCCCTGTCCCTCGTACATGCCGTGCTGGGTCCCAGTTTGCCTTCCTTGCTACCGAATTTCCAAAGGACTATTGAGAACAAGGAGTAGCGCATAGACTGTAGTCAGAGTATGTTCCTGAGTGAGCTTTGATGAATTACTATACCACCCTGGCCTAAATTAGATTGTCAGGCAAGGGAGAATAATTACACAGAAGAGCCCAGCGCTCAAGTCTGTTGTATGAAGGTTTGTAAAAATAGTTCAAAACAGTTGCAAAGGGTCAATTGACTGAAGAGAGGGCGGAAGTAAAAGTGGAAATAAATAAGGAAGCTCCCTAGGGTCAGGAGTATAACTGCTAATATTTTGTGTGTATTTGTTTCGTGAGGCTGGGGGAGGGAAGTTGCAACCAGAGTTGTGTTTCTCACCGAAACCAATGGAAATAAAAACAAGGTAAAAATGAAAAAGAACTTTAATAAAATGAACCAAACACACCACGTATCTGGGCACATCCCTAGCAATGCCAGTAATGAAGAGACTCTTGAAGGGGAAAAAATAGGTGTGCCTAGCTCCTCACTAGGGTTGCCAACTGCCAGGTGATAGCTGGAGATCTCCTGCTATTACAATGGATCTCCAGCTGATAGAGATCAGTTCACCTGGAGAAAAGGGCCGCTTTGGCAATTGGACTCTATGGCATTGAAGTCCCTCCCCAAACCCCGCCTTCCTCAGGCTCCGCCCCAAAAACCTCCCACCGGTGGTAAAGAGGGGCCTGGCAACCTTACTCCTCACTCATCCAATTTCCTCTCTAAAAATTTGGAACTCAGTGCTCATTTATAATGAGTAGTATTTTGTTCTTCGTTTCCGCATTCTGAAGCCTTCTGATATCCACCCAAAATACCTGCAAACTGTTAACCGTTGGTAAATGGTTCATAAAGTACAAGAGGTACTTTCCCCCACCCCCTTTTAAAATCACAAAGACTTTGGTAGTTCTGTTTATAGCCCCGCATGGCCGCTATTGCACCTGCCTGTTGGGAAATAGTATACCGCACTTTCAGATTAGAACTCTCCCCCCACGGAGGGTGAAGCGTGAGTCCTAGTCATTTTACAGGATTATCAGAGTCAGGATGACATAGCGCCCCGTAAAAATTAAGAACATGACAGCGATATTACAGAGGATTCATGGATATTGTTTAAAAGTTGTGTCATGTTAATTGAAAAAAATATATAAATTAAAATGTTTCACGATTTGGATAAGAAATAAACATTTAGACACAAATTCAAAAGAAGATTTTTAACTTTGTTATTTCTTGGACTTTTATTTTACTAAACTTTGACAAAGTTTGTAAATTGCTGTGCAGAATGGGGCAACCTCTCTTATTTGCAAGGGAATTTCATCCGAGAGGAGCTTCCTAACCTGAGATTTTCTCAAGCATGGACCAGGACAGAAGTGGAAGGGAGGTGGTGGAAGGAATTGGGTAGCTGACAGGTAGAAGCCTAAGAACTGGAGCCAGTGGTTTTGACTTGATGGATTATAGAAAGCAGAATTTATTCACACCAATTACAGTACCACCATCAGGATAAAAAGGTGATTATATTTCAAGGAGGAAAACATGATGGGCCTATCATTACAGTCCATCCAAGACAATGAATATAAATTGCTTTGAAGAAACCTGCATTATTTCTCCCTAACTAATTCAGAAATTTTTTTTTATACAGGGCTGTGTACGTTTCCCTCAACCCTGTCATCTGGAATTAAGCATAGTCACAATGAAGGCTGAAAGGGGCACTGAAGAATGTTAATGGGGAAAGCTGGCGTACAGGTTGAATTGCTTTCTGTATTAAAAATAATAATAATAACAGCCCAAAAGGAAAATTGCCTAATGCTTATTTTCTCTTCATGCCTGATATAAAGCGTTGGGGAATCAGTTTTGCTGAACGCTGCAGTACTGGAGCAATTTCTGCATCAGAAAAATACATTATGCTGGACTGTAAGTTATTTAAAAATCAAAATGCTTTTGGTTTCTTTCACAAACTATTGACAGACCAGCTACTGATATGATTATATACCCCAGCCTGTCTTTGGTTTGAGGGCTGCTACATCTGTTTGGCTGTCTCTCTTATCTATTTTTAAGTCTTCCTCCTCTAAGAAGTGCAGACATACATAGGGATCACCCAATTTTATCCTTCCAACAAAGACAGTATTCTCAGAAATGCTACCGATTCCATACACAGGGTCAGCTAGACAGGCACAGTTCAGGACTCTCAATGCGTGGATAAGAAAATGGTGCCAGGAGGGAGGGTTTAGATTTGTCAGTCACTTGGGAACTTTCTGACACAAGCTGAACCTGTAGAAAAGAGACAGGTTTCCCTTGAACCAAAGGGGAACCAGGCTGCTGGCGATTAATATCAAAAAGGTAGCAGAGCAGCTTTTAAACTAATCCCAGGGGGAAAGCTGACAGGAGCTGGAGAGCCTCTGGTTTAGGACAAGTCAATCCAAAGGCTAATGGGGTCTGAACTTGCTGAGACGGAGAGGGGAAAAGATCTTGGGGTCGTAGTAGATAGCTCAATGAAAGTGTCAACCCAGCAGTGAAAAGGGCAAACTCTGTGTTAGGGATTCTTAGGAAAGCGATTGAAAATAAAACGGCTGATATTATAATGCCCCTGTATAGATCTATGGTGCGGCCTCACTTGGAATACTGTACTGGTCACCATATCTCAGAAAGGACATCTAGGGTTGCCAGGCCCCTCTTCACCACTGGCGGGAGACTTTTGGGGTGGAGCCTGAGGAGGGAGGGGTTTGGGGAGGGGAGGGACTTCAATGCCATAGAGTCCAATTGCCACAGCGGCCATTTTCTCCAGGTGAACTGATCTCTATCGGATGGAGATCAGTTGTAATAGTAGGAGATCTCCAGCCGCTACCTGGAGGATTAGGAAAACAGCACAGGAGAACAAATTTACAAGAGTAGCAAAAATCAATAAGATTTTTTGCTTAAACATAAGTGACAGAACAAAAATGAAATACATAAACATGAACTACTATATACAATATGTACAAAACAAGTATGATGCAGTCTCTATGCAAGAAAGTACTTTATTAATCATACTTTATTAATACATGCTTTCTTGGTAGTACATGACATGATTGTTACGTCAATTTATGTCGTATTTGATACAGGATTGAATTTGGGGCTGAAGAAAAGACTGTGAAACGGCCGTCCGATTATTTTGAGAATTTATTCATCATTTTCAAAAAAGAATACACACCAAGAAGACTTCATTACTTTCTTGCATAGAGAGGTTTATAAAATTATGCACTGGGTGAGAGAGTTGACAAAGAGAACTTCTCCCCTCTCCCAAAATACTGGAACTAGAGGGCATCCGGTGAAGCTGATGGGCAGTAGATTCAGGACAGACAAAAGGAAACATTTCTTTACCCAGAGAGTGTTTAAATTGTGGAATTTGCTGCCAGAGGATGTAGTGATGGCATAGACAGCTTTAAAAGGGGATTAGACAGATTCATGGAGCATATGTCTATGATTCTATCAGTGGCTACTAGCCATGGGGACTAAAGGGAACATCCACGTTCAGAGGCACCAACCTCTGAATCCCAGTGATAGGAAACAACACCAGCGGAAGACCTTGGCCTCTATGCCCTGTTGTTGGCCTTCCAGAAGAACTGGTTGGCCTCTGTGTGAGACAGAACGGTGGACTAGATGGACCATTGGTCTGATCCAGCAGGGCTCTTCTTATGTTCTTAATAGGTCTGTGAGGTATTGCCTGTCTCCAGTATCACTGTGATCCAATCAATGAAGGATGGACATCACTCCAGTTGTGGTGTCCTCAGGTGAAAAGTGTCGTATTAGTGGAGCGGTGGGAAAGTTTGTGGGTTTTGATTTGTGGCTGAATCTTTCACTCTTGCCCCTCAGCATCTGATATTGCAATCATCCAGTGATGGGGAGGGCATTGGAATAGGGATATATATTTGTTTCCAAACTGTTGAAAAATTGGCCAAAAAAGTCCCATTTGTTATATTCATTAGGGTAACAGAAATGAACAGGAATAACAATGAATGAATGAATGAGTTGAATGAATGAATGAATGCATGCATGCATGCATGGTTGTTTGTGTAATCTATTTCCCTGTGTTTTTCAGTTAATAGTTATGTATTTTGCTTTAAGTAGCCTGGGAAACAGACCTTTTCTCCTATCTGTCTGAAATTTGGCAAAGAGGATTCATTTCTGAGTGCAACCCCAGAAAACCCCATTTATAAGAGGCACAATCCTAATTAGTTGAAAAACAAAGTGTTGGGTCCTATTAATGTTATGCTAATTTTGGAGCCTTCCTCATCTATAAGAACCGTTTCTCCTGCAAAAGGAATGTGTTCTGTTGGAGCAAAGATACTTTTGCTAAAGGAAGAGCCCTTGTGCTGGGTGAAGGATTCACCATTAGCTGAAGAGATTAACAGAATCTAGCCCAAAGAATGTAACAGTAAAAATGTGTTTTCCATTAATAGTGATCTAAAGGAAAGGTTTCTTTATGTAGGGAAGGGAACATGGCTCAGTGGTAGAGAATCTGCTTTATACACAGAACCTCCTGGGTTCAATCCCTGGCATTTCCAGTTAAAAGGATCAAATAGTAGGCACTGTGAAAGACCCTGAAGATCCACCACTAGTCAGAGAAGACTATATTGACCTTAATAGACCAAACATCTGACTAACTAGAAGACAGGTTCCTGTGTATGTGTAAATATTGCATAGTTAAATTTTGGAACTCCCTGCCCCAAAATGTGATGATGGCTGCCAATTTGGAAGGCTTTAAGAAGGGAGTGGACATGTTCATGGAGGATAGAGCTATCATTTTTTTAAAATTTTATTGGATTTTATAATACAAATTTCCCATATTAACAAACAACAATAATGGTAACATGTAATTCTAAATCCTAACTAGATGTTGTTGTAATTTCTTATATACGTTATAAACTACCAAATAACGGAAAAATTTTCGACTTCCCCATCACCTCCTCCGCCTCTTAATAAAGTATTCTAACCTGTCGTGATTGGTCTGATCTTCTTATATCTCAGTTAAATTTCATATAACATATTCTATTAGTATAATTAATTATAGTTCTTGATATTAATAGTATCGTTTAGATCAGATTAAAAGGTAGTCTTCCATTTTCCCCAGTCCTAATTCATATTCACAATATTTCATCCAAGCCTCCCATTCCCCCATAAATCGTGCATTGTCTTTTTGATTTAAAATGGCTGTAAGTTTTGCCATTTCCACCAGTTCAAACATTTTCAAAATCCAGTCTTTTTTCCCTGGGATTTCTGCCCCTTTCTATTTCGCTGCAAAGAGCAATCTTGCCGCTGTTGTAGCATAAATCAGAAAAGTCCTTTGTGTTAACAAGTCATCAGGTATCATGCTTAGTATGGAGGATAGAGCTATCCATGGCTACTAGTCAAAATGGATACTAGTCATGATGCACACCTATTCTCTCCAGGATCAGAGGAGCATGTCTATTATATTAGGTGCTGTGGAACACAGGCAGGATGGTGCTGCTGCAGTTGTCTGATCCAGCATGGCCTTTCTTATGTTCTTAATTAAAATGAACTGAAATAATAAAACAAATGAAGATGAAACATGTTGAATGTGTAAGCTCATATATGGTGATTTGTTTTTAAAAAACACACACACATACAAGCCAGGAACACGATACAGCTTTCTTGGCACCGAACCAGTTGTTTAGCTTATGCTGTGGTGAAGTGACACCTCCACCCATCAGTAATGTATACATTTACAGCTTCAAAAAAAAAATTAATTCACCCTCTGCCAATGCTCAGGGTTTAGTCTGAAACAATATTTCCAGATAGGACAAAGGCAGGAAAAAAAATAAGTTCACCAGACTAGCTGTGCAATCCCAAACAAAGTTACTCTTTGTAAGCCCATTGATGTCAATGGATTTAAAAGGGTGTAACTCTGCTTAGGAGTGTGCTGTTAGACGCCCCCTGGCAATTAATGCAGTTAGTCCTGTTCTCAGTAGAAGCAAGCATGCTGAAGACACTTGGCACAAAAGATAGGCTGTGCCTGAAAGAATTTCTTAGTTCAACGGAGAGAGTCCTTTGGGATTCAGGGGGAGGGGGGAGGAGAGCGAAAGAGAAACTTGCTTTGTTCTTCATAGGCTGGAAAAGAAGAGAGAGGTATATAGGCCCAATGAAGAAAACATGGCTTTCAGGAAAGAACTTACCGTCTAGCCGGAGGAAAATAATGGAAGTATCTTAGGTGCTGTGGAACACAGGCAGGATGGTGCTGCTGCAGTCATCTTGTTTGGGGGCTTCCTAGAGGCACCTGGTTGGCCACTGTGTGAACAGACTGCTGGACTTGATGGGCCTTGGTCTGATCCAGTAGGGCTTTTCTTATGTTCTTATGTTCTTATACTGTGCACAGAATGTAAGCACATCGTTGTAACTTGTGAACAGGTTTATTGAGAGGGACCTCACCGGAGGTCAGTGACTCTCTGTGTATAGTGTACAGAGTCACATGCCTCCCCAGTCTCTGTGTCTTAAAACCATTCTTCCACACACATCTTGCCAAACAGGCATTTTACATGTTTCACATACAATGGACTGTGTCTTATTTCAACAGTGAGTTTTAAAAGACGGTTAGCTTCCTAGTGCTTTTGGTAGATATGTTTCTAGACTTTCAGCATGTCTGCTTCAGGTGTCTGTAAAATAAGGGCACATTTGCGTGGCCTTCACATTCTGGTGCTTTGTTGCCTACGTGGCAATTAACTACTGTGTAAGCAGGATTTACGGATCACCAGTAACATGCCATTTGCAATGCTGCGCGAGAAGTCGATTTTGCTTGGGAAAAAGCCTCCTTCTTATTCATGAATTCAGGACTATACTTGGTGCCTAACCCTTCAATATGTGCCAGTCTGAAGGAGAACAGGCTCAGCATATTCCATCAGCCATTAAATATAAGGGACTCCAGGAGAAAATTGGTTGCTTGGATTCTCTGCCAAGCAGATAAATTAGAATGCGATGATACATCTGTCAGCTAGGAATCATAACTTTTAAAAATTCACCTGTATTACATGCACCCAGCAAACTGAGACTGGTGACAACGTTTAAGCATAGGAAGGAATAGCAATGCATATGCTGGTCCAAACATGCACAAAACTAGATCTTATGGTTTCTGTAAAATCCTAGGTGCCCAATCCTGGGCAAATGGAAAGCTAGCCAGTGTGGTTACAGTGTAAGAATAGGATCTGGGAGACTCAGGTTTGAATCCCCACTCTGCTATCGAAGTGTGCTTGGTGAACTTTGGCCAGTCACACACTCTCACACTAATCTACTTCACAGGGTTGATGTCAAGATAAAATGGAGGAGAGGAGAACAATGTAACTGCTCTGGGCTCCATTGGGGGAAAGGCAGGGTATAAATTACATAAATATGCAAAAAACCTACCACAGTTGCTTAAAATGACTTGTTGCTTATCTTTTAATGGATGTTAGCCACTCTGAGCCTGGCTTGGCCTGGGATAGAGAGCGGGGTATAAGTCCAAAAACAAACAAACAAACAAATCTTTTATCACAGAGTCATCTTTTGTGAGGCACAACTGTTTTCAGGCCTCATAAAATGAGCTCCCCCTAACCTGGATAACCCAAACCAGCCTGGTCTTGTCAGATCTCAGAAGCTAAGGAGGATTGACCTCAGTTAGTACTTGGATGGAAGACCATCAAAGAATTCTAGGGTTGCTATGCAGAGGCAAGCAATGGCAGACCACCTTTGAATGTCTCTTGCCTTGAAAACCCTACTAGGTGACCATAAATTGGTTGCAACTTTACAGGGGGTAGGGAGGAAGAGCTCTAAGAAAATGTCATTTCAGAGGGCAGCCATATTGGTCTGCAATAGAGTGGGTGGATTCAAGTCCAGTATCACCTTAGAGACCAACAAGATTTTGGGGATATAAGCTTTCAAGAGTTAAAGTTCCCTTTGTCAGAAAACATGTGGCTTCCAAGTTGGACAGATGGAGAGGTCCCTATTGGTCAACCTATGTTCAAAAGAAGAACGGGGCTATGGTCCTTGGTTCGATGCCTGGCTCCTCCAGTTAAAAGACTCAGGTAGCAGGTTATGTCAAAGACCTCTATTGGAGACCCTGGACAGCTGCTGCCAGTCAGAGTAGACAGTACTGACCTTGACAGACCAATGATCTGACTTAGTAGCCCTGGCCACAAGTTACAATGAAGTGTACAATCTCTGGAATTCTTTCTCAAGATCATCTCCCCCCCTTTTTTTAATATATAAAATGCAGCCCTGGATACTGTAATGTTAATCAGAAGGCCGGCATGGGGTGGGTGTGGGCTTCTTAACCACGCCCCACCATTTTACCACTAAAAACCACCAACCTCCAAAATTAATGGTGCTCTACCAGGCAAAACAACTGGGGATTCTTGTTCTTATTCTTGTGTAGGAGTGGCATGGCCTGAGCTATTTATTTTATTTACTAAATTTGTATCCTGTTTTTCTGCCTTTACAAGGACCACCAAGGCAGCTATACCAATCTTGTCAGATCTCGGAAGCTAAGCAGGAGCAGCCCTAGTTAGCAGTTACACCCTCTTAGACTCACCTACCTCACAAGGTGTCTGTTGTGGGGAGGGGAAGGGAAGGTGATTGTAAGCTGGTTTGATTCTGCCTTAAGTGGTAGAGAAAGTTTGCATATAAAAAAACAAACTCTTCTATTTCTTCCTTTTGTCTCATGCTTTTAGACTGTTAATCTTGTGCGGGGATCTCAGCATTTCATTTATGCCTAGTCTCTTTTGGACGCTTCAGTAAGTAATAAACGATAATGATGGAGGATGACGAAATGAATTAGTAGCCTCATTGGAGTTCTTCACAAATACATTAAAGTGTGTATGTTTTTTTTAAACTAAAGAATGGCTCAGTTTTTATGAACAATTACTTGCCTGGAGTAATCAAGGTTACCAGCGAGGCTTTTGACGGGAATAAAACGTCCTACAGTAGAGGTGACCGAATGGAATAAAACTGTGTAAACATGATAGGAAAGGCTGGTACAGAGAAGGAAAGGAAGCTTCCGCACACAGACAAAAACACAAACTGTACAACATTTGTCAAGGGTGTAAAGGATGAAATGTCAGCAGAGGGGGAGAGAACACTTAAGAGAAAGTAATTCATCAGCACAATGGGAAGATGCTTTTAACAAAACAATATGGCTGCAAACACGTCCACAGCTGCACATTCTCTAGTCCTGCTGAAATGGTATCCCAACTCAATAGTTCTGATATAATTTATCTGGTATGTTTATATCCCGCCTTTCTGCGACAACGTAGTGGACAAGGCGGTTAAAAAGAGCACTGATCCTAGCTTGGAGTAGTGTATGCGCTAAAGCTCCTTTGTGAGATTCTCCAGCTCCCCTCGGTAATCCCAAAAAGCCACACATTCAGACTGACAGTCCAAAGCAGGTTAACGTTTATTCAGGATCTGCAGGTACAGCATAAGCAATCCACAGGTTCAAAGCTGCTAATGGCAGTTCGGTCTACAGGCCTAAACTATAAGCATAACGCAATCCCAGGTGCAGTACTAGGCAGGCCTGGGAACAGGGAGATAACAGCACCAGCTAGGAGAAAGGAAGTGAGCAAGCCATAACACCGGAGTTGCTAGCATGAGAGTCAAGGACAAATCAGGGGGCCACAGCTAGGGAAACACTTGCAGTGTGCACAACAGGCCTGACTGCTGTCAAGAGCCAGGGATCCAGCAACGGGCCTGACTGATGTCGAGAGCCAGGCATCAGGACGGTTCCTGACATTCTGCCCCCCTTAAGGCACTCCTCCCGTTTCCGAGACAGGTCCAGGTTTCTGGGGGTAAGACTCATGAAATTGACGCACGAGACAGGGCGCTGCCACATGCGGAGCCGCGACCCATTCATCCTGCTCCGGACTTAGATGCTTCCAACAAATTAAATAATACAGCTTTCCCTTCTTGAGTTTGGAGTCCAAGACCTTGGAAACCTCTAGGTGCGTCTCCCTCCCCCCCACTGTCGGCACTTCAGGCGAGGGCTTCGGATGAAACTGGGGGGCGGCTACATAGGGTTTGAGAAGGCTGATATGGAAAACTGGGTGAATTCCCCTGAGGGCCTTGGGGAGATCCAACTCCATGGTAACCTCATTGATGACCCGTGTGATAGGAAAGAGACCCACATATTTCCCACTGAGTTTTTTACAAGGTCATAAAGATCGGAGGTTTTTGGTGGACAGATATACCTGATCCCCCACCTGGAGACTCCACCCCGGGGAATGGTGCTTATCAGCTTGCTCCTTATACTTGCGTTTGGCCCGCTCCAAGTTTTTCTGAAGCCAAGGCCATGTGTCTTGCACCACTCGTACCCAGTCGTCCACCTTGGTGGCTAAACCCCCCTCCTGTTGAAAATCCACATTGCCAAAAGGACCAAAGTCTTTGCCATAGATCACCCGGAAGGGGCTGTAACCGGTGGACTGGTGGGAAGCATTGTTATAAGCGTATTCTCAAAAGGTAAAAGATCCACCCAATCATCTTGATGGTAATTTACATAACAGCGTAAATAACATTCCACAACAGAGTTCACTCGTTCCGTTTGCCCATCCGTTTGAGGATGATGCGCTGAAGACAACCCCTGTTCCACCCCCATTAACTTCAAAAAGGCTTTCCAGAATTTAGCCATGAATTGGGCCCCCCTGTCGGAAATTATCTTGCGTGGGAATGAATGATGTTTCATCACGTGTGTTACAAATATGCGTGCCAGCTTTTGTGCCGTCGGAAGCCCCGTACAAGGAATAAAATGTACTTGTTTAGAAAACAAATCCGTCACCACCCACAACACAGTCTTTCCTTGGCTTGGAGGAAGGTCCGTAATAAAGTCCATAGCAATGACCTCCCACGGAGTAGACGGGACTTCCAAAGTGAGAAGTCCCGGGGGTTTGCGCTTCAACCTTTTGGAGGTTGCACAGGTGGGACAGCTGCACACAAACAGATCCACATCCGCTCTCATCACCGGCCACCCAGGGATCCAGCAACAGGCCTGACTGATGTCAAGAGCCAGGGATCCAGCAATGGGCCTGACTGATGTCAAGAGCCAGGCATCAGGACGGTTCCTGACATCTTTGTCCAGTCCATGGCATTTCCAGTTCTAGGATTTCAGTCAGCAGGTGCTGGCAAAGTTCTCTTGTAAAGTTGCTTCTAGTGAGAGTAGCTGATACTGACCTAGATGGGTCGAATGGTCTGATGGTAGAAGGCAGCTGCATATACAAGGGTTACAATCTTCAACTTTGAACACATCAAGGGGATTTATACTGCTTGAGACCATTGGTCTATGAATTGTCTTCTTTGATTTGCAGTGGCTCTCCAGATCTCAAGGAGAGGTCTTTCACCTTTACCTACTACCTACTTCTTTGAACTGGAGATGCCGTGGAATTGAACCTGGGACCTTCTGCATACAAAGCAGATAGCCATTCCACCACTGAGCTACAACCCCACCCTATGGAGGGGCAATGGTCGCACGTCCAATGCCAAGTTTTCCTGCTGCTGCCTCTGTGCTGCTACACAAAGTTTTCCAGCTTGGTTGAACAAATACATAGCAGCTGTACATTCAACAATGGCGCTGGAACTAGCTTATTCCAAATTTGAGACAGGCTTCCAAAGATGCTGCTTTTGGAATGGCTATTTGGAGGAATGATGGGTAAATGTTGGTCATGTAACTCCAGTTTTCTTCCTCTTCCACTGGCAATATCCAGTGACTAGTTGTGGCTTTACAATGTAGACTTCCGTCATTTAGGCATGGGTACTTTCACTCATATTCACCCCCTGTCTCTCTCGGTTGTTCCTTGGAGTTATGCATGAGCTTTCCCTCCATTAGAGGTGACCTCGCTGCCAACCCTCATAAATCCTGGGACTTCCCGTTCCTCTATTAACCTGAATCTTCCCTCTCCACTGAGCTCAGCCTGCTTGAAATCCCCATGCATAAGGCAAAGCGCGGGACACAGAAGCTTGGTTTCTCTCCCAACAAGCAGACAGCCTGTTACAAAGCAGCATGTCAAGGGGTGGGGATTCAAATACTTCCTGCTTCTTTCTGGGCAGAAAGCTTTTAAAGATGAGGCTTGGGTTTCTTCCCCATTCCTTTCAAATAGCTCAATTTTTTTGTTTTTGTTTTTAAAATGTTCTTAAAAGGCTTTTTTGTGCAGCAATTGGGTTTTGGGGGGACTTTTCTCTCGCTACAGCCAATTACAAAGCAGCATTTCGAGGGGTGGGGACTCAAATACTTCCTGATTTGAGCTTGGTGGATTCTGGTGCATAGACTCTCAACAGGAAAGTGTGGGTCCAGCAAGCAATGAACCACAGGTAAAACTGCCATGCATAAACGACCTACAAGTAGAAGGCAAATGAGAGCAGCACCAGTGTGCCAGTTGGCCGATCCAGCTGCTCTTACTAAGTCCATGAGAGAGCACACTGGCTTCTTTTTTGCCACCTTGGAAACATGTCCAGATATTGAACACATGAAGCCGCCTTTGACTGGCAGCAGCTCTCCAGGGTTTCAGGCAGAGGCCTTCACATCACCTACTATGAGATCTGTTCATAACTTGGAGATGCTAGGCATTGAACCTGGGACCTTCTACATACAAAGCTGATGCTCTAGCACTGAGCCAAGGCCCCAGCCTGAACCGAAAACACATTTAATATTATTGCAATAACTTAATTTTAATACCGAATGTTCATTTTGCACCCTTGTCCGGATTATATTGGGAGCGGATGCTTCTATTTCATCTCCCTGGTCACAATTCCTTATTGAGAGGGGAAAAACACACCAGAAAGTGGGTTGTTGTTGCTGTTTTCATAAGGAGCCACATAAACTTGGATAGCAAGAATCATAACAACAATGAGATATTATTCTCCTGTCTGTCAGCATTCAATCATTTTGTGCTGCTTAGGGTATAAGAATGCATCTGTTACTTAATATGATGGGCTTTAAAGGCCTGTCACAATCTCCTTGGCTTGTTTTTCAAGACGCTAACAAACGCTGCACTTTCCCACCAACCAGCTGCTTTTCTCTCAATAGGAAAACCTTCGTCCCTTCCTCCTCCATTATTGAAGGATGCCTGGAAAGTGGAACATCCTTCCGCTTCATTAGAAAGCACAACCTGTGGAGTGCATGAGAAGTCAGCAAGCTGTAACTCTCCCCTCCGGCAAGAAGTCTTCCTCCGGTGCATCTCAGAAGGGAACAGAGAGCATCTTTGACCTTTATCCATTCGATGGTACTCTAACCTCTCTGTTATCAACTCAGGCTGCCGGGTGATCAGAAGATAAGAATTAAAGCAAGGAACTGCATACAGTGCTTTTTCAGTAATGTAGATCCTTCAGTCTTAATTAAATACTTTAATGATACTGCTCATACAGCCAACTCGGCTCTGAGCAGTGTGACATGAAGATTAAAACTGAAAGAAAGGGGAAATTTTTTTATTTATCCACATATTTATATGGATAAACAGTAGAGAATTTAGAATTTTAAAATTTTAATTGACTGGGACTGCAGTCTTAATTGGGATCCCAGTTAGGTGAATATTTAGGATGAATATCAGAGAATCTGTCTCTGTTTATTGAAAGGAGATCATGCAGTTTTTATGCCATATATTTTTTTTTCAATTCCCAAGAACATTCCTTTCCTTTTCTACTGATAAACCTTTGCCTTACCATGCTAAAAGTTCATCCTTTGTCCACATAGTGGATGTATTGCCTTGTTTTGGTTTTTTAAACAATGGCACCTAGTTGGCAGTACCATCAGGACATCATTTATTATCTGTGAAATTGGGGGAGAAAGAAAACCTACACTCACCGTAGTGGGTTTCATGCACATTTTAAGCCCCGACAAAGCCACCTCTTAGATTTCAGACTTAATCTCTTTGAATGGAAATTGTCAAGGCTTTGTAAGGGGGGGGGGAGGGAGATAATTGACCCATTCGGATAATCAGAGATGCTGAATTGGAGTTACTTCTCAATCCATTATAAATAACTCTCCCTTAAAAACTTAATTAATAAGTGCATCCAGTGTGGTATATCGATTTTTCTCTTCCTGTTTTACTGGAGTTACTCTCTGCCTTTGGCACGTGGAAGAGGCTGCCTTGATATGTGAGCCTGTTTCAGGATAACTACCAGGCACTCCATCTTTTTCCACCTTGCCAAAATGAACTGAGGGAAGTGTGTAAATCCAACAGGCTCTTGGGTTGCGGGGACGTTGAAAGAGATGAATCTCTCAGGGCTGGGCCTGGAGCTCCAGTGTGGGAGATATGACAGGGAATCTCCATCATCATGAGCTCCTCACCTCATTTTACTTACACGGTGCTATTAGTTAACAATTATTCAGTGCTGGATTTATGGTAGGCATTGTACAGCACACAAGAGAGGGCAGGAGAGATGACTCAGCCAGCCATCCGCTTCTATGTAGAAGGTACACACCTTATGCTTGAAAATGAGTACATTTCAAGCTTTCTCATTGTCTCAGGATTCCCAAATTTGATGAAGCTGAAGCGAAATGGGATTTTTACCGGAAACCCATCGTTGTTTTTTGGAATATGAGGACAATTTAGAATACACAGTCTGATGATATTAAAAATAGTTGTTGCTTCAACTGCGAGTTGAAATTGTCGTGTTAACTGCGAGTCATTCCTTCTATATATTGTGTATTGAATGAACACTGATTGTAGTATAAATATTTACCAGCAACTACTGGATTTGTGGCTGTAGTGCTATTTTGCTTTGTTAACACCCCCATTTTGGCACTTCTTGTTGAAAATTTTGATTACTACCTGGAGGTTGGCAACCCTAACCATGAGGAAACTTTTGTCGGCAGTGCCTCCTATTATGAGGGCATCAAGAAGAGGCCTGTTTCACATTGTTTGTTCCACTGTATTACTACTGATTGAACAGGGACGAAAATGCCTTCTTAATGAGTGGGGAATAAAGCCCAGTGAATCTGAAAAAGTAAATGTCCACTTTGAGGACTAAGCCACAGTTTCAGCACAATGCAGTCATTTGAAGCTTATACCGCATTTGCAATGCATTCTTTCCATGCATCTATAATTGAATCTTTCATATACAATTTTATTTGCATTCATTGGATAGTTCAGGATGTGCAGAGTTGTTTTCCCCTAGGCCCACTTTCTCCCTTCAGGCAATAGAAAAATACGCATACATCAACAAGTTTAACTTTAGCAGCACCCAGAGACTTTTCACATGAGCAAACATTGGGGAAGTGACCCGTGCGAGAAAGCAAGGGCATGTATAATGCATTTCCTTGGCCTCTTGGCTATTTTTGCACCACCAAATGAAGGTCAAAATATCTCAGGCATGTTATTTCCAAATCACGGGACTTTGCAGACTGAAAAGTGTTCTTGCAATCCTGTCCCTGCTTATAAATCTTTGCCCACCTTTAATTGAATTTGCTTATTTACTATATTGTTATTCTGCCCTTTCTACAAGGAGCTGAGGGCAGCATACATCAGCCTTTCCTCCTCCTTTTTATACTCACAACAACCTTGTGGAGAAGGTTAAATGGAGAAAGACTGGGTGGCCTAAGATCATCCAGCAAACTTGTTGGCAGAGTGGGGATTTGAACCCGGGTCTCTCGGTTCCCAGTCCATCCCTCTAACCACTACACCTACAATGCATTCCTAAGGAGAGTTACACATATCATTTCTCTGAACTTCCCAACAAAACTGCTTCTGATTGCTACCGAGCAGGGCAACCCTTGACAAAAAAGATTAAGATAATTCATACCATAGTATTCCCCATTTATGGGTGTGGAAGTTGGACAGTGAAGAAAGCTAACAGGTCTAACAGCAATTCTGTAGCTTTGAAAATACAGTGCCTCTTCTCTAATAGACAATGCCCATTACTTATGCAAAGGAAGTTGTTCATTATCCTTGTTTCTGAAATTCTGCTTGTACTTTGAAGGAAAGAGAATGAAAAAAACAAATAACCCCCCATTTTAACTGCTCAGCAGGGGCTCTGGCCATGTGGAAAAAAAAGAAACAAACAGTTCTGTACTATCAATTCCTCAAATTTATGTCCGTTCCTAAGGGGAAGATTTGCTGGAGTTTTGAGTCCTAAGGTTTTCTACAAATTTCTGTCACCAGAGGAACTGAAAGAGAGAGAGAGAACGGGAGCAAATTGGTTTCAAAACACTTGGGGTGGATACAAGCCTTTTTAAAAACAATAGGGGCTGGTTTACCAACCAATCACATCTGTCAGTCCAATCCAAGTATCTGCTTTCTTCCTGTACATTTTGCAAAGTTTACAGAAGTTGCTGAGTGATAGGATTTCCAGTCTCCAGGTAGTAGTTGGAGATCTCCAGGTGACAGAAATCAGTTCACCTGGAGAAAGTGGCTGCTTTGGCAACTGGACTCTGGCATTGAAGTCCCTCCCCTCCCCAAACCCCACCCTCCTCATGCTCTACCCCAAAAACCTCCCACTGGTGGCAAAGAGGGACCTGGCAACCCTACTGATCAGGGAATGGATGACTCCACTGCATATGCATGAAGACACATAAGAATGAGCATGAAGGCACTATGAGATACACAGTCTGCCGTTCTGCTAGCTTCTTGGGCCTGCTTTGAATGGTTAGCAATATATTATAAGAACATTAGGTTCTTCTCATACACATTTACTACAATAGCTTTATTGGCCTTTAAATCAGCAGAGAATAGGCTATTACACAGCAAATGAATATGGTCCACGCCAGTGAAGTAGATCAATGTGTACCACTAGACAGCCTTGAGGCCTTGGACAGTGATCCTTGATATGGGAACTAGGGCATTACCTGGGGTTGCCAGCTCCAGGTTGGGAAATATCTGGAGATTTTTGGGGTGGAGCCTGAGGAGGGCATGGTGGGGGGGGGGGGGCAAACGGCCATTTTCTCCAGGTGAACTGATCTCTATCGGATGGAGATCAGTTGTAATAGTGGGAGATCTCCAGCTAGTACCTGGAGGTTGGCAACCCTAGTGTTACCAAAACACTCATTATACAAAACCCTAATATAAAATATGCACCATATATAACAACGCCAATGTTCAAAGCCCTCTTGCAGTCAGTAATTGCAGCCAACAGACCAAAAGGTGTCAGATGGAAACCTGAGCTCCGTAAGGCTGCATCCCATATGCCATAAATCTCAAGCGGGGGTAGTGATCTCAAGCGGGGATAGTGATCCGTCAGTGAAGGACTACAAATGTCCCGGACCTAGTCCTTTCGTGGGCAAACACTTCTTCAGCTAAAGATATAACATACAACATTCAAACCAACTGTTTAAATGCACGCTATACAAACTCTGATACATTGTGATTCAAATAACTACATCTTACCTCCTATGTAAACTAACAGTGTGCCAAAATGGCTACAACTCTAGCAGGACGTAATACGACGTCTCTGAGCAGATAGAATTATACTTAGGGTTTTGTATAATGAGGCTTCTATATAGTGTTACGTTCTGACTGTGATGCGTTTCCTGAGTCTAATTTTTGTAACGCTTACCTGCCTATGGTGTTTTATAGGTTATTTATGGCATTAATATAATCTTCATATACTTGTTACCTTGGTTTCAGTGCTGTGTTTGTTTCTTGGTTTGTACTGTATTTCAGCACCGGTTGCTTATTTCACGTTAACCCTAGTGTTACCTGCATGTTGCTGTTTTCATCTATGGAATGCTGGAGAGTCAGGCAAAGTCACCTGTTTGAGTTTCACCAGCTCTTAAGACCTCTGCATCTTTTAGAAGGGGGGGGGGGGAGGCAATGGAAAGCAAGTACAGAGGCAGGGATATTGGCTCTGACCTAGAACTTAAAAAGTATCCTTAGAGCATCTCTTCATAAAAGTTTGATTTTGATTCTCTCCAGGCAACTTAAAAAAAACACACATGTTCACTTTCTTTGGTGAAAATTCCCCCCCATCACAACAGGCTAAGGTGGCCCTTCCATCTTATGATACTGACTGCAAGGTTTAGGGGTACCAGCCTCTAGGTGGGGCCTGGAGATCTCCGGGAATTACAATGATCTCCAGACTGCAGAGATCAGTTCCCTTGGAGAAAATGGCTGGGTTGAAGGAGGGACTCTATGGCATTATATCCCACTGAGGTCCCTCCCCTTCTCAAACTCCACCCTCCCTGGGCCCCACCCCAGGCCCCACCCCAAAATCTCCAGGAATTTGTCAACCTGGAGTTGGCAACTGGAGCCAAGGCTACCGCTAGCTAATGAACCACACTACAAATCAAAACATTTTTCTTAGCTAGTGGTTCAGCTAACTGAGATATCTAACATACGTTTTAGTTAATATGTAAGAATTTCCCCCTGTGATGCCGTATTTCAAAACCAAGGGATTAACGTCCAGGAAAAACACCTCATAAATCAAAGTGGTGTTATGAGGAGGAAAAAACAACAACCCCTCCTTTTGACTACATTGTGCTTTGTACACTAATAACATTAATTTATTAGATGGAATTGAATGTCAGAATGTGTTCTTACAAAGAACTGACACTCACAACCCGTATAGCCCTCTGGAGATGAAGGTATCATTGCTTGTGCTCCCTCCCCCCCACTTTTAACAGTGGGCTTGAAAGAGCAGCTCTGCGATTCTGAAGCTTGAAGCTGTAGCAAGCCAGGCAATGAATGATCTAACTCCTTTAAGTTTAGCATGCTGGGAGGACCTGGAGGGATTTTAACATCAGCCATGTATTTGTGGAGCTGGCAGCTGTAAACCTCTGGAATGGGATCTGAGGCTTCCTGGGGAGAAGCAGGCTGTGGGAAAGTTTTATAGCACTAGAATGCCATGTTGGTATCACTGGAGAGAAGACTTCTCCGGTTTCAAGTGGCCCCATCTAGTAAGCAGCCCAAAGTGGGGGTCTTGCATTTGGGAAAAGGAAAAACCCTGACGCTGGAACCTGACTGTAGCGCACACACAAACATGCACGCATGCACACACACACACTCAAAATTGCAGGGTAGCAACTGTTGGTTCTTTTGTGCCAGTGTGGTTGCCTTTTCCCCAAAGCTGTAGCCCTCTACACACAACATTACGTGCACGGAAATCAATGCGCTTAGAGGGAGCGTGGGAACAAGTGGTCTGTCCCTAGCCCCTGCTCATAGGTATGTGAGTCCACGGTCACAGATCATTGGATAATGCACTCTCAATGCACTATGGCAGTCGTTTGCAAATGACTTTTCCTGTGTGTTGCTGGGGGGAGGGGGATACAAATCAAATAAATAAATAAACAATCTAGTTGCAAATGATTGCTATAATGCACCGAGAGTGCAATATTCAACATAAGTGAAAGCAGCCTACATGTATACATGTAGGTTCCACCCCTGTGACGAGGCATGTTTGAAAAGGCAATGTTCCTGATGACAGGGAGGATCCTACACGTAAGGTTGCCAGGTCCCTCTTCACCATTGGGGGGAGGTTTTTTGGGGGGAGCCTGAGGAGGGTGGGGTTTGGGGAGGGGAGGGACTTCAAAGCCATAGAGTGCAATTGCCAAAGCGGCCATTTCCTCCAGGTGAACTGATTTCTATCGGCTGGAGATCAGTTGTAATAGCAGGACATCTCCAACTACTACCTGGAGGTTGGCAACCCTACCTACACGTGTCTGCTTTCTGAGCACCATCCTACGTCATACTTGCAAGCCGGTGTTCACACCGTAAGCAGGGGGCATAGCCAGTATTCTCATGCCTGCTCCTCCTCTACTTGTGTTGACTTCATGTGTAAAGAGCTTGTCTTTTAGATAACCTGGTTATCCATAGCACACAGCGGGCAGTGGTAACACGGTGAGATGACATTTTGTGGCCTTTTATGCTCTCTTCTATTAGCAGACATCAAGCTTGGAAACAGGGAGAATTTCACATTTCTCATGATGGCTCTTTCGAGCTGAAAGTCCCCATTTCGATTTCATTTCTCCACTGTGCAAATCCACAATTCTTTATGTGCTCTGCACTGAATTTTCTCCCATTAAAACGTGTGCATTTTTCAATTGTGCGCCAACAAACCAGCATTGTACATATATTTTACATATAAATAGAATGTATGGTATATATGGTACACAACTGGTGTATAAACTGCATACAGAAACTGTACAACTGTGTGCACAATATCAATGAATCTACATGTAAAAGGTAAAGGTAAAAGTCCCCTGTGCAAGCACCGGGTCATTCCTGACCCATGGGGTGACATCACATCCCGACGTTTCCTAGGCAGACTTTGTTTACGGGGGGGGGGGGGGGCGTTGCCAGTGCCTTCCTCAGTCATCTACACTTTACCCCCAGCGAGCTGGGTACTCATTTTACCGACCTCGGAAGGATGGAAGGCTGAGTCAACCTTGAGCCGGCTACCTGAAACCGACTTCCGTCGGGATCAAACTCAGGTCATGAGCAGAGCTTGGACTGCAGTACTGCAGCTTAGCACTCTGCTCCTGAGCAATACCACGGGGCTCCTGAGCAATGAGCAATAGCAATGAGAAATAGCAAAAAAGCAGAGATGAAACTGTTAACATAATATATAAAATAATATTAAAACAAGGAATTAAATGGTGAATAGGACCCTCATGTGTAATTAGAGTTGCAGTCACTTGCAACTGGACTGGTTTGTCTGCACAGGATAGCCCCATTAGGGTTACCAGGTTCCTCTTCGCCATTGGCGGGACATTTTTTGGGGTGGAGCCTGACGAGGGTGGGGTTTGGGGAGGGGAAGGACTTCAATGCCATAGAGTCCAATTGCCAAAGCGGCCATTTTCTCTAGGTGAACTGATCTCTATTGGCTGGAGATCAGTTGTAATAGCAGGAGATCTCCAGCTACTACCTGGGGGTTGGCAACCCTAAGCACCATTTCCAATTATGTGTGGTTGCAGTCTAACTGAACCTGGGCAACATAGGGGCTTTCTGAACTTCCTTGGGGAGATGGATGCAGAGAGCAGGCACAGCAACCGAAAAAGGGCAGGACTTCGGGTTGCCAGGTCCCTCTTTGAAATCGGCCAGAGGTTTTTGGGGCGGAGCCTGAGGAGGGCGGGGCTTGGGGAGGGGAGGGACTTCAATGCTATAGAGTTCAATTGCCAAAGCGGCCATTTTCTCCAGGGGAACTGGTTTCTATTGCCTGGAGATCCGTTGTAATAGCAGATCTCCAGCTAGTACCTGGCGGTTGGCAACCCTAGCAGGACATCACCAAGAAGTCCACGGCTGGTGGAACAACAGAACAGCAAGCAAAGTTTGCTGAGAGGATCTCAACACATACATGGGTTAAAAGGTGAATGGCTGTAATACACTTGTATCATTTGTAAATTTCATTGGGTACTGGAAAAAAACCCACGCCTTTTCTAGAAACTGGTACATTCAGCTGCATCTGTAGAGTTAACTGCAGCTTAATACAGATAAATGAAAAGGAGCTTTCAGAGTTCCAATCTGGCTTCATATAAATCCAAACAGAACTAATGTAAGATATTGTTGGATGGAATTTCATTGGCTTCCCAAAGTGTAACAGACTGATAACCAAAAGAAAGGCACGCCTGCTGCCAGTCTATTAATAGCATAAACTGAAATCTGCTACGATAGTGAAGGATCTTTACCAGTTCCTTGGTAGCACTGGCAAACTTGCCATTAGGCCAAGTTTAGATTTCTACTAGCGGCGACTGGTGGATGATAGGATCGAGCTGAACAATATTTAAGAGCTAAATCATCGAGCCTTGTCAAAAGGAGTAGGGTAAATGCATTTAGAATACCATCCACTGGGAAGGCACTGTTTCTTTCAAGCTTAGCTGCCTTTCCCAAAGGCGCAGGTGGCAGTGCTAACACTTTATTTCTTTTTTAAATTGTACTCCATTTGTCAGAAGGATGTGGCTTTAAGGCAGTGTTGCTCAAAGTTCTGATAGCCAAGGCACACTTTTTTTCAGAACGAGAAGTGAAAAGTTAGTTGAATTCATTCAAATGTCCTAGCTTTTAGAATGAGGAATACCTCTGTTTCTCCATGATTCATTGTTCAGGGCGCCTCTGCTGACTGGCAGTAGACCAGTTACTCCTTCAGAGACTCCAAGGGCAGCATTCCCTGAGAGTGGGTAATTCCATACACCACATCTTCATCTGGATCATCCAGTATCTCCCCATGCAGAGACACGGCAGAATTAATCATTCCCAAGGGAGGCTCTTTGGAAGGAGGTAAGGCAAGTACAATAAATCAGACAGGAATGCAGCAGGCAGCCTCCTCCATCATTAGAGACTTGGAACTTATGGGGACCTTTAATTATTTATTTCTCAAGCTGCTTGCTACACGATTTGCTTATGGCTCATATACTGACTCTGAGCTTCACAATTCTGGAATTACTGGTTTAAGCACTCAGTCAGTAGGAATTCTCTGCATAGGTAGGGTTGACAAGTCCCTCTTCGTCACCAGCAAGCTTGGGGAGGAGAGGGACTTCAATACCATAGAGTCCAATTGCCAAAGCAGCCATTTTCTCCAGGTGAACTGATATATATCGGCTGGAGATCAGTTGTAATAACAGGAGATCTCCAGCTACTACCTAGAGGTTGGCAACCCTATGCATAAGCCTGCCCAGCCCCACACCCCTTTGGGCCCTTCCACATCGTCCATTCCATTTAGGGGAAATTCCCTGTGGCTTGTGCTCTAAAGGCTTTGGTGTTTATCCCTGTAAATATCTTGAGTTGGCTGTTTTATGCAAGGCCTGTAGGCTTGCCAACCTCCTGGTGGCGGCTGGAGATCTCCTGCTATTACAACTGATCTCCAGGTGACAGAGATCAGTTCCACGGGAGAAAATGGTCACTTTGGCAATTGGACTCTATGGCATTGAAGCCTCTCCTCTCTCCAAACCCCGCCCTCCTCACCCTCCACCCCCAAAATCACTAAGTATTTCCCAATGCTGAGCTGGCAACCCTAAAGGCCTGAGATTTACCTTTTCTGTAGGTCATGCCCATTCAGTTACACGAATAGTATGTTGAAGCAAGGGTTGTGCAAATATGTCCTTTTTGTTTCTTTTTGGTTTTGTATGTTGTTGTTCTGAATCTTCATTTCACCCAGTTTTTGTTGAGGGTGGCATTCTTGATTTGTTTGTTTCTTTTATGCCATTTTCCATGCAGTGTATATGTTAGACGCCATTAAAATGACCAAATAATGCAAAGCTAACATTCAGAATGCACACATTTAATGTGAAAAATTGGCCCCGAAATGCAATGCAAATGGCCCCCAAACAAAAGCTGCATGGGTTTAATTCATGAACAGAAAAAAAAACAAAAACAAAAAAAATTGAAATGGGAGTCCAATGGATGGGCGTGCAACATCTGGACACATCTCTAACTGAAGCGGAGCCTTCTGTTCTTCCTAATGGGAGCCGTTCTTTTATCCTCCCCAGCAATCAGGACTCCACCCCGGTTGCTAGAACTGCTGAGTTATGCTCCTTGCAATACCCAAATAAAATATCTCAATCTACTGCCAGCAGATGAAAAGGGAAATTAATGAGCCACTATGTGGCAGCATTGTTAAAAGTGTTGATGTTCCTTTGATCTCTGGTGCTCATGGAAATGTTTCGCTACCCCAGGGAAGGTGAACCACACCCTCTATCAAAAGGCTAAGATAAGCTTAGATAATAACACCGCTGGAGCCAAGTACAGGGGATCCGATTCTACCTGCAAACAACAATTAAACTAGAACAGCATTTCTACATAGCAATTTCCTTCTTACTCAGACAAAGAGAATAATAAGGGGGTAGTTTGCCATTAGACGGGTCTGGGCATCGCCAGAAACAACAGCAAGTATAGTGTTACGCATTTCATTTCCAGGATCTCAGACCACATCTATGTATTATATATAGGACAATAGATGTAATTTCCATGGTTCTAGCCTTGATGGATGCCCCTACCCAGCTATAGTTGCATGCAATGGAATATTGGCTTGACTAATGACACAGGGGTGTGGAATTTGCTTGCATGATTCCTGGAGGAAGTAAAAACATCTAGTACAACCACATCACTCCCTCATTTGCAACATTTACAAAAACTCATCTCTGTTTCCTGAATCGCGGTAATGCTGGTTACAAATACAAAACTGGGCATAGTATATGCAGCTTCAAGCATAGCAGAAATCCGGTACTACTCAGACTCAAAGAACGGAGCTTGGAACCATTGGTAATTTCCAGGCAGCGTCCCATATTAACCAGCAGTGCCCCACAACGGGTGAACTGCAGCCGAATATATCCCTTAGGTTTGTTTTTCTGGAAGAACTTATCAAATTGTTCACATGTACAAAAGCTGATGAGAGATATGCACAAATAAAATGCTGAGAAGTATAATTCTATTCCTGGCATGTTAATAGGGTTGACAACCTCTAGGAAGTAGCTGGAGATCTCCTGTTATTACAACTGATCTCCAGCCGATAGAGATCAGTTCACCTGGAGAAAATGGCTGCTTTGGCAATTGGACTCTATGGCATTGAAGTCCCTCCCCATCCCTCCCCAAGCCCCGCCCTCCTCAGGCTTCGCCCCACGCACCTCCTGCCAGTGTCGAAGAGGGTCCTGGCAACCCTACATATTAACCGTGCTTGTTAAATGCAACCTCCATCTTCAGAGGACGTCTATCTCTGAGAACTAATTGCTGGAGGAAAGCAGCATGCAGTTGCCTTCATAACCTGTTTGTGAGTGAGGTTAGATTGGCCCTTTGGCCAGTCAACTGTGCTGTTCTCATACATTTTATTTCTTAAACTGTACAATTTCAGAAGATGTATAGTTTCATATTTTCTTTATCCAGAGATCATACACTTAAGATTTTGACTTCAGCCAACTGAGCTACAGTTATTTAATACAGAAATACTTTCACACTATGACCAAGCTGCCAACATGTGAAGAAACCCAGAATTTTTACACAGGACAAAATTGTTTAACCTTTGGCAATTTGCATTACGGTTTTAACAACAACAACAACAGTTAAACTTTGGTTTTTTTTTTAAAATATTTATAATCCTGTTACAAGTTTTAATTGATTCACTCAAGTGTATCAAACATGCAATTTATGTTAATGCACAGGCCAAATGTAGCATCTTACAAAAGAGCCACATGCACATTTCATGTGCACACAGGTATGTGTATTTGGAATAAAATGATACACGCAAGAATAACTGTCATGAAAAAATTATCAGAATTATTATGTTGTGTGATGCTATACCCTGGAACTGCTTGGAATAATCCGGCACATGGTGTACTTGACAAAAATTGATATGACACACATTTAATTTAAAATATTAACCAATTTAATTTTGCTTTGAATACCAAGCAGGAAAGTCATTCAGCACACTCTTTCCTCTTAAGAACTGGTATAAATGATTCTTCCTGTTTTAGAGAGCACCAATGAAAATGAGATATACAATCCAGGCCACAATATGTTACCATCCAGAGTGGTTGCTTCACAAGAGGGCTTACCAGGCAATATTTTAAGATAATTCATGCAGAAGACAAGCCAAACCACACTGTGGAGTGAAAGGCAGTTTGCTTCGATAGTGCCTTTCTGTGCAATGTGTGATTTGGCTTGCTTACATGAATCATCTGGGATTGTTGTTCTCGAAGCCCTTCTTGTGATACAACCACTGTGGTTCATGACAAATTGTGATCTGGACTGTATGGCCATTTATGCTTGGTTACTTTTCCTTGCATTCTCAGCCGGACTGCTATGGGGATTCGTTGGCGTTATTCATGATTTTCCGAACCTTGAGAAGTCACTCTGTAGCTGCCACGCACTTGTCTCACATTTTCAGGAACCTGGCTGCTTTGCCACAAATTTAGGGTTTGCCTCGATCCCAAAGCAAAGGTAGTCAGTATATACAAAGTCCGAGAGGCAGAGGGGCTGGCCTCATACAACGTACAGACGGGAACAGAAAGGGCTGAGCTGGGAGCTTGCATTGTTAGGACAGGCGCGCAACTCCGGCTCCTCAAAGGCCCTCACTGCTATTTCAGCAGACCACTCTGCAGGAAAGCGGCTGCCCGGGGAGAGCGAAGGGAGCAGGGAAGTTAATTCCCATGAGCTTGGGTAGGGTGCCGGCCGGAAGTTTCAGCAAGGAAAACCAGCACGGGGCTGGCCGTTGGCCTCTGAGGCACAGGCAGAGTCTTTCCCTGCGGTGAAAGCAGAAAAAGACAGGAAAAGCCCACAGGGAGCTTGGTGAGAGCAGGTTCATCCCTGGCTGTCTTTGGTGAGCTCCAGGGGGGGTCCTCTGGCAAGCAGGGCAAATGTAGTCAATGCAATTTCTGTGCATAGCCTTAACTTCAGGTTTCTCTCCCCCTGCCTGTTCTGACTTGTTCCTCCCTCATCCAACCCCCCCAAAGCCATTTTGGTAAGTTTCAATACCGTGTTAAGATCTCGGGGAAGGGAGGAGGCTGTTTTCCCCCACCTCACCTCAGATGCGTCTTCTCTAGTCATTATCAGCAGTGAGAGTAATCTTTAGTTTGCCAGCACAAGACCTCCTGCTTTGAGACAGCCAGAAATGAATTGGTGTGTGCGAGGGTGGGGGAAGGTTCTTTCTCAGCTTTGGCTGTAAAATGACCACTAGGTTCCAATCAAATGTAAGAACCCCTCTGTGAGACTGGTGGGGTCTGGTGACTCAGGCCTCCCTGCCTGCCATTTTTTAATGTTTTCCAGTAAATTTCAGCAATAAAATAGTAAATACAAATGAAAAGTAGCCAAGGGAAGGACTCAGCGCTCCCTGGCCTCCCTGCATTTGGGCAATTCGGATAGTAAATTTCCCAAATTTGAGGGGAGGGGAGGCGCTGAGTCTTTCCCTTGACTACTCTTCATTTATATTTACTGTTTTACCTTTTTATTGCTAAAATTGCACTGGAAACCAAAAAACCAACAACCCTGGATGGGGTTGCTGGCTGAGCAGGACAATATTTCCAGCCTTCCGCTCATAAGCGTCCTCTTGGTCGATTTCACACAAGTGCTTGCAGACATCTGGGAGCAAACAGAGCTGGGCTGATTCCCCCCTTCCCCCAAGTCAGTTTCACAGCAGGAGTTTTATTATGACCCCTGCAGTGAAATAGCCAGAAACAAATTGGTGGGGTGGGGGTTCCTTCTCTGCTTTGGCTCTAAAATGGCCACTTGGTCAATAACAAATGAAAGAATCCCACTGCAGGGCTTGTGGGGGGGGGGGCTGGTGATGTATTTCAAAAAATACATTACAGCCAATTACAAAGCAGTGTTGCCAGGGGGGAGGGACCGAGAGACTCTGTATTATGCTGGGGATGCATAATTGAACACAAGGTACTCCTGGAATTTCTTCGGGGCAAAAAGCCCCCATGCATAGAGTTTTGAGAATTCAGACCAGAAAACTGCATCTGGAGAGCAGCAAATTTCCTAAGCATAAATGGCCTATTTGTTTGAGGTACTGTTAGTTGGCTGGCACTTCCTTCCAGCATCAGGGTCAACTCAAACCATGCAATGTGGGCCAGGATGAGGTAATACCATGGCCTCCTGCCTTCCTCATCAGGTGGAGCTGCCACATTTCCAGCAGGGCTTCGCAAGATCACTGATTTCCTCACAAACGGCATAGTTTGGTGTAGTGGTTACAGTGTGGCATTAGGAGGACCAGAGAGACCCAGATCCAAATCCTCATTTGCCATGAAACATACTGGGCAACCTTGGTCCAGTCATGCCCTGTGAGCCAAACATATCTCACGGGGTTGCTGTGAGGATAAAATGGAGGAGGAAGGTCCATGAATGTCTCCCTGAGCTCCTCAGAGGAAGGGTAGGATACAAATACATTGAAATAAATAAGAATGTTCTTGCCAAGTCTATGAATTGTCAGCATCAGAAACATATAGCATAATAAGTTTCAGAGGGCAGCCGTGTTGGTCTGCAGCAGAAAAGCTAGGGCTGTTCTGTATTCTCATTTCCCTCACTTCCTGTTTCTTGGGGTGGGGGTTTCCTGTTCCGCATGTGTTTTGCTTCCTACCATGGTGGATTCGATCTCACACAGGTTTATGTCCTGCATAAAAACTTGCAGTTTAAATCTGCAGGGAGATATCCCGGACATAAACCTGTGTGATATCGAATGAACTACTAGAGGGAGAAAACATGTGCGGAACTGACACACATCCCCCGAAGAAAGAGGAACCTACAGCTGAGGAAAATGAGAATGTGGAAAAGCCCCTAATTTCAAGTCCATTAACACCTTAGAGACTAACAAGATTTTTTGGGTATCAGCTTTTGAGAGTCAAAGCTCCCTTCGTCAGATACACTTTGGGCGAAAACGCATGGTTACTTTAGCCTCCTTTATTCCTGTTTCAGCCAGCATTCAGCCAGGATCGAAAGCATGCGTTTCGCCAAACGTGTGTTCAATCCTGGCTGAATCCTGGCCAGGCAGAAACAGGGAATAAAGGAGGCTAAAGCAGCCATGCGTTTTTGCCCTTTGACTCTTGAAAGTTTATACCCCAAAAATCCTACTGGTCTCTAAGATGCCACTGGACTTGAATATAGATTAAGAATGTCATTTTTAAGTTCAGATGGTTTTACCCTTTTATAATGACTACCTTTCTCAGATAAGTTGCTTATCTCTTTAACCACACTACCATGCATCCTAGCAGCTGAAGGGGGATTCCCTCCCACCTAGGATCATTTAAATACAAAAGTGATTTTGAAAAATTGCCCTCCTGAGTTGGCAGAATTTGGACGGTTAGTGCTTTTGGGAGACCACACCTGGCAATTATATTTGTTTAAGTAGATTTGTTTTCCTGTTCTAAAAAGAAGCTCTAATTCTTTACATAGAAATGTCTTCAAATCAGAGCCAGATAGGAAGGCATACCCACTGGCCCCACCCTGTTTACAGACCTGAGGCCTTTTTACATGAACTCGTAGCCAAAAATCTCTTGAAAGATCGTTGAGGATTTTGGTGCTCATTCTCCATTCCAGTGGGGAGCTGGCTTAGTTGTGTGAAAGCCTAGAATTCTTCAGGCATGGTGGGAACCTCTGAATTGTGTGGCCCTGGGAAGCTGCTGTGGCTCAGTGGTAGAGCATCTGGCTTGGCATGCAGAAGGTCCCAGGTTCAATCCCCAGCATCTCCAGTTAAAGGGACTAGGCGAGTAGATAATGAGAAAGACTTCTGCCTGAGACCCTGGAAAGCCTCTGCCGGTCTTAGACAATACTGACTTTGATGGACCAAGGGTCTGATTCAGTATAAGGCAGCTTCATGTGTTCATGTGTTCAATGGCCCAAGGTGGTTGGCTATGTACAGTGAGGGATCAAATTATGTAGCTTTGGGTTCCCTTCAAACAGTAAAAATTATCCAATCCCATGAATCTGGATTTAAACTTGAGTCTTTGCTGGTTGCAAACTTTTTTTTTATGAGTATTGTATAGAAGTCTGCCTTTTAATGATCAAGGTTAAGGCGGAACTGGTAGTAGAAGCAACAGTGGAGGCAGGGCAGGCAGGGATTAGTAGAGTTTCATTTTGTTAGCATTGGTGATTAACCTCTTTTAAAAAGATATTGAAATAGCAGCATTGCTAAGCGGGAGCAGCAGGAACAATAATAATCTGTTTAAGCAACACACACAATGAGGAAGCAAATCCTACGAAGGTAGAGCTGTCTGTCAGAGCGGTGAGTATCTATGAAAACAGGGAGAAATCCTTCACCATTAGAACACTATCCCCATGAAATCCTTGACGCAACAGGTGAGGCAACTTAAAAGCAACCCATCGGAGTGCAAATATTCCCAAAGAAGTGTTTTGCATATCTGCCAAATGAGTTTTACGGGGCCAGGCCGCTGTAGGCTTCTCCTTGTTCCAGTATCTGCTTGTGGAAAATCAGAATACAGGCATGCAGTATCGAAAGATGTGCTGGAAGGTGTGCCGTTGACAACGCACTGCTCTATTTTGTTGCATCTCAGGGAGCCGCATGAAGTGGTAGGCTCCAGTTATGGTTATTTTGTAGTTAGGCAGAGACTGCAGAGTTTAAAGGATGGGATAAAATTATTCACTACATGGAGAAGCTTGAGTTTATTTAGATGTTTATACTCCACATTTCTCACCAATTGGGACCCAAAGTGGCTTACCATATATACATCAACCATATATACATCAACACTCCAGCATGGTAGTGTAGTGGTTAAGAGCGGTGGTTTGGAGCGGTGGACTCTGATCTGGAGAACCAGGTTTGATTCCCCACTCCTCCACATGAGTGGCGGAGGCTAATCCGGTGAACTGGATTTGTTTTCCCACTCCTACACAGGAAACCAGCTGGGTGACCTCGGGCTAGTCACACTCTCTCAGCCTCACCTACCTCACAGGGTGTCTATCATGGGGAGGGGAAGGGAAGGTGACTGTAAGCCGGTTTGAGTCTCCCTTAAGTGGTAGAGAAGATTGGCATATAAAAACCAACTTCTTTTTCTTATATAGAATTATATTATTAGTCCATCATGGCCAGCTTTATCTCCTCTGACCTGTAGTGACTCTCCAGGTACAGGTCTTTCACATCACCAAGTACCAGATGATTTAAACTGAGATGTCAGGGATTGAATTTAGGACCTTCTGCATGCCAAGTACATGCTCTACCACTGAGCTTCACATCATTCTTTCCTCCTCTATTTTATGCCCAGAACAACATCCCTGTGAGGTAGGCCAGGCTGAAAAAGAGTGACTGGCCCAAGATCACCCAGTGAGCTTCAGAGTTGAGAATGGAATTAAACCTAGATCTCCCTGGATCCTAGTATGACACCATAACCAACCTACCGGTCAGATTCACAGGGTTTCCCTCTGTCTACTCTCACTACAGCAGATCCACACCATGTCATGTCTCATTGTCACAAAGTAGGCTTCCTAGCAGAGTGGGAATTGGAATTCAGGTCTCTCCGATCACAGTCCAGCTCTCTAACCCTGCACAACACAATATAAGCCAAAATGTTTGGGAGAGAAGATGGTACCTATTGATATAACCTGAGCCTGCAGTATTTTTTCCCTCCTGCATTTCCCTAGTGTTTCTGGGAGAGGAGAGAAAGACTCTTTCTTTCTTTCTTTCTTTCTTTCTTTCTTTCTTTCTTTCTTTCTTTCTTTCTTTCTTTCTTTCTTTCTTTCTTTCTTTCTTTCTTTCTGCCCCTTTCACAGTCCTTCTTTATAGCTCTCTTGCATCTGATGTTACAAGAGAGAGGGGGTATGGTTTTCAAGCAGCTTTAACCAGTTTCAGCAGTTTGCACTCTCTTGATTAATTTAACTAAATTAACCAATTTGCGCTCTCTCTCTCTCTCTCTCTCTCTCTCTCTCTCTCTCTCTCTCTCTCTCTCTCTCTCATTGAAGCTCTGCAACCACTTTTTCAACAGATAGTTAGCAGCAGTGGTTTGAGTGTCAAATTAGGATCTGCGAGACCGAAGTTTGAACCCCTCACTCCACCATGGAAGCTTGCTGAGGGATCTTGGGTCAGTCATATACTCTCAGCATAGCTTTCCTCACAGGGTTGTTGTGAGAAAAGATGGAGGAGAGGAGAACCACATAAGCTGCTTTGGGTCTCCATGGGAGAGAAAAGCAGGACATGAGTTAGTAAATTAACTTCCCATGCATATTTTGGGTTCTCTGCATTTTCCTGATCTCTCTTTCAATAATTCATAATCTCTGGATTCTCAATTTGGTAGGCAAAATAAATGTCAGGCTCCAAGGTGAGTGGTGGGGCCTGGAGCCATGCCAAGCTCGGTGATGGGGGGGGGGAGAGATGGGATTCACCCCCATGTGTCTCGCAGCCCCCCCTTGCGTGTAAAGTTATAATCCCAAGTAGTCTTATGGCAGGAGCCAAACATGCTTCCCCAAAAATATCTGTCAACTGTATCATTTTCCCCCCAGCTCAACATGATAACTGCAGATGATGCTGTTGAGCTTGGTCACTTAAGCAAATATCCCTTGCAGAGAAACGCTCACATCCAGAATACATTTCCTTATGTAGAGCTATATTATGTTTAAAGAAATGGATCTTTCTACTGCTTGAAAGGGGAGGGGGGCACGTGATTATGATGCAAGTGGTAATGGAGCATGGGAAATAAATGGACCCACAGAAATGAGTAGATGGCGCTTTTTAAAAAACCATTTCCTGCCAAGGCAGGACTATAACCATCGGGGAGCGGAACAGAAAGAGGAAAACAAACACAAATAAATATCATTTCACACCTGAATAGGTAGATGTGGAGTTCAGCTTCCCTGATCCATCACACAGAAATCAGTGGGAGTTTCACTGTCAACTCACTTACGGGAGCAAGAATAGCCTTTAAAGGAAAAGCACTTAGGCTGAGATGAACAACGATATGTAAAATGATGGATTAAAGTACTGAATATCAAGGTATCTCTTGGGAACTTGAACGGTTGGTTCGCTTTATTTTTACCGCAGCTTTCGAAACAGTGTGCCCCTCCAAGGCACCACATAAGATCAATTTCAACACAAAAGAGCCCACAATGGGGGAAAAAATCAAAACAATCAAAACATTAAAAAAGAGCAACCATGTAAAGACTTCTAACAGCTTAATCCTTCCAAAGCAGAATTCACATAATCTTAAGAGCAAAACCTCAAAGTACCCACAGGGTCACGGAATATTTTAAATCCTAATCAAAAACCAGGTAGAATGCTGTGAATTTCACATCAAACGTGTTTGATAGTTGAACTTACTAGGTTTTGAATGCAATGATCAGATGGGAGCCAATAACCCAGGCTGTTCAGTTCACAACAAACAACTCAAATGCTTTCCAAAGGCCAGGTTTCCCCACAAATAACTGTGCAAGTGCAAAATACTGCCAGTCCAAACTGATCGGCAGGCATGAACATTGCAAAAGACTGCATAGACAAACACTGGAGGATAGTTTTTTTTTTTTTTTAAATAGCATGGTGTTTATGGTCTTTTATGCATGGCTGTTTCACTTGCCGTCAACCCTCTGACGACTTCGGGTCTTTGTTTTGATTATGCATGCCGCTTCTGACCATCACAGATCGCCTTGCTCTCCCCCTGCATTGCCCCATGTTTTGCCCACGTTTTCAGAGACCTGTTTTATCTTAAATTTGAAAATGTGGGCAAAACACGGGGAAATGCAGGGGGGGAGAAAGGCGACATCTTATGGTCAAAAAGAGCATGCATAATCAATACAAAGACCCAAAGTTGTTGGAGGGGTAACTGCGAGTGAAACAGCCATGCATAAAAGACCTACGAGTTGTGACTAAGTTGACTGTCTAGGGGTGCACTCATTCAGTGAGCCACCATTTCCGCTGCATTTTTCACTGTAACGCTGGAAAACTTTTTGAAGGCTTTCTGAAAAATCAGTAATTGCTACTGTGCACTAACATTCTAACAGGCTTCCCTCCCCCATCTCATACCTACTGGTCAGAGACCCACCATAAGGGTTCACTATAAGAAGATTTGGGGGCCCTGTTTGGCAGCACACAACTGCCTTTCAGCTGGAATATCTGTTCTACAAGTTCACATGATAGCTTGCTTAGTCTTTTCAGTTGCAGCATCTGCCATGTTTAAGGGTTTCTGGCCCTAAAAACTTCAGTAAAGAATGGACTACATCTTGCTGTCATTTCGACCGATACAGCATGTATTTGTATTTAGCTCAATACATCTTTTAAACAAGATCAGCCATAACACTTTTTTCCGTAGAGACAAAGATGTTGCCACCAACTCTGTCCTCCTCTGACCCTTACAATTTACTGACCTCCTCGTTCGATGGTGGCCACAATACAATACTTTTTCATGATTATAGCAAATATATGCATTTTGTTCAAGAAGAAGAAGAAGAAGGTTGATTTTTATATGCTGACTTTCTCCACCATTTAAGGAAGAATCAAACAGGCTTACAACCACCTTCCCTTCCCCTCCCCACAACAGATACCCTGTGAGGTAGGTGGGTCTGAGAGAGCTCTAACAGAGCTCTAACGTGCCCAAGGTCACCCAGCTGGCTTCGTGTGTAGGAGTGGGGAAACAAATCCAGTTCACCAGATTAGCCTCCGCTGCTCATGTGGAGGAGTGGGGAATCAAACCCAGTTCTCCAGATCAGAGTCCACAGCTCCAAACCACTGCTCTTCACCAGTACACCACGCTGGCTCTTAACCACTATACAAATCTTCTGAGTCTTTGGGCGAAAACGCATGGTTGCTTTATTCTCCTTTAATCCCTGTTTTAGCCAGGATCGATTGCACATTAGGCAAAACGCATGCGTTTGATCCTGGCTGAATCCTGGTTGAAACAGGGATTAAAGGATGATAAAGCTACCATGCATTTCGCCCTTTCTGTAACCCCAGGACCCTGACAGTTGTGGTGAAACAAACCTGCCAGCAGATTAACAGTGCAATCAATTGCAGAGTTATTCCAGTCTAAAACCATTCATTGGGATTAGAATCCTCCCAGCTCTATTAGTGGATGTGTACTAGTGGATCCAACTCCATGAGTACACATCTGAGCTTCCTGGAGGAAGGGTGGGATGAAAATACAATAGGAAGTATTTGTGCAGCTCTGTCTCTTTAATTTTCGGCATATTTTCACATGATCCATTATGGTGTTTACATACAATCAATATAGCCCGGGGTACCAGACAAGATTAAAATTGTCCCTCTGTGTCTCATTGATGATAACAGGTTTTAAAGATCCTTGTTCTAGGAAATGTTTTGCATTACCAGAAAGCTCCAATCGTAGACAGAGTTATTGATCTGAATGTCAATCTCAGGATCCTTGAGTTACTATTCGATGCCTCTGAGATATTTCTGTACTTTCTGTCCAAATTGGGGGGGGGGGCAGAGAAAAAGATTCACTTTTTATGCCTCGTATGAAGCTGCCTTCTCATTCATCTTGCTTTGTGACATTTTGAAGAATCGGATTGTCAGAGTTTCTATTATATTATTAATAAAGGGACGAAAATTGGTGGTTGCCTGTTTTTTCCCCTTCCCTGCTGCTATATCTCTGATGTCTGAGAAACAGAAGTACCAACTTCTTGGGCATGCGCTAACCAGTTCTAGTGTTCTTTGATTCCTGTCCAATATTTCCCCCTCCCTTTGTTCACTGGAGGATCAGCACTGCCATCTCTGACAGCACCGATCACTCCTGTGGGCAAGACAGAAGGGGTGCCAGGATAACATGTGAGAAAATCATACATCCTTCAGTGCTCAAATGGATGGTTTCCTCCTATGCAGCAGCTTCGTGCCCAGATGAGGGCACCTTCACAGTCAGAAGCCTGTTTCATAGCTTAGATGGAGGCCACAGCCCTGCTTCTACCTTGTATAGTGTGAATTCACGGAGGAAGGAGTAGGATTGTGGAAGCTTGATCTCTTATCCGGCTAGGGAGGCTGCCTCTGCTGCTGACTCACACACTTTCAATTTATTTAATTTTGTTTATTTAATTTCAGAGTTGGAAGGGACCCCCAGAGTCCTCTAGTCTAACCCCCTTCCAACCGGGGTTCTATTTGCAAGTCTACATGCAACGGGGGTGCTACATTGAAAGTCTACATGCAGCCTTATGTGTGTATAAAACTGAACACAAGTTTGTGGGCTGTGCAGTTTTACAGATTTCTTCATTGCATGGGAGGAAACAATGTGCATACATTGGCATGCATGTAGTGCTCTATGCACATGTTTTGTCTGTTGCCCTTACCTGCCTTTCAGGTCAGACAGCTTGTACAATGCAGCTCCCTCCCACTCTGTGCCTTCATCGGACATGTGGAGAGGCATATTATTTATTTGTTTGTTTATTCAATTTATACCCCACACCCTCTCCTCACAGGGGACTCAGGGTGGCTTACAACATTTAAAAATGAATACAGATGCAATACAAATATATCTAAATGTGATAAATATGGAACAATAGAACCAATCAAAACATCGACTTAACAACAAACTAGAAGAAGAGTTAGTTTTTATATGCCGACTTTCTCTACCACTTAAGGAAGAATCAAACCGGCTTACAATCCCCTTCCTTTCCCCTCCCCACAACAGATACCCTGTGAGGTAGGTGGGGCTGAGAGAGCTTTAACAGAGCTGTGACTTGCCCAAGGTCACCCAGCTGGCTTTGTGTGTAGGAGTGGGGAAACAAACCCAGTTCACCAGATTAGTCTCTGCCGCTCATGTGGAGGAGTGGGGAATCAAACCTGGTTCTCCAGATCAGAGTCCACTTCTCCAAACCACTGGTCTTAACCACTACACCATGCTGGCTCTCAACCACTTGGAGAATAAAAACAACTGGCAAACTCCCTGGTTCATAAAGTTAACTAAAGGCCACACAAAACAAAAAAATTAAAACAAATGACTAGCTCCCTGTTCATAGCGCTAACCAAAGGCTGCACAAGAAAAAGAAAAAGGCTTACATGCCCTACGGCATGCCCTTCTCTGGACACGTTCCAGCTTGTCTACATCTTTCTTAAATTGTGGTGCCCAAAACTGTACTCAATGTTATGTGCAAAAGCAAGTTGGGTCAGGGAACACCCAACCTGACTCATGTCACATGTATCATCTAGTTTGGCCCTGATTTACCAAGGAGACTTTTCAGAAAATAGAGACTGTCCCTGGCAAATATGGACCATAGCACTTGCATTCAAAAGCTTCTTAAGGCAGTCTGTTCCACAGCTCATCTGTTCTTACTAGTGGGGTTGAACTTGAAGCATCTGTTAGGATGTTTGCAACCCAATCTGTTGCTGTGTTGCAAGTGGGAAGATTTTAATAAAATGGAAAGGAGAAATAGTAAAACAGTGGCTCTTGTATTGTTGTACTTGGAAAAGATCCCTGTAATTTCCTGTAACTGACATCTGTTCAGTATTTTGTTGTTTTGAAGAGCTGTTAATTTCACCTCATACTACATTAAATACAGGCCTTTAAATAAATATAATGATTTAACTGGCATAGATTTGTTATTATTTTCATTCGGCTTAAATGTTTTATCAGACAGCTTCAGATTTTGAACTTGAAATATGTTTGACATTTGAAATAGATACCTGTCCCTTAGCCTCTGATTGTTTGTAAGACGTACAAAATCCTTCCAGTTTTCATTTTGTTACCTCAGAGGTAACAAAAACCTTGTTTTTGCTCACATATGTTAATTCATGTACAGTTTCCAAATGGGCTTTTGCATGGTACTGTGAGTACTGTGTGTGTGCAAAGTGCTATCAGGTGGCAGCTAATTTATGACAACCCAGTAGGGTTTTCAAGGCAAGTGATTAAGCAGAGGTGGTTTGCCATTGCCTCCCTCTACATTGCAGCCCCGGTATGTCTTGGTGGTCTCCCATCCAAGCACTAGCCAGGGCCAACCCTGCTTTGCTTTTGAGATCTTATGAGATCAAATAAGCCTGGGGCATCCAGATCAGGGCTACGGTGAGTATTGTGTGTGTGTTAAGTGCCGTCAAGTCGCTTCCGACTTATGGCGACCCTATGAATCAAAGTCCTCCAAAATGTCCTATCTTTGACAGCCTTGCTCAGATCTTGGAAATTGAGGGCCATGGCTTCCTTTAGTGACTCAATCCATCTCTTGTGGGGTCTTCCTCTTTTCCTGCTGCCCTCAACATTCCCTAGCATGACTGTCTTTTCCAGTGACTCTTGTCTTCTCATAATGTGACCAAAGTATGACAGCCTCAGTTTAGTCATTTTAGCTTCTAGGGTCAGTTCAGGCTTGATTTGATCTATAACTGATATAACAGTCAGCACAGAACTCCCCTTACACATCAATCCATAATCCTTGTGTGGTCCATCAACGAATATGAGGACTTTGTAATGTGGGTGATAGTTCTTTCTTTCCCACTTGCCTTCCCTTCATTAAGGGTATTGAGCCAGTATATATAAGGTTCTGGCACATCTCAGTCATGTGTCAATTACCATTCTTGATCTTCTTACTTTCTCCTTACAGAAAGGGAGATGAAATTGCCACAAGTAATGCTGGGATCTGTTTTATCCAATTGTACTTTACTATCTCATCCATAATCAATTGACCCTCCAGGCAATTTGTTACATCCAGCTTACATTTGTGCCAACATCCATCTAAAGCGTAGCTTTGAATTATTTATTGAAAATTTAAATGGCAACATGCCAAAGAGCTCAAGTGAGGATTTCTTCAAATGATGAATATCGTATTTTTCATATGTTAAAGATACACAGCACTTTCCCTCCCAATAACCATTTAATTCCAAATTGCTAGCAAATCCATGGTTATATTGCAACCGATCATTTTTCAGTTCTTGTCATGCCATTGTCCAAGGGAAAGCATTATATGAGACATACTGCTGAAGCCGTTCAAAGTTGTAATAATAGTAGGATAGTGTCGCTTTAAGAGAAATGGAATCTTGGACGTGTAGCTGTTTTGACAGCTGACAGTTACATTAAGGTGACAAACGAAAAAGAGTGGAAAGTCTTTTCCAAAGAGTCAAGTGTGTTTCTTTTTCCTACCGTGAAACTATTGATGCTGAAATCTTTGCCCCCCTCAAAAAAAAGTGTTGGAAAACCGAACTTACTCTGCAGTTGAGCACCTAATTGGTGATTTCTTCACAACTTGTAATGAGCAAGATTTTGCAGGGTTTTGTGCCTGCAGAACTGGTGGCACCCTGTATGGCAGCTGCCTGGGTAGCTGTCATTGGTACGTGCTTAATTCACTGGATTGGTGGGAGTACATATGCCCCCAGGGCCCTTGTGGGCGTGGCATATAATCAGCAACGTTTTTGGCACAATTCTATGCATATTGACTTGGAAATAAGTTCTATTGAATTCAATGGGGCTTGCTGTCAAGTCAGTGAGCTGAATTACTGGACTGAATTACACTTCCCAGGCACCAGAATCAGGGGCATGCCACATATTTGTGATCCAAGTTAGAAGAGTCAGTGAATACGCTCTTCTTTGGGCATCAGGCAGGCAACATGATTTGGATCAGGACCACAGTGCCCAGGGAAGAGGGGACTTGAACACATGAACACATGAAGCTGCCTTATAATGAATCAGACCCTTGGTCCATCAAAGTCAGTATTGTCTGCTCAGACCGGCAGTGGCTCTCCAGGGTCTCAGGCAGAGGTCTTTCACATCATCTACTTGCCTAGTCCTTTTAACTGGAGATGCCGGGGATTGGACCTGGGACCTTCTGCATGCCAAACAGATGCTCTACCACTGAGCCACGTCCCCTTCCCTATTTAAGGGTTCCTCTCCCCTGTGCTGATTTCGCACTTAAAATTGAGCCACTCTGTGCCCTGATGAAGACATTTGTGTGTGCTGGTGGGCTACCCAACAGAAGAAGAAGAGTTGGCTTTTATACCCTGCTTTTGCTCTACCTTTAAGAAGTCTCAAAGCAGTTTAAAATCGCCTTCCCTCCCCCTCCCCACAACATGGACCTTGTGAGGTACATGGGCTGAGAGAATTCTGAGAGAATGGTGACTAGTTCAAGATCACTGAGCAGGCTTCACATGTAGGAGTGGAGGGGGGGGAACCCCAGCTCACCAGATTGGATTCTGCTGCTCATATGTAGAAATGGGGAATCAAACTTGGTTCTCCAGATTAGAGTCCGCCGCTCTTAACCACAACACCACGCTGGCTCTCGCAGGACAAATAGCAGCTCCCAGGACCATTTCAGGTTGGGTAAATGGCATGGGGGAGGGAATGATGGAAGGTGGCATGGTATAGCCCAATCTCATTAGAGAGAGCCAGCGTAGTGTAGTGGTTAACAGTGGAGGTTTGGAGCAGTGGACTCTGATCTGGAGAACCGGGTTTGATTCTCTACTCCTCCACATCAGCGGTGGATGCTAATCTGGTGAACTGGGTTGGTTTCCCCACTGCTACACATGAAGCCAGCTGGGTGACCTTTGGCTAGTCATACTCTCTCAGCCCACCTACCTCACAGGGTGTCTGTTGTGGGGAGGGGAAGGGAAGATGATTGTAAGCTGGTTTGATTCTTCCTTTAGTGGTAGAGAAAGTCAGCATATAAAAACCAACCCTTCTCCTCCTCCTCCGCAGGGTCAGTGCTTGGATGGGAGACCAGCAAGGAAGGCTCTGCAGAGGAAGGCAATGGCAAACTACCTCTGCTTCTCACTTGCTTTGAAAATCCCTTGCTGGGGTGGCCATAAGTCAACTTAAGTCAGTTGTGACTTTATGGCACTTGCAGTAAATGACATGGGGAGGAGCTTAAGGCCCCCTCTCCCCATGAGCCATAGTCTGAATCTGAATCAAGTCCATATGCATCTTGGAATTAGGTTCCAAGAACACAACCTCCAGGAATCATCTGTTGACAAGACATGTGGGGGATACTAGGACTAGGGCTGTTGAAAAAAAATTCGGTAAAATTCAGATTCGGCAAAATTCGGCCCATTTTTATTCAGGAAATGCCGAAGTCCGAACTCCCCCAATTCGGATCCATGGAATTCGGCACTAAGTTCAGAGTTCGCAAATAAATTCGGCCATTTAAAGCCATTAAAAACACATTCATGGTTTTCCGCGGCTCCAGGGGAGCATTTTTGGAGGTAGAGGTCCGAAACTTTCAGTGTAGCTTGAGGGGACCGTTCTTGCAAGAACCCCAAAGTTTTGTAAAGATTGGATCAGGGGGTCCCGAGATATGGGGCCCGGAAGGGGTCCCCCCCAAAACCGCCAATTGGAATAAAGCCATTAAAAACACATTCGCGGCTTTCCATAGCTCCGGGGGGGGCATTTTTGGAGGTAGAGGTCCCAAACTTTCTGTGTAGCTTTAGGAGACCCTTCTTGCAAGAACCCCCAAGTTTTGTAAAGATTGGGTCAGGGGGTCCCGAGATATGGGGCCTGGAAGGGGTCCCCCCAAAAACCACCAATTGGAATAAAGGCGTTAAAAACACATTCGCGGCTTTCCATGGCTCCGGGGGGGGCATTTTTGGAGGTAGCGGTCCCAAACCTTCAGTGTAGATTGAGGGGACCCTTCTTGCAAGAACCCCCAAGTTTTGTAAAGATTGGGTCAGGGTGTCCCGAGATATGGGGCCTGGAAGGGGTCCCCCCCAATCTGCCCATTGAAATAAAGCCATTAAAAACACATTCGTATTATGGGATTATTAATAGTAATCTATTTTATGGAATTGGGAGGCAATGGCAAACTACCTCTGCTTATCACTTGCCTTGAAAGCCCCTTGCTGGGGTCACCATAAGTCGGCTGCGGCTTGACAGCACTTTACACACGCACATCTTACGAAGTTGTTGCATGGAGTACTGAAATAACATATGGGAAGTTGTTTTGAAGGCTCAAGGATTGTTGTTAAGTGCTCAGTAGCAATATCATTCACTTTTATACGTAAACCACTATCAGTCCAATTCAGAGAATGAGTTTCTCTCAGACACCAGAGGAGGTAGTAAACCTGTTTTTGGATAATACCCTGTCAGACTGCAAATACGGGAATACAAGATTCAGTGTTGTTGTTGTTTTTTAATTCCTGCACACAGCTGGAAGATAACTAGCTAAAGAAGAATCCTTCTGTCTGACACCTGGTTTTTGGTGTGCAGAAATTTCTTTCTGGGCAGAGGTACATTGAGCTGTATGAAATCCCACTTACAATTCTGAAGTGGTACCATCAAGAAACAGGTTATCTTCTGCTGGTTGGGAGGACTATGCCCAAGTTACACTGAGAAATCTGATTTATGGTTTGACCTGGGTGTCCCAGGCTATCCTAATCTTGTTACATCTTGGAAGCTAAGCAGGGTCAGTCCTGGTTAGTCCTTGGATGGGAAACCACCAAAGATGTCCAAGGTTGCTATGCAGAGGTAGGCAGTGGCAAACCACCCTTGTTCATCTCTTGCCTTGAAACCCCCACCAGCGGTTGCCATAAGCCAGCTGAGGCATGATGGCACTTTTTACCTCCAATCGGTGTCAGAGTATAGGCATTATGTTTAATTTTTTAATTCTGTCTCTATATTCGGTCTGTTCTACTATGATCGCTATTTCCTGCCCTGAGGCCATGGGAGAGAGTAGCTAATAAGAAAATAAATAACTAGGGGGAAACTGCCCGCTTCTCTTCAGCCTTCAACCGCAGTTGCTGGGCTGCCATCGCTAAATTCTGAAATTGTAGAACTGGGTTGCCTCAATGTTCATTGACTTTGGTACTGAAACTAAGTGTCTCTAAGCCCTTGATCTTGCACCGTTATAGTCAACTGGCATTTTGCAACTGTTTTTGCATGAACACAACAGGCTCAGTCCCTCCCCAGCACACATTCATCTCCCATGCTTTGCAGAACTGAGGCCAAAACCCCCAGTGAAGTCATTGGGGACTTCCCAATGACTTTTCAGTAGGCCCATTCTCCGTCAACAGGTATACATTCTTGTGATTGGTATGTACGTTGGACAGAAGATATTGACCAAACCACCACTGTACTTGCTGCATAGGTGCAGAGCTGGGGGCGGGCGGGTAACAATTGTATTCAAGCACTAGGGATTCTGGTTTGGGTGGGAGAAGGCCTTGCTATCCAGTGTGTGTGTGTGTGTGTATTAAGTGCCGTCAAGTTGCTTCCGACTCAAGTTTCCGCTTGGCGATCCTATGAATCAATGTCCTCCAAAACGTCCTATCTTTAACAGCCTTGCTCAGATCTTGCAAATTGAGGGCTGTGGCTTCCTTTATTGAGTCAATCCATCTCTTGTTGGGTCTTCCTCTTTTCCTGCTGCCCTCAACTTTTCCTAGCATGACTGTCTTTTCCAGTGACTCTTGTCTTCTCATAATGTGACCAAAGTACGATAGCCTCAGTTTAGTCATTTTAGCTTCTAGGGTCAGTTCAGGCTTAATTTGATCTATAACCCACTGATTTGTTTTTTTGGCAGTCCATGGTATCTATAACACTCTCCTCCAACACCACATTTCAAAGGAATCTACTTCCTTTCTGTCAGCTTTCTTCATTGTCCAGTGCCCCGGTCCATTAAGTCCCAGATGTCATACATAATCCAAATATTCACAATATTCTTGAATATCTCCCTGGCCATACCTCTAACCATTTAGCATGAGACAACAGCTGGTGCTGTCTTCCATGCACTACTGTTTTAAATGTTGATGGTTACACTGGGCAATGGACAATGTTTCTCCCTCTCTGGTAATCTAAGAACTCAAAGGAATGAGTGAAACTGATGGGCAGTAGATTCAGTATAGACAGAAGGAAGTACTTCTTCAATCAATGAGTACTTAATTTGTTGGACTCCCTGCCACAGGGTGTTGTTGACTGCCACAGTCTTGTGTGTGTGTATTAAATATCATCAAGTCACTTTCGACTCATGGCGACCCTATGAATCAATGTACGCCAAAACATCCTATCGTTAACCGCCTTGCTCAGGTCTTGAGGGACGTGGCTTCCTTGATTGAGTTGATCTATCTCATGTTGGGTCTTCCTCTTTCCCTGCTGCCTTCCATTTTTCCTAACATTATTGTCTTTTCCAGAGAGTCTTGCCTTCTCATAATGTGACCAAAGTACAATAGCCTCAGTTTAGTCATTTTAGCTTCTAGGGATAGTTCAAGCTTGACTTGATCTAGGACCCATTTATTTGTCTTTGTGGCTGTCCACGGTGTCCATAAAACTCTCCTCCCACACCATGTTTCAAAGGGGGTTAGACAGATTTATGGATGATAGGACCATCAGTGGCTATTAGCCATGATGACTACATGAAGTCCCATTTTCAAATGCAGTAACCTTCTGGATACTAGTTCTGGAGGATAACAGCAGGAGTCCACTGCAGCCTTTGTGCCCTGTTGTTAGGACTTCCAGGAGGATCTAGATGGTCAGTGTGTGAAATAGGATGCTAGACTAGATGGGTCATTTGTGTGGTCCAACACAGCTGTTCTTATGTTCTCAGTGGGGAACCTCTGACATCAGAAGTCCCACTCCAGTAAGAATTGCTTAGATCAGGGTGAAAAGCCTGTGCCTATGTGAAACATTCACAAAACATATATCAGTGGTGGCTTCTTTTATATCCGGCCTTTTCAAAGATTTTGCCCATCAGATTGAAGGAAAATACAATATAAGCTCATTTTCTTTCTTTTTTTTAAAGATCCCTTAGCAGGTCACCTTCAATAGTAAAAGCTGGTTGCTATGGCTGTGACTAATGAGGTATTGATTTTTATCTTGAGAGCTGGTGACTGACAGAAATTTCCCCTCCAGTAGTCTGTGTAGCGAAAAGAAAATTGTAAGCTGCTCTTACAGCTGTCTTGCCTCTTCTGGGGGACTGGGGGGGGACTCTTTAAAAGGAATCCATATGTGGCACCACTTAGCCGGGAATTTCATATTGCATGTTTCTTTTCAATTTTTCAAATGACTAAGGATCAAGGTAAGTGACAACATTTCAAAGGATATAAATTATATTGAAAACCAATACAGCCACATGAGGAAAATCTGAGTTCTTTGTCTTATAGGAAGCTGCCTTTACTTAAGTCCCACACTGTTGGCCCTAGGGTTGCCAACCTCCAGATACTAGCTGGACATCTGCTATTACAACTGATCTCCATCTGATAGAGATCAGTTCACCTGGAGAAAATGGCATTGAAGTCTCTCCCCTCCCCAAACTCCTTAGGTGAAGAGGGACCAGGCAACCCTACTTGGCCCCATTAACTCAGTGTTACCTACTGTGACTGGCAGCTGCTCTCCAGGGACTCAGGCTGAGAAAGTCTTTCCCTAGTTCCAACACTTGCTGGCATAGATCCTTTCACTCAGGGGTGTAGAACTCAATTGTTACTATGGCCGGATATGACATAAATGTCACTTGGTCGGGCCAGGCCATGCCTCACTCACCCAGATTGAGAGAGGGGGGAGGTTTACTGGTTTGTGGGCCAGATAAGAGCTCTCAAGGGGCTGAATCTGGCCTGCAGGCCTTCTGTTTGACACCTCTGCTTTAACTGGACAATACCTGGAATTGACCCTGGGACTTTCTACAGGCAAAGCATGCGCTCTTCCACTGAGCCATAGCTATTCCAGCTGTTAAACCCTTACAGTGGGAGGCAACATGTTACAGTACAGAACATTACAGTACTAGGGTTGCCACCACCGGTGGGAGGTTTTTGGGGCAGAGCCTGAGGAGCACAGGGTTTGGGGAGGGGAGGGACTTCAATGCCATAGAGTCCAATAGCCAAAGTAGCCATTTTCTCCAGGTGAACCGATCTCTATTGGCTGGAGATCAGTTGTAATAGCAGTAGATCTCCAGCTAGTACCTGGAGGTTGGCAAACCTAAACAGTAGCCACAAGGATGTTGATGATGGCATCCTCCCCCCAATAGTAAGTAACATTCCTCTCTGCTCCTAATGCATAGAAATAGGGTTGCCAACCTCCACATACTAGCTGGAGGTCTTCTGCTATTACAACTGATCTCCACCCAATAGAGATCAGTTCACCTGGAGAAAATGGCCACTCTGGCAATTGGACTCTATAGCATTGAAGTCCCTCTCCTCCCCAGACTCTGCCCCAAAAATCTCCATGTATTTCCCAACCCAGAGCTGGCAACCCTACATAGAAACCATTAAGGAGTGGAGGCTGTCATGTTGTCAGACTGCATGCTACTACTAATGTGTGCCTGGCACATGGGAGACTAAATATATGACCTCGAATAACACAAGGAAGTGGTCTGCATTCCAAACAACAACAGCAACAAAAGAATCACAGTGTTCCAATAACTCAGGGGTGGGGAACCTTTTTTTCCTCCCAAGGGCCATTTGGATATTTATAACATTATTTGCGGGCCATACAAAATTATCAACTTAAAAATTAGCCGACCAAGCCCCAAGCAGGCAGCTGCCCCAGATGACACCCCCCGGTGTGGGCAAGCAGGCAGGCATCCAACCGGTGGCAAACCACCCCGTAAACAAAGTCAGCCTAGTAAACGCTGGGATGTAATGTCACCCTATGGGTAAGTAATGACCCGGTGTTTACACAGGGGACTACCTTTATCTTTTAAAGTGGACCCTTTCCTTTTTCATAAACAAAATGTGGGTTGGACCCAGCCATTGCGTTGTGCGTATATATAAAACAAATGTTATAAGTATAAAAATATTTTTAAAACTAAAATAAAATAAAAGACACATTAAAAATATCTTCATGTTAGCGACACTGTCTCAGAAAAGCATTCACAATGAAAAACAAGCAATCCCATGTAGCTCCACAAGATGGTGTACTGGTTAGAGTATTGGGTTAGAATTAGGGAGACCCATGGAAGCTTGCGGGTGACCTTGGGCCAGTCACACACTCTCAGCATAACCTACCTCACAGGGCTGTGGTGTGGATCATACGGAGGAGGTGAGAACGATATAAACCACTTTCTCCCACTGGGGTGAAAGGAAGGATATAAATTATCTAAACAGACAGATAGAGAAGAAATAACCTTTTTGACACCAAGTTGCTTTTGTAAAATACTGCCCAAATTTGTACGCTTTATGATTTGGAAAGGTGAAAATTAATTTTCCTCCCTGATGTAATGATCATGTAAGCCCTTTCCATACAAACTAAGAGTTTACAATGAATATGCACTGGCAGGGGAGCAGGTCTGTAGTGGCGAGCTCTGGTACCCATGAAAGCACATTCACTGGAATGTATCTACAGTACCTATGTGCATATGCATGCACATGTAGCTCTCTCAAGAACCATTCTCGATTGTGTGTGGGCTCTGTGCAATGCTGTGCATATGTTCTACTGAACACAAGGGCTTCCAAAGCCAGTGGAACATGATTGCATGAGTGTAACATCTCATGGGGGCAAGCACATATTTATTTAGGACATTTCTATGCTGCCTCTGCAGGGTTCTGCTTGAGACCGCTTACAATTAAAACAATGTAACAATACAAAAACCAGCCATTGGACATAAACAGCATAAAACCATCCCTACCATAGTGTCTCTCTAGTTGTTACTCGCCTCAGCTCTGAAGGCCGGGGCACAGACAAAAGGGTTTGAGGCAGATCTTAACTGGTGGGCTGGATACTATCGGAACAGTCCTTCGGGTACCCTGGCCCAAGTTGTTTAGGGCCTTAAAAGTAAGCACCAGCACTTTGAATTGAAACTGGAAACAGATGGGTAACCAGTGACGATCTTTCATCTTCCTGTGCACCTAGGCTTAGATCTTATGGTCAATTCTCAGATTTTATTTGGAACACCAAGTCCTTTTGTGCATGGCTGTTCCCCCTCCGATGACTTCTGGTCTTTGTTTTGATTATGCATGCCTTTTCCGACCGTCAAAGGTCGCCTTGCTCACCCCCCCCCTGTGTTTCTGCGGGTTTTGCCCGCATTTTCAAGGACCTGTTTTATCACAAATTTGAAAACGAGAGCAAAACACGCAGAAACACAGGGGGAAAGCGAGGTGACCTCTGACTGTCGGCATGCATAAACAAAACAAAGATCCGAAGTCTTTGGAGAGGTGACCAGGAGGGAAACAGCCATGCATAAAAGGCCCCAGAGTTCAGTAGCCCTCTAAACATTGACATTTATTTATGTAAATTCTGTTTTAATGCTACTCCCACATGTGGGGACCTGTTGGCCTTGGAAATGGGAAAGACAAGCCGTCTGTCTGGGTGACCTCCAACCAGGCATAGGACCATGGTCAGGGGAATGTATCAATCAGAGAAACCCCCCCCCTCACCCCGAATGCTTCACGTAAGTGGAAACATGTTGATAATGTGAGATGCCTTTGCTCTTGGCACAGCATCTTTATCCCAATGCTGCAATCTCTGCCATGACACCCTTATATTGGCACATAATGCATATTTATCCACGAGAAACATTCTGAATGCAAATGTTCTCTTTCCTGCTCTGCCACCCAACCCAAAACATGAACTTAGTCCTTTGCATTCTAATGAAAACATTTACAAGGGTTCTGTCCCCATTTTGATATTGTGTTGCTTGCTTATCTGTTTTATTATTATTAAAGGGAATATGAAAGTAGGCAGGAATTGGACATGCACAGAGCACCAGCAGATATAAGATGCAGTGCAACGTGGAAATCAATGTACTTAAATGTCCCTAATACCGATGGATTAATGCTAGAATTTTAAAATGCTGCCTTCTGGAGATAAGATGATGTGATATATTAACCAACAATGATACAAAAACTTATAGTTCCAACCACTTCAAATGCTGGGAGATTTGGGGGGGGCGGTGCCTAGGAAGAGTGGAATTTGGGGAGGATGTGATGTCACTTCTGGGTGATGCTCCAGGTTGTCTCCCAGAGAAAGAGAGACAGAGAGAGCAAGGAATATGTAAATAACTACAGCCCTTTGGAGGTCATGATAACGATGTCTTATTTCCTTATCTTAGGGTTGCCAGGTCGCTCTCCGCCACTGAAGGGAGGTTTTTGGGGTGGAGCCTGAAGAGGGCAGGGTTTGGGGAGGGACTTCAATACCATAGAGTCCAATTGCCAAAGCGGCCATTTTCTCCAGGTGAACTCTATCGGCTGGAGATCAGTTGCAATAGCAGGAGATCTCCAGCTAGTACCTGGAGGTTGGCAACCTACTTATCATACTCTATCCCACTGATTCAACTTTACTTCTGCAGGATAAATGGCTTGTGAGATTAGGTGTGTGTGTGTGGTGGGGGAGGGACAGCATTTTTCATGACCTGGCCAAAACAAACGCAAAAGGCTATTTCATATTATGGTCTGTATTATATTTATTCATACTTTGTATTGTTATTATTATCATACTTTGGTCACATTATGAGAAGACAAGCCTCAGTGGAAAAGACAATAATGCTAGGAAAAGTTGAAGGCAGCAGGAAAAGGGAAACACCCAACATGAGACTCAATCAAGGAAGCAAAGGCTTTCAGTTTGCCAGACAGGGTTGCTAGCTCCAGGTTGGGAAAAATCTGGAGATTTTTGGGGCAGAGCCTGAGAAGAGCGGGGTTTGGGGAGGGGAGGGACTTCAATGCCATAGAGTCCAATCGCCAAAGCAGTCATTTTATCCAGATGAATTTATCTCTATCGGCTGGAGATCAGTTGTAATAGCGGGAGATCTCCAGCTGGTACCTGGAGGTTAGAAATCCTATTGTCATACCTCAGCAACGCTGTTAATGATAGGACGTTTTGGAGGTCGTTAATTCATAGGGTCGCCATAAGTCTGAAGTGACTTGACGGCACTTAACATCTTATTCATTTCCAAAATTTCTAGGCTGCCTTTCCAACTGTTCAAAGCCATTTACGATGACAAGCAAAAGATTGCTGCACAGGGTTAAAACAATATAAACATACATTACAGCTGTCATAATGAAAATGCTAACAGCACAAATCAACCCAACAGTGCACAGACACTTCAATTACTGTCAGCGAGAGAGCAAATAAGAAGGTTTTGCATATTCCCTGGTACTGGCTTTATATCTTCTGGGAGTTCACTCCTAAAAGTAGGTGCCACTGCAGAGAAGGCCTCGGGCAAGTCACATGCTTTGCTTTCATCAGATACTCGGTTTGATCATATGTTGGTATGCGGAGGAGGTCTTGTGGGGAATTGTTATCAAGGGAGCCATGATAATTCACAGCAGCACTGATTTCATTTACTCTGCCTTTCAGAGGAAGGTACTTGCAATAGGCTCTGCTGGTTTGATCTGAAAATGGAGAGAGGCCATCCTTTGGTTATGTGGGTCCCACACAGGGTTCCCAGGTCCCTCTTCACAACCGGCGGGAGATTTTGGGAGCGGAGCCTGAGGAGGGCGGGGTTTGGGGAGGGGAGGGACTTCTATGCCATAGAGTTCAATTGCCAAAGCGGCCATTTTTCTCCAGGTGGTCTGATCTCTATCGGCTGGAGATCAGTTGAATTAGCAGGAGATCTCCTGCTACTACCTGGCAGTTGGCAACCCTAGTCCCACACTATGCATGTTTTTAACAGTAAATAGCACCACCTTCAGATTCAGGTCCTTAACACAAATATGTTGAAAAGATATATAGGACTCCCCCCCCCCCCCGCACACAAGGCAGAAAAGAGAAGGAGGGCTGTGGGAATGGGGAGACTTGGAAGCAGGTGCATTTTGGACAATATATAAACAAGTGACTTTAGCAAATGGGGCTGTGATTGACAGCTTCCAGATAAGGTTGCCAACTTCCAGGTACTAGAAGGAGATCTCCTGCTATTACAACTTATCTCCAGCCAATAGAGATCAGTTCACCTGGAGAAAATGGCCTCTTTGGCAGTTGGACTCTATGGCATTGAAGTCCCTCCCCTCCCAAACTCCACCCTCCTCAGGCTCTGCCCCAAAAATCTCCCTCCAGTGTTGAAGAGGGGCCTGGCAACCCTAGATGTCCTTTCTGAGATATGGTATCAGCCAAACTACCACAATTTAGCCTAGAGTAGTGCCTTTAATGATCTGTCCAGTGCTTGTTTAATGCCCTTTTTTATCTGAAACAAAAGTAGAACTACCAGCAGCTCAATTACAGCAGCATCCCTGTTGCATTTATAAACATTTATCTGTTGGACATTTCAATAGCCTTCTACTTTGGCCAAATTCCTGAGAACCAATTATTGGTGGACATGATTCCTGACTCTTGTACGCAAGCCCAAAGTTCAGTGTCTTCAAAAAGAGAATGCACGGTGATGTACTGCTTTTCACCTGGGTTGCTTTTGTTCTACAATCCCTTTGATCTCTTCTTGGGTAATAGGTACAGGACTTATGGTGTGGCAGCACAATACGTGAAATAAATTATTTCCAAGGGTTTAACAGAATTTACAATACCGAGCATCTGTTACTTGTTCGGTGCACTGCACACTGAGGCTCTGCATGGAAGTTTGGGAGTACAGACCAATGTGGAAAGGACCGCCTGCCTCCTGAGATCTCCCCTTCCATGATACTCTAAACTCTTAGGGGCTTTAAGCAGCCTGAATTCTCCTATCCTCCCCCCCACCCGAATTTAGAATTCAGCTGCTGTCTGCATTTCATGCTTCCTGGAGCATACTTGGCCTCATAACGTCTTCTTTTTCTTTTGCTCAGAAGTCATAGTTTTCTTACCTGGGGAGCCACCTGGGTAGGTAAAGAGCCCTACTTTGTCAGTCGGTGGCTTGGTTGCCCTGCTTTCATCATCTGGACAGGGGACAGCCAGTTTAATGGCAGATATAGCAATGCCATATCTCTGCCTTCAGTCAGTTTTCACACAGGTTACCATTAGGGTTCTCAGCCCTGCGGCAGCACATGCCAGGAGGTTTGGGGGGGGGCAGTGCCTGGGGAGAATGGAGTGTCAGGAGGATGTGACATCACTTCTAGATGACGCTCTAAGAATTTCCCCTAATTTCTATGACTTGTGGCAAGGAAGATGCACATGGAGCATTCTTGTGATATCAGTCACATGATGCCTGCCTGCCTGCTTGCCTCTCCATCTGTCCATCTCTCCAGCCATTTGTCTGTCCGCTCACCCAACCCACTTATCGTACTTTTATCCTGCCCTTCCTCCAAAAAGCTTAGGACAGCTTGTACAGTTCTCCCTGCTTCCATTTTGTTTTTCTAACTTCTTTTGCCACATGATAGAAATGAACTGTGCATCACAAACTCGTTCACGATGATGTCTTTCGTGCAGAACTCTGCTATGCAACGACTGTCCCAAAGTCAGCCTGTGGGGAAGAAACACTCACGCTGCTCCTAATTGTGCAAAGGCATCCAATCTTCCAACAGCGCTGTCAGAAGGATCACCAATATCCCTGGTTTTTTAAAAATAAATGGAGACTTGTGACCAAGAGATAAACAGGCTGAAATACTCTCTGTCAGTCGAAGCTGCAGCTGGGAACTGAATGGGGGTTTCTTAGGGCCAGCCAAACCCAACAACCGGCTGGACTGCTGAGATCCTGTTTTGTTTGCTTGTTCCTTCTTTTGTTTTTCCTCCCCCTGTTCCATGCTATTTGCAGTTGTGGGTTGCACAAATTTCATACTTTCCTGATATATGTAATTGAATTTGTTTCAGAAGCATTGCTTTGCTGGCATTTGTTCCCTGAATCATCCAGATGGAATTTGCTCTTAGTGGAGAGTTTCTCACATTTTGGAAACGCTTTTCATTAGAAGGACAGGAATTTATTCTTTTGCTTTGCATCTCATTACTGGAGAGCTTTCATTAATTTAAAAGGTTATGAAAGAGATGAAACAGATTCTGCAGGAAACCGCCTAAATGTAACGGCATTCAGATTTCTCCGGGAGTGAGAAAACAAGGCATCCTGTCAGTCAACAGTGATGCATCTTTGACAGGGACATTTTAGCTAGCACTGACACCATGGGACAGAAGAATGTTTATTGGCATTTCATTAAAAATGGCATTTGATAGCTTTACCAGCAGCAGATTAAATTACTGGTGGGATTCTCTGAGCTCCCCGTGACAGATTTCTGTGGATCAGTCTACTTCTTTGAATTTCAGCAGGCTGTTTTGCGCTGTTGTCCTTTCAGTATTTAGTTGCTTCTCTTCTGTTTAGGGACCTGGTGTTTTCATGCATGTGTTTCCACTAATGACTGAAATGCACTGCAGAGTTTGTGATCTTTGGGCAGCATACAAATACTTGCATGTGCATTTTTTACAGTTTCAGTTTCATTAATGTTGTGGCGTTTGTGGCCACTCCGTGCATTACAAGAAAATGTTGAGTTTAAAATATATTGCTGATAGAATGTTCAATACGCTGTTAGCAATTCATTTAAGGAGCCTACTGGGTAGAAAGGCGTGGTCACGGGAGGGGCTGTGCACCAGAGGACTCCAGTTATCCAGAGGTAGAGAGAAAGTAGTGATTGGTAATCCAAGGATAGGGAACATTAAAAAGCAGTACAAATGGATTTGGACTGGTGACCTTTCTCCCCTCACAATTTCTCCAATGGATAGGGTTGCCAACCTCCAGATACAGTTAGCAGTATCCCTTTTGGGAACTCAGCTCTCTATCCTAACCTGGGAATTGAACTGAACCAAGAAATTGGAGTTGCTGGTGACTCTGAAAAATGGACCCAGTATAAGAATGCTTCAATTAGATTAATATAGAAGTGGGCTGAAGAAGACTATCGAAATGTTCATACCCCTTCTATGAGGACTTTTCCTGGTGATACCAGAACATAGGATCACCCCCTTCTATGAGGACTTTTCCTGGTGATACCAGAACATAGGATCACTGATCATTATATGAAGACCATCTATTCTTGAGAAGATTATTGGAATATATTACCATATGGATATTTATCTCATATTGGACTAAGTTGCTTTGTGTATGTTTACACCTGTATATAATTAGAATTATGAATTAGGATAGTTTTGTGTTTATATTGTATGTGTGTATATAGATTGTAGCACTCAATCATAATTTTGCACTTTGTGATACTTTCGCGTCTGTGCTGATTTTCTAATCTCTGTGTAATAGCATAGAAGTGTTTATTTCATTGCAACCTCCAGATACTAGCTGGAGATCTCCTGCTATTACAACTGATCTCCAGGCAAGCCAATAGAGATCAGTTCACCTAGAGAAAATAGCTGCTTTGGTAATTGGACTCTATGGCATTGAAGTCCCTCCCCACCCCAAACCCCACCCTCCTCAGCCTCCCGCTGGTGGCAAAGAGGGACCTGCAACCCCACCAATAGAAACCACAGCTGTTATTGAGCATGACAGCAGAAACCATTCTCATGTGCTGTTATGAGCCATGGTAGGGGGGAAAGACAGGCACAGTTTTGATACTGATATTTCTCCTGCCCCTATTTATTTTATTTATTTAGATATTTATACTCTGCTTTTCTCCCCGGTGGAGACTAAAATGGCGTACAATTTAATTCTTCACTCCTCCAATTTATCCTCGCCACAACCACCCTGTGAGTTAGGTTAGGCTGAGAAGGAATCCCCCAAGGTCATCCAGAAAACTTCCATGATGATAGATAACATTGCGAACAGGCCTGGAGAAAAATGTCTTGTCCAAACCATAGAACCTCCATGTATGGAAATGGGCAGCTAAAGCTATTCATGGCATGGGGAATAATATCCCATTAAGGTCTTTTATGCATGGCTGTTCCCCTCGCGGTCACCCCTCCGATGCCTTTGGGTCTTTGTTTTGATTATGCATGGCATTTCTGACTGTCAGAGGTTGCCTTGCTCTCCCCCTGCCTTTCTACATGTTTTGCCCAGAGGAACCTGTTCTGTCTTGAATTTGAAAACTGGGCAAAATATGGGGAAAGGCAGGGGGAGAGCAAGGTGACCCCTGTCAGTTGGAACGGCATGCATAATTAACACAAAGACCTGAAGTCATTGGAGGGGTGATGATGAGTGAAACAGCTATGTATGAATGATCTAAGTCTCTATTATAGGAACAGGGCTTTTTCCCCTTCCAGGCAGTTGCCAACCCTAATCTGAACCCTAGAGTTCAGATTTAAACCTGGGTGGCCCAGGAATCAGTCTGGTTCTCTGACCACTACACAATACTGTGTAGATTTTACTGGTGTTTCTGTTGAGACGTAGTTGTATCATTAGGGCTGTCAAAAAAAATCCGGTTCGGGTTTGGGTGATTTTGATTCGGTTCGGGAATGCCTGCGGGGGGATCCAGCTCATCTGCCTCATGGCAGTGGCTCCCTGGTGTGAAATCAGGCTTCAGGTTTTTTTTTTTGGGGGGGGGGCTTCTGCTGAGGTTGGCTTGTTTTAGGTTAGGGTTAGGTGAGGCGATACAACACTTTAGGAACCCAAGACAACTTCAACCAAAGTACACTGGATCCCCCCGCAGGAACCACACAGGTGAGGCAAGCCAAGACTTCAATAGGAAGCAAGCAAAGTTCACCAAAGTTCCTCAATCTGTTAACTCAGTGTCAAGGTCTCCCCCACAGCCAGTAAAGCAGTTTGCAGGAAGCTGGCCACCTACCCCCTACCCTCAAACAGACAGAGAAACTCAATAGTAACCAGGCATGCCACAAAGGTATACAAATCCACATTTTCCCCATGGAAGGAAGGCCTCAGACAGTGAGAGGGAGGGGGCACACAGGCAAGCCCACCCCAACCCAAAGAAAATATACAGAGCAGAATCTGCTCTCCCCCCTCCCCCAGGGTCAAACTGTGGATGTCTTCTCTTCTCTTCCACATCCAGGGAGGGACTACCAGGAAGCAGGCAAGCACAGTCAGGGAATTATAATCTAGTTAGATAGATCCAATTCCAGCAGGCAGGTCAGCTCAGGATCCCAAGAGGAGCACAGCACACACAGCAGCCAGCACCAGCAAAATGGAAGGAACAGAGGGGCAGGGGGACTAGAAAGAAAGCTTTCTGGAAGGCGAGGAAATGCCAAAGCATTGGAAAGCTTGGAAAGAAGGCGGTTAAGGGGAGACAGGATAGAGGACTATAGAATTATGCATGGTGCAGGGAGAGTGGACAGGGAGAAGCTTTTCTCCCTCTCTCATAATACTAAGACGTGAGGTCATCTGCTGAAGCTGGAGGGTGACAGATTCAAAACTGATAAAAGGAAGTATTTCTTCACACAATGCACAGTTAAATTGTGGAACTCCCTGCCCCAGGATGTGGTGATGGCTGCCAACTTGGAAGGATTTAAGAGGGGAGTGGACATGTTCATGGAGGAGAGGGGTATTCATGGCTACTAGTTAAAATGGATACTGGTCGTGATGCATACCTATTCTCTTCAGGATCAGATAAGCATGCCTATTATATTAGGTGCAATTTGGAACACAGGCAGGACAATGCTGATGCAGTCATCTTGTTTGTGGGTTTCCTAGAGAGACCCAGGGAGACGCCCAGGTGGACCTCTTGGTCATTTATGCATGGGAGGTTTTGCCTTGGATTTGCCACTCTCTAGATGCACATTTCCCCCAGCCAAATTCTCAAAACTCAACAATAAGCCCCCATGCAGAGTTTTGAGAATCTGGCTTATCTCCTGGGGAGGCGGCTGGGTGGCTCCTTAAAAAGATCCCTGCTCCCAAGCCTGGAAGCACGGATCTTTTTAAAGAGCCGCCCACCCATGTCCCCGGGAGACCCAGGGACACGGGTGGGGGGGTCTTTAAAAAGATCCTCGCTCCCAAGCTTGGAAGCGCGGATCTTTTTAAAAGAGCCGCCCGCCCGTGTCCCTGGGTCTCCCGGGGAGGCAGCTGGGTGGCTCTTTAAAAAGATCCCTGCTCCCAAGCCTGGAAGCGAGGATCTTTTTAAAGAGCTGCCTGCCCATGTCCCCAAGAGACCCAGGGACACGGGCAGGTGGCTTTTTAAAGACCCACCCAGCTGCCCCCAGGAGAGTGAGGGCCCCCCGGGACAGTGGAGGGGGGAAGGGGCGGGGAAGGGAAGGCGATTCTGGCCCCCGCCGGTGCCAGGAGCCCTCGGGAGAGTGGGAAGTGGTGGTGGCAGGGGCGGGGGCGGAGGGAGGCAGCCGGGTGGATCTTCAAAAAGACCTGGGCTGCCTGGCTTAGCAGCACGGGTCTTTTTAAAGGTCCACCCAGCTGCCTCCCCCTGACTTCCCGCGGAGCTCTTTCTTTTTTCAGGAAGCTGGGAAACTGCCGAATCTGCCGAATCAGACAGAATCAGGCCGAATCGCCAAATCGGCCTGATTCAGATTTGGCGGTTTCCCGCCTTTTTTGGGTTCTGCTGCTCCCGAACCAAAAAACAGCCGAATCAGGCAAGATTCGGCTGTTTTTTGGTTTGGGAACACCCGAATCAACAGCCCTACATTGTATAGCTCTATTGTTTTTAATGTATTGATTGTTAGCCATCTTGAACAAAGGAGAAGAAGAAGAAGAAGAAGAAGAGTTGGTTTTTATATGCCTATTTACTTTATTATTTAAGGAAGAATCAACCTGGCTTACAATCAATCACCTTCCCTTCCCCTCCCCACAACAGATAGCCTGTGAGGTAGGTGGGGCGGAGAGAGCTCCAAAAGGACTGTGAGTAGCCCAAGGTCACCCAGCTGGTTTCATGTGTAGGAGTGGCAAAACCAACCTAGTTCACCAGATTAGCATCCGCTGCTCATGTGGAGGAGTGGGGAATCAAACCCAGTTCTCCAGATTAGAGTCCACCACTCCAAACCACCGCTCTTAACCACTACACCATGCTAGCTTTTACAAACCTGTAAAATAAGTTAAATAAATAAAGGGAAGCCTCACAAACTCTGGCCGTTGATGACAACAATCCCTAAGGAAGGTAAAGATCTTCCATCTCCAACTTCCAATGGCTCAATCTTGTAATTAAATCAAATTTTCATTCTTCTTACAAGTTTGGCAAATGGATTAAAGCTAATGATTAATTACATGAACTCAGATCAAATGGCGTTTGTTATTGCTCAGCTGCCATAAAAGACTAGATTGTTGCTTAATTATACAATCAGGTATTCTGGGACTAAAGGGAAGGAACGACCGTTATTATTTTTGAATACTGAGGAAGTATTTGACAGGAAACAGAAAAAAACTTTTCTCTTATGTCAGCTACACCCTGTTATGAAAGAGGTTGACTTAAAAAACAAAACACTCCAGGAGCAAGAACTTGTATAGGAGGATCCTGGAATGAAAAGTCTATCTTGTATAGTGGCACTAAATAGAGGTGCCCCTTGCAATGGCCCCCTTTTTATTACATCCAAAAAACAAAGAATACATACAATATATCCAGTGTGTTATTTCTTAATTACTCCTCAAGAGTCCATTCCTACTACATCACTCCCGGCGTAGGCTTCCTATCAAAGAGTCATAGTACATAGTCTATTATCCTGCAACAGCAAGTGTATCCATTTAAGGGGGTTTGTGTGTAGTAGTAACATTTAGTCAGCATTAAAGTGACCACCAATATAATTTGGTGCTTCCACTATCTCTATATCTACAGAAAACAACTCAGGTCCAAATCCATATTCAACCCTAAGGGTTGTAAAGTATGAAACAAATGTATGTATCTGGCTTCCTGTTGTAGGTGTAATTTTTGTACATCAATTCTATGAAAGGGATGTTGCTTGTACTGCCATATAACAAAGAACAATTCATCTTCCTCAATGTGTTCCTTCTCCAGAAAGTGTTTTCCAAAGGTGTTTCTAATACTCGCATTCTTATTCTGGATTGGTGTTCTGTGATCCTGGTATGTACAGTCCTTCTACTGCTGCCAATATATAGCTTCTATCAAACAAAACCCTATGCTGAAACAGCAAAGCTGTGCAAATGAAAGGAACAGCCCACAGGCTCACAAAAACTAACTATTATACTAGTCAGTACATTACAAAGGTAATGCTACAAAAACACTACTGAGAAACTACGAAAATAATACCAGTGATACAAACACGCAGCAGAACTAGTACAACAAGCTCTATTTTCCACTATGCAACATATAAGGCACTGCAATCCACGGTACAGAAATGTAAAAAAACAACAATACTCATACAAAGCAGTCAGACCACAGGCAAGAAGTCCGAGTAATCCAACGAGTAATCCTCCACATGAGCGGCGGACACTAATCTGGTGAACCGGGTTGGTTTCCCCACTCCTACACATGGAGCCAGCTGGGTGACCCTGGGTTAGTCACAGCTCTCTTAGAGCTCTCTCAGCCCCACCTACCTCACAGGGTGACTTGTGGAGAGAGGAAGGGAAGGTGATTGCAAGCCAGTTTGATTCTCCCTTAAGTGATAAAGTTGGCATATAAAAACCAACGCTTCTTCTTCAAGCCCTGCAAATAAGATTTTTGAGTCTTCTCCCATATGACATGGTGGGGTTTTGTCTCAGTGGTACAACACTTGGTTTGCATGCAGAAGGCCTCAGTTTTAATCCTTGGCATCTCCAGTTTAAAAAAAGGTAGTATGTGGAAAAGCTACTCAAGCTGCCAGTCAGAGTAGACAATACTGACCTCAATAAGCTAATAGTCTGACTCAGATTAAGGCAGTTTCATGCATGTGTATGAGGAGTCAGGATAGAGGGGCAAAGTGTAAAATTTCACTTTGTGTAGATGGTGTTATTTATGCATTTATTCATTTTTATGAGGTAGTGAACACTTGTTGGGACCTCATTAAAATATGATGATACTGGAAGAGAAAATCTGAGCATTTGCAGATGAATTTACAGAGAATTGAGAAAAATAAAGCAGAGGTTAATGGACTTGGATTTTTTAAAAAGACTCTGATGAGATATTTGAGGATTAAGATGACTTCTAATTGGAGAATTTATTGGTAGTCTATTACTGGCCTCCGGAGGAGTATGTGAAGAAAGAATTAATGAGATAGAGTAGGATTGAGATTTCTTGGTTTGGTTGAGAAGCTTAAATTAAGACATATTTCTGCCAAAATTAATTAATGTGTTGCTACAGAATTTCTGTGCCCTACCTTTGAACACAGAATCCCTGTTTTGATTTTTCTCCTCCCTTGTGCAAATTGAACCCATGAGTCTTTATTTTCCCAACATTTTTAGTTTCCTTATGTTGAAAGTTTTACATTAAATGTAAGCAACTTTATGTTGCTTTTGCTTTAATTATATAAATTATTTTTGCATCAAATAAATGGCATGTTACACCATACAAACAACGCAGGAGGAGGATGCATGGAAGAATGTGGCCTACAGGAGTAGGAAAATCAGGACACATCCTGATCTTCTCTTGCTCAGCAATCAGTTCCAGGATCTCCCAATAGATACTGATTCTGGACCACTGGAACAAGGGCTATCCCCCCAAAGTGTGAAATAAATTCCTCAGGCTCCTGCACATGAGAGGATTCGATCTTCCGCCCCCCAATTTAGGAAGAGGTGTGTTCTCGTAATTGGGGATTCCCTCCTGAGAGAGGTAGAGTCTAAAGTATGCCAACCAGACTTGTTGTCCCGAGAGGTCTGCTGTTTACCGGGTGCACGCATCCAGGATGTGACGGAAAGGGTAGGAAGACTCATCAAGCCCACAGATTATTACCCTTTCTTACTTGTTCATGTGGGAACAAATGATATTGCCCGGCACAGTCCAGAACATATTAAAAGAGACTACATGGCTCTGGGTGAGAAGGTGAATGACTTGGGGGCACAGGTGGGGTTTTCGTCAGTTCTGCCTGTTGAAGGTCGTGGCTTAGGAAGGGAAAGACAAATACTCCAAATTAATGACTGGCTGCGTAGGTGGTGTCGTCAAGAAAGGTTTGGATTTCTGGACCATGGCTTACGCTTTCGAGAAGAAGCTCTTCTGTTGGGGGATGGTTTACACCTCACGAGGGTAGGAAAAAATTTGTTTGGTGAGAGCCTTGCAAACCTGATCAGGAGGGCTTTAAACTAAATCCTATGGGAGAGCGAGACAACAATTTAAAGCCTTGTATGCTGACAATACCTGGAGACGAGAACAATAAAGATTTGCAGGGAGTGGCATGTATGCAAGGAAACATAAACTCATAGGTAAGTATGCCAGAAATGAAAACCACGGGGCACATAAACCATGGATTCCGATGTCTGTACACTAATGCGCAGAGTATGGGAAACAAGCAGGAAGAACTCGAAGCCCTAATACAGGAAGGGGATTTTGACCTAATAGGCATTTCTGAAACTTGGTGGGATGTCACTCATGATTGGAATATTAAGATTGAGGGGTACAACTTGTTTAAAAGGGATAGATTGATAAGGAAGGGGGGAGGAGTAGCGCTGTATGTCAAAGATGTGTACACTTGTGAAGAAGTACATTAATCTGAGCATGGTAGTGCAGTCGAGACTCTATGGGTAAACATAAAAGGAATAAGAAATATTCATGATATTCTCATGGGGGTCTGCTATCGACCGCCAAACCAGGCTTGGATGGGACGCTCCTAGACCAGATCACAAAGTTCTCAAAGAGACGGGACATGGTGGTCATGGGAGATTTTAATTACCCGGATATCTGTTGGAAGTCCAACGCTGCTAAAAATGCAAGATCCATTAAATTCATGACTTGTCTTGCTGACAACTTCCTATTCCAGAAGGTGGACAGGGAAACAAGGGGGTCTGCTATCTTAGACTTGATTCTCACCAACAGGGAAGAACTGGTCAATGAGGTTAAAGTAGTAGGCAACCTGGGTAGTAGTGATCACTAGGGCTGTTGAAAAAAAAATTGGTAAAGTTTGGCTTTGGCAAAATTTGGCCCTTTTAAATTCGGGATGTGCTGAAGTCTGAACTCCCCCGCTTCGGATCCACGAAATTTGGCGCGAGATCTGGAGTTCGGGGGAAATTCGGGGGGGGGAAGAGCCCCCCGGCCGCGCCTTCAGGGAAACCCCTGAAGGCGCCCGGGGGGCTCTTTAAACAGATCTGCGCCTAACAGCTGTTAGGCGCAGATCTGTTCCCCCCCCACGCGCCTTCAGGGGGCTTCCCTGAAGGCGCACGGGGGGCTCTTTAAACAGATCTGCGCCTTCCAGCACAGATCTGTTTAAAGAGCCCCCCACGTGCCTTCAGGGAAGCCCCGTGAAGGCGCACGGGGGGAAACAGATCTGCGGCTCCCAGCTGGGAGGCGCAGATCTGTTTAAAGGGCCCCCCCACATGCCTTCAGGGAAGCCCCGTGCTGGGAGGTGCAGATCTGTTTAAAGGGCCCCCTGCACACCCCGAATTTGCCGAATTTATTTGCCGAAAACCCCGAAGTCGGGGAATTCGGCTCCCCCGTTTCCCACCTTTTTAAAATACGGTTCGTCCCAAACCGGAAACCGCCAAATCGGGGGAAATTCGGCCGGTTCGGGACGAACCGAATCGACAGCCCTAGTGACCACGTACTCTTGGAATTTACAATCTTGGGGAGAGGAAAACCTGTACATAGTCAGACATGTAGGTTGGACTTCAAAAGAGCAAATTTTAACAAACTTAAACTTATGCTACGTAGAATCCCATGGTCAGAAATACTTAAGGAGAAGGGAGTTCAAGAAGGGTGGGCGTTTCTTAAAAATAAAATACTGAAGGCACAATCCCAAACCATTCCTATGAGAAGGAAAAATGGGAGGAGCCTAAAGAGGCCAGGGTGGCTCCATAAACAGCTTTTTAAAGAGTTGAGAAATAAAAAAGACTCATTTAGGAAGTGGAAGGAGGGCCTTATAACCAAAGAGGAATATAAGCAAATAACTAGTGCTTGTAGGGAGAGTGTTAGGAAAGCTAAAGCTCAGTATGAACTTAGGCTAGCGAGAGATGCTAAACGCAACAAAAAAAGGGTTCTTTTCCTATGTACAGAGTAAGAGTAAGAACAAGGACAAGATAAGTGAAAGTGAAATTGTAACAGGAGATGCAGAGAGGGCAGAACTCCTCAATTCCTACTTTTCCTCAGTTTTTTCTCGTGAGGAAAGTGGTGCTCAACATGGCATAAACAGAACATGTGATGAGGGAAGGGATTTGCAGCCTAGAATTGGCATTGGGTAGTGCACAAACACCTGGTTTCTTTAAATGAAACAAAATCCTCTGGGCCAGATGAATTGCACCCAAGGGTACTCAAAGAACTTGCAGATGTAATTTTGGAACCTGTCCATTATTTTTGAAAAGTCTTGGCAAACAGGTGAGGAACCAGAAGACTGGAGGCGGGCAAATGTTGTCCCCATCTTCAAGAAGGGGAAAAAGGAGGATCCTTGTAACTATCGACCCATCAGCTTGACTTCTATACCAGGAAAAGTGTTTGAACAAATCATCAGTCAGTCCTTGAGCATTTAGAAAGGATGGATCTGATCACTAAGAGCTAGCATGGGTTTCTCAAGAATAAGTCATGTCAGGTTTTTGGGGTGGAGCCTGAAGAGGGCAGGGTTTGGGGAGGGAAGGGACTTTAATGCCATAGAGTCCAATTGCCATAGAGTCCCATCCCCAGGTGAACTGATCTCTATTGGCTGGAGATCAGTTGTAATAGCAGATCTCCAGCTAGTACCTGGAGGTTGGCAACCCTAATGGACTTGATGGAGTAACTATCACATGGGCAGCCCATTCCTGAAGAGAGGTGGTAGTTAGTCAATGGCCGGGAGTGGCGCAGCTGCGCTGCCCCCTCAGAGGCTTCCTGGCTGGAAAATACATGCATTAAAATAATGCATTAAAAATAGAAACCCATGAAACTCCTCCATGGAGTTACATGGGGTTACCCCAGCTATTTTGCTGGCATAGCAATGCTACAGTGTAGAGGGCCGATCCCAGGACGAGGGGATTTGGGAGCTGACTAATGTCAGCTCCACCCCCTGGGAATGAACCGAGAATGCCCTCCTGACACCACATGGACACTTGCTTCCAGGATTTTGCTGCCTGCATGGTAAGTGCCCCTCGGGAAAAGAGGCATGGGGTCACGCCAGCTCCAATGGCACTTCGCCCCCCTTCAGGTTAAATTCATAAAGTTGTTGTTCAAGTTGTAACAGGGCTCAGCGGACTGAACCATTTTCTCATCTGAGGCCTAGCTTAGTTTAATCTGATCCAATTATGATCCCAGTTGGACCTTTTCACAGTCTTTATGACATCAATGGACAGTGGGCCAGGTGCTTGTAAAATAAGAAGAACCCCATAGCATTCAGATAGTGGCATAGCTATCTGCTAGGAAGTCCCTGGTTCAAATTATTATTTCATCCACAGAATTACTAGGTAGCCTTAGGCAAGTTTGTCTGTCTCAACCTCAACCCCCTTATCAGCAATATGTGACTAATCATACTGATATACCTTGTAGGATTGTTGTCGTTATTACACAAGTACTTTATGTAATAGCATTTTGAACAATCAAAAGTGTGTGACACAAAATCTGTGATTACTACTGCTGCTGCTGCTGCTACTACTACTACTACTATTAAAAAAGGTAAAGGTCCCCTGTGCAAGCACCGGGTCATTCCTGACCCATGGGGTGACGTCACATCCCAACGTTTCCAAGGCAGACTTTGTTTAAGGGGTGGTTTGCCAGTGCCTTCCCCAGTCATCTTCCCTTTACCCCCAGCAAGCTGGGTACTCATTTTACCGACCTTGGAAGGATGGAAGGCTGAGTCAGCCTTGAGCTGGCTACCTGAAACCAACTTCCGTTGGGATCTAACTCAGGTCGTGAGCAGAGCTTGGACTGCAGTACTGCAGCTTACCACTTTGCACCACAGGGCTCCTACTACTACTATTACTGTTAGTTAAAATATGGAGACTGTTTTGGAGATATGCTTGTCTCTCCACAATCAAATAATTAGTAGACAATGGGAAATACCTACTAGGCCTTTAATTTTCACATCTCATTGTGGGGGTCTATTTAAATGGTTTCTTCAGTACGAAAACTGTATTTGCAGGCGTACGCTGAAAATGATAAATGTGGGGAGGGAGTAGAGGAAAGCCATTTCTGAATTTTCCTATTTTATTTCCATTATGCTTGAATCAATAAGAACAGGGGTTGCTGGGGATTCTTAATTACCATTCCATTTCTTTGTCACATATCAGTGCTATGGGAGCTTTAAAGCTGACTCCATGTGCATCCTGCCAGTGAGATTTCCCTGCAGATGTTTTTTTTGGTTGCATTCGCGTAATTTGTGCAGCTGTGCCACTTCCGAGAAGAGGAGTCCAGTTTTCAAAAAAGGGATTCCAGAATGAAATGCTGAAGAATGAGAAATGTGAAGCCTCAATTAGAAAATAGCTTCCAGGTCAATACTTTTGTCACCTGTCAAATCAACAGCAAGCAGAGAAGACTTGGGAAAAGAGATTAGCTTTTACAAGCACCGACTAACAATTTTGCAGAAGGGATTCTTTTTAAGAAATAAAATTAAAAGGCAACGAGGCAGATTTTCAAGGTAATCCTTGTATGTGAGAGTGAGACTTATTCTACACATTTACCAATGCAGGTATGAAACATAACTAACTCATTTAATGCCAAAGGAGCTGAACACATTAAAAGGATTTGAACAGCTTCTGTTTCTGTAAGTAGATCAAGGTGGTACAGCTTTTGTCCTGAATTATTACCCTGGCTTTGCATTTTTCAGTACTGTACAGGGACATTTGATTTGACTGGGACACCGTTAGATAATTCATCCTTTGAATACTAGTTCATGGGTATGGATTCAAATACTACACAAAGGGTGGCTTTGCACAAAAGCATAAAGGTAAAGGTCCCCTGTTAAAGCACCGGGTCATTCCTGACCCATGGGGTGACGTCACATCCCAACGTTTACTAGGCAGACTGTGTTTACGGGGTGGTTTGCCAGTGCCTTCCCCAGTCATCTTCCCTTTACCCCCAACAAGCCGGGTACTCATTTGACCGACCTCGGAAGGATGGAAGGCTGAGTCGACCTTGAGCCGGCTACCTGAAACCGACTTCCGTCGGGATCGAACTCAGGTAGTGAGCAGAGCTTGGGCTGCAGTACTGCAGCTTACCACTCTGCGCCACGGGGCTCCTGCACAAAAGCATATTCATACGTTATTGAGCGCAGCTTGGGTGATGGCAGCCAGCAATGTATACCTGTCAGAGCATCGAATTAAGAAGGAAGAGACTGAGGTTGAAGTCCCACTCACCCATAAAGCATGCTGGGTGATTTTGGGGGCGCTTAATTTGTCCCTCATCCCAACCTACCTCACACAGTTGTTGTGGGAAATGTAGAAAAGAAAACCATGTACAGTGCCCAGAATGCCTTGGTAGAAGGATGAGATACAAATGTGGTAGATGTATCAATAAGAACTATAACAGACCTGTGTCATGAGGTTAATAACTCAACAGCAGTATTATTTTTTTGGGGGAAGGTCTTTTATGCATGGGCTTGATCTCCCTGCATGGACCTGGGTTCATCGCCCATTAAAGTTACCTGGGTTGGGGAAAACTGTATGCATTGGCTTGAATGATCAGGGACGAAACTGTGTGCTAATCGAACCATGAATACAGAAAAACAGTCTCCCAAGCTCAAATCAAGCCCCACCCCTTTAAATGCTGCTCTGTAATTGGCTTACCTCGCATTGCTCCCCTCCTTCCCCCCAAACCCAACTGCCACATAAAAAAGCATTTTAAGAACAAAACACAAAAAACGGAGCAATCTGAAAGAAGGGTGGGGGGGAGAAATCCAACCCTCGTTTTACAAAAGCCTTTCTTTTGCTCAGAAAGAGCTCCGAGTTAGCAGGAAGCAGGAAGCACTTGAATCCCCGCCTTTACACACTGCTTTGTGATTGGCTGTGAGAGAAGCCAATCTTCTGTTTTCCCCTGCATGCTGCTTTGAAGACGGGGTTGGGAAAGGGTGGGGCGTGATGGCAAGGGGAAGCTCAACCCGAGAACAGAGTATGCACGCTCAGTGATTCTGGAATGAGCCAGGATGAACGGTTTAATTCGTCCCAGAAGAGGAATGGGAAAAGCCGGGTTCGTTTTGCACTGAAACAGCATTGAGCTTCCAAGGAATGAGATAACGGTCGTTTACACATGGTCGCTGTAGCCTCCTTTATTCCCTGTTTCAGCCAGGATCAATTTTTTCGGAACGCATGTTACCTCATTCCTTGTCAGCTCAACCCTATTTCAACACAAAATGAACCCGGCTTTTCCCATTCCTCTTCTGGCCCGAATTAAACCGTTCCTCCTGGCTCATTCCAGAAACACTGAGTGAGCGTACAACTTTCTCGGGTTGAGCTTTGCACCACCCTTTTCCAAATCCCTCTTCAAGGCAGCATGAAGAAAGCTAAACAGGGGAAGCACAGAAGATTGGGGAAGCACAGAAGATTCTTCCAAAGCAGCCCTATTTGTTTGTCAAGGAGCTGTTATACACGTGGAGGTGCTAGCAGCATAGAAAAGCCTCCATAGTGGCCAAAGAGAAGTGCCTAATACAGGAAGAGGTTCCATGTTGTTGAAATCTGGGTGGGTTAATCAAGGAAGCATGAAGAGGTACATGCTTGACAGCGATTTTGATTTCATTTCTGCTTCTTGCATTTTGTTTCTGATTAACATCTCTATCTTACCGGGGAAGTTCAGCCAAGTTTTATGCAGTGGCCGCTGAACTGCAGAGAGCTTCTAACACTGCACACAGTGAAACCTTTCACTCCTCTGGACGGAAACAGCATGGGTGTTAGTTATTTCCATCCCCTTCTCCGCTGGTTAGAGTGAAAGGTGAGAATCTGGGAAGATAACAAATTAAAGAATAAAGCTCTTGTGAAGCCACAAGCCAAAGTAATTCCCAGTGCTGAGTCTTTGTAGTTAACTGGAATCACCTGCGAGATAAACTTGGCACTCACAGTAGGTACACAGATGGTCACAAAGGTTCCAAGGAAAATATATTAGCAGGAGAAATTGGATTCTCCAAAATTTAAAGCTAAGAAGAAACTGCCAGTGGCTTCCAGGGAAATGAAAAGATGTCTTCTGAGGGTTTCCTCGGTTACCACTCAAGCCTTGATATGTAGTCACTCTGCTGCTTTCACTGTTGTGGTAGACATGTCATTCTCTGCTCAAGGCTTTCAGTATCTGAGCAGATGGTGACCTTCTTCTAAAAGCCAGTTCACCAAGACCTCATATACATTAGAGTCATGCATTAAAATGTAATGGAGATGACCACACAGGTGCAGAACAAAGACACTTCAAAACGACATGTAGCAAAGAGTCTATTTGCCTTGCACAGATCAGACAGGAAGGATTGAAAAAAATTGCTTCCAGCCTAATTAATATCCAGCGTGGTGTAGTGGTTAAGAGTTGGTGGACTCTAATCTGGAGAATCGGGTTTGATTCCCCACTCCTCCACATGAGCGGTGGACTCTAATCTGGTGAACCAGGTTGGTTTCCCCAATCCTCCCCACTCCTCAACATGAAGTCTGCTGGGTGACCTTGGGCTAGTCACAGTTCTCTTAGAGCTCCCTCAGCCCCACCTACCTCACAAGGTGTCTGTTGTGGGGAGACGAAGGGAAGGTGTGCATCTTTCTCCCCTCCACTTTATGATATGGCATTATATTATGACATCCCTCTGCATCTGATGTTATGACTTCATGACATTCCATGACTCTCCCTTCCTAATAATAGTCAATGTTGTGAAACAGGGATGGGGAGGAGCACAGAAAGTTATGATGCCATAAGTAAGCCGGTTTGAGGCTCCTTTTGGTAGAGAAAATCGCCATATAAAAACCAACTCTTCTTCTTCAGTCACCAGCAAGAAACAACAACAAAAACTCTGCACTGCTATTTAGCAAGCAAGGTCACATTTTCTCTGTCCCAACTGCTGTATTCCTCAGATGGCATCATTAAAAACCTTCAGCTTAACAGGACCATGCAGACTCTGAAGACCAACCAGGGTATGTTTGCAATGAGTTTCTAGTCAGTTTTATTGTTATATTTAGACCTGGGTATGTTCCTAATTGTGGCGAGGGCTTAAATCCATGTCTCAGCAAGCTAAGGGATAAAAACAAACACATAATAAATTGTGTTGAGGATAATAAGATTATTATTATAATAAAACACATAATAAAGTGTGTAGAGGATCCCAGATTAGTTACTTTTCCCACACTGAATCATTACTAGGAAACCAGTGACAACTTCCTTTCCTTTCCTTTCCTTTCCACTATATTCTCATCATTTAGTGTAGGTAGCAGAGAACAGCAAGGGCTACAATGTGCAAAGCATACTAAACTGAAGTAATGTGCAATTGGTACTGAATTAAACACCAGTTCCAACTTAGATTGTCCGATTAGGTGGGAATACCACCCAAGGAACATACATATTTATATACCATAAAACCATTTATTTTAAAGGGGCTCATACGAATAAAGTCCTTGATTTTTTAAAAAAGAGTGTCAGTATTATTAGGAATATTTTAAAATGTAGCACTAATGCCAGGAAACTTAATCTACCACCCACAGTTAAGAACCAAAGTAGCCAGTTCGTGATCTGATCGTGATGACTACCTGAAAGTGAGGGAGCTTGAAAGATCTGATGGATATTGAGTATATCCTTTGGGCCAAAGCCAAGTGGCTGATAAATTAATAGTAGTCATGTTATTTGCCTTTTTTCCACGAAGGCATTTTACATAGGGCCTCCGCCTAAATTCACATCAAACTCTTCCCCTTTTTCCAGTCTGGATAGCCCCAGGGTATTTGTAAACATATGGTGCAGCTTTCCTCTGAATTACTATTTACAGAAGAAGAACAGATGTAGAATTTCTGGGAAGGGTGTTAAATAATGTTGCATTCCACAGACAGTAATCACATCTTGGGATTTCTGAGATCAGACAATTACTTGCAGAAATGTAAGGCTAAGCGGAGAAAGAAACACAAGCCTCCAACCACTGAGAAAGGTCACCAGGCCAATCTCCAGGAAGGTTGTTGACCACAACTAAAAATCAGCAACAGAAAACCTAGGATTTGGGGATGGGGCCAATTATTTGCCTGTGTGGGGGATTTTGGTTTTGGTTCTTTCCTATGCCTGCTGCAGAGTCTTCTGAGATCTCATATCCTCTTAATTCCCTTATTTTGCCCACTAACCTCTAAGCCAAGTACCACTACAAGGTCATGCAATATCTGCACTGCAGCATATTACCCTTGCCACAGAATCAGGGGGTGTTTTTTCTTTCCTTGAAGCACACTTTCAAAAGGGTGCAAAATCCACAGATCATATTACTTTCCTCCAGGAAAGGTTTATGCGATGGACAAAACTGAAACTATTTCAAGGCAAAGCAGTGATGGAAGAAATAAGCAGCAATGTGGGCAATCGATAGCCATGCCAGAGTATGTCCCCCACGTGGCAGGTAATTGTAACACAGCGGTCCCTTTCTCTGCTCCTTTCATTAACTATCTTTGCAGAAGACTTGTAAAGGTGCTTATTATTAGTTAGGCATCAAGCTAAATCGACCATGCTGTTTTTAAAGAGCCTAGAAGAGTATGTGACAAGAGAGATGTCCCCATTATGGCGCATACAGTTTAAAAAGAGGGGGATATTGATTGTAGTCAATTAAGGGCTGTTGCCAGAACAGAACAGAAAGACTGTGACTTCATTTGCATGTGAAAGGTTGCAAATTCCAGTTAATTATAATGAGGACACAAAGCCAAGGTATGGATATTTATTCCTGATTGGAAAATTGGATGGACAAAACTGAAACTATTGTTTCTGGGGCAGCCAGAGAGAGACTCACCGACCCACACTGACCTCCAGGCGAAGGTGGCAACCAGTGAAAACAGCAACAATCACACTTGCAAAGAGGAGATCAAACACCCCATCAGGACAGGTCACCCCCCCTTCAACTCCCCCCCCCACATAGTAGAAGCCAGTCCGTGGCTTCTAAGACCCGAAAGTGCATCCAACAATGCTCAAAGCGTAAGTAAACAGTGTAACTAGCACGGGTAACGTATCTTTTCATTTTAACACAGCCAAAGCGCATCTTATAATGCTACTAGCGTAAGTGTGACCTGCGCAAATTCCGTATCTTCAGGATTGATAGATTTCACTCGCAAAGAGGCAATCAGCCCCCCCCCCAGGACAGGTAACTCTCCAAAATCACACTCCACAGAGGCAATCAAGCCCCCCCCCCACAGCAGAACAACCCCCCCAAACCAGTACGGCTCAGCTCAGCCCCAAACAAACGAACCAAGGACGAGGAGGCGTGGGTGCCGAGAGGAGGGAGACTCACGCCGCGCACCGCTGCACTGACTCAACTCCAGGCGAGGGTGGCAACGGGCAGAAAAAGGCAGAATGCATACTCCCGCAGAGGCGAGCGGGCATCCCCCCCGGCAGAACAGGCAACATCCCCCCTGTTGGCTTCCCCCCCAACCACAGAAACTGCTTCCCCCACACACACACAGAATCTGCTTTCCCCCCACACACACACACAGGAGAAAAGATATAGAGAAAAAACCCCAAAATCAAACTGTGTGGACGTCTTCCAGCAGGAGCAGGGAGGAGAAGTAAATCCAATCCTATTCCAGTAAGCAGCTCAGCTCAGGATCTCTCAGGAGCAGCACCACCAAAATGGAAGGAAATGAACTCGGGAGGGGACGGGATGGGAGGGATTTGGGAGTTTTTATACTCTTCTCCTGGCCAATTCAAAAGGGGAAATCCCTGCTCTGATTGGCCAGAAGAAGATTCAGCTTGGCCACTGATTGGCCACGGGAGAATGCTGATTCGGCGGGCGCCGAAGTTGTACAAATTTATCCGGCGTCCGCCCAAACTCGCTGAGTTCGGCTCGTCATTTTTCCGCCTTTTTTTACTTTGGCTGTATCTGAACTGGAAACCGCTGAATCGGGGAAAATTCGGCTGTTTTCCATGTTGGATGGAACCAAATCGACAGCCCTAATTCCCACATGTGCTCCTTCCTGTGGATATCTCATTAAATTTTTACTTGTGGACAAGATTCCTGCTGTCACTGAACATGTGGCAAAGTTTCTGATGACTGTCATCAAATCAAGACAAAAGAGTAACGATTAAGTAAATGGTATAAAATTAACCTAGGTTATTTGAAAGCACGGGGCTTCATCATCAGATAGAGTGCTGGGGTCTATTGTAGCTCATAGTCACCTGTTGGATATATGTATTGTTATGTTTGTAGGATGGAGTGTTTATTATATATCTTTGTACTATTTTTATTTTTATATCAGTGTCCTTTCTATGCCAATAAAGGTGTCTGAATCTGAATTTGAATCTGGATATCTAAATCTGCAAATAGGGGGCACACTAACCCCCCAACAGGTGTTCCTTCAAACTTAGGAGTACTCCTCAAGTTTGCAGAAAAATATGAAATAAATAAATAAATAAACCAGGGGTTTAAATTTGCCTCAATAGAGCTCAAGATTCTCTGGCAGACCTGCCTGCAGTGGTGGCAGCACCCGGGAGCTGCTCCAGGCCATCTGCAGTGGCAGTAGAGCTCTGCTGCAGCCAGACTGGAAAGTGAGTAGTAGAGGAGGGGGAGATGGGCTCCCCCATGAGTTTTGCAGGCTGGCAACAGTGGGGCTGTGGTGAAGGGCCTCACTATGCCTGCCCATACCGTCTCCGGGTGAGCTGGTGAGCCTGGGGTTGGTGGGTTGGTGGGGGCCTGGGGTCGGTGGAGGAGATCTTTGGAGGCTGCATGAGAAACCAAGTTCCACCTTGGCACCAAGTGGGGAGCCCAGAAGAAGCTTGAGGGTGGCCTCCAAGCGAACCAGCAAGCCTGTGCACACCTCTGCTTCTCTGTCACTGAGCCACAAATGCTGCAGCAGTCCCGGAGGGGGAGGCACTTGGTTCTGGGGGGGTGCAGAACTGAGGGCACCACCCAGCCTCTCTTCCTCCCCCTGCACTTCTCTCCAGGAGAAACAGTCGCCTTGCCCCAGCGTCCTTCTCTCGTGCCAACCCTAGAGCAACAAAGCTGCCAAAACTAGCCATGTCCCCTCCCAGTCATCAGTGAGCATAAAGGAGAGGTATTTCTTAGACTCAATTAAGTAAGCCACAACCCTCAGTCTGCAAGACCTGAGCAAGGCTGTTAACAATAAGATGTTCATTTATTCGTTCACAGGGTCGCCATGAGTCGGAAGTGACTTGACAGCACTTTACACGCTCATTTCTTAGAGGGGAAGGTGCAGAAATATCCCACCTGGCTTATACCCTGCATGAGGTAAGCTGAGCATGGGAGAGCTGCAAGAGGCATGACTGGGAGACCTTTCCACCCTTCCCCAGGCCAGTGAATGTACTCAGGCATCCAAGGGAGGAGAAGTACAGAGCTCCAAAGAGGCAGTAAGGATGTTGCTTCTGGAGGGTCAGAAACCCACCAGTGGGGGCTGATCTTGAGCTGGCCAGGCTTGGCTCTTAGATGCTCCAGTAGGTACTAGCTGGAGATCACCTGTTATTACAACTGATCTCCAGCTGATAGAGATCAGTTCACCTGGAGAAAATGGCCGCTTTGGCAATTGGACTCTATGGCATTGAAGTCTTTCTCCTCCCCAAACCCTGCCCTCCTCTGCCCCAAAAACTTCCCACTGGTGGCGAAGAGGGACCTGGAATCCCTATGCTCCAGTCTCACACCCAGTCGGACCAGACCTCCTAGGGATACCAGCTGGCTTGCCCCACCTTCAGCCCCTTTGCTTGTAATAATTGGGTACCATCAAGTTGCAATGGACTCATGGCAACCCCAGGACTATGGGGTTTTCAAGGTAAGAGTCAAACAGAGGTGGTTTGCCATTGTCTGCCTCTGCGTAGCAAGCCTGGACTTTAGGGTTGCCAGGTGCCCGGTAGTGGCAGGCAAACCCCCGCCAATCCACCCCCTTGCCCACCGACCAGCTGAGAGTCTGCAGGCAAATGTGCAATCGCCTACACACCGCAAGACGTCACTTCCAGTTTATTCCTGGAAGCACCGCATCATGAGGGGCCCCGAATCACGAGGGGTGTAAACTGGAAGTGAAGCGCACGTGTGAGCCCCTCAGCTCTGCCCCAGAAGCCTCCCGCTGGAGGAGAGAGGGGACTTGGCAGCCCTACTGGACTTCCTTAGGGGTCTCCCATCCAAATACTAACAGTGGCTGACCCTGCTTGGCTTCCACGCTCTGATGAGATTGAGCGAGCAGGTGAGAGCAGGGATGGGCTTTTTGCCTGTCCCTGCCCAATGCAACTCCCCCCATTGGGATTTGAGAATGGCTACTTCCCCAAAAGGCTTTCCAGATGGACGTGAAGACCGACCTTTTTCAGAAATGCTTGCATTTTAACTGATTTTTAAAATTGTATTTTACTATTTTGGTCATATTTTATATCACCTTATTGTGCTGAAAAGCACCTTGGTAACTTTGTATTTGAAAGGCAGTTTATAAATTGACTACATAAATAATAAATAACAAAAGGACCTATCTATGGAGTATGCATGCCAGCTAGGGCTGTCAACTCCAGCTTGGGAAATTCTTGGAGATGGATGGCAGTGTCTGGGGTGGTGTGTAGAGAGGCAACTCAGCAGGGCTGTGATGCCTCCAAAGCTGCCACTTCCTCCAGGTGAACTGATCTCTGTAGCGTAGGGATTAGTTGTAATTCTGGGAGGACTCCAGGCTGCACCTGAAGGTTGGTATTGGTAACCCTAAGTGCACACACAATTTTGCTTTGAAAATTTTGTCTAATCTATTTATATATGCATCAAAAACAGAATAAATATTAAAGGGGGGGTCTGATATTGCTATAATTATTTCCAAATATCAAAAGTAACCAGTATGCATACTGCTAAAATACATTATTGCCCCCCTTTTTTGCAAAACAACAACAAACAATGACAACTATTATTATTATTTGAACATAACACATTAAAATATATATTTATTAACTTTATTTATACCCCATTCCCCCCATGTGTGTGTGTGTAAAGTGCCATCAAGTCGCAGCCGACTTATGGCGACCCCTTTTGGGGTTTTCATGGCAAGAGACTAACAGAGGTGGTTTGCCAGTGCTTTCCTCTGCACAGCAACCCTGGTATTCCTTGGTGGTCTCCCATCCAAATACTAACCAGGGCTGACCCTGCTTAGCTTCTGAGATGTGACGAGATCAGGCTAGCCTGGGCCATCCATGGGGGGACCCTAAATGCTGTAAAACATTATCCCCTTTTCCATTTTATCCACACAACAACCCTGTGAGGCAGGTTAGGTTGAGAGCGTGTGACAGGCTGAAGATCACCCAGAAAGTTTCCACGACAGAGCAGGGATTCAAACCTGGGTCTCCCAGATCCTAGTCTAACCACTCTACCACACTAACTCAATGGGTGTGAAACTTTACCAAATATGACAAGACAAATGCCTCCCCTGAGGAGCTAGCAATCTGAACTCTGACATAAGGGAGACAACAAAGACAATCGAGGGAGGTAGAGTCAGGGGTAAACAGTGGGAGGAGTTACTTGATTAGTAGTCAGCCTTTCTCATCAAGACTCAAGGCAGATTACAAAAATGAAAAACCAACAATATATATTCATTCCAAGAACTGAAGCCTAGTTTTAGTTTCAGTAGGGATTAAGGAGTAGATGGTTTCAGAAAGGATGTGAAAGAAGTGCCAGAGGGGGAAACCACATAGTTGTTTTGGGAGGCAGTGCTATGCCCAAGGTGTCAGCCTTTGCCGTTATCAGGAGTAAAGGCTCTTGACATGAGCTAGGCCAGTTTTTGGTTACTCGTCAAGTCCTTGGTTCTCATGCCTGTGAACATCTGTGTACAGTTTCGCTCGTCCTGTTTCCCACAGCTGTGCTAATGTTTAGTCTTCCTTCCTGGGAATTGCTTAACTTGGGGTTGCTTAGCCATGTTTACCTTCACAGCCTGTAGTGATTTTAAACATGTAACCTGCCTATGTTTGCCATTACCAGCCTCACCTGCCTGTAGGCAGTCAGTTCTTTAATCTGTCCTTTTGCTCCTAATAAAGTATTACTGCTTCAGATCTACCTTTCTGGATGAGTTTGCTTATCGGATGCTAGGGACAGATGCCTGATCCTGACATTAGGCTGGTAATGCCAAAATCTTCATCTTCCTTCGGGCTGCGGTGTCGCTTTCCCCTCCAACACCATGGCGGGTGAGCCGGAGGATACCGAGCAACCCATCACGGAGCCGGTTATCCTGAAGGGGAAGCTGGAGAAACCGCTGCTTCCGGATGAGAAGTTGCCGGTGGATGAACGTAAGCCCAAGGGCACAGTTGGAAAGATCTCGGGGCTGCCAGATTTTCCTGCGCGACCGTGGATGCAGTCTCCTCGGTTGTGGATGCCTTCCAGTGTGGCTACCCGGCGGCGGCCAGCAGGCTCCCGCATCCAGGAGGGGCCCTGGGATTTCCCCTCCGACCAGAGGATGGGAGCAACGGGGGTTTCGGAGGAGCCTCCGCTGTGGGGTGCGGGACTCTGCCAGACGCAGGTCTGGCGGGATAGGGAAGAGGGCTTCCAACGCCAGATGCAGCGATGGTGGGAGAGTGACAAGGACTACCAACACCTCCAGCACCAAAACCAGGAACTTGTGGAACAGGTCGCCCCTTTGCGGGGCTTGCTGGAGGGACTTTGGCAAGAAGTGGGCGAGATGCATCAAGCGCAGCTTGCACAACTGGCGCCACTGGCGCCCCAGCAACCGGCGCCGCTGCCGCCTCAGCAACCGCAAGCACCACAGGCACCCGCACCTCAGGGTCAACTGGCGCCCCAGCATCTGCCACCCGCTCCGCGGAGGGAATTGAGAGCCTCCTTTGACGGCTCAGGGGAGAAGCTCCCCTACTTTTTGATTCAGGACAGAGGCGAAAACAGGACAAGCAAAACTGTACACAGATGTTCACAGGCATGAGAACCAAGGACTTGACGGGTAGCCAGAAACTGGCCTAGCTCATGTCAGGAGCCTTTACTCCTGCTAACGACAAAGGCCTGACACAAGGGGCAGTAAGGCAGAAAGGGCAGAGTTGTTTGATGGAATGTGTGTGTGTGTGTGTGTGTGTGTGTGTGTGTGTGAGTGTGTGTGTACAGAACATCTGGCCATATCCCACTTTGGTCATCTTCAATTCCCAGCATACCCAGCGTAATATATCCAAGAAACTGCCTTTAAATCTTTATGACTATTTTGTTCCCTCTTGACTGTCAATCTAGTCTCTCTTTGTTCCTCTCTTCCCTAAAAGTGAAAATGGTGCCCATGGCCTTGCTAGTTCCTTTTAGACTAATATTCCTTTGCTGCTGTTCTTTCTCTCTGCCATGTGCTCATAAATTTCCATTCATCAAATCGGAATTATTCATATAAAGAAGATATTTCGTCTGTAACTTACATGAATAGGAGTACAATGTGTTCAGAACATCTGGCCATGTCCCATTTTGGCTATCTTCCATTCCCAGCATACCCTTTTAGTCAGAAAATAATTAACCTGACACTGAGATTTAACCATTTCACCCTCTGCATCTGTAAGATTTCCCACATTTACTTTTTCTGCGGAGCTGTATGTCCAGTGGACACCTCCAAAACATATGGTGACCAACACACTTCTGCCCATCTCGCAGGGATTCTTCAAAGCTGTAATAATAAAATGGTTCTTCTTCTACTTGGCTATAACTCAGACACTCTCATTTTGAGTGCCTGAGGAAAGAGGTAGGCTCTTGCCATCTGCTCTTACCCAACCATCATTTTCCACCAGGGAGACAAGCTAAGAAAACGTATTAGGAATAACAGAGCAAGATGAGTCTCTATGACGTTTCTCAGAGAATACTTCGCAATAATCCACGAGGGTGCCTAGAACAGGTAGCCCTTCAGTTTTGGGGGAGGAAGGGGCAGTTGTGAAAACTTGTGTTTTCATGCCATGTATCCATTGACTGTCCATTGAATTTTAGATTATAGCTATGTGGGCAAAGCCATAAAATGTCCGTTTATGCTCCACGGGGAATTTTTATGACAAATGTGCCCAGGTTTTACAACTACATTTTTTTAAAAATGTGCACAGCAAAACTCCATCACTCAGACATTACCTATTGAAATCATTTTCTTGTTCTGATTTACTGCATCCCATATAGTTATCTGAAATAAAGAAGCCTACTTCCTTCTTAGATTATCATATTTCCTGATCCCTCACACAACGACACACCCACACACAGTCATTTTCACACAAAAAAATCTTTCCCATTCCTGCATGGTTACAATTTCACTTAAGATTGTCATTCAGTATATTACTCCAGGGAAGTAAGACTAGAGATTCTGTCAAGAAGATTCATAATTCAGTTATAGAATTGTGTACCTAGGAATTTCAGCATGCAATTCTAAGGCTAAAAAAAACATTAAAAGTAAGCAGCCACACTGACCCACACAAATTCCAGAACAAAAAAAATCAAAATCCATGTCATACCTTTTATTGGTGATGGAAAATGTCACCAAGCTGCAGCCAATTTATGGAAACCTCATAGGGTTCTCGAGGCAAGAAATGAACAGAGGTGGTTTGCCATTGCCTGCCTTTGCATAGCGATTCTGGACTTCCTTGGTGGTCTCCTATCAAAATCCAGGTCAGGGCAGTGCTTTTTATTAGGGACAACCAAAATGACACAAAGCATTATGCAATCTTTAGCACTCACCAGAACTCTTCATCAGGCCAGATGTTACAAAATAAAAATATTTTTTAAGGAGGAAAAAGCGGATCTTTCAGGGGTTTTTGAGTTTTTTTGGTTCTGAAAAAAGAACCCAGCCTGAGACCCTGGAGAACAGCTGCCAGTCAGCATAGGCAGTAGTGTTGTACAAACAATTTTTTTTGTTAATTTCGGGTAGGGCTGTCAAAAAAAAAAAAATTCGGTACAGTTCGGATTCGGCCGAATTTGGCCCTTGTGGGTTCGGTACGTGCCGAAGTCCGAACTCCCCCACTTCGGATCCGTTCAATTCGGCGGGAATTCAAAGTTCGGGAAAAAAATTCGGCCGAATAAAGCCATTAAAAACACAACCGCGCCTTTCCGCGGCTCTGGGGGGGGGCATTTTTGGGCTTAGAGGTCCCAAACTTTCAGCAGAGCTTCAAAGGACGTATATTGAAAGACTCGCCAAGTTTTGTAAAGATTGGGTCAGGGGGGGCTGAGATATGGGCCCTGAAAGGGGTCCCCCCCACCCTTAATGTGTATCTCTCCGCAGAGCTTGCCGCCCACGCACAAAGCTCCCGCCGGACAAACAGCTGATGAGAGCAAGGGCGGGGCAGGTGCTAAGAACTTTGCAAAGCAACACAACTGCAGAGCAACCCCTTTGCAAATATGCAAAGGGCGGGGCAGGTGTGAAGAATTTTGCAAAACAATACAACTGCAAAGCAACACAAGCACGCAATGCAAAACCTTTGCAACAGTGCATAGCAACACCTGACACCTGGGAGTTTGCATACCATGGAAAGGGACAGAGGCAGCTAGCTATGCATAATGAGCAGGAGGGGGTGGAATGTCTCCTTTTGCATTGGACTTGGGACCAGGCAGATGCATTCTTTAAGTCACCATTTGAAAACCAGTTTTGAGCAAGCATCAATAACCTAACTGATCTTATGAATGAGGAAAAACCTGAAGAATAAAAATGAAGCCCCCCCTCAAACCAGGGAGAGAGAGACTGGAGGGGGAACACACACCCCAGGCAGAACCGGCAAAAGCCCCCTTTGGCTTCCCCCCCCACCCACAGAAACTGCTCCCTCCCCACACACACACACAGACTCTGCTTTCCCCCCCACACACACACAGAAAAGAAAAAATATAGATTAAAGCCCCCAAAGGCGTCTTACTGTGGCTGTCTTCTGTTCCAGCAGGAGGGGCTGGGAGGCTGGGTAATCCAATATGATTCCATTTGTATCCAATATAAGATCCATATGTATGCATCTCTCGAGGGTGATCCATTCATCCCAATAGGGGAAAGGGGAAAGCCCATATCTCGGGGGGCCCTGACCCAATGTTTACAAAACTTGGGTGGTCTCTTAAAAAGCCTTGACTGAAGCTCCGCCGAAAGTCTGGGATCGGCACACCCAAAAATGCGCCCCCTGCAGCCATGGAAAGAGAAAAGGGGGGGAGCCAATATTTCAGCCCCCACTGAACCCATCTTTACAAAACTTGGGTGGTCTCTTAAGAGGGATTCTCTGAAGCTATGACAAAAGTTTGGGGGCTGAACCCCCAAAAAAGCGCCCCCTGCAGCCACGAAAATGGAAAAGGGGGGAGAGGAAAAAGGGGTGGAGCCCATATCTCGGGGGCCCCTGACCCAATGTTTACAAAACTTGGGAGGTATCTTAAGAAGCCTAGTCTGATGCTCCGCTGAAAGTTTGGGGTCGGCACACCCAAAAATGCGCCCTCTGCAGCCATGGAAAGAAAAAAGGGGGGGAGCCCATATTTCGGGACCCCCTGACCCAATGTTTACAAAACTTGGGTGGTCTCTTAAAAAAACCTGTCTGAATATCCCCTGAAAGTTTGGGGTCGGTACCCCAAAAAATGCGCCCCCTGCAGCCACGGAAAGGAGCGAATGTGCACAAGCACCCCCTCACACACACATGAGGATTTCCCTCTCTCTCTCTCTTTCCCCGGCCGGCCGCACATCAGCTGATTCCTCCAGCACTCAATCCTGACTGATTGGCCAGAAGAAGACCCAGCTTGGCCACCGACTGGCCGGGGGAGGAGAATGCTGCTTACTGACGGTTATGCTGCTTACTGACGGCCGAATTGGCCGAATTTATTCGCCGAACTCCCGAACTCGCTGAATTCAACCCCCCCGGTTGCCCGCCAGTTTTGAGTTCGGATCCGTCCGAACTAAAAACCGCCGAATCAAGGGAAATTCGGCTGATTTTCAGTTCGGGCCGAACCGAATTGACAGCCCTAATTTCGGGTTCGGGTTTATTGGGCCCAATTTATTTTTCAGTAAACCTGAAATAAGCTTAATACCCATACTGGTAAAATTCGGTGTTCAGTTTATTTTCTGGTTTACTGAAAAATTCAGGCCATTATAGTCTAAGGGAATTTTTTCAAAGTTCCTGTGGGGGCATTTTTGGAGGTAGAGTCCCCAAATTCGCAGCACTGCTGCAAGGGACTCTCCTTAGATGGTCACCAATGTTTGGTGAAATTTGGGACAGGGGGTCCAATTTTATGGGTCTGAAAAGGGGTCACCCCATCCTGCAGGTATGACCAAGGCAGCTCATGTTAAGGAGATTGCTCATCCACGTGGGTGAGGGAGTCTTCTTCAGAAGGGCCATGAGCAGCTGACGGAAACCAGTGTTCTCTGGACTGGGTGAGCAGGTCAGCTCACTGCTGTCAGTTGGTCAGACCAAGTTGGCTCCGATTACACAACCCCTACCTCAAAAAGACCCCAACTATGGGGCCCTAACAAAACCAGTCAAAAAGAAGAAAGAAAGAAAAGGGGGAGAGAGCACAGAGCCATGCCTGTGAGCAAAGGCAAACAGGCGAACCCCAAAAGCCGAATACCTATTCGGCTTTTTTGGGAATTGCCTATTTGGCTTCATCCCCAGGTGTTGGTATCTGGTAAATCCAAATCTGAACAATTACTGAAACAGCTAAATTTGGGTTTATTTTTGGTTTGGGTTTATTGATATGCACAACCCTAGTAGGCAGTATTAAGCCAGATGGATCCACAGGTCTGTCTCAGTAAATGGCAGCTTCTGATACATCTATATGTTGAAACCAGCATGACAGATTTTCCTCCATCCCTAATCCACCAAACTAATTCTAACCCAGACTTGTCAAGTTGCTCCAGACAAAACTGCAGACCTACCAGATTTGCCTCGGTTCCTAAATGAATTAAGTTCTGCCCTGGTTTCTTGTGCCCTCATTCCGTCTCCTGGCTCTACCAATGTGTGTGTGTGGGGGGGGGGCATATTCAAAACCAAAAGTTGGCAACCCTAGATCCATTGGGGTCAGACTAAGAGTTTTCATAATTGTTGAAGCGTTATCATATGTTTGCAAGGAGACTGCACTCTGTGGCTGCTGTGTTGATGCTAGGCTGAGGGATGCCAGCCATTCTGATTATGCTGGACTTTATTCATCTGAATACTCTCCCAAACTAATTTATGCCTTGTTCTTAATTTCTCCATTTCACTCCATTCATTCGATACATGCTGCACATTACAACCCCCACCGCGGCCTGTCCTCTCCAAGATGCTATGGACTGCATTTGGTTCACTTGAGTGCCATTTGTCACAAAAACTGAACACCATGGACTGCCTTTTAAAGAGGATTCAATATATGCTCTCAGTCCCACAGCATATAAAACAGAAAATATTTGCCCAGCCTTTAAAGGGAGGGAGGAATGGAGCGGAAATAAAAACCTGAAATATGGTTGCCAGTTTTTTGCATGATGCTATACCATTTCGACACAGCTGTAATCATTTCTGTCTCTTCAGGAGGCGGCAAAAATTACATTCTTTGGAATTATCACAATAAACACTTTAATGCAAAAAAAAAAAAAAGCTCTGTGTGCTGCATTATACTTTGCTATGGCATGCTGGTTTGATACAAGTCCCCCCTGTTCCTGAGAAAAAATATGCGCATCAGTACACAGAAGGAAAAGATGCATCAGTGTTTGCTGAGAAGGGAGGAGGTCCATGCCTGCCACAATTGATGAGAAGTCCCAGCTAACCTTTTCCCATATTGGCATCATCTCCCTTGGGACTGGCAAGAAGTCTATCACAATTAGAGCTTTCATCCAGCACAGTAGATTTCATGCAGGCTGGCAAAGGTTCGTCTTTGGCAATTAATTCCATGTTTTATTCATCCCAGAATTCTTTAAAGCTGCAAATCAAAATGCCACCCTGTGCATTGCTAACTACTTTAGGAAGCACCAGGATTGCAAATAAAGGTGCTTTTTGCATACCAATCAGGTCAGCTCTTTTCAGAGGAGATGAATTTAGCTCTCTGTAATTTTCTCGCTTAATTGTATTTGCAGCGGTGCAGGCAAAAGCATCCTCTACCTCCAATTTACATTATGCAAAACAATTCATCCCTTCCCATTGCAGACCCAGAAGTGAGCCATACGTTGCCTCCTGAGACTAGGGAAGACATTGTTTGAACTGCCAATCCATATAAATTAGATTTATCTGGGGAGGGGGTAGAAAAAAGGGCTTAGATACCATAAACCACCAGAGAATAATCACCTCAGAGCCATGTGTGCACTGTAAATTCACTACTTAAAGGACAAATGTGGCAGCTGACCAAGCACATGTTGCTTAATTTATGTCCACACAATAATTATAAAAAAGGAAGAGACAATGTATTTCTCCTCCCTGCAACCTGGGTTTAATTCACCAAATAAGGCAATGTTCAGAACGAAGGCAGCATTTCTCCCTGTTGCACCATTGCCCAAGCATCTCTTTTAAATATATGGTCAAAGTTAGAAGGCTTTCCAACTGCAAGCATGGGGGGGAAATGAACATGGTCAATGAAATGCACATCTGCAGAAGGCACACTGGCTGTTATAATACTCTTGACAAAAGAAGGGCATCCGTACATAGTTGGATGTTGTGCCATTGTTGTGCTACGGCAACTGTTCTCAACTGGATTGTCTTGTCCACACTGGAAAATCCAGTTGTGAATTATTGATGTCGCACAATGGAGGTGCAACATCCAAAGATTTGCCAATGTAGCCAAAAGTCTGAAATCTTGCAAGCATCCATCAGTACCCCGCCATCCTCAGGCTCCACCCCCAAAATCTCCACGTATTTCCCAACCTGGAGCTGGCAACCCTGCAGATGTGATTGCTCCCAGGTGTCCTTCCCATGTTTGTAGAATCATTCAGACTTCTGGTACAGAGGAGCTGAGGGTGATGAAACAAGCTGGGTGATGTCTTGAGCGCAGAGGGGGGCACACGCCAAGCAAATTTGGTCAAATATGAATTAAGAGTCCATTACTGTTGTCCACTCAGTGGTAGGGATGACAGTGAAATGTTCACATTTCTCTGCCATCATAACTTCAGTGGGTAGTCATCCATCTGAAGCACACAGAGTTGTGAGGGGCCTCTTGCTACTGACTAGGGGCTAGGGGCCTCTTGCTAATGACTAAACTAGACTCCATACTTGTGACAATTCAGTCTCAGGAGGCCAGGGCCACAGAGAGCTGCCATGTACAAAGTTTGTAGGTTGGAGAAATAGGGTTGTCAACCTCCAGGTACTAGCTGGAGATCTCCTGCTGTTACAACTGATCTCCAGCTGATAGAGATCAGTTCCCCTGGAAAAAATGGCCGCATTGGCAATTGGACTCTATGGCATTGAAGTCCCTCCCCTCCCCAAACCCCGCCCTTCTCAGGCTCCACTCCAAGAGGGACCTGGCAACCCTATGGATAAATAAATAATAAGCAGATAAACAAAATGTAATGTCTAAAACATTCCTTAGAAACAATTAACTGTCTTAACGGCTTTTCAGTTTTTTGCCTCTGTATTCATGAAGCATAGAGTCTAGCTGAGATTTTCATGGTTTTTCATGAAAGCTATCGTGTTTTTTCCCCAGATTTGACATTTCAATACTCTGCATGCTCTACTACATGACTGGAGCCTTGAAGCTTTCAAGAATTCCTGTCTACCTTATCGCCAGATCTACAGAGAATCTGAACATTTTCAGGAATAGACGCTGTCTTTGAAACACCACAGGCTACTTCTTATTAGAGTACAGATCGGGCAAAATGGATCCATAGGGCCTGAGCAGCAGCAAGACACTTCCCACGTACCAGTTGGAAGAAGAAACGACCAGGCCAGAAGTGATGCTCCACAGCTGCTGAGAGAACGAGGCTCAGCTGGGCCACCGCAGGATTTAAAGTCCAGCAGTCAGGGAGAGGGGTGATAGAGAAGAATGAGGCTGTAGTCTATAGACAACAAAAGAGCAGCTTGCATATTGTCCATGCAACTCAGTTCTTAGCATTTAAGAGAAAAGTTAAAGCCTTTATTTAAATGTTGGTTCTAATGACAATATCATGCACTATAGTGCCAAATAAATACCATTTTTTAAATGTACATTATTTATAGTCAGAGTTTTTTTTTTTTTTTTTTTTACTAAGGCTGAAGTTGGATTATGGAGTGTAAATCTATATGACCACAGGATCCAATAAACAATGCAATAGTGCAGAAATAAGAAAACAAGTAGAAATCTGAAAAGAGATGAAATAAAGTATAAGCATTTAAACATGACATGTTACATGATGCAGAATTTACACAGGAGGAGCATACTTACAACAACAGACAGTAGTATAGTCCACAGACCTAGCAGGGGGGTGGAGCAGCAGCAGAGAGACAGGCTGAGGAGGCCAACACCTGCAGTGGAGTTGAGGAGACCCCAGAAGCTGTGGAAGATGCCAGGACAAGGAAATGGCATGGAGGCAAGCCAAGGGCCAGGGTGAAGTCAGCAGCGGGAGCAGGAGGCTGGGAGAGACCTGAGATGCCGGCAGACCCAATCCCAGGCTGAGAAGAAGCAGCCCGAGGAGAGCCTGAGCCAGAGGGAGGGGGTGGAACCATGGAAGGGACTTCTCACTTTGGGAAGGCGCACAGGTGGAGGAGTGAGCACGGGGCTAAGCATTGTACAAACTGTTTAGGTGCATAGATGTAATGCAGGTGGCCAGGGAGGGACTTGGGAGCCCTTATGCACAAGGCCACAGCAAGTAGTGACATTTGGTTTTCCCTTAGTATTAAATAAATTTAGGCCTTGCATGAAGGTTGCCATCCTCCAGATGGTGGCTGGAGAGCTCCTGGGATTACAACTGATCTCCATGCGACAGAGATCAGTTCATCTGGAGAAAACGGCCACTTCAGAAGATGGACTTTATGGCATCATATCCCATTGAAGTCCCTCCCCAAACCCTTCCTTCCTCAGGCTTAGGCTTCCCATTTATCCAGTTATGGTGAGCAATTGTCCGCCAATTCACTGGGCTACCTGCTGCCCCTCAACTAGTCAGCGGGTGGAAGCAGGCCAGCTGAAGCAATCCACACACACGGCGTGATGATGTCACTTCCGGGTTTACCCTGGAAGCACTGGCTTTGCGATGGAGACACTCTAAAATTCTCCCCTCAAAACTCTATGGTTTCCTTGGAATTTTGGGAGGACACCCTCCAGCCCCACCTCCATGAAGCTTCTGCTGGTGGTGAGAGGGGACCTGGCAACCCTCCTCAGGCTCCACCCCCAAAGTCTCCAGGTATTTCCCAACCTGCAACTGGCACCCTTAAGCATGAGATAATGAAGTTGAAGGGAGAACCAGTGACTTAGCACATTTTGGATTCTGACAATTGTATGGTGTACGTCTGATTTTAAAAAATCCTTTTGTGAGCTTATTTCAGAATTGTTCTTTTTGGTAGATTGTATTTATTCGATCTCATTAATGGTCCCAGTGATGTTGCAGGGACTTTTCTACTCAAGATATCATTCAGAATGACTAAACTAAGTGGATTAGAATTAGTAGTAGCAAATATTCTCCTGCAAAGCAAAAATGGGCCCAGTTCTTCCAACGTGAAATTAATGTCTTTAATCACCTTTGGCATTTGCAGAAAGAAAGACCATTGAGCAAGGAATTTATCATGCAGCTCATTTGCTTCAGAATCCAAGGGAAACATTATGAACATTGGGCCGTTTACCTATGATAAGCTAATTAATGCAAATGCCACACATATATTCCATCCCATCTCTGTCGCTTTAGCTTGTTTGTTTTATGGGATTGAAATCCTGCTTAATATGCATTAGCCTTGACAGTAAAACAACAGAGGTGGTAGGAGAAACGGAGGCACTACCTGTTCCAAATCAACTTTGTAATGCCTGCTCTGGCGCCTCTTATTTACAGCCAATTTTGAGCAACTCATTAGTTATGCTGCATTGAGCCCAAAATGTCATCTCAGGAAAAATGCAAACACTCTGCAGTCTACGGAGGAAATTGTTCTGTGCTGTGGAATATATATATATATATTCCTTTACAAGAAGTGTTTCAAAATCCTTATCAGAGCAGGAACAGTCAGATTTGGATGGGGAAGCAAATTTGTACATCAGCGTTGTGAATAAGTGCCATCAAGCTCAGAGAATAAAATTTTTCTAGTTGGCTAAAGAGGTATAATTAGAGATCTGGCTCATGGGATTATGGAGATTAAAATGTGGAAATGGCTTTTTTTTAAGGCTTCTATCTTTTCCTCTCTTAATCCTATACAATCCCTTCTCTTTGTGATTATGAAGTTTTTAAAAAATGTTGTGTTGGTATTAGAAATGATCTTCCATGTGATTATGCAGTTTTTTAAAACTTTGTATGTCAGTATTAGGAATGATCTTCTAATGAACTTTTGCATAAGGGTTAGCCTGTGTCTCATAGATCCCAGTGTTCCCTTTTTTTGTAAACAACCCTATGGGGATAGATCACAATGGGTAGCCGTGTTAATTTCTGTAGCAGTAGAAAAGAGCAAAAGTCCATCGCTTCTCAGCCTTTTGGCTAAGATAAAGTGTGTAGCAAGAGTCCAGTAGAACCTTAAAGGCGAACAAAATTTCTGGCACAGTAGGAGCTTTCGTGAGTAGGGTTGCCACTTGCCAGGCCCCTCTTCACCACCGGCGGGAGGTTTTTTGGGTGGAGCCTGAAGAGGGCGGGGTTTGTGGAGGGGAAGGTCTTCTATGCCATAGAGTCCAATTGCCACAGCGGCCATTTTCTCCAGGTGAACTAATCTCTATTGGCTGGAGATCAGTTGTAATAGCAGGAGATCTCCAGCTAGTACCCGGAGGTTGGCTACCCTATTCTTCCCTATGAGGTTTTACTAAAACCAACAGAGAAAAATGCATACAATAAACACTGGAAAATTGCCCGTCTTCTGAATTAGTGAGCATCCAGATTCTGCCACCTGTGGCCGGTGAGCTGCTTGGATGCAGCCTGGAGAAGACAAAGTGTTAACTCCATATGCAGCATTACACAGATGGGACTTTTGGAAGCACAGGCACCATTTTGATCTGTGCAAAAGTAAACCGGCCGTTATCTGTTGGGGATGGTTTCCTTGGGAAGTGGGATAGTGCCAGCTAGGGCTGTGCAAAAAAAGAATTTCTGGTAAATTTCAGGTTCCGGTTTATTGAACCCAATTTTTTTCAGGAAATCCGAAATAAGCCAAATACCCATACCGATAAATAGGTATTTTGGCTTTATTTCCAGGGTTCCCGAAAAAAATTCTGGTCCATTATAGAATATATGGTTTTTCTTTTTTTGAGGAGCTCTGGAAGGGTATTTTTCAAGGTAAAGGCTGTTACCGCACTAGGTATTCCCAGCAATGTATTAAGAGTTTGAAAATGTTATAAAAAATACTGTTCACACTTTCTATGTATTCCCACCAATATATTAAGAGTTTGAAACTGTTATAAAAAATACTGTTCGCACTTTGTTTGGCCCCTTTAGCTGTGAAGACGTCTTCCAAACATTTTTTAGCCGTAGTATCCAAAAACCCTTTTAAAGCGATGTTTTTTATAACATTTCCAAACTCTTGATACATCACTGGGAATACCTGGTGCGGTAACAGCCAAAGTCATCAAATTTTCAGGGTAGCTGCAAGGGACTCTCCTTGCATGAACCCCAAAGTTTGGTAAAGTTTGGAACAGGGGGTCCAATTTTATGGGCCCTCGAAGGGGTCACCTCCCTCCTCCATAGAAAAGCATGGTAAAATTTACCATGGCACATTCTCAGTTTTAATATTCAGCTTAAATCAACCCCCCCCCCCAAAAAAGCTGAAAAGGCCTTTTTTGGGTTTATTTTTGGTTCGGGTTGACTAATACGCCCAGCCCTAGTGCCAGCTAGCTCTGTGCTGCTTCTCAGCCACAGGGTCATGCATGCCTCAGATGCAGCATCACAAACCCATACACTTGGAATGTATTACCCACACATGCAAGCAAAGCTCAACTTGGATGTTATATTTTGCATTCTTAATGGTTATTAATGCTCATAAAGCTGGAGAGTATCTTGTACTCTCTTTAGAGCACGTGGTGCAGAAGCACTGGGGAAGAAAACAAAAGAAAAGTTACACTACAAAGATTGCTCTGTAGGAAGTGAGAAAATCACTCTGCTAGGTGACAGCTGGTAGCTTATTGCAATTTTCTAAAGAATGGCACATGAATTTGAAATTAGTCGAAACCAGTGCTAAATGAAACAAAATGGATCATGTAAGTATTAATAAAGGAATGTCCTGAAGATTAAGCGCTCACTTTCTGGCTGCCCCCTCCAAAAGGACCTCAAAAAGAATGACTTCAACCCTTTTCCCATATAGCACACAATCATCTCTGCGTATTTCTATTCATATACAGCATTCTGACATGAGTCACTCCATCCAAGCACACTGCTCACTACTCAGTCATTCCCTGTATGGGTGCTATCGACAGACCCATTCACATATAGATGTACCACTGACCTTCCTCATTCACAATAACCACTCATACAAATGTTCACTCATACATTTGTTCATTCATTTAAGATCTAGGAACAAAGTGAAGGAGGTTCAACTACCAGGAAAGCTGTGAATGGGAGGGTATTCTTGTTCATACACCAAACTCTATAGTCATTGATATCTCAAGTGGAGGGCCAACACACATTATCCTAAACAATTTTCCAGGCTGCAGATGGCATGATGCCTTTTATTTTCTTCTGTTCTTTTAAAAAATTATTTTGTGGTCTTCCTGTTTGTTGAGGATTTTTATTATTCCTGCATTGCCAGTGTTGTGTCCTTAATGCTAGGTATTAGAATAAGGAGGCAGAATAACTTTACCCAGATAGCCCAGGCTAGCCTGATCTCATCCGATCTCAGAAGCTAAGCAGGGGTGACCCTGGCAAGTACTTAGAAGGGAGACCTCCAAGGATTACGAGAGTCCTGACACGGAGGCAGGCAATGGCAAACCACCTCTGAATGTCTCTTGCCTTGAAGATGTACCTTGTACCAATGAAAGATACCACCTTTAGCTGAGTGGAATAGTGTGATGCAACCCAGTATCTATTATCTGGATACATTCGGAAGGCATTGCAAGATTGATACCACTGCTTCATGCAGATGCCATGGGAGAACACATTAGGGCAGGGGTGTTGAACTCATTTGTTATGAGGGCCAGATATGACATAAATGTTACTTGGTTGTTCCGGACCATGCCTCATTAGCCCAGGTTGGGACTGGGGGAGTGGCTGCCTTGGCTAGTGAGCCCACAGCAGGTTTGCCAGCCCACATAGGGACTGAGGGGTGGCTGCCTTGGCTGGCATGCAGGCCAGATAAGAGCTCTCAAGGGGCTGGATCTGGCCCGTGGGCCGTATGTTTGGCACCTCTGCCTTATGGCTATTGAAAGACAATAAACACCTTGGTTTCACCTTGCCAAGAAGCTAGACCCAATGGAATGAAGAAATCTTGTGGCTGATAATACTGAATATATAAACTATTAGAACTCCATTTTTATTCTGGTTAGTATGATATTGAAAAACCCTTTCCAATTTCCAGCCTCACTAAAGGCAAATCTACACGACTGACTGCTTTAATAGCAATTTCCTGTCCTCAACAAATCCTGAGACCCATAAGTCTGTCAGGGAAGCTAGGAATCCTGGAGAAAATTCTAAGCACTCCCATGAAACAACAGTTCCAAAGAATCTTTGTTAGGAAGCCATGATACTTAATGCTGTCATAAACCAATATAGGCATATAGAACAGATCTAACTGAAAGAACGAATATTATACTACCGAGTCAAACATTTTCAGTATTATCCCCGTCGTCTTTCCAAGCCATTTTTATGGAGATAGAATTCTACTGGGACCCATGAGCAAACTCTTACTTATCTAGGCCCTCTGAGAAAGCTTTGCCAAAATCAACTCAGAACTAACACTGGCCATTTTGTTTCCATAACCATGAGCAAGTAGGCTAACACATCTGGATGTTCCATCCAGAAATTACACTTTTGGCTTCAGCTGTCCCCTTTCAGGATAAATATATTAGCTCTCTAGTGTTGATTTAACTGCTTGACAACTTCTTTAGGTGTGAAAGTGGCCCTTTGCCAATCCAAATTTTCTGTTTCTTCTTTAATATAAACCGTTGCCTTGAAGTGCCCCAGGCTCGTTCAATGAACAAATGGACTTGTTTATATAAAACAGACTTGGTGAACATTTCCACATGATTTACAGTTTACTTTCAGACTCTCCCATTGCCAGAAATTTTCTCAAGAGCTTAGGGTGGGATTAAAAGTATGTTTCAGTGCTGCGGCCTATGCTCACCTCTTAGCACAGAATTGGGATGGGGAGAAAAAAACCCCTCATTTGATGATAACATAAGGTTTCATGCAGTGGAGGCCTGTTTCTCACTGGTACTTAAACATTCACATTGTCTTCTCAAAGAAGAGTATCCAAACGACATGACCTGGTAGTTATGGGTGATTTCAACTTCCCTGATGTGCTCTGGGAGACAAACTCTGCAAAGCGTCCACAGTCACACAAGTTCCTGACCTGCCTTGCCATAGGGTTGCCAGGTCCCTCTTTGCCACTGCCGGGAGATTTTTGGGGTGGAGCCTGAGGAGGGTGGGGTTTGGGGAGGGGAAGGACTTCAATGCCATAGAGTCCTATTGCCAAAGTGGCCATTTTCTCCAGGTGAACTGATCTCTACCAGCTAGAGATCAGTTGTAATAGCAGGAGATCTCCAGCTAGTACCCAGAAGTTGGCTTTGCCAACACTTTTCTTTATCAAATACTAGAGGAAGCTACGAGGGGTTCAGCCATACTCGACTAAATATTGACCAACAGGCAAGAGATGGTAGATGAAGTGAAGGTGGTGGGAACCATAGGGGGAAGTGACCGCGTCCTCCTAGAATTCCTTTTGATGTGGGGGACCAAGGAAGTTCATAGTTAGTAGGGCAGACTTTAATAACCTCAGAGGCATGATGACAGTCATTTCATGGGCAAGAGTGCTGGAAGAGAAAGGAGCAAGTGAAGTTAGCCTATGCTAACTATATCAAATAAATTGGGATAGTATAAATATAAGAGAAGACTTTATCAGTGGCCTAATGACAGAACTGTTGGAAGATTTGGAAAGGACCAGAAGAAACAAAGGAAGCACTGGAGGAAGGAGAGCCATGCCTAAAGAAGGAAAAAAATGGACTATCCCAATTACAGGAGTCTTGCTGCAAGAATGACAGTAAAACCCTGGTTTGGTAAATTGACTGTAGTTTCCTGTACTCAAGTCAAAGTCTGGCTCACCATGGAGAGTTCTCACAGTATTATTTTTCCTCATAAATATACTGCCTAAGGGACAAGCATTAGAATGGAGCAGGCCAATGCCTTGACGCATTGGTAAGGAAAACTAGTGAACCCCTTCTTGTAGATTTTGGAGACTTATTCACTTGTCTGGGTGGCTTGAGGATCAAACATTCGGCTGTTGCCACATATAAATGACACCAGCAGTTGGTCTCCAACGCCAGAGCCATTAACTTTGGCACCAGGGTAAAGAACACACTGGGTTTGCCAGTTCATGTCCCCTGATATTACCTTCACTTTTATGAACTTGGCACTTGAATTACTTACATGGCTTCTGTTTATCTTGCGCCAATTAGGTAATTCAATGTTGTGCCAGCCAATTACTAGAGAACACAAAAAAAACCCTCGCAAATGAGCAAAGTTTGTAGGCTTTTAAAACAATCCTGTGAAGAACGCAGGCGGAAAAACCCTTTGTAGAATCCACACTAGAGACCTTACAGGATATGAGCTAAGCAAAGGGCATCGTTCAGCTATTAAAAATTCTCCATCTGGGGGATCAGGCAGGCAAGATCTCTGTAGAAGACAGCTTGGTATTGTTTCCAAAGATCCCTTTGAAAGAAATTTCAGTACAGCTACATGGAACATTAACACGTTCTCTCAGATTTCATGTGTTTCAAATGCAAGTTTCTCTTCCAGAGGCTTTTTATGTTATTAAAATACATAAATCAGTTGACAGACCGGGTCAGCTACTGTATAGGCCCCCTTTAACTGTGAAATACTGCTGCAAGCCCTCACAGACCAGAGCCGGTCTGATTACACACTGACTTATTTTCTTGCGCATTCCACGGTGAAACGGGGAGAGGAGGAAAATTTTACTTCAGGCACGGAGCATGAGTTCCAGCTAGACTTGGAGTCTCTCCAAAGTGTGAGAAAGTAGCCAAGAGGGAGTCCCTTTGCAAAAAAAGAGAAAAAAAGGACCTTCCCATCCAGACCAAGAACTGGCAACTTGGCCTGTTTCTCAGCAGATTAATACTTGTATTTTTTCCAGCTATGGTACTTGTTTCATAGCAAATCCCCACATGATTTGCACAAACCGGGCTAAAACAGAAAGTCTCCTCTAGTCAGCATGGCCAAATACAGGATATGGAAAACTGCTACATTACCCCAGTCAGTTACCATGATATGGACTGCAATCCCCAGCATTCTTAAGAACATAAGAACATAAGGAAAGTCCTGCTGGATCAGACCAAGGCCCATCAAGTCCATCAGTCTGTTCACACAGTGGCCAACCAGGTGTCTTACTTAGGTGTAAGCCCCAATAAATACAACAGGACTTCCTTCTGAGTAGACATGCATAGGATTGAGCTGACATTTCAGAAATAAAACAGAACATGATCTTTTATGACTCACGAGATACTATGTATGGAACTGGCCCTTGAAAGGTAAGGCATAATTCTAAGAGTAACCAAGTGTAAAGGACACCAGAGCTTCTCCCCTGAGATAGTCATGCAATGGAAGGACTTCAGGCAAGTGCAGATTGCCATACTCTGGTAAGGAACGCTTCCCCTGCCAAAATTCTTTGACCTATGATCCTTTGTCCTACGATCCAGTGTGGTGTAGTAGTTAAGAGCAGTAGTTTGGAGCAGTGGAGTCTGAACTGGAGAACCGGGTTTGATTCCCCACTCCTCCACATGAGTGGCGGATGCTAATCTGGTGAACTGGGCTGGTTTCCCCACTCCTACACATGAAGCCAGCTGGGTGACCTTGGGCTAGTCACGGCTCTGTCAGCCCCACCTACCTCACAGGGTGTCTGTTGTGGGGAGGGGAAGGGAACGTAATTGTAAGCCAGTTTGATTCTCCTTCGAGTGGTAGAGAAATTCGGCGTATAAAAACCAACTCTTCTTCTTCTTCTTAAAACCCCATTGCATCCTATCACTAAGAGCAATGGATATAGTGTGGTGTTTTTCATATGAGGATAGGCTTGTGTGGTTTCCCTGTGGCTGCTGAGGCTGCCGAACCACGCAACAGCAACAACAAAGCTTCAATGTGGCTGGACTCCATGTATTTTCCTTGCCCCGTCCCCTGGCAGCAGCCACTATGACCACGTACCACTGGGAGCTTTTCCCAGTTTTTTTTTTAAAAAACGGCAATTGAATATTGTCACAGCATCATAATATTATAGCATTCTATCAGGTTCTCTGGTCCATACTCATGGGCAACACTCCAGATTTCCTACAGTGTTTCCCAAAACATAAATCCAAATACATAAATCAGTTGACAGACTAGGTCAGCTACTGTATAAACCCCATTTAATAAAGTGGGGGAGGGGGTAACTGCTACTGGGGGTCTGGGACAGGGAAACTGCAGGGTAACCTGCCCAATGGAAGCATCATTACTATCAGAGACATGTTGGCAGAGTGGAATTTTGTTCATCAATGGCCATGCTGGGAAGAGCATCCAGGTTTAAGAGGTGAAAGCATTTATTTAGAAAGTTACATTATTGGATATAGCTAAAGTGAGAAGAGGGAAGTCAACCTGAGAGTTGCATTCTAGAAACAAGGAAACAATGTTTAGCAGATTTGGAAGAAGGGTAGCAACTTTATCCCCTTCTTAACTAGCATATTTGGTGATCCCTGTAAAAGCTGAATAGTCCACCTTACCCTGAGCTCACCAGAGCTTGGCTGTTAAGCAGGGTTGGCCATGGTTAGTACTTGGATAGGAGACCACCAAGGAGACAGGGTTTGCTATGGGGAGGAAGGCAATGGCAAACTAACAACCACTTCTGCTTTTCTCTTGCCTGGAACACCCTGTGCATGAGCATGCCACAGTGCATTCTTCTTCTCCGTAGGAGCTGACTTCTTTTATACGCTTGACTGTTGTATGTTCCAACAGGAAGAGAAGGTGTGAAGATTTTTTTTTCCCATCCCAAGCACCTTGCCTACAAGGAAAAATGGTTTGATTGCTTTCGAAATGGCTGAAAAGCAGGGTATGATACCATTTAAAATATAAACAAATAACTTCTTTCTGACACCTACTGCTATGCGTTGTGTAGAACATCTCAGAAACTTTGTGACATTTCTCTGGGAATCCTTAAATGTACAGAAGAAAACATGGCTCATTCAAAGACACAATTTTTGAAGAATCATAGAGTTGGAAGGGATCACCAGGGTCATCTAGTCCAACCCCCTGCACAATGCAGGAAATTCACAACTAACTCCCCCCTCCACACCTCCAGTGACCCCTACTCCATGCCCAGAAGATGGCCAAGATGCCCTCCCTCTCATCATCTGCTTAAGGTCATAGAATCAGCATTGCTGGCAGATGGCCATCTAACTTCTTCTTAAAAACCTCCAGGGAAGGAGAGCTTACCACCTCCTGAGGAAGCCTGTTCCACTGAGGAACCACTCTGTTAAAAAATTCTTCCTAATGTCTAGACGGAAACTCTTTTGATTTAATTTCAACCCATTGGTTCTGGTTGACCTTCTGGGGCAACAGAAAACAACTTGGCACCCTCCTCTATATGATAGCCTTTCAAGCACTTGAAGATGGTTATCATATCCCCTCTTAGTCTTCTCCTCTTCAGGCTAAACATACCCAGCTCCTTCAACCTTTCCTCATAGGACTTGGTCTCCAGACCCCTCACCATCTTTGTTGCCCTCCTCTGAACATGTTCCAGCTTGTCTACATCTTTCTTAAATTGCAGTGCCCAAAACTGAATGCAGTACTCTTGGTGAGGTCTAACCAGAGCAGAGTAAAGAAGCCAGCTTTCTCTCAGCCACCCCTTACAAAATACTCTATCTTATTCAAACCTCCTGGTCCTTTGAGAGGACTTTAAAACCCGGAAACAAAATAAATCAAAATGCTCTTGTGCTTGTAACAAAATCAGTTTCCCCTACTCTGCTTACTACCCCAAAGCCAAATACAACAGTAATAACTCAAACACCGAGAAAAAGAAATACTTACCCCATCTTCCTTCTTTTATATTGTAATTGTTTAATTGCTCTCTCTCCAGATCCTCCCATTGCTTAGTTGCCTCAACAACAATCACCTTGAGGATTTTGAATCCATACTAAAGAAGTCAGTTCCCATTATCTTGCTTCTGCGAGATTTAAAGCCTTGCTGCCAAGCCTTAACCTTACCACAAATGGTAAACTGTAGACAGCTGAAATGTGGGTATGCAATCTCCCAAATCCCAGCCAGCCCGGGGCTCTTAACATTTCAGAATTCTGAAGTCACCAAAAAGACAATCAGATTCCCCCCCCCTTTCTGGCCTTGGTTCACATACACACACTTCTCCATTTCCCATTGCACAGAGTGGCTCCCAAACATCAGATAAAAATGTGGGGAAGAAAGACTTGTGGGAGGCAGCTGTTAAAATCATAATCATGGGTGCATGAAAATATAAAAGCATTATACATCTGGGATTGTTTATATTTGCATCTGAATCTTTGAACCCTTAGGATGAAGTAGGGTTGCCAACCTCCAGGTGGAAATTGGAGTTCTCCTGGAAGAACAATTGATCTCCAGACTACAGAGATCAGTTTCCCTGGAGAAAATGGCGGCTTCGGGGCCAGGGTCTATGGCATCACATCCCTGCCAAGCATCCTTCCCTCTCCAAACTCCACCCTCTTCAGGCTCTGCCCCCAAATCTTCGGGAATTTCCCAACGCAGAGGTGGCAACCCTTGGATACAGTATAGTTACAAGCTGAAGAAACAATTGGAAATGTCATTGCAACCCTTAAAATCTTTGCCTCCAGGGAGCTTTGAGTTTCGAAGGTTTATGCCCTGATAACCTCGTAGGTCTCTACATTCTTGGTGACTAGAGCAAGCTGATTTTTCCTCCTTATTTTCCCCCTTTGACTGATACACTCAGCATTTCATCCATTTTGGAGCATTTTCTGTTCTCATCAGGCTGATTCCTTACATTTTTGTCTTTTGGTTTACTTTACAATATCGTGCTATTCTATATACTTAGGAGTAGGGTTGGGTATATTGATAAACTTGAACCGAAAATAAACCTGGAAAAGGCCTTTTCAGCGTCTTTTGGGTTTAATTAAAGCCGAATATTAAAACTGGGAATAAATCTGAAGCTGGATAGCCTTACAAATAGGTATTCAGCTTTTTTCAGTTTCAGCTTTCCTCAGGTTTTATCTATGGGAATTGTTTTATGAGCTCAGGGGGAGGCATTTTTGGAGATAGAGTTCCCAAATTTTCAGGGTAGGTTCAAGGGACTCTCCTTGCATAGTCTTCTATGGTTGGAAAATGATCTCACATGGGGGAGTGGAGTGTTATTGCAGCAGGAAGCTCCATTCTAACTTGTACATAGTCATAAGAAAACATATGCCGAACCTTTGTATGTACAAGTGTGCATGGATAGGGCTCTCTTGCATTATACATGCATTCTAATGGACACATATAATTTGGTTTCTCTTTTACAGCCTCTTTTGTTTTTCAGTTTTGTGCGGTGTCCAGTGGTTTTAGATGGTTTATAAATTAATCAATTAAACAAAATTAAACAATTTCTAACAATGTAACAATGGCCAGGCTAGAACACTAAACTAATAAAATATTATGTATCCAGGCAGATCTTAGGTAGGTTTGTCGGGCTTGTTAGCAGTATTCTTATCCTGTTCTGTTGACTACAATGGTTATTTGCCATTGGTAAACCAGTTCTCCATGTATTTATCCAACTGTTTTTCAGTTTTGGGCAGTGCCTGAAAGGGGGTTCTTTTTCTTTCTTCCATAATTTGGTTTCTTTTTTATAGCTTCTTTTGCTTTTCAGATTTGTGCAGTGTCCAATGGATTTAGATAGTTTATAAATTAAACCAATTCTCCATATATTTATCCAACTTTTTAAAAAAATATGCTCTTTGCTATCATAGTATCCTGTACCATGGAGTTCCATAGACCTTTTATGCACTGCATTTATTTTATTTTAAACTAGATACTGATTATTTTTTACATTTTCTCTCTCTCTCTCTCTCTCTCTCTCTCTCTCTCTCTCTCTCTCTCTCTCTCTCTCTCTCTCTCTCTCTCTCTCTCTTTCTCTCTAACACAAACACACACACACAAATGTAGTCCTAGATTTACCACACAGTTGTCCCTTTTTTTAAAGGTAGGAAGGCCCAGCTGTTTGCACAGAACCCATCACCCAGATTTCTGCTGGTCCTTTTTCTATACCTTTTTTGGTTCCTTCCTGCTATCTTTCCAAGACCATGTCAGTCAACATTGGTGAAGGTTTCCCTGCCAACAGTTCACATGGTCACAAATTGCTATAAATGTACAGCGTTTCTCTTCTCGGAGTACGTCAGAATAAAGACAATGTCAACAAGTAATAGGCTCTCAGCTTGTGGTCGCAGAGTCAACAGGAAGATTGATGAAAGGGGTGTTACTACACTTCATTCAGAATCATTTTCTTTCCTTTTAAACACAACAGTCTAAAGACAGGTAAATAAAGCTGTGTGTAGGCATAAAGGTATAACAAGTTGTAACAGCTTTACTTGTGGTCATTGTTGAGAAGTGGCCACAAAACCGGCATTTGTGTGGAACAACCAGCAATTATACCCTGTTATTTTGGCTTTGACTCTGTTAACCACAATGAGTAATTGCTGTTGATTTGCACTGAGTACTAATTTAGTGGCTACCGTGAATGTATGAGAGAAAGATGAGGTATGCATTCTATGTGTTTGAGGCTCATCATGCTATGACTTTTGAGTTTTATGGAGTTGTATAAGCCTTTTTGGATGTTAGATTTCAGGGCTGCAACTAGGGCTGTCGATTCGGTTCGACCCAAACCAAAAAACAGCTGGATTTCCCTCGATTGGGCAGTTTTTCGGTTCGGATTGAACCGGTTCGGATTGAACTCAAAAAAGGGGAGATAACGGGGAGCCGAATTCGGTGAGTTCGGGGTGTTCCTGAATAAATTCGGTGAATTCGGGCCCTTTAAACAGATCTGCGCCTTCCAGCTGGAAGGTGCAGATCTGTCCCCCCCCCGCGCGCACCTTCAGGGAGCTTTCCTGAAGGCGCGCGGGGGGTCTTTAAACAGATCTGCGCCTCCTGGCCGGGAGACACAGATCTGTTTAAAGACCCCCCGCGCGCCTTCAGGGGGCTTCCCTGAAGTCCCGGGAAGAGGGGCGGGGGGGGGTCTTTAAACCCCTCTGCGCTGCCTGCACAGACAGCGCAGAGGGGCTTGAAAACCCATCCCCCCTCTTTCCGGGAGTCCCGGGAAGAGGGGCGGGGGGTCTTTAAACCCCTCTGCCCTGCCTGCACAGACAGCGCAGAGGGGCTTGACAACCCATCCCCCCTCTTCCCGGGAGTCCCGGGAGTCCCGGGAAGAGGGGCGGGGGTCTTTAAACCCCTCTGCGCTGCCTGCGCAGACAGCACAGAGGGGCTGACAACCCATCCCTCCTCTTCCCGGGAGACCCGGGAAGAGGGGTGGGGGATCTTTAAACCCCTCTGCGCTGTCTGCGCAGACAGTGCAGAGGGGCTTGACAGCCCGGGAAGATGGGTGGGGGTCTTTAAACCCCTCTGCCCTGCCTGCGCAGACAGCGCAGAGGGGCTTGACAGCCTGGGAAGAGGGGTGGGGGGTCTTTAAACCCATCCCCCCTCTTCCCGGGAGTCCCAGGAAGAGGGGTGGGGGTCTTTAAACCCCTCTGCCCCCCGGGCCTTCACGCGCTTCCTTGAAGGCGCGCGGGGGGGGGGTTTAAATAGATGTGCGCCTCCCAGCCGGGAGGCACAGATCTATTCCACGCCCCTCCCGGGACTCCCAGGAAGAGGGGGGATGGGTTTTCAAGCCCCTCTGCGCTGTCTGCGCAGGCAGGGCAGAGGGGTTTAAAGACCCCCGCCCCTCTTCCCGGGACTTCCTGAAGGCGCACGGGGGGTCTTTAAACAGATTTGTGTCTCCCGGCCGGGAGGCGCAGATCTGTTTAAAGACCCCCCGCACGCCTTCAGGAAAGCTCCCTGAAGGCGGGCGGGGGGGGGGGAGATATGTGCCTCCTGGCCGGGAGGCACAGATCTATTTAAAGACCCCCCGCGTGCCTTCAGGGAAGCTGCCTGAAGGCGCCCGGGGGGGCGAATTTCCCCCCGAACTCCAGATCTCACCCGAATTTCAGGGATCCGAAGCGGGGAGTTCGGACTTCGGCATGGCCCGAATCAAAACGGGCCGAATTTTGCCGAATCTGAATTATACCGAATTTTTTTTCAACAGCCCTAGCTGCAGCCACACGACAGGAGTGCACAATACCTGCAGTCCTCCCAATACATGCAGTGGCCATTTTGTGCAAATGCAGCAACAAACATGTTTTCCATACGCATAAGGTTTCAATATGTGCACACGGACTTCTGGATTTTTGAGGGAACATAATTACATGTACCAACGTTACATGTACTTATGCCCACATGGAAAATAGGTGTGCGGCCCCATTCATACAAAATGGTAACCGCACATATTGGGAGGAAGATGCACAGCATACACTCTCATTGTGTCCAGCTGGAACTCCAAACCTGAACATCTGAAAAGGACTATAGTGTCCATCATATGGACAGTATCACACTCCGCCACATATAGATCCTTCTTTTCAGCTTTGGTGCTCTGATTTATAGCTGGAAAGAAGGGAATTATCGAGACTCCCGTTGGGCATTCAGCGCTTGACCCTTAGGTCAAAACTGTCATTTGAGGTGTCAACTAGTGACAAGACAGTGGTGTGGGTGGTTTTTTCAGGGTGACCCAGGGGTGAAAGGCTCTGTATGCCATTTGCACAAAGCAACCCCTTCACATTGACTTGGTATGGTTGTTATATCATCATATGCACGCAGGATTTTTTTTCTTGTTCTTTCACACTGCGGCTACAGAACCGAAGATGAGTTTCAGATGCTCTGTGGATCATATTTTCTGCTTCAATGGAACGCCACATCCATGGCACATTGTTGGATTGGAGATTAATGGCCTGGGATTATTTAATTTGTTAAACATCAACTACAACAACAAAACAACCTTTCAGTCATAGATATCAATGGAATTTAAGTGCTTAACTTTGACTGGGTTATTCCCTTTGCTAGAAGTATAGCAAATGTCCAGCCCATACTAATAATATAGATTTTGGGAGAAAAAATTATATATATATTATATTTTATATATATATTATATTTTATATATATATATATATATATTATATTATATATATATATATATATATAAAGTGACAAAAATAACATTAGATGTCACTTTTTTAGGAAATGGAAATGGTAACTTAGGTGATTCTGTGGACAAACCAATGCCACATTGATTCTGTAGCTTGCATTTGATAAAGTATGGCAGATATGTTTGTGGGGACTTCTCTGAAACCATCAACGGACACTCCCTCACACACAAAGTTTGGTAAATGCTGCTTCTGGAAGGACAATCCCAATTAACAGTGCCATCCTAAGCAGAGTTACACCCTTCTAAGTCATGGACTTATAGTCAAAATAGACGACACCCTGTCCCCAAGTTGGCTGTGGGGATCTGATGTCATTTTAGAGCCAGGATTTTTCTTTTTCCAAATGCTATGGGGGCCCAGTATTAGTGCAGACCATTGTGTGTGTGTGGGGGGGATAAGAGTTTTCTGTGTCCCCCAATAATGTTTTCAACAGCTTAAACCCAACATTGCTATGAATTAGTGGCAACCAAAAGCCAGGTATCTCTGATGACTTTGAGCAACTCCCCTCAAAGTATTTTCATATCAGTTCCTTAAAATTGTCATCTTTTATTTGTGAAGCTGAAAAAGATCATGCCATGCCTTTTTTTTCCATAAGCTACAATAACCAGATTTCCTTCATTGGATTGTTAAAGGGATAAAGGTAAAATGTATAGTTTGCTCGATGCTGCTGTAGTAGGATTGTTCACTGGTAGAAAGTTGAAACTACAGATCTGTTTTCAAAAATGGTTCTCATTTTGTTATAAGGCATGTTCCTGGGATAATAGGGAATGGACTGGAGTAGTAGACCTATGATAACACTTTCACACAAACATCCCTTAATCTCAAATGTTTGGGGGGAGGTGGAAGAGAGAAAGAAAGACAGAGAGAGAGAGAGAGAGACAAAGAGAGAGACAGGAAGAGACAGAGAGAATGCAAAGCCTACGCTAATTATTCACCAGACAAAAACACAGGACAGAGTTGCAAATATTTATTGGCAGGCCATATGGGGTTCCATTTAGGGAAATCTGAGGGCATTTGCCCCTCTCTCCCCAGTGGTTCAGAACATATGTGACTTCTAGCCAAGTCACTGGTTCTCATACACTCTTTATTGTACAAATCCCTAATATAGTGCCCAAATGTACTATGACACCCGCTGATGTATTTCCTGCCATTCACTTGCTTCTTGTGGGGCGGGGGGAGATATCCAAAATGTCTTGACTAGAACAATAAAATCCAGGGAGTTTCAGATAATTCCCTGCCATCTGACTAACTAGAGAAATAAGAGCTCATCTCCAGCAAGAGTGTCACAGACATGCAGCCTCAGCTTGGCTGAGGGATGTCAGCTAGGGTTGCCATCCTCCCAGGGGTGGTGGCCAAGCTCCCACCCCCAGGCTCCAGGCCCTGCTGGGCTTCTTCGCTTTGGTAAGAGCAAGAGGCAGAGGCAGGGAGTGATGGGGTGCACCACTGTGATGTCATCTCCAGTTTGTACCCAGAAGTGATGTCATTATACTCTAGGAATTCACACACCTCTATGATAAAAGCTATGGAGATGAGTGAATTCCTAGAGTGTTGTGGAAGGGAAGGCGATTGTAAGCCGAGACTCCTTACGGTAGAGAAAAAGCGGGGTATAAATACCAACATCTTCTTCATCACTTCCAGGTACACACCAGAAATAACATCACAGCACCATGTGAAATCATTCCATGGAGCTGCCTGCCCTGCAAAGGCTTCTGCTGGTTGCCAGCACTTATCTGGTCATGGAATCCTTTCCTGTGTTCATGTAGGAAGAAAATCCTCTCTATTGGAAAAAGAAACCAAACAATGTCTCTTGTTCAGAGCAGAGACTATTCTGACTTTCCTCTGCCCTCCTCAGTGAAGGAAGTACTTCAGAAAAGCCCAGGAGGCCCTGAATGTAGTGCCCATCTAACCCAGCATCTTGTTTCTCTTGGTGGTAAAACCAGTTGCCCTGGAATACCAACACTGCTGTTGTCTATCAGCAGTGCCCTTTCAGAAACCTGTAAGATGGTGCTTGGTTTGGGATGCCCAAAACTTGGTGGAACCTCTCAACATTTTATGATTGGCTCTTCACTAATAGCAGCTACTTGGTAGTGCCACCCACTACCCTTTCTTAGAATTCCAAGAGTGCTCATGGACTCAACAAGGTTGTCTTCACTGATGTGCATGCAAGTCAAAGTCCATATCAATTTAATTAAAGCCCAAGATGGTTGGGGATTTCATTGCCAGGAGGAGCTCCATACATTCAATAGAAATATATAAATTGTCTCTGGCATTGAGGTATTTGGGGAATATCCAGCTTTAGATACACATGGGAGCTTGAGATGGGGACAACTCTGTCACAGAACTGTTATACCTGGCATGAACACTGCCTTATACTGAATCAGTATCAAGGGCAGTATTGTCTACTCTGATGGGCAGTAGAAGTATCTATCTTTTGCATCAGCTACCACTGAGCTGTAAGCTGACATGGATGGCTCGGCCTAACCTGATCTCGTCAGATTTCAGAAACTGAGAATGGTCGGCCTTGGTTAGTACTTGGATGGGAGACCACCAAGGAATACCAGGGTTGCTATGCAGAGGAAGGCACTGGCAAACCACCTCTGTTAGACTCTTGCCTTGAAAACCTTACTGGGTTGCCATGTTGGCTGTGACTTGGTGGTGCTTCACACACACACACACACCACTGAGCTATGCCCCCTCCTATTGCATGTCATTGTATGTCATATTATATATATATAAGCACACTAGTCCCAATTCACATATTAACGAAGCAACATGGGGGCAGCTACCCCACAACTGCATTCCACAGAAACCACAGACTTGTATAACATTTGAAATAAGCGAATCATGTGGGAAGGGGCACATTTTCCCATGCCAGCATCTCTCCTCAGTTTTGGCCTACAGCATTGACATGGGAACGTCTCACATATTTTATTCAATTTATTCATTCCCGGAGTGGTGTGGGATTGCCGCCATGGAAAACACAAAACTGACTGCTTAGGAAATGTATATGGATAAGATCAGATTCTATGATTACTGGGAGACAATATACAAAATTATGCTTCTTTATACAAATGTCTCACCTACTGCTTATCCCTTTTTTCCCATCTCCTATCCATACACAATCTACCTAAGGTAAAGGTAAAGGTAAAGGTCCCCTGTGCAAGCACCGGGTCATTCCTGACCCATGGGGTGACATCACATCCCAACGTTTCCAAGGCAGACTTTTTTGTTTTGCGGGGTGGTTTGCCAGTGCCTTCCCCAGTCATCTTCCCTTTACCCCCAGCAAGCTGGGTACTCATTTCACCGACCTCGGAAGGATGGAAGGCTGAGTCAACCTTGAGCCGGCTACCTGAAACCGACTTCCGTCGGGATCAAACTCAGGTCGTGAGCAGAGCTTTTGACTGCAGTACTGCAGCTTAACACTCTGCACCACGGGGCTCCTACAAAATCTCCCTGAGGGGGTTTAAAGAATTTCCCTGGGAGGGAAATGCTTCTCAGCATCACGATTATCCCCAACAGAGCTCGGCCAATGAGCAACAAGGATACAGGGTTCCTGCAATTTGAAACAGTGACAGATCTCATGGTTGTATGCTGCCCCAGACTGTATTTTCAAAATATTACCCTCCTCATCAGGGATACCCAAAGTGCTCTGAAATTACATGCTGGGGTGGGGGTGGAGGGTGGGGAGAAAGAATAAATGAAAAATAAAAACCCAAGAGACTGTTTTGTTTGTGCGCTTGGCAATTTGCCGGAGAAGAGGCCTGAAGTGATTCATTTCATACCTGAAATGTTTTATGATGTGAAGAATATTTTCTGTTTCTGAAAGAGATTAAAAAGTTTATTTCCCATTAGGTCCTTCTGCTCACGCTGTTGCGTTCCTGGGAAGTGATTTAGATGGATAGATGGGATAAGCAGATCCCCCCCCCCCCCAATGAACAGGCAGTGATTTTAATGCACTGAGGAACCTAGAGAAGTATATTGTTACCATATATTTCAGCTGTTGCTGGGGAAGGCTTCCCCTGCATTTGACATTAGTCAAACAGTACGGTGTTGCAATGCTACAGTAAAGTAACGTTACTTTTGGATATCACCTTCCAGCAATTATCTTCAATAAATATTTCCTGCTTTCTCTCAAGCTTCCTATATTCAAGCCACAGTCTTCATTTTCCCTTTCCGCTAATACAGCCTTTCATTTTCCTCAATTAGCCAGTAAGTAAAATATTGTGTAAACAAAAGCTCCTGCTCAGTATGTCAATTTAGACAGGGAGGTATTTGTCAGGTTGACACACTTTCCCTGACAATTGGTTTCCATAGAGTTTGAGCTGACATCTTTAGCTTTATGACTGGCATCAAAGGTAATCACTTTAAAATCAAGGCTCTTTCACAATTCAGACAGTTCGAATCCTTAGCCAAACAGAACAGTCTGCTAGGCAACAAGAAAGGCGTGTTGACTTCAGAGGAGGGAAGTGTGGGGATTTGCATTCACAGAAGACAACCAGGTGGCAGGACAGCTGTGTTCTGCTCTCTGCTCTGGATAATATGAAAAAGAATTACTTAGCCCACCTCATGGGAGTATCTTAGGGTTCGATCAACTGATGTTCACGAAGTGCACAGAAATAAGGGTGTGCCAGTCCAACCTGAGAAATCTCTTATCAAAACTTTTTTAGCTACACTTAGTTTCCATAGATGTTTCACTTGCTGACAGGAAGGGGAAGACTATAAAGGAGCAAGCAAGAACAAGGATCAGTCATAATTAGGGTTGCCAGGTCCCTTTTCGCCACCAGCGGGAGGTTTTTGGGGTGGAGCCTGAGGAGGGCGGGGTTTGGGGAGGGGAGGAACTTCAACGCCATACAGTCCAATTGCCAAAATGGCCATTTTCTCCAGGAGATCTGATTTCCAAGTACTAGCTGGAGCTCTCCTGCTATTACAACTGATCTCCAGCCGATAGAGATCAGTTCACCTGGAGAAAATGGCTGCTTTGGCAATTAGACTCTATGGCATTGAAGTCCCTCCCCTCCCCAAACCCCGCCCTCCTCAGGCTCCGTCCCAAAAACCTCCCACTGCTGGAAAAGAGGGACCTGGCAACCCTGAGCTCCGGGCTGGGAAATACCTGGAGATTTTGGGGGTGAGGCTTGAGGAGGGCAGAGTTTGGAGAGGGGAGGGATTTCAATGCCATTGAGTCCATTTGCCAAAGCAGACATTTTCTCCAGGCAAACTGATCTCTGTCAGCTGGAGATCAGTTGTAAAAGCGGGAGATCTCCAGCCACCACCTGGAGGTTGGCAACCCTACTGATGATGTTCATAACACTTAATGAAGAACCGGCAAGCTGAAGAGTCTGCAGTTACCCACAAATGATTCATTCCTATGTCTGCGCTTTCCTTTCCTCTCCATCTCCACTTTCAATGCCTGCTGACATTTCATCCTTTCCCCTTCAAAGTCCTTCTCTGTGACACTGAAATGCGATCATTGTAATTGGAAAGTGGATAGAGTTTTAGTCCATTTAAATATCTTTTTTCCCTCTTATTTGACAGTTTATTGTAGATGTAATCTAAGTAAAGAGAATGTCTAGAAATAGATCCTTATTTTCAATAGTATTGTTTATTATGGGTTGCTAATGGTTTCATTAATTTGGGGTAAAGCTAACCCTTAAATAGTTTCTGGGGCCGGCTCACTCTTCTTGCCTTTCTTCTGCATAACGTTGGCAATGCATAGGTTTTTTTAAATGACTATATTCCTCTGGACTGTTCTCAGGATGTCACTTGCCACCAAAAGAAATGTTTTCATGCCTTAGTTTTTTTTGCATTGAAGCCTTTTTCCTCAGTTTGGAAGCTAATTTGCATGGACATCATGCTAAGTACCTCAGATACAAAGGGAGCCCCCATACTGTGAGGCACCAGCCTGCCAATTGGGTCTTTCTGCCAGTCTTTGACAACGCTGAACTTCTGAACCTGAAAACCGATGCGACAGTCCAAGCAGAGTCCCTTGCAGCCATGCTGCAAATTTGGTGACTCTACCTCCAAAAATGCCCCCACAGGAGCTTCGAAAAAATCCCCATAGACTATAATAGGCCCAAATCTTTTGGCAAACCCGGAAATAATCCAAATACCCATATTTACCGGTATGGGTATTTGGCTCATTTCGGTTTTACAAAAAAAAACCAGGCCCAATAAACCCAAACTTGAAATTTCCCAAGGAAGCCTGTTCTAACAGCTTTAACTGTTAGAAAGTTCTTCCTAACGTTTAGACAGAAACTCTTTTGTTTTAATTTCAACCAGTTGGTTCTGGTCCGACCTTCTGCGGCAACAGAAAACAACTCGGCACCATCCTCGATATGACAGCTCTTCAAGTACTTGAAGATGGTTATCATATCACCTCTCAGTCTTCTCCTCTCCAGGTTAAACATACTAAGCACCTTCAATCTTTCCTCAAAGGACTTGGTCTCCAGACCCCTCACCATCTTTGTTGCCTTCCTCTGGACATGTTCCAGCTTGTCTACATCCTTCTTAAATTGTGGTGCCTGCAACTGAACACAATACTCTGGATGAGGTCTAACTTGAGCGAAGTAAAGTGATACCATCACTTTGTGTGATCTGGACACTATACTTCTATTGATGCAGCCCAAGATGGCATTTGCCTTTTTAGCCACTACATCACACTGCTGATTCATGTTCATTGTCTGGTCTACTAAGACCCAAGATCCTTTTTGCAACCACTACTGCTAAAACAAGTCTCCCCATCTTATAATTATGCATTTGATTTTTCCTACCTAAATGCAGAACTTTACATTTATCTCTGTTGAAATGCATTTTACTAGTTTTAGCCCAATTCTTCATCCTGTCAAAATCATCCTGTATCCTGGCTCTGTCTTCTACCATATTTGCTACCCCTCCCAATTTAGTATCGTCTGCAAATTTAATAAACATCCCCTCTATTCCTTCATCCAAATCCTTTATAAAGATGTCGAACAGGGCCCAGGACAGATCCCTGAGGCACTCCACTAGTCACTCCTCTCCAAGTGGGTGAGGAACAATTAAGGAGCACTCTTTGAGTGCGATTTGTCAACCAATTACAGAGCCACCTAACTGTAATCACATTTTCCCAATCTGTCAACAAGAATATTAAGTGGAGCCTTATTAAAAGCCTTACTGATAGCAAGATAAACGATGTCTACAGCATTCCCCTGATCCAGCAAGGTAGTCTCTGTTAGTCTCTTGCCTTGAAAACCCTACTGAGTTGCCATAAGGCGGCTATGACTTGACAGCACTTTACACACATGCACACACCACTAAGCTGTTGCCCCTCCTATCGCATGTCACCCCCTGCATGCACCACCCTGCCCCAAGCAAGGACGAGTCCTCGCCCCATGCAGGCACAAGTGCTGCAAGAAAGCAGCCTGCCCCAGCTGCTGAGTTGAGTGGTCAGTTGGCCCCAGCCTTGCTGCAGCAGCCACCATGGCCAGCTTGCTCATCCTTCTTTTTCCCCTCCACTGGGGGGGCAGGGCCCTTTCATGGCCATTGTTGCCTCCCACTTTGCCCTTGATTACAACCAGTGTGGCATAATGGATCGAATGTTGGACTAGGATCTGGGAAACCCAGGTTCAAATCCCCACTGTGACATGGAGTTTGCTCAATGACTTTGGCCCAGTCATACATTCTCTGCCTAACCTACCTCAGAGGGCTGTTGTGAGGATAAAATGGAGGAGACGAAAACTATGTGAGCCATGGGCCCACATTAGGGAGAAAGGCAGGATATACAGGAAGGAAATAAAATAAAATAAAACCCTGGTTTAAGATTCTATTGAGTAGGAAGGAAACTCTGGTTAGGCAACACTGCTGCATTCATGTGTTGTGTGCAGCTATGTTTAAGCCTCAACCATGAAGGAAGAGAAGAGGAGTGAGAAATGGGGAACATCCATGAACCCTGAAAGAATATGGGTTGTACTTTCACACATTGTTTTTTAACTGTGTTTATATGTGATATCTGAATATAGTCGCAGTTACTGTGTTCACCCCTAGTTTCTGAGACTTTTGAGAAAGAACATTTTACCGATGTGGATCTTACAGTAAAGCACTGAAAGCTTTTGGGGAATAAATCATCATTCAAACTCCTGTGAGCTTTCCTTTCCTACTGATAGATGAAACCAACTGCAAATATCTCTCTGGAGAGGTGACATACACATTTTCTAAATAAATAAATATAACCCAAGATTTTGACATAGTTGGGCTAGTCTTATTTATGTAATTCAAAAAAGGAGACCTTCTCCTATCAGGAACCATTTTTGTTTGAAAACGGGTGCAAATTCCACACGGTCATCAGAATACAATTTGGCGTAAGATACCAGGCCACATTCTACATGACATTAACAAAATTCTGAATTGTAACACAAAGCTATTATGAGTGTGGAGAAGGCATTGAGGTCACTTTTATTTTGACAAATGTCTACCTCCTCTGCAAATGTGGGATAAGCTTTTCTGTGTCTCCCTTTGATGGTTATTCCTGCAATCTATTCCTTAAAAAATCAGATCGCTCTTCAGAAGCATTATAAATTGTTCAATTTACAGAATCACCTTGTATGAATTTTCAATAATCACTTATTAGTTGTGAGTCTTCTAGCAGCGGAATTTATGCCCCTATTCAAATCTGCTTTAAAAAAATACAAATGTGCTTTCCCCCCAGCTAGTCTGGGCACTTTAATTGCAGAAATATGGTAAAATGGAACTTCAACCCATTTGTGTATGAATTATTAAAAATAGAATAACACATTTTCATGTCTGGTTAGCCCCCCCCCTCCAAAAAAAAGGTCATTACCTGCATTATCTTGGCTGAAACATTGTGCATTTCAGTATTCTATAGCCAAATGGTGCTTATCTTTCTAATATATTATTGGTGTTATAAAAACTCAATGAATATGAATTATTGCTGTTATAATGCTCATGACATTGAAAATTGCGCTCACTAATAGCATCTTTATTAGTACATTAATTGCTTCCCTTGGTGTCACAACTAACCATTAACTACCCACTTTGCCATTGGCTAATGTCAAAAGATGTGCTTCTCGGGGCCATGCACATGCTTTGTAGGCTATCAAAAATTAATCTTTTTTCTTCTGCCCAGAACAAACTGTCAAGTAATACAGAATAGCATTTTTCAAACTTTCTGCTTTCAAGAGGCACTTTTTTATAGTGACTTGTTTGGTGAGATATCACACATGATACTGGGGCCCTACTTAAGGGTGAAAGATCTGTTTCTTGTGTGTAATGGAGACAGTGATCTGCAACACATTAAGTACTCTTTGGTATCTGCACATAGGAAGAGAAAAGAATCAATAGAGGCAGGTGCTGCTGTTTTATAGGGAACCTTTTCTGCCGGTATTTAACTCACTTATTAAAGTTATTTCTATCCTGCAGCTCTACCCAATATAATTTTCACAAGGAGGCTAACAATTTAGCATAAACGAAATAAAAGTCATGACATCCAACAAGCAATTTAAAAAACAAACTATGCCTAATAAATATAACTGACACAATAAAATCAACGCCAGATAAAACTATTCATCACTGCAGATCGTGACATAAAAAAGATCAAGAAAGCACAAGATCGACCAAAGGCACATTGAAACAAAAAGTTCTTTGGTAAAGTGTGTGAATGCCAGCGGGGCAGGTGCTAGGTGGACCTTACAGGGGAAAGCCTCCCAGAGATGTAGCCTTGTATCAAACAGGCCCTTGCCTGCATCATTTTGGATGGGGCCTCAGGGATAGGCATGCAAAAATATGTTGTAGGGCATAAGCACATTCATGCAGGAGCAGGAAATTCTTTGGATGCTCAGGCCTCATTATTAGTCTTCTTACCAAAGAATCTCTGACCCCCACAACACAGTTTGAAAACCACTGATATCTAAGGAAGAAGGCATTCAAGTCATTGGCTCTAGGAATCAACGCTTCTCTAGTCGGTATGGAGAAACCACCACAACAATTTATGGAATCCACTCCAACTAACATTTCGTTTTCTGTTCTGGTGTGGTCAGGCTGCTGAAGAGATGTGGTGTCAGTGTGTTTCAAGTGGTGTCGGTGTGTTTCAAGTGATGAAGAGGCAACTGATGCTTACGCTATCAACTTGTCTCAATGTCATGGCTTGAAGAGACCCAAGGAAAATAAGTCATTTTGGTTTAAATAATATGAGTCTATTGGTTTCAAGAAAATCAGGAGACTAGGTCACTCAGGTTAGGTATGGGGAAAAAAAATAAGCCACATACATTATTTCAGATAATGTAAGGACAGCAGCTTTCTTAAAAACCCGAAGCCCCAAAATGACTTATGGTCAAACTTGAGTGGTCATCAATAAGCTTTCTTTCCACTGAGCTGAGCCAGATTCTTCAACTGCCTCCCAGCAGGCTAGGACAAGTTTATTGTTGCACACACAGCCTTTGATACTTTTCAAGTTTGAGTCAATTGTTTAACAAAATTAACATTTAGTAATTCACACTCCACTTCTCCCCATCAAAACAGTTAAATCAAGTTGAAATAGATTTTTAAGTGCCTAACTGATTCACTGGCTGCACTCAAAGAATGAGGCCACATGCAGCTGGTACTTTAATTAAGAGTTTGTTCTCATGGGTAGCACAGTTTGTTAATTTTTCTGTGTCAATATCTTTTGTTCCAATGTTTCTTAGTGCATGAATAAGGCATTATCTATTTAAATGACGCTTTAATGAACACTTCAGCAGCTTCATCTAATTTAAAGGTAACAACTAACAAGAAAGTTGGGTGCTGTTATGATAGTTTACCAAATGTTTGGGAGATCCTGTTTTAAAGACAGCGTTTTCCTTAGGGCTAAGCCAAATATAGTGAGTGAACTTTTTCTATGCAACAGGAGTTGTTTGCGTGTGGGGGGATGTATCCTGGTTGCCCCCTTATTCTACTTGTTCACTGCATGTTTGCTGCACCTGAGGGGTGGGCACTGGGCAGTCTGGTGTAGGAATAGTGACCTTGGGCCATTTGTACTCTCTGCCTCATCTACCTCATACATTTTTCAGAGGATAAAAGGGAAGAGGGGGAAAGAACCACATGTACCACTCTCAGCTCCTTGGAGGAAGGGTAGGAATAAAACTTTAACAACCCCCCCCCATTTTTAACATCTTCCTACTAAATAAATAGGGGCTGAACTATTTTTCATGTCTTTAATGGTTCAAGGGTAAATATGTGCTTGGCATGCAGAAGGTTCCAGGTTCAATCAATGCCATCTCTAGTTTAAAAGATCAGGTGGCAGATGATGTGAAAAACATTTACCTGCGATCCCGGAGAGCCACTGCCAGTATTCAGTATAGAGCAGCTTCATATGTTCATAAATGTGTGTCCAGGGTCTAAAAGGCAGAAGTTGTCTAGACAATAACTTATTTAACCATAATACTGAAACTCCAGTGCCAAAATATGGAAAGTGTTAGGGCAGGTATGCACTTTGATTCATATCTGCTAATGTTAAAAGAACATCTTATGACATTTTCAAAATGTTACAGTTAATATGATATGGCCAAAATGCTGTCAACTTTCTTTCCTGGACGTCATTTGTTTGTAATAAATCAGATTCCTTTTATGATGTTTCTGAAGTCTCTGTGTTCAGTACAAAAATCCCAGTTATTGTTTATGGAAAAAAACAAACTGGTAACTTCTGTACAAATACTTTGACCTTTGGATAACATTTCTTCTTGTTATCGGTTTGTGTTCTGTTTCTAAGGACGTGAAGACATGCTACGCTTTAACTGGAATGTAACTGTAAACTACAGCTATTATGCTTTAGTTTTACATGTTTAGGAAGCAATTTTATCTTGTTTTCCTCTTGCTATTCTTTGTTTCTCTTTCATGCATGGAACCACTGGAATATAATTATATGCATAGTACCTTTCAGTGACAAAGAGACATTAACATGACTTCTGTTTAGCCTGAAGAGGCAAAGACTGAGAGGTGATAAGATAAACATCTTCAAGTACTTGAAGGGCTGTCATAAAGAGGATGGTGCCGAGTTGTTTTCTGTTGCCCCGGAAGATCGGACCACAACCAACGGGTTGAAATTAAATCAAAAGTGTTTCCGTCTGGACATTAGGAAGAACTTTCTAACAGAGTGGTTCCTCAGTGGAACAGGCTTCCTCGGGAGGTGGTAAGCTCTCCTTCCCTGGAGGTTTTTAAGCAGGGGCTAGATGACCATCTGTCAGTAATGCTGATTCTGTGACCTTAGGCAGATCATGAGAGGGAGGGCATCTTGGCCATCTTCTGGGCATGGAGTAGAGGTCACTAGGGGTGTGGGGGGGAGGTAGTTGTGAGGCAGCAAGTTTCTCCAACAGGAAGGCAGGGGAGCATTCTTTTTGCTGCTGGCAGCAGTGAAAGAAATGCTCCCATGCCTTCCCATCTGTGCCAAATTTTTTCTGTATTTTTCTGGTTTGGGTTTATTAACCTGAAAATTTTCTAGAAATCCAGGGTTTCTGTATTTTTTGAAAATTTTCAGGTTCAATAAATTCGAACCCGAAAAATACCAGAAAAAAAAATCAGTGCACACCCCTATTCCCCAATCCTCCACATGCAGCTTGCTGGAAGACCAGATCCCTCAGAACTCTCTCAGCCCCACCTACCTCACAAGGTGCCTGTTGTGGGCTGGGGGAGGTGATTGTAAGCTGCTTTGAGACTTCTTTCGGTAGAGAAAAGCTGGGTATAAAACCAACTCTTCTTCTGCTAAAATATTTTGGACATTAGTGTTTATTTACCACAAGTTGAAGTATTATGGGAATGGGGAAGGCGTTTGTATGACAAACCAGCAGTGTTGTTGCATTAAGCAACAGCAGTTCTAAACATCAGCCCAGTCTATGAGCTATGAGAATGCCCTTCACAATGTTTTGTGGCAGGAAACTGTTCATCCTTGAATTTGTTCCATTAATGGCTATAGATGGAGTAGCTGTCTCCACGCTGATCTCAGGTTCAATCCAATCACAGGATTTCTTCCCTCTAGTCCTCTCTTTTCTTCAACAGTATCATTTTCTCCGACACCAACTTCCTTCAGCTCATTCAAATCCAAGGTCCCTCAGAGACTTAAAAAGATGTTGGTCTAGCACTTATGAATTCCATACTATGCTGGCAGAATTTGGATATACAATTCCCAGAAAGTAAATTGGGCTTTTAAAGCTCATATCATGCAGAGTCTGAAAGGTTAATTGCCAAAGTATTTCATTGCAATACCAACAGAACAGGACCATTAAGCTGTAAAGGAAAAATACCAAACATTGTAATCCTGGCTACACAAAATTACACCACACTAAACAGATGTTATTTTACATAGAGAAAATCCAAGCTTAGTGTTGCAGATTGGTAACATCTGTTCTTGACTTAGTCAACTGACTATTTACCTCTATTGAAGGTCATACTTCCTGCTTCTTGTTAGTCAGACCCTGGTATGGCTTAGGTCACATTGTGATGCCGGAGCAGATGGGGTAGAGTAGAAGCAGAATCATCCTTTTGTCCTGGATCTGCCCTCTAATAGAAAGTTTCACTGGAAATCTGAGACTGTTTCTATCATAACTCTGATACACAAGAGATATACTGCATACATAGGTTAGTATGAAGTCAATTGAAAGGACTTAGTTTGATACAAAATTACATAACTAATTAGACATATATTTCTTTGAGCATTTACACCTAAATCAGGAGGGAACAAACCTGGAAGTTTCCCTTTGGGTGTATTTAGTGTTGGCAACCTCCAGATGGGATCTAGAGGTCTCCCAGAATTACAACTGATCTCCAGACAACAAAGATCGGTTCCCCTGGAGAAAATGGCTACCTTGGAGGGTGGACTCTATGGCATATCTGGCTGATTTAAGAGACCGGCTTCCCACAAAATGTTGGGGAAAGTGGAGGAGGTCATAAAAATGAGAGGAGTGGGAACAGTAGGAAAGGAATTCAGTATGTAAGCCAAACTGGGGTGGGGAGGGCTGAAAGAAGAAAGGGAGGTGGGGACTGGTACATGCAGAATGGTGGTCGGGAATCCTTGGATCAAAAATTGGGCTCATAAAAACTGTCTCTTTGCCTTTGCGTTTTTTACAGAATACAAAGAGTATTCTCTGCATCCATTATTAATATATATGGCGTGCACATATTTTTTGCCTTTTAATCTTGGCACATGAAAAAAAGCCACAGTCAGCAACATTTTAAAAAAATCAATATCATTTCAGCACTTCCCCCCATCTGTCAGCAGAGCAGTGTGGTAAACAGAGGCATAACTGCATCACCTAAGTATCAAGACATAGCAAAATAAATTACCCGTATCAATTCAAGCTAACTGGTTCTGGATGGCAACCCCAAACGACACACACTAGGCAGCTGTTCATTTTGACTTAAACAAGCAATCTTGCATGATAGCAGGGAAAGGATGGTGTTTGCTCTCAACCCCTGGAGCTTTTGGCCTGACAGCGTGACATCTGTAATGACCTTTTACAAACCAACTTGAGGATACAGAAATGTCACTTCACAATGATCAAGGGCTAAGTGCAGAGGACCAAAATATATTCCTGTCGGGAGTGCCGGAACATGTTCATAGTGCTATTGCAATGGAGTCAGTTGAGGATGGCTCGATATGTAAGTGATCTGTTCTTTGGATCTGAAATTCCCTTATCTTGGAGGGCCAGTATTCACATTACATTTTCCAACACAAAGATTACTATTAGGGTGGCAAGGCTTAATCAAATAGATTAGTCAGCCAGGGCTTTGGTTGATTAATTGGCAGGAGGGCATTTTAATTGGTAGAGCTGAAAGTTAGCGGTGCGTTTCCTCACTTTGAAGGTTCTACTTCTGGTGTGATGGTATGATAGTGAATGAGGAAGGAAATATTAAAGATGGTCTTCCGACAATGTGCGGTATTTTCTGTTTGTTAAAGTGTAAATTCACATACAAAAGCCAGACAAATGAAGACGTGAGCTAGAGAGTGAGTGATTTAATTGTCCCTCTCCATTAGAGCTTGTCGGGGAAGGGTCCAGCAAGGAGGGTCATAGAAGCCCCGACCCTTAAAGAGCTTAAGAGAATTTGGCTCATGTGGTGTGTGATGACATCTGCTCACTTCCAGCAAGTGGGAGGTTGTCTGACAGCTGGTATAATTTGGGGTTTATAGCTGAAATGTGAGAGCAGTTGCTGCCAGGACATCTTTATCACTTTGCAGAATGTGGGGATGTTAACTAGATATGGGCAAATGTTACACTCCAATCAAGGGGAAAGGGAGGAAATGTTGGAAACATCAACTTTTATTTCTTTAAAAACACACCAGGCATGAACTATAACACCTTCAAAACTAAAATCACTTCAGTATTGGAGTCTGCCCCTTCCCTTTTCTCGAGTGCCCCTTGGCTATGTCTTAAAGGCTTATACACAATCAAACACTAAACTTACAGCAACTATTATTATCTTCCACAGAAATGAGCAAACTAAAAACGGTAAGCTGAGGGTGAGGTATCTAAGATTCTTATCAAGACTGGAAACCCTGTGGGAATAGGCAGTCAGACTTTTTGGTGCCTAAAGTAGAAACAAAAATCCAAAGGATAACCTGTCCCTACTGATTAGCATGGAGCACAATTCATGAGGTGGGTTCCTCAAGCCAGCACAAGGAAAACAACACTTCTTCCATTCATATTCATGGTACACTGACAGGGCTGTTGAAAAAAAAAATTCGGTAAAGTTCGGCTTCGGCAAAATTCACCCCTTTTTAATTCAGGACGTGCCGAAGTCTGAACTCCCCCACTTCGGATCTGCGAAATTCGGCGCGAGATCCGGAGTTCGGGGGGAAATTCGGCCGGGTCTTTGAAGTGCTGGGTGCCGCCTGCCCAGGCGGCACCCACCACTTCAAATCGAGAGTCGGGAAGGGGCGGGGGTCTTTAAAGAGCCCCCCCATGGGCCTTCACAGGGCTTCCATGCAGGAGCGCGGGGGGCGCTTTAAAGCGCCCCCGCGCGCCTTCATGGAAGCCCTGTGAAGGCGGGGGGGGCAGAGGGGTTTAAAGACCCCCCGCCCCTCTTCCTGGGAGTCCCGGGAAGGCGGGCAGTGGGTTGTCAAGCCCCTCTGCGCTGCCTGAAGGCAGCTGTTAGTCGCAGATCTGTTTCCCCCCCCTGCTCGCCTTCAGTGAAGCCCCGTGAAGGTGCACGGGGGGGAGCCTGACGGCTGCGCTGAACCCCAAATTTATTTGCCGAACATCCCGAAGTCGGGGAATTCGGCTCCCCCGTTTCCCGCCTTTTTAAAATTCAGTTTGTCCCAAACCGGAAACCGCTGAATCGGGGGAAATTCAGCGGTTTTTCGGTTTGGGATGAACCGAATCGACAGCCCTACTGACAGTGTAGTCCTAAGCAGAGTTGTGGTCTTCTCTAAGGCCCTTATCTTCAAAGGATTTAGAGGGGTTTAACTTCCTTTAGGATTGCACTGTGAGTCAACAGAACATCAGGTTTATTACAGAGAAGGGTTTTTACTTGGTTGTCCAGATTCCTAAAAATGGAGTGCTCTATTTTTCTACCGCACATTCTTAGGTATGGTATAAACTGGGATCTTTGCCCAATGGAAAAGTTTCTCCACATTTCCCACATGGTTGACTGATAATCTGCATTAGTAATATGTGGCTGGTGGTTTTATATGGGGAAGGTGTTGTCTTGCACTCAAGGCTACTATTATTTTAAGGAATAGCCTGTCTTTTCTAATTTCCCCCCATTTTTCAGATTTCAGATGTTGCTTATATACTCTGAGGGATTCATACAGTGGTTTTTGTGAGGGATTTGTTTTAATTTTCAGTTATGTATTAGTGTTTTGAGATTATTGTTAATTTTTGTTATTGTTATGGGGAAACAATATCTGATGTCTCTGAAGTTATGTTTGGATATTTATCCCATGATGAGGATGGTGGTGTGGTGTATCTTTTTAAAAATAAATATGTTAAATGAACTTTTTGATATTTTCCTTCTCAACTTTTGTAATTTTGCAGAGGCGATGTGCATATGTGCATCATTTTATAAGAAGCAAAATCCACTTGCGTGAGGAATGTGTAGAGCGTGATACACAACAGCCTCTCATAAAACCATCTATTACCTTAAACAAAGGAGGCAATGACAAACCCTTGCAGTAGCACTTAGAAGGACAGGTAGAACATTTTGATTCAGAACACAGGGTGGGACGGAGTGACAGCAACCTCAAATATTGGGCAGCCCTGATCACCTGCATGCTGCATTTCAGCACACAGTTAAGAAATGAGCACATGTCCCTACATTTTCAGCAGTTTGTCTTCTGCCCTTTTATTCACCCATTGTGTTTTTTTTATCCCACCTTTCTTCCAAAGAACTCAGGATAGCACACATTACTTTCCCGTTCCCATTTTAGCCTCACAACAACTCTGTGAGGTGGGTTAGGATGAGAGTGAGAGTGTGGCCCAATGTTACCCAGTGAAATTCATGGCTAAGGGATGATTTTACCTCCCGTTTGGACTAAGATCAGCATCCTGTCCCCTACACCATACTCTATACATCTTTCCAGAAGAAGAAGAGTTGGTTTTTATATGCCAACTTTCTCTACTACTTAAGGGAGAATCAAACTGGCTCACAATCACCTTCCCTTCCCCTCCCCACAACTGACACCCTGTGAGGTAGGTGGGGCTGAGAGAGCTCTAACAGAGCTGTAACTTTCCCAAGGTCACCCAGCTGGCTTTGTGTGTAGGAGTGGGGAAACAAATCCAGTTCACCAGATTGGCCTCCACCGCTAATGTGGAGGAGTGGGGAATCAAACCCGGTTCTCCAGATCAGAGTCCATCACTCCAAACCATTGCTCTTAACCACTACACCACACTGGCTCTTTCACAGGAGAAATTCCCGGTGGATTCTGCCTCGTAGGTGAGACTGACAAAAATCTGCTTTTAAAGTCATCTGCCTCATCTTGCTTCATGGCAGAATTATCTCTAAGAAAAGTAATCTCTCTTGTTTATGTATTGGTGTGTGAACGAGTAGTGTGTGTGAGAGAGAAAGAGAGAGAATGGGAGAAGATTGGTTTCAAAACGGATACGAACATATTTAAAAACAAATCGAGACTGGTTTACCTACCAATCGTGTTTGTCAGCCCAAACCAAGTATCTGCTTTCTGCAATTCATTAATAAGTTCATATGGGGCAAGTTTCCTCTGCTCTCCTTTTTATCTGCTTCCCATGACAAGTTACAACATACAGCCATTTACACTGCAGCTGCATGCTTCTGGAAGTAGGGTCTAATTTATGCTGACATAGGCCACAGGGTCATCCACTAGACAATGCCAACTAAACAACAGTTCAGTTTTCACGCCCCTCAAAAGTCTGGTGGGGTGAGGAAGCAGCTGGCTGCCTCTCTAGGAGGATTTCCCTAGGGTGAGATAATAATAATTTTTTTTTTTTTTTTTTTTGCTGGAGAGTCTCAGAACAGCTATTCCTTGGAGTCCTACGAAAAGGGCACGTGGCTCAGATGGCAGGTATTTTCTTCTCTACTGGAAAAAAAGTTCAGATCCTTGTACCTTCTTCTTAAGCTGAAGGACTGTTTGTTGCATGACTTTGAAAGACTCATACGATAAGACAGTAGCTCTAAGTGGCTTAATTTGCTGTTTAGAAATTACTTTAGATATTACTATTTGTCTCTGGCACTTTCATCTAATTCTCCCATCCTCCTCCCTCACCCCCAGTTTGTTCTTCCAGCTCTTTCTATCTTTCAATGTTTTATGATTATTGTTATGCTTCCCCAGTTCCCCAAACAATGAGCAGTTCTGGGACTGTGATATCCAGTTTAATTTCCTTTGGATGAAAAAGCAATAGAGATTTACAGTGTCGTAATGTTACATTTATTTACCAGTATGCAAGCACAGCAGAAGTGAAGATGAAAAGACAGTCAGGGAGGGAGAGTTGCTAGTCCTCATCAGATTCCCAGGGACGAGAGGGACAGGATGAGGAAGAGGGAGAGGGTAGAGACCCCATGCTCAGGGAATCAGCCAATCAGGCCCTTCAGTTTATCTCTCAGACTGAATGCTGACTCGGTGATTCCCCTCTACCACCACCCTCATTAGATAATAATGGGAAAGGAGCTTGAGGTTTTTTTAAATATAATTTTTCAAATCACATTACTGTTTGTATGCATAGGGCCCTCAAGGAAGAACATAATAACATAATAACATAAGAAAGTCCCTGCTGGATCAGACCAAGGCCCATCAAGTCTAGCAGTCTGTTCACACAGTGGCCAATCAAGTGCCTCTAGGAAGCCACAAACAAGACAACTGCAGCAGCACCATCCTGCCTGTGTTCCACAGCACCCAATATAATAGGCATGCTCCTCTGATACTAGAGAGAATAGGTATGCGGCACGACTAGTATCCATTTTAACTAATAGCCATGAATACCCCTTTCCTCCATGAATATGTCCACTCCCAACTTAAAGCCTTCAAAGTTGGCAGCCATCACCACATCCTGGGGCAGGGAGTTCCACAATTTAAGTATGCGTTGTGTGAAAAAATACTTCCTTTTATCGGTTTTGAATCTGTCACCCTCCAGCTTCAACAGATGACCTCGCATTCTAGTATTATGGGAGAGGGAGAAAAACTTCTTCCTGTCCACTCTCTCCAAACCATGCATAATTTTATAGACCTCTATCATGTCTCCCCTTAGCCACCTTCTTTCCAAGCTAAACAGGCCTAAGTGTTTTAACCATGCCCCATAGGACAGTCGCTCTAGTCCCCTAATCATTTTGGTTGCTCTTTTTCTGCACCTTTTCAAGCTCTGTAATATCCTTTTTTAGGTGTGGTGACCAGAACTGTACACAGTATTCCAAGTGTGGTCTCACCATAGATTTGTACAAGGGCAGTATGATATCAGCAGTTTTATTCTCTATTCCTCGTCTAATTGTGGCCAGCATGGAATTTGCCTTTTTTACAGCAGCTGCACACTGGGTTGACATCTTCATTGAGCTATTCACTACCACCCCAAGATCCCTTTCTTGGTCTGTCACTGCCAGCACAGATCCCATCAGTGTATATGTGAAGTTGGGATTTTTTGTCCCAATATGCATCACTTTATACTTGCTCACCTTGAATTTCATTTGTCATTTTAATGCCTATCAATGGCTATTGATAGATCTATCAATGGCTATTGGCCATGTTATCTAAATAGAACCTTCATGTGCTGTGGCAGTATACCTTTAAATATCAGCTGTAATGGACAAACAGGGGATGGCTATCAGCGTCATACCCAGATTGTGAATACCCAGAAGCTATCTAGTTTGTGTGCTGTTGGAAAGACAATGATGGAGTAAGTGGACTTTGATTGAATAAGGTAGTTCGGTCTGTCTATCTCACCCTTCCTTGAAGGAACTCAAGGCAATATATATATGGCTCCCCTTTTTATCTATTTATCTGCACAGTAATCCTGTGAGGAAGGTTGGGGAGGTGAGAGGCCAAAATCACATGAAATTGAAGAGTATTTAAACCCAGGTCTGCCAATCCTAGTCCATCTCTCTAAATTACCTACCACAATCTACACCAACAACTGCGCCAACTGGAAGAAGATCACCAAAAATCAGGAGAGCCTCTAATCTATCGGGAAATCTCCAAGCTGAAACACCGAATAGCACAGGAAGAACTGGAAGAAATGCAGAAGAAAATGAGATTCGTCAAACAAAAATACTTCGAACAGGCAAACAAACCTGGCAAATTCCTGGCAAACATGCTGAAGAGAGAATCGAAAAAGAAAAGAATTCTGGCGGTCCTAAAAGGAGATAGCCTCTCCAACAAGGAGGAAGACATCCATGAGACTTTCCAAACTTTCTACACAGACTTATACCAAAACACGGATACAGAGCAACTAGGAATAGAAGACTATGTCAAATCTGCCAATCTAAAAGAATTCACCGATGATAATCGGCAACTACTCAACCAAAACATTTTGACACAAGAAATTAGGGACGCATTCAAGAAGTTAAAACCTGATAAGGCGCCAGGCCCAGATGGTCTAACAGCAAGCTATTACAGAGCACCCGAGGACTCCTTGATCCCAGTTCTAGAGAAGGTCTACAATGACATACTACAAAAGGGGGAAATGCCACGGTCCTGGCAAGAAGCCCACATATCACATCTCCAAGGACAAATGAGAGAAACACTTACCCAAGGCCTATAGACCCATATCCTTACTAAATGCAGATTACAAAATTCTAATTACCATCCTAACCGAGCGGCTCAAAAAATGCGTTCACAAAAGAATTCATCCAGACCAGACGGGCTTTATCCCAAGAAGGCAACTAAAAGACAATGTAAGAGTGGTACTAGCAGCAATACAGCATGCAAAAACTCATCCAAAAAAAGACTGCAATGCTATTTTTGGATGCGGAAAAAATGTTTGATAACGTGTCATGGAACTTTCTTCTAGCGACACTACGGCAAACAAACTGTGGGAAGGAATTCATAACTGCAATATGGGCAATATATACAACGCAAAGCGCAAGATTGTTGATTAATGAGGCACTAATGGACAACTTCAACATAAAGAAAGGTACAAGACAAGGCTGCCCCCTATCACCACTTCTATTCAACCTAGCCATGGAGGTACTGGCTAACAAAATAAGATTAAACAACAAAATAAAAGGACTGAAATTTGAAGATCAGGAATACAAGATTAGAAGTTATGCAGACGATGTAGTGTTGATCTGTCAAGATCCAAAGGGGTCTATCGAAGCAATCAAAATTGACCATTTCAGCTACTTCTCTGGATATAAGTTAAACACACAAAAGACCAACGTGACCTTTTACAACCTGACCAATCAAGAAAAATTGGAAATCCAAGAATTCATCCAATGCTCAACTCCAAAGAAGAGTGTCAAATACCTAGGAATCAGAATCCCAACCGGTAATGACACACTATTCAACTTGAACAACAGAGAGACATGGTCTAAAATAGAAAAGGACGGGCCGATGGAACAGGCTACAAATCTCCTGGCTTGGCAGAATCTCTACAATCAAAATGAATGTACTACCACGATTAAACTTTCTGTTCCAAATGCTACAAATAGACAAAATGCTAATAAACCAATGGCAAAGAACTATTAACAAATTCATCTGGAGAGGAAAGAAACCCAGAGTCAGGTTCGCGGTGCTACAAGATGTCACAGAGAGGGGAGGACTGTCACTACCAAACCTGCTTCTGTACCACCAGGTGGCAGCGCTAGTAGCCATCATGGATTGGGCCTTATAACCAGAAGACCGCAAAATCAGACTGGAAAAAGCCCTGCTAGGAAAAGGCTTCCACTTTTGGCTATGGTCTAAGACTCCAAAAACACTGCCCAAGTCTCTGCACTGGGATTCAATTACCTTCAACCTGTTGAAAACCTGGAACTCCCTGAGACGAATGCTTAGTCCACATGTGTCAAACCTGATGTCACCCACTGAAGCATACTTGGATCTGGGAAGTAGGAAAACTAACGACCCCCTGACCTATAGTGGGCTTATGAACGAGAATGGCCAGATCAAAACACTTGAGGAGCTAAAGGCAGAAAATGTCAAAATAACTTGGTTTGCATACCACCAAGTAGTCCACGGAATAAAAACAGAATACAACCCCTCCAAGATACCCACGGATTTGAACAATTGATAACCAAATCCCAAGATCACTTGCTTTCCAAAATCTACAAGATGCTGCTGGCCATGGAGACTGCCGAGGAACAAGTCAAAACATGTATGATAACATGGATGCAGGACTTTGGGGGATCGATCCAAATGCAAGACTGGGAGAAGATGTGGAACTCTGCAATTGAATTCTCAAAGTCCCAAGACATCCGAGAAAATTGGTATAAAATGTTCTACCACTGGTATCTGGCACCTACAGACTTACAAACAATGTACAAATCCAATCAGGCGACTTGCTGGAAGTGCTCGGAAGCAGCAGGAACCTTTTACCACCAATGGTGGACCTGCAAAAAGGCCCAGAACTTTTGGAAGCGAATACACAAAAAGATCTTGGAAATGCTTCGGGTGGACATTGAATTAAACCCAAAGTTCATACTCTTGGGAATAGTACCGACACAGATACAGACCATGCAAAAGGAAGTTTTCCAATACGCGGTGACTGCGGCGAGAGTTCTATATGTGAGACACTGGAAAAACAAGGAAACCCCAATAATCTCTGAATGGATTACAAAAATGATGGAGTATGCAACGATGTCTAGACTGACCAACTTAATACAAGGCATGCAACTAGAAGAGCACCAACAAAAGTGGCGACCATTCTACGAAAAATACGGATGAGAACTGACCTAGGTCACAATCAGACTACAAGGACAGTGCAACTAGGGTTTCACCTAAGCCACAGCAGAAAGAATCAGCTATTCTTACCACGAGACAGACCAAACATCTTTTATAGACAGACAACATATCAGAACAAAAACTTAACAAAAGGAATAAAATCATTAACTTTAAATAAATAAATAAATAAATTACCTACCACAGTGATTTTTTCCTATGTTTTTATAACAGTTCACAATCTGCACTGTAATCAATGGGATTTTTAAAACATAGATTTTTACATTAAAAATACATTCCTGTAAGTGAAAGCCACCTTGAACCATGAGGAAAGGTGGGTTAGAAATGTTTTAATAAATGGTATAACCAAATCGAAGTTCCATTTATAGGGAAACAAAAATAACTGTTTGTAGGAATTAAAACCAGGTTACTTCGCATGTTTCTACAAGACTGCTGAAAATTTCAGGTATGAAATCTCTTAGTCCAGTCCTCATACAACTATATATTTCAGAGATACTCCAGGATTTGAGTAGAATAATAAATCCCCAGAGCTAAAGTGCTCAGGCCATAAGGGCTAATTAAAATATATAACAGGTTAATTCTGTGATATCCAATACACCTAAACCAAGACTGCCTTTAACAGCCGGGGTAAGACAAAAATGAAAAATCTGTGCTGAAACAGCCTGGAAACACTTGGCATGTTTGCGCTGAAACAATAATTTACATATGAAAGTAGTGACATAGACAGAATGAGCCGACCAAGTACGTTACTGATTTTGTCCCGTGTAAACTTTCCCCTGATGTGATTTTCATTAATGACATTCACTTTCACGTGGGTTGAGTGGTTTGGTGATTATGGATGAAGCAAAGAGTCGGAGCCCAGAGAACCCTAGACTTTGAGAGTATGTGGGGAATTATTATCCCGACACCAAAATAAACACCATCTGGCTTTTATTGGTTACACATTTTTGAAGTGTGAATCATTGAAAATGGTGCAGAAAGCAGTTTGGAAAAAATAGATGTGGCTTCATTAACTCCCCACCCTCCCTTTGTGTGAAAAGCTTTCTTTTTCAACCCGATTCAGTGCCATTGTTTACATGGTTGTGCCTTTTTTAGGGGGATCTTCTCTCCCCCACCCACCCTGCCTTACTGATGGTTCTTCCTTCTTTCAAATGGTGCAGTCACATAGATAATCCCACCCAACAGATTACAGAATACTGTTACAACTTTACGTAGCCAAATACAGCTGTGAGAGGTGATTGCTAACGGCAAGTGAAAGCAATTGAAAGTGACAGCAAGTGAAGGCAAATTAAACTAGTAAGCAAAATATTCATTGTTGAAAGATTATCAACAAGGGGAGTTGGGTTTTTGCCCTGCCAAAGCTGTTCATGGAAAACTGTGAAGGTTTTGGCTATGTTCTAGCATCATGATCACAGTGGGTGGGAAAGACAAACTGCAAGGGAGAGGCTGATGAAGTGAACACAAACAAAATGAAACCACAAAGGGAAAAAAACCCCACTTAATTTTATCCCTTTGATGGAATCACCCTGCAAGGCAATGAAGACTGTGCTTCTGAGTTGAGTAAGCTAAGAATTTTTAAACTTTTAGAGCTCTTCCGCTGAAGGAGTGGCTGTGAGAGGTCTTAAGCTTCAGGTCAGCCGGGCAGGTTAACTTCACCTATGGCTCTAAATCACAAGTCCTCATTACATCAAATATTGGTGGACAACAGGAGCCTGAGGAGGGTGGGGTTTGGAGAGGGGGGGACTTCAATTGCCAAAGTGGCTATTTTCTCCAGGGTCATTTATGCATGGTCGTCTTAACCTCCGTAATTCCCCATTTCAGCCAGGATCAAAGTAACCCAGGTTGGGGAAAACTGTATGCATTGGCTGGAATGATCAGGGACAAAACTGTGTGCTAATGGAGGCATGAATACAGAAAAGCAGTCTCCCAAGTTCAAATCAAGTCCCACCCCTTTAAATGCTGCTCTGTAATTGGCTGACTTGCAGTACTCACCCTGAGAGAAGATTTCCTTCCCCCCAGACCCAACTGCAGCATAAAAAAGCATTTTAAAAACAAAAAACAGAGCAATCTGAAAGCGGGGGGAATCCAAGCCTCGTTTTAAAAAAGCCTTTCTTTTGCTCAGAAAGAGCTCCGAGGTAGCAGGAAGCACTTGAATCCCTGCCTCTTTACACACTGCTTCATGATTGGCTGTGAGAGAAGCCAATCTTCTGTTCTTCCCCTGTTTAGCTATCTGCATGCTGCCTTGAAGAGGGGTTTGGAAAAGGGTGAGGCGAAGCGCAACCCAAGAACAGGGTATGCATTCTCTGTGACTCCGGAATGAGCCAGGATGAAAGGTTAAATTCAGAGGAATGGGAAAAGCCGGGTTCGTTTTGCGTTGAAACAGCATTGAGCTTCCAAGGAATGAGATAACGTTCATACTGAAAAATCTGATCCTGGCTGAAACAGGGAATAAAGGAGGGTAAAGGGACCATGCATAAATGACCCAGGTGAACTGATCTCTATCAGCTGGAGATCAGTTGCAATAGCAGGAGATCTCCGGCGACTGCTTAGAGGTTGGCTACACTATGCAGAGGAGAATTGGCTGCAGACCTCAGGATTCAGGTATGTATACAGCTTTATTTTTGAACCCTTCAGTATACACGTAACAGTTTTCGTGCTCTCTCCCTTTCTCCCAAGACTCCACTTCATCTGGCTGGTGATCTTTTGCTGCTGAAGCTTTCAGGCCTCTGTGACTGCTAGCCCACTTAGACCCACCTGGCTGCTGAGCGCGCCTGGCTTTTGGCTTGGGGCTGTCCCTTTGCCCCAACTGCCCCACTACCGAAACCCATCTCTGCTGCCGGCCTGCTGGTGTTAACAGCCAGGGAAATCTGACGCTTCCTCTCACATCCCTCCTCTTCTCCCAGCCTGTCCCAACTTTTATTGGGCCTCAGCACAAGAGAGGCAAGACCACCCTGCCCTCAATAGGCTTGTACCACTTCTGACCCCCAAATGCTGCTCCTGGGGGAAAGCTGGAGAACTTGAGAGGTCTGTAGCAGGCAGGGTAATCAGTGAAAATTGCCCTGTCTTGTATTTCCAGCATAGTAACTGTCCCCAAGGCTCAAAAATACTAATTGGGCAAGCAGCACCCTGTTCAAAATACTGAAGATCAAGGGGAGGTCCAGCTAATCATCTCCCCCTCCATCTCAGTCCATTCTCAACTGGAACTCCTGTTTTCACAGGGCCAAACTAGACATCCACTCTGCACCTTTTTCGTAGGGGGCCTGTTTTGGCACTTGAAAAGGCATACAGGGGAAAACTAGGTCACCTGGTTCTACCACACTGTGGGTCCAAATAGGATCAGGCCCTCACGGCACTTTTAAATGGCTGATTTTTCTCTAAAATGGTATTGGCTTCCACAGGATGGATCCCTGGACATCATAATATTCCATTTGGCCCATAGCATGTGTAATGTGTGTGGTGATTTTCCAACATATCCACCCTGGTCTGTCTTGGTCCTATAAAAACCCTGCTCTCTCTTGGTCATACAATCTCACTCTCACTGAGGGAGTGGACTGTGATATTGCCTTAGAGTTGCCAACCTCCAGGTACTGTAGCAACCCAAAACAGCACTATGACAATTCAAAGCAAATTAAAGATGAATTTTATAAAGTGCAATAGTGAGAAAATATATACACAAGAATATGTACAAAATGTAAGTACAACAAGATACAAAATTTACAAAATGCAATCCAATAAATATATATTATTCTTCAAGGGATATCACAAATCTTCAAGCAACAAATAAGTCAAAATATATAACCCATAAGGGCATCAATTGATATAAAAGTCTATTGATCTTTCAAAATTATTCCAGGTATTGGAGCAAAGCCACAGGAAAAGGATGTCAGACGTGTTGTCTAGATCAAGACCACGTTTTGCATATGGCTTCTTCAGCGACAAGGAGAGAGACCTACATACAAACCTTTGTGGTCCTTATGAGACATCACCTATTAAGGCATATATATATTTGCTGCTGATACAGGTCACTGAAGAAGCCATATGCGAAACGTGGTCCCGATCTAGGTCCCTGACCTGTATCAGCAGTAAATATATATATGCCTTAATAGGTGATGTCTCATAAGGACCACAAAGGTTTGTATGTAGGTCTCTCTCCTTGTAGCTGAAGAAGCCATATGCGAAACGTGGTCTTGATCTAGACAACACATCTGACATCCTTTTCCTGTGGCTTTGCTCCAATACCTGGAATAATTTTGAAAGATCAATAGACTTTTATATCAATTGATGCCCTTATGGGTTATATATTTTGACTTATTTGTTGCTTGAGGATTTGTGATATCCCTTGAAGAATAATATATATTTATTGGATTGCATTTTGTAAATTTTGTATCTTGTTGTACTTACATTTTGTACATATTCTTGTGTATATATTTTCTCACTATTGCACTTTATAAAATTCACTTTAATTTGCTTTGAATTGTCATAGTGCTGTTTTGGGTTGCTACAATTATCCTCACAGCACTGAGCCTTCTTGTCTTGCGGTTGCAACCTCCAGGTACTAGCTGGAGATCTCCTGCTATTATAACTGACCTCCAGCCAATAGAGATCAGTTCACCTGGAGAAAATGTCCACTTTGGCAATTGGACTCATTGAAGTCCCGTCCCAAACCTTACCCTCCTCAGGCTCCGCCCCCCAAACCTCCCGCCAGTAGCGAAGAGGGACCTGGTGACCCTATGTTGCCTGTTGCTGTTTTCATCTTTTTTTTTCTTGCTGCGCAATTTCTTAAGGACTTCTTCCAGTCAACCCTGAACAAGCCTTCCCCCACAGTCAGAGGGCTATGTGAACCACCTGTCATGGTCCTCATAATGCCCCAACTAGTCAGTACCCTTCAGTGTTGCCCTTTGGAGCTGTTGGCTGTTTTTTGTCATCCCTTTAAATGGTTTTTGGCATCCCTTCAAATGGTAGCTGGGCCTGGACCTCTCTTCTTACAAGGACCTCTCTAAGAAGTTCAGAACAGCAAGAAAAAGGAGAGCAACTTTCCTTATATCCCTCATACCCAATGGGCCCTAGGGGTTAAGGAACAATAATAAACTGGCAGAACTAAATCACCTTTACTGATAGGGTTGCCAGCCTCTCTTAATAGCTGGAGATCTCCTGCTATTACAACTGATCTCCAGCAGATAAAGATTAGTTCACCTGGAGAAAATGGCTGCTTTGGCAATTGGACTCTGTGGCATTGAAGTCCCTCCCCCCAAACCCCACCCTTCTCAGGCTCCACCCCAAAAACCTCCCGCCGGTGGCGAAGAGGGGTCTGGCAACCTTATTTACTGATTCTTGTAGGTTATCCGGGCTGTGTGACCGTGGTCTTGGTATTTTCTTTCCTGACATTTCACCAGCAGCTGTGGCAGGCATCTTCAGAGGAGTAACACTGAAGGACAGTGTCTCTGTCCTTCAGTGTTACTCCTCTGAAGATGCCTGCCACAGCTGCTGGCGATACATCAGGAAAGAAAATACCAAGACCACGGTCACACAGCCTGGATAACCTACAAGAACCAATGAACTCTGACCGTGAAAGCCTTCGACCTTATTTACTGAGTTGGTTTTCTGGTATTCCTTGGAGGTCTCCTATCCAAATACTAAGCAGTGCCAACCCTGCTTAGCTTCTGAGATCTGACAAGATCAGGCTAGCCTGGACTATCTAGGTCAGGGCATTCTCTAGTTCTGGTGAACTCAAAAGCTTGTACACTGCCATGTGTCATTTGGTTGGTCCTAATAAAAGGTATTACATGCACTGTGTTCTGGTTCTTGGGTTTTACTTCTGGACTGACAAAGCTGTAAACAACTTCCTACTGCAACTATAGAATAATACTGTGACTTTATTTGAACTAGAAACTTGGTGGTATATTTTTTAAAACAAAACAAAGCAGAAACTGCAGAAAGCAACACATTCTGTGCTGTTCCACTTAACACATTTATTTGGATGTAAGACCTCTATTTTAGTGGAATTTGGTTGTATGCACTATCAACATTGTTTCAGCTCAATTCTAAACATGCTTACTCAAAAAAAGTCCCATTGATTTCAGTGGAACTTTTGAGTAAGGATTACAGCCTTCTAAGAGATGAAACTGAAGATGCATCTAGAATGTACTCTTCTTAGATAATAAAATGTGATCATCCATGTATCCTTTAGCAGAGGAATTATGTGCAGATTAGTAATGTTTAAACCAGCCAGCCAAAATGTTAATAACATTATTTGTGAATCATTGAAACAGCTTAAAAAGTTTAGTGCTGGATTTTTAAAAAAATCTTTTGCAGGAACCAGATTCTTTCATGAACTCTCTAGAGGGCCTAAAAGACAAAGCAGACTCCCATAATTTTATTTGCCGGGTTATGCAAACCTTATGTAAAGTTTTCCCATGAAGCTTTTCACCAAGTCTTTGCTGTTATCCATTTCCCACTCAGAGCATTCATTCTCATTCCCACAACTCCTTTCCCCATCCTACCGATACAATAGACAGTTTCTTAGAACTGCAAATTATGGGCTCAGAGGTGAAGAATGCAAGCCTTGTGTATATAACCCACAATGAAATTGACAGATCTTGTGTATGTTTCCATAAGGGAGTGAAGTCCAGAGGTTCCTTGGGGAGCCTGAGCAATTGACATAAAAGCTGACCTTGCGTGGGGCTTCAAGCGGATTCTGAAAAGAGCCTCTGGTTGTTTTCAGAATGTCAGCTAGCTTTCTGAACACTTACCTCATGTTGTCCAGCCTTTTATCACCTATCCCTGACACTGCGGGCATACTAAGAGATATGAATCACAGTGGGAAGAAATGGTTTAAAGTCTGAATTCCTCTTTACATCCCCCCCCCCATTCTTCACCAGTAATACATCCTTATTAATTTAGGAACACACTGGCTCAACTGTTAAAATACTAGGGAGGGGAAAATGTCTGTCTGGGATGTTATTCCATTTTATTTAATTACAAACCTTTGAGAGTTGCTTCTCCACAGGGGAAAAAGTCTTCAAACTGTAATGTACAATCTGTTCAACGTGGAATCTGTTCAACAGTTCAAGAGATATGCATATTCATATACATATAATGTGGAGAGGTAACCATTAGGCTTCCCACCTTTAAGGCATGATAGTTAATTTTGCAAGAGGTTTTTAGGCCTGTGCTTTACGTTTCATTTAGCCCATATATCTTGGAGGCATGGCTCTGATTTGCCCTTTGTATTTGGATATGAGAATGCCTCCCGGTTATCAATCCTCTGTAGGGTTGTGCATATCAATATATCCAAACTGGGAAAAATCCCCCTAAATTAGCCATTTTGGCAATATTCAGGTTTCCGTTTTACTGAACGCCAAAACCTGGGGATCTTCCCGAAGCTAAACAGGCGATTCCTGAAAAAGACGAATAATTTGCACAACCCTAATCCTCTGCTCACATTGCAATCTGATCAATATTTTTTAAATTACAGTGTCCCTCAGTGTCAAGTGTGTAGGAAGAGTAATATATAGTCAGAAGGGGGTTGGGTTTGAGCTGAGTCATTGTCCTGCAAAGTATTAAAGGTAATGTGCAAATCATTGTCCTGTATGAAAAACGTCAGGAGGGAAAATTGCTTCAGATTGCCCGCATAGGAATTACTTAGACATGAAAGGGAATGGAAAAAAAAAAAGATGGATAGCCACTTAAAGATGCCCAAAGGCACATGCCAGGCAAGTCGAAAGAGAAACAGTGTGGAGGTGTTTCTATGCTAATGCTAGAAGCCTCCAAGCAAAAATGGGGGAATTAGAGTGCATGGTTTTAAGAGAAAACATAGATATAATGAGCATTACAGAAATCTGGTGGAGGGGAGAGAACCAGTGGGATACAGTCATCCCTGGTTACAAACTGTATAGAAATGACAGGGAAGAGCATATTGGAGGGGGTGTTGCTATGTATAGTGTCGAATAAGAGGAGCATGCCTATTATTTTGGGTGCGGTGGAACACAGGCAGGATGGTGCTGCTGCACTCGTCTTGTTTGTGGCTTCCTAAAGGCCCTGGTTGGCCAAGGTGTGAACAGACTGCTGGACTTGATGGGCCTTGGTCTGATCCTACAGGGCCTTTCTTATGTTCTTATAATGCGCTAATGAGGGTGTGGTATGTTAATGTGGAACCATTGTATCGTGAAGTGATCTGTGGACTACAGTCCACAATAGCCATGAGGATTAGCCTTGGATTCCACATGTTAACAGATCACTTCAGGATACAATGGTTCCACAATAACATACCACACCCTCATTAGCACATTTTACAGGACAATGATTTGCACATTACCTTTAATACTTTGCAGGACAATGACTCAGCTCAAGATAATGTGCTAATGAGGGTATGGTATGTTAATATGGAACCATTGTATCCTGAAGTGATCTGTTAACATTCCATATTAACATACCATACCCTCATTATTGTGATACTTACAGGACAATGATTAGCACATTACTTTTGCAGGACAGTACTCAGCTCAAACCCAACCCCTTTCTGACTATATATTACTCTTCCTACACACTTGACACTGAGAGACACTGTCCTTCAGTGTTAATCCTCTGAAGATGCCTGCCACAGTTGCTGGCGAAACGTCAGGAAAGAAAATTCCAAGATCACGGTTACACAGCCCGGATAACCTACAAGAACCAATGAACTCTGACCGTGAAAGCCTTCGACAATATATATTACTCTTCCTACACACTTGACTCTGAGGGACACTGTCCTTCAGTGTTATTCCTCTGAAGATGCCTGCCACAGCTTCTGGCGAAACGTCAGGAAAGAAAATACCAAGACCACGGTTACACAGCCCGGATAACCTACAAGAACCAGTTTAACAATATACATTGGATGGTTTTAATAACTAATTGTGAGGAGCACTCTTGAACAATACGAAAAAGGCTATTTAGCAAACATTCTGAAGTGTTCTAAATTATACTGCAAATGTGCTTTCCTATGGCTGTCCTCTTCCCAAGTAAGCCGAATGCCATCTGCTCCATGCATCCAATGAAAAACTAGAAACTTACAAAAGTGATATTTTCCTTGGTTGACTTGATTCTGCTGGAGGTGGGTGGGAAACTGCGAGCAGTGTATGAGCTACACCAGAAGGTGCTGTCCAATAAAAGCTGTTGATATTTCCAGATCCATTCATACAGGCAGGTTCTTGCACAGCATCATGGGACTTGTAGTTTACTTCCCTCCCAGTCCATCCCGCTTGCAGCCTTTAAAAAAACCCTACAAAGGATGCATCCAGGGGGAAATATAATGTCTCTGATACACTGCGCCCACAGTGACAGAACAAAAGCAGGAAAACACAACTGAACCTTGTCCCTTTGACACAAGCAGTACCTGTGCAGCCACAAAGCTTCTCAACACAGCATTAGACCTGGCATCAAAGAACAATATCAAGGGATCTGGAAAAGGAGACTGACCAGTGTGTACACGAGGAGTGGAAACAAGATACGTTTGCATGGTGATTACATTCACATCAAAGTTCACAATGGACATTGCTGTATTGGAGGACAGAATGTCATTTCAAAATTCATCACAACCATGAAAACACAGATTGGTTGTAGGGAATAGCATGACTTTTGCTTCATTTTGTTTTTTGCCGTCAAGTCACGTCTTTGAGCTTTTTTCTTTTTTCTTTTGCTATCAGGTTACAGCTGACTTATGGCAACCCTGGTGGGGTTTTCAAGGCAAGAGACGTTCAGAGGTGGTTTGCCATTGCCAGCCTCCACATCACAACCCTGGTGTTCCTTGGAGGTCTCCCATCCAAATATGTGGCAGGGTCGACCCTGCTTAGCCTCTGAGATCTGGCAAGATCAGGCTAGCCTGGGCTACCAATGTCAGCATTATTATCCTGCCGCAATGCTATAGAAATGTGGATGAAGTCAGATAGAAATAGAATTCCATCCTTCTCTGCCTCTTACCTAATGTCAGGATATTTTGCCTGCAACAGAGGTACAATTAGCAAATACTTTGGCCCATGGCTGAACATTCAATAGGGATCCTATCACTCATCCAAGCACAGCAGATGGAAGCAAGTCAAAGTAGTGCAAAATGGAAGCCTTAGTTGGAATGTTTCAGCTCTCATTGCTTCTGCCTGGTTAGATACCTTCTGTTAGGGAACCATAATTAGGACACCAGGGACAGAGAACGAGAAGAGATGCAAAGAATTCATGCCAGGTAACATTTAGGCATGAACAAAAGGCGAGGAGAAGTCAACAGGCTGTTCAGAATTACAGGAAAGGCAGGACTGTGCAATATACGATTAGGAATGGCATCAAATTCAAGAATCTGCCCGATCCAAAGCACAAATATGGGGGATGTGGAGCACCTGAGAGCCACGCTTGTACTACCCAGGTCCAAAACAAACATCACACAAAAATGATGACTTGCCCAGGACGACTAGGAGACCGAGAATCTTGTTCCCTTAGTCCTTTTTCCTCTCACCAGCTCTACTCTGGAGGAACCATCATGCTCCATTGCCACCCTGTTTTTTACTTCTATCTTTTGAACAACAGGACTACTTCTGTGAAGCTGAGTATACGGAAAGTCTCAGACTTGCGGCTTGACTCCCGTTGTTTCAGTGGAATACGCTGTTCCCCCAGTTCCCTCTCTTCCACGCTCTTTATTCCCAGTCTGAGTCTGATCTCATTTAAGGCACAGATCCTCTTTGTGCTCTCACTTTACTGCACAGCCAAGGCAATGTTAATGCACAATACACAGCCAGGTTAATTGGCTCCCCAAAGGCTTCCCTTTGGTCCAAAAGCTTCCTGGCCTGGCTTCCACCTCTCAGGGATGAGTTCCTCCCCCCAATCATCTCTTTCAGTGCCAAATTGGCAGCCTGCTGTCCCTGCTCTTCTGGCCCTCCCTGTTTCTTCCTCCCCTTGCAATTTCATCATCGGCAGCTCTTCTGCATTGCATCTCCTCTGTCTTCTTCTGAATACTGTCCCATTTTTTAGAAGGAGACACTTCCCTAAGCCCGTCTGTCCTCCTGTGATTTTGGAGAGCTGAGCTGGAATGGAGCAGTGCAGACACCCCAGGCTGGCAGGGATAATCTGAGCCTTGACCACAGGGATGGAATCAGGCAATGGATTTTTGGCCCCATTTCCCAGTCTGAACAGCGGACTCTAATCTGGTGAACCAGGTTGGCTTCCCCACTCCTGCACATGAAGCCAGATGGGGGACCTTGGGCTAGTCACAGTTGCCTAAACTCACTCAGCCCCACCTACCTCACAAGGTGTCTGTTGTGGGAAGAGGAAGGGAAGGAGTTTGTATCCTGGTTTACATAACATAGAAAGGCCCTGCTGGATCAGACCAAGGCCCATCAAGTCCAGCAGTCTGTTCACACATTGGCCAACCAGGTGCCTCTAGGAAACCCACAAACAAGACGACTGCAGCAGCACCATCCTGCCTGTGTTCCACCGCACCCTAAATAATAGGCATGCTCCTCTGATACTAGAGAGAATAGGTATGCAGCATGACCAGTATCCATTCTAACTAATAACCATGAATACCCCTCTCCTCCATGAATATGTCCACTCCCCTCTTAAAGCCCTCCAAGCTGGCAGCCATCACCACATCCTGGGGCAGGGAGTTCCACAATTTAACTATGCATTGTGTGAAAAAATACTTCCTTTTATCTGTTTTGAATCTCTCACCCTCCAGCTTTAGCAGATGACCCCGTGTTCTAGTATTATGGGAGAGGGAGAAAAACTTCTCCCTGTCTACTCTCTCCAAGCCATGCATAATTTTATAGACCTCTATCATGTCTCCCCTCAGCAGCCTTCTTTCCAAGCTAAACAGCCCTAAGTGTCTTAACCGCTCCCCATAAGACAGTTGTTCTAGTCCTGTAATCTTTTTGGTTGCTCTTTTCTGCACCTTTTCAAGCTCTGTAATATCCTTTTTTAGGTGTGGTGACCAGAACTATTTGATTCTCCTTAAAAGGTAGTGGCATATAAAAACCAACTCGTTGTTGTTTTTGTTTAAGACATTTCTGTGAAAATACTGGTTGTTTAATTTAACATGAGCAGTTGGTTTAGTCATTTGGGGGAACTCTTTCTTCACCCAAAAATACATATGACGTATGCCACAAAGTGTGCTAAAAGATTCACACTTACAAAATCATGCACAGCTTAATCTGATTCCAAAAAAGCAGTGTTTTTCCCTTTGGTTTTTAAGAGAAGCAATAATGGACCCGGGAAATGTTTCAAAGTTGAAGTGTCCATAATTTTCACCCCAGGTATATCTGACCTTTGCTTCCGGGCACAACTCTAGCCCTATTCCATCAGTGGCCCTTTCTGCTCTCCAGAGAATGGTCAGTTCATTTCTCGATATCTGTCACTTGTATTTTGGCAACCATGGCAGGCTTCCTTGTACTTGCCGCCTGGCAGTTCTTTGTAGCAACAGATGAAATCACAAAGAAGGCAAAGTCTATCATCGCTTGCGAAATCTATTTTGAGCCATTTTTGATTGCACCGGCCTCCAATCTCCCAAGCATCTGCCAAAGCAGTGATCTTCTGTGCACAGCAGAGGGATTAAACACGGAGATACACATGCAAAGGCAGCACCTTCAGGCTCAGCTTAGAGTTTAATATCCAGGATGCCTCGCTGGCATGAGGCAAAGCTTAACCCTGCATTCTGTTTTCCTTTCTCCCCTGATCACCACTCTTTCTACTGTAAATAAATTGAGTTATCCATATGGAATAGAAGTCAAATAATTTAGAAAAAGCTCTTCGGATGCCGATGACATTTTGATTGTTAGGGAGTTGTATTGATTCTCTTCCCCCCTCCTCCCCCAACCCTGGGGAGAAGAGCGGATGTGAGATGCACAACAAATAGATGCCTGGCGTTGGGTGCCTGGTTTCAAAAGGATAATGAAAATATCACTGTATTCGGGTTTCTATTATCCTTTCATTTGGCATCCAGGGACATAGCTACTAGTTGTCTAATTCCATGCAAGACAGAGAAGCAACATGTGCAGTGGCAATCGATAGGATGCTCGGAAGCCACTTACTGCAGGCTTCTCCTCCTTATCACTTGGGAGGGCCACGTGGGGGAGACGCTAGCAACCTGTAAATGAAGTGGGAAACGGGGGAAAGTTCTCAATTTCTGCCCTCGCCAATAGCTGCTGCTACATAAAAGGAGGAGAGAGCAGGAGGCTTCCATCAAAGATGAGAAACTGAATTGGTAATAAAGCCATTATCCACTATCAAAAGAGATTGAGGAGAAAGCAGCACTGAGGAACAGTGTAGGAAAGGGACAATCAGCAGAGTCTAGACACTACAATGTAGGAGCCATTTCTGCATGATCAAGCACTGATTTCAACCAAGCCATTGCTGGTATTATACTTATCCGGACATCCCAAGACACCACGTTTCCAATACATTGTGTTTCTCATAGAAAACTATCTGCTGAAATAGTTTCAGCTGAGTTGAAAACATCTCGCAAATATGTTGGCAGTGCCCAAAGAGCCTCCTTTTTGTGGGCGCTCTTTCTGATTGGCTTGCCTTGTCATCACTTATTCATATCTGATTAGTGGTGTGATTGCAGACTGGTTGGGGTCACCCATGTCATTAATCCATCAGCAGCCAAAGGGGGGGAGAGAAAATCAGTCGCAAATCTGTAGCAGCCTAGGGAAACACATGCTGAGCAGAATAGGAGTGTGTGTGTGTGTGTGGGGGGGATTACCAGATTCGTCCTGAAAATTGAAACAGGAAAATATTCAGCAAATTATAATTCCACCATTTTATGGAGAGGCACTGACTCCCATTTACCAAGGGGTAGTTAAACAGAAACAATTGATCCAATAACCTGGGGGAGTGGTGGCCGCTTGGTGCCTTGGCTTTCTGACTTTCATTATATAGTCAGCTGCCAATACTACTCAGCCGTTAACGCATGGCTTGAGAGTGGTTGGTTTGTCCCTTTCATGTCGCACACTTTTCAAAAGCGAAACCCAAAAGGTATACGCATGAGAAGGGTCTGCTGCCACCACCTCTCTCGGCCCCTTTGTCTTGCCGCTCCGGGAGGGCTGGAAGAGGTGACTGGTGAGCGGCCCGCCTGCTGCCACCACCTGTCTCTGCTCCTTTGCTTTGCCATTGCCCCCTCCATCCTGCCATCCCAGGGTGGAGGCGAGGGGAGGCCAGAGGCAAGTGGAGGCTGCGGTGGCTGGAGAAAGGAGCCGCTGCCGCTTTGCGCTCCTCCCCCCACCATCCCAGGGTGAAGGTGAGGGGAAGCTGATGGTGAGTGGAGGTGTGGGAGAGGGGGTGAAAGAGGGCGCAGGGTCGGGGGGGGGGGAAGTGCCACTGCCACCAGGGCCAGACAGTCTCCGGCCGGGGAGTTGACCCGGGTGCCAAAAAGCACTGGCAAACTGTCAGAACCGTCACAAATTTTCAATTTAAATCACCACAACGCGCCAATCTTTAAACCCAGAAGTGTTGCGGAAGGAGGAGAGGCGATCACGCTCTCGGGAGACAAGCATGCGTGTCGATCTCCGCGATTCGCAACATTCGTGGGAGAAGTGCCGGATAAAACGGCCATACGTTTTCGGCCATAGACTCACACTACAGTGTATCACTGCTGTCCCATACTTCAGGTAGTGCACTATGATGCTCAAAAGCCTAACCCTGGTTATGCTTGCCAGAGGCAGGGATCCAATACATACAGTGACCTAATAGATTTCAGAGACCACTGCTTCCCAGCCAGTCTTCTGAATTTGTCCTGAGTGATTTCAGTATGGGTACGCATGCCCTGAGCATTTGCCAAGTTGGTCAATACCTAGAGCACACACACACTCCACCAAATCTAAAAGCCAGTCCGCGCATTGCAACCAGTCATTGTGGTTGTGTTGGTCAGTGCAGAAAGTCAGATTGTCTCCCTTTCTTCTAAGTCCATTTTTCATCATGCTGCAAGGATGAAGCAAGAGCTTTTGATCCTCTCTCTTTAAAAAAGAAAAGTTTGTGCAAGATTTCAAGGGGGGAAACATCAGGACACGGAATCGCACACCAACCTCCTTTTGTGCAACAATCTTGAAACTTGTATGAAAAAGACAGTGGGAGACCTATTGAAAACCTGATGGGAAATTGCTGTGAGATGATAGAAAAACTTCCAAATCACAGCCTTTCCTTTGTTTAAGGGCCCTTCATTTTCACTATGATTAGGGATAGTGCCAGAACAGAGAAGACGTCTTCAACCTAATCCTTTCTCTCTTCTTGGAAAAGCCACGAAGCATAGAAAGATGAGCTATTATATAGCAGAAACCTGTCAAGCGTGTGATTTATTCTTGTCATAGTCCATAATATCCGAAGGAAAACAGAAATGACAGACAAACAAAGCAGAGACAACATTCCAATCAATGGTCGGAATGAAAATGTCAAACACTAACACTGGCTAGTGCCAGCGAAAGGATGGAAGAATTACACAAAGTAAATAATCAACTATGAACAAGGCAGGCTGCAAGTCAGCATATAAGATGTACGACTTCTACTGCCGTTTGTTTGCCTTTGAACAAGAAACTGGAGCCAATCTTAGTCCTATGACAATGTACCTGCTGGATACATGTGCTTTCAATAAGGTGCAAGTATATTTTTTCTGGAAAAGCTTGTGACACAGGAGTCCCTCCTCTGTTCTGACATACCTACTCAGAAGAAGAAGAAGAATAGTTGGTTTTTATATGCTGACTTTCTCTACCACTCAAACCACTCAAAGGGAGACTCAAACCGGCTTACAATCACCTTCCCTTCCCCTCCCCACAACAGACACCTTGTGAGGTAGGTGGGGCTGAGAGAGCTTTAACAGAGCTGTAATTTGCCCAAGGTCACCCAGCTGGCTTTGTGTGTAGGACTGGGGAAACCAACCCAGTTTACCAGATTAGCGTCTGCCACGCATGTGGAAGAGTGGGGAATCAAACCTGGTTCTCCAGATCAGACTCAAACAGAAGAGTCATCAAAGAAAGTTTTCTATTTTATTTCCTGAAGTCATAAATAGACATTATGCTGGTGGGTTTGTAGCACAGCCCAAGCCCCCTAGTATAGTGTACCCATTCACCCACCCACCCCCAAACTGAGGCCTTGGTTTTCCAATCCCAGTTAGCATCATTGAAATATTACATGTATTAGTAAGGGATTTGGTGGGCGAGCTCACACACACAAAAAAAAGTCTGAACAGACCCTATGAGCACAAGCATATCTAGGCTGCTTTGCACCACCACATTTATTTCATGAAACAGTAACCATGTCGTGGTTAAGAGCGGTGGTTTGGAGTGGTGGACTCTGATCTGGAGAACTGGGTTTGATTCCCCACTCCTCCACATGAACAGCGGACGCTAATCTGGTGAACTGGATTTGTTTCCCGGCTCCTACACATGAAGCCAGCTTGGGGACCTTGGGCTAGTCACACTCTCTCAGCCCCACCTACCTCACAGGGTGTCTGTTGTGGGGAGGGGAAGGGAAGATGATTGTAAGCTGTTTGATTCTTCCTTAAGTGGTAGAGAAAGTCAGCATATAAAAACCAACTCCTCTTCTTCTGGTGTTCAAATGACATTATTAATTAGGAGTTAGTTCTATACAAGGGGAAAGATAGTTCACCAGAGATCTGCCTGTCTTCTTCTATGGTACCGCATGAAGTGAAACACAATGATATCATCCATGGTACCATCTGTGAAACCCAGAAGACTTTCGGGAGTAATTGCTGTCAACATGGGTGACATCCACTGTGAATCCTACATTCCATACTGCAAGAGACACAAGTAAAAATGTTCGGATAAAAGCACACACACACACACACATTCTGGAATAGATAGCCCTGAGTTTATTTCCCTTGCCGAATGAAGCACAGATTCTGCAGGAGAGGGAGAGAAGAAAGCCCCTTCCATCTACCTGCCTAGGCAATTGTCAGTTCTCAACAGAGGGAAAGAGAAACAGTAAGGGCCAGGACTGTCAACAGCCTGGGGGGGTGGGGGGAAACTGTCACATTCCTTTAATAGAGGCTTATTTACTGGGCAATGTTATTTACCTCCACACCATAAAAGCTTCACCTGCTCACTCTCACATATTAATCCACATATTAAGGGACAGGATGGCCGATCCGGTGGTCGTCTTTCCCCAGTGTGTTCTTGTTATTTGCATTTGCTGGCCAAAAAGGCACAAGGAGGGGAGAGATTTGGAAGATCAGCCAGGTGCTGTAAGACTTTGTAGCTGAGCCTCTGCTCTGCCCCTTTCTTGCAGGTGACCATTCTAAGTCTGAGCTGGCCCAGAGCTGTGAGCCTCCAAGTGGGACCTGGAGATCTCTGGGAATTACAACTGATCTCTAGGCAACAGAGATTGGTCCCCCTGGAGAAAAGGGTTACTTTGGAGGGTGGGGGTGCTGGAAAAATTTAAAGAATTTGTAGCAGCAGTCTGAATCCTGGATAGTCTCATTGCATCTGTGGTGATTTTAACCCTTTCCTTTACTGTTCCAGAGATATGCCTCCATTGCTCAGCTTGCCAAATGGAACAGTCTGTCTTTAGACGTCCAGCTTTCTTACAGCGAAAACTTCAGTTTTCTGCTTGTTGTCTTCATTTGTCTTAAGTGCTGCTTCTACTCTCCCAGTCTCCTTTCCCACTTAAGCTCTCTTTCTGAGGTTATATACATCTATCAACTTGCCTTTAACATTTTCTAGGGTTTGTTCTGGTCTGGTTTCAACAGCATTCATTAAGGCATAGGAAGACTACATAACAATGCAGCTACACAGTTGTCCTTAATTTCTTCCCTAATACCTCTAAGCTGTTCCACGATTTCCAGCATAGAGTTCCCAAGTTCTTGCATTTCCTGGCCCATTTTCAGCCTCATCCCATACAGCCTGAATAGCAGATATAATTTGCTATTTAAGTGTGCGTGCTCATGCGGTCTTTGTAATACCTGCCACATACTATTTGCTGTTTCTCCCTTTCTAATATGGATGAGCTGATCATCTTCTACAAGCAGACTGACAACTACTTTTGCTTTTTCTGGAGTCTTTTCTCTCTTTAGTTGGAGTGTTTCACTGGTTCTCTTTACTTGCAGCATTTCATCTGGGCCCATAACCTGACAGATGCTGCAATTTTGCAAATAAACAATGAGTCTAGGGTGAAAATTCTTTCAAGAAGTAAAGCCTTTACTTAGCTTTCAGACACACAAAACAATTACATAGGTGCAGTGCAGACCTCTCTCCTGGTCTGCAGCTGATCCAGCAAGCACCAAAGGATGGAACAAGCAAAATAGAAACTAGAAGAAGAAACTTATAGGCCGCAATTAGTTGCAACATCAGTCCCCGTTATCTATTGAATAACTTTGCAAGTAAGTTAACTCTCTAAATACTTCCCCACTTTTGCAGTGTATGATCCATTGCTATTCCAACATACCCTTCCTTCTGAGGACCAGAGTCTGATAAAGTAAAAATATTTACTCTCCATGTTTGGGCCCTGATGGACATTTAAGCCACATAAAAACCAATGGCTCTGGACACCTCCCCGCCCCAGAATTAGTGATCATTTAACAGTGCCCTAACCTGGATAGCTGCAGGCTAGCATGATGTCAGATCTCAGAAGCTAAGCAGGGTCGGCCCTGGATAATATTTGGATGGGAGACCTCCAAGGAATACCAGGGTCATGACGCAGAGGCAGGCAATGGCAAACCACCTCTGAATGTCTCTTGCCTTGAAAACCCCACCAGGGGTTGCCATAAGTCAGTTGTGACCTGACAGCAAAAAATAAATTTTAAAAAAGCTCAAAGAAGCAGCTGTTCCTCTGTGAAAATGGGTAAGTGAAAGAGTTGTTTGCAATCATAATCATCATATAGATACGGTTGTCAGGGAGCTAGAACTGGCAGCTGCTTCCAGGTAAGTGAATGCTCCATGGCAAACATGGATTGGCCTTGCTTGCCATTGGTGACTGTCCAAGTGATGTTCATGCATGTGATGTACTTGCCATAAAAGAAAACTTGTTTCTTAAAAAAAAAAAAAAAAACACCAGCAAAGAATTTAAACACTGGCTCAGCAAGCACCTGTAACAACAATCAGGCATCTGCATTTATGTCTGGTACAAAATAGCCTTCATTGAAATGACAGGAGGAAGACAAATCTTTTAAGAATCCTGTCTGGATTCTTTTCAGCATTCCCTCTGCAACCTTCCTATCATCTCCTTTTGGACGAGAGAAGACTCTTTAGTGTGAAATACAGTCTTGTTTTGTGTCTCCATGGAGACAGTATAAACACATCTGCTTTCTCTTGGGCTGTGATGAAAGTGCCCTGTGCAGAATTTATAATCGAAAGGAATGAAAAACATTATTTCATGCTAGGACATTTCAGTGACAGAATTCAGAAATGGAGAAAATTATCTGCACATTGAAAGGGTGAGTTTCAACATCATTCCTTCTTGGCAGTTATTCCCATCAGAGGAAGAAACTCAGAAATCCAAGTCACAGCTTCAAAATGTTGCCACTTCAAAGGTTTGGGAGTTGGGGCAAAAAAATGCACTTGATATTAAGCTGATATCAAGAAACCGGGGGGGGGGAATGCAAAGTTGTGAAACATTTTGCTTTTTCTTAAGTACGCCTGATTGTCCGAATGGCCAGTTAGGGCCACAAGGGAAGCTGATGCTTAAAACAGAACATTATTAAAACATATCGGAACAGGGTGGGATCCAGCCAGTTTTTGCACTCAGTATCGCCCAAATTTCTCTCTATTCTACAGTCCTTGTGGCTTTTATACATGTAGGCCCAATCATTCACAGCACAATCGTTTTTGTTTATTTTAATTTATTTACTATATAGTTCATCTTTCTCAATGGGACTCTAGGCAGATTACACAGTGTAAATCGATGTGATCAAGAGGATGAGACATCTAATAAGCAATGCTCTAGGACTAGGATTACAGAACTCTGAAGCAAGCACAGAATATTAAACATTATTCAGAATGCAGATACAATGCAGAGAAATAGTAGTGTGTTAGCCTGGAGATCAGTTGTAATAGCAGGAGATCTCCAAACACCACCTGCAGATTGGCAACCCTTTGTAGAACAGGAGGAGAGATGGTCCTGCAGATATTAGATGGATCTGAGACATAATCCAAATCAGTGCTTTTTTTAGCCTGAGGGGGATTGAGGGGGGAAACATGCATATTTCTTTTTCCTTTCCTTAGCTGAAGTGACCATTTGCCAAAAGCAATAACCCTTATCATACTTTCTAGTTTTTCTAAATTCATGGCATTAATTTTTATAACTACACGATATCAATAATATAAGATCACACAAGTTCTTCTTTAGCAAGTGTTCCAATTGCCTTTATGCCCAGAATTTCAAATAATATTAGATCTCTAGCATTTTTCTTCCGGCTTAGTTTTACGTAAAGTTATGTTCAGAGGACTGCACAATTCTATTTAATGTACAGGCGTCTTACTTGTTAAAAAGACATGTTACTTATTAAAAACGCCAGGAAGTTGAAGATGCAAAGGAATATAATATATCACTCAAACTTGAAATACATTCCCTGCCTTGTTTGCAGCTGCTTTCTTGCTTGTATCATATAATTAAGGTAATAAAACTTGTCGTCCAACACAGCTGAGAAAGTGATAAACAATATTGAAGCAGTGACTCTGGACAGCAATAATAGACAGCTATAGTAGATAGTAATAAACTCGTTCTGTAGACAACTTCAATTCTGAAAAGCAACAGTGTGGTGGTGGTGGGGGGACCCCCTCATATGCCTTTAGCTGAATTTCCATAAATTTTGAGTGATGGCCTCACACACAGCACAGCATCAGGGGAGATGAGATTATTTTGAGCGTTTGGTAAAGTAACTTATCTTCGAATGCCAAAGGGATAGCATTTCATGTGATCTGAAACTAGAAATGGTCCCGAGAGGGAAGCAGCATCCTGACTTTGGCTTTGAGAGATGGTAGCTGGGCAAAACCTCTGAAAGAGTACATCAAGGGGAGAAAGAAAAAAATATAGCCATGTCAGAAGCTGAGTGAGTCGAGGGCAGCGGCCAGATTCAGGAGATAGATAGCAAAGATAAGACAGATGACCCAAACACTGCCAAAATGACACAGCTTGAATTGCCAGTACTCAGCTGAAAGTGCCCAGTGGCTGTGACATTTTGCAGTCATTGATAAGGATCATCTAAATCTCTGTGCTTTCAACTCTGTTTAATTAGTATTGGCAATACAAGTGCTGACCGTGTTCAATTTATTATCAGAACTACACTGAGGACTCGTGATTAGGGATGACAAATCAGGGCTCGGAAATCCTGGAGATTTGGGGCTGGAGCCTGGGTAGGGACCTCAGCAGGTTATAACACCATAGAGTTTGTAATGTGTTTAGTTGGTGCAAGGACTATGCTGAACTATCGAACTGCTGAACTCAGCTGTGCTGAACTGTGTTGAGCTTGAGACTCTGCTCCAGGCTCCGACGTCTGATTTTTCCTATTGGACTGTGGACTTTGGCCGTCCAACCACGGACTGGGGGTGGTGTGTGGCTCTGGGTTGGAACTGTATATAAGTTGGGGTGTTTTGCAGTTAAGTTAGTTCTCTCTTCCCTGTTAGCTGAATAAAGCGGTTGCTTTAGTATATTTCAAGTAGAAAGAAAAGGGATCCAACAAAGAAGGTAAAGCTCAAGCTGCTATTTCTAAGCATCTGGAAACATAAGGTACAATCCATTAGTGATGCCCACATGGCACTTAATAAGCACAGGAATCAATAGATGCCTCTTGTCTCCTCTCTTTCCTCAGCCATCCTTTGGTATATGTGTGTGCGCAAAACCATAGGTCCTCCAAGGCAGGCATCACCCCACTTCCCCCCCCCCGAGTTCTTCTCTACTTCACTAAATTTTCTCTCCCTCCCACACTCTACCCACCCTGTACAGGTAGGGTTGCCAGATCCCTCTTTGCCACCAGAGGGAGGTTTTTGGAGTGGAGCCTGAGGAGGGCAGGGTTTGGGGAGGGGAGGGACTTCAATGCCATAGACTCAAATTGCGAAAGTGGCCATAGGCCAGCCATTATATAGAGTGAGAAGTCTGGATGTACCTCTTATTCAGTTACCCTTCTCCTCTAGAAGGCTCCTCTACAAGCTTGGGGGGTGCGCTCTTAGAAGGAAATAGCTAAATATGTATATGTGAGAGCCACAGAAAGCTCAGTGGCATTGGAAGACAAGTGGAAGGCCTGGAGTTGTTGTTCCAGGGAAATCCTGAAGCTGACTGAGGCCATGTTTGATTCCAGAAGGAGCCTAAAATGTCTCTTTCTGCCTTGCGGCTAGGTAGGATTGCCAGCCTCCAGGTACTAGCTGGCGATCTCCTGCTATTACAACTGATTTCCAGCCGATAGAGATCAGTTCACCTGGAGAAAATGGCCGCTTTGGCAATTGGACTCTATGGCATTGAAGTCCCTTCCCTACCCAAACCCCACCCTTTTCAGGCTCTGCCCCAAAAACCTCCCGCCGGTGGCAAAGAGGGACCTTGCAACCCTACAGCTAGGGTTATTAGCTCCAGGTTGGGAAATACCTGAAAATGTTCGGGGTGGAGCCTGAGGAGGGTGGGGTTTGGGAGGGGAGGGGCTTCAATGGGGTATAATGCCCTAGAATCCACCTTCCAAAGCAGCCATTTTCTCCAGGTGAACTGATCTCTATCGGCTGGAGATCAGTTGAAATAGCAGATCTCCAGCTACTACCTGGAGGTTGGCAGCCCTAATTGCAGCTCAGTGGAGATGTGGGAAAGTATCCGGAGTACTTATTATTCCAAGGAGCAAGAGAGTGTGGGAAGGGCTCTCTCTCAAGACCATAGGCTGGAGGAAATTCAATCATTTGGGACTATTCAAAGTGGGTAGCCGTGTTAGTCTGTCTGCAGTAACAGAAAAGAGCAAGAGTCCAGTAGCACCTTTAAGACTAACAAGAATATTTTCTGGCAGGGTATGAGCTTTCGCGAGCCACAGCTCACTTCTTCAGATACAGCTAGAATGTGAATCCATCTGTCTTTAAGTAGAGGAGAGTGAATTCAGACTGTTAACATTTACATACTAATGCTTGTCTCAATTCACTCTCCTCTACTTAAAGACAGATGGATTCACATTCTAGCTGTATCTGAAGAAGTGAGCTGTGGCTTGCGAAAGCTCATACCCTGCCAGAAAATATTCTTGTTAGTCTTAAAGGTGCTACTGGACTCTTGCTCTTTTCTACTATTTGGGACTATGTATAGGTTTCTTTCTTATGCAACCCATTTATTTGTTTGTTTGCCTTTTTTCCCTAAAGGGGACACAAAGCAGCTCACCTCATTCTTCTGTCCTCCATTTTCTCCCTAATGGGAACACAAAACAGCTTACAACGTTCTTCCCTCCTCCTCCATTTCATCCTCACAACCACCATGTTGAGGTAGATTAGAGAGAGAGAGAGACCTACCAACCAGCTGACCCAAGGCCAACCAGAAAGCTCCCGTGGCAGACTGAGAAATCAAACCTGGGGAATCAGACCTGCTGTGGAAGTCTTATGTTTCCTTCTAAAAAACCCAACAGGTAACAGGAAGTTGGGAAATCGCTTTTACAGGGGAGGTTAACCCTTGTTTCACAATATTTGGAATCTGAGAGAACAATCAGCTTGTGGTTTATCCATACACAATAAGTTTATTTTAAGACATTTAAGTAAGACAGCAGACGTAGCAACCAGTGGCATGAAGTGGCAGGCTGAGGTTTAAAGGCCTTACATTCATCTCTAGCTGTGTCATTGGTATTTTTCCCACAGATATTTGATCCACAGTTATTTTTTCTGTTGCAATGCACAAGCCTTCAGAGAATGGATCCAACAATGCCCTGAAATGTTAGCTAATCTCACCATACCTTTGAAAGCTGTTTTGTTAGAGGATTAATCTTTCTTTTCTTATTGCAACTCTGGCAGGAATTTCCCCCTCCACATACAGACAGCCACTGTCTGTTGCCTTATAGCAGTGGTTCCCAACCTTTTTTTGACCAGGGACCACTAGGACTTTTTTGTTCGGTGCAGGGACCCCAAGGTTCAAAATAAAAATTCCTAGAATTTGAAAATAAACTTTAATCATAACTGTTAGTTAAACATTAAACTTAGAATAATATTTGAATATATATATTTTATAATAGGGAACTTTTAATTGAAAATATTAATTTATTATGGGTTTATAACTTTGTTTCGCGGACCTTAATTTAGTTCTCGCAGACCCCTGGGGGTCCATGGACCCCCGGTTGGGAACTAGTGCCTTATAGTATTTGGGGGGCATTGTAAAGCACCCTACAAAACTGAATCTTTGAAGTGATCTGATTAAAGGAGAGGCTATAAAGCAGGGGTCCCCAACATGGTGCCTGCCAACAACTTTTCTTGTGCCCGCCAAGTATTTTTAGGAAGTGGGTGGGGTCAGGTAGGACTTTTACTCAGCAAGGCTCCTGATTGACTATTGGAGATTTGATTGGTAGGGTTGCCAACTGCCAGGTAGTAGCAGGAGATCTCCTGCTATTACATCAGATCTCCAGCCGGTAGAGATCAGCTCACCTGGAGAAAAATGGCCGCTTTGGCAATTGAACTCTATGGCATTGAAGTCCCGCCCCTCCCCAAACCGCGCCCTCTTCAGGCTCTGCCCCCAAAACCTCCCACCGGTTGAGAAGAGGGACCTGGCAACCCTATTGATTGGCTGTTCAGATTTTTAAGAATGTTGCTTTGGCAGCAGCTGCCACCACATCACAAGGATCTACACTGTGTTACTGAAGTTAATCTGTGGCAATTATTTCATGGCTGAGTCCGCTGAGAGCCAGCGTGGTGTAGTGGTTAAGAGCAGTGGTTTGGAGCAGTGGGCTCTAATCTGGAGAACCAGGTTTGATTCCCTCCTCTGCCTGAGTGGCGGACACTAATCTGGTGAACCGGGTTGGTTTCCCCACTCCTACACATGAAGCCTGCTGGGTGACCTTGGGCTAGTCACACCTTCTCTTGTAGGAAAGGAATGTAACTGGCTAACATATTGAAATTACACAGTGAGAAAAGAGCAATCAGGAACATCCTGGTTGCTCCCATAAAGTTTATATAAGCACCATATCAGGGTAACATATAAAATGAGGAAGGAAGAACCTGAGCTTCTTGGAGAAAAGGCAGGATAAAAAGGTAACTAGTTATATTAGATAGAATACTGCCAAAAACAATGGAAGGAGCCCCGTGGCGCAGTGTTAAGCTGCAGTACTGCAGTCAAAAGCTCTGCTCACGACCGGAGTTCGATCCCGACGGAAGTCGGTTTCAGGTAGCCGGCTCAAGGTTGACTCAGCCTTCCATCCTTCTGAGGTCGGTGAAATGAGTACCCAGCTTGCTGGGGGTAAAGGGAAGATGACTGGGGAAGGCACTGGCAAACCACCCCGCAAACAAAGTCTGCCTTGGAAATGTCGGGATGTGACGTCATCCCCTGGGTCAGGAATGACCTGGTGCTTGCACAGGGGACCTTTACCTTACCCTAAGAACAATGGACACCATCATAGGCTGAAAGAGTCATATCACCATAGGGTTGCCAGGTCCCTCTTCGCAACCAGCGGGAGATCTTTGGGGCGGAGCCTGAGGAGGGTGAGGTTTGGGGAGGGGAGGGACTTTAATGCCATAGAGTCCAATTGCCAAAGCAGCCATTTTCTCCAGGTGAACTGATCTCTATCGCCTGGAGATCAATTGTAATAGCAGGAGATCTCTAGCTAGTATCTGGAGGTGGTAACCCTATATCACCATAAGAACATAAGAGGTGTCCTGCTGGATCAGAACAGTGTCAGCATAGCCTGAGGAGGGGCAGCTGCCAGGGACCACTGCCAAGAACCCCCTGCGTGCCTCCTCTGCCCCCTGCCTGCATGCCCTGCTGTTTGCTTGTGAGTGCTCCACCACCTACTCTCTCAGCTAAATCAAGAAAGGGTATCCAGAGAGGGTATGAAGGCAGGGCAGGCTGCACTGAGTGCAGGAGTTGGGAGGTCTGGTAAGCAGAGGTCTGGGGGAAAGAGCATTGACACTCTTTGCCCAGCCCCTCCCAAAAACCTGGAACCAGCCTTGCCTGAAGCACAACTATGCATGAATCCAACTCAAGGCTATAACTTTGTCCATTGTTTGAATGATCCATTCCAGATAGTTTATGTCAGAGTATTATGTATGCGTGGAGACAGGAGATGGAGTTCAAACAACAACCGCTTTATTAACAACCTTGAACTGAACTGAACTGAACTGTATGGAACTCTACTGGAACTCTGCTGAACTGCCAACACCCCGGCTTATATGCCAATCCCAACCATCCGGAGCCACGCCCCCCAAGTCCCTAATTGGGCGGTAGTGGTCCATGGTACAAAGAGAACTCAGGTGTAAGCCAAGTCCGTGATTGGGTGGCTATAGTCCGTAGTCCAATGAAAAATGCAGGCGAAGGAGCCTGGGGAAAACTTCAAGCTTCACATGAGCCTTGCTTCCAACTTCATACATAACAGGTGCATGGAAATCATTTGCGAAGCCATGATGTAAACGCAGCATTATACCAAGTGGTCCATAGCACAGGAAATTAAGAAACACATGAAGGTTTTTCCTTTTAGTTAAGCAGCCCCTTATATTTCATTTGAGCCTGTCCAAAAGTCGAATGAAAGTGTTGCGTGTGGGTGGCTGGGTGGGGTGACTTCCATTTTGACTTTCGTATCTTTGAACTGTGAGCCCAGAGTGCAGGTAATGAGACACCTAAATGTATCTTGTATATCTTGAGACAGCCAGACAATAAGATGCTCACATGTCTAGACTCAGACAGGCGGCAAGGCAAGAAGAAAGTGCTGGAAGGAACTAATGAGGAGAACCCCTTCAGTAAAGATAAGAAAGGCATCAAATCTATTATTTGCCTGTTCGCAGCTACTCAAGCAGTCCTTGAAAAGAAGCTGTGGATAGAACACTAAAAAAGCAGCTATCTTATGCCACATTCATCACCAAGGATTGCCAATGTTTTTTTTTCCCCTGTGGAGGCTGAAAAACATCCAATGTCTTATTAATATGTGGAGGCATAAGAAAATGAAGATTTCCCCCCCCTCCATGGGTCTGTAAACAAAGTGTGCTCATTTTCCAAAGATCTAAAGGAAATCTTGTAAGGAATTCAAGCACTTATGAGAGCATTCTGTGTCATCATATTTTGACTATCTCATTTGGAATGATGTTACTGAGCTAGGCTACTCCATTTTGTTTCACCCAGGAATGAGAAATGCATGCCTAGAATATCCATAACCACAGGGGTGTAGTAGGGTTCCCCAATGCCTGGTATTGGTGGGCAATCACCCCCAATTCACTGGGCTGCCCGCTGCCCCTCAGCTGGTCAGTGGGCAGAAGAAGGCCAGTGGAAGGGGAGAGCGATCTATGTACCCACCACGATTATATCACTTCAGGTTTGATGCGGAAGCCCCATAGAGTTTTGGGGGAGAGTGCTAGAACGTCCCCCACCACAATGCCGGTGCTTCCGTGTGAACCCAGAAGTACCATCATCATGCTGGGTACACAGATTGCCATTTCCACCTGGAGAAAATGGCCACTTTGGCAATTGGACTCTATGGCATTGAAGTCCCTCTCCTCCTAAACCCTGCCCTCCTCAGGCTCCGCCCCAAAAATCTCCCACTGGTGGCGAAGAGGGACCTGGTAACCCTAGTGCAGAGGGAGGCATGAGCAGGACTAGTTGTGGGCAGAGAAGGGGAGGGGGCCTTTGGCAATCTATGCTCATGCCCCCCCCCCCCAAAAAAAAATCTGGCCCTGGTCCTGGTGGCCATAGTTGTGAATTATCTCAATGACAAATGATTGAGGGGAATTAAACACATTTGTGGTGCAGAGTCCATCCGTGGCTTTTAACCATGACTATATGGAACTTTCATGCAGAAACCCTCTGAATATCAGATTTGGGAGACAACAGGTACAGACTTTGGCTTCTTTGCTATGCTTGTGAGCAGCAGGTGGTTGATGACTATGGGAACATGATACTGGACTAGATGGACCATAGATCTGATATATCTCAGCTGCTCTAGATTTGTAAAATACAGTTGGACTCAATTCCTTGCTAGATAATGCAAGCAAATAGGTAAAATGAGAGGTGTTGGCGCTACTTACTCAAGGATGACTTGTTCTGGGTATCTCAATAGATTCTCCAGGGTATTTAGCGCCTCATTACATTTTTCATCTAAAGTCTAATTAAAATAGATACTGGAAATCACACTAACAAGTTTCTTAATAAGGCTGTATTTGGGGGAAATTCTATTCATGCTGATGAGATCTATTTTTTTAGTGAGGGTCCTGAGTAGGCAGAAGAAGCCAGATTGTCATCGAACTGCAGCAAGAAAGGTGCTCCTTCAGAGACAGGGCAAGTGATTTAAACCAATGCTGTTAGTCATTTTGCAGCTTGCTTAGGTCAGCCTGTGGCATTTCATGCCTCTTGGAACATTTAACAGAGGAATTTCATGGCAGGAAGATACTTCACATGAAAAGGGCACAGTAATGAGTTCAAGTCACGGAAAGTATTTGATTTCGTAATAGCAGTCTTTCTGGACGCATTATTTTTAAAAGGATAGTCATGCTTTTGTCTAGCAAAATTACAATGAACCAGCATCCTAGAGGGAAAAGTCTACGCTTAAAAAATAACACATTTCTGTGTAGACCAAATACTGTGATCATGAAGAATCAAAGAGGGAAACAGTGCCGTTATGTTTCCTAACGTCACTCACCAAGGAAACTGTCCTGCACAAGATGGCCTGTAGGGTCTTATATGAGAAAGTGAAGCTGGACTACCAGATTCTGGTTCCACTAGTCAAAGTTCCTGTGCCACGCATGCACCAGAATCAGACTCTTGGTGCAAGAAAACAAACAATGAGGCCAGTAACCTGCAACTGCATGGATGACTTCAACTAGGATTGACAGGATATGAAAAAACCAGACAGATTAGTGGAAGTTTGCCTCATTAATAGGAATTTATTTCTGCTTTTCTACTTTTATAGGTATTTTAGTCCAGTTTTTCTCTTCAATGTAATTTTAAGAACACATGGGAGTTGTCATTTACTTAGTTGATTTCGATGTTACTTGTCTCGCCACAACACACATTTAAAGGGGCTTACAAATATTTATTTATTTTTAAACATTTGTGTCCCACTTTCTATCAGACTCAAGGCAGCTATCAATGCAACACCAGTTTGCAAGGATACAAAACATAACTGCCCAATTCGCAGGATTACAAAAATTAACAGATTAAAAACACTCTTGTATATATGTGGCCAGAGTGTGAATTGGTCCAAATATTTTGGAGTTTGGGTCATAAAGAAATAGTGTACATTATATACTATGTGTGATAGATCTGTGTGACACATCTGCTAGGACAGGGGTCTCAAAACTGCGGCTCCAGAGCCGCATGCGGCTCTTTCGCCCGTTGAGTGCGGCTCTCCGAACTTGGTTCGGAGCCCCTCCTCTTGCGCCCGCTCAACTGTTGAGCGGTGCGGGCTTCCTTTGGTAGACCTGGCCTCCGGCTGAGTCCTATTGGGAGGCCATGTCTACCCACTGGCTTTCTTGGCGGTAGACCTGGACTCCGAGGAGGGGAAAAAGTCCCCCTTCAGAGGCCAGGTCTACCCATTGGCTTCTATGGGCCTCCGGAGGCCAGGTCTACTGCCAAGAAAGCCAATGGGTAGACCTGGCCTCCCAATGGGACTCAGCGGGAGGCCAGGTCTACCAATAGGCTTTTATGGCGGTAGACCAGGCCTCCAGACGAGGACTCCGGACGGGGTGGGGAAAATGGCAGGGACTTACAATTTATTTTTTATCAATAAATAAGATCACTATTAAGTATTATATCAAGTTTTATTCAGTGTACCTATAGTTTAATTAAGACTTAAAACTTTAATTAAAGTTTATTAAGTTAATAAACAGTGTACCTACCTATACTGCCTGAGGTAATAAATTATACCTCAGGTGTATATAAATTATACCTGAGATCATATTCAATAAGCCCATTCCAGAACTCCACATGTTGATTTGCTCTGTGTTCACAGAGCTGATGTACATACAAGCGGTATGCAGTTAGGCTTTGTACGCATAATTTGCCAACCTATGTTTTTCAGGGGGAAACTTTGCACACATGCAGATGCTGTGCACACATAACCAATTAACATTGTCCATTTTTTTCAGTACAGATTTTGCTGTTCATAAAGATGGTAAAGGCTGTATCAATGAAGTAAAAAGTTGGTCAGTCCCTATTCATGTGCCACTTCTGTTTGTTTGTTTGTTTGTTTAAGGCATTTTTAGGTCATAGAATCATAGAGTTGGAAGGGACCACCAGGGTCATCTAGTCCAACCCCCTGCACAATGCAGGAAATTCACAGCCACCTCCCCCCCACACCCCCAGTGACCAGAAGGTGGCCAAGATGCCCTCCCTCTCATCATCTGCCTAAGGTCACAGAATCAGCATTGCTGACAGATGGCCATCTAACCTCTTCTTAAAAACCTCCATGGAAGAAGAGCTTACCACCTCCCGAAGAAGCCTGTTCACCCTTATCCTTGAAATGACTCAAGGCAATGATATTTTGAAACTAGATCTCAGAATGATCCCTTCTAACTATTAGCATTAAAATTGCATTAATGTTTTAAAAAAAATTAGCGCCAAAGCCATAGCCTCCCTGGATTTTCTTTCTTTCTTTCTTTCTTTCTTTCTTTCTTTCTTTCTTTCTTTCTTTCTTTCTTTCTTTCTTTCTTTCTTTCTTTCTTTCTTTCTTTCTTTCTCTCTCTCTCTCTCTCTCTCTCTCTCTCTCGTTACAAGCCTGTTGCTTTTAAATTTCATTTCTGTCTTTTGATTTATTTATTGAATCAGATATTTATACCCCATTTTTCTCTTCAATGGAGACCCAAAATAGTTTACAATATTATTGTCTCCTCCTCAATTTTACCCCCCCCCCACACACACAATGACCCTGTGAGGTAGGCTAGGCTGAGAGAGAATGACTGGCCCAAGGTCACCCACCTTTCATAGCACAGTGGAGATTTGAACATGGGTCAACCAGATCCTAATCTGACACTTTAACCAATACACCATGCTGGATCTTCTATGCTGAGAAAGGTTATAAACTTCTACCTTTTCAATTTAGCCACACACCTTTTGATAGCTAGAAGCCTTTGCTCTGTTTCCTACATGTATAAACTTGAATATGACTTTCAAGTACTTCTGACTTGTGCTTCACCTCACATGGCTGCACTTGATAATCTTCGGTACATGGAAGGAAGACGAGATGAAGCAGGGGAGAAATGCAACTCTATTTTTCTTATATAGATGGGAAATATGGGAGGGAGGGAAGCGCTACAGATATTTAATGTGGAGTCCAGAGATGCTGAAAGTGATCCAGCAAATACTGGCGCAGAGAAAACTACATTTTGCCTTTGCCCTTCTTCAGAGGTGAATTCGCAGCTGCAACTTGCCAGATGCTGCCTACATGAATCCTCCCTAATACGGCTTTTGAACAAGTGTGATCCATCTGGCATCTTGTACTATATTATTATAATTCCTTTCTCGTTAGGAGAGGGAGTTCCTGTTCCAAAGGCAGAGCTGCCACAGCAATGCCAATTTCTAAGCAACACTTGCAGCAAGCAGGGATGTTCTGTCCTCCACAGCAAGCTCCTGGCTCCCAAAAGCACACCTACCTACCGTATTTACCCAAAAGGCAGACCACCTAAAAAAAGTCATACACACCAAGTTTTGAATTACTGGATGTACCTTATATGTGAAGATAAGTCAACCCTCTCTGGCAAACCTGGGGAGGGACTCCTCTTCCTTTTGGGCAAATACAGTATCTTCAAGGGGACAAATGTGCATCTAATATGTATGAGCATCCATCCCCCGCACTACACATATCCATTGCTATTTCAATCATTAATTGCTATTAACCATGAAGGCTTAATGGGATCTCTTTGTGCAGAGCCGATATACATCTATTACCAATTGCCAGGGGGAAACACCATGGGGAGTTTTTGTTCTCTGTATACCTGTTTGTGGGGTACCTGGTTGTCCAACCCCAATGCTAGATGGGCCATTACTGTGATCCAGCAAGATTCTTCTTATATATTTACAACTTTATCCTAAAGTAGTATCTTCTATGTCGCTGGGACTATGAAGTCCTGCTTTTTGAGGTGCTTGCCTTTCCGTTTTTGCATGCAAAGCTGTTCTCGTCTAGTGTTTCTTCAAAAGGATAACAAATCAGTATGGTGTTGATAAGGATCATTAGCATCTGACATGTCTTTATTTAGCATCACATAAAGTATATCATAGAGATATGTAAAAGTATGAATGTTCTGGAGAGAGTACATGGAGAAAAATCCTTTTTTTTCCTGTTGTAAGTTTAGAACCTGGTCACTGAGCCTAAGAGCTTGCTTCAAAATGGTGTGCCTCTTAGGAATCGGAGCCTAAGATAAAAGAATGCTAATACTTCAACAATACTTGTGGTTAATTCTTTGATGGCTCTTATTTGTTGACTCTGTCCAAGCACCCATCAGCACATTGGAATATTTGGTTAATATATCAGAGTTTGCCCAGTCATAGAAGTGTGATATTGAGTTCAGTAAATAAATCGCCCAAGTATATTGCAAAAAGTAAAACTGACATTTAGTCAAGTAGATTCAGTTGACATTTCAGGTTGCATTGGAAAAGAGAGAGAGAAGCCTAATCTAGAGTACTTTTCCCTATCGTAAGTGGCCAGCTGATCCGGCATCATATGTATGGAATTATGAGACATGTGACTCCATGAAAATTCATGTGGAGAGTGGGAAGAACAAAGGACACACAGAGGGTGGAGGGGTTGGAGGTCAGCTCCCAGGATAAGACAAAGAGACAGACATCCCATTCAAGGAGATAACACTTATGCACACTTAGAGTGATGTAACACCCCTCCCCCAATGACCAGGCATGTTGAGTCACTCACTCCAACATAGTGCTTTGTAGGAGATGACATCCCCAGCTGAAAGGAGGGGTGAGCATGTCCCTGTGAAGAAACAGCAGTTTGAGACTGAGAGGGAGACAGATGGGTTGAACACATGAAGCTGCCTTATACTGAATCAAAGTCAGTATTGTCCATCAAAGTCAGTATTGCCTACTCAGACCAGCAGCGGCTTTCCAGGGTCTCAGGCAGAGGTATTTCACATCACCTACTTGTCTGGTCCCTTTAACTGGAGATGCCGGGGATTGAACCAAGGACCTTCTGCATGCAAAGCAGATGTTCTACCACTGAGCCACAGCCCCTCCCCTACTATGAGCTGCTATGAGCTGAAGCTGCTATTAGTTGTCTGAAGCACCTTGGTGATGCACAATCTCTCTGTGGGGATCTGAGTTGGGTTAGTGGGTCTGATGCCTTCTTTGCCTTCACTTTCTGGCAGCCAGTGTGGTGTAGTAGTTACAATGTCAGACTAGGATCTGGGTGACCCAGGTTTGAATCTTCACTGAGGCTTGCTGGGTGACCTTGGGCCAGTCACACACACTCTGCCTAACTCCCTCACAGGGTTGTTGTAAGGATAAAATGAAGGAAAGGAGAAGGATATAAGCCACTTTGGGTCCCCATTGGGCCAAAAGGAAAGGTATAAATGAAGTAAACAGATAAATATATTTGTAAATGAAGCCAATATTACAAAACACTCAAAGTGTTCTGTGCTCTCTCCTCCACAGAGGACTAACCCAGGTAAATGCTGTTTCTTAGAGTTCTCATTGCATGGAGAAGCAGGGATCATGTAACAATACTGTATCAAGGAGTTATTCAATGAACTGGATCAGCAGGAAGATCAGAATGGACAAAATACCCTTCTTGATACAACTATCATAACTAGCATAGATGGCTTTTAAAAATCAGACAGATTCATGGAGGATAAATGTATCAGTGACTATCAGCCATTACAGAACTTCCATTTTGGAAGGCAGCTATCACCACTGGGAACCAACCATGACACCCACCTAATATTTTCTGGTGCCCACATGATTTGTGAGTCTTGGAGATAAAATCTAAAAGGTCTGGAGCCAGCATGGTGTAGTGGTTAAAAGCAGTGGTTTGGAGCGGTAGACTCTAATCTGGAGAACTGGGTTTGATTCCCCACTTCTCCACATGAGCGGTGGGCACTAATCTGGTTATCCAGGTTGGTTTACCCACTCCGACACATGAAGCCTGCTGGGTGACCTTGGGTTAGTCACAGCTCTGTTAGAGCTCTCTCAGCCTCACCTACCTCACAGGGTATCTGTTGTGGGGAGGGGAAGGGAAAGTGATTGTAAACTGGTTTGATTCTTCCTTAAGTGGTAGAGAAAGGCGGCATATAAAAACCAACTCTTCTTCTTCTTGACTGGAACAGAAAAAAAGGAGAACTTCAGGCCACACCCAGCTAGCTAACTAGCGAGATACTGAGCCTCATCCTGTAGAAGCATGTCACAACAGCGCACCCTCGGCTTGGCCACTGATGCCTTTCTCTTTCAAGGCTTGGCCATAAAGGAAACTAATATTCCTCTTTCTTTGGAAACTGAAACCAGTGCCTTTTCTCGAAGCAAAGAGGTTGTCAACCTCTATGTACTAGCTGGAGATCTCCTTCTATTATAACTGATCTCCAGCCGGGAGAGATCAGTTCACTTGGAGACTCTATGGCATTGAAGTCCCTCCCCTCCCCCAAACCCTCCCCTCCTCAGGCTCCGCCCCAAAAATCTCCAGGTATTTTCCAGCCCGGAGCTGGCAACCCTAGGCCTGGCAAACCTACCCCAGCTGATGTTTGGTGCTGGCAACCACTGCTCTTTCACAACATTACAAAAAGGGCTCACAGGCTCAATAAGATTGGTGGACACTGTTCTAAAGCAATACACATCTGAAAAAATTTCTGGACATCCATTCCTCCAGAAAGCCTTTTTAATAGGGTTGCCAGGCCCCCTTTGCCATTGGCGGAGCCTGAGGAGGGCGGGGTTTGGAGGGAAGGGACTTCAATGTCATAGTCAAATTGCCAAAGTGGCCATTTTCTCCAGGTGAACTGATCTCTGTCGACTGGAGATGAGTTTTAATGGCAGGCGATCTCCAGCTAGTGCCTGGAGGTTGGCAACCCTACTTTTTAAATGTTCCTTTCATATAAATGTTCCTCTCATATAAAGCAATGTTTTGTGATAGCATCTGCTTAGCTGCTGGAGTAGTCATTTCATAAACTTCTACATTTGTTCCAGACAGCCTCAGGCCTGCGCCATTAATATTCTTTTGCACTTCCGTATTAGAAGAATTGCGATAACATGGCACTTCCAAAATATTTGTACTATCCATTGGAGTTAGTATCATTATCTGCCATCATGCTTGGTTGAGGATGGATTGAATCCACTTTACTAGAGAGCCAAGGAATAAAAGACAATAATAAAAACAGCAAGTTTGCTCCAGTGGCCAATGACATGAAGGAACGTTCTGCAGTTAAGACATCCTCTCTAACACCCTCAATAGATATTTTAAATTACATTTAATTAGCAAATTATACTTGTATGCTAAAATTAGTGTGCACTGAAACAATAAATACTCATACCACATTCACATTCAGTTGAAAGAAACAAGTGCTACATCCCCTGAAAAAGAAACATTTAACAGCACATTTGTGAAAAATGGGGCATATAATTTCATTAATGTGATAGAACAATGTCTCTGCAGAATGTATCATGAAGCCCAATCAAGTGAAGCTTCATTTTATGGTGCAGTTAATGAGTTATTTAAGTAAACTCATAAAGAAGCTAGTCTGAGATTGACCTGTGCCAAGGGCACTTAATTCAAGCCTAATTTAGTGCAGTCCTAAACCAAGTCACACCCAAGTCCATCAATGCCAATGGGCTAAGAAGGGCATAGGATTGCACTGAAAATTCATTAAAGCCAAATGGGTTTAGAAGGGTGTAACCGTGCTTATAAGCCCTGTGGCGCAGAGTGGTAAGCTGCAGTACTGCAGTCCAAGCTCTGCTCACGACCTGAGTTTGATCCCAACGGAAGTCGGTTTCAGGTAGCCGGCTCAAGGTTGACTCAGCCTTCCATCCTTCCGAGGTCGGTAAAATGAGTACCCAGCTTGCTTGGGGTAAAGGGAAGGTGACTGAGGAAGGCACTGGCAAACCACCCCGTAAACAAAGTCTGCCTAGTAAACATCGGGATGTGACGTCACCCCTTGGGTCAGGAATGACCCGGGGTTTGCACAGGGGACCTTTACCTTTAACAGTGCTTAGGACTGTACTGTAATGTATGTATTCATTCAGAGTAGCAACAGTGTTTAGGATCCTGTCTGGGGTGGTGGCCAGGCAAAAAGGTGATACAAAATAGAGGTGGACAGTACAAGAGCAGCTCAGTCTGTGACAGAGCAATGCATCGCTCAGATTAAGGAACCAGAGCAGAGCAGTTTTGAGACCAATTTATTGCGCCATCACCTGATCCGTGATGAGTTGTAATTGCAATATCACCTCTGGCCAATGCCATACAAAGTGGTGGTGCTGCAGTGTTACAGAGAGGTCAGTAGTTTCTCTTCTGGCAAACCAGAGATATAGATAATATCGCTAACATGACTGGGTCTGTAGTTTCAAAACATTGCACCTGTACCTTGACATGCAGCAGGTTGCCTCTAACAGCTTTGCAAATCTTCTGAAAGTCACCGTGTCATATGCTGCAATTCATCTATAGGCCAATACTATGCTGAGTGCAACAGTTGGTAGAGCAGGAAATGTAGCAGGCAGAATAAGGAGCAATGTCATTCCTGATTTAGCAAAAGACCAGAAATTATCTTTCTGATAGAGGTCTATAAAATTATGCATGGTTTGGAGAGAGGGGACAGGGAGAGGTTTTTCTCCCTCTCCCATAATACTAGAACACGGGGTCATTTGCTGAAGCTGGAGGGTGAGAGATTCAAAACAGATAAAAGGAAGTATTTTTTCACACAACGCATAGTTAAATTGTGGAACTCCCTGCCCCAGGATGTGGTGATGGCTGCCAGCTTGGAGGGCTTTAAGAAGGGAGTGGACATATTCATGGAGGAAAGGAGTATTCATGGCTATTAGTTAGAATGGATACTAGTCATGCTGCATATCTATTCTCTGTAGTATCAGAGGAGCGTGCCTATTATTTTGGGTGCGGTGGAACACAGGCAGGATGGTGCTGCTGCAGTTGTCTTGTTTGTGGCTTCCTAGAGGCACCTGGTTGGCCACTGTGTGAACAGACTGCTGGACTTGATGGGCCTTGGTCTGATCCAGCAGGGTCTTTCTTATGTTCTTATGCTCATGTTTAAATCATTGCACTAATCAAGGTAAAATTTCAACCACATTAATGAAACACAAACTAGGAAACCTGGATCCAGCATTTGCATAATTTCCACTTGTGAAGTGTGACTTTCTTGCCTTCCCCTCCTGTTGTCCCTAATGCCCCCCCCCCCCCCATATGCTGTTCCTAGGGAGAATTTCAGGCTACAGTGGGAGAGGGGAAGCTAGAAAGTCATGTTCTGCAAGTCAAAATTCTTTCTCCGGTGGAAATACTTTGCTGGATCCAAGCCATTGTCTAGATTTCTATAGCAACCACTAAAAATTCATCCCTTCCTTATTTGTGTGTGTGTGTGTGTGTGTGAAGTGCCTTCAAGTCGCAGCCGACTTATGGTGACCCCTTTTGGGGTTTCCATGGCAAGAGACCAACAGAGGTGGTTTGCCAGTGCCTTCCTCTGCACAGCAAACCTGGTATTCCTCGGTCGTATCCCATCCAAATACTAACCAGGGCTGACCCTGCTTAGCTTCTGAGATCTGACGAGATCAGGCTAGCCTGGGCCATCCAGGCCAGGGCTCCTTATTTTTATGGCATTCCAAATTGTTGTTTTAAAGGAGCTTTACCTTTCCTCACTGCATTTTCAGAGGTCAGCATGTGATCTGATTTCAGTTCAAATTGGACTGTCCATTGTTTTGATAGCACTGATCAGCATTCTTTCAGCTGGCTGCTAGCAGATTTCCTATGGCAATACACACAAGAAGGCCCCTGGGTGGTTCAGCTTCCATGATCAGATGCAGCATGCCTCTTAATACCAGATAGAGAGTTGCCAACCTCCAGGTGGTGGCTGGAGATCTCCTGCTATTGCAGCTGATCTCCAGGCATCAAAGATCAGTTCACCTTGAGAAAATGGCCGCTTTGGAAAGTGGACTCTATGGCATTATACCCCACTGAAGTCCCTCCCCTCCTCATACTCCGCCCTCCTAAGGCTCCACCCTCAAGTGCTTCAGGTATTTCCCAACCCAGAGCTGGCAACCCTAATACCAGATGCTGTAAACAAATAACGTGGGAAGGCCTCTCTGCAGTTGCGTACCCAGAAGCATCTGACTAGCAACTTTTGGAAGTAGAAAGCTGGGCTAGACAGATCTTCAGTCTGAAGCCAACAATGTAGTTGTCATAATTTTGGGTGACTGTAGGTGGATGAATGAAGGGGGCAGAGTTGTAAAATCACATACAATAAGATCATTTACAAATATGACCCACCGAAACACAGAGGTGTTCATACTACCTGTCAGTCTGTGAACAATCCCATGCAGGCTAAACTGGCAATATCAGAACTAGTCCCAAATCCCTCTTGCCATCATGTGTGCCTCATTTATTTATTTAATTTACCAATGGTAGTTTCAGTGGCAATGGCACAACCACTATTTCAGCCCTATGTCAGAGGCTGACAGCAAGGTGTCGTAAAAAAGTTTCTGCTCCTTTGTGTAGGAAAAGTCAAAAGAATCAAGCAACGTCTCCTTGATGTAGAATTGCAGAATTTTAACCCAGCTCTTCCCCCCATCTGCTCTCCGGCGGCCCTAGGCCTTAATAATGGATCGGGTAAAATGGCTAGGTATCTAGATAACCTAGAGATACCTTCTCAACGCCGCGCTTTTCTATTAGCTAGGGTTAATGCATTCCCATCTAGGATGCTCTTAGGCCGATACCTCCAGATCCCTAGACATGAACGCCTATGCACATGCGGTTTAAACTTGTTAGATACAATTGACCACATCCTTTTAGATTGCCCCTTCTATGTGACTCTGCGGGATAAACTGCTATCTACTTTGCTCCAGTACAAGACATACAGGAGTAATGAAGTGAAATGCAAATTTCTTTTGAGTGACCATGATCCCAAAATTACTGCTACCGTGGCTGAATTTCTTACAGGAGTTCTTAAAGAACAAGAAAAGTTTTATTAACCCGACTGTAACTTATATGTATTGCCCTTTGGAGGTATTTTGTTGTTGTTTTTTCTATCTCTGTCTTTGGTATGCCAATAAAGGTTAATGAAATGAAAGTGTAGGAAAAGTCTGGGCACACTCTTCAGTCTGTAGCAGCCAATACAGTTTTGGAAGGCTCTGTGGAAGAGGTGAGTGAGTAAATTTAAAATGCAAATGAATGTAACATTTGCTCATATCAACTATTTATGATTTAGCATGAACTGTATTTTGGCCAGGATCTGCACAATTGTGTGTGTGTGTGTTTTTAACAAATTGTTGGTAAGAAGGGGTTGCATTGTCCCACAGCCAACAAAGTAGAAAAGGAAAAATAATCCAAACACAACATCCAAGGTATTTAGACTTCATTCTTGAAATAGATGATGGCTGAACTGCTAAACTTCTGCAGAAGTGCTGGTTTGGAAAATAAACACAGGAAACAGATGGAGCTGTATACTGATCAAGCACCCTCATCCAAGGAGTATCAGTTCCAAACGTGTAACATGAGCCAGCATCTGCATGGCAAGCTGTGGAGGTTGGTTAAATTGGGCATGTTAAACTCAATCAGTAGGATTTCCCCATCTTCCCTTTCTGCAATTGGGCACTGTTTAAAATAACAAACAGTAGAAGAACGTGTTAAAATTGAAACAAATACTAGCAAATACTTGGAAGGTGGAGATTTTTCCAGTTTTGTCTCTCACGGGCTGTTAGCGCACCAAGTAGTTACCGCTGATTATCATTGTGGTCGGTCTATGAGTTTTGGATTCAAATCCAAATTTCCTGACAGCACTATTTTGTTGGTGTATTAATTGTTCCCATTATGTTTCATTGCCAGTTTGCACTTCCCAAGTTAGTGAAAAAAGTTCAGCAGGGGGAGCGTGGGGGAGCACCATGTCATAGATATGTCACAGATGTTCCCCCGCCTTCCCCCACTTTTTTTTGCTTTTGCACATGGGTGGTAGCGTTGTTGCAAAGGAGCAAAGTGATTGTCTGTGAACTCACTTGCTTCACCTGTTTTGAATTATTAGATTACTTTATTCCTATACCAGATTCTCATGTGAAAATGTTATTTCCCTGATTCGCGTGTCAGAATGCTATTTTGTATGCAGATCATGTGTGCGCCTGCAAATAATGGTGGTCAATCCATCGTTCCAATGTCCTTTCACTAGTAATAAAGGCATCACAAAAGGGAACAGGCACATTATGTTTCTGGGGGTGGGGGGCGGGCGGCGGTATGGCAGACTTAGGGTTCTCAAAAACCTGGTGAACCTGTTGATCAAATTTGTGAGTGCTCCACTCCCCTCAGTAACCGGGAAACACAGGGGAAACCCACCCAGTGTCTTCATTCAGGCCAGGAAAAAGAAAACGCTAATGTCCATGTACCTCTTTGGGGGCCAGGAAAACCACTCAGATGATCCTCTGTAAAAATTACTGTAGTATTAGGGAATTGCCAGACAGACCTTGCGCAGGACAATGGGGATGGTCAGACCAAATCTCCAATGTCCCAACGTTAGTCCCAGTAGATCAATTAAAAAAAATTAAAAGGAGAAAAATGGAAGAAAAATGGCTGCCTGAAAAGAGGAAAGTGAGGGGGAGGAGTGAAGGGAAAACGAGGGGTGGATGGGCAAAAGTGGGAGTGTACAACGGAGGAGGTGTGAGTAAATGAAGCATCTTCAACATGTTTGCACCTCGTAGAAGCAGTCAATGAAACAGAGTTTTCTAATAAATCGCCATAGAAGTGTTTGCAGATAACACGGCAATTACACATTTGCAAAATGTTTCCAACACCAAAGAGACGGAAAATGGTGTGAACACACGGGAATGAAATGTTTTGCAAAGCGTTGTAAAAACATGGTGCAGTAACGGCCACAGAATTTCCCATATTTATTAAACTTTCTATCATAACTTGTGTAATTCTGCTTGCTAGCATCTTCTTATTGATTTTGCACACATGTGTCATCTATATAGCTTATTCTGAGAATACTCTCAGAATGCAAATTTTAAAGTCTATGCAATGGGGCCATGTACAAAGAAGGGGGATTATTTTATAAATCTGGGACAATCCTTAGATTTACAGAAAATCCAAAACAAAAAGTAAGAAGGTAGAGGTAAAGCACAGGGTCATTCCTGACCCATGGGGTGACGTCACATCCCAACGTTTACTAGGCAGACTGTGTTTATGAGTGGTTTGCCAGTGCCTTCCCCAGTCCTCTTCCCTTTACCCCCAGCAAGCTGGGTACTAATTTGACCAACCTTGGAAGGATGGAAGGCTGAGTCAACCTTGAGCCGGCTACCTGAAACTGACTTCCATAGGGATTGAACTCAAGTTGTAAACAGAGCTTGGACTGCAGTACTGCAGCTTACCACTCTGTGCCATGGGGCTCTTACATCCTCCCTAAAATAGCCCGCATTACAAAATAAAATTCTATTTTTGTTTCCTCTGCAACCTATTTGAATCCATTAATATTTTCTCACAGCTTTAATCTGTTCTAGATGGACCATTTCTTCCAGGTCCGTAAATCTCTCCCTCTCCCCACCCCCTGTTTGACAATACTTTATTAATTGGGGTACATACTAGGTGTAGGAGGATATACACAGCATTAGTAGCAACTTTACTACAATTTATGTGCCTGATTCTAGTTAACAGCTGCCCTTTCTAAGAGTTAACACTTCATTTCACTTTATTCATAATACAACACATACTTCAGGCTGCTAAAATGGCTTAGCATTTTCTTTTCTCCACATCCGCCTACTGAAGGACCACTATTCCTTGAAGAATTCAGCTTTATAAGATAAGTTAATACTTTATTATTTTTTCCCCTGCAGGTCTCCAAGGCCTGAAGTTTGAATTAAATGTGCACAGAATAAAATCATTTGCTTTTTATCAGCATGGTCCATGAACCATGGTTCGAGGCCAATATGCGACTCGAAGGAAAATGAGTTCAGTTCCAACTCTCTAATCCCCACACAAGATCATAAAAATTGCCACACATCACTCAGCATTGCTTAGTGAAAAATGACTGTCTCTATGGCAATAATAATAAAAAAGACTGAATTATAGTTACTGTCTCCTCAAAAGTTGACAGCTTCTGCTGGTTCATGAGAACTGTGGGATTACCTTGATGGGCTTGTGCTACTGAAGCAACAGTGAGGAACTTCCTGATAGGGAGAAGAGCCAAATTAGTACTATTCTGGCTTTGGAACCAATGGCTGTCACATCTCAATCCTGCCAACACAGGAATTCTGCTAGATGTTCCCTGTTGACCCAACCTTTAGAAAGTCAAGGCACAAAAAAGGGATTCTTGCTTTCCCTGGACTCTGAGTCACTATTAGGGCTTATTCTTCAGTCCCTAACCTATAGGCTTAGAATGACATTTCCCTTTTTATAATAGCCCCAGCCTCCTAGCAGACCCTGCAAAAAAGAAGAACAGGCTGCTGGCAGACAAATCACAAGTTTCTCTCCCTGCAATGACTTGACATTTTTCATAGTGCTGTGAAATTATATTGATCTAAATTATATTGTCCAAATGGTCATTTTTTCCTCTGCATGGCACTCCCTGCCACACACACAATAGCTGATGGGGATATCTCTAGGCATATACAAGAGAAAAGTTTGTCCCTTCTTACATATGCCTGTCTGAATTAGTGGGAACAGACTGGTGAATGTATGTTTATGCTTACCCTGCAACCTTTGGGAAGCTGCTGCCCAGCCTGAATGAGTATTTCCTGCCTATGTGTCCCATTATTCCTGGATGCAGTTCTGCCCTTAGCTTTGTTCTGGACCAGGTTCCATCTAAAGTATGGTTCAGACATTATTTTGCTCAATGCTTCAACATGGCCTGGTTCTGTGAAAATCCAGTGATAATTGGGTAACCAATTGGGACTTCAGGTCTCACAGTTTGACTCAGTTTCTGGATTAACCTTCATCTCCTGGTGAAGGTGTCAAATAAAAGAGGAAGGTTCAAGAAACAAAAAGCCCTTTTTCACATGGCCAATTCCCAGCTGTCTTTCTTCTTCTAACATTTAAACCACCCCCATTTCCCAGCATATGGGTTGGATCCAGTCAGATTTTTCTACTGATGAAAAAGAGAGGAAGAGTTCCCTTTTGACTACTCAAAAGACTATGCTGGAGTTCATTAGTCCTGCATGTAGTAAGGAGTGGAATTGGAGGAGATTGGATCCAACCCTGTATTTCCATTCTTAGTATCTTTCCTTCTCTTCTTAGAGAAAAGAACCACTAAACATGGGAATGGCCAACCAAATAGAAAACTCACCCATATTGTGATTCTTTAATGTATTAACCAGAGTGACATGGGACTGGATTCAGGAAGTAGCTCTCATACATTTTGTAATGGCTCCAAGGATTCCCACATGCCGCATATGACTCTTTTTCAGAACCTAGAACCAGTTGATCAACCTCAGCATTCTTAAACTAATGAATATATCTATTGGTTACTAAACTAATTTACAAGTACAACTGTAATTCTGAGGATCTGAGATTAAGGCTGCAATCCTATGAACAGTTTTCTAGGAGTAATAAAATAATTGACTGAAAAGGGACTTACTTCTGAGTAGACTTGCTTAAGATTGCTCTCTAATGCTGGAATTTGGCTTTAAAGTTCAGTTGAGTTCTCAGCTACCTTTATTTTAAAAAGGCAACCCCTCTATCATTTTAAATAAACTCTTAGCTGTCACAGCTACTCCTAAGAAATGCACAAAAATATGCAAGCAAACTTTAAATGGCAGTAAATAAAATTTCAGATTTACTTTTTAATAAAAGAATATAACACAATGTCCAAGTAGCAGCATAAAAATTAGATGGCAACAGAAAGCAGGAATGTATTATTGAGGTACTAGATTAAAATGAATGTATATTGACCCAAATGATATTGGTACTCAATTATTTATTGGTAAGTATGCAAATAATGTTAGTGTTTATTAAAATGAATTATTTAAGACAGGGATTACATTAATATGTTGTGGCAAAGTCTCTTCTTTCCAAAGAGAAAAAAACTCATTCACCTCGAGTCCAGTACAACTTCTGCAAATCATTCCTTGGCGCTTAATATGTTATAAATAATTTTTCCTTCTTCTTCTATAATGAGAAAGTTGAAAGGAACACAAACAAAAACTGTTCCTAGTTTAAAGCAGGGAAACCTTAGTGTTAATTCAATGGATAGGAAGTTATTTTTTGAGTAGGAGTTGTGGGTTCTAATTAGGGATTTAGGGTAAAGGTAAAGGTAGTCCCCTGTGCAAGATCCGGGTCATTCCTGACTCATGGGGTGACGTTACATCCTGACATTTACTAGGCAGACTTTGTTTACAGGGTGGTTTGCGAGTGCCTTCCCCAGTCATCTTCCCTTTACCCCCAGCAAGCTGGGTACTCATTTGACCGACCTTGGAAGGGTGGCAGGCTGAGTCAACCTTGAGCCAGCTACCTAAAACCAATTTCCGTTGGGATAGAACTCAGGTCGTGAGCAGAGCTTGGACTGCAGTACTGCAGCTTACCACTCTGCGCCACGGGGCTCTAATTAGGGATTTAGGAATAAGTTATTTGTCATTATCTTTGGTATTTGTTGTGAGTATTTTCATCCTATTTTCTTTGCTAATTTTCCTATTTTATTCATCCATAAAAAGGTAAAGGTCCCCTGTGCAAGCACCGGGTCATTCCTGACCCATGGGGTGACGTCACATCCTAACGTTTCCTAGGCAGACTTTTTGTTTTATGGGGGTGGTTTGCCAGTGCCTTCCCCAGTCATCTTCCCTTTACCCCCAGCAAGCTGGGTCCTCATTTCGCCGACCTCGGAAGGATGGAAGGCTGAGTCAACCTTGAGCCGGCTACCTGAAACCAACTTCCGTTGGGATCGAACTCAGGTCGTGAGCAGAGCTTTTGACTGCAGTACTGCAGCTTAACACTCTGCGCCACGGAGCTCCTTATTCATCCATAGTCGTCCATTTTATACCATTATATGCCACTGTTGTGTTGCATCCTATTTATACACAAAAAAGATATAATGGACGGAGAAGATCCAGTCCACAGATTGAAGAAATTGGACATTACTGTTTCAAGTTACTCCCTGTTCCCTTTAAGTATTTTGTCATGATCACAGTCACTGTAGCTTTAAAGGGTTGGGTTTTCTTTTAATCAGAAATCTTCCATTCTAAAATCAAGTTTTCACTTTTTAGATGAAAACTTCCATGACATAAGGTAACTTTGTAAAGGTGAGGTGGAATAATGTGCCAGATGAATTGTCACACCCACTTGCCCCACCTTTCAATTCTGATTGAGGCTCAGTTGAGATCCATTCATTTCCATGGGAATTATGCATGACTACATTTCTTTGGATTGGAACCACAGTGTGGCCCAGGGCAAGTCTTTCTCAGTCTGAGTTATCCATTAGGAAAACAAGAACAATCATGAACTACATCCCTGAGTTAGTAGGGCAAAACCATTAAGGGCTTATTTTACTTAGCAAATTTTAAAAAGGTATCACGATCTCGAGTCAGCATAAATTGCTTCCTCCCTGCCATTTATTCTCACAAACAGGCTTTGAGCAGAGCTGCTAAGAGCCTCAGAGGCTCCCGGAAAAAGATTCCCTTTGCTATCCTCTCACATATTTGAAGGCACAAACAGCTGTGAGGGAGAGACAGAACTCACCAGTCATTAATGGAACAGAGAGAAAAGCCTCTCTCAGAACCCATAAATACTACTTTAACCCTTTGCTTGACTGGAAAACATAGCCAGTGATACCTTGCTGGAGGAAAGAACTTGCTAGGAATCCAGACAAGCAAAAGATGAACACGAGTAATTGTGGATTCCTAGAGTGGCTTCTAATCACTGAAGGCTTGAGAGTAAAAGCATCATACTGAGGGCTTTTCTGCTTTTTTTTGCAAGTTCTGGACCCATACTCCTTTGATTTATCCCCTGATGTCTGCATACATTTTTGTGCCTTCATTTTGGGTTTTTTTAAGGGGGGAGGGTCCCTTAGCTGGTTCTTCCATTTTTTTTGAGACCCCCATCTTTTTCTGGAAGCTGATTTTGATTCACCTGTTTCCTCATGTGTAATGTTTCTGCCAGTTTTCATTGTCCTGCCCACTCCCACCCACCTTCAGCCCACTTTTTCATGATTGGACTGTTGTGGCCAAACCACTCCCTCTGCTCCCCCAACCGGAAGTTGAGTGCTCTTTGCCCTTATTCCTCCATGAAGGAATGGGCTAGATAGGGTTGCCAGGCCCCTCTTCATCACCAGCGGGACATTTTTGGGGCAGAGCCTGAGGAGGGCGGGTTGCAGAGGGGAGGGACTTCAATGCCATAAAGTCCAATTGCCAAAGCAGCCATTTTCTCCAGGCGAAATGATCTCTATCGTCTAGAAATCAGTTATAATAGCAGATCTCCAGCTAGTACCTGGAGGTTGGCAACCCAAGGGCTAGAGTCTTAGGCCATTTATGCAGAGGTATTTAGCTCACGAGCCCTGCTGGACTGCTTCGAGGCTTCCTTTGCATTATTCATGATTTTACCAACCTTTAGAAGTCCCTTCGCTTGCACCTCATTCTTTCTCCGTAGTTCTAGGATGCTGTTTTATAATGAATTTAAATTCTGCTTCGATGCAAGAGCGAGGCAAATCTCCACCATTTCCATGCATAGTTCTAACTTCGGGTTTCTCTCCCCACACCTATTCTGGCTTCTCCCTCCCATGTGTCTGTCTCTCCCATCCAACCCCTTCCCTCAAAGCGAAGCACAAAAGAGGGAGTGAAACCTTCATGAAATGTGCAGGAAGGCGCCAACCGAAGAGAGGCTGGAAGGCAGCTCCTGGCAGGAAGCTGTTGAAGAAAGGCGGGGAGGAATACCCAGCTTTGGAAAATTCCACGTGCAGACAGGGAGCAGTTCCTTTAAGAGCTGACCTGCCCCTCCAAGTAAACTGCAACAAGGCTGCGTTTTCGGGGGGAGGGACTCAGAAGCTCCGCGATTCACTGGGGATGCATAATTAATCACAAAGTACTCCTGGAATTTCTTGGGCAGGGGGAAGCCCTCATACATATGATGTTTGAGAATTTGGATCAGAAAACTGTGCAGCAAACCAAACACAAACTTCCCCTGCATAAATGGCCTTGCTTCTTCTTCTTTTTTTAAGACTAGCCCTAAGACACAGTGGCTGAGCAGCAATCTGAACCCAGGACTCCTCAGTCCTAGTAATGTTCTTGCCACTGTCCCACACTGGCTTTATGTGGCATGGCAAACTACTTTTAAAACAGATGGAAGTTTAAAAAGCAGTTCAGAAGAGTTGGAAATGCCTTTATGCAAATCTAAGTAGCTTTTTAGAACCCAGCTTTGAAAATAAAATACTTAAGAGAAAATATTTTACCAACCTAACTGTATGCCATCCCCATCTTGAATCAATTACTGCTCAATTTGAAATATCCAAGGTGAAAAGTTTCTCCCTCCATTATTTTTCTGATAATCGTTCAGATTACCAAAGTCATTCCATTGGATCTATTTTTTATTAAGATTAATATGATCAGAAGTCTCCTCATATAAGCATTTTAAAATTCTGCCCTAAACCAGACCGCAAGTAATACACTCTGACTCAGACAGGAATTGCCTATCTCACTTTAGCCTGTAGAGGAGGCCTGGAGAATTATTTTAATTATGGAATTTCTAAGATGGTGGAAGTTATCTAAATTGATTCAGACAGCCCACTCCAATCCTAAAGAAATGAGTTTTATTTATTTTTATTTGCGTGGTTTTTTAAAAAATCCTGTTTTTTACCATGCTTGAGGCAGCTTACAAAATCAATGCAACATTATACTAAAATACAATGTCCACAAAAACCTAATCCACAAAAACAACCCAACATGAATGTACCAACACATAGCAGAGTTGGACTGAACTGTATGAGTTTGAGTCAAAATGTAATTTGGTCTATAGCTTTGGAGAGTTACAGATATGTTTTGGTGAGTCTGCTGTTTTGATCCAAGAAGCTTAGTTGAACATCTTCCTAAGCAAGAGGGATCGGAAGGCATTCCATTTCAGTACAATTTCCATTTCTAGATGACAGAAAACACCAACCTGCATTAGCAACATAAAAATGACAATTTCTGGCTCATTGCAAAAGATGATGTCATTTTTTTTCTCCCTCCTTTTTAAATGCAAATTTGAAAGCAAGTAGGATTTTGGCATCTGGGGAGTCATCCATTACCCGCTCAATTCAGAGCACAGCATTTATAGTAAATAGGTAATTTTCTTCCATTCCCTTTTGGAACAATTTGATTTTATTCTAGTAAACATAAGGGGGAGAATGTACTTTTGCTGCCGCTTCTTTCAGACACATTGATCAACCAAGCTACTTTCCTCCTTTTATTTCAAGCAAAGAAAAGGGCAATTCCACAAATATTTAAAAAATCATTATGCATTGCAGATCCTCAAGCACAATAACATCATTGTGTGGTTGCCCAATTTGGTAGGCTTAAAAATTAAAGAATGAAAGTGGTGAGAGAGAGAATACAAACTTACTGTGTCAGAAAGCATGTATTGTTATAGTAAGCCTTGCTATTCTATCTGGGGGGGAAATGATGTTTATTGGGCCTGATAAAAATCCTAAATCTGGCTGATCAGTTTAAGATGGAGCTGAGAGTGCTACACAGACTTTAGTAGGTTATAGCAAATAGGATCTTTTACGCATGGGTGTTTCACTCACCGTCACCCCTCCAACAACTTTGAGTCTTTGTGCTGATTATGCATGCCATTTCAAACTGTTAGAGGTCACCTTGTAGTGGTTAAGAACAGTGGTTTGGAGCAGTGGAGTCTGATCTGGAGAACCGGGTTTGATTCCCCACTCCTCCACATAAGTGGCGGAGGCTAATCTGGTGAACTGGGTTTGTTTCCCCTCTCCTACACACGAAGCCAGCTGGGTGTCCTTGGGCTAGTCACACTCTCTCAGCCCAACCTATCTCACAGGGTGTCTGTTGTGGGGAGGGGAAGGTGATTGTAAGCCGGTTTGATTCTTCCTTCAGTGTAGAGAAAGTCAGCATATAAAAACCAACTCTTCTTCTTTCTCTTCTTCCCTACATTTCCCAACATTTTGACCTCGTTTTCAGGGACCTGTTTTATCTCGAATTTGAAAATGTGGACAAAACGTGGGATAAGGCAGGGGGAGAGTAAGGCAACCTCTGACGGTCGGAAACGGCATGCATAATCAACACAAAGACCCAAAGTCATCATAGGGGTGACCACGAGGGAAACACCCATGCATAAAAGACCTAGACGCCAAAAGAACAGAAGGTCACTGGGGCAAGACCATACATAATAGCCATTCTTCCTTATAATATAAGGGAAAACATATTTCTCCCCAATGGGAGCCCACATCAGTTTACAACATTGTCCTCCCCTCTATTTTATCTTCACAACAGTACGGTGAGGTAGTTTAGGCTGAGGGTCTTACTGTCCTGAGTTTACCCAGCAAGCTTCCATTACAGAGTGGGAATTCAAACCTGGGTCTCCCAGATGCAAGTCTGACACCCTGACCTCTACACAATGCAGGCAGCCGTTGTTCATATTTGTCTCCAGCGCTACTTGAAACACATGGATCCCTTATATGATATTCAATAACCTATATTTTTCTGATATGCCACAATAATATGTTGCACCAGCTCTCGATGGCTGCTTGGGTGAAAACCAAGATGATAATGATAATAATTGCTACAATTATTTAATCAATACTGCATCTTCAGTGTGTTGTGTGGGCACTTTACAGGGGAATACAGCAGCGGAAGGGGAGGGAGAGACGAAACTAGCCCTGTGAACAAATGCAATTACACTTACTTAAGCTCCCAATTATCAGTTTATCATCACCCATTAAAAATCAGATCACCAACAAGGCATAGTATTACAGCCGCTCCCCTTTTGTTCTTTCTATCAAGTGACTGGGGAAAGTTTCATCTGCTCCATTTTTGCTTTTCAGGCAAGGCAGGGAAGATGAGCCAGCCAGAGGAAGGATGTCAAGCTTGTGTTTCCCAAGCTCTTGGGATGGGACAGGTTAAAATATAAACCAATAAAGAGAGAACACAAAACACGCTTGCTAATGCCCTCCTGGCTGCACAAAATCAATTTTAATGGAATTTTGCCATGTGCAACCAAGGAAAGACACATAATGCAAGTGTGCTTATGCATTTTCTATGATGGCATGCTCAAATCAGGCCAACCACCCATGTGAATGCGCCTAATTAGCTTTTTGTGCGCACAGTTAACCAATTTGTACACAGAAATTTGGTAATTCTGTTTGAATAAACTGAGCTCGGTTATTATGATCGCAATCGCTGCATGATTACTGATTTTAATGTAAAGATTACAGATTCATGGTGTGAATAGAATGGAATAACAGCCCGATCAGTCTGTAAAACAAACTCTAATCTAGACATGGAGAAGAAGCTGCTCAAAAAGCAGACAAATAAGATATTGTGGAAACAAAAGCGTAAGCCCCAAACATATCTTCTTTTGACTTCTCCTCTTGGAATTCTGCATCTAGGAATGGAGTTTTGCTTGTCTAAAGCACAGTCTGCAAAGAGAGTGAAAACTATTACCTAGTTCCAGTACACTCATGGGCTGCCATCTGCCACAGTAACACAACAGAAACCCAAAGCGTTCACAGGGTCCAGGGACATTGGAATTTATAAATCCACCTGGATATCAACACAGCATCTAGCAAACAATAACAGCTTTCTTTCTCAAAAGGCATTTTCAAAATTTCACGTTTTTCACAGAAAAGGTAAAGAAATATATTTCCATTATCTGTTATGCAGCCCGGTCCTATGACTCATTCAAAAGAAAGTCCCAATGAGAACACTGAGGTTTACTTCCAAGTAAGCATGGCATAAGATTTCCGCCTAAGGCACAGAAATTGGAAGATGTCTGTACTCCTATATTTCCCTAAAGATTTCCTCTTCCTGTCTCCGTTCTTTGTCACTAATCTTGTATTCAGTGTTTTTTAATTGAGTGAAAGAAATGTAAATCCACTATAAATAGGACAGCCAAAGTTTAAAAAGTGGGGCAAACCCCCCAAAAGACATTCTAGCGGTGTGAGAGCAGCTATATTGTGTCACAGTGCACACTAAGGGATATTTTCTGCTGTGAATATAAAAACTGCAATGTGTTAAATATTTTTTTAATTTATTTGTTTTACAAGAAGCATGCTTTCATGAAACGAGATTATCAAGAAGAGTTTTCAGCTTCGGGAACATCCTTTCTATTATTTTACGTATTTTATTTTAAATATTTTATTATTCTTTTCTCTCTAATGGGCACCCAAAGCAGCTTAGAGCATCTTTTCCCCTTCTTCCATTTTATTCTCACAAGAGTCCTGTGAGTGACTAGTCCAAGGTCACCCAGCAAGCTTCTATGAGTGATGATTCAAACCTGGTTTTCCTAGATCCTTTGACCACCACGGCACAGAGAACAAGTAGAGGGGAGACAGCTGGACATAGGTGCTACTGTTTGAACACAATTATATATATTGGGTTTCGTTTTCTTCTGTAGTAAACTGACTCAAACTACTCCCTGCAAATCAATATTTCAGTAGCTTCTTAAATGGAAATGCTTTGTCAGACTGTAGTGTGGAAAGGAGGATCCCTTTGGTGAGGGTACTACTCCTGACAATTTAATATCAATTGGGGAGGGGAGTCATTCTTGGAAAATGTTTCCCACTGACACTAATGCAAACAAGTTTTGACCTGATTTGCAAAGACAGACTTTAATTACTTTAGTATTCAAAGACCTGACTCAAGCTTTTAGAAGGACAAAAGAATTCAGATCACAATATGACTTCTTTGTGTGGGCTCATTTTAGCAACAATAAATAATGAGACAGGATATCCAGTTTGCCTGAAAAGGAATCAGGGCAAGTCACAGACATCTGAGGTAAGGAGACAAATAACAAATCTAAGGGTACAGGCTATAGATGCTAATATCATCTTTAAAATGAGAAATTCTGTCTGGTTTATAAATTTGTAATGGATATTTCCTCTGCAATCTGAAAGGAAAGATACTTCGCAGCCTTCCTATGGAAATATAGATATTTATTCAGACGTGAACACGAAGGCAAATGTCTCCTTCCCCTCCTCTACACACACTGGCCCGTAAAAGCAATAAGGAGCTCAGCAGCAGCTGTTTCCCTAGTAATTAATGACAAGTTGAGCTTAATGGTGGTTGCCCGTGTTTTGGATCATCAGCTTTTCTAGCTGGCCAACAATTGCTGGGAAATACCTCATGCCTTTGTCATTGCTTCTTAATTGACAGCAAAGCATTAACATAATGTGAGCATCCACTCCATAATCTCGCAATACAAACCAGTACACCCAGCCTCGAGAACCAGTGAATGTCTATTTCTTTATTTCTTTAGTATATTTTTATCCCGCTTTTCTCTCCAAATATATTGGAAGCACCCTGATGCTACAACACAGTTGAAGCTAAGCAGATTGACGCCAAGACAAAAGGCTCTGGGAGACTTACATAAATGAGGAACAGTCTATATAAATATCCCATATAATATAATACACCATCAAGTCTAGGGTTGCCAACCTCCAGGTAGTGGCTGGATATCTCCCACTATTACAACTGATCTCCAGCTGTTAGAGATCAGTTCACCTGGAGAAAATGGCTGCTTTGGCCATTGGACTCTATGGCATTGAAGTCCCTCCCCTCTTCAAGCTCCACCCTCCTCAGGCTCTGCCCCCAAAATCTCCAGGTATTTCCCAACCCAGAGCTGGCAATCCTAGCCAACCCCCAGCTGGCGCCTGGTGTTCTCCTCAGATGAGGACTGATCTCCAGACTACAGAGATCAGTTCCCCTGGAGAAAATGGCAGCTCTGCATGGTGGACTCTATGGCACCACATCCCCACTGAGCTCCTTCCCCTCCCCAAACTCCACAGACACCAATCCCAAATCTTCAGAAATTTCCCAAGCCAGAATTAGCAACCCTAATCAAGTCTAGGACAATTCAGCAAGCTTGCGGAATACGGAAGCTAACGCAGAGCTCAGAGTGACACCCCCCTCCCTATCACCCTTTAGTCATTTCCCATCTTCTTGGACAGCAGGCAAAATAAGTTAGGACAAAAAGCTTTAATATCAAAACAGCAGGTTATAAATAAACTTCCACCCTTCCCTTTTTCTACTCCGCAAAGTCAAGCCCTTTTGTTGTGTCCCTACAAAAAAAAAAATAGAGAGAGAAATTTTTACGCACCCTAACATGAATCCTAATTAAAATTTTACACAGTATGTCTTTTAATTAGCTGTGGCTGGAGTGGTGAAAGCTATCAATATGTACGAGGATAATCGTATGAAATGACTTTTCAAAAACGAACAGCAGGCCTGAATCCACTCGACAGCAGGGGTCTATTGGAGAGACACAAAGTGCAAAGACAGGGTGCCTCGGATATTGTGTGCAAAAGGATAATGCATGCAGCAAAACAACTCAGACCACCATATTTCATGCTCTGTTAGCTCTCTCGCAAGATAAATTTGGTTCAGACTGGAATCCAGGCAACATCGTTCACACAAGAGACTAGTTGGTAACGTCTGTCATTTGTTTTGTTTTAGCTTAAGTTGAGGGATATCTGTTTATTAAAAGCATGCACAAACATGCACCCCAGCGATGAGATCCCGCTCTGCATATGATTTAGCTTGGTTATATTGTACTCAGAGAACAATGAGCCATTCAATAGCACAGAGAATAGGGAGAGCTTCATTCACTGCTTTTAAGTTCTCTGCACACTCCAGGTTGGGAAATAACTGGAGATTTTTGGGGTGGAGTCTGAGGAGGGCGGGGTTTGGAGAGGGAGGGACTTGAATGCCATAGAGTCCAATTGCTAAAGTGGCCATTTTCTTCAGGGGAATTGATCTCTGTCGACTGGAGATCAGTTGTAATAGCAAGAGATCTCCAGCCACTACCTGGAGGTTGGCAACCCTACTGCACATATAAGTCAAGGCTGGAAAGTGTGAAACAAAACTGTGGCCTTTTATGCATGGGTTGGATCTCCCTGCTTTGACCTTGGTTCATCGCACATTAAAGTAACCCAGGTTGGGGAAAACTGTATGCATTGGCTTGAATGATCAGGGACAAAACTGTGCTAATCGAGCCATGAATAAAGAAAAGCAGTCTCCCAAGCTCAAATCAAGTCCCACTCCTTTAAACGCTGCTCTGTAATTGGCTTACTTCACAGTGCTCCCCGTGACAGAAGAATTCCTTCCCCCCAAACCCAACTGCTGCATAAAAAAACATTTTAAGAACAAAAAACGGAGCAATCTGAAAGTAATGGGGAGGGGAGAGAAATCCAAGCCTTGTTTTTAAAAAGCCTTTCTTTTGCTCAGAAAGAGCTCCGGGGTAGCAGGAAGCAGGACGCGCTTGAATTCCCACCTCTTTACACACTGATTTGTGATTGGCTGTGAGAGAAGCCAATCTTCTGTGTTTCCCCAGGATCAATAGTTTAATTCAGGCCAGAAGAGGAATGGGAAAAGCCGGGTTCGTTTTGCATTGAAACAGCGTTGAGCTTCCAAGGAATGAGATAGTATGCATACTGAAAAATTTGATCCTGGCTGAAACAGGGAGTAAAGGAGGTTAAAGCGACCGTGCATAATCAACCTGTGACAACAAATATTCCATTCTCCACTTAATTGTCAGTTTGCTCAACAAATGTCGTCTCCTTTGGATTTCCACAGTCTTGAGTGACGGAGAAGTTTAAGATGAAATTCTTTAAATGTCCAAGGGCTGGTATTGTTCCACAATAACATCAAGTGACCTGTATGCATGAATCAGCCATCATATACAACATAACAGAACTTCAGCTGCCTTCTCTCGTGAGCTGAGTTTCCGGTCTCCTCACGTTGCCGCTGTCTGACTTGAGAAGCTCCCGAACAGCATTGCAGCGGCACAGTAGGTGTAATGGCAGAGTTTCAGTCCTTCTGCCTTGAGGTTGCTTTTGCATCTGCAGAATAGGTGGAATCAGTTGTCCCCCCCTCCGGCCATGGGAGGTTGGGTCAGTTTATCAAATGGCGCAGGAGTGGACTGCAAGTATCACAGGCTATGTGAAAAATAAATGTGCACGAACGAATGTCAATAATATGGACTCAAACACCAAATGGTTACATTTTTAAAAAAATGTTTGTTTATAATCACTGACTGGTTTGTTTGCTCTTTATTTAAATAGCTTGGATGCTAATATCCTTCCCCTTCCCTTTTAGCTCACCAGCAAGACGTCTTGGCCTCCTGCCCCATGTTCCCTCTGAGAATCACTGAGTGGGATTTTCTCACCTTCCCCTCCTGCTGCAGCCTGCTGAATATCACAAAATTCTCTTCCTGGGAATGGGACCCTCATGAACAGCGTATGAGAAAAAGTAGGACGGTGTAAGAGGCAGGGGAATAGGTGAAAATCACTCCCTCGTCTGCCTAGAGAAGTGCCCTTTCATCTTCAGAATCCAAGCTCCCCAGCGAACAAGACCATAACAATGTTGACAATTAGTCTTGAATTAAATTACCTATTGTTTAAGCTTGTTCCAATAAAATCTCTTCAACACAAGGCTCAGTGGGCCAGTTCCTAAAACAGTAGCCACTTTTAACCTTAGTAATTCATGGGGGCCAAGAGCCCCATGGCCCAGAGTGTTAAGCTACAGTACTGCAGTCCAAGCTCTGCTCATGACCTGAGTTCAATCCTCACAGAAGTCAGTTTCAGGTAGCCAGCTCAAGGTTGACTCAGCCTTCCATCCTTCCGAGGTTGGTAAAATGAGTACCCAGCTTGCTGGGGGTAAAGGGGAGATGACTGGGGAAGGCACTGGCAAACCACCCCGTAAACAAAGTCTGCCTAGGAAACGTTGGGATGTGACGTCACCCCATGGGTCAGGAATGACCTGGTGCTTGCACAGGGGACCTTTACCTTTAATTCATGGGGAAGGATTCCTCTTGGCCCCGCTAACACTACAGTACCAGTGACCAGCTCTGGAGGGCATCACTCCTCCTGCATGTCCATGGGGCTGTGGCTTGGTGGGACAACACATTTTATTTATGAAAGATCACAGGTCCAGTGCCTGCTGCCTCCAGTTAAGAGGGTCTCGAACAACAGGTGTTCCCGAAAGCCCTTCTCAGCTTCTGTGCAGAGACAGCCATGACCTAGCAGAGTAAACAATGCTGAGCTTGATTGACCAATGGTCCTAACACAAGAGGAGGGGCTGTGGCTCAGTGGTAGAGCCTCTGCTTGGTATGCAGAAGGTCCCAGGTTCAATCCTCGACATCTCCAGTTAAAGGAACCAGGCAAGTAGGTGATATGAAAGACCTCTACCTGAGACCCTGGAGAGCCGCTGCTGATCTGAGTAGACAATACTGACTTTGATGGACCAAGGGTCTGATTCAGTAGAAGGCAGCTTCATATGTTCAATTTAACAGCATGTAGGAACACTGTCCTGATTTTGAGATCAATTGAAACTGCTCTGTTAGCTCACAATAGAACATCTGAATTTTGGGAGCCCCACCACTTATCTCCACAAACATCTTAAATACCAGATTACCCTAATTTAAAGTACAATTCTTCCATTGCTGTTTTCAACCTTCTGGCCAAACCACAACATTTCCCACATATTCTGGGAATGAAAGACCAAGGATATTTGTTTTATTGTGCTTCATGAATTCACTGAAATCCACACATCCATTGTAAGTTCTTGATGGACCAGAAAATAATATCCACAACAAAAAATGAATTGAACATGTGTCCTAATATTATTTCCTTCCAGAAGTATTGATTGGCTTCCCCAAACTACATCTGTTTGTCTTGTTTCTTTGAAAAACATTTCATCGCTAGTAAAACGTTTAAAAATGAGCTCCCCATTTATAAGCTGAAGTTTATCATGTGTTGTAAACTATCACGGCCATATATTATTTCTGTGCTGAAAATCATGAAGTGTACAGGAGGCAAAAATGAGCTGAAGGACAAGAAGGAAAAAAGAACAACCATCTGCAAATTGTTTCTTTCTTTAAAAGAAGAACTGTACAGTGTAATCCTAAACAGAGGCTGTTTCTGCACAAATGGTTTGCATTTCATGCCTTCAAAAAGCTACATTGTACTTTTCCTGTTCGCACGTTTTTCCCTCCTTTTGGTGTTGGAAATGTTTTCCCATCGTTTATTATACTTTTCTTGCACAACCACTTACTGCAATGTAATCTTTCCTCTGTTTCCAAGCCCGTTGTCCTCCAGCGTGTGAACTTCCTGAAATGTTCTTTATGTCTCCTCCCCACCAAACACCCTTTGCTTATTCACTCTTACTGTTTTGGTCATCTCTCTTCTCTCCCCCCCCCCCCATTTTTTCCTTTTTATGCCTAGACCAGGAATGCTAGAATAACACACACACGCACACACCGGGGAAAGGATTTGTGCAAGGTGCTGAAGCTTCTTGGAACTCTGAAAGATTTTATTTAAGTGAAGCCTTGCTTGTTTGATGCTGCTAGATCGCATACAGCATGAATGCAAGAATCGCCTGCCTTTCTGCATTTGATCCGAGGCAATGCAAGAAGGGGGATTCTTGCGTTTGTAGCTTCCTCCCCTCACTTCAATTTGAAAAGTACAATCTTCCCTCTCGTTGGTACTCCAGTACGTGTTAATGAAAGCCCACATCCCCCCTTTTCTTTCTAAACCAGATCTCTTTTATCAGGTAACTTCTGATTAAAGAGCAAACATGTGCACCCCTCCCTTCCCCTCAATCCACCTTTTAAAAAATAATTTGGAGACTCAGACCAGTGACAGAGCAACAGATTGATCTATCAATCCATTGTTCTATTGTTGATCTGAGCTTCCCCCCAAAAAATTTTTAAGGTGGATTGAGGGGAGGGGGAGCGCATGTTTGTTCTTTAATCAAAAGTAACCTGAATAAACAGGTTAGACAGACAGACAGAGGTAGTGGAAAGTGCCGTTAAGTTGGAGCCAACTTATGGTGACCCCGTAGGGTTTTCAACATTCAGAGGTGGTTTGCCATTGCTTGCCTCTGTGTAGCAACTCTGTACTCCTTCTCCAGAGCCAACCCTGCTAGCTTCTGAGATCTGAAGAGTCAGATCTCCAGGTCAGGGAGTGGGGGGAGGGAGATTTCGACTGTGAACTCCTACTTATGAAGAGTTCTGGATTAGTTTACTTCCAGCATCTTAAAAGTAATTATACTAATGGTACCCCTTGCTCTACATTTTATGTTCTGCAGGAGCAGGGTGGCTCTCAGACTCTGATGTAGTTGCCCCCCGTGGGTATGGGCACTGTTGTTGCCCATATGAACATTTATCCCCAGCAATGGAATGAAATTTTCCCCCGCTGCTTCCTGTCTCTAGCAATTACATACCCAAAATGATGCACCCTCAAGTCAAACATTGTTTCTGCTTCCCTGCAAAACCCCTGAGTTAGAAAAACAAATCTGTCATGAATAAGTAAAATTTATGTGCATGGGGGGGTCATGCTGGAGACCATGTTACCCATTCACATCCTTCATCAGGCATTAATCTTACTGCCAGTAAAATTAATTGCTGGAGAATTAACGAGGGATTTCCAAAAGGCACCTTACTCTTTGGGTAAACAAAACTGTGAGCTGTATGAAAGACACAATGAATAAAAGGGCATTTGGACTGAATCTTAACAGAATAATGGATAATAATGAACCTTCAGCAAGTGGGCATAGTACAATTTATCTAAACCTTGATGATCGCAACCTGCCAGAAATTGCCCAAATTCACTATGTGTCTGCCACTGGTGACAGTAGAAGCTCTACACAGGGCTATAACATTTTATACATTTCTCATAATTTAAATGCCACTGGAATAAAACTGGTCAAGCTAATATTACAACTTATACAGATGGTTTGCACTGGAATGTAACATTTATTTATACCCCACTTTTCTCCCCAATGGAGACCCATAACGGCTTTTCCAACAGCATTATCCCGGCTTCCATTTTATCCTCATAACAACAGCCCTGTGAGGTAGATTAGGCTAAGGGAAAGTCACTGGCCCAAGGTGATCCAGCAAGCTTTCTCAGCAGAGTAGGGATTTAAACCTGGGTCTCCCAGATCCTATTCTAACATCTAACCTGTACATCAGTGGTTCCCAAAGTGAGCAGTACCACCCCCTGGGGGGGCGGTGGGATTACCTAGGGGGACACTAAGAGGCAAGGGGGCAGCAGGGGGCACTAGAGGTGGGCCCCTTGAACTATGTTGTTGGATAGTGTGGGGGGACTGGGGCTGAGTTTGTGGAACCAAGGGGGCGGTGGCCAGAAAGGTTTGGGAACCACTGGTAGTCAGACCCATGTTTTTGACTTGGTATGAGACAGCTTCCTGGGTGTTCATAAACCAGCAGGACTTGAACCTTTCTAGCTTTGTACATCACTGTAGCCCCATATTAAAAGCTGGATATAGACATACTCATATCACAGTAGGCAGATGCAAGGGTTATTTGGGTAAACTATGCTCAAAGATCTCTGGTTTTTTTTTTTTTTTTTTTTTTTTTTTTGGGCTAGCTTCATGCTTTTCTGTTTTTGATCAGCATTCTGAACTTTAAATAACGCCCCAGAATTTCCCACTCATGCTGGAAAGCACATGCATCTTATTTCCCCTATAAACTAGCAGGGGCACAGGTGACAAGAAAACTCTCTGCTTCTTTCTTTTTTCAAGGGCGCCCTTGCCCCATCAGTTCCTTTGAAAGAGCCTGTGTTTAGAGCAGACAAAGTGAGGAAGACACCGCATGGCCTGTGAGCCGGTTTCCTTGTTCTTGAAAGCTTTTCTTCTTCCCCAGTTAAGATTCTCCACTGCTCCTCAGTGCTTTGAAATCCTGCCATTGCTCAAAGTTCTCCTGGATTCCCCAGTGGGTGCTCCAGATGACTTGCCCATGAATGGGTTTCGCATCCTCCTGTTCCCTACGGTCCATTTTCTCAGGTCCAGCCTGATGCTATCTTTTCACAGACCACTGCCTGCTTGTCCAACTTTAAAAAAAATAAAAATAAACACAGGCCTTCAAGAATTATACGTACAGAATGGAAAGAGGACTTGGCACACATTCTAATGAGCTTTGCTGTCCTCTCCTCCCTCTTGTTCTTTTCCCCCACGATAATTGTCTAAAGTATGGTCAGGAACGTTTACAATAATTCTTGTTATTTCAGAACTTAGGATTCCATTAAAAGGGTGAATAGTCATGTATGTCGTAATTTTGGGCTATGGTAGAAAACATTGAAGCGTGGAGACAAGTTGTATAGATAGGACAAAAAGAGCACAGGGGTAACATCCCCCCCCCTTTCCCACCTGCTTGGAAAGACAGAAATTAAACTTATCACTATGTGGATTGTGGCATTCTGTTTTTGGGACCATGACTCTTTTTGAGACCATGGGCGAAATCGCACGGTCGCTTTAGCCTCCTTTATTCCCTGTTTCAGCCAGGATTCAGCCAGGATCGAACACAGTTCGGCAAAATGCATGCGTTTGATCCTGGCTGAATCCTGGCTGAAACAGGGAATAAAGGAGGCTAAAGCGATTGTGTGTTTTCACCCCATGACACCTTTTGTATTAAAACTGGTTTTTATTTTTATTTTAGTTTATTTTATTAAATTTATATCCCGCCCTTTCCTTGCCAGATGCTCACATCCAACAACAAGACCACAGTGTTTAATTTACTAACATACAATAAAATAAATGTTTAAAATCTAATTCTTCAATGTAGGAACCCATTGTAACACTGGTATCTTCTTCCTGTCCTGGCTGAAGACTCAGGGTTGGGAGCCAATGTGGTGTAGTGGCTAGAGCATCGGACTAAAATCTGGAAGACACAAATTCGAATCCCTGCTCGGCCATGGTATGTTACTTGGTGACCTTCAGCCATGTTGTTGCAAGGATAAACCTGGAAGAGAGGATAATGGTATAAGCTGTTTTGGGTCTCCATTAAGGAGAAAGGTGGGGTATAAATGAAGCAAGTAAATTAATGCATAAGCTATGGTTGGGAGCTAGAGATGAGCAAATATTCTCTCTCTCTCTCTCTCTCTCTCTCTCTCTCTCTCTCTCTCTCTCTCTCTCTCTCTCTCTCTCTCTCTCTCTCTCTCTCTCTCTCTCTCATATCTGTCTGGGTCCTAATGTTGTTTATCTGTTTCTTATAAGCCACTTTGGATTTCCAGTAAGAAAAAGGGAATATAACTACTTAAATAAATACTAAATTTTTATCACACCATTTCTTCAAGGGTCTCAGGATGCCATATATTGGATTATCCCATTTTATCCTCATATGAACCCTGCTGAGTCGGTCAGGCTGTCGCTGGCCCTAGGTAAGCAGAACAAAGCTATACAGCTGAATTGGCTTGAACTCAGGTCTCTTTGGTCCAAGTTCAACCAATAATTGCATGGGTGTAGCAATCTGTTCAAACAAACAGCCCAACTCTGTGCAAGATTGCTGCCTGAATTGTGTTTTTGCTATTACCGCATGGAAGCTTTACAGCTAAGCTCTCCAGAGCTCTCTGAATCTAAGCAAACTTTCAGACTTTTGTATATATCATAACCAATTCTGTATGTCCCCTGTCCTCTGATTTCTACATTCTTGGTGATAGAAATACTACTGAGCTCGGAAATGACTCTTTATTCCTTAGTCTAAGATTTTCCCAAATATTTTTCTAGCTGTATTTTTAATCAGTAAGAAAACACCTTTTTAAAAGATTTTTAAAAATTAAGACTGACTTTCTATTTTTAACAGTATGATTAACAAACAATGTTCAAGGACTGCCTAAGAACTCATATTCGTTTTTCATTATGCAGGGTTTTAGCGCTGCATACTGGTTCAGAAAGTAAGGTGCCAGGTCCCGCCACCAGCGGGAGGTTTTTGGGACAGAGCCTGAGGAGGGTGGGGTTTGGGGAGGGGAGGGGAGGGACTTCAATGCCATAGAGTCCAATTGCCAAAGTGGCCATTTTCTCCAGGTGAACTGATCCCTATTGGCTGGAGATCAGTTGTAATAGTGGGAGATCTCCAGCTAGTACCTGGATGACTTATTAAAAATAAACCTACATTAACGCTATTGAATGCTGTAGAGCAGTCTGAATAACCCTGAATAGCCCAGACTATCCCAAGCTTGTCAGAGCTCAGAAGCTAAACAGGGCTAGCTCTGGTAGGTACATGGATGGGAGATCACCAAGATGCAGAAGGGCAGGAGGGCTGGAAACTTAGTCACGTGATCTCTGGCTGGAGGATTAATTAAGGGGGCTGGTGATAACCCTGGAGTTGCGGAGAGTCATACTCCAGCATTTTTGTGGTTTTGTTCTTGACGCTGTCACCCTTAAGGAATAATTTTGACTTGTATATAAGCACATGTGTAAACATGCAAACACACACACATGCATGTGTGTTTGTGTGTGTAACTTGCTGTCAAGTCATAGCCGATTTATGGCAACCCCTTAGACTAACAGAGATGGTTTGCCATTGTCTTGCTAGTGTGGTGTAGTGGTTAAGAGCAGTGGTTTGGAGCAGTGGAGTCTGATCTGGAGAACCGGGTTTGATTCCCCACTTCTCCGCATGAGCGGCAGAGGCTAATCTGGTGAACTGGATTTGTTTCCCCACTCCTACACATAAAGCCAGCTGGGTGACCTTAGGCTAGTCACAGCTCTATTAAGAGCTCTCTCAGCCCCACCTACCTCACAGGGTGCCTGTTGTGGGGAGGGGAGGGGAAGGTGATTGTATGCCAGTTTGAGTCTCCCTTAAGTGGTAGAGAAAGTCGGCATATAAAAACCAACGCTTCTTCTACCTCTGCACAACAACCCTGGCACTCCTTGGTAGTGTCCCATGCAATTACTAACTAGGGCTGACCCTGCTTAGCCTCTGAGATCTGATGAGACCATGTTAGCCTGAGTGATCCAGGTCAGGGCAAAGTCTCCACCTGCAGCTGGAAGATGGCAACTGGAGGAGACAGATGACTCTCCCTGGGGAGAGAGTTCCAGAATTTTGGCACCATGACCAAGAAGATCCTTTCCTGGGGTGCCACCTGCCTAATCTCAGAAGGCAGGAAAAACCAAAGCAGGACCTCGGAAGATGACCACAGTGATCAGGAAGGTTTGTGTGTGTGTGTGTGTGTGTGTGTGTGTACATACATATATGTGTGTGTGTAAAGTGCTGTCAAGTCGCAGCCGACTTATGGCGACCCCTTATGGGGTTTTCATGGCAAGAGACTAACAGAGGTGGTTTGCCAGCGCCTTCCTCTGCATAGCAACCCTGGTATTCCTTGGTGGTCTCCCATCCAAATACTAACCAGGGCTGACCCTGCTTAGCTTCCAAGATCTGATGAGATCGGGCTGTACCATGATGCCTTCCCTCCTACATACATATATACACATACATATATATATATATACAGACACACATCAAAAACAGTCTCAGGTTCACATAATCATGCTACTTAGAATCATAGAGTTGGAAGGGGCCATACAGGCCCTCTAGTCCAACCCCCTGCTTAATGCAGGATCAGCCTAGGTCATCCTATTTGAGATGATGCTTTTATACAGAAGAGTGAAACTGCTGCACTAGTTTCCTTTTCCCCCCCTCTTAATATAAAGGTCTACTATGTCATGGTACACTAATCAGCTTAATTGGGTCTAACACTGTGATCCACAGAGCTAGCTGGTGCCCCAGCCACAGGGGAAAGAGGCTAATCCCAGCCAGCCTGTGACATTTCTAACAAAAAATGGCTTTACAAAGCTTTCTAATACCTGGGAAGAAGATAACCCACCATCACAGTCTTAAGTTGTGGAGGGACGAGCATTTTCGTTGTTGGGGTAAAATGTTTTCTCTGCAGTTCTTGTGAGTTTTTCTTCTTCTATCCCATAAATTGCAGTGAAAAAGAAAGTTGCAATTAATTGGAATCAAACTAACTATGCGAGAACCAAGAAAAGGATATACAAATGCTTCAGAAATGTGCCAAGCGAGCTGCCAAGATGAGTTACATCTGCCACAGTAAAGGAGATGAATGCAGATGAACCTTTTACAGCTTACCATTCTATATATGTATTTATTATGTAGTGTGTGGCACCCTTCAGTACTGAAGGTGGGTAGTCCCAATGCAGAGAGGTATTTGGAGGTATCTTGGCAACAACTAGTCCTTTTAAAATATTCAGTGGCTGCATATCCATTATGGTGTTTTTGTGTATGTTATGCCAGAAAGTGCTTCCCTTGTGGGTTATCAGTTTCCCAGCACTTATAAGCCACCAAACTAAATTGCTTTGATGATCTCTTCCTTGCCCCAAGGACTACCCACTACATACAAGCTCTGTGTTGACTGTTCTTGTCATGGGCACCTACATACCAGTCGTATCACCACTAGCGATCAGTGACACAGCTCCTCCACACAAACCCAGCAGTGTATTTCAGCAGTAATATTTTTAATGCTGCTGTTGGCTTGGTGTTGCATTACTGTAAATGGGTGTGTCCCATGAGTATGGCCTGAGGCGGCATGCCTGAGGGGAGCCAGAACCCACTACAAACGCATTTTAATGCTAAAAAGGTTTTCTTATGAGATTGCTCTGTTCAGATATCAGCCAAAGGGAAAGCTATTGGAGCTGGTCTCACTCAGCTGAGGTAAGGTGCAGAAAAGTGTGTGTGTGTGTGTGTGTCTGTCTGTCTGTTCTGTCTGTGAGGAGGAAGAACAAGTGGGGAATCAAACCCAATTCTCCAGATTAGAGTCCACCGCTCCTAACTACTGCACCATGCTGACCAAAGCTTGAGTCTGGCAGAGAAAGAGAGAGAGAAGCCTCTCTCTCTCTCTCTCTCTCTCTCTCTCTCTCTCTCTCTCTCTCTCTCTCTCTCTCTCTCTCTCCAGAGATTCAAAACAGAGAAAAGAAAGTATTTTTTCACAAATCATAGTTAAATTGTGGAACTCCCTGCCCCAGGATGTGGTGATGGCTGCCAGCTTGGAGGGCTTTAAGAGGGGCGTGGACATGTTCATGGAGGAGAGGGGTATTCATGGCTATTAGTTAGAATGGATACTAGTCATGCTGCATGCCTATTCTCTCTAGTATCAGAGGAGCATGCCTATTATTTTGGGTGCGGTGGAACACAGGCAGGATGGTGCTGCTGCAGTTGTCTTGTTTGTGGGCTTCCTAGAGGCACCTGGTTGGCCACTGTGTGGGCAAACTGCTGGACTTGATGGGCCTTGGTTTGATCCAGCAGGGCCCTTTTTATGTTCTTATGGAAGTACCTCTTTTCCTCCCTCTGTGCTGAAATCAGCATGTTTATAAATAACGGTGTTGATCTTTCCAGCCACAAAGGGCCTTCAACCAGGAATCTGAAGGGCTACATGTACCAGTATGAATTGGCCATAGTTTAAGATCTTCATTTGGAAGCATATTTAGATGCACATCCCAGCTGAAGTTAGCGCCGGCCTTGTTGCTTCAGCAATGGAACAAGTTCACTCTTCTCCCACTTCAAACAGCAGCAGATCAGGGAATATGACCCCATTCAGAAAAAGCATTCCCAACCTTAAGGTAGGGCCTGGAGCTCTCTCAACATTACAACTGATTTCCACTACAGAGATCAGTTCCCCTGGAGGAAATGGAAGCTTTGGAGGACACGTTGTATGGCATTACATCTCCACTGATCTCCCTCCTCTCCCCACCTTCCACCCTCCGCAGGTACCACCCCCAAATCTCCAGGAATTTTCAAAGCTGGAGTTGGCAACCTTATGCAGATCCCTGAGGCCCTGGCCTTCAGCATTTTCATCATATTTGCATTGATTTTGAGTTTATTCATCTTTATGCAGTCCAACACTAATCTCAGGTAGTTGATCCCATCCCCACACTTGGATTAAATGAAAAGGAAAAATAAGAGTTGATGTTATGTAGAGTTGTCTTATACTGAGTAAGACAGTTGGTCCATCTGCCTTAGTGCTGTATAATCTGACTAGCAATTACTCTCTGGGGTCATGGGCTAAGAAAGGGCCAGAGTTTACTATCTGGGATTCTTCAGGGATGGAGCCTAGATCCTTTTGCTCCCAAAGCATGTGCCACTCAGTAACGACTCCTCCCAACTGATCCATATATTCTAACCAGTAGCAGCTCTCTGGGATCTCAAGGAGAGAAAGGTAGAGAGATCCTTCAGTTTGAAGATGTTGGGGACTGAGATAAGAACACACAGCAGCTTCATATCTATGTTAAAGAGGATGAGGAGCAGTATTGAATCTACGATCCACATAATTCCAGTAGGCTGTATATTTCCGAAAACCATCTTCAGAACCTACCTGCTTATGAAGGAGTAGAACCCAATGGCGTCTCCCACTTCCATCTCAGACAGTCCTGAAAGATAGCAGCTGAAAGGTCCAAGAGAATAGCAGCATCACTCTCCCCAATTAAGCTTCAAAATTTCATAACCTTATGTATATGTTTGTGTAGGTTTTTGCACATTCAGTACAATGTTTCTATTAATGCTTAATTTTCTTCCCTCTTAAAAACCTATTGGATGAGCAATTGTCAGTTTACAGATTGTGCCTAATTCCCACCATCTGTAACTGCACTAAACTCAGCATATGTTCTCCCAGCACACAGTTTCCCAAGCCTAGCTAAACAGCTTTCCTGGAGCTGCTGAACCTCTGCCAGACGCTCTTCTGCAAGCTCTTCAGGGCATTTGAGCAAGAGATCACTTGCTTGCAATCACTGACTGCAAGTTTTGCCACAGCCAACTGGACGACAATGCTGGTTCTTCATCTCATTTCCATGCCAGAAGTGGAAAGTTAGACTAAGTAACTGCTGTGTCATTATCTCCTACCTAGCTTGCATTGCATGTGTACCCTTCATTTGCTATTGTCAGAAAAAGACCACACAATTACTCTGGGCTGAAAGATCACATGAATTTGATTCTTTGGATTATTTATTAATAAATTTGGGGGTGTGGGGTCGCTCATTTTGAAAAGGAGCCTATTAATCCTCCTATTACCATCATCTTTCTTCCCTCCTTTATTGGACAATCACAATTTTAGCCCGTTCTTTCTTGAGTTCTAATTTAAACACTATACAATACTAGCTCTTATTCCACGCATTGCCTTGAGTCCCAGAATAGCACATCCATTGCACTATCTATTAAAAGAAGAGTGCATTTGCAGTCCCAGCAGTAAAAAGAGGTGAGGAAACAGTGAGGTACCACCTCCCACACTAGACCCATGCCCACTGAATAACAAAGACAACTTTATTGGATTAAAAATGGCCACAACTTTATTGGTACAGCAGCTGTAAGAGCCTTGGCATAGCATGTGGCAATGAATCCAGTCATCAGCCAACCCACCTGCCAGCTGATGTACACTGCCCCGGCCCAGCCCATCTGCTGGGGAGGGAATCCACCATAGGATGGCAGGCACAGGATTCCACATGGGCATTAAGCTAATGCATGGTTTCCCCTGCCACTGAAATGATCTGTGTTATAATATTAATTTCGAATCAATATAACACAGTGGGAGGTTGATAGTTCAAAGCAGTTGTTTATTGAGCCCAATATACATACCGGATAAAACTGCCCTAATGCGCAGGACAGTCTTCACACTCAAAGGATTACAACAACTTTTATAACCTTGCATTGGGGATGTTACAATTACGTCAATTCACTGCACATTGGCTGTCCAATTCATTTTAATTAGCATAGCATGTACATATTGGCCGAAGCTGTTTCTAGGCAAGCACCAGGTCTTATGACCACATTCCTAAGACATTGCTTTTCTCTACAGGTGCCCAGCTGTGCCAGGCACGTGATGCAGCCTTTTGTTCTGGCAGCTCATAATGGTGTCTGCCAGACTTATGCTAACTTAAATGAGTATACACTAGGAAATCTGCTTCAAGGATCAATACTTCACCCCTTATACCTGGGGCTGCATGTCCACTACCTACATGTGCTCTTCACATGGTACTGTGCCAGATGCTAAGTCCTATATTTTGGGCTTAGCATCTTTATAAGTGCAAGTATGCGAACTGGAACATAAAAGCATACATTTCCAATACATTTCCCATAGTATATAATGATTTCAGGCATTACACCACTTGAAATTGAGGGCACCTTGACAGCCCCCAAGCTGGGCATGTCCCCTGTAAGCCCTCACCCCCCAGATACCTTAAGGGGATCCTTGAGAATGGGGAAAGGGGGCACACAGGCCACTTTCCCTTGAAAATGGATTCGGCCCCATGCTGATACCACCCATTAAAAGACTGTTCACAGGATGTCATTTGCCACCAAAAGAAATGTTTTCTCTGCCTTATTTTTCTTGCAAAGCAATCCAGATACAAATGGAGCCCCCAGACTCAGAGGTGCCAGCCTGCCAGTCGACTCTTTCAGCCAGTCCTCAGCAACGCTGACCTTCTGAACCTGAAAACAGATGGACAGCTTAGCTCTCACAAATGCCTGGAGGATGGGGCAACCCCTTTGCAAGCTCACAAAAATGGACCCCTTGTCCCAAACTTCACCAAACTTTGGTGTCCATCTAAGGAGAGTCCCTTGCAGCCATGCTGCAAATGTGGTGACTCTACCTCAAAAAATGCCCCCCCAGAGCCTTGAAAATAAATTCCATAGACTATAATGGACCTGAATTTTGGGGGGGAAACCTGGAAATAAAACTGAATATCCATTTACCAGTATGGGTATTCAGCTTCTTTCGGTTTACCTGAAAAAAACAGGGCCAATAAACCCAAACCCAAATTTACCGAGGGAAATTTTTTTTTGCACACCTCCAAGAACAACAATTTTCTGCATAGCGGCCCCGACGTGATACACCTTAAAATGCCATGAACCAAGGGAGGGATGGGTGGAAAAAGCCACAAGGCCGACTGGACTCAGGCAGCATGGTAGGGCCTTTATATACCTGCCTGGCACACCAGAGAGGAAAACACCCTCAAAGCATCCACCAGCCAGGACCCTGCCCCGGTCTACCTAGGCCTAGCCTGATTGGTCCGGCCCAGGAGGAACTCCCAGAAGGCCAGGGAGGCCAGGAAAGCCCATGCAAGCATGAAGGCCACCCAAGCCATTACCTGGTTGTGCCCCCAGCCCAGCAGAAGATGCATCGCCCTTTTCTCCATCCCCCACAGGCCCTCTGCTTCTAGCCTTTCTGTATAGAAAAATAGATTGTTTAAAGGTAATAGAAGTGGCTGCTAAAAACCAGGGGGCATAGGAGGACCATCTGTCTCATAGGAAGGACTCTTTATGAATCCCATGTTTTCCTCAGAAATAGATACATATTTTTAATATTAAGCAAAAATGTGTGCATGCTGGGTGGGCTGGCAAATGGATTCTTGCTCACTGAAGCATCCAAACTCAAGGCTGGTTCCAGTATATTTCATCAGTTTTGAATTGGTTTCATGAATTCAGTGTGTCAGCAGAATGGATTTTTCACAGAACCTTTCCAGTAACAATCTCAAGGACAGAACTGTTTGTCCATCCAACTTTCACGGCAAACTGTCCCACAAACAAGATATGAAAACAATCTGGGAAGGTACTCATGAGATCCCCTTTGGGAATGTTATGTAAATTGTCCACTCTGGTTGCTGTAGAAAGTCATCCCACATCCCACATGATATAAATCTTATATCAGAATCAATCTGAATGAGAAGACATCTCAGTTCATCTCAGTTTTGTGTAATGTTTAGAGAGACTAGGATCTGGGAGAGCCGGGTTAGAATCCCCACTCTGCGATGGAAGCTTGCTGGAGGACCTTGAGCCAGCCACACGCTCTCTGCTTAACCTACTTCACAGGTAGGGAGGTTATAAAGATAAAATGGAGGCGAGGACAAGAATGAAAGTTGCTTTAGGTCCCCATTGCAAGCAAAGGTAGGGTAGAAATGAAGTAAATAAATAAATAAACGCCTAGTTTGAACAGACCCTATAAAGTGTTTGTGCAAAGCACAAACAGACAAACAGGACTGTATGGAACTAAATAAAGCTCGACTAACACGAACTGGAATCTCAGCCACTTGGAATTGTCCCTTTCTAACGGCAAGAGGCAGGAAGCCAGGTAGGTGCTGCTTTTCATCAATGAGTGACTGATTTGCCAGATTCCTTCAGCGAGTGCAGGCCTGTTCGGAAATGTGTGTGCCAGGAAAGGCATCAATTCGGCAAGCCTGCTACAGAAAGGAGCAGGTGGCGTTGCAAGTGTTCTTTCCATCTACATACAGTGTCTCAGATGACAGTAAGTGAGATTTGCAGATGCTTATTGAATGGTGAGCTAGTCAGCTCTATTGGTATTCTGCTCAAATTAATTTTGCAACCCAGTGTTTTCTCTCCTCCTGGATGTATGAACTACAGCCTCAGAATGGTTTGTTTTTCCTGATTATTTGCCAAGGAGAATGCCTCAAAGACACTCTAAAAGCACTGGAAAAGCTTCTCTTGCAGAAACACATGTCGTCAGTTAATTATTATTTTTAATGAACAATTAGCTGCTGAGACCCATGTCCCACTTGTCATAACTGCAACGCTCCACACTGTATTTTTAGGCTTGCATCTTTCGGTTCTGAAAGATGGAATTGGTAAGACAATCCAGTATAATCCCCTCACCTGTCTGGAAACATGTGTGACATTAGCCAATATGCAAGTCCCATTTTATGTTCTTGCTGGTTTTTAATGATGTTATGAATTGTTACAACTTGTAAGGTGTTTGTGCCCTCATTATGAATTATTTGGTAAGCCACCTCATGCAGGCTCAATGGAAAGCCAGCATAGGAAATCACCTAAATAAATTTTAAAAGTGATATGGTCATCTTCACATCCATCTGCCAGTGGATCAATTGTCCAAGACAGTTGGAGCTGTTGGGAAAAGATAAATCTGTGTTTAGGTTTATCTGATGAAATTGGGAAATTAGATCCCCCAAGTTGGGGGGAGCCAGGGCTGCCAGCCCTTCAGTCAGGGTGAGGAATCCCCCACCTCCTGCTGCTGTTGCTTGCTGCTGCCCTGAGCAGGGTCATATTACTAGCTGTGGCGTCATGTTACCTCCAATTTTTAAAAAGGAGGTGACAAAAAGTAGCTCTAGGAATAGCTTGAAAGTCTATGGTTTTGCCATAGAGTTTATGGTGATTCCTAGAGCGACCTACGTCACTTCTGATTTTTTTACTAAAAGTAATGTAACTCCACAGCCAGTGTCATGGCCGCTCAATATCCCCACCCACAGACCTTCAACTGATTGTCTGGCACTGCCTGGCAATCCTAAGCAGAACCAAAAAGTCTCTTTCTCACTCTCACGCAAAACACACACACACACACACAGAGGACTTTGTCCTCACAAAAATGGGACAAAGAGAAGAAGGGACCCCTAAAAAGGATTCCTTTTGCTGGTGGCAGCTAATTCAGAAGAAGAATCCTTTGCAGAAAAGAGAAGGAGATCCTGATTTTCTAGGTGGGTAGAAAGTTAGTTAGCCAACGCAGTGCTCAGGGCTGAGTGAAAAAAGCCAGTGGCTGAGAGATGCTGAGAGCCAAGCAGGTTTGTGACAGAAACAACTAACATGACCATCCGGGTCTGAAACCAAATAAAATGTTTACCTCCAACCCTTGGGAACATATCTACTTCATCTCCTCTCAAAAGGTTAACAAGAAGACAACTTCAAAACAACAAGGTCCAACACATTCTAACTTTTATTTTCTCTTAAGTCAGCTTGTAGATTTTCTTAGCCTGTATTTTCTTTCATTACAGACTAACACAGGACAAACTGTCTGCCTGTAAAACCACCAGCACCTATACTCTTGACAGCTTGTTTTTAAAAATATGCTAATTGCGACAGCTTTGCTGATGCCAAAACAAGTAAACTAAGTGCCTAGTAAAGGTAAACAGAGATGTTATAAAATGCAGGGGGGTAATTTTCCAACTTTCAATTTAGGAATCATTTGTATGCGTACTTAGACATGTGTGGGCCACCACATTTTGCAATAATCACACTGAATAGCCTGATAGAATGGAACTGCGCAATGAAAATCCACCAGTAAACTAGTCTAACACATATGGGCTCCTAAAATGAGACACTTAAACCATATTCCTAAACCTCCTTGGAATTAAACTCTGTTTATTCCAGTGGAACAGGGCTGGAGTTACCATGAAGCAATGTAGATGAACAGTAGAATCCAGAGAGGGTACTATTTTCCTGCCTCCTACTTCCATCTTCGTGTATGATTGGCAGTGTCAGAGTGGGAAGCATCTGTGATTTATTTGTTACTCCCTTTATTTATACCCCCCTATATCTAGTATGGCACTGAAACATCATTCCAGGTAAACAGGATAAGAATTCCAACCTTTGGAGAGCCAGCGTGGTGTAGTGGTTAAGAGCAGAGGACTCTAATCTGGATAACTGGGTTTGATTCCCCACGCCTCCACATGAGTGGCAGACTCTAATCTGATGAACTGGGTTTGTTTCCCCACCCCCACCCCCCACATGAAGCCTGCTGGGCGACCTTGGGCTAGTCACAGTTCTCTCAGAACTCTCTCAGCCTCACCTACCTCACAAGGTGCCTGTTGTGGGGAGGGGAAGGGAAGGTGATTGTAAGACGGTTTGAGACTCCTTTCGGTAGAGAAAATCGGGGTATAAAACCAATTCTTCTTCTTCTTCTTCTTCCTCCTCCTCTCATCTTAGGAGCTTCTCAGAGGCAAGGACTATAAGGGAAACCTGGAGAGGCAGAGAGAGATTTGCTAACCACAACATATAGGGTGAAGAGTAATTATAACAGCAAAAAAAAGTAGGTAGCCCCATTGGTCCATAGCAAAACCCAAAAACAAAAGCCATGTAATAACTTCTGTGAAGGCCAGCCAAATACCACACAACTCATCCAAATAACATTATCCATTCTGGAGAACTTGAAAGCTTGCTCATTGTGTTATTTGGGATGATTTTTAATAAAAGGCTCTTGTCTTTCAATTACCGTAGCTAGGGCTGTCGATTCAGTTCATCACAAACCGAGAAACAGCCGGATTTTCCCAGATTCAGCGGTTTCTAGTTCAGATGGAATTGAATTCAAAAAAGGCAAGAAAACAATGAGCCGAATTCGGTGAGTTCGGGGTGATCGCTGAAAAAATTCGGCAAATTCGGGGGCTCCGAATCAGCAGCATAACCATAAAGGCATTAAAAACACATTCACGCCTTTCCGCAGGTCTGGGGGGGCATGTTTGGAGGTAGAGGTCCCAAACTTTCAGCGTAGCTTGAGGTGACCCTTCTTGCAAGAACCCCCAGGTTTGGTGACGATTTGGGCAGGGGGTCCCAAGTTATGGGGCCCGGAAGGGGTCCCCCAAAAACGCCCACAGGAATAAAGGCATTAAAAACACATTCACACCTTTCCACGGCTCCGGGGGGCATTTTTGGAGGTAGAGGCCCCAAACTTTCAGCATAGCTTGAGGTGACCATTCTTGCAAGAACCCCCAGGTTTGGTGACAATTGGGGCAGGGGGTCCCGAGTTATGGGGCCCGGAAGGGGTCCCCCCACCCATCTGCCCATTACAGCCTTTAAAAACACATTCGAGTTGGGCCGTACCATTATCCCAGCCCGGGGGTCAGGTCTGGTGGTTGCCTCGGCAGTTGGGCTGTACCATTACCCCAGCCCGGGGGTCAGACTAAAAGGCAATTAATCCCGAGTTATGGGATCCCCCCCCCCAATCCACCCATTGGAATGAATGGGAGCAGGCAATCCTTAATGTGCATCTAGAGAGCGGCAAATCCAAGGCAAAACCTCCCGTGCCAGAGAGTATGTGTGTGTGAGTCTGCTAGAATTGTATTGGATAGGATTACTCTTGAGTCCTCCCAGTCCCTGCTCCTGATAGAAGAGAAGAAGACATCCATTTGGGGGCTTTTCTCTATAATTCTCTATAATTTTTTTCCTGTGTATGTGTATGTGGGGGGGGGGAGATTCTGTGTGTGTGTGGGGGGGGTTACCTGTTCTGCTGGGGGTGGGCTTGATTGCTTCTGTGTGGTACTGTGCTTTCTACTGTTTTCACTGGTTGCCAACTTCGTGTGGAGTTAACTGTGGGTCAGTGAGTCTCTCTCTGGCTGGTTCCTATTGTTTCCAATGGGCTGTGCAGCCGCTCCTGTTGTTTCGAATAGGCTAGCCTGTCATTCGTTTTAGTACATCCCCTTTAATGTATTTCAGTGGAGTCAATGCAAGTCAACCGACATTCCCCTCTCCCATTATCTTCAATGGGCTGGGCAGCCTCTCGCATTGCTTCCAATGGGCTGACTTGTCATTCTTTTTACTGCATCCCTTTTAATGGCTTTATCCAATGGGCAGATGGGGGACCCCTTCCAGGCCCCATAACTCGGCCCCCCTTGACCCAATCTTCACAAAACGTGGGGCTTCTTTCAAGAAGGGTCTCCTCAAAGTACGCTGAGATTTTGGGACCGCTACCTCCAAACATGCCCCCCCAGAGCCGCAGAAAGGTGCGAATGTGTTTTTAATGCCTTTATTCCTGTGGGTGATTTGGGAGGGACCCCTTCCGGGCCCCATATCTCGGGACCCCCTGACCCAATCTTTACAAAACTTGGCGGTTCTTGCGAGAAGGGCTCCCTCAAGCTACACTGAAATTTTGGGAACTCTACCTCCAAAAATGCCCCCCGGAGCTGTAGAAAAGCGTGAATGTGTTTTTAATGGCTTTATTCAGCCGAATTTTTCCCCGAACTCGGAACTTGGCGCCGAATTCCATGGATCCGAATCAGGGGAGTTTGGACTTCGGCATTTCCCAAATCAAAATGGGCTGAATTTTGCCGAATCCCAATTTTACCCAAAAAAATTTCAACAGCCCTAACAGTACCAGAATGTCACTACTAATGCATGAAGGTGATTCACCTAGTATCCTCTCCCCAGCTACTGTGCATTAGCAGCAACACTCCAAGGTCTCTACAAGAGGTCTTTCCTTGTCTGCTGCCAGAAATCCAGTAACTGGGATTGATTCTTGATATAATAAATATATCGGTTTGGATCTTTTGACATTTTTCCTCTCACACTCTGGCTACAGCAGAGACTTTCCTCCACTACGATGCTAACTTCTTCTTCTGCTAAAATGTCTGTGTATGTAAGGTTTTTTCAATGTTGAAAAAACATTGATCCTGCACACATATGTCAGGTTGCTATCTCGGTTTCGTTATTGCCTCCGTCTCTGCGCTGTACTGTCTGGCCCTCAAGGTCACATACCTTGAGAACTCAGGAGCTGGGAACTCAGCTCCTGGGAAACTGTGTTCAGCCTATGCTTGTAATCTCCCGCCTTTTCTGCTTTATATTATCTCCCAGCTAGTGAGTCTCTCATAGCTGTCATTTTATTCGTTTGCACTGTATGCCTATTTGACCAGTAAAAGCCATCTGTTTGGACTCTATATGACTTTGTGGTGATTTCTGGTTCTGTGGGACAAGGGCTGACATTATGACAGCTATCTCTTCACCATTCTACTAGCCAGGCTGGAGCCCAGGAGGGTTCGCCTGCCACTTGGATGGGAGCTGCGCAGCTCTCCAGGTGATCTACTACCCTGGAGCCCTTCTCTGAGGATCCTACTCTGTTACAGGACATAATCGCTGAACTTTTTCGGACTACCCTAGAGGTTTGCTGCTTGCGGGAACTGGTGCAGACCCAGTGGCAGTCTCTCAAGGGGGTTCTCTGGATGTTAACTTCGGAGGGTACTAATACTCGTTTGGACCTTCAGGATTTTGATCAATTACTGGATGATGCCCGGTTGGCAACCGAGGATTTACAAGTACTGACCGGACTTTTGGACAATCTCATCTCTCGGGAGTCTCTCCCATCCAGGAGAGCTACGATGGCAGGAGCCGCGCCGGCAGGTTCTTCCCTGGTACCTAATGCAGCCGATTGTCAGGCTGAAGCCAAGCGGCTTGCCGTTCACACGGCTCTCCTCCTTGTGGACTGTAAAAAGGACACCCCGGTGGCCACCTTGGCCCAACTTTTGACTTCAACATTCGAGGCAGACGCGCCCGCAATTGCAGTTCGGCTACAGCCACTACTGGGCGGGGGACCCGATCCCATACTTACACTCCTGGAAGCGGAGCTATTGCCGCGCGTTACTGCAGCTATAGCCCAGAGACTTGAGGATGCCAAGGTCCTTGCGGAAAAGGACGCTGCTGCAGCAGCTAAGGCGGAGGCCGAGGCTCAGGCTGCCAGGGCTAGGGAACGGGCACTAATGGACACCCGTCCTAAAGACAGAACAGGGGGCCCGTTAGGTCTCTCTTTTTCCCCAATTTTTGCTCCGTCGCGCACAACCCAACGCGCACGCCGTCTTGCTGACCGACGTCAGGACCCAGAGGAGTCTGAGGAAGAGAACCTTTACGAAGACACCTCTCAATGGGCCACGAGTTTTCGGACAAGTAAACCTCAACGCACTGGCGGCCCAGGTGAGGACGTTTACCTCTTACGTGCCCAAAACCGGGAGCTCTCCGACCGTGTCGATCAGCTCCAAGAACTAATGGAGCGTATGCTTCAGGACAATAGACAGTTACAACAAGCTCTCTTGGCCCAGGTGCAGCCCGCTCCTCTCCCGAAGCCAGGGGTTCCCGGCCAGCCACCCGCTAATGTGCCTGTTCTGCCTCCACCTCCCGGAGCTCCCGTTGTACCGCCACCCGGACCGCCTGTTCAACCAGTTCAGCCTGCACCCGGGCCTTGGAAGCAACTCAAATTGAGAACTACTTATGACGGGTCCCTCGAGACTCTACCTTGTTTTTTGCATCAAGTGGACAGCTATATGCGGGAACAAGGACAATTATTCCCCACAGAGGATAGCAGGGTGCGCTACGTGGCTTCCCTTCTAACGGGTAAAGCAGCAGAATGGATGGTCCTCCAATTCGACACCCGTTCCCGCTCTATCCGCACCCTCAACAACTTTATGACTGCTTTGCGAAGGAGGTTTGAGGACCCCTTTCTGGGGGAACGAGCCAAAGCGGAACTGTTACAACTCAGGCAAGGCTCCACTCCGGTTCGAGAGTTTGCCGATGAGTTTCAGAGACTGGCAAGTAAAATTGTGGGTTGGCCCGAGGCCACCCTAATTCACCATTTCAGGGAATCCCTACACCCTGATATTCTGAACTGGTCATACATGCGAGGGGATCCTGATACTCTTGAGGGATGGATCCTATTAGCCGAGGAAGTGGAAAGCCGCCGACGCTATATTTCCCTTGTCCGCCAAAAGCACAGGGAAAAAGGCACCCAGAAGCCTCAGCCCAAGGCGCCACCACCCATTCCACGGAATCCCGCACGCCCGCCCCAGGAACGGGAAGACCGATTTCTGAGGGGGGCCTGTCTTAACTGCGGAGGAATGGGTCACTTTGCAGCGGTCTGCCCGTATCGCCCGGAAGCATCTCGCCCCAGCACGACAACCCGAGCCAGAGGTCGTCCACCACGCAGAGGCACCGCGGCCACCCGCAGCGCAGCGCCGGGAAGACCCACACCCTCTGCACTTCACGTTGGAGACCCGACCTCCCTGCCTGCTACTGACGACCCTGCCGGGTCTCGGATTACAAGTGCCCCGTTGGGGGACAATCCTTCCTCGGATGAAGGAGACCCATGGAATTCTCCAGCCTTAAACCTAGAATCTCCCCTCGACTTGTCAAAAAACGGCTTCGGTCTGTGGTGAATGGAGCGTCTCCACAGACCTCTGCAGATTCCCCTGCTAAACCGAATGCTCCCACTAAAATCAAGGACGTGGACACCACTGTCTACGTGGACGCAGTTCTACAACACCATAAAGGTGGTCCCCAATTGCTCGTCAAAGCACTCATTGACTCCGGTTGTTGTCGCACTCTCATAAACGAGGCCACTTTTGCTGCTCTCAAAGCCGAATCTGAGGCTTTGCCAAACCCTGTCCAATTTGCCCAAATGGACGGGAGCGATTTTCAGGGGGGTCCAGTTGATCACCGAACCGTAGGGGTAGCGATGGGAATAGGTTCCCACTGGGAACAAATAGACTTTACTATAGCCCCTATTCGATTCGAAGTGGTCTTGGGAATTAACTGGATTAAAGGACATAGTCCCAGTATTGATTGGGAAACAAACACTATCTCCTTCGCTAGTCCCACCTGTGACCAGCATCGGCAGAACTTTGCTCTGCTATATCCGCCCGTTCCAGCATTAACCTCTACTGCCCCAGCACCACCGGTTCTACCTGCTGTGTACCGGGACTTTGAAGATGTCTTCGACCTTAGGGAATGTGATGCCTTACCCCTCCACCGGGCCTCAGACTGTGCGATTGAAGTGGTAAAGGACTGCACATTAACCAAGAGTAAGATTTACCCTATGAGCGCTTCCGAGCGCACTGTCCTCCGGGACTTTTTGGACAAAAACCTCGCCAGAGGGTTCATTCGCCCTTCGAATGCCCCAAACTCGGCCCCCGCGTTTTTCGTCCAGAAAAAAGAGGGCGACCTTCGCCTGTGCATTGACTTCAGAAAGCTCAATGCGGTTACCCAGACCAACGCCTATCCTATCCCATTAATATCGGATATTTTGGGACAATTACAGGAAGGCCGTGTGTTCTCTAAGTTAGACTTGGTGGAAGCCTACTACCGAGTCCGTATCCGTGAAGGGGATGAGCACCTCACTGCCTTCTCTAGCTGTTTCGGAATGTATGAATTCCTTGTAATGCCGTTCGGGGCCCCGGGGGTCTTCATGCAACTCATCAATGAAATCCTACATGACCTTCTATATCGTGGGGTGGTGGTCTATTTGGATGACATTCTCATTTATTCGAAAACTATGAACGAGCATGTAGCTCTGGTCCGGGAAGTTCTGCAACGCCTGCGTGACCATCAACTTTTCGCAAAACTAGCTAAATGCGAATTTCATCAAAGCAAACTCACGTTTTTGGGATACATCATCTCCCACCAAGGTCTTCGCATGGACCCCGCCAAAGTCCAAGCCGTCCTCGATTGGACTCCCCCCACCAACCGTAAGCAAGTACAGCAATTTCTAGGATTTGCAAACTTCTATCGGGGATTCATCCCTAACTTCGCCCAGGTGGCTCTACCCATTACGGACCTACTGAAAACTAAGGGAAAAGTCAGCTCGGCTGCCTTGCCCTCCGCAAAAATCCTGTGGACTGAGCAATGCCAGGCCGCTTTTCTAGCCCTCAAACGCCTCTTCACTTCGGAGCCGGTGCTACGGCACCCAGACCCAAATCAAATGTTCATTGTGCAAGTCGATGCTTCCGATGTAGCCATGGGAGGGGCCCTCCTCCAGCAAGGACCGGATGGTCTTCTTCACCCTTGCGCTTACTTTTCAAAAAAAATTGCGCACGCTCAATTAAACTGGCCCATCTGGGAGAAAGAGGCCTCAGCGGTTCATCATGCACTGACTCTGTGGCGGCAATTCTTGGAAGGGTCTAAAGTCCCCTTTGAGGTTTGGACCGATCACAAAAATCTAGCTGCCCTCACGGGGTCCCATAAACTGTCGGCGAAACAACAACGGTGGGCGGAGTTCTTTGCTCAGTTCCGTTTCACCCTGAAGCACGTCCCTGGGAAGCAGAACGTTCTCGCGGATGCCCTCTCCCGTTTACCACAATATCCGGTAAAACTCGAGAGACCCACCAACTCTCTGTTCACCCCTATGCAACGTGGGGCCCTACCCGTGCTGGCTGTGCAAACTCGATCCCAGCATCAGCACGCCGTACCCAACTTACAAGCTCCGCCAGCCCAACCGGCTGCCCAGCCGCCACCGCAACAGACCAGCGTTCCCGCCCTTCCTACCCCTCCGGCCGCCCAGCCGCCCGCAGTCTGCGCGCCGCCGCACGTAAGCACTAGCCCCATAACTGTTTCTAAGATCACCATGACCGACGGGGGGGCCCCCTCCAAAATCCCCATCTCCGAGTCCTTTTTAACTGTCCTTCGGGACCAGTGCCTTTTAGAACGCTCCGCTCATACCCTACCTCCTGGGGTTTTGGAACAGGGAGGGTCCTGGTACAAGGACTCGAAATTGTATGTGCCCAAAGCTCTCCGGAAGGACGTTTTACATTTAGCTCATGGAGCCAAAACCGCTGGGCACTTTGGGTTTCTGAAAACCCTTCACTTATTGCGCAGACAGTTCTGGTGGGGGGGAATGCGTTCCGACATTGACTCTTTCATCCGCAGCTGTCCCGTTTGTGCCGCTGCGAAACGATCGCAGGGCAAACCCCCGGGACTGCTACAACCTCTTGAAACGCCCAGCAAACCTTGGGAAGTGATTGCTATGGACTTTATGACTGATCTCCCTCTCAGTGGGGGTAAAACTGTGTTGTGGGTTGTTACTGATTTGTTTTCTAAACAAATACATTTGATTCCATGCGCAGGGATCCCCTCTGCTCAGAAACTAGCCCGCCTCTTCGTGACGCATATCTTTCGTTTACATTCGTTTCCGCGTAAGATAATTTGTGACCGCGGAAGTGGTTTCGTTTCTAAGTTTTGGAAAGCTTTCCTCAAGTTGGTGGGAGTGGAACAAGGGTTGTCTAGTGCATACCATCCCCAAACTGATGGTCAAACTGAACGTGTCAATGCTGTACTTGAATGTTATTTACGCTGTTATGTTAACTACCACCAGGATGACTGGGTGGACCTGTTACCTTTAGCAGAATATGCCTACAATAATGCCATGCATCAATCCACAGGTTTTAGCCCATTTTTTGCTGTGTATGGACAAGATTTCAGTCCTATTGCTCCTGCAGATGATGTAGAGGGGGAGGGGAGCCCCGACATTGCCTCCTGGGCACACGCCCTCCGTACCACTTGGCCCTGGCTCGTTAGCAACCTCGACCGGGCCAAGCTTAAATACAAAGCACAAGCGGACAAACATCGCTCCCCCGGGGGTGATCTGCAAGTGGGTGCTTTGGTTTACCTTTCTACCAAAAATCTCCGTTCTACCCGTCCGTGCCATAAGCTCAATGCTAAATTCATTGGCCCTTTCCCCATCACCCGGGTCATCAACCCTGTCACGGTGGAACTGGCTCTCCCAAAATCCTTGAGGCGTGTGCATCCTGTTTTCCACATTAGCCTCCTCAAACCCCATGTTGCCTCTCCACAGTGGCATCCGGATCCACCTCCTGCGCAACCCATCATGGTGGGGGGGGAGGAGCACTTCGAAGTCTCCAAGATCCTTGACTCCCGTATTCACCATGGCAACCTACAGTATTTAGTCCGTTGGAAACATTTCCCCCCTGCCTATGACGAATGGGTGCGCGCACGGGATGTCTCCGCCCCCGACCTCGTCAACGCCTTTCACATTGCTTACCCGGATAAGCCAGCCCCCTTGCGCACTGGGAGGGGGCCTTGAAGGGAGCAGAATGTCAGGTTGCTATCTCGGTTTCGTTATTGCCTCCGTCTCTGCGCTGTACTGTCTGGCCCTCAAGGTCACATACCTTGAGAACTCAGGAGCTGGGAACTCAGCTCCTGGGAAACTGTGTTCAGCCTATGCTTGTAATCTCCCGCCTTTTCTGCTTTATATTATCTCCCAGCTAGTGAGTCTCTCATAGCTGTCATTTTATTCGTTTGCACTGTATGCCTATTTGACCAGTAAAAGCCATCTGTTTGGACTCTATATGACTTTGTGGTGATTTCTGGTTCTGTGGGACAAGGGCTGACACATAGAAATGTTAGCAGCAGAGGAAATGAGTGCCAAAGAGACACAAAAGAAGCCTGACAGAAAGGGTGAAAATGCATGGGAGGTTTTGCCTTGGATTTTCCACTCTCTAGATGCACATTTCCCCCATCTGAATTCTCAAAAATCTGCATGGGGGCTAATCGCTGAGTTTTGAGAATTTGGCTGGGGGAAATCTACATTTAGAGAACAGCAAATCCAAGGCAAATCCTTCAAGCCATAGGATCCAAGCCATTACATTTCTTACACCTCCTTCTTGCAAGCAGATCAGGACAGCTGATGTACTCCTCTCCTACTTCCTTTTCTCCTCAGATCAGCCCTCTTATCCCATGACTGTGATGTTTGCTTAGCAGTCTTTGGTGGGAAACTTTGTCAAAAGCCTTTTGGAAATCCAAATACACAATGTCTACAGGCTCATTCTTGTCCACATGCTTATTGACACTTTCAAAACCTCTAAAAGGTTAGTGAGGCAGGACCTCCCTTTACAGAAGCCATGTTGGGTTTTGCTCAGCAGGCCTTGCCCTTCTGTATGCTTGACAATTCTATCTTTAATAATGCAGGTGTATTTATGGAATGTTTGGGAGGGAAACATTCCTTTTAATAACTAACTTGGTAAATAGTTACGTGAGTTGCACAATAAGAACAGGATGGAAAGAGCCACATTGGAGAACCAGTATATTATAGAGGTTAGAGTGCTGGACTAGGATCTGGGTGAGCTAGGTTCAAGTCCCTACTCTGCCATGCAAACTCAGTGGGTGACCTTGGGTCAGGCTTTTACTCTCAGCCTAACCAATCTCACGGAGTTTTTACTGCTGTCTTCTTCTGAAACAGACTGCTGGTCCATCAAAAACCCCATGAGCCTGGTCTTGGCTGGAGCCTGGTCTTGGCTGGAGCCTGGTCTTGGCTGGAGGGCAGTATACAAACTGAAACGATAGATAGATAGATAGATAGATAGATAGATAGATAGATAGATAGATAGATAGATAGATAGATAGATAGACGGACGGGCAGGCAGGCAGACGGGCAGAGGAAGTATTCTCTACTCAGGCTGGCAGTGACTCTCCAACGTCTCAGGTAGAGGTCTTTTTCGTCACCTAAAACCTGATCTTTTTAGCTTAGTTTCAGAGGGTAGCCATGTTGGTCTGCAGTAGAACAGCTGGATTCAAGTCAAGCAGTACCTTAGAGGCCAACAAGATTTTGGGGGTATAGGCTTTGAAGAGTCAAAGCTTCCTTTCATATCTAACGAAGAGAGCTTTGATTCTCAAAAGCTTACACCCGCAAAATCTTGATGGTCTCTAAGGTGCTACTGGACTCAAATCTAACTATCCTTTTAACTGGAGATGCGACGTATTGAACCTGGGGCTTTAAGCATGCCAAGAAGACACTCACTACTGAGTCACAGCCCCTACCTGGATAAAATGGAAGAGGGGAGAATGATGTTATTAGTTCATTGTAGTCCTCTTTGGGACTACATTGTAGTCCTCTTTGGGACTACTACTACCCATGTGGAAACTATCATGGAACTTTTAGCTCCTTCTGTCATTCTCAAAAAGAAAGGCAATGAACGTTTCCACCTTAGGTTCTGTGATATTTCAGTACTGACCCGCTTTTAACATCACAGCATCAGGGTAGATGTGAAACATCAACACATAAGTGTTATTTCCTTGTGGAATTAACACAAAGATGCTGGAAGTTCGCAGGTCAGTTTCCAAAGTGACATATTTTTTTAACATGTGTTTTCTTCTCTCTGTAGGACAGAAGCATTACTGAATACACAGTTGCCTTTTAGCACCATGTAAGAAGAGTAATACTGAGCACCCCAAAAGGTGACAGTGAGAAGAAGTGAGAAGAAAACAGCAAAGATCGCAAGCTCACCTATCTTTGCATCCAAAGTGTTATAGTTTTGCTGTATGCAATACAACCCAAAGGCTAAAATGTTGTGAATCATTACAATCACACAGTCTGGTAGAATAAAAAAATTAAGTAATTGTAAACTGTCAAAAGAAGAAAACAACAACAAGGAATTAGGAGTGACATTCCTAAAACCTCCTTCCTACACATATAGGAAGGATAATACTTTATTGCTAAGTGAGATACTAGTAGCTTACTATTTAGTGCCAAAAGCCTTGGATTTGGACCTCACTCATGGTCCATTCCCTGGTAAATTTATATATGCTATAAGTTACAGAAACTACGTCAACGTTGGGTATGAGTGAGCAACAACACAGGCCTTTTATGCAGGGATGTTTCCCCGTGGTCACCCCCACCAACTGCTTCGGGGCTTCCTTTTGATTATGCATGCTTTTCTGCCCATCAGAGGTCGCCTCGCGCTTCCCGGGCATTTTGCCTGTGTTTTCCAGATGCTGTTTCAGCTAGAACAGGGGTTGGCACTCATTAGTCAAAAGAGCCAAATATCAACAGTAAAACGATTGAGATTTCTTTTGAGAGCCAAATTTCTTAAACTATATAGGTAGGTATACTGTTTATTAACTTAATAAACTTTAATTAAAGTTTTAATTAAACTATAGGCACACTGAATAAAACTTGATATCATACTTAATAGTGATCTTATTTATTGATAAAAATTAAATTGTAAGTCCCTGCCATTTTCCCCTCCCCGTCTGGAGTCCTCGTCTGGAGGCCTGGTCTACCACCATAAAAGCCTATTGGTAGACCTGGCCTCCCGCTGAGTCCCATTGGGAGGCCAGGTCTACCCATTGGCTTTCTTGGCAGTAGACCTGGCCTCCGGAGGCCCATAGAAGCCAATGGGTAGACCTGGCCTCTAAAGGGGGACTTTTTTCCCCTCCTCAGAGTCCAGGTCTACCGCCAAGAAAGCCAGTGGGTAGACATGGCCTCCCAATGGGACTCAGCCGGAGGCCAGGTCTACCAAAGGAAGCCCTCCCTGCCCAACAGCTGATAGGCGGGCGGAGGAAGGCAGGAACCACCGAGCCACCCGCCCAGCAATCGCGCGGCTAGAGGGGAGGGGAGCCTTTAGCCTCCCAACCATTGAGGGCAAGGGAAAGGGGTACCTGGCCATTCTTCATGGTGGTGGTGGGGGAGACAGCGCGCCCGCTCACCTGCTCTCTCTCTCTCTCTCTCTTTCTCTCTCTCAGCGAGCGGGCACGAGAGCAGGGGCTCCGAACTAAGTTCGGAGAGCCGCACTCAACGGGCCAAAGAGCTGCATGCGGCTTGGGAGCCACAGTTTGCAGACCCCTGAGCTAGAATCTCGAAAATGCCATTGCCTGCCTCCATGTACCAACCTTGTACTTCTTTAGTGGTCTTCCATCCAAATACTAACCAGGGCTGACCCTGCTAAGTTTCTGAGATCTGGTGAGATCAGGCTAGCCTGAGCCATCTAGGTCAGGGTAATATATACTTGTAGGTATTTTTAAACTTTGTTTTAACTTTAAATGTCTGTCGCTGCCACAGCCTTGGGGATTCTCTTGCCATGTACATCATATCAGGCCACTTACAGAGGCTGCCATGGTACAATATTATGATGTCTCTAAATCTTTGTTGACAGCAGATCTCTGGCAGATAAAAAAGCAAGATATGATTTCCCCCTTTAAGGGGTGATTAGCTTGAGCAATCTCAGTCTCTGGCTTCACATAGTAAGCCCATAACCTACTGTGTCAGTTTGCTACATTTCTATCCCTGGGCAAAATAAAACCCCAGCATCAGCAGCTCTTGTGTGATAAAACAGCAGGGAACCTCATCGCTCAGTTCTCCAAAAGGCTTTCGAATATATTAGGCTTGTAACAAACACCAGATAAGCATATTGTGTGCTCATTTTGTGGAAGGCTACAGGACTTGCTTGTGGCTCTTTGGGTGTCCATTTCATTTGACATGCAAACTCCCACTTCCAGTCTCTCATTGATGTATGTATGAATGGCCCAGACATTGAAATAGATCACAGAAAATGAGCTACGGAGATGCATTGTGTGGCCGGCCCACTGATCTACCAAAGTCAATGTAAGCCCACAGAGAGAAGCTGAGTCAAAAGGTAGAGGTGCTCTGTGGGTTTCTGTGTCCTGACGCAAATGATCTAATGCAGAATTTCATTCATGCATATAAAAGGTGTGAGGACTATGTCCTCCAGTGAACATGGGGATACAATTATCCTGTGGTGAAAGGGGATCAATGATTATGCTATTGTGTGTGTGTAAAGTGCGATCAAGTGGCAGCCTGGTGGGGTTTTCAGGGCAAGTATTTAAGCAGAAGTGGTTTACCATTGCTTTCTTCTGCAGAATCTTCCTTGGAGGTCTCCCTTCCAAGTACCGACCCATCTTAGCTTCCGACGAGATCAGGCTACACTATACCATTCCACATCACAATTATGCTATTATTAACACTTTATCTTTGGACTGGATCCAACCATATAAAAAAAGGGAGGAGTGAGTCCCCTTTGACCACCCAAAAAAACTATGTTGGGGATCATGGGACCCTCATGTCAACATATGTCAAAGTTATGCCTAGTCTGCAGTTTGCTAAACAGATCATACTGATCAGAGTGACAGCTAAGTCATGTGATGATGCTGGTCTGATCCAGTTTGTACAGCCAGGAATGGGGATTTCCAGAATGACTCATCTCAGGTGAACTGTGATTGGTCATGAATGTGTATATAAGTCTGTATAGTGAATGTAAGTTACCTCTTGCCTGAAATATATATGCTGGCGGAGCATGCTGTTGCTCAGAGCTGTGAATGTTAACAGCAAAGGACTCTGTGTAGATATTGTAAATAAACTGTACATAGCAGAACTGCGTGGTGTGAAGTTGCTACCAGGTAAACTCCTGAAGTCCAGACAAGCTGTGCGCGACACCTCATGGACAAAATCTATGTGAGATGGGGGCTGTAGTAAGGATGGGAATTGGGCAAGATTGAACAAAAACGCTGGCTGAATCCAAACCTCCGTTTAAACCTGATAAAATCTGGCTGTGCCAAAAACAATTGTACTATTTGACCCATATTTGACATATTAGACATATTCATCAAGTAGAGGTCCTAAGAGGACCAGTAATTTATTTTTGCTGTCTTTCCAGTCTGTGCCTATGTACTTGCTTGCTGATACACTTTTAAATATTTCTTCTATACAGGAACTGATGACTCCAAATCAGATACCCAAATCAGCAATTTAATAGCAACCTCTGTATAAGGAAGAATTTTCAAATAAAAGGCTCAGATTTGTTTGATTTGATTGATTCTGACCAAATCTGCCTGTTTTGGAGATCACAGCGTCACTCGATAAAATTGCTCATGAAATGGGTTAGCAGCTGATCTGTGCAACTTATTTTAAACTTATAAGTGTGGATAATCACTCTATCTATGGCCTGCCCAGAGGGTTGCCAGCATTTTGGGCAATCCCCCTTTGGCTCAAAGCTCAGCTTGGCAATGCTGCCATGCTTTGCTTTTCTTTGCCTGCACTGTTAGCTGAAGCTGATTGTGCACAAGTGGAGGGGGGAAGCTGCTTTAGGACAAAGTCCACATGTGCCAGTTGCTTTAAAAAGGAACGGGATATTCTTTATTGTTAAAGAAACCCATGCAGTGATAGGAAAGGAAAGACAGGCATTCTGATTAGCTATCTAAGAAGATGCGGAGAGAGGCAGAGAGTGCATGTTGCCCTCTTAGAGATCATAGAGAGACTGCCCAAGGAGAATAGCCAAAAGGAAGGGTCCCTATGAGTAGCAATGTAGGCTGGCTGAGAGCCAGCGTGGTGTAGTGGTTAAGAGTGGTGGTTTGGAGCGGTGGACTCTGATCTGGAGAACCGGGTTTGATTCCCCACTCCGTATGAGTGGCAGAGGCTAAACTGGTGAACTGGATTTGTTTCCCCACTCCAACACATGAAGCCAGCTGGGTGACCTTGGGCTAGTCACACTCTCTCAGCCCCACCTACCTCACGGGGGGGTCTGTTGTGGGGAGGGGGACAGAAAGTGATTGTAAGCCAGTTTGATTCTTCCTTAAGTGGTAAACAAAGTCAGCATATAAAAACCAACTCTTCTTCTTAATAATGGAGAGCATCAGAATGGACAAGAGCAGCGATTCCCAAATTGTGCTCCACAGAACACTTGGCACTCCGTGAAACATCTCCTAGTGCTCGTGAAGAGACTGGAAAGAAAAATACTACCCTCATGTGCTAGGTGAAAATTAGTGCTCCGTGACAAATTTCTCTCCTGAAAAGTGCTCCGTAACTCAAAAAGTTTGGAAACTACTGGACAAGAGGAAAGCAGAGAGAAGGATATGGCTTCCTACCCTGCAAACTCTATTGCTCCTCCCACCCACCCAGTACCAGTATGCCTGGGACAAAGATACATTGCACTGGCCTTCACTTCCAACATACACACAAAACTTTGCTCAAAGAGCAGATGAACCAGTCCCCCTTGTATTAACGTTTCAGTGATGGAGTCCAATCCCAAGGAGGTCCTCCCGAGTCCGGTCAGGCATTGGAGACTACTTTGGAAAAACTCCTCCATCCATAGATACTGATGGATGCTTACTTCGGTTCACAATGTGTGAGGAACGACAGCGTACGAGTATTTTAATGAATCAATTTTAATAAATGATTCAAAAATGTAAGCCTCTCTCACCACTTCACCCCCAAAGCCAACGTGATATAGTGAACCAGTCCACCACTCTCACTTCACAGGATTATTGTGAGGGTAAAACAGAGAAGAATACCACCCTGAATTCTTTGAAGTAGGGGTAGGATAAAAATGTGATACCACCAGGTGCCTTCACCAAAATCTATAACCTTGAAGGTCTGATAATGTAAAACAGGCAAGTGGAATTTCCAGGAAACTTAGAATGGAGTATAAATTGTGCAGTAGATCTGTGATGGAGCTCCTTGAGATGGATGCCTGCTGACCTTTGGGTATGATAGCCCTTCCCTTGTGGAGAAGAGGGCCATCTAGGTTGTTTTTATTCTTTGCTGTTGATGAGAGTGCCAGTCTTCTGTTAAGAGCCTTGGTGTGCTGTGGATCAAGGACATCCCTGTTGCTGCAGACGCCAGGAATTCCAGATAAGGTTCTGAAAGAAAGATTTATATAAGGAGAAGTAGAATTAGAAGACAGGAGGAGGAAGCGGCAGCTAACAAACCAAATATGAAAGAACAGGGATTTGTCACCAAGTGTTTTTTATAAGCTCTCTGTAACCAGTATTTCTTGTATATTTTTTGATCAAATTTTGTAATTAAAGAATCTAAACATGCCTGCTTAGAATATTGTCGAAGGCTTTTACGCTCAGAGTTCATTGGTTCTTGTAGGTTATCCGGGCTGTGTAACCATGGTCTTGGTATTTTCTTTCCTGACGTTTCGCCAGCAGTAGTGGCAGGCATCTTCAGAGGAGTAACACTGAAGGACAGTGTCTCTCAGTGTCAATTTGACACTGAGATACACTGTTCTTCAGTGTTATTCCTCTGACGATGCCTGCCACAGCTGCTGGCGAAACGACAGGAAAGAAAATACCAAGACCACGGTTACAGAGCCCGGATAATCTACAAGAACCAATGCCTGCTTAGATCCCACATTTTATTTGCGTCAGAAAAAGGGTACATTGTTGAATGGGTCTCCTTCTGGCTGTGAGGCTCAGTGGAAGCAAGCAAAGTAACTGTGCTTCTTGTGACATCCTGACATTTTCTTAACATTAGAAATCTGCTATTAGGTGGCACAATTTGGATTGTGTCGTTTCCCTGATTGAAATCCTACCATCTCAAGCTGCTGTTAACTGATCTGGCAGAACTCACGTGTGTGTATGTGTGATCACACACATGAAATAGCCTTGTGGTGGTGAAAAGTGCAGTCAAGTCACAGCCAAATTATGGCAACCCCCCATGGGGTTTTCAAGGCAAGAGACAAATAGAGATGGTTTGTTATTGCCCGCCATGGTGTCACACCCCTGGACTTCCTTGGTGGTCTCCCATTCAAATACTAACCAGGGCAGACCCTGCTTAGCTTCCAAGATCTGGCAAAATCAGGCTAGCTTGGGCCATCCAGGTTGAAATTGCCTTATAAAAGCAGCAGTCCTTGGGTTGAGTGCAGGTCTACCAGAAGGACTTTTAATCAGACATGTGTGACAATTTCCCCACTGGGAGCTTAATGCCCAGGCATGTGAGGTCTCAGTTCAAATCAGGACCATGATGTGCTGGAGAGTACGTCTTTCCCACATGCTGTTTTCCTGGCCTGAAATGGCTCTGAAGGGTACTATTTGACACACTGGTACAACCTATGTGAACTCCATCCATATTTGTGGAATCCCCAAAGGGGCAAAAAGCGCCCCCAGGGCTGTTTCAAGTCAGAAAAATGGCATGAGGGGGAAAGCACAAGCCTCCCATCTCTGTGATTCACAACCTCAGTCCCTTACATTCCTGAGAAATGAGTTCTGAGCAGGGAACTTGGGGCATGTCTGATCACCAGAACCTAGGCCGAATGTAAAGAAAACATAATATGGGGCTAGGCCTGAGTAAGGTTGCCAACCTCCAGGTACTGCAGGAATCTTAGGCTATAGTTACTACAACACAAATGAGTGAGACATCAAAGTGTAATCAATGCATACAATAGTGGAAAGGGACAAACATACAACTATATACAATGGTATTTCAATAATCCACAAAGGTATGTATAAATGAGTTTTTTTCAATAGTCCATAAGAGTACATAGATCCAAGAAGATTCCAATAGTTGGTCACAAGACCTCAGCAGATGTGTAAAAGACTATTATGAAAGGAAGACGATCGTTTCATTCTTCATCAGTTCCATTCCTATGTCAAAAATCATTCTATTAAAATATTGCTACTAGGCATAATGGATCAATAAATATCAATAAATATCAAAATGTCCATGTACTTACAATTCATGCAATTCAAAAGGTATACAAGGTTCAAAAATTCATTTCTTCCCCTTAGGGATAAATCTTATAACTATATCCATTGGCAAATGTAATAGTCCATATGGCTTAAAATCTATAGAGGATATAGTTGGAATAAACAGAAGTCATTGCAAATGTAACAGTTCCACAAGGGATACACAAGGTAAATGCTCAGCCGCTGGTTACAAAAGCTTAAATGAAGTACAGGTGGCACATGTACTATGCTGTTTCTTAAAGGGGCAATCAAATAAAGCAAGATAGGTCATTTTCAGCATTTAGTCCTTGGGGTTCTAGAGATTGAAATAAATTAATGAAATATGCCTCTTTCTGCCTTAAAAGTCGTTCATTATTCCTTTTGTCAAAGAGTTTACCCTTGAGTCGCCAAACTACAAAAAAACGAAGTTCATTTTCAAATTAAGTCGGCATTGTGATCATAATGAGAGTACTAATATTAAGGGCCACTTTCGCTGTAATAAATGTCTTGCATGTAACCTGGCTTTAGAAGTCAAAGAATTTACACGTGCTGACAGCAATTTTACTTTTAAACTTAACAGCTTTTCTAATTGCAACACGAAATTCTGTGTTTATTGTTTACTTTGCCCTTGCCAATTGATTTATGTTGGTTCCAGTATTCGGCCCATAAAAACCAGGATTTTGGAACATAAATCCAGAATTAGGGCAGGAATTCGCTCTGCACCCATTGTAGAGCACTTCCTTAAAGCTCGCCACAATGAAAATGAACTTCGTTTTTTTGTAGTTTGGCGACTCAAGGGTAAACTCTTTGACAAAAGGAATAATGAACGACTTTTAAGGCAGAAAGAGGCATATTTCATTAATTTATTTCAATCTCTAGAACCCCAAGGACTAAATGCTGAAAATGACCTATCTTGCTTTATTTGATTGCCCCTTTAAGAAACAGCATAGTACATGTGCCACCTGTACTTCATTTAAGCTTTTGTAACCAGCGGCTGAGCATTTACCTTGTGTATCCCTTGTGGAACTGTTACATTTGCAATGACTTCTGTTTATTCCAACTATATCCTCTATAGATTTTAAGCCATATGGACTATTACATTTGCCAATGGATATAGTTATAAGATTTATCCCTAAGGGGAAGAAATGAATTTTTGAACCTTGTATACCTTTTGAATTGCATGAATTGTAAGTACATGGACATTTTGATATTTATTGATATTTATTGATCCATTATGCCTAGTAGCAATATTTTAATAGAATGATTTTTGACATAGGAATGGAACTGATGAAGAGTGAAATGATCGTCTTCCTTTCATAATAGTCTTTTACACATCTGCTGAGGTCTTGTGACCAACTATTGGAATCTTCTTGGATCTATGTACTCTTATGGACTATTGAAAAAAACACATTTATACATACCTTTGTGGATTATTGAAATACCATTGTATATAGTTGTATGTTTGTCCCTTTCCACTATTGTATGCATTGATTACACTTTGATGTCTCACTCATTTGTGTTGTAGTAACTATAGCCTAAGATTCCTGCACTACTTTCCTTATCCTTGATATTAGTGCAGAGGTGTTGATTTTGGTTTGCTCTATAACCTCCAGGTACTAGCTGGAAATCTCCTGCTATTACAACTGATCTCCAGCCGATAGAGATCAGTTCACCTGGAGGAAATTGCCACTTTGGCAATTGGACTCTATGGCATTGAAGTCCCTCCCCTCACCAAACCCCGCCGTCCTCAGGCTCCACCCCAAAAATCTCCAGGTATTTCCAAACCCAGAGCTGGCAACCCTAGGCCTAAGTCAGACCAGAAGTCTATCAAGGTCAGTATTGTCTGCTGTGGCTGGCAGCAGTTTGTCAGGGTCTCAGTTAGAGGGCATTCAGATCACCTGCTACCTGGTCCTTTTAAGTGGAGAGGCTGGAGACTGATCCTGGAATCTTTACCATGCAAAGTGGTTGCTCTACCACTGAGCCATGGCCTCCTGACACCTTTCAGGGAAATGTCAAGAGTAAACATTTAAATTTCCCCTTTTCCTAGTACTACACCTTCAATTCAACCCACCCCTGGCTGCATTATAATATTAAAGAAAATGTTGGGAGATCACAGTTTGGAAGAAGAAGAGTTGGTTTTTATATGCAGATTTTCTCTACCACTTAAGGGAGACTCAAACCGGCTTACAATCACCTTCCCTTCCCCTCCCCACAACAAACAACCTGTGAGGTAGGTGGGGCTGAGAGAGCTCTAACAGAGCTGTAACTTTCCCAAGGTCACCCAGCTGGCTTAGTGTGGAGGAGTGGGGAAACAAATCCAGGTCACCAGATTAGCCTCTCCCGCTCATGTGGAGGAGTGGGGAATCAAACCTGGTTCTCCAGATCAGACTCCACTGCTCTAAACCACCACTTTTAACCACTACACCATGCTGGCTCTCATGTAAAGTGCTGTTTCACTATGAGTAACATCAGAGTCTGGGTTGCATGTGTTTCACAGATTATGCAGAGGTGTTGATGAACTGCCATGCTATCAGGTACAGTTTTTATAACCAAAAACACTTTGTCAGAGGGAAACGGGATACTTGGAACCCAGTAACTGACATAGCATAGGCTAAAATAAATCACACACACACTCTGTCTTATTACTTGCCCCTTAAATGAGGACAAAATAAATTGCATTGCATCTAGAATTAACTCTCTTCCCTGAAGCTACCATTCTATCCTGCATCTTTGCTCCCTGAACTTTTCTTTTTCATGAGTATATTTGCACTTTTTATTGAAAGTTGTGGCTTTGTTTCCTGGGGCCATAATTTTTGTTGTTGTTGGTATGTTTGCTCGGTGTTTAAATAAGCTATCGATTTTATTTGCAAGGTAATTTAAGGTAGTAATACAGTTCTTATTTGATAACTACCAGCCTAATGTGCACTGTGTAAACAAATGCTGTACTTCCAATTTGTTATTTTTGTCATCAAAATCGACCAAGCGGCAACCAGCATTGATGTGGGGTGGATTCAAGAACTAAATGTTGTGTGAAGCAATAAGGAACATTTATAATGCAGAGAAGTGCTACCAAAAGCTAAGTCATTACCTGAGATGGGGCATAATATGCCACAGGGATAGGAGTGATATCTTGAGGAAGAACTTTAGTTATTGTCCTTCATCCCTTGCATGTTTATTTTAAAAGGGCATATAAAATATCAATGAAAGTCACATGTTTTTTTAAAGTGTATTAAAACCTTACAGAGACTCAGTTCAGATATCATGGTTTAATTAAAGCTGACTATAGCTATCTGAAACCATGGTTTGAAGCTGGCTTATTAATCTCAGTCAGTCTTGCCATGTTAGGGAGTGCTGTCATTCACTTTCTCAACAGTTTCACTGTCCTCTTCAGCTTTTCATTTTTGTAGATAATCATATCTCGTTTTTCTTCCCAAGGGCAGACCCAAAGTAGGGTTGCCAGCTGTGGGTTGGGAAATACCTGGAGATTTTGGGGGTGGAGTCTGAGGGCAGGGTTTGGAGAGGGGAGGGACTTCAGCACCATAGAGACCAATTGCCAAAGTGGCCATTTTTTCCATGGGAACTGATTTCTATTGCCTGGAGATAAATTGTAATAGCGGGGGATCTCCAGCCACCACTTGGAGGATGGCAACCCTAACCCAAAGTGGTTTACAAAACTGTTCTCCCAACCTCTATATCATGCTCACAAAAACAAGACTCAGAGGTTGATTAGGCTGAGAGACTGGCCCAAGGTCAACGAGTGAGTTTGCATGGGACAGTGGGGTTTCAAAACTAGGTCTCACAGGTCCTAGCTCAGGACTCTAACCACTGCACTACTCTGGCAGCTTTTTCTAGCAGCCAGTTCAGTTCAGCATAGGGTTGCCAGGTCCCTCTTCGCCACCAGTGGGAGGGTTTTGCTGCAGAGCCTGAGGAGGGTGGGGTTTGGGGAGGGGAGGGACTTCAATGCCATAGAGTCCAATTGCCAAAGCAGCCATTTTCTCCAGGTGAACTGATCTCTATCGACTGGAGATCAGTTGTAATAGCAGGAGATTTCCAACTAGTACCTGGAGGTTGGCAACCTTATATCCAACCAAGAATCTTATTAGACGACAATAGGGCTAATCTGCCTTGCATGGTTGTTGTGAGGATAAACAGGAGAGATATTATAAATGCCACTGTGAGCTCTATGGAGAAAGGAGATAAAATATGACATTTATTGAACTGGAGAATTTCTATCAAACAAAAATAGCACAATATAAATTTTGCATGTGCTCTTTTAGTAGGCATAAATTAATGTAATAGGGTTTTTTCCCCTTTCCCTGCCATAAAGGAAGGTCAAAAAGGCACTGTCTGTGGCCTTTGCGTGAAAATGATAACAAGGTAAGTGTCTGCAGATGAAAGACAAAAAAGGTAAACATTGTGTCCTACAGTGGAGGGCATTAAGGCTCTAATTCCACGATTGACACAGAAATACACCAGTAATGTAATAAGGGTGTCGGTGGAAATTTTGCAGCAAATTTATACAGATAATTGCTGTGACAAGCCTTTTCCCCCCCTACTGAGGAGACGCACACAGTCGCCTAAGATTTTTGTGATCTAGGTTCATCTTGAACCATAAACCTTCCCCTTAGTTTCCAGGTGTTCTACAGGTAGCGAGTGTATAGGCTTTGGGTTTGCTGCTATGAGGTAAGTTTTGTGGTGCATAAGGAGATCACTGAGATGACTGAGGCTGGATTAATGTATAAACAACTAAGATTTATTTACTTACAGGTTGGTTTTGAAGGGGAAAAAACCAGCAGTATAGGTCTCCAGGTAGACAAAGTAGAAACCTGGCCGAGGCACAGAAATTTAAATTGGTTATGGCTTCAGAGGGTGGTTGGACTTTTCTACAATGCTTTCAGGCACAAACAGGCTTTTATCGACTAGCCGCTAGGTTGGATTCTCTCTCATGCACAGGATTCCACCCACAGCAGCCTGCCCTTTCCCCAGAGTCAGACTACATTGCACAAGGTCTGCTCCTCACCAGATACGGGCCTAACAATCGAGCACTCTCTTTTTCTCCCAGAAACAGAGCTAAACTGCCCTGCCACCCTACCAGGGAGAGATACCCTTCCTTCTGTCTGCTCTTTTTCCTGAGCCAAACCTGAGCTGTCACTACTGTCTCCCTAAGGCAGAATGCAACTCCCCCATTCTCCTGTGCTCCTTCCAACATCTTTTCCCCTTCTCGAAGGTGATTGGATGCTGGAGCAACACTCCCATGGGCTCAGCTGAGTGACAGATTTTCCCTTCAAGGGCAGGACAGCCTCCTGTCCATCACAGTAGCCCTTGGCAATTGCAGATCCCGAAGAAGTCTGACAAAGGGCAATGCTTAGGGTTGCCAACCTCCAGGTACTAGCTGGAGATCTCCTGCTATTACAACTGATCTCCAGCCGATAGAGATCAGTTCACTTTGGGAAAATGGCCGCTTTGGCAATTGGACTCTATGGCATTGAAGTCCCTTCCCTTCCCAAACCCTGCCCTCCTCAGACTCTGCCCCAAAAACCTCCTGCCATGTTGCAAAGAGGGACCTGGCAACCCTAGCAATGCTCCTCCCTTCAAGTTTGTTTATTATCCTTCTGTTCACAATTAAACTAGTGCATAGACCTAGTTCAGAATTCATGGAAAGAGATCAGGTTCCTATAATTAACGGAAACAGGGCAAACAATAGACTTGTCAAGGTATAATGTTAATGCAATAGTGATTTCCATGTTGTTACCATAGCAGGTGAACTTGTGTTTACAAGTAGCTGTTTCACTTTCTTTTAAATCCCCATTCTTTAATTGAGAGAGGGTAGTTTTTAAATAAGCAGCCTCTGGTGACATTCAATGTAAGATGTTTTTAATCACAGGTCTCATGTTTGTTCCTATATTACCCAAGATATTTTAATTAATTTGCCCCTGATTGACATTCTGATATCCCTGCTCGCATTTATTATTCAACATTTCGCTATGTTTTAACAGCTGACTTAGACCCTGAAAACTTCCTGCACAGTTTCTCCTGCAGTATAGTTTCAAACTTGTATCATCAAATCCAGCAAACTTAGAATCATAGAACCCTAGAGCTGGAAGGGGCCATACAAGCCATCTAGTCCAACCCCCTGATCAATGTAGGATCAGCCTAGAGCAGTGGTGGCGAACCTATGGCACGCGTGCCAGAGGAAGCATGCAGAGCCTTCTCTGTGGGCACGTGCACTGTCGCCCCAGCACAGAAAAGCAGCCCCAGCAGCAGCAGGAGAGGCGGCGGGAGGGATCCCCCGAACCGCCTCACGGTGGCGACCCCTGCCCGCAGCCCCGGCTCTTGCACCGGGCAGCCTCTTTCCTCTCCTTCTTTTGGCAGCCACGAGGGGAGGGGTGGGGGGAGAAAGTTGAGCTCCCTGGGTCCTCTCGCCGTCGCTGGGGCGCCTGCGAGCTTCCCTCTCTCTCCCCCTCGGCGGTGCAGGGTGACCTTGCTGCGCCCCCCCCCCGGCGCCGGGACCGGCCGGGATGGCTGGCGGCATGTCCGGGCTCTCCTCAAGCGGGAGCTGCCGTGCCGCTCCTGCTTTGCAGCACCAGCGTCTGTCCCGCACGGCTCCAGCTGCCTGCGCCGCCCCCGGCCCTGCCCTTGGAGGAGGAGTCCCGCCGGGGCAACCTCCGCCCTCGCTTCTCACCCTGAACTGCTGCTGCTTGTGGGGCCTGCCCAACTTCCCCGAGGCTGCAGTAAGTGGGAGATCCTGAGGTAACATGGCGACGTCGCCTTGCTTTCCCGCTGTCACAAGGATTCATCCCCTGGTACGATTGCCAAAGATAGGACTTTTTGGAGGACTTTGATTCGTAGGCACTTAACACACACACGCACACGATTGCCAACCTCCAGTTGGGGCCTGGCAATCTCCCGGGAGTACAACCAACTGCCGTTCCACACAGATCAGTTCCCTCCCCAAACTCCGCTGTCCCCCAGATCTCCAGGAATTTACCGGCCTGGAGTTAGCAACTGTATTCAGGTTAAATTGCTGTGTTGGCACTTTGCGTAAAATAAGTGGGTTTTGAGTTGCAGTTTGGGCACTTGGTCTCTAAAAGATTTGCCATCACTGTCCTAGAGCATCCCTGATAGGTCTTGGTCCAGCCACTGCTTGAAGACTGCCAAATAGGGGGAGCTCACCTCCTCCCTAGGCAGCTAATTCTACTGCTGAACTACCCTCACTATCCAGCCGGTACCTTTCTGCCTGTAATTTAAACCCATAATTGCGAGGCCTATCCTCTGCTTCCAACAGAACAGCTCCCTGTCCTCCTCTACAGCCTTTCAAATACTTAAAGAGGGCAATCGTGTCCCCTTCTCAACCTCCTCTTTTCCAGACTAAACATTCCCAAGTTCTTCAGCCTTTCCTTGTAGGGCTTGGTCTCCAGGCCCCCGATCATCCTCGTCGCTCTCCTCTGTACACACTCCATTCTGTCTACATTGCAATCTTGGGAATGAGTGAACTAAAGTGGACTGGATTATGACATTTTTCAGTCAGACAATTACAAAGCGTTTTACTCGGGGAATGACAAACACAAAAGAAACGGAGTTGTTCTAATAGTGAGATGAGATGTAGCACAGGAAGTCAGGGGCCGAATAACACAATGTCTGACCGAATTGTATCCATCAGACTTCATGGAAAGCCTATCAATATAACCATCATTCAAGTTTACACCCCAGCTACAGATGCTGATGAGGAAGAAATTTAAATCTTTTATGCAAGTGTCCAGGAAAAAACTGATCACGAACCTAAACAAGATGTGCTGATAATCATAGGTGACTGGAATGCAAAAGTAGGAAACAAAGCAGAATCAAATATTGTTAGAAGATTTGGGATAGGAGCATGAAATGAAGCAGGAGAGCAACTCAAAGAATTCTGTGAAGACAACAATTTCTTAACTGCGAACACATGCTTCAGGCAACTAAGCTAACGATTGTATACGTGGACATCACCGGACAGCCAATATAGAAATCAAATAGATTACATAATCTGTTTTGGCTACCAGTCTTCCCAGCTTCCCAACAGCCATTTCCAACCTTGGCAAGTTTATTCTTGAGGTCACGGGACCCACACTGAGTAACAGCCTTGTGGGTTAGATGCTGCAGTGGGAAGGAGGAAGATTACAAAATAACACCCTCCAATCTTTTGAGTGAGAAAAAGAGATGGTTTTTACATGCTGACTTTCTCTACCACTTAAAGAAGAATCAGACTGCCTTACAGTCACCTTCCCTTCCCCTCCCCACAACAGACACCCTGTGAGGTAGGTGGGGTTGAGAGAGCTCTACAAGAGCTGTGAGTAGCCCAAGGTCACCCAGCTGGCTTCATGTGGGGGAGTGGGGAAACCAACCTGGTTCACCAGATTAGAGTCCACCGCTCCTAACCACCGCTCTTAACCATTACACCACACTGGCTCTCTGGAAGAGAGAGGAAGAAGAGCTGGAAGAGGAAGAAAGAAGATGAAGAAGGGAGAGATTTCATCCCATTGCAGCCCCCCACTATTCCATGCAGGTCCTGTGACCTTGGGAATAAACTTTGTCAGGGTTAGAAATGCCTTCTGGTGGGGGGGGGGGAGGGAACACCAGGGCAGTTCAGGATCCTTGTACAGACCTTGCATGTCCTTGCGCTGGATCCAGCCATCGGATCACCTCTTCTCCATTTGCTCTTTCCCACCAAACCAGGAGTGCAAACCAGCTTCAAACTGTAGTTTGCTATTCAGGTTTGAAGCACAACAGCAAACCATCATTTGTAGGTTCTTGCAGGTTATCCGGGCTGTGTGACCATGGTCTTGGTATTTTCTTTCCTGACGTTTCGCCAGCAGCTGTGGCAGGCATCTTCATGCCTGCCACAGCTGCTGGCGAAACATCAGGAAAGAAAATACCAAGACCACAGTCACACAGCCTGGATAACCTACAAGAACCGATGAACTCTGACCATGAAAGCCTTCGACATCATTTGTAGGTTTGGATATAATAGCAAACTATACGTTGAATTAAAGACGAAGTAACTAATAGAAGAGCAGCTTGCTAGAACAGGAGGGAGAGAGGGGAGAAGAGTATGAAGCTTTTCTGATCACATCCATTCATGGGTTGGCATTACAACTGATGCGACTAGGGTTGCTAACTGTTGGGTAGTAGCAGGAGATCTCCTGCTAATTCAACTGATCTCCAGCTGATAGAGATCAGATCACCTGGAGAAAAATGGCCGTTTTGGCAATTGAACTCTATGGCATTGAAGTCCCTCCCCTCCCCAAACCCCGCCCTCCTCAGGCTCTGCCCCCAAAATTTCCCGCCGATGGCGAAGTGGGACCTGGCAACCCTAGTTGCAACCCACATGTGAAGTGAGTCCCTCCACCTAGCCCCAACTTTAAGTGATAGAGAAATATGTGCATTCTGTTATACGTTTTGTGAAAGAATCTAAAACCAGGACTGAAAAAAAAGAATGCTAGGTTTTTAAGTGGTAATTACATAGCGCTCCCGTCGGCACCTATCAAAAACGCAACTGAAAGCTGAGCAACGTCTTTTCCTTGGTGGTAGATTTATTCTTCTATCCTTGTATCCATACCTGACACTTGCCAAGGACAGTACAGGAATTTATGCATCTGAAGCACAAGTAAATCAGTAATGTTTGGAAGTTTTTCTTCTCAGGCAATATATTTCAATCTGCTGCATCTGTTTTTATTGTAAGAAAGACGATAGAGGTAAAAGTTATTGTATGCTCAGAATTTTTAAAAACCATTTCAATAATTATTTTAAGGTTGTTGTTTTTTAAGTTGGTTTCTATCCCCTTGGGGAGGGGAAAAGAAAAAGGGCCTTGTGTGTGCCTTTTGCTGAAGGAAAACAGAATGACACTGTTATAAATATATATACCTTGAGAGGTATTTCAGAAGCTAAATGAATAAAGATATTATATTTCTCTGAAGTACCCAATAGATTTTTCTCCTGGGACTCAGTAATATGCCACACAGCAAGGTTAGCCAGAAAGAGCATAATACTAAAAGGCAAGCTTCTTCTGATATCAGGCTATGAGGAAAGTGTCTTCCTTCCTTCTGGAACAATGCCTGAACCATGACAAGTCAACCTATCCCTGAGTCTCAGGAACCAGAGCACTAGCTAAATGTTTCCCATCACATGGAAAACCCCAGTTCTTATGAAGGGAAGGGAGGGGCTGTGGCTTAGTGGTAGAGCATCTGTTTGGCATGCAAAAGGTCCCAGATTCAATCCCTGGCATTGCCAGTTAGGGACTGGGCAAGTAGGTGATGTGAAAGACCTCTGCCGGTCTGAGTTGACAATACTGACTCTGATGGACCAAGGGTCTGATTCAGTATAAGGCAGCTTCATGTGTTCAGGTACTGGGTGGCAGCCCAATACTTCATAACAAAGCCTCACCATGGATGAATTTGATACAGGTTGGTTTCCCCCTAACCCTTTGCCACGGCAACCATTTTACTGTGGCAACCAAAATTCCAAAAGAGTCTACAGGTTCAACAAGGTTTGGAGACCCCTGTTATTCACCTGTTACTCCCCTCCCCAAACCCCGCCCTCCTCAGGCTCCAACCCACAAACCTTCCACAGGTGGCAAAGAGGGACCTGGCAACCCTAGGTAGGTGGGACTGAGAGCTCTAACAGAGCTGTGACTAGCCAAAGGTCACCCAGCTGGCTTCATGTGTAGGAGCGGGGAAACAAATCCAGTTCACCAGATCCATCCATCCTCATGTGGAGTGGGGAATCAAACCCGGTTCTTCATGTTAGAGTCCATTGCTCCAAACCACCACTCTTAACCACTACACCATGCTGGCTCCTGTATTAAATTGTTTTATTTAATAATGTATCCATTATTTATCTGTATTAAACAGATAAATAATGGAGAAACAAAGCTGCCACAGAAAAGGCATGCCTTTGAGATGATTCTCCTCAATGGTATGTAGGAAGACTAGCATTATGAGTAGACAGTACTGACTTTAACAGACCACTGGTCTGGCTCAGCATAAGGGAGCATAATGTGTTCACGTGATGTCCCAGTGTTGTGTGTTTGCCTGCCAGTGGCAGTCAATTATGTGAAGTAGGTGATGAAATAAAAAGTATTACTACACATTACCGAGGAGAAAAGAAAGATAAGAAATTAATACAGCGTTGTGGGAGCAACCACGCGTATCCAGCTCTGCCTTATGAACACAATCCAGCCAAAGTGAAGCAATTATAAGTTCCATTGATTATAATGGGTGAGTTCAATAGTAGTTCAGTGGGAGCATACAAGGAGAAAATACTGGAACTGGAACTGCAAAATCTGGATTTTAATTCCTGCTGAACCCTAGATTCTTTTTCTCTCATTATCTCTGATCTCCATTTTCCTACTCTATAAAAAATTGAGAAATTACAGCAATGGAATGAGATGTTAACATGAACCAAATAAAGATTGCTAAGAACTTTCCACATTACACTTGCTGTGTAAAGCATTAATTGTAATTAGTTGCCAGCTCACCACATTCGTTTCTGTAGAATAGTAACCCAACTCCACAATTCTCAAGGATCTTCAAAGTCTGGCCGCCCACCAACTTTCATTCTTTCTGTGCGTAATTCTTATCGGAGCTCCTTTGTAAATCTTGCTTCCCCAAACCCTGTTTTTAGGACTGGCAAGAAATCCAGCCATACTTGCCAAAGATAAGGCTGGTGTTTGTTACTTGACAGCCTTGCTATAAACAAGAACCTCTTCCAAATGGCCAATAACCCTCCAAACTGATAGAGGAAATATGTGATACATTGAGGTTGTTAAAGCGGGTGAAACACTGGTTTAAGCCAAAGGGCAGCCCATTCCAAGTAATCCATAGCAGACTTCAGCAATGTCTTAATGCACATCTAGAGGGGTACTAATCAGGCGGCCTTAAATCATGTCCAAATGAAAACTTTACTCCCAGTGGTCAGTCAGGAAGGCCACTCAGATGGGAATAAATGCTTGTTGCTGACGGTGGTTTTTGATATTGATTATTCCAGACCTCTGAATTCTTGAAAGATCAGTCGCAGAAACAGCCTTTCTCATTTCATTTAGGTCCTCTTTTCTCACAAGCCTCGTTAGGCTCAGCCAGTTGTCTGTAAATTAACCAGTTCAAAGGTCTTGAGGGTTAAGTGGAACCTGATTGTCAAAGCCATGATCAAATTCTCTTCTGAGGTCACCCTGTTGGTGGGTTCGTGCAGAGGTCTTAAAGGGGGCCCATATTCATTTGTATCAGAGTTCTGTCTTCATTTTACAGCATGAAATCATTGGCAAACTAACATTTTTTTAAAGCAACCAACATGTATCTTCTTTTTTGGGTTCAAATCAGCATCAATAAGGAATAATGGAATGTTATTTTGTTTACAATGGTGGATACTATTAGCATTTTACTTAAAATAAAAGCAGCATTGACCATCCAATCATCTTCTTCCTCCCTCAATAACTGAGACTGTTCTTTTCAATGAAACCACAGCAGTTTCTTTTATAATTTGGTCCTCCAGTGGTCAAGAATGAGTTGCTTGGATGAAAAAAAAATCAGTGTGGTACTAAATCAGATGTAGGTTACTTTCCTTTAAAAAGCAAAAATAAAATTATCCCCTTGTTTTTCATCCTGCTTTTAATGGCTAAAGTTGTCCATTTTTTTTCTGGAGAACAAAAGGAAAAGAGGTTCTAATAAATTAGTCTTGAAACATTTTAGAACCACATCTGTTTTAGAACCACATCTGTACAATAGTACTAGATTGGCAAAAACTTTATTATTTTAAAGTAGAATTGGATATATTTCATCCAATCATCATGTCAGGATCCTTCATAAACATGGATACAAATTGTCATTTGGTCTTCTTAACATAATATGGTTTACTATAGCCAGGCAACAAGAAAAATAGTGTGGAAAGGGAACAAAGCACAGGATTACTTGTGCTGATTGCCTTTCAATTGCTGCTTGGCAAAGAATGGAATTATTATCCAGCAGAGCTCAAGACTTAGGTTGCATCCACACTACCTGAACATTGTGCTATTGTTGCACCGTAACAACAAAGCTAAAGAGGATTAACTTGCCTGCACAGCATAATGCAAGCCCCTTTTGGTCATTTTATTCCTGGAACTGCGACCTGGGACTGTGCGCAGAACAAAGGTGAAACACACACTCTTCCTGATACATGAAAACATGAACACACGTGAAGCTGCCTTCTACTGAATCAGACCCTTGGTCCATCAAAGTCAGTATTGTCTACTCAGACCAGCAGCAGCTCTCCATGGTCTCAGGTAGAGGCCTTTCACATCACCTGCTTGCCTAGTACCTTTAACTAGAGATGCTGGGGATTGAACCTGGGACCTGCCGCATGCCAAGCAGCTGCTCTACTGCTGAGCCAGGAAGGGTAGTTTTTAATTGCCTCAATCCCACATCAATCCCAGAAACAGCACAAATTAGCATGGCTGGTTCCCCCAAATTGAGTTTTGTTTTGTTTTTAAGAAATGGAAGCTACTCATGTCGAGCTTCGCCCTCACACCATTATTGGTCAGGTTCCATCATACATTATCTTCTATCAGTGACAATTATGAAATAAAACTATCTTTGTATGTTAAATTACAAAAGATTCTGAAGCCATGCAAACAGCCATTTTGTTCTTGTAATTTCTATACCAGGATTTCACAGTCAGCACTACTGTGGTCTTGTCTACTCAACATGTGTGTGTTAAGTGCCGTCAAGTCGCTTCCGACTCATGGCGACCCTATGAATGAAAGTCCTCCAAAATGTCCTATCTTTGACAGCCTTGCTCAGATCTTGCAAATTGAAGGCTGTGGCTTCCTTTATTGAGTCAGTCCATCTCTTGTTGGGTCTTTCTCTTTTCCTGCTGCCCTCAACTTTTCCTAGCATGACTGTCTTTTCCAGTGACTCTTGTCGTCTCATGACGTGACCAAAATACGATAACCTCAGTTTACTCATTTTAGCTTCTAGGATCAGATCAGGCTTGATTTGCTCTATAACCCACTGATTTGTTTTTTTGGCAGTCCACGGAATCTGTAACACTCTCCTCCAACACCACATTTCAAAGGAATCTATTTTCTTCCTATCAGCTTTCTTCACTGTCCAGCTTTCACACCCATACATAGTAATAGGGAATACGATGGCATGAATTAATCTAGTCTTGGTGGCCAGTGACACATCCTTACACTTCAAAATCTTTTCTAGCTCCTTCATGGCTGCCCTACTCAACATATCCAGGATGGAAAGAGTGCAGGTAGACAGGGAGCAGCAACCAGCACACTGGACTTACCCCCTGCCTATGTGCAATCATAAGAAGAGTTGGTTTTTATATGCAGATTTTCTCTACCTTTTTAAGGAGAATCAAACCATCTTACACTCTCCTTCCCTTCCTCTCCCCACAAGACACGTTGTGAGGTAGGTGGGGCTGGGAGAGTTCAGAAAGAATTGTGACTAGCTCAAGGTCACTCAGCAGGCTTCTTATGTAGGAGTGGGGAAACCCAATTTCCATTAAATATTAAATAAAAAATCACACATAATGTTGATACATTATTTTTTATAGATTTCACTGAATGGGATCTAAGTGGCAATCACCAGATTAGAGTCTGCCACTCATGTGGAGGAGTGGGGAATCAAACCCGGTTCTCAAGATTAAGAGTCCACCACTCCTAACCACTACACCACGCTGGCTATACAGGTACACAGTGCCTACACACATACAAATTCAACAAATATAGACTGCGTTCCCATAATTGGGAATACTGCTTTTTTATATATTACCAAACATGGGGCTTGCAGACATGCAATTTGCTCATACAGAAGAAGAAGAAGAAGAGTTGGTTTTTATATACTGACTTTCTCTACCACTTAAGGAAGAATCAAACCACCTTACAATCACTTTCCCTCCCCCTCCCCACAACAGACACCTTATGAGGTAGTTGAGGCTGAGAGAGTGTGACTTGCCCAAGGTCACCCAGCTGGCTTCATGTGTAAGAGTGGGGAAACAAATCCAATTCACCAGATTAGCGTTCACCACTCATGTGGAGGAGCGGGGAATCAAATCTGGTTCTCCAGATCAGAGTCCACCACTCCAAACCACTGCTCTTAACCACTATACCACGCTGGCTCCCATGCTCACCATCCAGCTCACATTCCAGTGACTGTGCATGTGCGGGGGGGGGGGGACATGTTTATTCCTGCTCCCCCAATGACCATGTCCTTTCCACTCTGGATACTTTGAGTGAACTGGGCTGGCATCGCCACCATATCTTGAGTTCTGAGATCTGTAGAATTGTATTATGTACTTGAGGGTTAAAGGTATTTTTGTCTAGGATAGCAAATACATCTTCTACAGGTGCTGAAGCCAACATCAAGGTGTGTATCATCAACTGGGCTCAGGTACTCAACATTGTTCTTTCTGTTCCCTACCTAGCCCAACATGTCTACTGTGGTTTCAGTCTTTGCCAAGAAGACTGGGGCTGTCACTCATCCCTTGAGCTCAGCCAGCTCCAGAAGGGCTGTATACACAGAAGGTGCCAACAGACAGAGAACAGAAGAGCTGCAAATAAAACTTCTGCTCCACCCAAATTCATACTTCATCTCCCAGCTGTACAGCCATAGGGCTCACGCAATAACCAGACGCCCAAGCAGCTCAAAAGTGAATTCAATACATTATACATCTTTTTTAAAGGAAAAAACATTTCCAGCATCTACCTAATAAACGGTTAACGAAAAGCTTATCCAGCATTGTGGTAGTTATGTAATTTTGAAAGTTGCTAAATGCTTTAACATGTACAGCTGGCATATTTTGAACAGTCTGCTTTGTCCCCTAGGATAGTAATTTATGAAACACAGCTCATCTTGGGAATAATTTTCTGAACATTGAAGTTTTGCATCAAACTTTTGCTAATCTAATTTGGTTCCCCTGGTGGCAAGCTTGACAGGAAAATGCAAAAAGAGAGAGGTAGAGAAACTTTAAAATATGAATATCCATTACATATTAAATAAAAAATAACACATAATGACACACTATTTTTTATAGATTGCACTAAACAGGATCTAAGAGGCAATTTGCTATTGTGTACCTTCAGTAAATAGCATAATAATAACCAAGGTCTATCAATAGCTATTAACTATGATGACTAAATTGAAATTTCAGGTTCAGGGGCATTGTGCAGCTATTAGGTGTGAGAAGCATGAAAGGGCTTTCCCATTGTGCTCCATTTGTTGTGAGCTTCCTAGAACCATCAAGCTAGCTACTGTGGAAAAAAATTGTATAGTCAAACAGGGCTCATGTTAGGTAGAAAAATTATTCAACCAAAGATTCTGGAAAATCTTGAGATTTATCCATTATCACACTAAGGTCAATGTGAAGACACATATGAACACACATGAAGCTGCCTTATACTGAAGTAGACTATTGGTCCATCAAAGTCAGTATTGTCTACTCAGACTGGCAGCAGCTCTCCAGGGTTTCAAGTAGAGGTCCTTCACCTCACACTGTACCTGATCCTTTTAACTCGAGATGTCGGGAATTGAACCTGGGACCTTCTGCATGCCAAGTCAATGCTCTACCATTGAACTATGGCCCCACCCTAAAACATAATGCTGTAACTCAGAACCTTTCAAATTATGTGTCTGAGATCTTCAGACCATCCACTCTTCTTCTTTTTCTTGGCTTGCCATTTGCCTCTGCCCTCAGCCCCAATCCCACACCTCAATAAACTGAAGAGCAGGAGAAAAAAATGACCAGAAAATGGCCTCCCTAGTGAAGTTTTGGCTATTTTCCCATGTTTCATTGGTCTTTGTCACAGAGTTTAGGGGAAATTCCTACACCCAGAAGTGACTTCACATACCCCAACACTCCTTCCGCCCAGGGCAGCTCCCTCAAAATCTCCTGCATTTGCCAAGGCAGTGCTGGCAACCCTACCTCCTCCTCCACCACAGAAACCTTCCATCAGGAAGTCTCTCCAATTATGACAGAGAGAAAGACCTTTCTGGTGTCATCTTGGCGACGGAATGCCCTCTGCATAGCAATTCCCCAGGTATCAATAGCGCAATCCTAAACAGAGTTACATCCTTCTAAGATCATTCACTTAGAATTATGTAATTCTGCTTGGGGTTGCACCGAACAACCAAAGCCGTCTATTTGGCAAGCCATTCTATTCATTGCTTTTGTAATATTGTGCCCTCATTTTAAAGCTTTTGAGAATTTTATTAAATGCCCTGTGTCAAATGTGTTTGTTTTTAATCTTGCTGGTCATAATTTGATGACCTGGTTTAGAAAGCTTTTCTGTGCTAGATTGTTTTCACAATATCTTTTAGCATCTTGCTTCCTCCCCCCGCCCAACTCAGCTGCTTATGATTTTATCAGTTATTTTATTATATTCTTAATGCTGCTGTTTGTAAGTTGCTTCAAAAAAAATTGTGAAAAGGTGGCTAATCAGTCATTTAAATACACTAATAATGAAGGCATGTTCAGGCAGAAATGTGCTTTCATTCCAGTACCGAAGCTGGCAGAGGTGAAGAGAAGAATGGAGGCAGGCGCAGTTGGGTCCTTGAGGGAATGACCCCCACCCAAGAATGCACTAAGCTCTTGCAAGTTCCAGTTTGGGCCATTCTGTCTCTGAGCTGGTTGCTGTTTTGCTTATTAGCCCGTCTTCTGTCGTGGTCCAGGGAAGGTTCTTGTTCCTTTAGGGCAGTGGTTCCCAACCTTTTTTTGACCAGGGACCATTAGGACTTTTTTGTTCGGTGCAGGGACCCCAAGGTTCAAAATAAAAATTCCGAGAATTTGAAAATAAACTTTAATCATAACTGTTAGTTAAACATTAAACTTAGAATAATATTTGAATATATATTTTATAATAGAGAACTTTTAATTAAAAATATTAATTTATTATGGGTTTATAACTTTGTTTTGCGGACCTTAATTTAGTTCTCGTGGACCCCTGTGGGTCCACGGACCCCTGGTTGGGAACCAGTGCTTTAGGGTATGTAATATGCAGAGGTTACAGTGTTGAATGAGGAATGAGAAGAGCTGCAGTTTTATTTAGTTAATTGGTTAACCACCTTTCAACAAAGACTGGTCACCAAAATGGTTCAAAGCCCCTCTCAGCCATAATTCTCCCTAGGTGTGTATGTGTGCACATATATAAGCGTGGTCACCCAAATGGTTAAGCCCCTCTCAGCCATAATTCTCACTAGGTGTGTATGTGTGCATGTATATAAGCGTGGCCACCAGAATGGTTCAAAGCACCTCTCAGCCATAACTCTCCCTAGGTGTGTGCATGCATGTATATAACATGTGTGTATACACATGCACGCACTAGGGTTGCCAACCTCCAGGTACTAGCAGGAGACCTACTATTACAACTGATCTCCAGCCGATAAAAGATCAGCTCACCTGGAGAAAATGGCCGCTTTGGCATTGACCCTCCTCAAACTCTGCCCAAAAAACCTCCCACTGGTACTGAAGAGGGACATGGCAACCCTAGCACACACACATTGTTATATATTCTGTTTACATCAGGGTTTCCCCAAAGTGTTGCCCATGTGCACTGTGGTGCCTGCCAGGACTTTCCCTGGTGCCCTCTGAGCAATTCAGAAAGTGGGCGGGCCTTTGTGAGGCAGGGCTTGTTACTGGCTGCCCTCACTGAAATGAAAGGGTTTTTCATGGCTGCAGAAGCAGCAGCAGCCACCACTGAAGGAGAAGAAAGACTAATAAGCATCCAGGCTTGTGGTTGCCCTGTCTCTTTCTCCCTTCATCCTCCCCGCCCCCTCCACCGCCCACCTCAAGGCTTTAGTTCAACTCTCTTTATACCGCTTCTGTGATTCTTTTGCAAAGTGAGGAGGGAGGTATTGTATTTGGCTCTGCTACCTGCGGTAGCTGTAATGTATTGAGTTGGTGCAAGGTTGATGCGTAGTATTGAACTGCTGAACTGTTGAACTGAGCTGGGCTGAACTGTGTTGAGCTTTGGGGCCCTGCTCCGGGCTCCGGCATTTGTTCTTCCTATTGGACGGTGGACTTTGGGCCATCCAACCACGGACTTGGGGGTGTGGCTCCGGGTGGATGGGAATTGTATATGAGTTGGGTTGTTGTGCAGTTAGCCAGTTTTCTCCTCTCCCTCTCCCCTGTTAGTTGAATAAAGCGGTTGATGTTGGAACTCTGTCTCTGGCCGTGTGTATAACCTATGCGACCCTGTCTAACCTCTTTTTAGCTGTGATTGTATTGTACTGAATTGTATTGTACCGTGTGTTTTATTTTGGCCTATGGCTGTAAGAATAAACATATCTCTCTCTCTCTCTCTCTCTCTCTCTCTCTCTCTGTATAACCTTTTTTAAACAATTTTTTTTATTATTTTTCCAAAATTATTAATCACAGGGTTTAACAAAGATATAAACAGTAAGAAGCAGTAACAGATAGGTAGCTTTGTTAAATATACATATATATATATAATCAAAAATTGAACTTCCCCTACATCTCCCTACGTCTTACAATAAATTGGTAATCTCTTTTGCATACATTTCTAATCCTAGTACTATTGTTAATTTTTATTAATCTCTTTATCATTGTATTTTCCATAGCATAGTTAATAATATCATATAAAGGAGAGATAATAATAATAAAAAAGAAGTAAAAAGAAAGGGAAAAGAAATAGTAAATCTCTTTACATATAAGTGGATTAGTATAGTAAAAAGCCTTTAATTATTTCCATTAAAAATTAATTCTTTTATAAATCCTCCATTTCTCCCTAACACTCATTTAACATATATTGTTTTCTAGTAAATTGATATCATATATAATTCTATTTCCATTATAGCCAATCCTTTTAACCAATTGCTTTTCCATCATAACCAGTAAAGAAAATAGACTCTTTTTAAATTAATCCCTTTATCCTGAATTTCCAGCATTTCCTTCTTCTCAACATTAACAGTAATTGACAAGGGGCATCCTTAAAGACTGTTGGTAAAAACTCTTCTGCAGAAGGACCATAGTAAAGCCATGTTGTGTTGTCTTCCATCCCAAATTCCAAAAGGAAAATTCTGACAGTCCCTGTTTTCCTATTCCTCAATTCCTCCCTCTCTCTGTATAACCCATGCATAAATAACAGTAGCCATTTTAAGGTGGTGCTTACCACCTTCTCCCAAAATACCAGTGGTTCCCACAGGTTCAAAAAGGTTGGGGACCCCTGGTTTACATTGCTTCCAATAAGCATTTTAAATGCTTTTGTAATTGCCTCCCTGAAAGTATATTTCCCCTCTCTTTTTTTTTTTACAGGGCTTCTTAAACTGTCTCTTTTTTCTGCCATTCTCTTTTCGTTCTTCATAGAAATGAACATTTTAGTTTTGTAACTGTCAGTGCCATTTTTTCCTTCTTAAATTAGCATGTAAGCAAATGTGCATGTTTATAGTTTCTTGTTCCCCGATCCCCCCCACTGCTTTTTTTTCCATCTCACTGTCAAGCAGCACATAAGGTAAATGACAGAAATGGTATCTGACGCTCGGCACAATGCTCATAATGTTTAGCAGAACTAAGTCTCATAGAGCTCAGTGAAATCTACTCCCTTATTAAGTGTGCTTAGGATTACACCCTTTGTGATATTATATATACTATAGAAGGAAAACTAATTGAAACCATATATATCCACCGGGGGCCAGGGACATGGGGGGCACCATCAGGAATGGCATGACATGACTTCTGGGGAATGCCCAGAAGTGAAGTCATGCTTCTCTAGGAATTGCCTGAAACTCCGTGGTAAATCCATAACTTCTCCGGCGATTCCTAGAAAGGAAAGGCATCACTTCCATTTATTTTCTGGAAGTGATATAATGCTGTTGCCTAATGTCGATTTTTTAAGATTATTTTTCCCCTTCAGCCACAGTGGGGGCAGAGGGAAACCAGACAGTGATCCCTTAATAAAGGGCTTTCCCACATTCTCATTTTCCTCGCTTGTAAGTTCCTTTTTCTTGGGGCGGGGGTGGGGAGTGGGGTCTGTTCTGCATGTGTTTTGCTTCCTCTAGCGGTTGATTCATTATTACACTGATTTATGTCTGGTGTAAAAACCTGCAGTTTAAATCTGCAAGGTGATATGCAAGACATAAACCGGTGTAATATTGAATCAACCACAAGAGGGAGGAAAACACATGCAGAACATGAAACAAACAAACAAACAAGAACTTACAAGCAAGGAAAATGTGAATATGGAAAAGCCCAAAGATTTTGCCCATAAGTGAACATGTTTGGACTTGATACGCAAGGGAATGCTCCAAACACTGAGGTTCTATATGTGTACCCCATGTGGGTAACAGATGCCTGTGTTAAGGAAAGAAGCTTCAGGCTGCAGTCCTATACGTACTTACCAGTAACTTGGTCCCACACAACTATGCAGGATTTTTTCCAATAAATGCACTTAGCATCACACTGCACATCACAAAGATTATGTCCGCTGCTCTTACAGCATGGATGAACCCGTCTCAACAGGTCAGCAATATGCTCGTGTCAGTTCTTCCTCACCCCCCACCCCCGATGCCTTTTGCATGTTTTAGAAAAGTTTTCTGCTTCATGTAATTCCCCACTTATACTGCTGCAGCCACTTAACAGTGGAGAAGACAGCATGTGTATGGAGAGCACACAATTCTGAAACTTATGCTGTGTTGTCAGTGAACAATGAGGGTGATTATCTGTGCTGTGGAACTATGTAGCTCTGGTCCAGCATTGGTAGCTGAATAACTGCAAATATAATAGGGGAACAGAGAACCCAGCTGCAAAGAGGGACTGATTAACATTTCACCCCTTTCTTAACTGCAACTGCTTCCCAAGTCCTGTCAAAGCCAATAGAAACTGAATAGACCACATTGTAACTTTCAAACAAATGAACTTAACTAAAAATAAATTTGAAAATATAATTCAGTGTTCTGCAAATGCAGGCTGCACACCGATAAAGAAAAATAGTTTTTTTTAAAAAATAAAACATGCTGTTAAATTTTAAAACCATTGGTTTAGAGGAGACAGGATGTGTTATGTTTTTAAAGGAATGCTCAATAAATGGGCATCACAGCAAAGGAAAGAGTGTGCTACTTGTCACTAGTTATGACACAGGTACAGTCCAATAAGAGCAGAACGTATTTCCTTCACCTCTGCCCAAGTCTCATCCCCCTATGTTTGGAATCAAGAGTTTGTGCCCCGTATAGCCTTCCATCCTTAATGCTTATTTATGCATGGTTGCTTTAACCTCCTTTATTCCCCGTTTCAGCCAGGATCAAAGTAACCCGGGTTGGGGGAAACTGTATGCATTGGCTGGAATGATCAGGGATGAAATTGTGTGCTAATGGAGGCATGAATACAGAAAAGCAGTCTCCCAAGTTCAAATCAAGTCCCACCCCTTTAAATGCTGCTCTGTAATTGGCTGACTTCGCAGTACTCATGGGGGGGGATTTCCTTCCCCCCAGACCCAACTGCTTGATAAAAAAGCATTTTAAGAATAAAAAACAAAAAAAGGAGCAATCTGAAAGAAGGGGGGGGGGAATCCAAGCCCCGTTTTTAAAAAGCCTTTCTTTTGCTCAGAAAGAGCTCTGAGGTAGCAGGAAGCAGGAGCCACTTGAATCCCTGCCTCTTTACACACTGCTTCATGATTGACTGTGAGAGAAGCCAATTTTTTGTGCTTCGCCTGTTTGGCTATCTGCATGCTGCCTTGAAGAGGGGTTTGGGAAAGGGTGGGGCGAAGCTCAGCCCGAGAACAGAGTATGCATGCTCTGTGACTCCGGAATGAGCCGGGATGAATGGTTTAATTCGGGCCAGAAGAGGAATGGGAAAAGCCGGGTTCGTTTTGTGTTGAAACAGGGTTGAGCTTCCAAGGAATGAGGTAACATGCATACTGAAAAATTTGATCCTGGCTGAAACAGGGAATAAAGGAGGGTAAAGCGACCATGCATAAATGACCAATATCAATATAACTGCATTAGTTGCTCTCCACACACACACTTTCTTTATTATGAAATGCATTTAAAATGTTGACATTTCAGGTAATGTATATGAAAAAAATCCTCTTCAATTTGCTGCCACTAAAAGTAAACACCCCATGGTATCAAGAGGTTTTGATGATGTAACTCATCGCTTTCTAGGCACTGAACTTGTTTCATTTTTTTTTCTATGATAACAAGGCTCTTACGATTCCCAATTGATAGAGTCAACACTACCCAATTGTCAGCTCAAGCATAACATGTGTTTTCACTCATGTTTTTTGTTCTTTCAAAAGAACCATAACGCTCTTCTACAGCAAATAGATTATAAGAATACTGTTCATTCCCAAGAGTTGCACAAAAAGAAAAGTTTCCGGAATGAGCAGCTCACCTGCCTTTGTCCACTTTCCCAATATTCCATAAAGGCTTAAGTATGGTACAGAATTGTTCAGTTACAAGATTTAATGGGACAGGTACAATACGTTGGTAAGTGCCAGCTAAGGGGAAGGATGGTCAGATAAGTAACCTTTCCAGTCCACTTTCTTAAGTGAAGTAACCCTTAGTTCTGACAACAGATCTATGTTGAAAGATAGCACAGGTCTCATCTGTGGTAGGCAGCACATGTAACCACTATTAGCCAATTCACTGTGCCCCTTCTGGGAAAAACATGTTCTATCAGGAAAATCATGTTATCAGGAAAATCCAGTTGTTCCAGAAGGCAGTAGTAAGAAAGTCATTGAGAGCATACCTTGCCAATTCTGAAAGAACAACACTGGCTTCAATTTCAGATTCCAGTTTCCATCTTTTTGTCACATTGTTGAAGCCACGTTTCATTCTTCAGCTAGGCCAAACTATGGCCTCTATAAGTGAAGAATTCTTTTTAAAGTCCTCTTCCACTTCCCAGCCCACCCCAAATCTCTCTAAGGATTTTTGTCCTGGGGTTCCTAGTATTGCCCACAAAAAGTGCAATCCTAAACAGAGTTACACCTTTGTAATCCCACTGAAGTACATGGGCTTTGTAGGGTACAACTTTGCTTAGGACTGCACTGCATCTCTCCAAACAAAAAACAGAACCCCCTCTTTTAAGTATCACGAGCCATTCCCATCTTTCTTCATGAAAAAATCTTCTAGGCAGACCTAGCATCTTCATTTCACCTCTGCTGAGAAAATGACTCTTTGCCTGTATTCAGGGCAATGTGGTTGTCTTCTTGTTTACCCTCCATTAATGTATCAGTCCAGTTCTTTCCCATTCAGAGTGCTCGCATTTTTATGGTCCTGAACAGACTGTTACCGAGGGACAAACCTATTAAGCTATTAATAGGCTATTAAAATCTTCAGCAAAGGCATGTGTGGTGAAAGGACATTTCACCCTACAGACAACCTGTGTACAATATACAACCAGAAGAATTCATTTCTGTTCATCCTTCTTCCAACACTGACGGAGATCAGACCCATCTAGAATTTATTTAGTTTTGTTTCATATTCCTTTTTAAAAAAAGCTTTATAACAAAAATGACTTGGCAACTTTTAAGGGGTAAGTGCTTGCTTTTCAGATTTAAGAAATATCTAGAGACTGCAGTTTTCAAAACTGCATCCTGCCTTGAGTTATTTGTTGGGGGACTTTTTACAGTGGTAAGGCAGATTCTACACTGAAATATATCAGTTAAAGATAGTTGAGCTTAGTCAGGCGTTAAATTTTTTTTTACAACAACTGACAATCCCTCTCCAAGGTTTTGATTGTTGGCAATCTAAAGATGAAATTACTGAATTCGATTACTGAATTGGTGGCTAATTTAAATACAACATTTTGACCAAGAGATTTGTCCATCAGGAGAGTAGCCCTGTTTTGAGGGAAGAAGGCCAACTTTTGTGTGGAGATCTTAGGTGAACTAAAATGCCCTTCTCCTGAGATGGAAAAGTTATGTAAGCATCCAGGATGTGGCAAAATTGCCTTATGAATTTGACACTTGTCACAATAGCCTAGCAAACTTCACACCGAGGGGGGACTAAGGAGAATTTCTGCTGCTCTGACACCCCTATCATCCCCTTTGTATCCCATATATTACCTCTACACTCATCCCTAAAAGTCTCAGGTGCAAAAAACACACAACCTTGACGAAAGAGTTTATTCAGGTCCCTTTTCAGAGGGAACATTGGAATGAACCCCCCACTTTCTGATTGATTCAAAGTGAACCCCTCCTTCAGGACAACCCTGAAATATAGTATGAGAAGAAGGAACTGGTTGTCTGATAACAGTCACTAGTTTATCATCTAGACGTCATCATTAGTTCAGTGTGGGCTGTCTGACACCTCCTGAGGGAGGTATAAGTACCACAGAAGCCCTATAAGTTTTAGTTAGCCAGAAAATGTATATTTCTTTTAGGTCCTTATATTCCGTGTTCTCCAACACCAATTTCCTCTATTTTACTTTGTGTGTATGCTTAGCAGTAAACCATTCTAATCTGATTCTTTTGACATTGAGAAACTTGTTGTGCGGCATCCCTCAGGACACCTGCCCTATTTCACCAACCAGAGATGATGAGAAATAGACGGTGGCTTGCCTCTCAGGGAAGAGGAGGTTGCCTGGTTCTTTGGTCAAGCAGGAAAGGAAATTTGCCCACAGACGCAGAATAAGGGAGCCAACACCTTAGTTGGAAGATAAAATGGGCCAAGTTTATTCAATTATTTATGCACATTGATCAAAGGGGATCTGCAAGGCCTGCAGGCCAAAGCCCATTCCAAATCTATTTGCAGTGCAGGCAATGGGTGGGATGCAGAAGAGTCAGGCCTCCAGTTGTTTGCACATCCCTGAATTTATGAGGCCTACGGTTGCCAACCTCCAGGTACTAGCTGGAGATCTCCTGCTATTACAACTGATCTCCAGCCCATAGTGATCAGTTCACCTGGAGAAAATGGCTCCTTTGGCAATTGGACTCTAATGCATTGGACTCTAATGCATTCAAGCCCCTCCTTCCCCAACCCCATCCTTCTCAGGTTCCACCCCAAAAACCTCCCACCAGTGGCGAAGAGGGACCAGGCAACCCTAGCAAGGCCACCCAGGCTCTGAGCCCTGAACCATCACATACATACAGCTCAGGCTCCTCTTTGCCATGCCTCCGTGATGCTTGAGGGAGGTGTGCCACTTCCTGTCCCCCTAGCCTCATGGTCTATGGGTCAAGGATAATGACACCGCTCAAGGGCTTCCTTCCTGTCCCAGGACCATGAAGGCATCAAGGCCCCATGCCTGGTATACAAAAACACTCAAAATGACCTGGCGCTGTCTGTTGGCAAATAAACCCCAGGTGGTGGCAAAAACTACTGAAGCGTAGGTGGATCCCAAGTGCTAGGCAGTGAGTGTGCTTAAATCCCTTTAGCCTACACAAGTTCAGTGGGATACAAAGCTCCCACCCTTATGCTCTCATCCTTTGCTAAGTCTTCCATTGCTACAGACCATCTTTTAAGAGATGCAGCAATTGTGCATTATTTTACTTAGCACTTCCTGGGGATGTTCCCTTCACTCACTTGCTGTAATGAGGAAGAGTCTAGGTGTTTCCAGAGTCCAGCCCTAGGGTTGCCAGCTCCAGGTTGGGAAATACCTGGAGATTTTTGGGGCTGAGCATGAGGAGGGGAGGTTTGGGGGAGGGGAGGGACTTCAATGCCATAGAGGCCAATTGCCAAAGCGGCCGTTTTCTCCAGGTGAACTGATCACTATTGGCTGGAGATCCGTTGTAATTGCAGGAGAGCTCCAGCTACTACCTGGAGGTTGGCAACCCTATCCAGCCCTCATGAGCCATGTAAGTCAATTCTGCTTTCCAGGAGTAATATGAAGAGGCAATCAGATAGTATTACAGTACCTTTTGTCCAAGTGCCAATGTTAGAATATGCTCATAAGCAGACACTCCACATAATAATTATTTAAGCCACAGAAAGATGCCCCAGGGTTCCTTGTAAATCAATCCATACATTAGTCTTTCTCAGATTGCTCTTCCTCGCTTGCTGGAAGAGATTTGCAACTTAGCTTAAAGAGAGAGCAAAGGCAACATTAAAAAGATCTTTCTTAACCAGCTATCCTCTCTGGGCTGAACCTCCTGTTTTATGTTCTGCTAAAACGCTTCCTCTTCTCCCACCCCTCGCAAAACACACCTCATCTGGAAAAGCTGGATCACACAAAAGGAGAAGGATGATCTTCAAACAAGGCCTGAGAAAGTGCTAGAGATCTAAAGGAGGAAAAGAAGTAATCTTTTAAAGAAAAGGATGAGTCTCTGAAGACAGAGAAATAGCCAAGAGAGATGTGAGAACTTTGAAGGCATCACACAAAATGTCTAGTTAATAGCTTAATAACAGATATTTTAAAATATAAAACAGATTAATTGGCGTAGAACATCCCTCTGTGGTACGTGAGGATTCGAAAAGGGGGCTCTCCCTGCAAAATTTTGACATTCCTCTGATATTTCTCCAAAAGCTACAGGGAGTTAGCATTTAAAACATCAATTTATTTGGAGAAAAAGATGACCACATTCCCTCCTTCCTTTGCTTCACAGGCTACGAGTCACTTGGGCCAAGTTTTCTTCCAAGGGAGCAGGTTGGTGGACATTGAAAGAGAGCCAACAGCCGAGGGATTTTCCAGCCACTCTTTCAAAGAAAAACAAACATGTCTGTTGCAGGCGCAGCTTTCTTTGGCTGCACTTACAGACTGGGGATGATGAAATCTTTATTTTACCTCCCACACTGGACAGACCTCAAATTACCCGTAAGGCTCAGATTGATCTCCTTCCACTCTCACACAAACACACACAGCAACAATTCTGCACACTTGCAGATTTTCTACTGAAACGATTGACAGCAAATGTAAAAACCATTATCAATTGTTTTCATGGGGTCAAGTTAAGCCAACGCTCAAACCGGGGGGTGGGGCAAGTGGATCCTTGTGGTAAGATACTTGAATCCCAAAGTGACAGAAGAAGGGACAGTATCGCCATCCCAAGTCCCAAAATGGCCCCAGCACCCCACTGTGTCCTCTTGACTTGCCTAGCTTTAAATACTTGTGGCTTGTGTGGCATTTATTAAGTATATTTTTCCTCCAAGGAGCCTTTCCTCCAAGGAGCACAGGGTAGCCAACGTGGCTTTCCCCTCCTCCATTTTAGCCTGCCCACAACCAAGTGAGTGGGGGTGCCAGGCCCAAGCCACACTTCCAGGGAGCTATTTTGTGGGGCCTGGGAGAGGAACGTGCCACTGATGTAAATGCCATAGAGATTTGATCAGCTCGAGCGTTGCCAAGGGGTGACTTCACTTCCAGGTCTTTGCCCAGAAGTGAGACCAAAACATCAGCTACATTCCCCAACCATTTTCCTCCCACTGTTCACCAGAACAAAAAGTGGGACTGGGAGTTCCCCCACCCTCTGCAGGCAACTGGCTACCTGTGAGGTAGGCAAGGCTGAGAGAGAACGTCCCCTTTCAGATTACCGTTCTAAACTGGATGTTATCTGTTGTTGGCACGATTCCAAGTAAAGCAGTACAGTGATGGGTGTTTCATACAGCTCCTTTCAATCCATCTATGAGCCATCTCTAAAGCACCTTGAAGCGCTCTGGCCATTTCAAACAGTGCTGCGCTTCCCCCCCTCCCCCAGTTTTTTTAAGCAACATGTTCTTTTTCAGCTTTTTTTAAAAGTTCTAAGATTAGTGCTATAGCACTATAGCAGCATAGCAATCCAATGCACCTGAAAGCTGATGATATAGCACTGAATTGCTATATCACCAGCATTTGGGTGCATTGAATTGCTATGCTGCTATAGTGCTATAGCACTATAGCACTAATCTTGGAACTTTTTAAAAAAAGCCAAAAAAGAACATGCCACTAAAAAAAAAAGGCAGGGGGGAAGCAGTCCTTTCAGAAGCACTCCAGACATTTTAAACAACACACTGCAGCAATTCAGAAGCACAAGTAAGAACTGAAAATGAGAGAAAGTAGTTTTTATTTTTTTAAAAATAGCTGAGCCCCGGGATGCCAATGGGTCACAACTGGCTTTGTCTGAAAAGGTTTAAAAAATCCATTAGCAGCCAGGAGCCAAAATGGTTGTGTCTGAAATTACACAAAAAAACCGTTAGCAACCAGCTGCTCAAATGATTATAAGGGCAGTTTGAAAGGGGCCAAAGTGACTAGACCAGCAAGCTTCATGGCAGAGTGGGAATTTCAGCCTCGGTTTTCCTGATCTTACTCCAGTACTCCAACCACGACACCCTGCTTTTCTTTCTTTGTCTGCTCCTCTGCCCCAGCAACACCAACCTCTTGCCTTCCTGTGTCCTTCTTCCTTTAGATCAAACTTTTCAGCTCAGGCTGTGCAACTGACCCTTTAGTAGACCCTTCTATTATAGAATCATAGAATCATAGAATCATAGAGTTGGAAGGGACCACCAAGGTCATCTAGTCCAACCCCCTGCACAATGCAGGAAATTAACAATTACCTCCCCCCACATCCCCAGTGACCTCAACCCTCCCCCTGCCATGCAGGATCCCACAATCAAAGCACTCCCGACAGATGGCCATCTAGCCTCTGCTTAAAGACCTCCAAAGATGGGGACTCCACCACCCTCCGAGGCAGCACATTCCACCGTCGAACAGCCCTGAGCCCTCACCATCAGGAAGTTCTTCCTAATGTTTAGGTGGAATCGCTTTTCTATTAGTTCCCAGACTCACAACACAGACGATTAGTAGGAGACAGAACATGGAATGATGGCAGGATAAGAACCCATCTAATATCTGGGAGCAACAGCAGGAAGAACTGGGTATGAGAAACTTATGGTTGAATCCGTTAGTAATTTTCCATCAGAAAAGGGGAGAGTAATTTTCACTGGCACCCACTACAGACCTCCCCCCCCCAATTTACCTCTCATGTTGTATTTCAGAAGCAGTATTTTGCCAAGCTTGGTGGGCTACAGTGCAAGGAAAGGAGTGGGAAATTCCATTCTGCTGATGGAAGTGCCTGTGTCTAACCCATAGCCTGAAGAAGAGGCACTCCAAGACCCACTGCTCAGCAGACTGGTGCTGACTTAGGGTTGCCAACCTCCAGGTACTAGCTGGAGATCTCCTGCTATTACAACTGATCTCCAGTTGATAGAGATCAGTTCACCTGGAGGAAATGGCTGCTTTGCCAATTGGACTCTATGGCATTGAAGTCCCTCTCCTCCCCAAACCCCACCCCCCTCAGGCTCTGCCCCAAAAACCTCCCACCAGTGGCGAAGAGGGACCTGGCAACCTTATGCTGACTTGTCAGTATTCCTGAACATGAAGTTTGTTCAGCCTACCTGGGAGGAAAGGGGAGAAGAGGTTCCCTTGGAAACCTAGGGAACTGCACAATGTTTGAATCACATGGGCCTTGGAGAATGGGCTAGGTAGAGTCCATTTAACTTCAGCAAAACCTACGAAAGTTGGAGTCCACTCAGTAGCCTTCTGTCATGCTCCCCCAAAAGGCTCCACTTAGTTGTTCTTTTCCCAGCTTTCTACTTCTAATATACAATTATGCTTTATTGTACTGAGCTCTCATCAGTATGGAAGGGCCACATTCCCAGCCATGTCTCCTGTAGAGCTTGATCATTTACAATTCTCTTTTTGTTGCCGGACATCCTAAATTATGAAAGCGCTTGTGCTACATCAACAGGAAATTCCAAAACCTGCTTTTCCTACAAGGTGATGCAAATCAGAATGCGATTAGCTGGTCTGTTTGTTCTTTTCTTGGTAGCTAAGCAGGAGGAATCATTCTTTTTGCAAAGATAAACTCCTAATTGTCGTGTCTGCTATCAAAATCTGTTAGCAACTTCAGGCTCGTTCTTGTGCACCATCTGTAAGCGAAAAAGGCATTTATAAATTTACAGTAGCTCATCTAAATTTTTAATAATGTATTGAATTTGTGTTTTCTGCAATCAAAAGTAGAATTGATACTTCAGAACACTGCATAACAAGGAGAGCAAACAGTGGTGGTATTTACCTAATGAAAAATTTAGATGTGCAGGATGAAGATTTAAATTCACAGAACGATGAGCCAGAGGTGTCATTAAATCAGAAGGCTCCTAAACATCAGCATTTCCTTCTAAGAGAGAGATGTAAAATTCTGTCAACTGCAACACGGATAATTGGGCAAGGATTGAAAGTGTCTATAATTAAAGTTATCCGTGGAATCCAGGATCCTTGTAAAACCTACATAGGGTGAAATCTCAACCAGACATTCATCAGCCCTAACGGTACAACTTAAAAGTTTAAAGGACATAATTTTCATACGTACAATTAAGCCTTTTCCAATGGAATAACTTGAGGCAGCTAACAACTTTTTAACTCCTCTCGCAATCTTAGTATAAATCTGATACACAAGATAAGGGACCAACAAGCATGGGCAACATCCCACTGTTGTTTGGAAAAGATGCTCAGGGGCTCGTTAGTGTTTAAAGAGACCTTAATGGTAACTGAACATGTGAGAGTTGCATGGCATAATAGAGCTGGTACTGTGTAAAGGAGCCAGCGTGATGTAGTGGTTAAGAGCGGCGGACTCTAATCTGGAAAACTGGGTTCAATTCCCCACTCCTCCACATGAAGCCTGTCACAGTTCTCTCAGAACTAGGGTTGCCAGGTCCCCCTTCGCCACCGGCGGGAGATTTTTGGGGCGGAGCTTGAGGAGGGTGAGGTTTGGGGAGGGGAGGGACTTCAATGCCATAGAGTTCAATTGCCAAAGCGGCCATTTTTCTCCAGGTGATCTGATCTCTATCGGCTGGAGATCAGTTGAATTAGCAGGAGATCTCCTGCCACTACCTGGCAACCCTACTCAGAACTCTCTCAGCCCATGTGGAGGCAGGCAATAGTAAACCACCTCTGAATGTCTCTTGTCTTGAAAACCCTGGGGGGGGGGGGTTGCCATAAGTCAGCTGTGACTTGATGACACTTTACACACATACACGCACACACTGTGTGAAAAAAATGACCAGCTTTTTTGTTTGTTTGTTCCCATAGGGCTGAGCTCTATATTTAATTTAATTTAAGGGATTCATTACTTTGCTTGTCCTCCATGGCATCAGCACTTTGCCGAATCTTATTGATTATGTGACAATTTCACTTTTGGCTGCAAGAGAAAAGGCAGTTGCTTTTTAAAGGGGGGAAATGGCACCAACACAGAAGCTAAAGATGCTACAAAGAGGTTGTTTGTTCGAGTGTCACCACTAACCAAGGAGGTGGGGCTGCTACTATTACTGCCAGAAAGATACTGGGGATAGAAAGAGTGTCCTCTCCTTTAGGGGAAGAACTGATGTCTGGAAGGAGTGGCTTCCTAAATGGGAGGATGACAACATATCCCCCCTTGTTTCAAACCACTCTCACAAACTATTGCTGGGGGGCACAATTTGCAAGATGTTGAAGGTTCTAGGGCAGGGGTGTCCAATCTTTTGGCTTCCCTGGGCCACATTGGAAGAAGAATTGTCTTGGGCCGCACATAAAATACACTAACACCGATAGCTTATTCATAATGTTTTAAGTAAGTTTACAATTTTGTGTTGGGCCGCATTCATAGCCATCCTGGGCCGCATGCAGCCGGCGGGGGGGGGGGGCAGTTTGGACAAGCCTGATCAAGGGTGTTGGGTTTGCTTGCTAATGGACAGTGATGTTCATTTGAGGATTTTACAGCTAGCTGCACACAATTGTTAATATAATGTCCACCCTGTTTTCATTTGAATCTCAGCCTTTGAAGGGACCTGTGTGATCCATCTGGCACTAGCAAGACAGTTGATTAATTATTGGCTTTTACTGATGGAGTTGAAGGTCACCGTTAGTTCTTTTGCTCAGAAGACTGTAGATGGAACTTGGTCCCAGCTCCACCTAATCTATTCAAGTGTGAAGATACCTTAAAATAAGGGCATGGAGGACATGCTTTTCTCCTTGCTCCTTTTAAACACCCAGCCTGATGAAGAGTTCTTATGAATATAGAAGTTTGTATACTGTTTGGAGTTATTTTGTTGGGTCCTAATAAAAAGTATTCCATGCCCTTTGTTCTTGGAATTTTATTTGAACCACTGCAGCTACCTATCACTTCATCCACAGCCATATCATATCCAATTATAGTAGAAACTCATTCATCTCGACAGGAAGTGTATCATTTCAATTCAGCTGATTTTAGTGCATATTGTTGAAGCTATATAAATGTTAAAAAGATACCAGTAGCATTAGTTACATTTATGCATCCCCAATGCTCATTTTAATAATCCTTAATATTTATAAAGTACTTTCTTCCCAAGTTCTCAAACTCCTGTAGATTCCACACACATTATACAACACATGCTCTATAACTCTGCATGATAGACTAGTGCTTTGATTCTCATTTTGAGGGGAATTAAGGCTGAGCAATAATGGCCTGGCCCTGACCTGGATGGCCCAGGCTAGCCTGATCTCGTCAGATCTCAGAAGCTAAGCAGGGTCGGCCCTGGTTAGTATTTGGATGGGAGACCATTAAGGAATACTAGGGCTGCTATGCAGAGGAAGGCACTGGCAAACCACCTCTGTTAGTCTCTTGCCATGAAAACCCCAAAAGGGGTCGCCATAAGTCGGCTGTGACTTGACGGCACTTTACACACACACAATAATGCCCTGAGAGATTCGTTGTTTGAGTTGAGATTTTAAACCGAGATTTCTAGTTCATGGCTCATGCTTCCTTTGTGCTATACCTGTCCTCTAATTTCTGCCATTCTCTAGCCAAAATATAACATTTTGTCTCAACAAACTCCTCCATTCTCAAAATCTGCATGTGACCCTCTAAATAAACTTTTATACCCAACAGACTTAACCTGGGTAGTTGCTAGGCAGAGATATATAAGGGCCATTTGCTGTTGGTACTTGTGTTTTCTGTGGAATGTAACTCTTTTATAGCCTCTGTTTATTAAAAGAAAAAATTGAGTATCACTGAATACCAGTATCAGCTCTGTATCTGACATTTAAGCACAAGCCAGCATGTGTAGTGATTAAGAGCAGTGGACTCTAATCTGGAGAACTGAGTTTGATTCTCCACTCCTCCACATGCAGCCTGCCAGGTGACCTTGGGCTAGTCACAGTTCTCTCAGAACTCTCTCAACCCCACCCACCTCACAAGGTGCCTGTTGTGGGCAGGAAGGTGATTGTAAGTTGCTTTGAGACTCCTTTCAATAGAGAAAATTGGGGCATAAAAACAAACTCTTTTTCTTCTTCACAACACAGATTACATCAGGACTTCCCATCATATCCTAGCATCTTTCTTTTCTTATTTATTTACTTTTGTAACATCCAGCCTGAAGAAGAATTCTGGAGATCTCGAAAGCTTGCATACTCTTGTGTGTCATTTGGTTAGTCCAAATAACAGGTAACTGTGTAGTCTCTTTTTGGAACAGCACCGCTGACAACTTCTTTAAATGAGGTTAACAGCCTTTCTAACTCCCCAGGGCACACTGGGAATTGTCGTTCTATGAGCAGAACAAGGATTTCTAACAAATGATTCAAATGGCAATTCCCAAGAGTTTGGCAAAAGTAGTACAAAACTGATATAAATTTGCAGAACAGAAATATCCTCAGGCAAGCAAAGTGACTGCCACCAGTAGTTCTTCATCCCAATGTTTTGGCTTCATTTCATCAGGCTGCTTGCCCAACTGGTACACATTCCCTGCCATGGCTCTTTCTTTCCCTTGTGTTCTTTATCTGCTCACTGATAAAGATTTATACAAAGGTTTATACAAATCCAATTGCTAACCACATGCAAATAATTTAATTTTTGAGAGATTCTTTTCTTTCAGATAACTTTGTGCTTCCAAAGAAAATAATGCATTTGCTTTCATTTTTATATGTGTCAGACTCAGGTGTTTGTCCTTAGCCTCCTGCAAGCAAAACTCATCAGGCAAGGCTCTGGCTCTGAAGCAGTTTAGACTTTATTAGGAGCAAAATTGGACCAAGTCAGAAGCTGGCTGCCTTTGGGCATAGAAGGCTACTAATGAGGAAGCTAGGCAAAGGTACAGGGTTAAAATACAGTTCAGACTTTGGAGATGGATGGGGCAAAGTACACAGGCAGCTACAACATATGATAAGCTTTCTCAGGATAGGTATAGACATAACACATCTATGCAGCTGGGGTGAATGTGGTAAACAGGATAGGCATAACACGCAGAGACTGCACACAGGCATGGGAACCAGGAGCACATGACCAGGGCCCTGACTCTGAGCCAAACTCTGGCCTGCTTGCGTCAGGAGCCTGGGAGCAGTAGTGCCAGGCTATAGTGTCAGGCTAAGGGCCTGACAATATGTTTTTAATTTCTTTCTGTCTGTTTTATTGGGTTGCATCTCAAATGGCCCTTTCTTGTCATGTAAGAACTTCTTCCCTTAGCAGAAGATCAGCTTTGGGTCCAACTTAAGGCTCGAATCCAACTCATAACTATTGGTAATTTTGAGGAGGGTATGTTTATAAAAGGGGTTGAACTGTTGTATAACAGAGATCAATTTAATAAAGGGATAGCATTATAGCCTATTGCAAGGCTTAATGTGTGTATCACTGTCCTTTTACTGCATTGTCTTCTACTTGTATCCCACTTTCTGCATTATAGTATATCATGCTTTAGACAGGGGCTTGTTTGTTTACATTGGTTTCCAATTAGTGATCACAGCCTAATGCATTTTATTGAATGTATTTTGCTGTCTAATTAATTTTTTTAAATATTTTGAAATGTGCCTTGAATCTCAGCAAGAAAGGAAGGCTTTAAATGAAGTAAATAAATACATAAAATGGTGTGTGCTTTTTAAACTCCTCCATGCCTTTGCTCTGCCTATTCTTTCTTTATTCTAGTGATAAGAACAGCAAGGCCAGATAGCTAAAAACTGCCCTAAGCAAAGCCAATCAATAGATAAAACCAGTCAATGTTACTATCCTTAGTACTTTTATACCAGACATTCATGGGACATTTGGAATTGATTTCTTGTCAGTTTCTAAGGTCAGTAGGTGACCAGCAGTGGAATGCTGTGGATTTCAATGTGGGCTTTGATCCCATAAACCAACTACAGGTTTTGAATTATGAATGACAAGAGCACACAGGAACTAAAGTAATGGGAAGAGAAATATTTTCTTTTAATGCACTGTAGTTGGTCTGTAGGTCAAGGACTCTTCTGCATTTTGATCTCATCCCATTAGTTGATCAAGCACAACTCGCACTGAGTTCACCAGCACTTCCTTCTAGGGTGTGTTGTTTTGCAGTGTTAATTGGGAGTTTGCAAGTTAGAAAAAAGCTAGTAAAGTGCAGAAACTACAGGCTTGGTTCAGATGTACGGTAATGCCAACCACGGTTTAGAACCACACGAGTAACCCTAAAAGATACACCTGCACAGTGCCTTCTCCTGTCAAACAGTGCTTGCTAGTCATTTTCAGGGTATATGCTTTCATGAATCAAACTTCACTTTGTCAGATACAAGGTAAAGTCAGCTTTGACTTACAAAAGCTTATTATACCCTGGAAAATTTTGTTGGTCTCTGAGACAGTCAGGTTCCGCCTCTTCCTAAGAGCAGCCAATGGGACAGAATGCTAGTAAGAGAGACAATTAAAAATGGCAATTAGGGAGTTGGGGAGCAGAGAGTGTGTCTGGTTGAGTGAAGCTGTGGTGAAGAGCAGCTTAAAACTAACTGGAAAGAAAAGTCAATTTGTAACAAAAGATCCCAAATGCTGGAATAGGGAAACGGTTCAAAAGTTACTTTCTGTAGTGTTCAAACCATAAATAAAAGTTAGATTCTTGTTTGTTTAACCCTGTGGGCTGGTTGTCTCAGGGAGGAAGGGTAGAATGTGTGATGGCCTGATCTACTTGTAATCCTGAACCTGACAATGGGCAAAAACGCATGGTCGCTTTATCCTCCTTTCATCCCTGTTTCAGCCAGGATTCAGCCTGGATCGAACGCATGTGTTTCGCCTAATATGCATTAGATCCTGGCTAAAACAGGGATTAAAGGAGGATAAAGTGACCATGCGTTTTCGCTTAAAGAGAGGTTGTGGAGGGCGGTAGGCACTCTGTGTGAGTAACAAAGGGACATCACAGTCTCTAAGGTGCTACTAGGACTCAAATTCTCTTCTTTTACTACAGACTAGCATGGCTACCCATATGAAACTGTTTGCTAAACAGTTATTTCCAGAGGCTTGGCAAAAATGGACTGCTTACTAAGCAAACCAGGATTCCAAACCATGGTTTGCTCCCAAAATGAATAAAAATCATTGTTTTTCAATTGGGATAGGGTTGCCCGGTCCCTCTTCGCCACTGGTGGGAGGTTTTTGGGGTGGAGCCTGAGGAGAGCGGGGTTTGGGGAGGGGAAGGGCTTCAATGCCATAGAGCCCAATTGCCAAAGCAGCCATTTTCTCCCAGTGAACTGATCTCTATTGGCTGGAGATCAAGTTGTAATAGCAGGTGATCTCTAGTTAGTACCTGGAGGTTGGCAACCCTAAATTGGGATGAAATAGTAAACTACAGACTGGATCCAGAGACCCATGAGGATAAGGATCACCAATCTCATCCTTGTGACACCACCCCCCCCCCCAGTGCTTGTAAAGTAGATTCCTGGAGTCGCAGGTGGCGCTGGGATTGATGGTCTTGGCAATGGCAGGAGTGCACTGTGGAAGGAGCAAACCATTGTACATTTTTTTCTTTAAACTAAGTCTTATTTTCAAATATCGGGTTCCAGCAGAAGATACGGCAAAGCTATTTAATGTTCTATTTCTCGTGTACCGGTTGTCCTTTTCTCTTCTTGCCTTGAACATTTTTTTTCAGTGTTATATTCTGGGCTTCCAATTATAAAGCTTTGAAGAAATACATGAAAAGTTGAGAATCACGGTCAGTTTAAATAAATTTCTCACCACAAAATTATATCCAGTAATTGGAAAATACTTCCACTGTAGTTGCTAAAGGCACACCGTTACCTATACTTAGACAGGAGACAGGATTCTTGCTCCAAAGAGATTACCATCAAAGAAATAGGGAAAAGGATTTGTGGAAACAGAGACTTAATCCACCTCTTCCTTCCTCAAATTAACTTTGGGGCCAAGTCAGAATTACGGCGGCATGGAACAAATATGTTTTTTTTCAGAATTATAAGGAGAAACAAGTCTTCTTTTTTGTAAAATTGCTACCTTTTGTCAAGGTACAATGTTAGACAATGCTTGAGCAATGGGCTGTTTACCTTACGACCAAAAAGGTTCAGCAATTATATGAAAAGCATCAAACAGAGTTTTGAGTACATTTTCTGTGGCCACCGAATGTACTACCCCCCCCCCTCCACTCACCAAGCTAGCACTGCTTCTACTCTGCAAAACTACATGGGGGGCGGGAGTTGCTAGCACAGAAATGATGAGCAGAGGTGAGGGTGCTTAATCCCTCCCCTGCCCTCAACTTTCACCACAACTACCCACTCAGTTTTTGCCCTCTAGCTAGGCTTCTGGCCCCATGATTCTGTGGCAAAAGTATTTCCTCTCTTGCATGCCAGGTCTCTGGGGCAAACTGCCTCCCCACCCCACCATCCATCAGTGCTTTGCAGAGGCGATGTTGTAACTGGGGTTGAAATACATTATGTGACCAAGGAAAGTGTAATTCCTCCTTCAGCACAATATGCATTCATATGGCTGATGTTTTGTAATAGGTGAACTGTCAGTTTTGGAATAGAAGTTCCCAGAGAGGGAAACGTCAAAAGGAGAAGGGAAACAGTCCCTTCTTCTACATTCCCTTCCAGTGTGAAGCACAGAAAGGATTTGAAAAATGGTTGCTCTTTCTCGCACAACATCCTTTTGAAAGCTTTCTAGAATCATTTGCACACAACGTAGTTTCTCCCAGAATAGTCCAAAATGTGCAACTCCAGGTCTCATTTTCATGTAGTGGGAATTATGGCACATTGGACTAGCCACTAGAAAGCCACTAGAAAGTCATTCAGAGCCCTGGACTTGCCAATTGGGTCACCTCTGCAGCCTGTACCACACGGTGCACAAAAGTCAGCTAACTCAAGCTCCATTGCATACTGAAAAGGGAGGAAAGGAAACACTTGGCCAATACCTTTTCTGATCACTTGGTAAACTCATCAGTCTGGAAGTGTTGACTTGGTCTAAGACCCTGAGGTAAAAAATACCAGATCAACCTCAGATCTATCCATGACACTACTGAGGGCAACAGCCAGCATGGTGTAGTAGCAGATTGTTGGACTAGGATCTGGGAGACCCAGGTTTGAATCCCTATTCTGCCATGGAAGCTTGCTGGGTCACCTTGGGACAGGAGGAGGAGGAAGAAGTAGAAGGAGAAGAGATGGTTTTTATACGCCCACTTTCTCTATCACTAAAGGTAGAATCAAACCGGCTTAAGATCACCTTCCCTTCCCCACAACAGTTACACACTCTCAACCTAAGTAAATTCACAGGATTGTAGTGAGGATAAAATGGAGAAAGAGGAATGTTGTCAGCCATAAGTAGGGTTGCCAGGTCCCTCTTCGCCACCATCAGGAGGTTTATAGGGTGGAGCCTGAGGAGGATGGGGTTTGGGGAGGGACTTCAATGCCATAGAGTCCAATTGCCAAAGTGGCCATTTGCTCCAGGTGAACTGATCTCTATCAGCTGGAGATCAGTTGTAATAGCAGGAGATCTCCAGCTAGTACCTGGAGGTTGGCACACATAAAAAACACATAAAATCAGTAAACACATAAAATCAGATATGTTTTCCATTTTTTTTCATTAGTTATGATTAAATATGGTTTGGATATATACTGTAACTGGTGGGGCAAGCCTAACATTTCCATGGGTGCAAGGATTTCTGCTCACAGAGCACAACTTACTTGCCTTCCCCTTCCTGCAGTAGCCTGCAGTAGCCTAAAATGCCCTCCCCCAAATCCTATTCCTGACAGAATTCTGGGACTATTTTGGGATGCCAAGGGGCAGCTGGGTGGGGAAATTGCACGCTGTAGGTGGAAATCCTTGCAGCCACAGAAACATCTAGTGTGGATCCAATCCATTCTTGTTAGATACACACATTTTCTTTCTACAAAATCCATAGTTTTAAAAAGCAAACGTAGTAAATGTAAACAAAACAAATGAAACATCACACTGTAAACAAAAAATAAAAACTGAAACAGGACAAAATTGTGAACGAATAAAAGACACTAACGGTGCTGTTCTAACTCTTCGAAGTTGATTAAAGTCTTTGGTTCGGAGGGGTGTAACTCTACATAGGACTGCACCGTGAATGAAACATAACACTTCTGTACATCCTTATTTAAGATGCAGCATGTGGCTGGGCCAACCACAGGCTTCATGTGACACCTGGAGTTCCTTTCTGCTAGGGAGATGCAGGCTGGGCTTAAGGAGAGAGTAGATGAATGAACAGAAAAAATGCTGACAATACTTTAAGGTTAGGAGATGTGCCTGGGTCAGGGCATGTGCCAGTACCTCTTTGGCTGGTATGAAGTACACAATAATGTAATGGTCCCTAATGAATACGCTAAAAAAAGAGATAGGTAACCAAGTGGCATACTTGAAGCTTTTGCTAGGCCTTGTGGAAATCTTGACAAAGATAAGATGAGAGATGCATCAGGTTGGATCCTATATGGCCCAGGCTAGCCCAATCTCATCAGATATTGGAAGCTAAGCAGGGTCAGCTGTGGTTAGTATTGGGATGGAAGACTACAAGGAAATCCACTAAACAGAGGCAGCCGATTGCAAACGACCTCTGTTCATCTCTTGCCCTGAAAACCCTAAGGGGTCATCATAAGTCAGCTGCAACTTGACAGCACTTACCACCATCCAACAATCCCTAATTAATACCCTTTTAAAAAGTGGCATATTCAAAGCTTCTGCTCATGCCCAGTGGAAATCTTGACAAGGATAACAAGATGAGAGATGCATCCCAGCTGAATCTTACATGAGTCCTTTCTGCTTACTGAGGAAGCCTTCCCTCAGTGGAGCAAAGAAACGCTCACTCCACAGAAGGGACCCACATAGGGTTGCCAGGTCCCTCTTCGCCACCAGTGGGAGGTTTTTGGGGTGGCAGCCTGAGGAGGGCGGGGTTTGTGGAGGGGAGGGACTTCAATGCAATAGCCAAAGCGGCCATTTTCTCCAGGCAAACTGATCTCCATCGCTGAAGATCAGTTGTAACTTGTAATAGCAGGAGATCTCCAGCTGCTACCTGGAGGTTGGCAACCCTAGACCCACAGGTTCCAACTCAATGTAAGAGAGATAACTGCATGTGGAACTCACTTGCAAACATTGTAACATGATCAGCAAAGACAGTAAGCAGCCTGAAGTACTTTAATTTGTTAATTGTGAAGTGCCCTGGTTGTCTTATAGAGTCCAATGAAGACAACTAGGAGGAGGTTAAAAAGAGCAACAGTTCTTTATTTAGCTAAACACAGACCTGGGGGTGAAATAACCCACAAATAAGATGCAGAGTTACTCCCCCGAGAAACAAAGGAAGCTTAGGATCATTTATGCATTCGCATGGGGCAGGCCCATGGCTGCTGACAAGCAGATTGATACACAAAAGCACCAATGCACATTAAGTGTCTACTTCACTCTAATTAGAATAGCCATAGATATTGCCCAAAGCCGTCTCTAACCAAGATCTTGTGATCTTGGAAGTAGAAAACACATTCCTAAGGATGAAGGTAATTCAGAGCTCTACTGGTGAAAGGCCGTACCAAGCACAGAGAGCATGATTTGTTGGTTCATGGCTCCCGGATGCCAATTTCCCCAAAGCTTCCATATGTGTGCATATGAGTACATAGTATATTATACCAGCCCTTAAATCTGGGCATTACAATTGAAGAGTCATGGAGGGGCCATGGCTCAGTGGTTGAGCATCTGCTTGGCATGCAGAAGGTCCCAGGTTTAGTTCCCAGCATCTCCTGGGCTTAGGGAAGTAGGTGATGTGAAAGACCCCTGCCTGAGACCCTGGAGAGCTGCTGCCTGTCTGAGTAGACAATACTGACTTTGATGGACCAAAGATCTGATTCAGGCTGTTACCGCACTAGGTATTCCCAGCAATGTATCAAGAGTTTGGAAATGTTATAAAAAACATCGCTTTAAAAGGGTTTTTGGATTCCACGGCTGAAAAATGGTTGGAAGACGTCTTCACAGCTAAAGGGGCTAAACAAAGTGTGAACAGTATTTTTTATAACATTTTCAAACTCTTAATACATCGCTGGGAATACATAATGCGGTAACCCCCTCAGTATAAGGCAGCTTCATGTATTCTCAGCTTTTTCAGGCCTGAGTCGGCACCGCCCCGCCCCCCCCAGTCTGCTGCATAAGACTACCTCTTACTGTGTGTGTTGCTGTCATCTCCACCATTATTTTTCTCTGAAAAACTTCTTGAACAGAAAAATGGTGGCAGCTGGTGCCATCCACCACAGGTCAGGGTTTAACCCACCAGCGTCTTCAATATCAGCAGTTAAAAGCTGGATGAACTGAGTCTTTTGGTCTTTCCCGCTTCTTAAAGGAAATGCAACTGCAATAATAATTCAACTCCCTTCAAAGAGACGGCCTCATTGTTCTTGGAATCAGATATCACTTTAGTCCCATTATTTTCCTCCAGTGCTGCAAACTGCTCATGTCATTTAAATTTTCAAACTCAGTGACAGCTGGTATCAAAAGGGCTCCCAATATAATGTAATAGGAAGTGGATCCTTTGATATAAATTCTAAGAGAGTTTGCTGCTGCAGAGCATCCTACCCAGAAATTTCTTCTCTAGACAGTTAACTGTCTGTCTACCCAATATGATTTACATCCAAACATGCCTTTTACTTTGCAAAATATGCTTACTGCTTAACATCTCACTCGTACGAGCTGCCTAGTTTGCATTCTGCAGTTAATTTGAGATTGATTGAGGTTTCAGCCGCTGAGTCACTAGAAAGGAAACAACAACACTTGCTTTAGGCTGGTGGTATTCGGTCTTGAAACAAAGAAGGCATTGTTCTTAAGGATTTTGAAAAAGAGACCTACACATTGTAATCTGTAAGACAGAGTTGCCAGGTATCAATTCAAAAACCCAGCCAGACTGAAACCATGAGACAGTAGCCAGCAGCACCTGTGTTTCTGGCCTGTTCTTCCACCATTCTTCTTCCAATGGTTACACACCTTCTCAGAAGAACCAGTGAAATATTTGCTGAAATACTAATGAGTATGAGGATGGCTAGTGGAACCTCCAAGTCCAGTGGCAGTATATGTTTATAGGCCAGGTGCTGGGTAGGGAAGAGTCATTGACTTTATCCATTACCCTTAAATTTCACAGAACCATCTGCTGGAAACAGGATGTTGGAATAGATGATCTGTAGTCTAATCCAGCATGGCTCTTCTTTTGTTCTTACGTACAAACTATAGTTTGCCATGTTCATGAAAATGATATGCAAATAGAGCTATACTGCAATAAACAAATAGCCCTGAAACTGATGATATATTTGCAGCATAGCCCTCATTCTTGAATAAGTTACCTAACCTTACCTTGACCCCATTACAAGAACAATTTTGGGGTGGGGAATGACATGGGCAAATATATGGTTGTATTAATTCAGAATTTCAATGTTTTCCCTCTTTTCATTTCCCCCACTAAACAGCTCTGCAAAAGCAATATAAAATGCTTCCAGCTGCGTAATTGTGAAGAATAATACACAGTGTGTCTTCCTCAGGCTGCTAGACAGCACTTTGAAGTAGTTTAATCAAGAAGATGGTTATTTGGTTTAAATGAGAATGATAAATTATTTAATGGATTGGGCCTCAAACTTGAGACAAGCTGAGGGAAGGTGGGGGGGAGAGAAAGGTATTGAAAACTAGGTCACGTGGACTTGGGAAAATGCACCATAGAGAGAAGACGTGCTAATGCTTAATTGTAGGACACCAGCAGCTCTTGATTGCTTTATTAAGATATTATCTGCTATGCTCCTGAGAATAACGCATTAAGCAATTTCTTACAAATATTGCTCAACGTAAGGGCCATTCAAGATAATGAAGAGCATGTTCATTCTGGAATCAATGTTTAAGTTCTTCTGCCATTGAATGATTAAAGCCACCCACGTATTCCTCATGCACACGTATCCTTAAGATAGAAGCCATCTGCATGACATATCACGCATGCTAATTGCAGAAAAACGTATTGTTGCTTCCGTTAAAACAAATTCCAGTAGTTTGACTTTTGCAGGAGCTTTTTTTCACAGAGGATCAGGGTGGAACACATGAAGCTGCCTTATACAGAGTCAAACTAGTGGTCTAACAAGGCCAGTATTGACTGGGCAGGAGCTCTCCAGGGTCAAGGTATTTCACAAAACCTACTGCAAAATTCTTTTAGCGGGAGATGCTGGGATTGAACCTGGGACCTTCGTCATGTCAGGCAGATGCTCTGCCACTGAGCCACAGCCCTTTTCCCAGTTGGGTTGGGTTTGAGCTGAATCATTGTCCTGCAATGATTCAGCTCAAACCCAACCCCTTTCTGACTATATATTACTCTTCCTACACACTTGACACTGAGAGACACTGTCCTTCAGTATTACTCCTCTGAAGATGCCTGCCACAGCTGCTGGTGAAACATCAGGAAAGAAAATACCAAGACCACGGTCACACAGCCCGGATAACCTACAAGAACCAATGAACTCTGACCGTGAAAGCCTTCGACAACATTTTCCTTATTTGCCCTGAATTAGCCTGGTAGGTATAAGCAGAATGAATGAATTTGGTTTCTGAATGAATTTGGTTTCTGTATCAAGAGCAAGGTTACCAGTTTCATAACTAGCTCCTGTAGATGTCCCTTTAACATCAATTTAATCTTCAGGAATTAGCAGGTGACAACTATTAGTACCTTGCCACCAAAAAGCCTCACAACCTGATTTTTGCATGTCATATCTCTGTTAAATGCACAAATGCATTCCAGGTCAGTTTTATTCTGGCTTGCAATCCTAGTTGGGGAGCTTTGACATTATCAGTGGCTAGAGAGAATTTACTAGAGGAAAAAGATTTATCTCAGGTGATATGAGTATTCCAGCTCTGGTAAAATGGGAAAAGATAGCATCTGCCTTGGCAGTAAACTTGATTTGTGTATCTTCTTATGCACAAGTCTACAGTTAGACTCAAAACATATAGAGAGGCTATAAAACTTATAAGTAAGCAACGTGGATTTCAATTAGGCTGTTTCCAAAGTTAACTATGTTTAGGAGCCACGCTGCCCAAATCCTATGGCTAGCCACAGGAAGGGCTTCCTGTATACTTTGCATGCAGAAGGTCCTAGGTTCAACCATCTTTGGTTAAAAATATCACAGCAAATATTAGGAGAAACATCTCCTTGCCTGAGACCCTAGAGAGTTACTGCTGCCAAGTATTCAGGATTGAGCTAGGTGGACTAATGGTATGGCTCAGTAAAAGGCAGTTTCCTGGGGTTACTCAAAAGTAAGGCCAGCCAAGCATAAATAACATTGCAATCTTTGCTGCATATCATATGTTTAAAATATTCCTTCAGGCCTTAGACAATTTGGCATTTGGTGGAGTATTCAAGCCATCCCAATACATCTCAGTCTAGTCCTTTCCCCCCTCCCTCATCTTTAATTAAAAGAGTTCAGTGATACCAAGTAACAAATAGAAAACTTGACTGATTAATCAATTAGCTATTCCATTTATTAGGTGATTACTACATTATCCCTGCTGCTTCTTATTTGTCATGTGGGAGGACTATCCAGAGCGATGAAAACGGTTCCTTATCTAATCTATGTTATCTTTGTGTATGTGCTTCTGATGCTAGTTCCAGACAGCAGTTAGGAAGGGAGTCTGGCCTAATATTAGATGGATAGGATATCTAAATGCAGAAAATGTCAGAACTCTTATAACAGGGATGTAAACTTTCAATGTAAAGAGTTAAAAGTATCAGTATAAAGTTAGGAAAAGAAAAATCCCTGTTTAAACAATATGAGCCAGAACCAAAGAACTGTAAGTAGACCTTCATTTGTACAACATAAATTCCCAGCTTCCTAATCCCTCTATGGCTACCCTACGCACCAGAACTGGGTGCCTGCCTTCCCCCATTTGGGGACTCCTATAAGGGGTCTTGGGATGGAGTACATCATTGATGCCCAACTCGAGGGCTGTTCATACCTCCACTCCCATGTGGTGTAGGTTCCACTCAGAGATTTATGGCCTGGTGGAGCCACTTATACGCCACTCCAGTTGCTACCCCAACAGGTGGGTCAGGGTCGATCCATTGATATATCAGGTGACAGGGTGGTCATTCGATGTTTTGGATCCGCTTCCCTATGCCTTGCCAAATGCTCCATTTGTTGTAATCAATAAAGCTGTGGCCTTTGTTAACCCAACAAATCATTGTATGTGTATTCATTGACCTTCCTTTCACGACAGGGCTGCTTTAGCCATGGGACCCCAATCAACAGGCACCATTCCCTGCCTGGCATCATTCAGAAATCAAAGGCTCACCTGAGCATTTACCAAAAAAAGCGCTCTGGGGGTAGAAGCCAATTTTGGTGAAAATACGCCAGTCCTGCAAATGGCCTAACAAGCCAAAGCCCAATGAAACAGTCAGAAGGGTGAGAAGTACAGTGAGGGAAAAAAGTATTTGATCCCTGCTAAATTTGCCCATTTGCCCTCTGACGAAGAAATGACCAGTCCATAATTTTAATGGTAGGTTTATTGTAGCTGTGAGAGACAGAATAACAACAGGAAAAACCCCAGAAACCCAGAAGACAAAAGTCAGAGATTGATGTACATTATAATGAGTGAAATAAGTATTTGATCCCTTTGCAAAAGATGACTTAGTACTTGGTGGCAAAACCCTTGTTGGCAATTACAGAGGTCAGACGTTTCTTGTAGATGGCCACCAGGTTTGCACACATCTCAGGAGGTATTTTGTCCCACTCTTTGCAGATCCTCTCCAAGTCAGTAAGATTTCGAGGCTGATGTGTAGCTACTCGAACCTTCAGCTCCCTCCACAGATTTTCGATGGGATTAAGGTCTGGAGACTGGTTGGCCACTCAAGGACCTTAATGTGCTTCTTCTTGAGGCACTCCTTTGTTGCCTTGGCCATGTGTTTTGGGTCATTGTCATGCTGGAATACCTATCCTCGACCTATTTTCAATGCCCTGGCTGAGGGAAGGAGGTGCTCACCCAAGATTTGACAATACATGGTCCCGTCCATCGTCCCTTCGATGCGGTGAAGGTGTCCTGTCCTCTTAGCAGAAAAACACCCCCAAAGAATAATATGTCCCCCTCCATGTTGGACGGTGGGGATGGTGTTCTTGGGGTTGTAGGCAGCATTCCTCCTCCTCCAAACACGGCGAGTTGAGTTGATGCCAAAGAGCTCAATTTTGGTCTCATCTGACCACAACACTTTCACCCAGTTCTCCTCTGGGTCATTCAGATGTGCATTGGCAAACTGCAGACGGGCCTGTACATGTGCTGTCTTGAGCAAAGGGACCTTGCGGGCTCTGCAAGATCTCAGTCCTTCACGGCGTAGTGTGTTACCAACTGTTTTCATGGTGACTATGGTCCCAGCTGCCCTGAGATCATTGACAAGTTCCCCCAGTGTAGTTCTGGGCTGCTTCATCACCATTCTCATGATCATTGCAACTCCACGAGATGAGATCTTGCATGGAGCCCAGACCGAGGGAGGTTGACAGTTAGGGTTAGGGTTGTCACCTTCTCACCAAGCTGTTTGGCAATAGTCTTGTAGCCCAGTCCAGCCTTGTGCAGGTCTACAATCTTGTCCCTGACATCCTTGGACAGCTCTTTGGTCTTGGTCATGGTGGCTAGTTTGGAATCTGATGGATTGATTGCTTCTGTCGACAGCAGAACCCTAACCCTAACCCTAATCTGGCTGGTTGATAGGGGATCAAATACTTATTTCACTCATTATAATGCACATCAATCTCTGACTTTTGTCTTCTGGGTTTCTGGGGTTTTTCCTGTTGTTATTCTGTCTCTCACAGCTACAATAAACCTACCATTAAAATTATGGACTGGTCATTTCTTCGTTAGAGGGCAAACGGGCAAATTTAGCAGGGGATCAAATACTTTTTTCCCTCACTGTATGTTGACTTCCCTAAGGGATTACAAAATGATACACTCTTAAACACAGCCACAGGAATTGTTGAGAATTAATTACTAGGTTTGCTTCATGACTTGAAAGAATTCAAAGGTACCTACCTGCTTAGGAAGTAGTCTGAAAGTACGCTTTAGATGATCAGACATGCTTCCCTATGAGAAGAAACTGTCATGCACTGGAGTGTGTATATACAACCAAACTGGAATGAATTAGGTACTTGTGTGCTATATGGTAAATTTATCTTCTAAGATTTTCTGACACAAAAAATGTGAGGTACATATCCAATTGATGATTACTTTGAGGGTTCAAAATGTTGCAGGAGGATTCTTAAGGCTGTGTGAGGTCTCCAGAGAACAAGCCTGCATTTGCCATCTTTCAAAGGAAAGAGGTATCCGAGTTTGCTGTCTGGCTGTTACACTGTTCTACATCTAAGAGAGCTTGCAGACACTCATTTATTTCAACTATGGCAAGAAGGTTTAAAAAAAAAAAACTCATTGCCAACATCATATTTTTTAATTAACCATTTTAAATATTTTTATTAACATAAAGTATGCTATGAGTTTATTGGGGAGCAGTTGTGGCTCAGGGGCAAAGCATCTGCTTGGCATGCAGAAGATCTCAAGTTCAATCCCCAGCATCTCAAGTGGAAAGGATCGAGTAATATGAAAGACCTCACCCTGAGAGCCCGGAGAGCTGCTACCAGACTGAGTAGGCAATACCATCCTTGATGGACCAATGGCCTGATTCTGTACAAGGCAGCTCCACGTGTATTAGTAACAAGAAGAAAATTACACATACATAAAATGTAAAAGAAATTTTAATATTAATAGCTGGCAAACAAGGAAGACAGGGTAAAAAAAAAAAAACACTTTATTCCCAATAGACTCAAACTGAATTTTCTTCTAAAGGATGGACAACGTGCTATAAAACATTGGTAGAGTCAGATCTTCTTTAAGCAGTCAATTAGAATGGTAAGGCCACTCATCAGTAATCAATACCTTCCTGCTGAAAACAGCAACAAAAGGTTCAAACATCCTCCATTTCTCATAATCAATGGTTGACAAGAAGCAGCATGGCTCTCACCTATGACTATGGGAACATACAGAGTAGGCCCAGGTTAATTATCTCACATTTTTCCTAACACTATTTGATTTGATGAAGCGCATGTGCCAATAACAATTACCTCTCAAGTGGCCCTTCTTGCTGTATTTTCCAGCTTTCATGCTTAAAAAGCAGTTGACGAAGGGAAGGCACAAATGCCTTCATCAGCCAATACCAAACAGCCAAGAAAGGAAGCAGACCAATTTACAAAGTGCAGTGCAGAGGAACTGTAATAGCCTTCACAAGAGAGCTAGCATGGTGTAGTGGTTAAGAGAGGCGGAATCTAAGCTGGAGAACCTGGTTTGATTCCGCAGCCCTCCCCATGGAACCTGCTGGGTGACCTTGGGATAGTCACAGTTATCTCAGAACTCTCTCAGCCCCATCTACCTCACAAGGTGCCTGTTGTTGGGAGGGGAAAGGAAGGCTGCTTTGAGACTCCTTAAATGGAGAGAAAAAGCAGAGTATAAAAGCCAACTTTTCTTCAAACCTTGAAATTGCACTTGGTGGGGGGAGAGCAGATTGATGAGCAATCCCAATAAACTGGATCACCAGCGTACTTGGTTATTTTTTATTTCTCACAGATTAATAAATTATGTAATTAATTCCTATGGGGGAAAATTGGTGCTGCAGTTGTCGTATTGATGCAGTGGTCCCAGATATGTCCTTGCCTCTTGTTAGTGGCTGGCTTTCACTATGGGCGGGGGTGGGGACTTTTCTGGGAAGATGCAATTCATGCCTTTGTGTTCTGTAGCACCCCTGGAATATATGGCTGTTTTCTCCTATCAACCTGTCAGTTGCTAGTTAATAACATAAGGATGTTTTCCCCCATATTAGCTAAATAATGGGAACTTCTATACAAGCTGCTAGATTGTATTCCATTTCTCTGCTCATCCAGTAAAGCTATACAAATGCTGCTTAAAAATCCACACACTCAGGAAAGGAAAAGTATGTGATGTCTCTGCGGTGGCAGCCGAACTATCTCTTGTTAACATCTCTCTATGGAAGAAGAAAGCGGTTAAAATATTTGATGGCATCAAGTGCTGTTTGTCAATATGTCAAGCACAGCCTGGTGTGAGGTTTACGCTTGCTTACTAAACGCAGAGCCAGCTTCCATGTTGCCATATCTCCTTCAAATCAGCTATTCATCTAACACTTCACAAAACCCAGTTGCATCAAACACTAACTGATTTAAAGCCAATAGCTTGGACTCATCTGTCGTGCCAACATAAAAGACCCCCTCCCCAGGATTAGAGATGGTGTGGTCAGCTGATCTTATTCTGGCTTCATGCATGTTGGCAACTGGTTCCATAGCTGTAAGTAGTTACAGGATCACTTCCTCTAATCAAGTATTACTTGTTCTTGGAAACTGCACCTTACAGACTGTAGACCATATAAAAAGGGAGGAGGAAAAGGTAGCAAGTGGGGTTCACCAGTGACCAGGAGGTGATGTGGAACCAGGCTCATGGCCATTGCTAGAAGAAACTTCCTGGTGACGAAAAGGGATGTTTGTTTCTGTGCTGTTGTTAAGATATATTTACATAAACATAACATCTTGACTCTGAGGCCATTTATGCATGGGAGGTTTTGCCTTGGATTTCCCCCTCTCTAGATGTACATCTTTCCCATCTGAATTCTCAAATCTCAACAATAAGCCCCCATGCAGAGTTTTGAGAATTTGGATGGGGAAATTGTGCATCTACAGAGCAGCAAAACCTCCCATGCATAAATGGCACATGTCTTCTTCGCCATCAAAATCCAGTAAAGGACCCCTGCTTTGAGCAAAACACCACCCTATCATTTGGGCCCATGGAAGAGCTAATGTTGATCCAAGCCATAAATTTGTATTATTGTTTCTAAACTAAATGTAGAAAGACAAAATAAATATGCTGTATAATGCTTCAGACTGACAAAGAGACGTAGTACGTTTTCATGCAGAACAATATAATTTACCAATGGAAGCCACTGGGACAAAAATGTCATGACCGTTCATTTACTTGGATTGAAAAACAAGAATAGGAGGAAATTGTTAAAGGTAGGCCTATCATCCGCTATTGGCCATGATAGCTAAATGTGTGTGCATAGTGCTGTCAACCCAAAGCCGACTTCTGGCGACCCCAGCAAGGGACTTTCAAGGCAACCAAGAAGCAGAGGTGGTTTGCCATTGCCTTTCTCTGCAGAGACTTTCTTGCAGTTCTCCCTTTTAAATACTGAACCTGCTTAGCTTCTATCAGGCTATACCATGCTGCCTTCCCTCTGATCGCTAAATGGGTTTCAAATAAAATGCATGCAGTTTCAAACAACAGGTGCATTTTGAAAATCCTTTTCACTTGGCTCTGTGGCCTAGGGACAACCCAGGAGATCTAGTAAACATGTGAAAGATGTTTACACAAATCTTACACTGACACAGAATATCATAAGGCATCATTCAGGGAATTCAGGCATCTGAGCTAATGGAACTATTGCTCTCAATGTCTGGCTGTCTGGCATGCTAATAGTTTCGATTCTCTTCAGATCCAGACTTTGAATTTTATTTAGTTTATTTAAAACATTTTAAAACTTAAACATTACACATGTGGTTTATGTTTGACATGAAGGAGATACATCGGTTTACCTCAGATTTTAGTGTGGCTTGATCTCAGAGTATGGAAAGTAGATTGGAATTTGAGTGCAGAGGTACATGCCATGCAAAAACTCAACAAGAGGAAGAGGAAGAGGAGTTGGGTTTTATACCCTGCTTTTCTCTACAAGGAGTCTCAAAGTGGTTTACAATCGCCTTCCCTTCCCCTCCCCTCCCCACAAAAGGCAACTTGTGAGGTAAAGAGAACTGTGACTAACACAAGATCATAAGAATGGCCATGCTGGATCAGACCAAGTTCCATCAAGTCCAGCAGTCTTCACACAGTGGCCAACCAGGTGCCTCTAGGAAGCCCACAAACAACTGCGACAGCGTTGTCCTGCCTGTGTTCCAAACCACCTAATATAAAACGCATGCCCCTCTGATCCTGGAGAGAATAGGCACGCATCATGACTAGTATCCATTTTTACTAGTCACCCAGCAGGCTTCATGCGGAGGAGCAGGGAATTGAACCCGGTTCTCCCGATTAGAGTCTGCTGCTCTTAACCACTACACCACGCTGTGAAGAGCAGCAACAGGCAAAGCTTTATCTGAATTTGTATGTGTCATACAAAAGGAAAAAAGGCCAGGGGGAAAACTGTTGGCGACCATAAAAAGAACAATGAACATCTCAAAGTTAATGCAGGCAATTTTCTAAATATTGTCGAAGGCTTTCACGGTCAGAGTTCATTAGTTCTTGTAGGTTATCCGGGCTGTGTAACCGTGGTCTTGGTATTTTCTTTCCTGACGTTTTGCCCGCAGCTGTGGCAGGCATCTTCAGAGGAGTAACACGAAGGACAGTGTCTCTCAGTGTCAAGTGTGTAGGAAGAGTAATATATAGTCAGAAGGGGGTTGGGTTTGAGCTGAGTCATTGTCCTGCAAAGTATTAAAGGTAATGTGCAAATCATTGTCCTGTAAGAATCAAGATAATGTGCTAGTGAGGGTGTGGCATGTTAATGTGGAACCATTGTATCCTGAAGTGATCTGTTAACATGTGGAATCCAAGGCTAATCCGCATGGCTATTGTGGACTGTAGTCTTTGTTAGTCTGGAGGTTTACAGGACAGGAAGCCAAGCCTTATTCATTCTTAAACTCTCTTCTGTTAAACATAAACATAAACTCTCTTCATAAACATCAGCACAACTTCAACAGAAAAGAAGAGAGTTTAAGAATGAATAAGGCTTGGCTTCCTGTCCTGAAAACCTCCAGACTAACAAAGACTACAGTCCACAATAGCCATGCGGATTAGCCTTGGATTCCACATGTTAACAGATAGGGCTGTCAAAAAAAAAATTTGGTACAGTTCGGATTCGGCCGAATTTGACCCTTGTGGGGTCGGTACGTGCCGAAGTCCGAACTCCCCCGCTTCGGATCCCTGGTAATTCGGGGGGATCCGAAGTTCGGGGGAAAATTCGGCCGAAGCGCGCCTTCAGGGATTCCCTGAAGGCGCGCGGGGGCCCTTTAAACTGATCTGAGCCTCCCAGCTGGGAGGCACAGATGAGTTTAAATGACAGCCCGCCTCCCTTCAGCGGGCTACCCTGAAGGGGGGTGGGCTGTCATTTAAACTCATCTGTGCCTCCCGGTCGGGAGGCACAGATGAGTTTAAATGACAGCCCGCCTCCCTTCAGGGGAGCCCGCTGAAGGGAGGCGGGCTGCCCTTTAAACTGATCTGAGCCTCCCAGCTGGGAGGCGCAGATCAGTTTAAAGGGCAGCCCACGCCTTTCAGCGGGCTCCCCTGAAGGGGGGGGCCGAATTGGCCGAATTTATTCGCGAACTCCCGAACTCGCTGAATTCGGCCCCCCCGGTTGCCCGCCAGATTTGAGTTCGGATCCGTCCGAACTGAAAATCACCGAATCAGGGGAAATTCGGTTGATTTTCAGTTCGGACCAAACCGAATTGACAGCCCTATTAACAGATCACTTCAGGATACAATGGTTCCACATTAACATGCCACACCCTCATTAGCACATTATCTTGATACTTACAGGACAATGATTAGCACATTACCTTTAATACTTTGCAGGACAATGACTCAGCTCAAACCCAACCCCCTTCTGACTATATATTACTCTTCCTACACACTTAACACTGAGAGACACTGTCCTTCAGTGTTACTCCTCTGAAGATGCCTGCCACAGCTGCGGGCGAAACGTTTCTGGGGTTTTTCCTGTTGTTATTCTGTCTCTCACAGCTACAATAAACCTACCATTAAAATTATGGACTGGTCATTTCTTCGTCAGAGGGCAAACGGGCAAATTCAGCAGGGGATAAAATACTTTTTTCCCTCACTGTAGCAAAACATAACACCTTGGTTCCAAACCTTCCCAGAGTTCAAGGATCTCATGCACTGAGTATTCTCTGCCATTGCAGCAAATAGCTCTAAAATGATATCCGTTCCATATGTGTATTGGAACCATGTGTATGTCAGGGTAGGGTGAATGTGCTGTATTTATGAGCTGGATTTTATAGTAATAAAGAGATGACATCTTGGGTAAAGAGTAGGGGTTTCTTCCCCTTAAAGTATAATGGAAATACTTTCTCCATCAACAGAGCTGCAAAAACATATGTGGCAAAATAAATTAAATCATATATGCCATGTGTTTGTAATAACTTACACTGCAACTGATGTGATGATTCAGTGTTTCACATTTACCACTGAAGTCTCTGCCATGTAGAGTTTTCTGGTTGTGGTGCTTTATTTGATTTTTATCTCTATTCAGAGTGTTGTGTCACATGAGAGATCTACAAGTTCTTAGGAATTTTGCCCCGTGCTTACTTTAATTATGAGTATTAAGGAATTCTGCTGTGCTACAAAACAGAACTCATGCTGGACTACATACTAGAAGAAATCACCTATGGCTTCTACTCCTTCATGACTCTGGTGAAAGTCCAAGGAATTTGTTAAAGAGTGAGAAGTGTTGGTAGGTTTTCTTCAGATCTTGGGGGTGGGAGATTTGTTTTCTATTAAAAAGAAAGAATCTGAACACTTAAATCATACTGAAGATATTTGCTTTGCTTTCTTTTTTCCTCCACTGAAATGCCAGCCAGGGAGGATTTTCTTTTTTTCGTAGAGAACAGCCAGCAATTCTCCAGTAAATAATACAATTGCTGGGCAATCAGAGTGGGGGAAACCCCACAGGAAACATTAAAAGGTCTGGAAGGTGATAATCTCACCACTCATGACACTCTACACCAGCGTGGTGTAGTGGTTAAGAGTGGTGGTTTGGAGCAGCAGACTCTAATCGGGAGAACCGGGTTTGATTCCCCACTCCTCCACATGAGCGGCAGACGCTAATCTGGTGAACTGGGTTGGTTTCCCCACTCCTACACATGAAGCCAGCTGGGTGACTTTGGGCTAGTCACAGCTCTCTTAGAGCTCTCTCAGCCCCACCTACCTCACAGGGTGTCTGTTGTGGGGAGAAGGTGATTGTAAACCGGTTTGATTCTTCCTTAAGTGGTTGAGAAAATCGGCATATAAAACCTACTCTTCTTCTAGTTCGTGGAAGCTGTCTATATTAAATGGTGTTCAAAGGAGAGATGGCAGTGATTCCAAAGGAGATGCCCTCACTCAGATGTTGAAAAGGATGTCACCTATTACAACTATACTATCTACTTCAATTTGATTACGTCAGTACTTTAAGATTGTTACTTTAAGATGTCACAACTACTATGAAACATACCTGTAATCACTATAGAAAAGTCACACAAAGGTGATATCTGTCAGGCATAGCTTTTGTGTGAAAACCTCAGACCATGATTCTTAGTATTTTTTTTCTTGCCGTCAAGTCGCAGCTGACTTATGGCAATCCTGTAGGGTTTTCAATACAAGAGGCATTCAGAGGGGGTTTGCCATTGCCTGCCTCTATGTAGCAACCCTGGTATTCCTGGGTGGTCTCCCATCCAAGTACTAACCAGGGCCAACCCTGCTATCTTCTGAGATTTGATGAGATTGGGCTATCCAGATCAGGGCAGTTCTTAGTATACCTAATTAGAATTCCAAAGATTTGTATGAAATTGAGGTTCTGTAGCTATGACCAGGCAACTCACAGTCTAAGGGCCCAGCTGGACATTGGAGTATCAAACTGTCAGTCCACATCTCTGGAATCAGACGTCCTCCTGCCTGCACATATATTTATGAATAGAAGACCCAAATCTGTCATACTAGCAAAATGACCACACACATGTTCCAAAGCCCTGTTTTATTTTCTCATAAGTTATGCCTGCTACAAACAGACCAACAGACACGAAACACATATCATTTTGTTATTATAGATTAATAAGCTGCTTTGAAAAGCTTTTATTATCGAGTATATTTTTCCCTGTTCTTCTGAAGTGCTTGCAGGTTTGGATCTTTACCTCCTTTTTCTGCTCACACAGGTATTGAGCTTTCATAAGACTGAGAAGGTCATTTTGGCTGATTCCCTTCTTTCACTGCAACCATCCACTGAACTCCGTGGTGTTTCTGGAAGCCCAGTGACCCATGGGTGAACAATTTTGAAAGTCACAGAAAACTGCAGCATGAGATTCAGGCTATTGTTCTCAGTTCCCCCATTTTATTCTCACAACGAGCTTGTGAAGTAGGATAGGTTAGGCTGAGAGTTTGTGACTGGTCCAAGTTCATCCAGCAAGCTTCCATGGCCAGGTATGGATCTGAATTCAGATATTAGAGATTATCATCCTCTAGTCCAACACTGCCAAAAGACTACGACATAAGTATTTTAAAGAAATAAAACAAATACTCTTACTTTGTTTTTGTGTTCTGCCATGATTTGTTAGTTTTGCCCTGGACCCACCTTTGGACAAATATGTTTAGAATAAATGCTTAGTGATCTGTGCATCAAGATGCAAAATAAAAGGTTGTTTATATCTGATATTGTATCGCATACCGTTTGTTAGAACAGCTTCTTGAAAACATTCAATGCTATATTTAAACCTATATTAGGGTGTCTCAAAGTCAGTGTCATTAAACCTCTAATTTCATTTAACAACATTACTAATGTTTCCAGCGAAAAGGAAATTGGCAACCACAGTACAATTTACAATACAATTGATTTAAGGAAAATGGAACCTTCTGTGACATCATAACCTTTAGAAAGTAAGGGATTATCATGCATGATGGATACAATTAACTCTTTAGAAATCTGCAAAAGAGCAACGTATTAAAATCATGTTATGATTTATAGAATAATGCAGTATTCTCATTTCTACATAATCTACAAATTTTTCAATTTTGTTCTATTAAAACATAAACACTCTAATGATTACTGTATTAGTACAGAAGTAGGTTTTCCACCTGCCAAATATGGACATAGAGTTGAAATGGCAGGTATGAATGTACCTTATTGGTAAAATGTAACTTCTGTTAATATATTTATGCATTTCATTTTCTTAGACAAATGTGTATACTGAGATTTAAACACCTGTGCACAGCTTCCAATGTATTAGTCGATCTTGCAGAGTGAAAACACATTACTTGTCAAATACTAATATTCTCCAATTCATTCTTCTCTCCCAAACACTTTTAGATTTCACGTTTCTCAAGATTCTAATTTTTAAAGGTATTTATAGTAAACATTCCTTTTTAAAAGAAAAAAAAGCATACAATGTCTCCATGATGCTTAGGCACCATTAACTAAATTGAATGTCAAGAATTTACTGCCTAGAATGAATCGAGAGATAATATCGTAATTACCATCATTAACTGTGATTGATGCCTAGGAATAGTTTATTAGTGCATGTTTTGTCTCTCTAAACAACTGAAAGATTATTCTTTCCATTAATCTCACCTTTCATTTATATTACTTCCTCTCATTTTAGGGCCGGAAAAGAAGATATAAAAGGATTTAAACACAATGAAAGGTAAAAGAAGAGAGAAGTTATCCTAAATAACACAGATACTTTGTGAGCGAACACATTGTTCTCAGATCTTCACCTTCCCCACCAATCTTGATATGCGATCTTACCCCTCCCCTCTTCTCTTAAGATATTGTTGGTAGTTATAAAAAGAAAAACTCCAATAAACTTCAAGTTTTAAAAATTGACGTTATTTGCTTTTGCACTGAATTTGTATGCCACCCAAACGATAAATATATTACTGTCTCTAATAGCCAAGGTCTATTCCCTGTACAGCTAGCCAATCCATACAAAGGGGTTAGCTCCAGCTACTCTTGAGGGCTCTGAAAACCTGGAGGAACACCAGGCAAAGGTGCCCCTCTTTGGACATTTATGCATGGCTGGTTCTTTGCGGTCACCCCACTGACTACTTCGGGACTTTGCTTTGATTATGCTTGCATTTTCTGACCGTCAGAGGTTGCCCCCCTCTCCCCGCATTTTCTGGATTCATGCTTAGCCAGCATCCAGAAAACGTGGGGGAAAGGCGCGGGGAGAGTGAGGCGACCTCTGACAGTCGGAAAATGCATGCATAATCAAAGCAAAGCGCCAGGTGGGGTGACCATGATGAAACAGCCATGCATAAATAGCCTTAGTGTGCAAGCTGAAAGGATCAGCTTGATAACAGTAGAAAAGAGCAAGAGTGCAGTAGCGCTGTAAAGACTAATAAAATTTCTGGCAGGATATAAGCTTTCGTGAGCCACAGCTCACTTCTTCAGATACCATTGATGACAATGACATCGTCTCCAATTAGCCTGAAGGATGTCTTCCTATCTTGATTGGCAAATTTGGCCAGGAGGATCCATACTATGGTAACCTGGAGGCTAGACTACTGTTAAGCACTCTACATGGGCCTGTCCTTGAAGACAACTTGGAAGCGCCAACTGGTACAGGATACAGGAGCTCAATTATTACTGAGAATCAGGTGGAAATGGCATATTAAACCTACCCTGTGGTCACTCCATGGGCTATCTTTGTTACTGGGTTCAATTCAAGGTCCTTCTTATTACTACTGTGATGAACAAAGAGTTAATCTTTGAGAGAAGCTCAGGAAAAAAAAACTGGCAGGGAGTGGGCTAGAGCTAAGGAGCTCACTCTTTTCTGAAAAAAGGGGGAGAGTCTGTTTTTGGTAACCTGCAAGTTCAGTAGCCTGAACCTGAAGGTTCAGATTTGCCTAAGCAGTTGTGAAACGACTCCTGTGGAGTGACAGGCAGAGATTGGGAGGAAAGGGACCCTTTCTTAGGTCACTGAAATGGAATAGGATCTGGGAAGGAGATATTCCAGATACAGGGTTTTGTTGAGGGATCACTGCCACAAAAGTGGGGTAGATCTATAGAGATGACTGGAAGAGAGATTTGAGGAACAATCTCCATACTTGTTTGTTCTCTGAGGGAGAGAGATTGTATAATACTTCCTGTTAGCGAGGCAGCAGAGTCTGAATAAGAACATCTATAGGAAGTTCTGGGAACTGGAAACTTAATTTAAGAATTTTAATTCTGTATTAAGTCAACAAAGATCTATGCCTTTTCTTGTAGTAAAACTTATAAACTAGCTCTGGTTCTATGCCTTCCCTACCTACCGTTTTTGCTCCAAGTCCATCCCTTGTAAAGTGTTTAATTTTACTTGGTTGTTAACTTGAAAGAGCCTCTGGTGTCTCATTTCTACTGAGGTAAAATAAGTAAAGGGATTGAGAAAAATTAAAACTCCAGTCGAACATTTTGGAAAGCAGTCAAAAAGGGCAAGAGTCCAGTAGCACCTTAAAGACTAACAAAAATATTTTCTGGTAGGGTGTGAGCTTTCGTGAGCCACAGCTCACTTCTTCAGATACAGCTAGAATGTGAATCCATCGGTCTTTAAGTAGAGGAACAGTATGTAAATGTGAATAGCAGGCTTGATTGGATTAGGTGTGATATGCAGAAGAGTCTGTGATGTCCAGGGGAGAGATGGGTGTGGAGAAATCAGCATTGGTAATGGGCCATGAATGCAAGGTCTTTATTCAGCCCAGGTAAATGCATTGACTTTAGTTTGAATATCAACTGTAATTCAGCAGTTTCTCTTTCCAATCTCCCTTTAAAATTCCTTTGTAAGAGAACTGCTACTCTTAAATCTGCAACAGAATGTCCTGGAAGGTTGAAATGTTCACCCACTGGTTTTTGAATATTGTGGTTTCTGATGTCAGACTTATGTCCATTTAATCTTTGTCTAAGAGACTGACCTGTTTGTCCAATGTAGATTGTGGAAGGGCACTGCTGGCATGTGATGGCATAAATCACATTAGAAGATGAGCAGGAATATGAACCTGAGATAGTATGGCTGACATTGGTGGGTCCAGAGATGGTGTTCCTAGAATCTATGAGGGCAAAGTTGGCACCTTGGTTTGTTGCAGGCCTTGGTGCCAGAGTCCATGTTCTTGTTAAGTAGTTTATCATCATGGGTGAGAAGTTGTTTTAGGTTAGCCGGCAAGAGACTGCATTTTGGAAAGCAGTCTCTCTCTTGCTCAGTACGCATGGATTGTGATAACTACCTACAGTGGTCTTCATGGTCTAGGAGCTACATAACTAGGATCATCTCTCTTGATAGACTCATCTGAGCAAAGACTTCTGAAGGTGCCACCCTGTAAATGCGTAGGAATAACATTTGCCCATACCCTTGCATTCTCTGACATGGCTCCTGCCCTGACTTGGCAGAATGGCCTGCCTGATAAGGTTATAAAAGCTACCATGCTTTTTGCATTCTTCAGAATGTGTAAAACAAGAAGGCACTTTTATAATAATGAATCAGATTGTGAAATTTAGGCAATTTTTACTGCTTTGTTCTTTGTATATATTACATGTTTTATTGCACTGTTTGCCAATCTTGCAAATCAACTCTGTTACATTATTTGAATGGATTATACCGTTTTGGTGCTTTACTCTCTAATTTTGCAGCGCAGTTTTATTCACTGTTGGTTGTACATTTATACAATCCTTACTGCATTTTAAAAAAATGAAATTTCTCAGCCAGAAAGGCAGACTACACATGAAATATACAAACATACAAAATATTTATGGGCCCACAGATAAAAGACTATGAGAATGCAGTATGGCTTAAAACTGTAATATGAAAAGCCACTCAAAGATCTTGTATAATACTGCCTAAGTTCTGATCTAGAACTGCGGTCATGTGATTTTAGGGTACCAGATTTTAGGGTACCTTTTGAATATAAGAGAATATCTCTTTGTGACCTTGGGCCAATCACACACTCAGTCTAACCCACCTCACAGGGTTGTTGTGAGGGTATCCCTTGGAGAGAGCAGAATAATGTAAGCTGTTTTGGGGGGCCCTTGGAGAGAAAGGCAAGGTATAAATGAAATAAATATTAAATATTTAAAATAAGTGCCCATAGCAGCCCCAAGAAGGGACTTTGGCCCTTCTCATTAGCAAATTCATAAACATCAGCACAACTTTAACAGAAAAGAAGAGAGTTTAAGAATGAATAAGGCTTGGCTTCCTGTCCTGAAAACCTCCAGACTAACAAAGACTACAGTCCACAATAGCCATGCAGATTAGCTTTGGATTTCACACATTAACAGATCACTTCAGGATACAATGGTTCCATATTAACATATCACACCCTCATTAGCACATTATCTTGATACTTACAGGACGATGGTTAGCACATTACCTTTGATACTTTTTGCAGGACAATGATTCAGCTCAAACCCAACCCCTTTCTGACCATATATTACTCTTCCTACACACTTGACACTGAGAGACACTGTCCTTCAGTGTTACTCCTCTGAAGATGCCTGCCACAGCTGCTGGCGAAACGTCAGGAAAGAAAATACCAAGACCACGGTCACACAACCTGGATAACCTACAAGAACCAATGAACTCTGACCGTGAAAGCCTTCGACAATATTTTAAATACAGGCTTCTTCTTATGTAAACGACCACTTGGTCTGAGGAGTAGAAAAGAGCAAGAATCCAGTAGCGTCTTAAAGACTAACAACATTTCTGGCACGGTATGAGCTTTCATGAGCCACAGCTCACTTCTTCAGATACAGCTAGAATGTGATTTCATCTATCCTTAAGTAAAGATGAGTGAATTAGACACACAATGGCAATGTAAATGTCAAAAGCAAGTAAATGACATTAGCAGGCATGACTGGATTAGGTGTGATATGCAGAGGGGTAAGTAGGCATGGAGAAATTAGCATTGGTGATGAGACAGGAATCCTAGATCTCTATTCAATCCAGGAGAATGCATAGTGTTGGGTTTCATTCTTAGTTGTAATTCAGCAGTTGTAATTCTAATCTGGTCTGAGGAGTTAGGAGGGGGGGTTATGTTAACTCACATCAGAGGGTTGCCAACTCTGGCTTGGGAAATTCCTGGAGATCTGGTAATGGTCCCCAGAGAGGGAACACACCAGGGATTTGACGCCATCCCTGCAGCTGCCATTTCTTCCAGGGGAACTGATCCCTATAGTCTGGAAACTGGTTGTGATTCTCCGACTTGACACTGAGAGACACAGCTCTTATGCACAGCTCTGAGCTGTGGCTCACGAAAGCTCATATCCTGCCAGAAAATATTTCTGTTAGTCTTTAAGGCGCTCCTGGACTCTTGCTCTTTTCTACTACTGTATCTGAAGACGTGAGCTGTGGCTCATACCCTGCCAGAAAATATTTTTGTTAAGTCTTTTTTTTTATAATTTTTATTGAATTTTTTAACAGAACAAACACAATATAAAGGAACAAAAAAAATACAATACAATTTTTGTTAGTCTTTAAGGTGCTCCTGGACTCTTGCTCTTTTCTACTACTGTATCTGAAGACGTGAGCTGTGGCTCACGAAAGCTCATACCCTGCCAGAAAATATTTTTGTTAGTTTTTTTTTTATAATTTTTATTGAATTTTTTAACACAACAAACACAATATAAAGGAACAAAAAAAATACAACACAATTTTTGTTAGTCTTTAAGGTGCTCCTGGACTCTTGCTCTTTTCTACTACTGCAGACAGACCAACACGGCGACCCACTGCGGGTTATCTTCATGCGCTTCCAATCCACTCCCAATGCACTTTAAGGACGGAGTGGAACTTCCCCGTGGCGCGCAGTCAAATCCAGCCGCAAAGCGCACTGAAAATGGACCGAAAGGGCCTTATCCAAGACGCGCGGGGGACCCCGACCCACGCCCCAGGCCGTTCTCTCGGGTCCCTGTCGAAGGACGAGAGAGCCGGGCTGGAGCCACCGGCAAGGGGGGAAACAGCGGAGAGGGGTGGGGGGAAAAGGCAGGCCGACGCCAGAGCGCGCGAGAGCAAAGCGCGAGCCTGCCGAGCGTCCAGCTGAACCCCGGGCCGGGCAACCCTCGTCTCTGATGGACAGGAGGAGGGGGAGGAGGAGGAGGAGGAGGAGGGGGGGAGAGAAGAAAGGGGTCGCTTCTGCGCGGCCCCGGCGGGGAAAGAGGCGCCGCAACCGATGGCCCGAGGCATTCCCTCCGGCTGGTCCCGCGCTGTCCGGCTCTCTCTCGCGCGCGCCCCAGGGCAGGGAGGCCGGGCAGCTGTGTGGTCCTGCAGGACCCCGCTCGCCTCGCAGCCCCCTGCCCTCTTCTCCCTCGCCGCTCCCGGCAGGCTGGTTTTGTTGTGGCGGGAGCCTGCCCCGCCTCCGTCTCTGCCCTGAGCGGCGCCGGGTCACCAGCTCCTCTTTGGCCCCGGGGGCTTGGCGGGGTCAGCCCGAGGTGAGTGGGGGGCAAGGGGGGGAGGCGGCCTCGAGATGTGACCTTGTTGGGGCGCCGGAGCAGAGCCGGGACGCGCCTTCCGCGGCGGCTGCTGCTGCTGGTGCTGCAGGCGGGCTGGGGAAGCGGAGCCTCCCCCGGCTGTCCACCCCACCTGCCCACCCCGGCTCCCCGCCCTCTCCCGGCTTTCTCGGAGGACGGAGGTCGCGGCGAGCTTGGCGAAGGGCTGGGAAGCCCCCGCGCTCTTCTGAGCGGCTGCCCGGAGGCAGGTTTTCTCCTGCGGATGACCCCCCCCCCGGTTATCCTTTCAGACGTTACAGCCGGGCCTCCGCGCCCGTCCCTCCCAGTCCTGTCTGGAATGTGTGCGCGAAGTGCCGTCAAGTCGCTTCCGACTCGTGGCGACCCTATGAATCCGTGTCCTCCGAAACGTCCTGTCTTTGACAGCCTCGCTCAGGTCTTGCAAATTGACACCTGTGGCTTCCTTTATTGAGTCCATCCATCTCTTGTTGGAACTTCCTCTTTTCCTGATGCCTTCAACTTTTCCTAGCATGGTTGTCTTTTCCAGTGAGTCTTCTCATAATGTGACCAAAGTGTGACAGCCTCAGTTTAGTCATTTTAGCTTCTAGGGTCAGTTCAGGCTTGCTTTGATCCGTAACCCACTGATTTGGTTTTTTTTTTCCTTTCTTTTTTTGGGCAGTCCACAGTATCTGTAACACTCTCCTCCAACACCACATTTCAAAGGAATCTACTTTCTTCCCATCAGCTTTCTTCACTGTCCAGCTTTCACACCCATACATAGCAATAGGGAATAATATGGCATGAATTAATCTAGTCTTGGTGGCCAGTGACACATCCTTACACTTCAGAATCTTTTCTAGCTCCTTCGTGGTTGCCCTTCCCAGTCTCAATTTTGAATGCTGTTTTCAATGCTGGGGACTAAAAGGAAGGAAGTGCAGAAGCAGAACTGCCCCCCTCCCTCCACATGGGCTTATGCCTGACAATGGCTCGTTTTACAAGTGAAACCCATTTTTCAAGGTTACAAACAACCCAGCCCCAGGACATCTCTCCTGTCCCTTTAGAAACATTGGCCTGCCTTAACAGGTCTGCTAGATGGCAGGAGCTGTGTGATTGCTACACACTTGTGTGACACAACAGGTGCATGTTGCCCACTGCGTCCTATTTCTGGTGGGAGATTGTGGTTCTGATTTATGAATAATCTCTGGGTGTCCAGGGGGAAGGCAATGCTCCATTTTTTAGGTAAAAGTGGCACTCACTCAGTAAAGATGTAGCAATTTTGACCTGACAGGCTTATTTTTTAAAAAATTAATTGTATGCCTTGTTTTTTCCCATAGAGACCTGAAGCAGCTTACAAACATCCTCCCCGCCCCCACTTCCATTTTATCCTGACAAGAACAACCCTGTATGTTAGGTTGAGAGAAAGCAACTGGTTCAAGGTCACCCAGCAAGCTTCCATGGCAAAATGTGGGTTCAAACCTGGATCTCCCAGGTCCTAGTACGACCATCTAAATTTTTCTGAATGGCAATTTAAACCAGGAATTATTATTTTTTTGCATCTGCCTGAAAGTATGCTGTGTATCTAGCTAAGCAGCATTGCAACCTAATACAATCACATAAGAGGAAGCATTGAACATGTCAGTTTTATTAATTTGGTACATTTATAGCCTACCTTTTTCTTACGGAGCTCACATGCACATGAAGCTGAATCAGACTGTTGATAAAGAAGAAGAATTGGTTTTTATTTGCCGACTTTCTCTACCACTTAAGGAAGAATCAAACTGGCTTACAATCACCTTCCCTTTCCCTCCCCACAACAGACACCCTGTGAGGTCGGTGGGGCTGAGAGAGCTCTAAGAGAGCTGTAACTAGCCCAAGGTCACCCAGCTGGCTTCATGTGTAGGAGTGGGGAAACAAAACCAGTACACCAGATTAGTGTCTGCCGTTCATGTGGAGGAGTGGGGAATCAAACCCAGTTCTCCAGATCAGAGTCCACCACCACCCCAAACCAAGATCAGTGTTGTCTACTCAAACATTACCTACTACCTGATCTTTTTTTTTCATGTGGAGATGCTGGGGGGTTGAACCTGAGACCTTCTCAGAGCCAACATGGTTGTAGTGGTTAAGAGTGGTGGTTTGGAGCAATGGACTGATCTGGAGAAACCGGGTTTGATTCCCCACTCCTCCACATGAGTGGTGGAGGTTAATCTGGTGAAATGGATTTGTTTCCCCTCTCCTACACATGAAGCCAGCTGGGTGACCTTGGGCTAGTCACACTCTCTCAGCCCCACCTACCTCACAGGGTGTCTGTTGTGGGGAGGGGAAGGGAGGGTGATTGTAAGCTGGTTTGATTCTTCCTTAAGTGGTTGAGAAAGTTGGCATATAAAAAACAACTTCTTCTTCTGCATGCAAAGCAGATGCTCTACCATTGAACCACAGTCTCTTTAATTATTTATGCCCCACCTTTCCTCCCAAAGGGGACCTAAAGTGGCATCCATCATTCTCCTCTCTTCTATGTTATCCTTACAACAACCCTGTGAGGTAGAGTATGTGACTTGCCCAAGGTCACCCAGCAAGCTTCCATGCCAGAGTGGGGATTTGGACTTGGGTCTTCCAGGTCTTGTCTAACACCCTTAACTACCACCCTGTAAGATTTACAGCCCAATTTGCTTAGGTTCAGCAATGTATAATGTGCCTTCAGATCATACTGTTGAGGCCCTGTTCTTGTATTGGCACTGAAGGGTTTCCAGTGCCCTGGTTTGTGCAGTTGCATTGCTTACAGATGACAAGGACGCAGTCCTTGTGAACCATCTGAATAACCGAACCATCACATAGATTGTATACTGATTGCAACTTCCACAGTAGAAAACTTCCCTGTACTGATGTGTATTCTAATAATCACCAGCTTTAGTAGTCTTTTATGTGCCAAGTTTGAGTGGAGGGCAAGACCTTTGCCCCCAGATTGTACTGTATATAGAAAATCCTTGTTTCCCTATTATTTTTTTCAGTGATGCCATGGGTAGAGTACTGTGAATGACAGTTCTGTTGTGTTTTTCCCCTCCCTCTTGCAACTTTCAGCCCCCACCTGTACTTTCTACCTGTTTCAGAGAATTTGCTTCTACATAGTGGAATCCTCTGTTAGTAGTCAAGTAGCTGCAAATGCAAGAACAAGTGACTTTAAAAAAAATCTGTGGAAAGATATCTTTATTATTACATTGCATGGACTATTTCCTTGATTTATTTTAAGCTAACCATTTAGGATCTCAGAGTTTAAAATAATATTGCAGTCATTTATCGTTTAGTCAGTCTCTGGTTCAGGGAATTGCGTTTCAAAATAGTCCAAAATGAAAGTCATCAGTGTTCTAGAAATGACCTGACTAATTATCACAGAAGTTTGGTTGCGTGAGAATCCTTCTAAGTATACATGGTGGTCATGGTGGAAAGTGCCATCAGGTTGCAGCCAACTTTTGACGACCATGTAAGGTTTTCAAGGCAAGAGATGGACAGAGGTGCTTTGCCATTGCCTCCCTCTGCATAACAATCCTGGAGTTCCTTGGTGGTCTCCCATCCAAGTACTAACCAAAGCCGACTCTGCTTAGCTTTGGAGATCTGATGAGATCAGGCTAGCCTGGTTAAGTGGGGGTTGATTAATCAAAATAAAAATATTGGGAAAACCTCACTAGTATTTGTTCAAGATATTTTCACCTTTGCGCACAGTGTGAAAGGAAACCATTAACTTCAGCAAAGCTTGAGAGCAGGATGTATTTTCTCCATGATAAGTCTATTTTCCTAGTGATCTTTAAATAATTGGGGTGAGTACTGCTGATGTTGGATTATTTCATTTCTTTTCAATTTTCCTACTACATGTGTTTAATAAACTGAAGTTCTGTTGACAGCAGGAACACTACAATTACCCCTGAAATAATAGAAACTATACAAATTACTATGAGCATTGAGTGTATGAAAATATTCCTTTTTATGTCTATAACCAGCCTTCAACCAAGGACCTTGGGTCTACAGCAAGGGATTCCTCCTTGCTAAGCAGATACTGTCCTGCCATATATATATAAACCAAAATGCAACTGCATCGTTGCATTTCTACTGGCAAGGGATAATGTTTGCAACCATGCGCCCATGCTCTCTTCTTGTTTTGTATTTCTAAAGTAAGGAGTCAGGGGAGCACTGGATGGAAGAAATAGAAGGAGGAGGAGGAGGAGAAAAACAAACACAACAAAATGCCATTGAGTCGCAACCGACTCATGATGACTTTAACCATGGGGGCATTCAAGGCAAGAGAGGCATGCAGGTGATTTGCCTTCCCATGATAACCTAAATAATAACAAGAGATGACCAATGATAGACATTAAGGCTTGGATCTGAACAACTGTGTCAAGATTGGCTGGGATATCACTTGATTAGAAAGTTGTAGACACATGCTCAATGAAAAGAAAGTGTGTGTGTGTGTGTGTGTGTATTTTAAAAAGAGAAACTCAGGTCTGAGGCTAGAGCTCCAGGACCAGGGACAGCTCCAAGAAAGCTGACCAGTTGTTTCAGCATATAAATGGTGTCCTTTAGAAAACAGCATCATGGGAGTTTTCTGTCTGTCGATCATTCTATTTGATTCTGTTGCATTTTAATCTCACTGTTCCTCTTAGGAGCTCCAAGGAGTCTCCCCTCCTCTGATAGTTTTACACTGTATCTTCATAACAACCCTACGAAATAGGTTTGAGCGTATGTCACCCAATGAGCTTCATGGACGAATGGAAATTTGAATCCAAGTCCTTGCTGGACCTAGTCTAACACTACTCTAGCACCACTGCACAACACTGTCTCTTTTCCATTGGTTCATCTTCATGGGACTATTGCGATATTTCAAGGCCTCCCACTATATGGGCAGGCCTAATCACTTGGGACTTTACTACCTGGTGGTGTGGTATGGAGCTTTGTGACTGATCTTGTCTGTGTGGTAGCAGGCATTTAAATTTCATGGGATAAATCTGTAAATCTCCCAGTATGCCTCACAAAGAGTGTTATACTCAGCAAATAACAACCTGTTGGTGGTCCCCAGCCTGGTGGTGGTCCCCCAGCCTGTTGTCCTCAACTTTCTCAGCCCTGGCCCAAGCTTGGTGGAACTCTTTGTCTAGTGAGACAGAGGTGTTCTGCCAGGCCTATGGTTGAGGGCAGCAACAGTTTTCATCATAGCTGGCCTCCCTTGCCCTTCCTCTCATCCATCTGAGCTGATTTAACTGGGGATCCTGGCTGCTCTCCCCTAGGCCGGCTGTGGACCTGTGCATCAATGCGTGAGTGCCAATTCAATTTTAATTGCCAGAGAATGTTGGTTTTAATTGAAATAGAAATTATTTACATTATATGGAAATTTTATAAGAAGTTTTTAGTTGATGTATCCGCCTTGAGCCCAGTTTGCTGGGATAGAGAGCGAGACAGAAGTCTACTAAACAAACAAATAAATAACATAGCAACTGCTCTTATGCTGTTGCTGTAGTATGTAAAGGATACTAAGGTGTGGAGCTAAACAAAGGCCACTGTATTCTAATACTGAAGACCATATCATCCCAGGATAGAATGAAGAAGAAGAGTTGGTTTTTATATGCTGACTTTCTCTACCACTTAAGGGAGAATCAAACTGGCTTACAACCACCTTCCCTTCCCCTCCCCACAACAGACACCCTGTGAGGTAGGTGCAGCTGAGAGAGTGTGACTAGCCCAAGGTCACCCAGCTGGCTTCATGTGTAGGATTGGGGAAACAAATCCATTTCACCATATTAGCCTCCGCCGCTCATGTGGAGGAATGGGGAATCAAACTTGGTTCTCCAGATCAGTCTCTACCTCTCCAAACCACCGCTCTTAACAACTACACCACATTGGCTCTCTAAGGATTGACTTAAAGAGGAAGTGACCTGGCTTAGACCCTTGTATTCCTTAAATACTCATTAGGCTCCCATCGTGGAAGCTCACATGGTGTCAAGGAACATGCTGAATCATTGGGGTTTTTAGGCTGTCCAGTTGAATGGTTGGAATCACTAACTTTAGGGTCTAGATTGGTAATTGAGTCAACAGGCTCCTGTTTCAGACTGGACTTGGAGGAGATCAGAAGTCTCCAATAGGAAGCCAGTAGCTGCAGAGTATGTTGTGGTATTTTTCAGCACTTGGAAATAGCTTTCATTAAAGAAAAGGGTGATGACCCCCTGGACTGTACCTTCGAAGAACAGTATTTCTTAATCTGTGTTGGTATAGGCTCCTACTTGGGATCAGCATTGTGACACAGCTGTTAGGGAATGTAGTCCTTATACGAAGATGCTCTGTGAATTGGAACAGCAAGGATAACTCCAAGAGAAGGATTTGAAATCATTTCCTTCCTCCAACTCTGCATGGAGAACTTCCATATACAAGCACTTCCTCGAAGTTCCATTAGAGGCACAGGATATCTTGAAAAGGGTTTGTATTCTGTCAGGAAGCATCCATTCCTTGTAATTCTCTGTAGTTAAGAATGTCACAGATATTTCATCGTGTCACAGAGAAGTGGTGACGTCTTCTCCTATTTAATGTTTGGTAGCACAGTGCTACTTACAGCACAGAACATTGAAGAGATACATGCTTTCCCCAGAGGGTTTGCTATCTGGTTTAGACAAAAAGAAGGGGAATGGGTAAAAAGGTTGTGGTTGGGAATTGTCAGTGGATAATGGGGATGGGGAGGGAAGGCTGAATAACAGGAAGGCTGAGTCTAAGGTTGTTCTGTAAAGGGTTTGTTAAAGAAGTTGATTTAAATGAGCAGAGGAAGAAACCCAATTTAATACCTGGATATAGGCTTTTTAGAGATACATGGCAGAAAGCAGTGAGATTGGAATGGGAGAAGGAGACTTAATAAATAAAGAAGAAGAAGAGTTGGTTTTTATATGCCGACTTTCTCTACCACTTAAGGAAGAATCAAACTGGCTTATAATCACCTTCCCTTTCCCCTCCTCACAACAGACACCCTGTGAGGTAGGTGGGGCTGAGAGAGTGTGACTAGCCCAAGGTTACCCAGCTGGCTTCATGTGTAGGAGTGGAGAAACAAATTCAGTTCACCAGATTAGTGTCCGCCACTCATGTGTAGGAGTGGGGAAATAAAACCCTGTTCTCCAGATCAGAGTACACCGCTCCAAACCACTGCTCTTAACCACTACACCACACTTTTAACCACCACTACAAACATGTAGAGAAGAGCCCCGTGGTGCAGAGTGGTAAGCTGCAGTACTGTAGTCAAAAGCTCTGCTCACGACCTGAGTTCAATCCTGACGGGAGTCCATTTCAGATAGCCGGCTCAAGGTTGACTCAGCCTTCCATCCTTCCAAGATCGGTAAAATGAGTACCCAGCTTGCTGGGGGTAAAGTGTAGATGACTGGGGAATGCACTGGCAAACCACCCCATAAACATAGTATGCCTAGTAAACATCGGGATGTGACGTCACCCCATGGGTCAGGAATGACCGTGTGCTTGCACAGGGGACTACCTTTAACTTTGTGTGTGTGTGTGTGTGTGTGTGTGTGTGTGTAAAGTGCCTTCAAGTCGCAGCCAACTTATGGCGACCCCTTTTGGGGTTTTCATGGCAAGAGACTAACAGAGGTGGTTTGCCAGTGCCTTCCTCTGCATAGCAACCGTGGTACTCCTTGGTGGTCTCCCATCCAAATACTGACCAGGGCTGACCCTGCTTAGCTTCTGAGATCTGACGAGATCAGGCTAGCTTGGGCCATCCAGGTCAGGGAACCTTTAACATTACAAACATGTAAATAGAGGGGGAAAGGAAGTGTAAAGGATGACGACTAGGTATGGATCCAAAAGTTTTGGATCTGTAAGAAAACATACGAAGGAGAGAATCATGTGTACAGCCATGGATTTCCTTGATATTTCTGATGAAGTACTTAGTGCTCACCGGTGAACTCAGCTGATATTTGGCCTTAAAAAGAACCTTGTCTCACTGGCCTTGGCCATTGGTGGACTAAAAAACGAAAGTGGATTTCTGGTTCCATGCAGTTTTCTCCGCACATGTGCAGCTGCCTTCTTTGGATCTCTGTCGTGAGGATTTTAAAAAGCAGAGGCAGAGCTGCTGCTAAAAAATTTAAAAACCTGGAATCCAGGTCAAATATTGTGGTTCCTCATTTTTTTATTCATTAATATCCCACCTTTCTCCCTGTTGGGAAAACCAAAGCAACAAATGGCGCATAAAGTGCTGGACTCACACTCACTCTCTCTCTCTCTCTCTCTCTCTCTCTCTCTCTCTCTCTGTCAAGTCAACCCTATGAATCAATGTCAGACTAGGATTTGGGAAACCCAGGTTCAAATCCCCTATGACAGACTGGGGGATTCAGACCTGGGTCTCCCAGATCTTAGTCTGATGCTCTAACTACTACACTGCACTGGCTCTCTTGCAAACATGCAAATTCTAGTCTGAAATTCTTTTGTCCATTCCAAAATCCACTGTGTGTTTCAGCAAGTTTGCTTAAAAGTCATATTTACATAATGAAACAACAACCCTGCAACCCTGTGCATAATCAGTCCAGTCTAAGCCTATTGAAATCAATGAGCTTAGATTGGAGTATACCTGAGTAGGGTTGCACTGTAAGTTTGTGCTGTATGCATTCCACTATATTTCAGTCCCTAGCACCACACCAGGTATATTATAATGTGCAAAACACTCACTTAAAAGAAAAGATTGACTCTAAGCTGCTCCTATTCCCGTGTCATGTTCTGTTCTCATCATGATGGGGGTGTGGGTTTTTTTGGAGGGGGGAAGACTTTAAATAATCCCCCATCCCCGCATGCCATGTGTGGGGTAACACCCATTATGCAGGAACTCATACTTTAACTGAAGGTGGCTTCATTTGTTGCCTTCTTGATAAACCCTTGACCATAAACTTTGACCATGAAAAAGGTGGAAGTTTGCTCGTAACTGAAAAGAAGGGTAGGTCAGTACATTTATTCATATTCAGTACATTTATTCATATTCATTGCTCATTACCTTTATCTTTCCTCTTTTCCTTTGTCTCCCTATTGTCGAAATTTAAACTATAATCTCTTCAGGGCAAGGAGCTGTCTGTTTTGCTTATGTTACTTTGTAAAATGCCATGTTCATTGAAAGCGCTGTACAAACCAGTTAATCAATTTTAATCATAATGATAATGAAATCCAACATGCTTCAACTCTTCTTTAAGGGGTAGTCCATAAAGAAAACAATGACATAGGAATCATAAAAAGAGGAATTAAATACATAAAAGATTCAAAACATTGCGTTTACAATTTGGCTTAGATTTCATGGGAAATCTCTGCTGACAGAAGGGATTTCCTGACCTCTGCCCTCCTATTGCAGCCCAAAATGATCCCACAAATGCTGCCCTTGTAGGACAGGAGACCCCCTCCCCCAAGGACAACATGAGTGGGAAGGAAGAGGTCTGCAGTGGGAGAGGGGAACTGGAAAAAAATTGTCCTCTTCTGTTGATGGAATTCTGTAGGATTCCAGCCTATCAGTCTGAAGCAGAGTGAGACCCTTCTAAGTCAATTGAATTTATGAAGGTTCCCAGACTGTGCTCCATGGAGGACTTGGTGCTCCACGAAACATCTCCTAGTGCTCCATGAAGAGATTGGAAAGAAAAATACTACAGTCATTCGGTTTAGTATATAGGTGCTAGGGGAAAATTAGTGCTCTGTGACTAATTTCTCTCCTGAAAAGTGCTCCATGACTCAAAATGTTTGGGAACCGCTGATGTAGTCCATCTTAGAATGGTACTTTTTCCCTTCTATAGTTACTACATTCCCCCCTTCCTCTGGTCCTGATCTGGCAGTGACAGGTAGGCTTATAATACTATGTAGTGATGCAGACTAGAATGAATGGGGGTAATGGTAAAATTATGATATCGTTTTGCACAATAATTTAATATATCACATTTTTAGTTGAGTTTTCAAATACTTTGAATTTTTCCCTTCTTTTGTCTGGGGTGTGTGTGTGTGTGTGAGAGAGTTTTGCCCTCTCTTAACTTCAGGGAGTGAACATGCCTTTGCTTCTGGAATACTAAAAGGCTTCTCAAAATGCAGATGGCTTTTCCATTTCAATATGTAACAGTGAGATTGTTGTTTTTTCATTAGACTGTGAATTGGAATCCTCTTATTGCTTGCAGATCTCCATATCTCACTGTGCCAGGTGTGCATTATGTGTATCTTGAGGTTCAGTTGTTCAGAAGTTGCTCTTGTTCCAAGAGGCCTGTTAATGTAAAGAAAAGAGAAAGTGTTTTGTATGCAGGCAAATGATGTGTGTGTGGGGGGAGGTACGAGAAGGAACTTGTGTGAAAAAGATTGGTTACCTGATGAAGTGTTTTCATCCTTTGGCTAGGACCTCCATGCCAGTTTTTTGGACCAACCTATTCAAGATGCATTTCTTATCACGTTCCTCTTTGCAATAGGTCTGTAGTCTAAACTGGGAAAACTGTACTGCTGTGTCTTAGCTTGTTTAAGATCACAAATCACAATCAAATTGTCTAGAGCACTCACTTCATTGATTTTTTTAAGTTCAGCATTCAAATACATCCAGAAGTCAGAATTAGTCCCACTGCAGCATGCTCTTGTATGGTGTGTATTTGGATAGCAGAAGGAGGGCAAGAAAGCGTAGGGAATTTGTTCAGGAAAAACCAGGTGTGAATACTCTGCGGATCATAGGCTTGCTGTGTTTTTGTGAAAATGAACTTTTAATTGCTCAGTCTGTGCCTGGTGTGAAAATATCTCGTTATACCTATTCAGTAGACAACTGAAACTTAACTGTTTTCCTAGTGATTGGTACAGGTGAATAGTTCACGATACTACATTTATAATGAACGTTTACCAAATGCTCAAGCGTTCTATTGCAGTTATCTGGCTATTAGATGCCAAATTTCTTGTTCCAGAATTGGATCAAACAATTTTGCTAAAAATTAAATAAAAGATTCTGAAAATTGTCGTAACTTGTAAGCACTTGTCCCGTGATAATCCCATAAACAAACATCCATAGACGAGTAGTCCAAGAAAGAGTTGATTTATTGGAACATCTACAGGTTTACAGCAGCTAAGAGTCAAGTTGGCACTAATGAGAACTATAAGCACGGTGCAGGGCGTATAACAAAGAGCATAGGGTAAATCAGAGCAAATCTGGATACCATGGCAACCCCCCTCCCATGGCAGTGAGTTTCCCACAGAGTTCAGAGTCAAAACACATAGTTGGCAGAGTTGAAGCTGGCCTTGGCCAGCACCTGGAGAAACCACAACATCCTCTGACAGGCACTGGAGGAGAAGATACAGGGTCTTGAGGCACGCTTGTCCACACTCCATTTTTTAAAGCAAGGTGAAGAGTTCATGGACAGAACTCAGGAAGCTCTTTTTAGCGAGCAACAGGAAGCCCTTGCATGAAGATGAATTTATAATAACCAATGGCATATTACCATTCTATGTAGAAAAGAGCAGGCATTCACATTTTTGAATGTTTTTATACAGAAAGTTGACTTGCATTTACACAAGATGGGAGATGTAAAAATTTGGATTTCCTTCTTTGACTACCCAGTAACCACCCCAACATAAGCCTTTCCTGGAATAGTTGGGAATTATAAAAGTATTTTGCAGTGCAGTGCAGTTCGATAGAGTGGAGAACAAGAAAGCCCATTGTAATCTTAGTTGTGGGGCACAAATGCCTTTTGGATCATGACCAAGGATTTAACAGTTCCTTAATGGGATATATCAGCCATTTCACCCCATGGAGGCAACTGGTTCATCTCTCATGCTTGTTATCCCCACTGGTATTAATTACTTTCACGTCATGTAAAATAAATGTACCTGCTTTCATCTACTGTGTCTTGAAGTGGTATGACCAGAGCCAATTTGCATATCATCATTATTACCTACGCCCTGGATATGTATACAAATACTGTCTTGAACATAGTCAATTGTTGGTTCTTGTAGGTTATCCGAGCTGTGTAACCGTGGTCTTGGTATTTTCTTTCCTGACGTTTCACCAGCAGCTGTGGCAGCATCTTCAGAGGAGTAACACTGAAGGACGGTGTCTCTGACACTGAGAGACACTGTCCTTCAGTGTTACTCCTCTGAAGATGCCTGCCACAGCTGCTGGCGAAACGTCAGGAAAGAAAATACCAAGACCACGGTTACACAGCCCGGATAACCTACAAGAACCAATGAACTCTGACTGTGAAAGCCTTCGACAATATAGTCAATTGTCTTTCCTATTAGAGGTGTGTATTTACATGTCCTTCCTCCTCCAGCCCCAATTGTAAAATTCAGGATGTAGTGCATTTTCAGGGGGAAAAGTCATAAAATGGGATGAAATTCTCAGGGACTGTAACACTCATTCAAGGGATCCTCCCTCCCATATTTCAGGCCAATGTGGGGGTGGGGAGCATTGTTTCCCTGACCTTTCAGTTTCTGTTGGTTTTTTTACATTAGTTTCTTTCCCTGTGACTTGTAGGGTTGCCAGGTGCTACCTGGCCTCTGGTGGGAGCGTCATCCATGTGGCCATGAGGGGTAGCTTCTCCTGTGGAAGTGCCGCGCGCATGCAGGACACTCTAGCAATTCCCCTCCAAAAACTCTATGGAAACCATGGAGCATTGGGGGAGATTGCTAGAGCATTGCTGGCATTTCCAAGGGTAACCTGGAAGTGCAGGTGTTGCGGCACACGTAAGCGGTGCATGCAGATCCCCGCCCCCGTCCCAGCTGTCCTACTTCCACCCGCCAGCCAGCAGAGGGTCGGCGGGCAGCCTGGTGAGTTGGTGGGCAATTGCCCACCCTTACCAGGCAATTGGGAACCCTAGTGACTTGCCTATCTGTTTTGACAAACTCAGAAAGTTTTGGCCAGACCTTCTGTCAGAGTTGTTCTGGAAATATTTGGAGGACAAGGGAGGCAAACAGGGTAGAAGAATAGGCAGGATCAGGGTGCTTTACACAATCTACTTTTAGCCATGAAGGAGGAACAATGAGCAATGTTCCCAGTGCAGACAAGAGAAATGGTGAGGCCTGGCTCAGTGGAAAACTCAAAGAGAAATTGACCCATAGCCAGTTCTGCAATGATTATTCTAAGTGTTTCAATCCAATCAAGGCTGTTTAAGTAACTTTTAGTGCAATCCTCACTGTAAAATGAGGTGGGAGGCCTCAGACCTCCTCCAGGAAGCCTAAAGGGTATATATTAGGGTTGCCAGGTCCCTCTTTGCCACCGGTGGGAGGTTTCTGGGGCGGAGCCTGAGGAGGGCAGGGTTTGGGGAGGGACTTTGATGCCATAGAGTCCAATTGCCCGAGCAGCCATTTTCTCCAGGGGAACTGATCTCTATTGGCTGGAGACCAGCTGTAATAGCAGGAGATCTCCTGCCCCTACCTGGACGTTGGCAACCCTAATATATATCCCACACTGCAAGCTACAGTTTGCATTTTACACAAATATAGCTCTTTATTTCGTCTAAGCTCCTTGGAAAAGGTAAAGGAAATTGCAGAGAATCTTACCTTTATTCCACAGATGTGGAGGATTAAAAAAAAAGTTAGCAAATGTTTAGCAAGCTGTTGTTACTCATATAGACATGTTCAGTAGCCTTAGCATGTGATTAAACCATACTTTTTGAAATATTGTCCTTACTAAATTAGCTTGCATGCAATATTTATTTAGGTTATGATGTCTTCATAACCTCTACTGGGAACCAAATTCACAATTAGAGTGGCTCGTCTTAATAAGATATGATAGGCTTTGTTTGCTTGACTTATACCCTTTCTTCCTCCAAATTGCTCTGAGTAGCTTACACACAGTTCCCAGGTGGTCTTCCATCCAGGCAATTTACAGGGCCAGCTCTGGTTAGCTTCAGTGGTACAACTCTTGTCACATGCCTCCAGACCATTCTCAGAGACTCATGTGGAAATCAGGTTTGTGTGTAAATCGGAGGAGGCACAGTTTGATATTAATGGATCTAATGTCGCGGCATCAGCAATATTAACTAATTTCCTCATTTGCATCTGAGGCATTTGTTTGGTAAAAGGATCATTAAGCATATGCAAACATTCCACGCGCTGAGTAAGGTCTTGAGGCTCTGGCAAATGATGAATGGGAAAATTAGAGGTTACAGGAAAATGTAAATATCATTCTTTGTAAGCCTGTTCCCTGGCAAGAATGAAATATTCCCCCTTTAAGCAATGAAGCATTCATTATATTCTTTTCACATCAGTGAAGAACGCCTGAGACTGTTTTACATACTTGATTTGTCCCTTTACTTTTTTTTTTCTCGAGCACTCCTGTTGTACTGGGATTTGTCTTGGTTTTGTTAAACAAGAGATCCAGCAGTGCACTGTAGGAAGAAGTGCCATAACTCCAATTAACTCCCCTGCTATAATCTTTTGAACAATTCTGGAGCCGTCTCCTCATGTTTTTCATATTAACAGCCATGGGTCATTTGCCAAATGTTTGGTTAAATAATTGCATAGTGGATTAAATGCTAAGCTCTCGTCTTGGTTCCTATTAAAGGGCTGCAGGTAAATATGCAAACCTACCTGAGCAATGCAGGGTTTGCTGGGCAACTGAGTTAAATCTTAGCTCCAGAGGGGAAAACATTTAATTTTTATGCAGTGCTTTTGTATGTCACTCCCTTTTGCGGAGGGGCCATGGCTCAGTGGTAGAACATCTGCTTGGAATGCAGAAAGTCGCAGGTTCGATTCCCAGCATCTCCAGCTAAAAGGACCAGGTAGGAGGTGATATGAAAGAACCCCTACTTGAGACCCTGGAGAGCTGCTGCCAGTCTGAGTAGAGGAGACTGATCTTGATGGACCAAAGGTCTGATTCAGCATAAGGCAGCTTCATGTTTTCATATGTGTTCATGCCATCCTTAGGCTGAAAAGGCCCTCTACCAATTAGATCAAAGTGTTCTGAAACAGAAATGCCTTCCCTAAGAGAAAGCCGAAACTTTGGGGGAGCTGTTTAAATCATGGAGGGTGCATGGGAAGAAAGGGTTAAACATGCTCTTTCCTCAGCAGCCCTTCTCTAATCTTTCAAAGAACCCACTTGGAACTGCCAATAGGCTTTGTAAAGAATATGGAATATTAATCAAAGAACCTTACAAAATCCATCCCCTCTTTTCAAAGTGCCAATACAGTGTGGGGTACAGTGGCTTCGATTAGGGAAACCATACAGGATCCAAGGGTTAAACCCCCTTCCCTCATCCCTGCACGGTTTCAGTCTAATTTTTGGGCATGCACACTTGTAAAATATCCATTAATGATTAGAGGAGATCGATGACCTCCATCTCATCTGATTCTACCCCAATGCAGCATAACATCAGCTCAAGAGCAATCTTGTATTGACTCGATCTGGGACAGACTTTGGGCTTTTGAAAATGATAAATTGTGAGAAGCCTGAATAGCCTGACAGGTTTGAAGAGAGATGAATCTGTTCATTCTTATGCATGCACAGCCCAGAGTCACTCAACTTTACATTGTGCTCTTCTTCCACCTCCTGACAGTAATAATTGGATGAGGTTTTTCGTCCAGTGCTTTCCGACAACTTTTATTCCTGTAACCGGAGCCTGCTCTCATGATTTCCAGGAAGCCAGAGGCACTGTATGCTGTTTTGATCAAGAATTCTGTATCCCATTAATCTAATGGGAGGGGCTGTGGCTCAGTGGTATAACATCTGCGTGACATGCAGAAGGTCCCAGGTTCAATCCCCGGCATCTCTAGTTAAAGGAACCAGCCAAGTAGGTGATGTGAAAGACCCCTGCCTGAGACCCTGAAGAGCCGCTGCTGGTCTGAGTAGACAATACTGATTTTGATAAACCAAGGGTCTGATTCAGTTTAAGGCAGCTTCATGTGTTCATGTGATCAATCATTTTGGCACTTTCCTTGTTTTGTCAGGTTTACTTATATCTTCATAACTCTTCATAACTCAGAATTGAAAAACGGAGGGGGGAAATTTCAGCCCGGGAACGCCCCCCCCCCTTTTTTTTGCCGAGATACGCCACCTAGGGTTGCATGGATATTTTTGTGCTGGGAGGAGGTTTCAGCCTTTGGAGGCAGTGCAGCTGCATTGCCTCCTAAACTGGGCGCAGGCATTCCTCTCATGAATGCACTGTAAATACTAATGATATTAAATGTAATGGTTGCAAGTGGTTAAAATGTGGAATGAGGAAGCATGTGAACAACATGACTAACAAGATATTTTGTGCCCATCTCAAGCAAACACTGATTTGTCATGACATCTGGTACCTAAGTAAAGAAGACCTGGAATTTTAGCATCATCCACCTTAAGGATTCTTGACTATTCTTAACTTACCTGCTATTTTAGCAGTCATTCCTTGGTTATAGTTTTCTTCCTGTTGCGTATAACTTCCTAGTAGATTTTTAAAATCTTGAGATGTTGCTGGATCCCCAAATGGTATACAGCTGTGAACCTGCCCCAAGCATGAAATGACAAGTTATGATGTTGAAAGAATGCACAGAAACTCTTTGGGAATGTAAGCCTCCTTGTGCTAAAATTAAACGAATTGATTTTTTTCTTCAGTCCAGTAATCAAGCATCATGTTACACTTGTTCTCTGTAGATTCTCTCTCTCTCTCTCTCTCTCTCTCTCTCTCTCTCTCTCTCTCTCTCTCTCTCTCTCTCTCTCTCTCTCTCTCTCTCTCTCTCTCTCTCTCTCTCTCTCTCTCTCTCTCTCTCTCTCTCTCTCTCTCTATCTATCTATCTATCTATCTATCTATCTATCTATCTATCTATCTATCTATCTATCTATCTATCTTTCTGTCCCAGGATTCCAAGTGGTGTTTTTAGAGAGCATTCTAGATAGGACTCTGCAAAGTTTTGACTGAATTACAATCAATCAGTAATATCACAAGCAGAGGACCCACAAGTGGCAGCATCTCATTTCTCTGCCCCCCATTATTTCTTTTGTCTCTTCCCTAAGATCCACCGTCTCTCCTTCCTACCCACCAGCCAACCTACCTTCATCTGCCTTCCTGTCTTCAGCCTCCCCTCTTTCCCTCAGACTCTGTCTAGGAAAACTAGTTGCACGATGCTAGACACCAATCTGGGACATGCCCAGACCAATTGTGTGGTGGGAAACCCACAAGGACTTGCAGAGGTTACATCATTTTCCCCTGTACCCCCTTCTCTACACTATCTTCTCTTTTTCTCCTCATGGCAACCCCCATATCCACACCTTTCCTTGCTTCTCTTCTTCCCACTCACCAACTAACCTATTTTTTATCTGCCCCCAACTTCTGCTATATTTATTATTTATTTACTTCACATATACCCTGTCTTTCTCCACAGTGGGGCCCAAAGCAGCTAACATCGTTCCCTCTTCTCCATTTTGTCCTCACAGCAACCCTGCGAGGCAGATTAGGCTGAGAGTGCATGACTGGCCCAAGGTCACCCACTGAGCTTCCATGGCAAAGTGATGATCTGAACCTGGATCTCCCAGATCCTAGTCTGAAAGTCTAACCACTTCAGCATATTGGTTTTGTGGAATGGCTCCTATTTAACAGTAGCAAGCAGCCAGGCCTGGTTCAGTCAAGCAAGTTGTGTGGTAGCCTGATTGTTGCTACCAAGCCTGGTGTCAATGAGCCTTCCTCAAAGGCCAAGACAACCCCTGCGTTTTACTGACAGAAAGCAAGCTTTGGTGGTAGTATGCGTATCCACGCTTAAATAACTTTTAATAATACTTAGGGTTGCCAACCTCCAGGTGGTGGCTGGAGATCTTCTGCTATTCCAACTGATCTCCAGGCAACAGAGATCAGTTCCTCTGGAGAAAAATGGCTGCTTTGGCAATTGGACTCTATGGCATTGAAGCCCCTCCCCTCCCCAAATCCTTCCCTCCTCAGGCTCTGCCCCCAAAATCTCCAGGTATTTCCCAACCTGGAGCTGGCAACCCTAATAATACCACCTGCTATTTATATAGCATAGGTACTCAAAGTGGTTATACACACACACACACCAGGCTTCCTCAGGAGGTGGTAAGCTCTCCTTCCCTGTAGATTTTAAAGTAGAGGCTAGATGGCCATCTGTCAGCAATGCTGGTTCTGTGACCTTAGGCAGCTCGTGAGAGGGAGGGCACCTTGGCCATCTTCTGGGCATGGAGTAGAGGTCACTGGGTGTGTGGGGGGGAGGTGGTTGTGAATTTCCTGCATTGTGTAGGGGGTTGGACTAGATGACCCTGGTGGTCCCTTCCAACTCTATGATTCTATATACATTGTCTCATGTGTTATATCAGTAATCTCAATAACTTTGCACGGTAGGCCACTGTTATTTTCTTCAGCAGCTGTTAGGAAACCATTTAATGAGATTAACACAGCAAAACAAAAACTTCAGCTATTTCAAAGAACTGTGCTTTTTATATTGTCAAACCAGCAAAGGCACAGCTCTGTAGTAGAGCTGCACCCAATCAGCTTTAGCTCAAATCTATTGGAATTCAAATGCCATTGCAGAGATTTTTGGTGTGTGTGTGTTTGTGTCTATTTATAAAGAGAACTTTTATTTTTTAAGAAGTACCGGTACTTGTAGGTTTTTATAATGCAGCAATTCTTTCACAAACACTTCAGCCCAGGGAACCTTTCTTCCAAAACATGGATGAGTTTATGGAAACTTCAAGATCAACAAGACAGCTGAAGGTTTTTAAACAATCCCTTTATGAGAAATGATGCACCAAAGACTCAAAGCTATTTGTGGCTGCTGAGGAAAGGGCAGGCTGGGACACTTGCTTGTGAATTAAAACAGAACTGTGGGGGATATTTGTTTTTAAGGGCAAAGGAAATAATCTCTGCTCCTACTTCTGTGGTTGCCTTAGGAGCCTGGCTTATTACTCCCTTATTACTGTTACTCCCAGACAGTTGCTCATCATTGTATTAGTTCTGCTCTTTGCTTTTTCTCAGGAAGTGCAGGAATTAACTCTGGCAGTTTATATGTTTCACAAATACTTCTGCCCGAAGGAACCATATTGCTTCTTGTTTCAGGCAAATGACAGCTATGACCAGCCAAAGTCATTCATCAAGGGCCAGGTCACACAGCAATATATGCGCCTGGGGTGGTGCCTGTTTGCACGATTGCCCTGTGCTTGTGGCATAATGTGTCACCTGAATTCTTCATCATAAGTACAAAATGCAGTTCTGCAATCTGATGCAAGCCTACCAAACATTGATTGAACCATGGTGTGCAAAGCTGTGATTTTTGCATATAATATATATTCTTTAAGTAATCAGCTCTCTGTTAACATACTGGCCATTTATGCAGGGTCGATTCTGCTCCTCGCTCAATGCTGATTTTTAAAATCCGACCTTTAAAATGACTATTCACAGTCCCGATGCAAGAGGAGAAAGTCAAACAAATTCCACCCCCACTGGCCTGCTCCTTTGTTCCTTCATTTGCATAGCCACTAGCAATAGTCATTTGCATAGCTAAGCCACAGCTGGGATTCTGCATGCTTCCTTCAGTGAATGCTTCAATGCAGGGGCGGAGCAAATACAAAAAGGTCATGTTAAGGGGGCTCTTAAGAAATGCGAAGCAGGTATGCGCCAGCTTCGCAGGTACATCATGTTCAGCGTGAAGAAATCAAACAAATATGCGGGGCACTTCAACCTGGAATGTGTTGCTAATTACCAAGGATAAACGGCCTGTGCCATCTCTGAAAGGTGGCTATATGAATTGGTTCTGGATTAGCCTTTAGTTTGAGGTTAGCAATTAGTTTAATCATATCTAGGCTTTACCTAAAATTTGGGAGATTTTTCTTTGCTATAGAATCTGTGAGGCTGCAATCCTTTATTGGGAGTAAACCCTACTGAATAAAATGGGACTTATTTCTGAGCAGAACTGCTTAGAACTGTTCTCTCATACAACCACAGATGGACTGTTTAAAGGAACAGACATGGACATCAAGAAAATTTCCCTGTGTGGACAATTGAATGTCTCTGGTTGGTTCATTCTCAGGAAAAGGAATATTTTGCACTACAAGATCTGGGGATTGATTGACTCCAGTGGTTCACTCCTGTTAATTTTTGGAAAACCTTACATGGTTCCTAAGTCGTATGTGCTTTTAAAGACAGCAATTTTAAACTAAGATGAAAATTTATAACTGTAAGATGACACTACTTCATCAACATTATGTAAAATGAAAAAATAATGGCACCTGTTGCAGTATAATTTTTTTAATTTAAGAAACGAAGGGATTTTTAACTTTCCTTTCTTCTCTGATGAACTCCAGGGGGCTTGTGCTGAAGATTCCATCATACTGAATATATACTGAATGTTAAAATATTATAACACAGAAATCAGCATAGACAGACATATCCCTAAGAAATCTATATGCTGAAAAGCTCTCTTAAGATTTTATCCTTGCACAGTTTCCACAGTTATTCAGTAGCGAGGGAGCATGCACAGTGGATGCTCATGGGTGGGAAGAGACTGATCTAACACAGGAGAGACAGTCCTACAAGTTAATGAGTCCCAGAATATGAATGACTTATGTAAACACCAATGCCTTAAATTGAACCTGAAAGCATTCTTGCAGCCAATGTAATGACCTTACAACAGACCTTAAAATATATACAGCAGCTGGCACCAGATAGCACAGAAGCTGCCACATTCTGAACAAGTCGAAGTTCCCAGATTTTCTTCAAGGACAGCTCCATATAAAACACATTACAGCAGTCCAGCATCAAGGTTACCAAAGTGTGGATTGGTGTGGCCAGATCATTTGAGTCTAAAACAGGGGAGCCTATCTCTATGTAAGATAAAGCTGAAAGAAAGCACTCTTTGCAACCACCCCATCTGTTTTTCTGATAATAAAAACTCCAAACTCTTAACAGAATTGGATAGAATTCTTTTAACTCTATCAAAAGTAGAGAGCATAAAATCTTCTAAGACATCAGCCATCCTAACTAGCGTCACCTCCATTTTGTCTGGATTCAACTTCAGCTTGTTTATGTTCAGCCACTTGATCACAGCTGAACTCACACACAATTTACTCAGTGTGCTTTTAGACACTTAAGACGTTTGAAATAGATATCCAAAATTGTAAACTGTGGATGCAGCAAACATAATACAGGAACACTCAACAGTATTCCTGGACTGGCAACATCTTCTTGTTGAGTATACTTTCCACAGTAAACCTGGGTTTTCCTTTTGTAAACCCGTGAAACAGCTTTAAGCCTCCAATCTTAAAACATACCTAGCAAGGTTCAGATTAAGTACTTTGTGTTGGACTTCTTTAAGGACCCCCTGAATCAGGTCACGTCTGAGCGTTTACCTTGAAGATAGCTTGAAACACATCTTTAATAGCAGGCAGCAAAGTATAGCTAGTACTGAATTGTGGAAAGAGCTAAACTAAGTGGTAATGTCAATATCCTTAGCAAGCAATCCGATGACACGTGCACTATTCTCTTTTGCTGTTTTAGGTCAGTATCTGCTGGGCAGCTGCTCTGAGAATAACAATGGCATGATGAAGTGGAAACTAAGTTTTTCCAAGTAAGTGATTCTCTCTTTTTTAAAAAAAAAAATCCCTGTAGCTTGATGTTATATTGTTGAAATGGTGGAATCTGGCTGTATGTTTATGATATTATTAAGAAGATTTTAAAAATCAGTTGCTTTCTAAACTTGCTCGATTGCTGTTGCCAGAACTTTGCAGCCTGGACAAAACTTATATGGCTCCTACATGCACTCCTTAAAAAATATTTTGAAAGGTGTTAGTACTGTAATACAATGGAGCATGACGTTTTGGATAAATTTATTTTTAAAAAGAATATTTGTGTTGGCTCAGCTCCATCCCCAGTCTATTTAGATTGTGTCTATAGTATCCTAGCAATAAAAACACTATTTGTTGATACATGATGTGTTTTCCTAAGCAAATCTCTTACAGAACTGGAAATTCTTTCAAAGTGCACTTTAGTTATTGATGGTTTCTGCTTTTGATATTTTGTTTATTGCTAAGGGTCTTAATCTTCCTCAAAGTCCTTCTAGCCTGAGTGTTTCATTATTTTTCATTCAGAAATATTTGAAGCAATAAAGGAGGAAGCTTTTATCAGTAGATGTTCTCACTAGATTAATCTATCAGTAGATGTCCTCACTAGATTTGGGCTCATTTTATGTTTCAGCAATTGAATGATTGCATGTAATATAAGTCAAACAGTTTATTGTGTCTTGCCAAGCAGGGCTCTGGAGAGGAGGCATGTAAATTAAATAAATAAATAAATAAAATGGTGAACATCATTAGAAAGTTGCTATGTGAGTTAAATATTAGCCATGTCACTGTCATTTGAATGTAGACCTCATGGAACAATATTGTTTGAAATTTATTTAAGACGTATGTTTTACTTTATGTGGTTCTTAAGGCCCCCTTTTTTGGCTGTGTACAGATAATGGCTGCATTCAGATGTCATACACAGACCTCCGTTTGTTTGTGACAAGAAGGAGCCACAGACCTTGAGTGAAGGTTGTGAAATACTTTCCTGCATCTCCTGTGCTGCTACAGCCAACCGAGCCTCCTCTCATTCTGCTCCTGTCAGTCAGAAAACCCACACAAACAACATGGAGGTCAAAGTGGGGTTCTGCAGTGGGAAATGGACACTGGCAAAAATGTCTTGGCCTTCTCCCGCCAACAGAAGTACTGTTTCTCTAGCATGAGCCCTTTGGATCCAATAGCTCAGGGCTGGTTCCACTCTGGGCAAGGAGTGTCTAGGGCCCCCCTCTGCCCCCCATCAGGCCACTCAGTCATGCCTCCTTCCCTTCCCGCCAAACCACATGACCCCTGCCTGCTCATAAGCCCTCCTCTCACTCACATATGTCTGCACTATATGCACACTTTTCCCCCCAATGGCACTGGACAGTGTGTACAGCTAGGAGTGTGGCCATTGTGGCTGCCAGCAGTGCTGTCGCTATGTACCACCTGCACTCTTTCCCAGTGGCATTAGGTTGAAGGAGAAGAAGAGTTGGTTTTTATATGCCGAATTTCTCTACCACTTAAGGAAGAATCAAACCGGCTTACAATTACCTTTACCTCCCCACAACAGACACCCTGTGAGGTAGGTAGGGCTGAGAGAGCTCTAAGAGAACTGTGACTAGCCCAAGGTCACCCAGCTGGCTTCATGGGCAGAAGTGGGGAAACAAATCCACTTTGGCGTCTACCACTCATCGTGAGGACTGGGGAATCAAACCCAGTTCTCCAGATCAGAGTCCACCGCTCCAAACCCCTGCTCTTAACCACTACACCATGCTGGCTTTCCATGTGCAGGTGGCATGTGCATGCGCAGGTGAGAGAACCCTCACAAAGCATGGTTGGTGGGGTTGATAGCAGTGAGCCTCACCCAAAGCCCTTGGCCCCAGCCTCTGTCCTACCTCAGGGTATGCTGACATTGGCCCTGCAATAGCTGATTTGTAAGCAAGAAACAAACAGTAATTTGACTTGAACATCACAAGGAAATTGTGATTTATTAAAGATTTCCTGGATTGCAGTTTTGATATTGTACATAAGAGGAGAAAGTATGGCACATGAGTCTCAGGACTTGGTCTCATTCTTGCATAACAAATTGTGATGTCTGAATGCAGTCAGTAATTAATTTGGGGAGGCATTGTTGAACCATCATTGCTGTGTTGTACACATTGTGTTCTGTCCAGCCATTGTCTGTGTTCATAACTTGTCTTGTCAGCTATATCAGAAAAGTACAGACTAGCTCTGGATAGTGCAATGACGTTGCTGAAATAGATGTGTGTACAACTGGACATCTGTAATTGGACACTTGTAATATTATTTGTGAATAATACTTACTTCCACCCCATGCCCATCTATATATGTGTGGGTCTTTCACAGGTGTTCCTTCTCACAACACAGGAGACACTCAGGGCTGTTTCAAGTCTTTCAGTAGGAAAGAGCAAAGTTTTTTCCTAGAATCTATTTCCTTAAATGGGTTTGCTCTCTAGTGATAAATGATTCCACTCAGTAACAATTCCTGTGTTGCACAGTGTCTAGTTTCAAGTTTTTACTCTTTGTGGTAAAACAGCTTTGCTAGGTATCTTATCTGTTTATATCTCCCAAAAGATTATTAAAACATCCAGATGTATGAAATAGCCTGATATGTGTGCCCAGAAATCAATTTTCCTGGAGTGCTGCATATAATATTTTAAGCAGTTTTCTTAATTGTATTTTTTTCATTCAGCTGGAAGAAGTTTCATATTGTTGTTTCATGGTTAAAGGTTTTGCAGTGATAGTTGCCATTTGAAAGACATTGCCGATATGGATATCTAGAGCGTTCCCTAAAAGTGAACTTTTGTGAGGTTGCTTTAGAAATAACTCAATCTCCCCTCTTCACCTTTCTGGCTATATTAAACTGGCTTTGCTTAAATCCTGTGGAAAGATGAAAAGGAAGGAATGTTCCTAAATTGACCTGTAAACTGTGGGTGTGTTTTTTAAAATGGTAGTTTTCAACGCAAGGAAGTATTTTCAAACAATTCTCTCACTGTCACAGGTGATAATTCAGTTGTGTCACAGTTATTTTATAATATGCCTACCCAAATAGTCATTGTCCATGTTTGATCCAGTTAGTATGGTTTGGGAGGGTCAATCTTGTGCTTCCTGTAACAATTGATCAGATCTCAAAATGGAAGGTCAGCTTCCCTGTGTATAATTTTGGGGCCACTCACTGTAAACCTCAATATTTTACCGCTGCTTCACACTGTACTTCTCCATGTGATCTGGGGAAAGTCACATGGATGACTAACTACTGCCCCCCGCAAAAGAATTATTATGGGTTAGATCCAGCAGAAATAGGAACAGAAGCTTATGGACACAGATCTTGCCCACCTTCCCTTTTTGCCAGCAGACCACTATGGCTTTTGAAAATCTTCTGCTGAAGATTAGGGCACCCTTATAAACAAATTGTACCACATCACGGAGTCTGCAGTGGGGATGGGAAATCTGGAAAAGTGCTTCTGTCTCTCTCCTGTGTTGACAGTAAGCTTGGTTCCTCCATTAGCAGAAGAGAAAAGTGGTAGTTTTTCCTAATTTTCTCCTCATTGGAGTCTTCAGCCCCCATACAATGGTGCATTTTGTTTATGAGGGACTCCATCCCTCAACAGAGAGTTTTTGGAAGCTGTAGAGGTTTCTGGGAGAAGGTGGTAAAAATCTTTCACTGCAAGGTCTTCCCCCTCACACTTCCGTAAGTTCCAACACTATGTGAATTAGCCCTTAAGCAACCTGTAGTCTGCCTAAAGTATAATATCTGCATTGGATAAGGGGGTACCATGCTAGTTTTTTGCTGGTCATTGACCGTAATAAAGATTATCTATCTATCCATGCTAGTTTCACTCCTTACATTGTGGTTTCATTGCTTTTAAATAAAGAAGTTTGTTAGATGTTCAAGTTGGATCCTGTGGATCTGCTCCACTAGCACCGGCAGTTTCCTTCCGCTGACACAAGATGCTCTTTGCCTCCTTTTGGTGCAAGAAAGTGCCTCCGCTAGTGCGACAGATGCACGGTATATCCCTCTGTATGTTATGAATGTATGCTATATAGCTTAATCAACACCACGCCTCTTCATAATAGTGAACTTCAACAAAATCTGAAGTTATTGCCAGACACAAGGTATGTTCAGTACTTTCAAAACAGTTACGACTTGAGACGTGACATACTGGGTTATATCCTACCACTATACTCAGCTGTAGTTGGCATAGTTCCATTGTTACAATGGATGTCCAGCCAACACTGTAGCCTCCTCCCCTGGCAGATGAGCCTCTTGCATCCACAGAACATGCTGCTGTTAAGTGAGAAGAATACAACCCACTAAAACCAATAATCTGGAATCCAAAGAAGGGATACTGGCATGCAAAGAAGGGATACAAGAACTTTGCCCTGACGCCACACCTTCGTTTCTTGAGTTTGCTGCCGCACTTGCCAAAGGAGGGGCATCTTTTTTTTAAAGCTGCATGGTGACTTGGCCAGTGGCAGCAAGGAATGGACTGAGTGAAATCAGGACGAGTTTTCTTCCCATCTACATATGTCCCATTTTGCATCTTGTTTGATAACAAAGTTTGCCCAGGATGTTCTATTGAAGTCTGCTTCCTGTAAAACAAAACAGGAACCTACTTCATATGGTTTTGTGGTACTGCTTCTCCCCCAAACAGTACTGACTTTGATGTTCCATTATCTCCTATTATGTGGAGATGCTGTCATCAGATATTTTTGGTAACCATCTATTTAAACACAATCATCGTATGGGATGATATCATTAATGCAGACGTTCAGATGGTGCAGTGTTAGGGCAAGATCAAAATGATTTCATGTACAATATGGTTCACTGCAAGTTCATCTGAAACATTAGCATTTGGGCTTTGATTTGTGTCTAAACCACTTTACTCTTCTTTGATCTTTTGTAACGGGTTTTGTCTGCTTGAAGCTGGATATCTTTTCAACTCTGCCACAGAATAGAATAACAGAAGGAATAGAACAGAAGCCGGGCGGTACAATTTGCTGTACAAATAATGCAGGCTCCATCACTGAGGCGTGAGAAAACAGAGCTGCTGTTTTAAATAGGGATATGCAAAATAAATAAATAAAGTCAGATTTGGGTGCTTTTGTTCATTGCTATCCTCGTTTGCATTTGTTATGTTTATCATTACCTTTTCCCAAATTCCTTTTATAAAATTTTGAAATATTCCCTGGTTTCACTGGGGAACACATTTTGAAATGTAGCTTTTCTTTGTTTCCCACTGGGATGAAATTCTTCCATATCGTATGCCTCTCCCATGAAATCCTCCCCGTCACGTTAGGTAAGAAATTAAATATTATTATAATGCAATAGTAGTTCTTTGGTGTCACTTGTATTGCAGGGATTGCACGCTTCGTCCTCCCTAACCTCCATAGTCCAGGATAGCCCTATCTCATCAGATATTGGAAGCTAAGCAGGTTTGACCCTGGTTAGTATTTGGATGGGAGACCGCTAAGGAAGTCCAGGGCAGAGGCAGGCAATGGCAAACCACCCCTAAATGTCTGTTACCTTGAAAACCCTATGGGTCACCATAAGTCAGCTGTGATTTGACGGCAAAAAAAAAAAAAAAAGGTTCATCCAGCAAGATAGAAGATTATGGTCACGTTTAACATACTGTGGGGTTCAGGGGCATGTATTCCCTCAGCAGTTCTTTTATCCATCATGTCCTCTACAGGCTGTTCTATAGAAACAAGGGCAAAGTTGGTACTTTGTTGGAGAGCGCCAACAAACGCTAGCCACCTTCCAAGATCTGTCGTGATATTTCTGTTCAGATTGACCCATTCACAATTGCAGCAGGCAATGGGTAATACTAGTACCTTTCTTCTAGCACTGACAGATAGACGATTTAACATTGGCAGGGGGGAAAGAAACCGACTGGATCAGACTCACAGCCAGCCTGGAGCTCTAGGTGGGACTGCTGCATTTCCCAATAGGCATTCCAAGAAATGAGTGGAAAATCAGTAATAATTAGAAATCCAGTAATCATTAGAAATCCTTTGCCAAGCCCCAGAGTTTGACAGTGCCATCCTAAGCTGATCTCAGAATCCTTCTCAGGTCTTTTCCCACAAAAGCATATTTGCAGAGTAAATGTATTTTGTGTCTTTCTCTGTCTACACGTTGTTGGCACCAGGGATGTGTCAATTGACTATATTTTATATTCAGAAGCTTTGAAGGAATCCGTCACATAATTAGTAACTTCCTTAAATTAATCTCATACCCATTGTTAAGTAGTAGAAGAAGATTTTCTCTACCTCTTAAGGGAGAATCAAACCAGCTTACAATCACCTTCCCTTCTCCTCCCCACAACAGACAACCTGTGAGGTAGGTGGGGCTGAGAGAGTGTGACTAGCCCAAGGTCATCCAGCTGACTTCATGTGTAGGAGTGGGGAAACCAACCTGGTTCACCCAGATTAGCCTCTGCCTCTCATGTGGAGGAGTGAGAATCAAACCCGGTTCTCCAGATCAGAGTCCACCGCTCCAAACCACCACTCTTAACCCCTATACCACGCTGGCTCACTTTCATGGAAGTGAGATGCTCACTTTCATGAAGCTGAATGGATTTTTTTTCCAGAATCTCTTAAGCATGGTTTTCTGGGCATAGAGGAAGGGTCACTGGGGGAGTGGGGGGAAGGTAGTTGTGAATTTCCTGGGTTGTGCATGGAGTTGGACTAGAGTTCCCTTCCAGCTCTCGGTTTCTGTGTTTCTATGATACCATGATCTTGGAAAAAAAACCATCCTGAACTAGAGGAAATCTTGTGTTGGCAGGGTTAATGTTACTATTTTCATAGGGAAAGGGCCCTAGTCACCAAAGATTTGGGCTTAACGAGAATTTTTTCTTTTAGTTATCTACATTATTTATATTCTGCCTTTCTCACTTGGATTCAAGATGGATTACATAGAGTGAGTCAATATTATCAATATTGACATTCTACACAAACAAACTTCCATTATTTCAAAAATGGAAAACCTTTTGAAACTCTGGTTTTCAAAAAAGATTGAAAGGTGCGGGGAGGGGATCAGTACCCCACATAGGACTGTGAACCCACTGGGCTGGTTACTGACTATGGCCCTGCTTCTAAATGCCTTTCCTACTACAGGTGTTAACATTCCTTGCATTTCAGGGCCCTCTGTTGTACAGTTTGTTTTTCTCTTTATCCATTCGAGTGTGTGTATGTATAAAATATACCTCCCGACTGAGGATAACACTTCACGTGTCTGACAAAGCGGGCTCTAGACCACAAAAACTAATGCTGTAATAAATCAGTTAGTTGTTAAAGTGCCAGAAGACTATTGTTTTTGTTGCAGTTCAGTAACACATCTGCCCCTCTGGAATTTGTCAGATCTGGATTCATATTTGGCTGCCCACAGCCCTGCCCGGGTCTGACAGTATAAAGGAAAGAAAATGGGTAATAGTAATTTTGGAAGGCATTTTAAGTTTCAATGGCTGTAAAGTTGATGGGAAATAAAGGGAAGTTGCAAAGGAAGAACAGAATCTGTTGGAAATCATACTGTTGCACTTAAAACAAAATTAAAAATAGTCATAGTTTTTATCAAACAGGGATCCCCAACATGGTACGCACCCTATGTTTTTAGAAAGTAAGCTGGGCCAGGTGGGGCTTTTGTCCAACAGGGCTTCTGATTGGCAGTTGGGACCTGACTGCTGTGCAGATTTTTAAAAAGATGCTTTAGCAGTAGCTACCACCACAGCACAAGAATCTTCACTATATGGCTGAGGTTAGGGTCGCCAGGTTCCTCTTCGCCACCAGTGCGAGGTTTTTGGGGTGGAGCCAGAGGAGGGTGGGGTTTGGAGAGGGGAAAGACTTCAATGCCATAGAGTCCAATTGCCAAAGTGGCCATTTTCTCCAGGTGAACCAATCTCTATCGGCTGGAGATCAGTTGTAATAGCAGGAAATCTCCAGCTAGTACCTGGAGGTTGGCAACCCTATTGATGGTAAGCTGTGTGCGTGCAAGAAAATATTTTAAAACCATGTTTATTTTAAAAGGCATTCTGTTAAATGCAGCTTCTGCCTGAAATGTTGAAGAGTTACTATTAGAGTTATACATGACCTCACTCCCTGTCATTTTGTGGTTGGCTCTACCTCTTGTGGCAGCCATTTTATGGTTGCGTCCACCACTCTGTGCCAGAATTGCAAAGGTGCCCACAGGGTAAAGAGGGTTGGGGACCCCTCTTCTAAAGTAATAATTCCACCCTTCCTTCTTTCCCCCTGTTCTTAGACCGAGGTCCTGAACAATAAAACCATAAAACTTAAATAAGACCCATCTCTTCAGAGGAAGGCACTGGCAAACCACCTCTGTTAGTCTCTTGCCATGAAAACCCTAAAAGGGGTCGCCATAAGTCGGCTGCGACTTGACGGCACTTTACACATTTTACACAAGACCCATCTCTAAAAACACCTCCCTTCGTCTCTTCTTTGCAGCCTCCAAAAAACGAGCAACAAAATAAGTACGCTGAGAGTCAGAGTAAGAGGAACTGAACCTTTTGCTCCAAAGTTGCTTGAGGAGATGTGGACCATTGTTAAAACATGGTATAATCCATTTTAGCCTGAGCTGGTACGTGTAAGGACAATGTAAAAGGATATGTACCAAGGAGTCCACTGACTGAAGAGGGCAGGGACGCATTAATTCCAGCCAAAATAATTAGAAAAATACCATTATAACTGTTGAAAAAGTAAATGCAGATTACATTTAGTTAAATCTAGAGGAGACTCTTTTACTGTGGTGGGTTCTTTGGAATGGCCTGTCAGAGTGGGCAAGCAGGGTGCTTTCTCTTGCTACATTTAGGAAAGCAAGTAAGACTGAGGGCATTTGGTGGAGAGTAAATAGTTTCAGCAGAGTTGACTGTGCTCCCTCTATTCTTCTCTCTGTGTGTTTTACATGTGTGTTTAAAACCTTGAGTGCTCTTCAATTTGTAATTTATGCATTTTAATTTTGTAAATTTGATTGTTATGATTTGTGTCCTTACAACCTGGATGCTGCACTGTTAGCCGTCTGGAGTTCAAGGAGGTAAGGTGAGATAGAAATGTTTTAAATAAATAAAACAATAAAATGAAGACATTTGAGTCTCTACAAAAGCTGATACAAAATTCACTGGCAATACAAGTTATAATTTGGCTTTGGATATCTCTGTGACAAGGAGCTGAATTAAAATGAAAACTAGATTAATTTTTGAAGTCCCATGGTTTTCTGGCCCATCAGAATTTCTATTATGTGGTTATTAATTGAGGCAAGCATTGTATCTCCAAGCAAACAGCTTTGAAACCGAGAGTTGGTTTTTATATGCTGAGAAAAAATAATATGGGCTCTGAACTTCAAAAAAGTTTCTGTATTATAATGAAATTGCTGTATTGATCTTGTAGTTTATGTGTTTTATGGTATATACGAGATCATAAAGTTTCAGTGGTAGGAGTATAGAAAAAAAGCTCTGTATTGGTTACTCTAGAAGTTGATCTACTTTACAATATTGCTTTTCAAAAGTTTTCCATAAAAGTGCTGTTCTGTACCATAAGAGTAAATCCTGATAATGGGAAAATGTGGCAGTGTCATTTTGATCTGCCTACATAATTGCACACTTCCACCTGCTCTACCTCTGGACGTCCCTTTCCACTGGACTTCCCTTCCCTTTACAATGCAACTGTAAGAGCAGCAGATTCTAATCTGGAGAACTGGGTTCAATTCCCCACTCCTCCACATGAAGCCTGCTGGGTGACCTTGGGCCAGTCACAGTTCTCCAGGTAATGTCAAACTACCATTGAACTCCTCTTGCCTTGAAAACCCTACGGGGTTGCCATAAGTCAGCTGTGACTTGACGGCAAACACAGACACACACTCTGTTTAGGATTGAACTATTGGGCTGCATTCCTAAGAACACTTTCCTGGGAGTAAGTCCCCATCAAATAAAATGGGCCTCACTTCTGAGGACTACACATGAACACATGAAGCTTCCTGATGCTGAATCAGACCCTCGGTCCATCAAAGTCAGTATTGTCTACTCAGACTGGCAGCGGCTCCCCAGGGTCTCAGGCAGAGGTCTTTCACATCCCTACTTGCCTAGTCCCTTTAACTGGAGATGCTGGGGATTGAACCTGGGACTTTCTGCATGCCAAACAGATGCTCTACCACTGAGCCACAGCCCCTTCTATATATATTTTTTTCTATATATTTTTCCTGCTTCCCAGTGTGGTATTTTGGTGCTAGGTGTTTTCTGTTCATGCATAGGGTTGCCAACCTCCAGGTATTAGTTGGAGATCTCCTGCTATTACAGCTGATCTCCAGCCAATAGAGATCAGTTCACCTGGATAAAATGGCCGCTTTGGCAATTGGACTCTATGGCATTGATGTCCCTCCCCTCCCCAAACCCTGCCCTCCTCAGGCACAACCCCAAAAACCTCCTGTCGGTGGCGAAGAGGGACCTGGCAACCCTATTCATGCAACATGCTGTTCTTGCATAAGCAGAAAGTAAAAACCATGCCCTGCCACAGAGAATCATGCTGTACAAATGGAAGGAAACTATAGGATTCAAATCTTAGTACCTAGGCCTGTTCTGGCTTTATTTGTTTCCAATTTGATATGTCACAAAATATTGTCGAAGGCTTTCACGGTCAGAGTTCATTGGTTCTTGTAGGTTATCCGGGCTGTGTAACCGTGGTCTTGGAATTTTCTTTCCTGATGTTTCGCCAGCAACTGTGGCAGGCATCTTCAGAGGATTAACACTGAAGGAGAGAGACACTGTCCTTCAGTGTTAATCCTCTGAAGATGCCTGCCACAGTTGCTGGCGAAACGTCAGGAAAGAAAATTCCAAGACCACGGTTACACAGCCCGGATAACCTACAAGAACCATTGATATGTCACGTTTGATTTATTATGATTGATTGGTTTTCTAATGGAAGGAAAATATAGGATCAAAGTCTTACTACCTGGACCTGTTTTAGCTTGTGCTTATTATTACTGATTTGATAGGTTAATGATTTTACGGTGGTGTTATAATATATTGTTGATTTATTATTATTAGTTGGGGTTTTTTAGTATAGCTAGAAGCTGGGTGCTCTCCTTGAGTACTCTTTGAAATGAAGGGGGGAGAATCTATATTTTAATAAATAAACATATTTTTAAAAATGAGTATAACTAGAAGTAGGAACTCTCAAAGTACAGCAGTGTGATTGCATTAATGCATTTGTCTTGATTAGTAATGTCCTGATGCATGGCTGATACACAACAGTGATGGTGTGACGTAAATCACTTTTGTATCAGTAAGCATCCTGTCTTCTACCATCCCTAAAACAACAAAGGTATACTCTTTCAGTGCAATCCTAATGACACTTTCCTTGGAGTAAGCTCCACTGAATAAGCCTAAGTAGGTTACTGTGTAGACCTGCTTAGGATTGCTCTCTTCGTCCCTCTGTGATTGCAGGAAAGCTTTAAATAGTACCTGCCATTTGTATACCTCATGAATCATGCATACATCCATGTGTGCGTGCAAGAGAGATACATTATTAATCTCTTATCTAAGTAAGTCAAGTGCTGTTATTAAATGAAAAGAAAAAAAGGGGGAATGTAATCTAAATCTGTTTCTAAAATAGTGATGGAGTAAAAGGCCTAAAAAATTCATTACACTTATTTTTCCCTCAGCTGGTAGAAATAAAATTCTTGGGCTCATGTATATAAAAAGTTATTTCCTGTGTTCTACGTAACAACAATAAAGCTGCCATCATGACTTAATGCTGCTTTATGAGTAATATATATATTAAAACTGGTGTCCAATAGGTCATTATCTGGAAGGCAAAAACTGAATCTGGAGGCTTATATAGAAGGCCATTTTAGATAAGAGAATGACCATCGGTATACCATCAGAGTTCTACAAATGCACCCTGAACAAGGCGCTGCAGTCCCATGTGTACCCAGTCTGGTTGTCAGTCACCTCCTGCCCTCCCTTGCCGGGGGCCGGGTCTTCGCCAAACTGGACCTTGCCCAGGTGTACCAGCAGCTGCCAGTGAACTGGGAATCGGCCGAGGCGCAAACCATAGTCACGCACCGGGGCGTCTTCCGGGTGACTCGGCTGCAGTTCAGGGTCAGTCCTAAACCACCGGATGCCGGACAGGCGGGAGGCCCCGATCGCCTTCTACTCACGGACCCTGTCTCCGGCGGAGCGCAACTACGCCCAGGTTGACTGGGAGGCCCTCGCCGTTGTGGCCAGCATGAAGAAATTTCACGACTACATCTACGGCCGGCCGTTCGAGATCATCACGGACCACAAGCCGCTCCTGGGGCTGTTCGTTCTGGACTGACAGACGCTGCAGATCCTGTCGCCGTGTATGCTCCGCTGGTCCATCTTCTTGAATGCATACGATTTCCGCCTCATGCACCGCCTGGGGACGTCCATCTGCCACGCGGATGCCTCAGCCATTTGCCCCTCGAGGGGTCTGACCCCGACCCATCGCCGGCATACAACGTCATGCTCCTTGAGTCTCTCCTGGAGCCACCCCTTCACGCCTCGGACATCGCCGCGCACACCGCGAAGGATCGTACCCTCGCCCATGTCCTCAACTGGGCAGGGAAGGGGTGGCCTGCGGCTTGACCAGGGGAAGAATTCCAGCCCTTCACCAGCCGGCAGCACGAACTGTCGATCCACAAGGGGTGCCTGCTCTAGGGAAGCCGCGTTGTCATCCCCCCTAAGCTCCGCACATGAGTACTGGAAACCCTACATGCCAGCCACCCAGGAATCGTCCGGATGAAGGCGCTAGCACGAAGCTATGTCTGGTGGCCGGGCATCGACGCCGCGGTGGAAGAATGGGTAAGCCATTGCAAGCCCTTCCAGGAGTCCCGCCCTGAGATGCCGCGCACTCCTGTCCAGTGATGGGAGTCAACGCACGCACCCTGGTTCCGCGTCGCCGTTCCAAGGCAAGACATTTTTAGTCATCATGGATTCATACTCCAAATGGCTAGAAGTCGTGGCAGTGTCTTCCATGACTTCGCGGTCCATCATCCGGGAGCTGCGTCAGTTTGCAACCCACGGGCTGCCGGACACTGTCGTCTCGGACAACGGAGCTCAGTTCACGTCTTCTGAGTTCCAGGAGTTCATGGCAAGCAACTTGATCCACCATGTGACCTCAGCACCATTCCCCCCCCCCTCCGCCAGGCGGAGAGGATGGTCCAAACGACCAAAGACGCACTGAAGCGAATTGTCCACGGGGACTGAGATGTGCAGCTGGCAAACTTCCTGCTGACGCAGCACATCACCCCCACTCCGTAACAGGCCGAAGCCCCGCTGAACTCTTGATGGGGCACCGGCCGAAAGGACTACTCGACCGCCTGCACCCTGACTTTGCTCCGGAGAAGCCCTGTCAGCGCTGCCCCACAGGTCCAAGAAACGTGGAACAGGAAGACCCAGTCTACACAAGGAACTACGGCACGGGCCCAGCCTGGATCCCAGCCACGGTCCAGGAGGCAACTGGCCCTGTTTCTTACAGGGTCGCCACTCCGGACGGGCGAGTTTTGCAGTGGCACATCGACCAATTGCGTCGCTGCCCTGCCGACTCGCCCTACCTCAACAGCGCTCCTGAGCCTGCCAGGCATCCTAGCATTACAGAACAAGCCGTTGCCGAGACTCCTGCGCCCGCACTGCCCACCTGTTCCCCGCCGGCCAGCGAGGCCGCCCTGCCCGACATTGGAACAGAGGAAGACCCTGCCGCCGCGAGCGACGACAGCCCTGCAACCACGGACCGACCGGCAACACCTGTCCCAGTGCCACGCCGCTCCCAATGCACCCGTTCACAGCCGAGCTACCTCAGAGACTATGTGTGTTCATGGGTTGTTCAGACCTAGGGGGGATGGGTGTTATGTATGTAAATAGTTAGGCAAGTAAGCAGGGGAGACCTAAGAGCTTGAGTCCCCGACAAAGGCTCCTAGACCCTGCTCGCGCCATTGGCCCCAGCCAGCATGCCCATTGGCCCTAAGCCGGGACGTGCCATTGGCGACCCGGGGGTTGTTCCCCCCTATCATGGATTGGTGGGAGTGGCCACAGGCAGCCAGGGGGGCATATAAGAGGGGCCGGTTTACACAGTTCCCCAGTTCTGTTCCTGTACTTCAATAAAGCGGTTGCTGTTTGAGCTCCGTCTCCAACCTCGTGTGTCTTCCCCACGCGGACTTAACAAAATGAATGATAAATTTAGAAGTGTGGATGTAGCTTCAGAATTCATCTACACAATCTCGTACAATGCCACAACCACAATTAATTCTCAGCATGATATTCTCATCAACCCTTTCAAAACACCTAGTGAAATAATAGAGAGGAGTGTTTTGATGTGACCAAAAATATGTCATTCCTGGAGAAATGCTGAGAGCTCTTGTGATGTAATCCGGGCTTTGACCTGGGTTCAAAATCACAACTTTCTCATGAAGCTTCTTGGGTGGATTTTGGGCTACTTTGCTTTCTTTCAGCCTAACCAGCAGGATAAAATAGGATTGGAGGGGATGAGCGCTACCTTGCAGGGGGGGAATAAAGTGATTGAAATTGAATGAACTATTTTGCTTGAAGGCCATAACTTCGAGCTTTGCCATTTATTACACTTAGAAGTAAAACAAAACTCAGTGGGTTGAATCTGAATAGCCCCAAGCAGCTCTCTACTCACAAAATACACCTCTCCTATCTTTCCCTTTCTTTTGGCACTTGAAAAACTCCTCCTGAGGGCTGTTTTACCTGTGAGGCTACCCCCCCTGGGACCTCTACATTTGCTCATCCCTAAAGATCCTGTGATTCAGCTCCTGGAGGCTGCAATAAAGTATCCAGCTTGATATCAAAGCACTTTAAATTGGCAGGAATTCCCTTGGACACTCTTGCAGGGAGTAGCATCACTGCTAGAATGCTCCAAGGAGCACACAGATCAAAGGTCTTTTGTCTAAAGTCTCCAGAGCCTGACAGGTGCAGCACATACCTCAGAAAAAAGGTGAGGCTCTAGCAGCAGACTGTACCTGGGAACAGGCCAGAGTAGTAGGCCAGCAGCAAGTGGGATCTCCTGGGCCCTGTGCAGTAGTGTTGCCAGGTCCCTCTTCACCACTGGTGGGAGTTTTTGGGGTGGAGCCTGAGGAGGGCGGGGTTTGGGGAGGGGCTTCAATGTCATAGAGTCCAATTGCCAAAGTGGCCATTTTCTCCCAGTGAACTGATCTCTATTGACTGGAGATCAGCAGTAATAGCGGGAGATCTCTAGCTATTACCTGGAGGTTGGCAACCCTACTGTGCAGTCAGGCAGAGCAGCCTCTTAAAACCTCAGGGGAGGATGGGGAAGGAGAAGGGGGGCCCAGCCAAGGAGGCCATTGGCCCAGACTCCCTTCACTCATCAGGGGCCCAGCCCTGAAGAGAGAGCACTGGGGGAGTCTGGGGTCAGCCCACCCCAAGGAAATCCTTTATCAGTCCATCGAAGGGAAGACCAGGGAGGAAGGGTCAGGCCATTTGCACAATGCTCAGGGAGAGGTAGATGGCTTGGTCACGGGTGAGCTACAACTCCTCCTCCATAACTGCAGCTTAACCAAGGCTGGGAAAGGAAAAAGATAATGTTGGAGAGCACTGGGGCTTCAAGCTCCAACCCCCCACGGGTGTGTGTGTGTGTGTGTGTCTGAAACTTACTTTGAATCACATTTTACTACTGTTAACTCGTTTACTGTTCTCCTTTAACCTTTTTGCAGTATTTCACAAATGGGTTATTTTCTTTGGTTCTTGTAGGTTATCCGGGCTGTGTGACCGTGGTCTTGGTATTTTCTTTCCTGACGTTTCGCCAGAAAATACCAAGACCACGGTCACACAGCCCGGATAACCTACAAGAACCAATGAACTCTGACCGTGAAAGCCTTTGACAATATTGGGTTATTTTCTGTTGTAAAAAATGTTCCCCAAGTTACACTTTTCAGCTAGGACCTGATTAATCACTGTAAACATAAAAGAATAATTAGCTGCAATAAAAAATAAGTAGAATCACAACAAGAGTTTTCAGTAATTCCAAACCCTATCGTTGTTATGCATTTTGTTGGTAAAGCAGTACCCACTGCAGTCATGCCATCAAGCAATGGTACTGTCTCCTTCCAACTAAAATGCGTTTTCTAGCTGGTTTTCTACTGGAAAATTATCACACTGACAAACGTTAGTAGCTTTGTATAGCTTTCAGGAATAAATCTCCAACCCAAATAGCTTTATTTCTTTGATATCAAATAGAATGTCTGTAGTACTAAATATTGTGGGAGTATGCAGGCATACACAATAATATTTCAACATGTATAGAATCACACTCAGTTTTGCTAGAACAGTATATACCAGTTGCTGGTATACATTGATAGCTAGGGTTGCCAACCTCCAGGTGGTGGCTGGAGATCTCCCGCTATTACAACTGATCTCCAGGCAAGAGAGATCAGTTCCCCTGGAGTAAATGGCCACTCTGGCCATTGGACTCTCTGGCATTGAAGTCCCTCCTCTCTCCAAACCCCATCCCCCTCAGGCTCCACCCCAAAAATCTCCACATATTTCCTAAACTGGAGCTGGCAACCCTATTGATAGCTGATAGTAACAAGTGTAGGTTTGGCTTTTCACGCCCTGGATATAGGTTTGCCAAAGGCAACTGTGAGATACAGGATTCTTGGCTTAATGATTTTTTTAGTTATCCAACAAGGCTCTTCTTCGATTAATTCAAGAAATGTATGTAGAGTCAATGGGAGTGAATATAAATGCAAAATGTGATCACAATCACAAATTGTTTTTTCTCAGGCTGGGGATTTAAAGCTGTAATGACCTACATTTATTTTGCCTATTTCTAGAGAATACTCTTGGAAATTGCATTGTGGGAACAGACAGTTAATTTTAAAAGTTTGGAGTTTATAAGGCTACATTCCTGAGAACACTTTGCTGACGGTAAGCCCCATTAAATAAAATGGGACTTTTGAGTTGACCTATTTAGGATTGCTTCATTCAAGAGCAATCCTAAGCGGGTCTATTCAGAATTCTACTCAGATTTATTTAGTGGAACTTATTCCTAGGAAAGTATTTTTAGGATTAAGACCAGTAGAAGTCGAGTTATATACTTATGAAGCTTAGTGTCCCAAAACAATGGCCTTTACCACTTTGATTTTTCTAGACTTTATCTACAGTTTTTGGAATATCTTTCTATATCAGAAAAGCAAACTGAAATTATATTGCAGTTTGTTTGAGGTCATTCTATACTGACCTAATATCCCTGATTTGTCTTGTGTAATCAGTTAATTGTGCAAGACAAGAAAAAGACAAGTATTAAAACACAACTGTAGATTTGCACCTTCTTAAGGGTTTAGCTAGGAAAGGTATAGTCCTTGAAACTTGTTGGTACATGTGTAGATGGTAGATGGGTTATTGATTTTGAAACAGCAGAAAGCTGGTTTCTAAGATAATGCACCTGTACAGCATAACAAAAAATAGGCTGAAAGGAAACTTGTAAAGAGATGTTGGCTACCTGGGCAGTATATACACAAAAATACAAACAATGTTTATTATGATTCTCTTAATTGCTTGCAAATCAAAAAAAGGCTAGTTTGTCTTAAATAAGTAAAACAGCCAAGCTTAAAAGTTATTTAGGGTCACTTGTAATATCTATCTATCTATCTATCTATCTATCTATCTATCTATCTATCTATCCACCACTTTTCATTTACCTATGTATACACTGCTTCATTAGACTACTTACTTAAGCACAGCAATTACTAATGTATGTGCTCTCAAGTAGGAACCAACGTATGGTGACCCCAGCAAGGGGCTTTCAAGGCAAGTGAGAATCAGAGGTGGTTTGCCATTGCCTTCCTCTGCAGTATCTTCCTCAGTGGCCTCCCACTGACCCTGCTTAGCTTCTGAGAACTGATGAAATAGGACTATACCATGCCTTCCCTCAAAGCACAATTAGTTGAGTGTTAATGGGCAGCTATGTAAAAGGAAGAAGATGCACAGCATATGAAAAACTCACAGGCCAATCCTACTGTTAGTCCAGTCCTTTGGAGGCCAGGAAGGGGCTCTGCCGGCATTCAGGCCCCTTGTACCCATGCCACCTATGCTGCCCAGGGTGGTACGGATGTTGGCGGGGGGGACCCGGATGCCATACTCCCAGCACTGCTGTAGCAGCACCACTCAGGGACGCCGGCACAGCCTCGTGCCAGCATCCGGATGGCGTACTTCTAGTGGGCCTTCCTCCTGGGGGCATTCCTGGGGCATTCCAGTGCAGGGCCTGGGGAGGGGCCACTTTTAGGTGGCCTCCAAAGGCCTTTTGGCCCAGGAACGCCCCTTTCCCCTTTTCTCTCATGCAACCCTATGGAGTGGTTGCACAGGTTTTTGCGGGACAAAGAAGGTTTTGGCCAGGGGTGGGGTGAGGCGAAACCTCCTTTGAAGGCAGCTTGGCTGTGCTGCTTCCAGTCACCGGCGCAGCCCTTCCTTTCAGGAATGGGCTGTTCATTGAAGTTAATGGGCTGGAGTGATGCTGCATAGGACTGCACTGTCAGTGTGAGCAACTAGGTTTATAATATAGTACAAATGCAAACATTGGTTTGTTTTAATTGTTGCTTTTGTGATTGTTTTGTACAGGCTAGCTTTAGAGTTTTAGGGTCTTGGATCCTTGTACCTTGTATTTTACAGCATTCAGTTGGAGGACTTTTTGAATATCTTTGTGGTAGACAATAAGTTAGATGAAGATGGTCCACTAATATTTCTGTGAGAAGCTTAACTTATAGGTGTTGGAACATTTGTAACTTTAGTGATGCATTTGCAGCATGTTTAGAATATGAGAGTAAAGGCTGTTGCTTAAATCCAGTGCTGTTTGCAAAACATGCTGAATATGAATAGCTTAGTGAATACTGTACATTGTAAAATACATTTGCATGTTGGCATGAACCAAACCTCCTTACAGTGTAGACAGCAGCGCTGTCGCATCAAAACAATGTTAAAACAGGGTGCTATGTATCATTGTGACAGACTTGATGCCCGGTTTCCAAGATACGTTAACATGCTGATAAGTTACGTTTCCCTGCTGTGAGAACTGGTTGCTGCATTTGGTTCTTTGGTTGAAGGCAAGCTGAATTAAAACTGCAGTGACCTATATTGTATTTCAGCTAATGACCCAGTTAACCTCTGGTTAATTTTTTGTTTCCCAGTGTCCTGGGAACAGGGAGATGTTTACTTCGGTTGTGACAACCTTTAGAAATGAGCCACCAGCATTTCTTATTCTGAAGCTGTGTGTTTTAATAGAAATTAGCTAATGAACCGTGGGGGTCTGAAAAAGATGCAGAATGCCAATGAGGGGCTTTCTCTCTGTTCTTCTTCACTCTCATTTGCATGACTTAAGTGTTTTGCTTTTTATTCCCCCTTTTTTTCTTTTCCTTTTGTTTCTTGATTATTGATCTGTCTCTTGAGGAGGAAACAAACCATTTGCTTAGAGGGTAGGGCATTAACGTTGGCTGCTTTCCAGTTTCTTCACAAGTTTTATAAAATGAATTATACCAAATATGCACAGATGTTGGCAGGGGGAGGGGAGTGTCGCAACTCCGGTGCAGTTTTTATCCCTGATGTGAAAACAAACTGGAAGATAATTGTAAGATAATAATGTTGTCCTTGATAGAGGGAAGATCTAGCTAACCAGAAGTAATGTAACTTTCCAGCAGGAATAGGAGATTGCTCCAAGTGACGTGACATATGTAGCCTGACTCACCTTTAGGAAATGGCAGTGCATCTGATAATGAGCAGAAGAGAAGGAGAGAAGTGTTGTTGCCTTTGCAGGCTGAAATTGCTTTTGCTGTCCAATCCAGCCTTTATAATAAGGTTGCCAGCCCTGTTTATATTGTCCCTGTTCCACTGGGTGATGACTAGCGTGGTGCACCATAATTAGAAGACCTCCCCTTCTGCTGGCATGGTCCTGTCTAGTTTCAGCGTGTGCTATAAGAAGTATAATCTATTGGAAGAGCTGAGAGTCAAAGATGGTTCTGATGTTTAATTTTGTTTTAAAAATGGCTAAACTTTTGTGCATAAAAATCTCGCTGGAAAGCTGGGACGAAATTTTCAGTATTTCAAATATGAAATAGTACTCCATTCAGCAAACATCCATTTTCTGTGTACTTTGTGATCGTATTCTCTGATTAGAAAAATGAATTGTAGCTTGACACAGTTTACAATTTAATAAGATTATGGGACTGCTTCAGTAGTTGTTCAGTTTGATCTGGCAAAAGGCTGAGAGGTACATTTTTTTGCTTGTGAACTACTGTCTGCCAAGTATCAGAGAACAGGGAATTCCATGTGCGCGCACACAAAAAAGCTTGTGGCTAATTCCATAGACTCCCCTCCCCCCCAATTTTATGAGCTTATTCTGTCAGGGTCTGTTAGTTTTGGTATTGTTAGAGGTTTAACAGGATTTCACACTTGGTGGTGGTCCTTTTGGCTCTCTGTTGCACTTATCAGATCAAAATATTTCTTCTGCTGGGGGTTGGCTATCGGGAGGACAGACTGAGAAGACTGGCATTACAGAACGTATCTCCCTAATACATTTTATTTGGAATTTGCTTTGGAGAAGCTGCCAGATACTGCAAGCAGAACATCACATCCCTTAACCCTTAAGAACCTAGAACAATTACCATTTTCTGTTTCTCTGCAGCTGTTTTAGTTCTAAGCCTGAATGAAAATGTGTGGGTGGGGGGCATAATACACTGTAATCAAAAATTATATATCAATATATACTCTTGCTAACCTGTAATAAAAAAAAAACAGTAACATTTGATCATAGTATGCATAAATGTATACCAAGATGAGAGAAATTCTGACCTTGCTTCACTGAGGGAGCCTGTGATACAAATTATTTTTGCAATTATTGTGAAGATCCAGTCAGGGGTTGTGTCAGAATAATGGAATAAGCAACTAAACTAATTTGGGTCCTGCTGTTATGTTAGAAAGGCCCTCCAAACTGAAATGTTGTTCCTTTGAGATTGTGTGTGGGTGAATAATAACAGGCTGAAGTTAGGCAAATAGTTTCTGGGGCACTGGATAGCACGGTCTGATACGCTGTTTGGTGAAAGGTGGGTAATAATGATATTTACATGACTAGAAATACTTTATGGCTATTTCTGCAGCAGATCAAGTGCCAAAATAGAGTCTATCTGGTTCTCTCTGAGAGGTTCTAAGTAAACTCGGTTAAAAAAATCGAGTGATGTTAGTAGTCACAAGAATCTTGGGAAATGCTCTTGATGGAGTTGCATAATCACACCGAATTTTGAACGTATACCATGGGCATAACCAGTCACTAGAGAAACGGAGAGAAATTTCTCTATTGTTTATAACTTGTATTCTCCAAGAAGGAAATCTCTTTGCAAGAGGTAATTCCCGCTCCCCTTATGGAATACTGATTCAAGTAAGTGGAAAGTAGAACACCCACTACATTGGTTTCCATTTTCATCTTGGCCTGCTCTTTGTTAATCCTATTATGAGGTAGACTTCATAGTCTACGTTTTGAGTAAGCAACATAAAAATGTCGTGTTACAGGGTTGTCTAGTAACTTGAATGTTGTGTACTATACAGGTTGAGTATCCCTTATCCAGAAATCCATAATACTCCAAAAAGAAACTTTTTTGAGCCCATGGCCCCACCCTGACGGAGAGCTCTCCTAAGCCCAAGAAGACTTACCGTGGAAGGACGGGGAACCGCTTCCACCCCGACACAGCCTGGCTCAGAGGCAGCCACAATCCTGGGCCTGTTACCATCAGCCCCTTGGAATTCCTGGCTGCAGGAAAAGGCCTCGAGACTGAGACACGACCAGGAGCTCCCCCAGCTGCCGGAGGTGAGACCTTAAGTCAACAGGACCCCTACTGAGGCCAAGGAGAGCTCAGCTGGAGCAGGCAGCAGCTGAGAGGGGAGGAGAGAGACTGATGCCAGTGGCAGGGAAAGGGGGAGCACGGTACGGCTAAAGGCAAATATTCGAAAATCCGGGGAAAAATCCCTTATCCGAAACACTTCTGGTCCAAAGCATTTCAGATAAGGGATACTCAACCTGTATCTAAATCTGTCATAATAGTATGGGAACACATCTGATACCTTCACAGCTAAGTCACTATGGGTTGGATCCAGCAGAGCTTTTTTGCTCAGTTTTGCCCAATTGCCCTACTTACAACAGCATCCATCCCTCGTGGCTTTTGTCCATGAAGGTCCCATGATCTCCAGCATAGCCTTTTTTGCTGGTCAAAGAGGACCTCCTCCTCCATTGATCAACAAAGGGAAAATGTGGTTGGATCCAACCAAATGTTGCCCTATTTAGTTGCTGATGCTAGAGCTGACATTCATAAATTTATAATTTGGGTCACAAAAAGGTATAAAATTTCCCCAGTGATAGTGTACTTCTCTGTTCCCTGACGTTTAAGTGCCAAGTAATGTCATATAAAGCAGCAAATTTCTTCCTGCCTTTTGACTGAGACTTTTTCTTTTTAAAAACAATCAGTGCAAGTGAAAGATTTTATTAAATTGCAAGTACGTGAAACTTACCAAGAATTTATTTCAGATATCTGCCCCTAGCTAAGGTACTAAAAATACACTGATACTCAGAACAATGGATGGTGGTTCGAATAAATGTAAATTAGACATTACTGATTATCTGTTTCTTTGCATGAGCAACTCCAGCAGTTCACTTTTGGCACAAAGATGGGAAAAAAACTGCAAATCTTTTTGTAATGGGACAGCGCTCAGATTAAGTTCCTGTGAAATCCTTTTTTCAGTCACAAATTTCATACTCAAGGGTTAGAACTGCAAACAGTTTACAGCTCATAAATCTCATTTTAATAACTGCATCCTTGAGCCCTAAACAGATTTTTGTATTAGCTGACCTTTGTTGCCTTTTCCAGAGTAAGAGAATGCTTTTAATTCTTTAACAGTTAAGCATTGCGGATTACACATAATCCCCTTTTTTATTTCATAGGCATAGATGTGTACTTGAAGGAACACGGAAAAGATAATGTAGTCAAAGCTTAGGACAGATACCTTCCTTGATATTATGACAAGCAGGACTGCAGTTTTTGCCTATTAGCTTTAACGATGGTTTTGAGCTTTTGAAAGCTGTTCAGAATCTGCAGCTGGTACAGAATGTATCATACTGCCTTCTCTGCCACTGAGTGCCCATTATACTGCACTGCAGTAGCTTCACTTGTTGTTTCCTTGAATTCTGAACACAATTGAAGATGCTATGGTTAATTTATAGAACTCTAAATGGCTGTGCTTTGAAATCTTACTCTTTCTTGTGTTCCATCGCAATCTCCTACGACAACTGTTACCCCAGCACTCTTATTATGACTACTATATTACTAATGTTACTATTTGGGCACCACAATTTAAGAAGGATGTAGACAAGCTGGAACGTGTCCAGAGGAGGGCAACAAAGATGGTGAGGGGTCTGGAGACCAAGTCCTATGAGGAAAGGTTGAAGGAGCTGGGTATGTTTAGCCTGAAGAGGAGAAGACTGAGAAGGGATACAATAACCATCTTCAAGTACTTGAAGGGCTGTCATATAGAGGAGGGTGCCGAGTTGTTTTCTGTTGCTCCAGAAGGTCGGACCAGAACCAACAGTTGAAGTTAAATCAAAAGAGTTTCCATCTAGACATTAGGAAGAATTTTCTAACAGTTAGAGTGGTTCCTCAGTGGAACAGGCTTCCTCGGGAGGTGGTAAGCTCTCCTTCCCTGGAGGATTTTTTTAAGCAGAGGCTGGATGGCCATCTGTCAGCAATGCTGATTCTATGACCTTAGGTAGATCATGAGAGGGAGAGCACCTTGGCCATCTTCTGAGCATGGAGTATGGGTCACTGGGTATGTGTGGGGGAGGTAGTTTGGAATTTCCTGCATTGTTCAGGGGGTTGGACTAGATGACCCTAGTGGTACCTTCCAAGTCTATGATTCTATAGTACTAAAATTACTACTATTACTACTATTCGTACTATTGCAGTCTGCTTACAAGTGGCATGTTGGTGCTATCCTCCATACTGCAAGTTAGAACAGCACAGGAAAAGAGGATTCTTAGTGGCTACTTATCAGCTATGGAACTCCCTTTCTCCAGAGGCATCTCAGTCTTGAGTGTTTTTCTGGATGTAATCCTTCTGATGTGTGTGTGGATGGGGAAGGGGGTTATATAATGACTGGGGGTGAGCAGGGAATGGGCTACTTCTTTTAATAGTGGAATAATTTAATATTTCTTAAAATATTGTTTTTACTGTTAGCTGTATTTTTAAGGCTTAGGAGATAGGGAATGTTTTAAAAAATCCAAATGTTACCATATGAATTTAATTTTGCAGCAAATAAATGTGGCAAATACATGTGCAAGAATTATACATAAGCCATATACTTTTGACTGTGTGCCCAAGCACTTCACTCCATTCTTAGCACTTTGGAAGACGTGACTAGACTTCTGTTGCTGGAAGAAGCCTCCAGGCAGCAGTAATGGTGGCCAAGAGCCTTAGTTATTGTATAATTAGGAGAGAGAGCTCTTCAAAAATCTCTGAGGCTAGAGACAGGCTTCCCCCCCCCCCCCCCAGATAACGGGAAGTAGTAGTATAGAATGATTGTTGCTCATTACATGTACTCCTGTTTCCCCCCACCCCTCACTATAATTTCTGGTCAAATCAGTTTTGCAAGGTTTTTGCATGTTTGAAAACCTTACAAAACCTATTTGAGCAATGACAATAGCAGGAAATGCGTGTGCACTAAGGCCCCTTTCAGATTACCATTTTAAACTGGATGTCATCCGTTGTTGGCCCGTTTCTGAGTAAAGTGATACAGAGATGGGGGTTCATACAGCTCGTTTCATTCTGTCGATGAGCCTTCTTTAAAGCACTCTGGCCAGTTCAAACAGCACCAGTATTGTTTTCCCGCCTCTTTTGGCAGTGCATTCTTTTTCAGCTTTTTAAAAACCATTCTAAGATTTGAGCTGTAGTGCTATAGCACCATAGCAATCCAATACATCTGAATGCTGGTGATATAGCACTGAAATACTATATCACCAGCATTCGAATGCATTGGATGGCTAAGGTGCTATAGCGCTCATCTTGGAACATTTTTTTTAAAAGCTGGAAAAAAAGAACGCGCAACCCAAAAAAGGCAGGAAAAAATAGCGGTCCTTTTGGAAACGCTCCAGACAGTTTAAACAGCACACTGGAGCAATTCAGAAGCACAAGGAAGAACTGAAACGGGAGAAAGCAGTTTTCATTAAAAGCGGCAATGCCCCAGGATGCTGATGGGCTGCAAGTGGCTTTATCTGAAAAGGTTAAAAAAAATTCGTAAGCATCCGGGAGCCAAACCAGTTGTGTCTGAATTCACACAAAAATTCCATTAGCAACCCGCTTAGGGTTGCCAGGTCCCTCTTTGCTATGTTAATTTTGTACAGCAAAAACAAACAGGAATTTTGTGGCATGCCTCTGTGGGCTATAGTTAGGATTGCCAGGTCTCTCTTCGCCACCGGCAGGAGATTTTGGGGGTGGAGCCCGAGAAGGGCAGGGTTTGGGGAGAGGAGGGACTTCAATGCCATAGAGTTCAATTGCCAAAGCAGCCATTTTTCTCCAGGTGGTCTGATCTCTATCGGCTGGAGATCAGTTGAATTAGCAGGAGATCTCCTGCTGCTACCTGGCAGTTGGCAACCCTAAACCCGCTGCTCAACTGGATTATAAAGGCAGTTTGAAAGGGGCCTAAGGATGTGGACAGGAATATTACTAGGATTTGTCTTGGGCTTCTTTTGTTCATTAATTCCTGTAATATTGTTTGGTCACATATTCAGGGTAACGTATTTTGTTGAAGGTTACATTGGTTTCAGGGGAAACATTTTCACATTGGTACCTCTTAGTGTGTGTGTTTGTCTCTCTGTGTGTGTGCATCTCAGCCAGCCTAGGACAGTATTGTAGCCCTCATCCAGTGGAGCCTTCCTCTCAAATTTCTGGCAAATAGGAGAAAGCATAGAGACAACGGAATGTGTTATCACCTTTTTGAATTTAACACACACCCCCAACTGGGATGTTACTCCAATCTCATCCCTGCCAGTCAGCTGAGCAGTGTCGGTGTTGTGGGCTCCCAGCTGAGTGGTGTGGGTGAGATTCCCAACTAGGTCAGAATGTGGCCATCCGGTTAGGTAATTGACTGGTCCCTAGTGACTCAGTCCCATCTCCCATGGGAATCTGGGTACTGCAGCTTTCACCACAAGTTTTTATATGCCTACCCCATACTGAGCTCAGTTCCTCGATGTGACAGGATCTTAGAAACTAGCTGTTATATGATTCATGTGATACATATAGGTTTGCCAACCTCCAGGTAGTAGCAGGGGATCTCCTGCTATTTCAACTGATCTCCAGCTGATAGAGATCAGTTCACCTGGAGAAAATGGCCACCTTGGCAACTGGACTCTATGGCATTGAAGTCCCTTCCCTCCCTAAACCCCGCCCTCCTCAGGCTCTGCCCCAAAAATCTCCCGCTGGTGGCAAAGAGGGACCTGGCAACCCTAGATACATAGGGTTTGGGGAAGGGAGGGACTTCAATGCCATAGAGTCCAATTGCCAAAGGGGCCATTTTCTCCAGGTGAACTGATCTCTATTGGCTGGAGATCAGTTGTAATAGCAGATCTCCAGTTACTATCTGGAGGTTGGCAACCCTAGTGATACAGGCAACTGGTGGAAGGGCTGGGGTGAGGAAATGATGGGGGTTGCATGTGATGCTGCTGACATTTCTATGTCACTTCCAGGTAAAAACCAGAAGTGACAAAGGGTAGCTCTAGGAATCTATGGTAAAACCATAGCATTTCTTTGGAGCTACCCTATGCCACTTTCAGGTTTTACCCTGCAATTACATAGTGACATCTGTGACATCACTATTTTTTATTTTATGTATTTTCCATCACCACTCTGAGTGGTGGCAGTTAACTAGGGTTGGTGGGAGGCAAGCCTAATTGATACAGGTATGACTGACGCTTCTTTTGATCCTTGAATCGCCTTTTTCTAGCTGCTAGAAAACATCTGAACTGTGCCACAGTAAAAAAAAATCTGTTAATCCAAGGATCCCCAATGTGGTGGGGAAGGCTTCTGATTGGCCATTGGAGATTTGATTGGCTGTGCAGATGGTTAAAAATGTTGCTTTGGCAGCAACTGCCACCACCGGACAACAATCTTAACTGTGTAACTGAAGGTAAGAGAATCAAAATGCAAGGACCTTGTCGCCTTTAATTTAATTCCTAGCTTGGGGTGGGAGTTAAATTAAAGGGAGGACTTCTCTGAATCCCCCGGGCATCTTTGTTATCTTTAGGAACCCTTTCTCCAGCTTTCCCCTCCTGCATTTTGACCCTCAGCATGTCTGTTCATGGAACATTCATTTTAAACACAGGGGAAGCGTTAATTCAGGACATTCTGTAAAGAACTGTAGCTGAAGATACTTTCCTTACTGCTGCTCAGAATGTTTATTGGAAGCAGTTGTAAAATCTTCATTCTGGCATGATGCATGGTTGATAAACTTTAATGATGTGCCTATTAGTAGGTATTAAATGGGAGAAGGTGTCACAGAAAAATGGCACATTGCAGTATGTACTGCTTTACCGCTAAGCATGGATTGCAGACTGCATAGAGTTTTTACTGATAGGGCTTTTCCACATGGGGTTTTTCCGTCAGTTCTGGTCTTATACTGCTTCAGTTTATCCCCTGACTAGATGGCCTGTATGGACTCTTCCAACTCTAGGGCCATTTATACATGGCTGTTTCCTCACGATCACCCCGCTGACTACTTCGGGGCTTTGCTTTGATTATGCTTCCATTTTCCAACAGTCAGAGGTCGCTTCGCTCTCTCTCTGCCCGTTTTGCCAGCATTTTCTGGATTTGTGTTTAGCCAGCATACAGAAAACATGTGGAAATGTGCAGGGAGATCAAGGCAACCTCTGACGGTCGGAAAATGCATGCATAATCAAAGTAGTCAGCAGGATGACCGCGAGGAAACAGCCCTACATAAATGGCCTATGATTCCTTTTTAGAGCCTTTTGGCTGGGATGGCCACTGATGAATCTTGGGAATGTAGGATATATGTGGAGAAAGCAAGAAGAAAGGAGGTACACTATATCTTTAGAGACTATAAATTGAACATAAGGGATAGGGTTGCATTATATGAGCAAGTTAATTGGGGAAAAGGATTGAGAGGGGAGTGGGGATGCTGAATATTTGGATGATAATACTATGGAAGGAAGGAGGGGAAATAATTTCACTTCCAACTTATTTTTAAATTGCGTTTTGAGTTCTGGAAGGAATTGTAAAGTTTACTTGAAAAAGAGGAAGGTATTCTCCAACATATTGTCGAAGGCTTTCACAGTCAGAGTTCATTGGTTCTTGTAGGTTATCCGGGCTGTGTAACCGTGGTCTTGGAATTTTCTTTCCTGATGTTTCGCCAGCAACTGTGGCAGGCATCTTCAGAGGATTAACACTGAAGGAGAGAGACACTGTCCTTCAGTGTTAATTCTCTGAAGATGCCTGCCACAGTTGCTGGCGAAACGTCAGGAAAGAAAATTCCAAGACCACGGTTACACAGCCCGGATAACCTACAAGAACCAATATTCTCCAACAGGATACACAAGAGGTCACACTTGAGGCTGCACAGCAAAGATGTGGGAACGGCAAAGATATGGGTTTATGGGGGGGGGGGGCAAATGCCAATATGGAGCTGCCCAAGATCAGGATTCTGTGTTGGCATTGCTGAGGATAACCCCACCTGCAACTGACAGCTTCAAAGCCGAGCTCAGCATCTTGCTGCATGTCAGCTTAAAAGTATAGTCCCATTATGTTCAGTGGGTTTTACTCCCAAGTAAGTGTGCATAGGACTGCAGTGATCTGCTGGATAGCATTGCCTCTCTTTGCTACTACCCTATATGGCTGGATTTATGGAGTCCAGTGCTGGTACTGGAGAGGGAAGATAATTTAAAATAGAACTATCCTGTATAAAACAGAACAAATGGCCCCCCTAGAAGGCATTTAGGAAGTAGAGGAACAGGCACAAATTATTAACTGCAAGGATATATAAGAAACATACTATTTTTCTTGTAGACTTGCTTTAATTCCTCCAACACTTGTCTTTAATTCCTTCTCTTTACCAGGTATATGATAGAATAGTCCCTGTCCTCACTGAAACAGTTGTATGTGTGAAACTCCAGCATATTCCTAAATATTTATTTATTTACAACTTTAATTTTCTGCTGTTATCCCGCTCTTCCTTTTTTATCTCGCTCTTACTTAAAGGAGTTTAGGGCAGCATCTATGGTTCTGTCTTCCATTTTATCCTAACAATCCCTCTGAGGTAGATTAAGGTGAAAGTGAATGACTGAGCCAAGGTCATAAGAACATAAGAAAGGCCCTGCTGGATCAGACCAAGGCCCATCAAGTCCAGCAGTCTGTTCACACAGTGGCCAACCAGGTGCCTCTAGGAAGCCCACAAACAAGACGACTGCAGCAACATTGTCCTGCCTTTGTTCCACCGCACCCAAAATAATAGGCATGCTCCTCTGATGCTAGAGAGAATAGGTATGCAGCATGACTAATATCCATTCTAACTAACAGCCATGAATACCCCTCTCCTCCATGAATATGTCCACTCCCCTCTTAAAGCCCTCCAAGATGGCAGCCATCACCACATCCTGGGGCAGGGAGTTCCACAATTTAATTATGCGTTGTGTGAAAAAATACTTCCTTTGAATCTCTCACCCTCCAGCTTTAGCAAATGACCCCGTGTTCTAGTATTATGGGAGAGGGAGAAAAACGTCTCCCTGTCCATTCTCTCCAAACCATGCATAATTTTATAGACCTCAATCATGTCTCCCCTCAGCCGCCTTCTTTCCAAGCTAAACAGCCCTAAGCGTCTTAACCGCTCCCCATAGGACAGTTGCTCTAGTCCCCTAATCATTTTGGTTGCTCTTTTCTGCACCTTCTCAAGCTCTGTAATATCCTTTTTTAGGTGTGGTGACCAGAACTGTACACAGTATTCCAAGTGTGGTCTCACCATAGATTTGTACAAGGGCAGTATGATATCAGCAGTTTTATTCTCTATTCCTCGTCTAATTATAGCCAGCATGGAATTTGCCTTTTTTACAGCAGCTGCACACTGGGTTGACATCTTCATTGAGCTATCCACTACCACCCCAAGATCCCTTTCTTGGTCTGTCGCTGCCAGCACAGATCCCATCAGTGTATATGTGAAGTTGGGATTTTTTGTCCCAATATGCATCACTTTACACTTACTCACATTGAATCTCATTTGCCATTTTAATGCCCATACTTCCAGTATGCAGTATGATTCCTACTCTCTGCTTCCTATTTTTCAGCCAGCTCTCAATCCATAAGAGGACTTGTCCTCTTATCCCGTGACTATGAAGTTTGCTTAGCAGTCTCTGGTGGGGGACTTTGTCAAAAGCTTTTCGGAAATCCAAATACACAATATCCACCGGCTCATTCCTGTCTACATGCTTATTGATGCTTTCAAAAAACTCTAATAGGTTAGTGAGACAGGACCTACCCTTACAGAAGCCATGTTGGGTTTTGCCCAGCAGACCTTGCCCTTCTATATGCTAGACAATTCTATCTTTAATAATGCTTTCCACTAATTTACCCAGAACAGACGTTAAGCTAATTGGCCTGTAATTTCCTGGGTCCCCCCTGGAACCTTTTTTATAAATGGGTGTTACATTGGCCATTCTCCAGTCCTCTGGTACAGAAGCTGATCGAAGGGACATATTACATATCTTTGTTAGACGGTCACACACAATGCAATCCTATACAGAAATAATCCAGTCTGAGCCTATTGAAATCAGTTCCTATCTACTTACTTGGGTGGATGAGTGGCAAGGGTGTGCAGGGATTTGAACCCATGCCTCCCCTCTTCTAGTCCAACACTTTACCTGCCTCACCACACAGGCTATATAATTTCCCAGAAGTCTTATATTTTCCCATAAGTGTCTGCACACTGCCTGAAATCATTGTTATAATTCATATGTTGTTATTATTATCATCATGCCAATAAAGGTGACTGAAACTATAATTTATATCCATCTAATACAATGGTTAAGCAAGGAGACTGCAAAGCAATTAAAAAAAATTAGTATTTTTATGACTAGTCTTTTGAAGTAGCTGTGTGCAACGTGTCTTTATGATTTTAAGAATGAGCTGGTCATCTTGGGTTTATTTGCTTATACAGTAGTGATTTGCGATTGTGATGTTAAAATGCTAACTGTGCTGGGAGCTTTGATAACAATGTTGTCCTGTGGCAGCTGTTTTTTCCATATCACGTAACAGATGTGCGGTGTTAATTGCAGTGTTTACTGCTGGGCAGAGCACTTTGCAGAATGAAAAATCAATAAAAGATAATCAAACCTTATTCTCTTGGCATCAGAAAAGACACCATGCATTTAAGGTGATGATTTTAAAAATGTGTTATGTGAGCCCCCTGATTTCTTTACGGTCTTACCTGCCGTGAACTTTATTTTCCTTGCGTGTTCAAATGCAGGCACACATTTTACCTTTATAAAATCTTTAGGAAGCAACAGATAATAAAAACAGCCTCAGTTTCAGAGTTTTTGAGAAAGTTGCCTGCAAACAAAATGTGAATTTTAGCCCTGGAAGGTTGGGTTTAAGGCCTGATTTAAACAGAATGAACACATGAAGTTGCCTTATACTTAATCAGACCCTTGGTCCATCAAAGTCAATACTGTCTACTAGGCCGGCAGCAGCTCTCCAGAGTCTCAGGTAGAGGTCTTTCACATCACCTAGTCTTGAAAAGTCTTGGCAAACAGGTGAGGTACCAGAAGAGTGGAGGTGGGCAGATGTTGTCCCCATCTTCAAGAAGGGGAAAAAGGAGGATCCAGGTAACTACCGACCCATCAGCTTGACTCCTATACCAGGAAAAGTGTTCGAACAAATCACCAAACAGTCAGTCCTTGAGCATTTAGAAAGGATGGATCTGATCACTAAGAGCCAGCATGGGTTTCTCAAGAATAAGTTAGAACCAATAGTTAAAATTAAATCAAAAGAGTTTCCATCTAGACATTAGGAAGAATTTTCTAACAGTTAGAGTGGTTCCTCAGTGGAACAGGCATCCTCGGGAGGTGGTAAGCTCTCCTTCCCTGGAGGATTTTTTTAAGCAGAGGCTGGATGGCCATCTGTCAGCAATGCTGATTCTGTGATCTTAGGCAGATGATGAGAGGGAGGGCATCTTGGCCATCTTCTGGTCACTAGGGGTGTGTGGGGGGGAGGTAGTTGTGAATTTCCTCCATTGTGCAGGGGGTTGGACTTGATGGCCCTGGTGGTCCCTTCCAACTCTGATTCTGATTCTATGATTCTAGTCCCTTTAACTGGAGATGCCAGGGGTTGAATCTGGGACCTTCTGCATGCCAAGCAGATGTTCTACCACTAAGCCACAGCCCCTCCTCCTGAATGTAGGCCATGTAGAAAGTCCAATCTGTTTGCACCTCCTGTATGCATGCATTTACCACCCACAGCAACCAACTCTTGTGCTAATGTTAACACATTAGCAATCAGGAGCCCAAGTGGGTGCATTGCTGGCACCCCAACCTGCCGCTCAAGTGAGCATGCAGAAAGAACATTTAGTCTTTTAGTGGTTACATCTTTTCATCTACTTGTTTACATTTTTCCAGGTTAATTTTAATATTTACTAATTTTAATATATCTGATTTTATATCATGTCATAGTTGCTATTTTATTCAATGATCCCTCAAAGATTTATTTACTTATTTAGAAAACAGATATGCTGCCAGTACAGAGAGCTGCTCAGAGCATTTCACAAAGTAAAATAATGCACTAAAATCAGGAAACAGAATAAAAAACTATAATACAAATTAAACATAAACACCTAGCCATAAAATACTTACCTAAAATGATTTTAAAAAACACATGTGGAAAAGTGGGGAATAAAACCCAGTTCTCCAGATTAGAGTCCACTGCTCTTAACCACTACACCATCCTGGAAGAAGACCAGGAACTACTTCTCTGTCAATCACTTTGCCTAAGAAAAAGCAGATTACAGACAGGGCGATAATTGGCTACATTGTTTCTCTGTAGGCATGGGGTTTTTCAGTAGCAGATGGATAACCACCGCTTTGAGTGGTCGAGGGACGGTGCCCAGGAGCTTGTCAACATACATCATGGAAACTGGGCCAAAGTGGTCCATAAATAGAACAGGCAATATATTAGGCAGTTCTTCCGGTCGACCTGTGTTATAGTGAACATCTAAATCCAAGCATATTCTTGATATTTTATCAACAAAAAACTTTGCAAAAGTATCATAACTATTTGTCTGGTCCTGATACAATGAAGGCTCAGTTTTTGAAGTCAGCCCATACCGTGTTACCTTAAACAATTGGGATGGTTGTGAACTAGCTGATGCAATAGTAGCAGAGAAGTAACATTTCTTAACTGCCGTCACCGCTACTTTGTAGGTCTTACAATGAAACTTTATAACACAATCTTTCAGATTTAGAAAGAGTTCATTTGAGTGCTGCCACCAGCCAGACTTCTTGCCCCCCATTTCACCCTCTCAGTGATGACTTACTTACTTACAGGGTTTGTGTGAGTGCATGTGTAAGGAATTGCTATGCTGTCATCTCCCTGCCTACTGTCCTGCTAACTCAGCCAGGTGTTTGATATCTGTCCATGGGTGAGCAGCTAGTATTTGATGAGAAACTTATTCACAGTGTGAGATCTTTAAAAGGGAAAAAAGATCTTTAACTACAAAGCTGTCAACTCAGAGCACAGAGGCATGGGAATATATATCCGAACCATGCTACAGGTGTGACAGAGCCTAGGAAATGAACCAAAAAGACAAAGTACTAAGCTACTGGCCACTGATTTACCTTGGCATATCTCCGCGAGGAATGGGCACTAGACAGCTAGATGGTCAATGTAGACTTCCATCAGTGTCTGCTCTGGGCACTTGGTGCAGCATGAGTTGGCTGTTTAACCCTTTGTCTCCCATCTGGGAGAGATTCTGTTTAACCAATCCTGTACGGGGGGGGGGGGGGGGCTACATCCCCAGTTCTGCCAAACCTGCATCTAACCAGTCATATCATGTTGCACACGGCTGGGTTTTTTTTTTTTTTTTTGGTCTCCAGTTCAGGGTATTAAAAGTGAGGCAGATGATCCTCTACTCTTCCGCTCATGGATAACCATAAAGGATGTGATTCCTTTCCTGAGCATTGCCTGGTTCTCATATAAAAATGTGATTTCTCCTGTATAAAACAGGTTTCTGTGTTAGTTAGGGCATCTCATATTCCCCTTTCAAACAGTGTCATCTTTAACTAGCCCATTTATTTATTTATTTATTTATTTGATTGATTGATTGATTGATTGATTGATTGATTGATAGTCCACCTTTCTCAGTGAGACTCCAAGGTGAATTACACAGTCTAAATCAATACAATCAATGCAATGGGGTGTCCAATAAACAATGCAATAGGATTTAAATTGCAGAAATCTGGAACCAAGGAGAAATCTGAATGGAGCAGAAACACATCAGAAGCATTAACGTGGCCCATAAAATGGTGCAAAATCACACAGTAGGATCCTACTTACAGTAACAGAGAAAAGGGTCCATAATAGATGAGTTATCCAAGAAGACCTGGAGTTGGTCCAGTACTACACTTTTCCCAGAAAGGTGAGGTTACAGCTTGGTGATAATTGGGCCACATCGTTTTCTGTAGGGATTGTGTTTGAGTGACCTGAATTAGGTGCCCTGAGTTAGTTATGGATTTATTATAATAGACACTGAAGCTCATTGATGTGGTCCTTACAGCCAGGATGGGCAAGGATCTGGGGCACAAGTAGTGGCCCCTTACAGATTCTAGGATCTTGTCAACATCCATCATGGAAAGTGGGTCATAATAGTCCATAAATAGAACATAATAACATACAAACATAAGAAAGGCCCTGCTGGATCAGACCAAGGCCCATCAAGTCCAGCAGTCTGCTCACACAGTGGCCAACCAGGTGCCTCTAGGAAGCCACTAACAAGACAACTGCAGCAGCACCATCCTGCCTGTGTTCCACCGCACCCAAAATAATAGGCATGCTCCTCTGATACTAGAGAGAACAGATATGCAGCATGACCAGCATCCATTCCAACTAATAGCTATGAATACCCCTCTTCTCCATGAACATGTCCACTCCCCTCTTAAAGCCCTCCAAGCTGGCAGCCATCACCACATCCTGGGGCAGGGAGTTCCACAGTTTAACTATGCGTTGTGTGAAAAAATACTTCCTTTTATCTGTTTTGAATCTCTCACCAGGCAATATATTTACATTTTACATCTAAGCAAAGAGTACCTAATCCAGACAAGTTTGATTCTAAAACTGAGAAAACAGCATCAATATTTAAATAAGTTTTGAACTAAAGGTAGGTATTTAACCCTTCTCAGACTTTCCTTTTATTAATGGTAAACTACTCGAATCACAGTAGGCACTCACTTCTCAGTGTGTGTAACAATATGCTTACTACGTTTATATTTCTTCCTCCTAATTATTTATAAGTAAGATTTATATACTTCATTGGTACCTTGCCTTTCTCCCCAACCGGGACCGAAAGCAGTTTACATAATTCTCCTCTCCTCCATTTTACCACCCCAACAACTAGGGTTGCCAACCTCCAGGTGGGGCCTGGAAATCTCCCACTTTTACAACTGATGTCCACACTACAGAAATCAGTCCCCCTGGAGAAAGTGGCTGCTTTGGAAGGTGGACTCGACAGCATTGCCCCATGCTGAGGTCCCTCCACTCCCCAAGCCCTGTACTCTCCAGGCTCCACACCCAAAACCTCCAGGTCATTCCCAACCCAGTGCTGGCAACCCTAACAACAACCTTGTAGGTTAGGATGAAAGCATGTGACTGGCCCAAGGTCACCATGGCAGATTGTGGATTAGAATCTGGACCTCTCAGATCCTTGTCCAGCTCTCTAACCACTACAACACTCTGGCTCTCAAGATGCAAATTATGTGCAATAAATGATGGTACTTGGTATAACCAGAACTTTTGTTAAGTAATTATTGATAACTGGAAAATTAAGTCTGCTGAGCAGCATTGCACATATATGATGACAAGAACAATGTTTTAGTTTTCCATAAGGGAAGAGCCATATAGATAAGAGCAGTTTTTTAAAGTTGCTTTTTCATTATGTGCTAAATGTTCAGAAGTAATGCACTGGAGACTAAAAGGGATTCTTAACATTTCTTTTGAATATACCCGTAGTATCTTAAACAAGCACTTTTAAAAAGTTAACAGATTTATGCTTTGAATAAGCTATTGAACATGCCCAGATTTTTAAAATGAGTGCTACTTTAGTCTTGGCAGAGCACCGACATGAAGCAGGAAACTGTATATGTACACAGACAACATCATATCTAATTGGCCACCTGTTATGGCAGCTGCTAGTGTTGTGCACTCAAATATTCATGTAAATCCTACTGAAACGTGCTTGAGTGTGTTTTGGTGGAATATGGCTTCCACAGTAGTTTTTGCCCATCTTTTAAAAATGATAATAAATCTTTGTTTCCTCAGGAGACGTATTAGTGTACTCTTTTCTCTAAAAGCTTTCTCTCCACACCCATATTAGTCAACCAGGATCTGAAACCATGGTCTGTTAACTTTAGTTAGTCTTAACTATGGATTCATATGATGTACAAATGTGGACATCTGGTGCCACTCAAGTCACAATACAGGCAGGGATACCAGTCAGGTCTCCGTAAGACACGCAAGGGAAAACGAGAAGGCAATGAAACCAGAATTTGTTGAAGCAAACTAGAACCTGTGTGATTGTCTGTGAGCTGAATCCTGATTTCACAAACTAACCACGGTTAAAATAAGCCATGTTTCTGCATTATGCCTAAACTGAGACAGTGAGTGGAAAACAGTGTTCCACTTTGCTGTCTCAAATTTGGGAGGGTATGTATGTTCCTACGAAAAACCTTGACCCGTGGTTTCAAGACAAAGGCTGCTTAGGTAGTACAGAAGGACAATCTTCATTTAAAACTATCTCTGCTGTTGCTGTTGGATTTAGCTCCTGGTTTCACCAGAGTAGATCATGTCATACTATTGAGATGGCTGGAGCTGTATGTAGGATTCAATGGGACAGTGTAGAAGTGATTGTAATGGGAGTTGAAACTGTGGGATTTGGTATAGGGAGTTCCACAAGGGTTGGTTCCACAAAGGTTGTGTTATGCCCCTTAATGAGATTGTCTGGACCACTGAAGTGGAGTGAACTCAATATTCTGATGGCACCGAGCTTTCCATTGTATTGAACAAGCCATCAGATGCTGCCGTCTCTGTTCTGGGCCCATTCATGTACTCCATGGGCAAGTGTCTGACAGAGAGCAAGTGGAAACTGAATTCAGACAAAAGGAGGGGGGATGTCGCTACCTTGGAGAGTTTCACTACCAACTAGCAATGTACATCTCTCCTTAAAGGACTGTGTAAAGTATTTAGGGGTCTTACTGGGCCCATTTATAAAAAAAGGTTCCAGGGGGGACCCAGGAAATTACAGGCTAGTTAGTTTAACGTCTGTTCCGGGTAAATTAGTGGAAAGCATTATTAAAGATAGAATTGTCTAGCATATAGAAGGGCAAGGTCTGCTGGGCAAAACCCAACATGAGTTCTGTAAAGGTAGGTCCTGTCTCACTAACCTATTAGAGTTTTTTGAAAGCGTCAGTAAGCACGTGGACAGGAATGAGCCGGTGGATATTGTGTATTTGGATTTCCAAAAAGCTTTTGACAAAGTCCCCCACCAGAATCTGCTAAGCAAACTTCATAGTCACGGGATAAGAGGACAAGTCCTCTTATGGATTGAGAGCTGGCTGAAAAATAGGAAGCAGAGAGTAGGAATCAATGGTCAGTTCTCCCAATGGCGGGATGTGAGCAGTGGGGTGCCTCAGGGATCTGTTTTGGGACCGGTGCTTTTCAATCTGTTCATCAATGACCTGGAGTTGGGGTTAAACAGTGAAGTAGCCAAGTTTGCAGATAATCTGCAAATTTTTAGGGTGGTTAAAACAAAATCGGACTGTGAAGAGCTCCAGAAGGATCTCTGCATACTGGAAGAATGGGCATTAAAATGGCAAATGAGATTCAATGTGAGTAAGTGTAAAGTGATGCATATTGGGACAAAAAATCCCAACTTCACATATACACTGATGGGATCTGTGCTGGCAGCGACAGACCAAGAAAGGGATCTTGGAGTGGTAGTGGATAGCTCAATGAAGATGTCAACCCAGTGTGCGGCTGCTGTAAAAAAAGGCAAATTCCATGCTGGCTATAATTAGACGAGGAATAGAGAATAAAACTGCTGATATCATACTGCCCTTGTACAAATCTATGGTGAGACCACACTTGGAATACTGTGTACAGTTCTGGTCACCACACCTAAAAAAAGGATATTACAGAGCTTGAGAAGGTGCAGAAAAGAGCAACCAAAATGATTAGGGGACTAGAGCAACTGTCCTATGGGGAGCGGTTAAGACGCTTAGGGCTGTTATCTTGGAAAGAAGGCGGCTGAGGGGAGACATGATTGAGGTCTATAAAATTATGCATGGTTTGGAGAGAGTGGACAGGGAGACGTTTTTCTCCCTCTCCCATAATACTAGAACACGGGGTCATCTGCTAAAGCTGGAGGGTGAGAGATTCAAAACAGATAAAAGGAAGTATTTTTTCACACAACGCATAGTTAAATTGTGGAACTCCCTGCCCCAGGATGTGGTGATGGCTGCCATCTTGGAGGGCTTTAAGAGGGGAGTGGACATATTCATGGAGGAGAGGGGTATTCATGGCTGTTAGTTAGAATGGATAGTAGTCATGCTGCATACCTATTCTCTCTAGTATCAGAGGAGCAAGCCTATTATTTTGGGTGCGGTGGAACACAGGCAGGATGGTGCTGCTGCACTCGTCTGGTTAGTGGCTTCCTAGAGGCACCTGGTTGGCCGCAGTGTGAGCAGACTGCTGGACCTGATGGGCCTTTGTCTGATCCAGCAGGGCCTTTCTTATGTTCAGATCTACTGAAGGAGCAGGTGAACTTGATAGCAAGGAGTGAATTTTATCACTTGCATATGGCATGGAAACTTGCTCCTTATCTGCAAATAAAGATCCTTGATCCATGCTATAGTAACCTCAAGACTTGATTCATGTAATGTGCTCTGTGTGGGGTTGCCCTCAAAAATTAATTGGAAATACCAACTGGTGCAGAAAGCAGTTTACTAAGTGGAGCTGGCCATAGGTAGCATATTAAGCTTATTCTGAGTTCCCTTTACAGATTAGACGTTTGTTTCCAGATCCAATTCAGTGTGTAGATGCTTACATTTATAGCCCTTCATGATCCACGTGACCTGAGGATTGCCTCTCCCTATATGCACCCATGCAGTGACCTTTTCTTCCCAACAATATCTTCCCCTCCTCTTTGGAACATCCTACCAGGAAAGTTTCCACCCTGACCTTCTGGAAGGGCTGTAAAACCAAATTATGTAGGAAACAAACCAATAGCCAGTGAGGAGACTTTAGAATGTGCGTAATATTCTCAGATGGTTAGCCTCTGATAATAGGCAGGCTGCTGTGTTTTGCACCACCTGAAATTTCCAAATCCTTTTCAAGGGCAGCCCCACATTCAGTGTGTAAATATTACTGGGTACCAAGGTTACTGTAACGTGGATCAGCATGGCCAACTCCTGCGTTTTCAGAAAAGGAACCAACTTCTGAGGTGTGTTTTTGCTTCCATATTCGCCTGGTTATCCAACAGGAGATCAGGAATCCAGCAAGACTCCTCAGGTCTTCATAGAGTCTTTCAGAAAAAAAATTATTCTCTCTAGTATGAAGTGAAATTCCACCTAAAGCAGAAATCTTCCTAACCAGCATTACTTCCAGCTTGATTCCATTTCAGCTTATTCTCCCTCAGCCACTTGACAGCTGCATTCTGGCACTAGTCCAGAACAGACAGTAGCATCTGAAGGCTTATCTAATATGTTGCTGATGTCAAGCTTCTGTTGTGTGTGTGTGTGTGTGTATCATGAAAGAGGGAAATTAACACATCATATTAGGACTTGGGAACAACATTTACATTGATTCCCATCTGTTCATTTTGTACATAAACAGATTTTCACAAAAACATGGAGTGTTCTGCTGGGCTGATGCTGTTCACCCTTCTTCTGTGCCAAGGCAGGCAGCTTGAGAGTTATACCTGGGAACATGGCACTTTATAGGGCACAGAAGGTGCAAGTGTCATAAGTGTCTTCATTGCTTTCTATTCCAGGGGATGGCAATTAAAGGCTGCTTGGAATTACGTGCTGCTAAAGAAAGATGGAGCAAAATAAGGTGGACTTGAATCTGCCCACCGAAATAGTTCACTACAATCCTAAGAACTCTTTCCTGGGAGTAAGCCCCGTTGAATAGACCCGAATGGGAATCTAAGAACATAAGAAAGGCCCTGCTGGATAAGACCAAGGCCCATCAAGTCTAGCAGTCTGTTCACACAGTGGCCAACCAGGTGCCTCTAGGAAGCCACAAACAAAATGACTGCAACCAGGTGCCTCTAGGAAGCCACAAATAATCTGAGTAGACCTGTTCAGGAGCTTGCTTTGTCACTTGAACAAAGCTCACTTGTGAATATATTTGGTATCACAGAGATAAAATGAATCTTGCCACAATGTGTTCATTTCTATCCACACCAGTCTTCTACGGTAAACACACTTAATCCCATGCAAACAAAGCAAATACTTTATCGTTTATAATGAAAACATGGAGGGAAGGCGGCATGGAAGGAAAGCAAATATTGTATAGTTTATATTGAAAACACGGATGGAAAGTATATCCCGGTCTCGTCAGATCTTGGAAGCTAAGCAGGGTCAGTACTTGGAAGGGAAACCGCCAAGGAAGACTCTACAGAGGAAGGCAATGGTCCCCGGCTCTAGGGTTGCCAACCTCCAGGTAGTGGCAGGAGATCTCCTGCTATTACAACTGATCTCCAGCCGATAGAGATCAGTTCAACTGGAGAAAATGGCCACTTTGGCAACTGGACTCTATGGCATTGAAGTCCCTCCCCTCCTCGCCCCGCCCTCCTTAGGCTCTGCACCCCAAAATCTCCCGCCGGTGGCGAAGAAGGACCTGGCAACCCTATAAACCACCTATGCTTCTGACTTCCCTTGAAAGCCCTTTCCTGGGGTCACCATCAGTCAGCTGCAACTTGACAGCACTTTACACACACAATGAAAACACATTCCAGTTTAGTTGTGAAGCTGTACTTCTAACTACAGTACAAAAAGAGAGCAACTATATGCTCCCATATCTCTGTTCCAGACAACATATGTTTGACTTAACTTGAAGTTATTTTATAAAGAGAACATTTTGGCAAGAAAGGATAAGAAACTGTTGATGTCACGTTTTGAAATTGTTCATGACTGTTTGGAAGTAAATTTGGAGCTCTGTTTAGGTTTTGTGCATGCAGTGTTATACATAGATGAAAAATTCGAAATTCAAAACGCCTTAATAAGGCAGGCACATTTGGCCTTTGCACATCAATTTTAATTAAGCCTTCTCCTACTTTGGTTTATGCTGGAGGGAAATTGATGACAGCACTGTAACCCTTCAAGGGAAATTAATGATCCTTGCTGATTCTCTCCATCCCTGTGTCCCCTCCATAACCCTACCCTCTCATATCTTGCCATGGTTGGAGTGCCAGTGGTTGCACAAACATGATGTTTCACTCCCTAAAGCAGACTGTGAGCATTTGAAAAGTGTACCAGCTGTTTTGGGTCACTTACAGCTTAAGCACCTCTGTTCCTTCTGAATGATTTATTCATCTTGTGCCTCATTGATTTGCCAAAGTTTTACAGGCGCTAATCGTGTGAAGAAAGCATTCTGCTTTATCAGCTTAAGGCAAAGGGGATTATTAAGGTGCTGGTTTTGACCTTTAAAGCCTTACACGGTCTGGGAACCTTGTATCTTCGGGACTGCCTCTCCTGATATACCCCCAAAGGACATTATGATCATCTAATGAGAACTTAGTGGTCCTAAGAGTGTGCTGCTGTCCTTGATGAGAGCCAGGGCTTTTCGGCCCTGGCTCTGGCCTGGTGGAATGCTCTGCCTGGTAACATCAGGGCCCTGAGGGACCTTAAGGAGTTCCACAGGGCCTATAAGACAGAGCTATTCCACCAGACCTACAACTGAGAACAGCTGCGGGTATCATCTTTACTGACCTCCCTACCCTTCCCCCCTTCTTATATGCATAACATCTTGAACTTGAAGGGGTGACCTCCTGTATGGCTCTCACAGTAGAATTGTATTTTGAGCACCATCTTGTTGTTTGGGGCAAGGGGGTTAGGTATTTTATTGTTGATTTTATTGTACCAATTATTATTGTATTATTTTAAATGATGTTACCCACCCTGAGCCGGCTTGCTGGGGAGGGCAGGTTACACAATCAAAATAAATAAATAAATATCAGTTGCAAGAAAGGGTAATTAGTTCATTTGGGGGCTGACATTGGAGTCTCCACTGTCAGTGGGAAAGCATGGCATTCAACCATTCAAAATTCCTATTCTTAGATGGGATGGGTGCAGGAAGAATAACGAGTGTTTTGAATGAGTATGATAGTGCATCGTAGAGTGATATGTTTGTACCTATATGTAAGGGAAATATGTGTAATGAAATATTTATCTATTTTAGAAAATTTATACCCCACCATTCCCCCCCTGTCAGGGCCACCAAGGCAGCTGACAAATTAAAATGATACATAATAAAATCCCATCAGAAAAACCATTAAAACCAACCAAAACACATCATTAAAACAATTAAAACCAAAACTAAAGTACACACAAAACCATAAAAACAACAATTAAAACATTGAGTAAAAAGGCAGGATCACTGAGGGAATACCAAACCAAACCAAAAGTCGGTTCTTGTAGGTTATCCAGGCTGTGTGACCGTGGTCTTGGTATTGTCTTTCCTGACGTTTCGCCAGCAGCTGTGGCAGGCATCTTCAGAGGAGTAACACTGAAGGACAGTGTCTCAGTGTCAAGTGTGTAGGAAGAGTAATATATAGTCAGAAGGGGGTTGGGTTTGAGCTGAGTCAGAACCCCCTTCTGACTATATATTACTCTTCCTACACACTTGACACTGAGAGACACTGTCCTTCAGTGTTACTCCTCTGAAGATGCCTGCCACAGCTGCTGGTGAAACGTCAGGAAAGAAAATACCAAGACCATGGTCACACAGCCCGGATAACCTACAAGAACCGATGAACTCTGACTGTGAAAGCCTTCGACAATATTTCAAACCAAAAGTCTTCACCTACTGGCAGAAGTTGGCAACAAAAGGGGACAGATGAGTCTCCCTTGAAGAGAATTCCAGAGTTCTGGTGCTATGACTGAGAAGGCCCTCTGCTGGGTTGCCACCCTCCTAATCTCAGAAGGCAGGAGTACCCAAAACAGGGCCTCAGAAGATGACTGTATTGGTCAGGTAGGTTCATAGGGAAGTAGGTAGTCTTTCAGGTATGTTGGTTCCAAACCATATAGGGTCAACACCAGCACCTTGAATTGATCCTGGAAGCAGTTTGGGAGCTGGTGTACATGGGCCGAGTGATATGGTCACTTTGACCCACTGCAGTCAATATCCTGGCTGTAGCTTTCTGGATGAATTGAAGTTTCTGAATACTTTTCAAATTTCCAAGGATCCTGTCTACAACCGCAGACTTGATAAACTAAAATACAATATCCCAAAGTGCTAGACTGTATTCTGTCACCATCTGACCCTGTCACTTGTAATGTAGAGTCCAGGTTGGAATGGACGTGGAAATTTTATGTACTAGTTGCGGAGCCAAACAGTCATAGTGGGCCACTAAGCAGTCCACCTCTTCCTGCAGGCCAGATTCCAACAGGCCTCTGACCATCCAAAACAGTTCTGCTGGCCTGCACTGTGCGGATGTAATGATGGCAGAAAAGTATTGCTTCTTTGCTACAATCACCACCATGGAACACTTTTTAATCAGATTTGTTTTATCAGATTCATCCCGAATCTTCCTCCATTGTCTCTCTTGTTTTATCAGATTTGTTCCGAATCTTCCTCCATTGTCTCTCTAGCAGTAGTAGAAGAGTTGGTTTGTATATGCCGACTTTCTCTACCACTTAAGTAAGAACCAAACCGGCTTACAATCACCTTCCCTTCCCCTTCCCATAATACTACCCTGTGAGGTAGGTGGGGCTGAGAGAGCTCTAAGAACTGTGACTAGCCCAAGGTCACCCAGCTGGCTTCATATGTAAGAGTAAGGAAACCAACCCGGTTCACCAGATTAGCATCCGCCACTCGTGAAGGAGTGGGGAATCAAACCCTGTTCTCCAGATCAGAGCCCACCACTCCAAACCACTGCTCTTAACCACTACACCACACAGTCTCTCTTGTCTTTCCATAGTCAGCAGCCCCTCAGTAAACCAAGGGGCTACCTGGGCCTGGGCTCTAACACTTGAGAGAGGGTGCCTGGAAGTGATCAAGTCAACTGCCTGGGTCATTTCCTCATTCCAGAGATCAAGTAGGGCATCAACAGAAGTATCAGCCATATCGGCAGGAAAATCCCCTAAGGCCATTTGGAGCCATCTGGTCCCGGGGTGGGGGGAGATCATTGGTATCCCTATAAGTCTAAACCCAAGCAAATAGTGATCTTTCCATGACAAAGGAACCATAATCAGTTCCTCCACTATCAGATCACACTCCTCCTATCCAGAACAAAATACCAGATCAAGAGCACAATGTGTAGGACTTAGTTATTTCCTGAGTGAAGTACATGGTTGTCATGAAGCCTGTGGTATCCTGAGCCACTCCTGACAAGGCTGCCTTGGCAAGTATATTGAAGCCCCCCAGGAAAACCAGTCTAGGGTCTAGAACATCACCCTTGAGACCACCTCTGTCAGCTCAGTCAGGGAAACTGTTATGCAGTGAGGTGGGTGGTACACCCTACAGAATCCTAGTCCCATCTCTCAATCCCAACATTAGCCTCAAACCCAGAAGTGTCCTGGATGTGGCGCCATGCTGGAGGGGTGGAGTTCTTACAGACTACAGCAACACCTCCTCCATGCCTAACAGACCTGTTCTGATGTATTACTGAGTACCTCAGAGGACACAGTTGGGAGAGGTTAACCCTTCCCTCCTCTCAGTGATACATGCCAGGTCAGTCCTCTCATCCATAATTAAATCTTTGATGGTTATGGTTTTTCTTGTGTCCGACCTGGCATTTAGCAACAGGATTTTATAGCCTGGCAGGTTGTTGATATGGTTATCAACATCACTTCAGATGGAAAAAGAGCCAGAAAGGGAGAGCACGTAGGTGTCTATTGTCCCTTCCTCATTACCTGGCCTGCTTTTCTCCCACCACCATATGTCCCCCTGCCCCACACACCATGAATCATGGCACCATCTCTCACCCCATTCCATCCCCACCCTAAGCACATCTCTCCCACCAGCAGGCAAAGAAGCCAATCGACCAAAAGACACATCCACAGCTAATAGTCACTATTCAAAAATCCAGACCCACTTTTTACCTGGTTCTTAGAAAACATAGAACAGACACAAATCCAGACCCACCTGTCACCTGGATCTGAGTAGAAACACACACACACACACCAGGTCTCAACTGGTAAAAAAAAAACAATCAAAGTGGCACAGCCTCTCCTTCCTTCCTCCCAGAACAACAACCCATAGATTCCAGTCTTTTCTCCCAATAGCTCTCCCTGCCTCAGTACAGCAGATGCAGAAGCGGCATTACTTTCCTACCACTTCTTCATGTCTCCAGACAGCTGAGCAACAGGCATGAGACCAAGAGTGCCCTTCAGCTCATGCCTTCCGGCACCAGCGGTGGGAACATAAGAACATAAGAAAGGCCCTGCTGGATCAGACCAAGGCCCATCAAGTCCAGCAGTCTGTTCACACAGTGGCCAACCAGGTGCCTCTAAGGAAGCCCACAAACAACACAACTGCAGCAGCACCATCCTGCCTGTGTTCCACAGCACCTAATATAATAGGCATACTCCTCTGATACTAGAAAGAATAGGTATGCAGCATGACTAGTATCCATTTTAACTAATAGCCATGAATACCCCTTTCCTCCATGAATATGTCCACTCCCCTCTAGATTGCTGTACCTGCAAGGAAAGAGGCAGGAATGGTTGAAGAGTAGCAGCTGTCCACACTCTGCTTAACAAATTCAGAGGCTTTTCCCTGCTTCTATCCATTCCCTTCTCCCACTAATACATGGACAGCTTTCAGCAAGAGTACTGTAAAATAAGGCTTCTTGCATTAGAGGAAACCACCTCCATTAGTACAATGGAGTCATAGAAGCCTACCGTTTGCATCATTTGTATTGGCAAATCCCATCAGTATTTGAACTCGAGATGATTCAAGAGCTACTATGGTTGCAAAATAAATGTAGCATCTAAACACATATATCATGGGGGAGTTATCCAAATGGAGTATATATACAAAGAGTAAATGAATTTATGGAGCCTATCCAATATCCAGGAGAAGGCTTGAAGGCACTTAGTATTAAGATTAATACTAGCAGAATAATAAATGCAAATAACTCACTATATTTCTTGTAGACCACCCATTGTCAAGCAATTCATGATTGTAAGAGAAGTTAGCAAAGCACATAATGTGTCTGACTCTTTGAAAAAATGAGGTCATTTTATGACCATTGATAACACTGTGGCTAATTTATGACAAATCTCATGCTTCACAGCATAAGATGTTCATTTTCAGTGATTGCAAGAATGAGAAAAGAAAAGGGACCTTCCTGATATAATTACTTTTTTCAGTTGAATAGATACATTGTCAAGGCAGGTAACTTTGACTTCTGGAACAGGCAAGATAGAGAAATGGTTAGGAACGCTGTTAAAAAATTAGTTGATGTAAAAATAATGTTCACAGTTTTTAGATGAATTTTAGGAGCCTGCCTTCCCAGACACTTGGAATTTGCAAAATTAGGTTATAAGGAGACATTCATGTAATAGTGTAAATGTAAAATAAGTTTATTGATGGCAGCTGTATCAGATTTCACTGACTTTACTGCAGGTAATTTATAATAATAATTAGAGATCCTTGTCCATTTCATAAGAGAGCCAGAAAAAAGGATTAATTAAGAGGATGTCTGCCGAACATCTGAAAATTAATCTGGCTCTTTCTGTTCAGTTATGAATTGGTGTGCCTTCACACCAACTGCATGATAAAATTGTTGGGTATACGATGGAACCTAGACATACTAGTATTTACTGTTTCCTCCCTAGCATTTTTGAGTAATATTGTTTTTATGGGTTAACTTATTTCACCCTTTTTAAAGGCTTTTACCTGAGCTTTATTGTATGTTGTATTATGTTGTGAGCAACATTTGGAGGCCTTAGCTGGTAGATACATAACAGAGAAGTTAACTAAAAAATAATATTGTGTTGTCATGTCTTGTGGAATAGAAGACAAAATGAAGGTGGTTAAAATCCTGTGGGCATACAGAAGATAAAAGTCCTTGCTACGTCCTTGTATAGGTCATATACCCAGAACTCTAATTTGTGCCTGGAAGTGGGTGCAAATCTGGAGAATAAAGACATCCTGTTTGTTATTGTGCACTTGTGTCAGTGAGTAAATAATGTACCAGCGAGGTGTAGTGCCAGTGCGGTGTAGTGGTTAAGAGCGGGGGACCCTAATCTGGAGAACCAGGTTTGATTCCCTGCTCCTCCACATGAAGTCAGCTGGGTGACCTTGGGCTAGTCGCAGTTCCCTTAGAGCTGTCTCAGCTTTACCTACCTCACAAGGCGTCTGTTGTGGGGAGAGGAAGGGAAGGAGATTGTAAGCTGATTTGATTCGCCTTTTTAAAAAAAAAAAGGTAGAGAAAATCTGGTTATAAAACCAACTCTTCTTCTTCTTCTTCTTCTTCTTCTTCTTCTTCTTCTTCTTCTTCTTCTTCTTCTTCTTCTACCATCTGGAAGTATCTGGAAGTTACAGAAACATAACCTTGAGCATTATAAAGCTATACATAGTTTTCAAGGTTCATAAGGACCGCAGCTTTAAAATTCATGAAAACCAAAAGCTGACTCTTCAGCGCTCACCTGTTTACAGTAGGTAACCATTAGGGCTGTTGAATTTAAAAAAATTCGGTATAGTTCGGATTCGGCCGAATTCAGCCCGTTTTGATTCGGGATATGCCGAAGTCCGAACTCCCCCACTTCGGATCCGTTCAATTCGGCGGGAATTCAAAGTTCGGGAAAAAAAAATTCGGCCGAATAAAGCCATTAAAAACACAATCGTGCCTTTCTGCGGCTCTGGGGGGGCATTTTTGGGTTTAGAGGTCCCAAACTTTCAGCAGAGCTTCAAAGGACGTTTATTGAAAGACTCCCCAAGTTTTGTAAAGATTGGGCCAGGGGGGGCTGAGATATGGGCCCTGAAAGGGTCCCCCCCACCCTTAATGTGCATCTCTCAGCAGAGCTTGCCGCCCACGCACAAAGCTCCCAGCCCCGACAACAGCTGACAAGTTTGCAAAGCAACTGCAAAACAACTGCAAAACAACACAACCTTGTAAAACAACACCTTTGCAACACACAACTGAAACCTCCCCCCTCAAACCAGGGAGCGAGAGACTCGAGGGGGAACACACACCCCAGGCAGAACCGACGAAAGCCCCCTTTGGCTTCCCCCCCACCCACAGAAACTGCTCCCTCCCCACACACACACAGACTCTGCTTTCCCACACACACACACACATACACAGGAGAAAAATTATAGATTAAAGCCCCCAAAGGGGTCTTACTGTGGCTGTCTTCTGTTCCATCAGGAGGGGCTGGGGAGGACTTGTAATCCAAGATTATTCCAATTAGGCACGGGACGTTTTGCTCTGGAGTGGAGATGCACACAGGATCAACTGATCCATTCATCCCAATAGGGAAAAGGGGAAAGGGGAAAGCCCATATCTCGGGACCCCCTGACCCAATGTTCACAAAACTTGGGTGGTCTCTTAAGAACACTGGTCTGAAACTCCGCTCAAATTTTGGGATCTGCACCCCCAAAAATGCGCCCCCTGCAGCCATGGAAAGAGAAAAGGGGGGAGGCGATATTTCTGCCCCCACTGAACCCATCTTTACAAAACTTGGGTAGTATCTTAAGAATAAGTGTCTGAAGCTATGCTGAAAGTTTGGGGGCTATATCCCCAAAAAAGCGCCCCCTGCAGCCACATAAATGGAAAAAGGGGGGAGGGGAAAGGGGGAGAGCCCATATCTCGAGACCCCATGACCCAATGTTTACAAAACTTGGGGGGTATCTTAAGAAGCTTCATCTGAAGCTCCAGTGAAAGTTTGGGGTCTGTACCCCAAAAAACGCACCCCCTGCAGCCATGGAAAGAAAAAGGGGGGAGCCCATATCTCGGGACCCCCTGACCCAATGTTTACAAAACTTGGGGGGTATCTTAAGAAGCTTCATCTGAAGCTCCACTGAAAGTTTTGTGTCCATACCCCAAAAAATACGCCCCCTGCAGCCACAGAAAGGAGCGAATGTGCACAAGCACCCCCCCCACACACACGAGGATTTCGCTCTCTCTCTCTCTCTCTCCCTGGCCGGGCCGCACATCAGCTGATTCCACCAGTACTCAATCCTGACTGATTGGCCAGAAGAAGACCCAGCTTGGCCACCGATTGGCTGGGGGAGGAGAATGCTGCTTACTGATGGTTATGCTGCTTACTGACGGCCGAATTTGCTGAATTTATTCGCGAACTCCCGAACTCGCTGAATTCGGGCCCCCCCCCCCCCCGGTTGCCCTCCAGTTTTGAGTTCGAATCAGGGGAAATTCGGCTGATTTTCAGTTCGGGCCGAACCGAATCAACAGCCCTAGTAACCATATCTCTTTCTGGTCACAAAGAGGGAGAAAGAGAATGATGGCAAAATGGATGGTAGATAAATTCCATACTTTGATGTACATATGTATTGAATGGGATATGTATTGAATGGGAGGCTTTTAGCCTGGTACTTACTAGGTTCAGAGAAAATGATATGCAGATTGTTAATTAGAGTTGACTAAAATATTCCCTCTGGCTGATATTTCTACTGTGGCCCTCTGTGCTGAATATGTTTCCTGCTTGCGTATATAATTAGCAATTAACATGGTTAAGTGATGGAAGCTACCTTTCCATTTTTATTATACCTAAACATGCTGTATTTGTACGCATGAAAGGTTTAATGTTAACAGATCTATCCTGTAAACTCTGCATGGGTTTTTACATTCTGTTTAGAAAATGTATTGTTGAATATTTCTCTTTGGCAAGAAAAGCATATTGTCCACAGACCATCTCGTGGTCAAAGGTAGGTACTGGTGGAGGGGGTTCTACCTTATTGTGGTTTCCAACTCACTTCCCATGAGGACTCTGTGGGATTCTATGGTCAAAAGTTTATTGAGAAGCATTTTCTCTGACATGGGGTAATCCATACCAGTTATCTAGTATGGAATTGCATTATTCGTTTATTGTTAACAGGCAGTCTAAGTGACGTCATTGGCAACCCACTGCACTCCAATGTTTTCTACATTGTGTCTTTTTTCATACAAGATTTGTGGTACTTTTTATTTGTTTGCTTATTGGTTTGATTGAAATATTCATAACCACCACAAATTAGAGCCATTTTCAATCTGTTTTCAGATTAAAACAACTTGCTGAGATGCACAGTTCTATTTTGGTTGAATTACACAGTAAAAGTAGCTTTATAAAATGCTGCAGCATCTGTTGGGACATGGTGGAATACTGGTAAGCTGGGACTATCAATTGATAGAAGGTGAGGGAGGACCTCAGATGGAGCATCCCAAATGTTAAACCTCTACCAATGAAAATAATTCACCTCTACCAATGAAAATAATCTGGATAGTGCAGATTACCTTCCTCAAGAGAGAAATATTAGCAGGCTATGCTCAAATGAATAAAGCTGTTGCGGCAGAGTGTAGGGTTGAGAGGGGCAGTCCCATAGATTCGAGGGATCAAGTCCATAAAGGGCTTTATATGTGATAGCCAATACTTGTATTTGAGGTAGATAACTGATAGGCTGCCAAAGGCGTAACTCCAGAAAGGGAATAATATGCATGCTCCACCTAGCTCCTGATGATAACCAAGCTGTGGCTTTCTATACCAACTGTGTCCTATGAGTAGACATTGAAGATAGCTGGTCTCCAATGGCCACCATTTAAATCCAATCCCTGAGGAATAATTTAAACCAACAAAGGCACACCCTTGATACCTACTTCTGCCTCCAAATACCTCAATAAGTTGCATGATCTACTGTATCAAAGGCTTCAGATAGATCCAGCAGGAGCAACAAAAAAGCATACCCTTTGTCTACATTTGGAATCCTAAGATCCCCCAGAGCCTTTGACTAGGGCTGTTGAAAAAAAAATTCGGTAAAGTTCGGCTTCGGCAAAATTTGGCCCTTTTAAATTCGGGCCGTGCCGAAGTCTGAACTCCCCCTGCTTCGGATCTGCGAAATTCGGCCCTGTGAAGGCGAGGGGGGGGGCTTTAAACAGATCTGCGCCTAACAGCTGTTAGGCGCAGATATGTTTCCCCCCCCGCGCGCCTTCACGGGGCTTCCCTGAAGGCGCGCGGGAGGGTGGAACAGATCTGCGCCTAACAGCTGTTAGGCACAGATCTGTTTAAAGGGCCCCCTGCACACCTTCAGGGAAGCCCCGTGAAGGCGCACGGGGGGGAGCTGAACCCCGAATTTGCCAAAGAAGAAGACCATGCCCGTGAACACACTAGCAACTTACCTCGCAATTTAAATGTGTCCAGTACTCAAGCATCCAACACGACTTAAAATTTCTGTTCCCACCGCGACGCCTTCCTCTGCTGTATTAGATAAAATCCATATGTTTTCCCCTCGCGGCAGCATTCACACGCCAGCTCGAAGGAGCATTGTGATTGGCTGAGGTGATAGCCTGCTGCGCATGCCCACTCGGTGCTTGAAACAAGGACAGCGATTGGTCCAGCGTGGGCAGTGAGGCTGGAGGAGTGGGGGGAACAAGGACGGCAATTGGTCCAGCGTGGGCAGTTAGGCGGGGGGGGGTGGATAGTGGGCTGGCAGCAGGAAGTGGATTGAAGACAGATTTTATGTTCGCACTTCAGGCTCCGGGTGAGGAAAATGTTTAATTTCTATTAATTCGCCGTATAAGCGAATGCTCTTAACACGGAGAAATTGTGCTCTGGAGACGTCTCCGGAATCCTTCGGAAGAGATGAAGTGCAAACATGCAAGGAAACCCCGTAGAAATCGGAGCTGCAAACACAAAGTGCGGACATGGCCCATATGGAACAAAGGCTGGAACAAAAGAACATTTGTAGGAAGGAAAGCTACTGCTGAAAGGGACAATTCTTAGTAGCTATATAGCAGGACCTTGCCTTCAGGAACATGTTGTTATGGGAAATATAGTGCTCTATTAAGTGCTATATTAGCAAGTGTTCCAATCTTGTAGGTAAATGGAGAAAAACAACAGAAAAAGGTAATTGTACAGAACAACTTAGCAGCTTCCTCTATCCCAGGACAATGAGTCTCTTCCTACCTGGCATTAACAAGCTCAGAGAATTTCCTTCTGCACATCTTAGAAATAGGGCCCAAACATGAGGCCCTTTCTAGGTTTGGGGCAGCCTTGGGCAGAGAGTGCCCAGAGCACTACTTACATCTTTTTCCTTCTGGCTTCCAAACTTTCTTTACCACCTTTGGTCACAGCTGTCCACACTGCCTATATGCCCTTTGACCAACAACATGTGCAGCTAGGAATGCAGTGGTTACAGCCACCAGGAGTGCTGTTGATATGCACCACCTGCAGACATCTTCTCCAGCAGCTCTTGACAACATGTGCATCTGGGAGCAGGGGTGATGGCAAGGGATGGTGGCAGGAACAGCAGCAATTGGCCTTGCCAAAATGGACCCTTCCAAACTTCCTTTGACATTATCCTTCAAAAATTGTGGAACTCCCTGCCTCAGGATGTGGTGATGGCTGCTTTAAGAGGGGAGTGGACATGTTCATGGAGGATAGGGGTATTCATGGCCACTAGTAAAAATGGATACTAGTCATGATGCATACCTATTCTCTCCAGTACCAGAGGATCATGCCTATTATATTAGGTGCTGTGGAACATGGGCAGGAGAATGCTGCAGCAGTTGTCTTGTTTGTGGGCTTCCTAGAGACACCTGGTTGGCCACAGTGTGAACAGACTGCTGCACTTGACGGACCTTGGTCTGATCCAGCATGGCATTTCTTGCGTTCTTATTATTTAACTATTGATAAGGATTAGATCCCCCCCATACTGCAGTCTACAATGTTATAATAAAATTATTTGTGAAATTTTAGTGAGAGCACTTGTAAAGAACTAAGTATATGAACCTGCCCTGAAGCAAAAACAAAAATACCCCCCCCCCCCAAGTATTACATTTTTAGAAAAAGAAAGTTCTGGAAGATATACATATAAATTGAAAGAACATTAGAGTAGCTGTCAAGCAAGAATAATTTTTTTGTTTCTCTCTTCTAGTATAGTTCAAAAGTTATTAAACAATCTTTCTACACCTCACAGGGGAAATCTGTCATCACTTTTGACTGTGTTCTTACTAGCAGGAAAGGCACTATCAACATTGCCTTGAGGATAATAAAGCAGAACTCTTTTGAGGAACAAACTTTTAGCACATGTTTTATTGCATCATATAGAATGCTCAATGTACTGGAATGACTCATTTTGCATGCATTGAGCTGTTTCTTAGTGCTGAACTGTACAAGGAGGAGCCCCCCCCCTTTGATGGATCAGTTGGTAGATGTACCATTTCAGGATATAGTAGGAGGATTAAATATTTGATATTGCTTTCTGCCCACAACATAAAAAGTAAGTAATAAGGTTTTATCCCAATGAATCTTCTAAGAGTTTAAGGTGGTGGATATTGTTCCTGGCATGTATGGTGGTGGTATGCAATTCACACACAAATTGACTGCGTGGCTAATATGAACGTTTTGAACCCATTTTTGACGTCTTCCTTCAAATATTTAAATTTTATTCTGTACGATCTGTTTCAGTAAATTGGCTATACATGGTATCTTAAGTTCTGTGTGTTTTTCTTCTTAAGAAACACAGAAAATGTAAGTTTCACAAACAAAGAAGCCCTGTAGGTCCTAATTAATGGGTATTTGTTGGCTTGTAACAGAAAGATATATTGCCTAATATTACATTCCTTGCAGTCATATGCTAATTAAAAGACATGGTACGTACAATTGCTCTCCATCAATGTGATTGAAAGCTTACAAAGATGCTTTCTTTTGCCTGTAGGGATCATACAGAAGACACCATCCATCACCCTGGCGTGCCTGAGGAATACATGCTCCTGTTTTGGATACAAACAGTTCTTAGGCATTTTTTAAAAAAAGGCCCTAGAAGGTGTTTCATTTCCTAACTATGTATGCAATCATCAGGCGTTGTTACAGTGACAAAGCAGGTCTCAGTACACAGATGCCTGCATTGTTTAATTTGTATGCATGAACACATACCTCACCCCAATGATCTACAACCCTCTGACTGCATCCCAGTGCTGCCAAGAATAAAAAAAGGCCACATCAGTGGACCCCTGCCCACTGCAGCCACGAGTTGCCAGGGTCCCTCTTCGCCACCGGCGGGAGGTTTTTGGGGCGGAGCCTAAGGAGGCAGGGTTTGGGGAAGGGAGGGACTTCAGTGACATAGAGCCCAACTGCCAAAGCGGCCATTTCCTCCAGGTGAACTGATCTCTATCGGCTGGAGATCAGTCGTAATAGCGGGAGATCTCCAGCTACTACCCAGAGGTTGGCAACCCTACTGCAGCCTGTTTTGTGACTTTATATTCTTTTGCAAGACATGTTGATGCAGTTCTCAGCATGGTGTAGCGGCAGAGTGTTGGACTAAGTTCTGGGAGACCCAGGTTCAAATTCTCACTCTGCCATGGAGGCTTGCTGGGTGACCTTGGGCCAGTCACACACTCTCCACCTTATCTACCTGAGGAGAAAGTAAATGAAGTAAAATAAATATTTTTTTTAGAAAGAGACACATAGGGGAAACCACATTTTTGCACATTCCCATTTTTTGCACATTCCCTGTTACACTTTTCATGGTGGTCCAAAGGGTCCCAGAACCCTCAGGGCTTCAAGCTTTTTAGGGGTTTGGGAGGGGATTCAGCAGGAAGGAGAAGATTCAAAAATCTCATTTCATATGTGGAACTCAACGCACTATAGCTAGAACCCAAGCAAATGCTAGGATGGTCAGGAACCTATTACATGTTTATTATATGTATATACGTATGTGCCCTTGAGTCACCACCAACTTATGGAGACCCCAGCAACGGGCTTTCAAGGCAAGAGAGAATCAGAGGTGGTTTGCCATAGCCTCCCCCTGCAGAGCCTTCCTTGGTGATTTCCTAGCCAAGTATGGACCCTGCTTACCTTCGAAGATCTGATGAGATTGGACTATACCATGCCACCTTCACTCCCAGTTTTGATTATATACCTGGAATAAACATTGCAAACAATTCTAAGTAGGTCTACTCTACTCCCAGTAAAGTGTCCTTGAAATTGCATGGTTACTGGTAGTTATTTAGTGATTGGTGCTTTCCTGCAGGATATTATTATGATCAAATATGCTCTTTTGTGTGCACTGCAGTAGAAATATTTAAGGACGCGTGTTCCTTCGCTTTAAGCTACATTCTCCAACCCAAAAATAAAAGTAATCACTGATCAAGTTTAGCTTTCAAGTCAGGTAAAGGGAGATCAGCCACTCTGAGCCCTGAGTTTGCCGGGGAGAGCAGGCTATAAGTCCAATAAACAAACAAACAAACAAACCAATAAATAAATCCCTTCTGTTACAGTTTTTCTGTTATTCTATAGTGGTAGATTTTTGAGAAGAAGTTTAATACCACCTAATGTTAAACAGTCATTTAGATTCCCCTTCCCCAAAACCTGTCCTATCTGCATACCTCAGGTTTAAGTTAGACAGATGAATATATACTGAACAAAGAGACACGATCCCTACAGACCTCACAGACTGGAGGATTCAAAGAATTCTTTTATGCATGCCTTGGGCACTCCCAGTAGAAGCCCCATGACACATGACAAATTACTTACAAGACTCCCTTCATTTTTAAAAGAGGTTTGGCATGTGGCATGAGAGCTTCTGCTTGAGGAACAAAAATCCAAATCCAAGAACTGGCCTTGTGGTTCATTGACTCTAATTCACCCCTTTGGTTAATGTCTAATTCCAGTTAAGAAATGTATAATTGCTTTCCTATTTCTCTTGTAACTAAGGGTTACAGTAGAAATGGGAAAGCAGTGATAGGTTTCTAGGGGTGTCTTGTAGGGATGTGCAATTCAGATTTGAAAATGGTCAAAATTTGCTGCCATATTTGGAAAATGCTGAATATTTCCAAATCTGCAATTAGATAATTCTGGATATTTGGTATAATTCTGGATATTTGGAACCCCATTAGCTCCCTGATAGGGAAATGAAAGATAAATGAGCTGAATATCCCCTGATTGATGTTGCCATAATTTTGTTAAGGAAGGATGGATGGGGCTGATAGCAAAGCCTGTGACTGATCTCCCTTTACACAGGCAGATCCATTCCTGTAGGGGAGGGTGGGTCCGTGGTGGCTGGGAGCGGCACAACCACACCACCGCCTCCGAGGCTTCCCAGCTGCCACGGAGGCAAAAAAAAAGCCTTTTAGAAAATCCTACAATTAAAATGATGGGGAAATGCCCCATAGAGAATAGCGAAGCTACGCCCCTGAAAAAGGTGGCACAGCCCTACCATAGCTCAAGGGGGCAATTCCAGAGTGAAAGGGCTGTGGAAGCTAACTAAAGGCAGCTCCACCCCTGGGAACACCCACACACACACACACTGGCAGGGGCTTTCCCTTCTGTGAATGCTTTAGAATTTACCTGAAATGGCTTCTACCATACGGTTTTTGGTTAACCTTAGAGCATCCCACAACGTGGTGGTGACATCCCTTCTAGTTACACAGCTGGAAGTGACATTGCAGGGTTGCGGGACACCATAGAATCAAAGAGGAAGGGACCACCAGGGTCATCTAGTCCAACCCCCTGCACAATGCAGGAATTCACAACTACGCCCCCCCACACACACAGTGATTCCATGCCCAGAAGATGGCCAAGATGCCCCCCCCCCATGAACTGCCTAAGGTCGTAGAATCAGCATTGCTGAAAAATTGCCATCTAGCCTCTTCTTAAAAACCTCCAGGGAAGGAGAGGTTACCACCTCCCAAGGAAGCCTGTTCCACTGAGGAAATGCTCTATTAGAAAATTATTCCTAATGTCTAGACGGAAACTCTTTTGATTTAATTTCAACCCGTTGGCTCTGGTCCGACCTTAAGGCTACATCCCACCCCTACCAGTCTCTCAGGATGGGACTGATGACTATGTGTCCAAAGTGGTGCTCTGTCAAGCAGCCCAAATAAGATAGAAGTGGTGTCTTTCCATCTAAAATGCCCTTTGTATATTTCTGTCCATTTTTATATAAGCAAGACTTGACAGGTTTAAGAAACGCTTTTGCGCCTTGTATGGAGAAGATTTTCTGATGATTCCAGTTTTCTGTTGCTAGTGAAACATTGCTCAGTGCTTTCTGGGGACAATTAGAAATAGTAGGTGTTGTTTTGTTCTTTTGTGTAATATTCTGATCTTTGGCATAAGGAAACGAATGAAAAGACTTGGATGTGTTAGTATTATTTGGTTCTTGGTAAAATGTTTATAGCACTTTTGTACCATAATGCATTATAATAATCAGAGTGGGGATCACCAAGGAGGAAAAAACCACTTGTAAATAGTATTAGGAGATAAAATGCGTGTCAGCATTAGGTTTTAATTTTAATGGGTATATACAGTGGGTAAACTCAGTGGCTTTGACTAACTAATTAATATACCTGTTAAAAATCTGACTACATTAATTGCTAAAAAGCAATTTAATCACTTTTGGGAGAAAATTATTTTGAGTTGAAATGTAGAAGACATGTTGTATGTCGAAACTGTTATATAAAAGATGTCAAAATTGACTCAAGTATAACTTTAATAAAATAGTTTGTAATTTAAAGTTATTTTTTTAAAAAAATCCATTGAGGGGGTCATGAACGATTGCTTGTTTAATTCAGGTATTTTAAAGTTTTTGTGTTGGTGAAAATAGCATTCAGAGCCGCATGCAGCAAGGCAATAAAACAGCATCAACAATAGTAGGGGGAAAATCATAGCAAGAATAAAAGCTAAAGGCAGTCCTAAACATCAGACTCAGAAGAGACAAATAAAATATGCAGCACAACATTACTGTCAGCCAGAGAGAAAACTTTGAGAACATAAAAGATGTTGCCAGTCAGCAAAATTACTATAAAAAGAGAGTCAGATAGCTAGCCTGATAATAGAAAGCCACAGTAAAAAACAACAACCCACAATTATTTGCAAAACAATAAGATTTCCACACAAATACTATCCTAACTAGCTCTCCACTGGCGCAAATGTCAGAGGCTCACAGTTCCTATATCCTAAATAACCTGACTATGATAGGGAAACACTGAGACTCACTAGCAGATCACCACTTATTTAACCTTAGGAGAAGATCAAGTCAAGGATAAAACCTACTATCAGACAAGGAATACCCTCTTGTTCTCCCGGACTAGGGATATGTAGCACATGTAATTACCTTCTACTGAGGGGCCTAACGCACACAGTATATACTACGTTTAAAAAAATGTGTTATCCAGGTTAGATCGCACCTCAGACCTCCCATTTCGGCTTGGAAATGCTTTGGAAGCGCCAGACATCTGTTTTTTGCCAAAATGCCTATACCACGATGTATTTCGTTATGTCGTTTCAAAACTGGCAATCCAAGGGGTGCGTTCAATTACATACGCTATTCAGTTCTCCTCCTCTCTTTTTGCAACACCCAATGAAAAGCCTTTCTCCTCCCATCCCACCTTCCCCCTCCCCTCCCGTTTGCATCCACCAATCATTATTGTTACTTAATCCCCCCCCCCATAAGTGCTTGTGGTCTTACAAAGGAACACGAGAACGTTGGAACATTAGATCAACCATTTTTATTTGTGCAGGGTCCCAATCAAACATTTCCCTCATATGGAATGTCCTTGAAATGGATTTTGTAAACGGTTTGTGGGCTTGAGGGGGAAGGAATACAGAGGAGGGCGAGGGCTGGAAAAGTAGTGAAATTGCTGCGAGTGGCAGATGTGGGAGGGGGAAGCAGCAGGAGGAGGAAGGGAGAGAGACTGAGGAATAGAGAGAGCGCCCGCACACGCACACACACACACACACACACACAAGTAAGGGCTCTCCTGCCGGCACAAAGTTTCTCCCCGCCTGTTCCTCTCTTTCTCCCGCTGCCAGGGTTGAGCGTGCCTCCCTGCTCTCAAAATTTTTTTTTAATGTACTCGTCCCAACGAAAAAATGCAAGATCATTGGACCAACGCCTGAAAAGACGGCAGCTCTGTGATTAGCACTGTGCAAGGAACGGCTCATTTTGGGGGTTTTTTTTGGGGGGGGGGAATGCATAGGTAGTGATTAGGGTTTCCCTGCTGTGCAAATGAGGCAATTCTTAATGGCATACAGCGCTCCTTCGAATCAATGATATTGAGCATGCATGAAAAAAAGGGGAGGGGAGGCAGGGAAGCATCACTGACGTAGACATGACGCAGTGCTCCCCCACGCTCCTCCTCCTCAACTTTTCGGACTATTACTTTGGAGGTGCAATATGACGATAAACCGTCTTGGGAGCAGTCTTTTTTTATTATTGAATTTTACAATATAAAAAGGAAAAAAGAAAAATACAATAATATTAAAAAGAAAAAAGAAAATTTAAAAAGAAAAAAGAAAATTGGGAGCAGTCTTAACAGGCACGGTGCGATCGGAAATGAAGAATACGCATCCAAAAAACACACACCGAGCACGATGATAATATACTGTAAATTGTTGGTGCGTTAGGCACCTGAGTTAGTCCAGTTCTTTCTACTCTGAATGACTGTGGCTCTTAGACGGAGGTTTCTCCCCAGATTCCTGATATCCTTTGTAAAGTTGGAGATGCCAATTATACTGGGGTCTACTGCTCAGCTATGTTCCCTCCCTGGATAGTGTAATGTGAGATTTGAACTTAGGGGTAGAAGTATTAGGCAACTGCTATAACTGAACCACTTGCTTTAGATTCTGAATTCCTATCTTGACAGAAAGATACTAGCATATAATACAATCATAATCATAAATGTGTTTATGATTGAAACCTTAGGTGTATAATGAATAATTTCTTCCAGTTCACTTAAATTTAAGTGCACATGGGACCCACTGAATTATAAGCTTGGGAGACATTGAGGGAAACCACAGCCTTGAAGTGACAGAAAAACGATGGAATGTGTATACATGGTTGTATCTAATTGTTGTGCCTAGAGACAGACACGGGATAGGGCTGAACCATTTGTAGGCATAAGGACTGCAGAGATCTGATGTTCCTCATGAACACATTCAGTCTCCCAAGTAAACCTCTCGAAGATTCACCCTTGACCACTCCAGATCACTGGGTCAGGAATCTTTGAAAAGATTTTGCCTTTATCTTGTGAGAACGTTGCAACAGAAGAGCCATTTGATTTCACGAATGGATGTCTAAATAATGAATCTCAACAGAAACTGACTAAAAGATCCATATTAATAGAACATGGCGAACCCTTGTATTCTTTATCAGTCTTGCATAAGGTAACTTGTGGATATAATGGACGGGCTAATTGATGGTTGTGCCACATAATGGAATAATGGTAGTTCTTTTCCTTTAACCACCATCTTTGTTAGAAATTGGGTTTTTGAAATGTGAAGTTTTGCCCCCAGGTCTCTAAATTTTACGCACCTGGTACTTATGCTGCAGACATACTTTGACAACTAATTGCTACATATAATGTTTGAGCTTCTGTACTAATTTTAAAGACAGCAAAACATGTTGCCAAATTACAGGTTAAATTTTATTTTGCCACTGCTCTTAATGCGCACTAGCCAAGGCATGATGAACAGACGGTGTGTTAATTTGGGGGTAGGGGGTAGGCTGTGAGAAAATGTTTGGGGAAAAAATGAATGTTTGATCATCTAAGATTTATTATTACAGATTTATGACTATAGTATGGGAAGGGAACTTTGACACAGATTGTAAAACTTGCTTTTCATGACATGCTTGTATGTGTTATTGTGTTATTGTGTTGTACTGGCCTAGTTTTCATACTACACAGGTGTTTTTTTTTTAAGTCCATGCTTCACTTTACAGTTCCAGACATCAAGAATTTTGCTAACCATCTCAGTAGCAAAAAAGCTCTGTACGTATACATTTAAGACATATGGTTAGAATCCCCTAATATTGCCAAAAAGCAGCAATATTTTTACACACACCTAGGATTGCTAACCTCCAGGTGAGACCTGGAAGTATCTTAGAATTAGAGTGGATCCACAGACTACAGAAATCAATTCCGCTGGAGAAAATGGCTGCTTTGGAGGGTGGACTGTACAGCATTATAACCCACTGAGGTCCCTCTCCTTTCCAGATGTCACTTTCCCCAGGGTCCGTCCCCAAATCTTAAACAATTTCCCAACCCAGAGTTGGCAGTCCTGCAGCACACCTCACTGTGATGACTGAGAATGGCGTGGGCTAGCACTTCCCTGAGTTGGTTCCCTTTGGAGGAGAGAGAACTCTAGAATCCTTTGCTTTATTTACAAATGTACTGGTAGAGTATCAGGAGAGGCAAGAGGAACTCCTACAGATCTGCCCCACATAAGATCCCCCAGAGAGAGAGAGAGAGAGAGAGAGAGAGAGAGATCCTGCATCCTCCAGGCATTAGGAAAATTTCCAATGCTATATTTTTCCATGGAAATTTTCCACCCTCCCTATGTAAATATATTCTGTTTATCTATAGCTGAGAGGCTGTTGTGCTGCAAATCAACCATGTGAGATGGTCTAAATGAAGGATATGAAGCACGGACAAACGCCAGAGCTTGTACACATAGTCCAGATTTGTCCATGGTGCATTTGCCTTTTTGTGCTAATGCTATCTAAAATTTGCTAACATTGTTGAAGACTTTCACGGTCAGAGTTCATTGGTTCTAGTAGGTTATCCGGGTTGTGTGACCGTGGTCTTGGTATTTTCTTTCCTGACGTTTCACCCACAGCTTTGGCAGGCATCTCCAGAGGTGTAACACTGAAGGACAGTGTCTTGCTAACATTATTTAAATATTTAATGTATGCATTTAAATTTGAATTGGATTTTTTTTCCCTGGAAATTTTTCCCAGTTCAAATTTTCCTGAAAAACCCTGAAAAACAGTTCAAATTTTCCTGAAAAACATCACTGCTTCCAGGCGCTTCAGTCGCCTCTCTGCACTGTCTGTCTGCTTCTCCTTCTGTCTCCATCCAGAATCTGAATATTTGTGCTTCCTTTTCACACACATACCTGCCTTCTCCCTTTATCTAGGAGAGCCCTGATTTAAGAGACACCTGCAGCAGTTGAGACACACACATCAGCATTCTTTTTTTAACGGACTCCAGTGTAGTGCCAATGCAGAAGAACCCCCAAGGAGGATTAGGTAAACCTTATTCTGGCTTCCATCATGTTGGCCACCAAGTTCTAGAGCTATAAGTAGCCACAGGATTACTTCCTCCTTTTAGTCATTCAGCATTTCCAGTAAAGAAGGATATAGACAGGCTGGAACATGTCCAGAGGAGGGCAACGAAGATGGTGAGGGGTCTGGAGACCAAGTCCTATGAGGGAAGGCTGAAGGGGCTGTGTATGTTTAGCCTGCAGAGGAGATGACAGAGAGGTGATACGATAACTATCTTTAAGTACTTGAAGGGCTGTTACATAGAGGACGGTGTGGAGTTTTTCTGTTGCCACAGAAGGTCGGACCAGAACTAATGGGTTGAAATTAAATCCATAGAGTTTCCGGCTAAACATTAGGAAGAACTTTCTGACAGTTAGATTGGTTCCTCAGTGGAACAGGCTTCCTCAGGAGGTGGTGGGCTCTCCTTCTTTGGAAGTTTTAAAGCAGAGGCTAGATGGCCATCTGTCAGCAAGGCTGATTCTGTGAACTTTGGCAGATCATGAGAGGAAGGACAGGAAGGGTTGCGTCAGTGTTTGGCTCGCTCTTGTGGCCCTTTCTTACATGACCAGAGAAATGCCAATTGCCACTTTGGAGTCAGGAAGCAATTTCCCTACAGGCCACATTGGCCAGGGATCCTTGAAAGGGTTTTTTTTTTTTTTTTTTTTTGGCCATCTGGGCATAGAGTAGGGGTCACTGGGGGTGTGAGGGGGGAGGTAGTTGTGAATTTCCTGCATTGTGCAGGGGGATGGACTAGATGACCCTGGTGGTCCCTTCCAACTCTATGATTCTAAAGGGTTAAGAGCTCCCGGGGCCAGCATTAGCCCTGAACTAGTATGACTCAGCAGATTGTCAGGTGTGATTAAGAAGGTAGCAGGGAAAGAGGAAGACCCAACATGAGATGGAAGGAAGCCACTGGCCCTCAGTCTGCAAGACCTGAGCAAGGCTGTTAACGATAGGATGTCTGGAAGGTCCTTAATTCATAGAGTTGCCATATGTCATTAGCAACCTGATGGCACTTGACACACACATACAGAACTAAGAATCATGAAGTCCTGGGAGGCAGCACCTAACAAGCTGAGAAGAGCCTAAAGAAGGAAAAGATAGCAAGTGGCTTCTCTGAAGACTGGGAGGTGCTGTGGAACAAGGCTCAGGGACACGTCCATTTCTGTAGGAAGCCCCCAGTGTCTAAGAGAAGAAATTGTTGTATTTGTTTTGGATTTAAACCACAATCGAATGCACTTTATGAATGCACTTTAGCTAATAACAATCAGTTTTTTCAAAGCCACTGCCTCAGCTACTTAGGAGCAAAATCCAGTTCATAAAACTTCATGTTTGTCTGTGTATGGAAAAAAACTGGGACATAAAAGAAGTAAATAAATAAATAAGATTATAGTCCGAACAAATTTGGCTCCAACGATGCTTGCCCCAATCTCTGCCAGAAGAACTGTGTCTGGAATCTTGCAAATATGTTTAGTCTAGTAGTACAGTGAAGTTATACAAATATAATTTGGATAAAATTGTGCAGTTGCTGAATACATTTTGGAACAGAAATGGACATGCAGCAGAGCATCTGTCAAGATCTTGAAAATAATGTAATATGCTTATTGTTATCATTTCTGTTGGACTTTATTTGCGCCTCAGAGCTATCTCTGATTCCTTTACTAATATTTTTTGATGGATGACTCCTTGAACGTCCCTATTCCTCCCCCTCCCCAACTTTGCATTCTGTTTCACCTATATCAATTTTTCTTCACTATTAGGATTGGGAATTATTTGTACTGGCAAATAATGGGAGCTTTTGCCACAGTATAGAGGCCAGGGTACAAACAGATTAGAGAAAATTGTTACAAGGACGATTTACCACTCAAATGAGGGCTTGAGAGGTACATCGTCCCATTGTACTGTGGTGCTTCTGGAAGTAAACCAGAAGTGATGGGACTGTGTTGCTCGTGGCCACACGCATTCAATCCCTGCCTCCAAAACCTCCTGCCAGAGGAGAGGGGGAACATGGCAACCCTAATAATGAAGGAATCATCGTTAGGGTGACATTTTACTTAATTTGAATTTTTTTTATATGCTGACTTTCTCCACTACTTAAGGCAGAATCAATCCAGCTTACAATCAACTTCCCTTCCCCTCCCCACAACAGACACCCTGTGAGGTAGGTGGGGCTGAGAGAGCTGTGACTAGCCCAAGGTCACCCAGCTGGCTTCGTGTGTAGGAGTGGGGAAACAAATCCAGTATGCCAGATTAGCCTCCGCCGCTCACGTAGAGGAGTGGGGAATCAAACCCGGTTCTCCAGATCAGAGTCCACTGCTCCAAACCACCACTCTTAACCACTACACGACGCTCTTAACCACTACACTAATAATATACATAGTTATTAGGGTTGCCAGGTGGCCGGCGGGGGTGGGCAAACAGGTGTCCTTTCTAAGATCCACGAAACTACTGACACCTGTGGAATCAGAGAAGTATATAATAAGTACTCGGCATAAGTCACTTTAGACGCCTTATAAAGTCGTCCATATTTAATGCAAGCTCAAAAGCTTTATTCCCATAATGGTATGTATAAAATATATTATTGTAAATATTTTAAAAGATTCTACTTGCATTTTAGATATATGTTATTGGTGGTTTTGCATTTTCTTCCTTTTGTTTAGGTTTCATTGGCACACGGAAATATTTGAAGCTTGAAAAAGATTATGAAGTGGGGATTTTACCGGAAGCCCATTGCGGTTTATAACTACTCCGTTGCCCAGTTGATACTTACCATTTTTGGACGTTTGGACTATTGCCTATGCATCTATTTATATGAAGATTTATCTTTGTAATGTTGGAATTGTGATTGAATTGCATATGCATTTGTTTACACCTAGACTTACCTTTGGGATGTTGGAATTGTGTGTTTACACCTAGACTTACCTTTGGGATGTTGGAATTGTGTATTATTTTCATTTATTGCTCTTTGTTCGGTTGTACATAGCACGCATTTACTTCTTGTATTATAGGTTGTTCCTTTGAATAGACCATTTTTGCATTGCTGCTAGAGTGTTTGTTTTCATTGCTAGCTTTGCAAGTGCATAATTTTGATTCCTTAGTCTCTGGAGGTTGGCAACCCTATCTGCCAACCCTGGCTAGTATTTGTATGGGGGACCTCCAAGGAATGTCAGGGTTGTGAAGCGGAGGCAGGCATTGGCAAACCACCTCCAAACATCTCTTGTTTGGAAAACCCCAGATCAGCTGGGAGTTAGTTTATTGTCTTCTGTTGGGGAAATGTTGCTCTGTACCCAGCAAAAACTTTTGCGGGGAGGTGGACTCAGGATTCAGCTGATCCCAGCTGATCAGCTTGAAGGGGATTCTTCCATGCTGGAAACTTCGCTACCTCCCAAACTTGCTGAGATGCAGCAAATTGGGGTGGGGGTGATTAGAAACTCAGCTGATATCCCTTATGATATCCCTTATCCTCACTCCTGAACTGTTCAGTTGATGTGTTAGCTATGAGCATACTGTGGTCTGGGAAGGGCAACTTGGGCACACATTCACACACAAATATACATGAAGCTGCGTTATACTGAATCAGACCAGCGGTCCATCAAGATCAGTATTGTCTACTCAAACTGGCAGCGGCTCTCCAGAGTCTTAGGCAGAGGTCTTTCACATCACCTGCTACTTGATCCTTTTAAGTGGAGATGCCGGCTATTGAACCTGGGACCTTCTGCAAGCGAAGCCGAGGATCTTCCACTGAGCCACAGCCCCTCCCCTTTACTAGTTTCATGAGCAGGCCCTGGGTTTTCTGATGCATCCATGAATTAGAATCATAGAGTTGGAAGGAACCACCAGGGTCATCTAGTCCAGGGGTCAGCAAACTGCGGCTCGAGAGCCGCATGCGGCTCTTTGGCCCCTTGAGTGTGGCTCTCTGAACTTGGTTCGGAGCCCCTGCTCTCACGCCCGCTCGCACCGGCAGCCGGGCTGCGGAGCCGGCGCGCCTGAGAGTGAGAGAGAGAGCAGGCGAGCGGGCACGCTGTCTCCCCTCCCTGCCATGGAGAATGGCCGGGTCCCCCTTTCCCTTGCCCTCAATGGTTGGGAGGCTAAGCCTCCCCTCCCCTCTAGCCGCGCGATTGCTGGGTGGGCGGCTGGGCGGTTCCTGGCCTGGGCCCGCCCGCCTATCAGCTGTAGGGCGGGGCGGGCTTCCTTTGGCAGCACGTCCCTGGCAGCAGCGCTGGGCTGTGTTGCCCCGTCTTCTGCGGCGCCGACTCCATTCCCCCGTCGTCTTCTGGCCCTGCGGGTCCCTGTAAGCCGGGAAGAGGCACACTTTGGAGCCAGCACAGGGGCTTGTCTGGTAAGTGGAGGGTGGCGGGAAAACCCCGGGGCACGGGGTGGGGCCCCCGACCCAGGACCCACGTAATGCTACAACTCGGGGTCGTCTGCTGAAGCTGGAGGGTGGGAGATTCAAAACTGATAAAAGGAAGTATTTCTTCACACAATGTGTGGTTAAATGGTGGGACACCCTTCCCCAGGAGGTGGTGATGGCTGCCAACTTGGAGGGCTTTAAGAGGGGAGTGGACCTGTTCATGGAGGAGAGGGCTATCCATGGCTACTAATCAAAATGGATACTAGTCATGATGCATGCCTGTCCTCTCCAGGATCAGAGGAGCAGGCCTATTATATCAGGTGCTATGCAACGCAGGCAGGACAATGATGCTTCACTGGTCTTCCTGGTGGGCTTCCTGGAGGCACCTGGTTGGCCACTGTGGGAACAGCCTGCTGGACTTGAAGGGCCTTGGTCTGATCCAGCATGGCCTTTCTTATGTTCTCATGTGTTTACTGCGTCTGTGAATCTAGAAGTTTGCTCGCATTGTTCACATTAAGTGTTTGTCAGTCATTGTCATGATTTAATTTTATGGATACCTTACTTACTTTTTTCCCTCCTCAGAGGCCATGTCTACCCACTGGCTTTCTTGGTGGTAGACCTGGACTCCGAGGAGGGGAAAAAGTCCCCCTTCAGAGGCCAGGTCCACCAATTGGCTTCTATGGGCCTCCGGAGGCCAGGTCTACTGCCAAGAAAGCCAATGGGTAGACCTGGCCTCCCAATGGGACTCAGCCGGAGGCCAGTTCTACCAATAGGCTTTTATGGCTGTAGACCAGGCCTCCAGACGAGGACTCTGGACGGGGAGGGGGAAATGGCAGGGACTTACAATTTAATTTTTATCAATAAATAAGATCATTATTAAGTATGATATCAAGTTTTATTCAGTGTACCTATAGTTTAATTAAGACTTAAAACTTTAATTAAAGTTTATTAAGTTAATAAACAGTGTACCTACCTATATAAGTTTAAGTTTAAGAAATTTGGCTCTCAAAAGAAATCTCAATTGTTGTACTGTTGATATTTGGCTCTTTTGACTAATGAGTTTGCCGACCCCTGATCTAGTCCAACCCCGTGCACAATGCAGGAAATTCACAACTACCTCCCCCACCACACCTCCAGTGACCCCTACTCCATGCCCAGAAGATGGCCAAGATTCTAGGTGCACTTCCTTAAAACTACAGTACATGTTGCAGAAAATGTGTTTATTATTGAAATTCATGAGGAAGGGAGCTCAGAGGGTGATTACATCCTTTGTCTGCATAAAATCCCTCGCTCTATCTCTGGCAACTCCAGTTTGAAAAGCCCTCAGAGAAACTGCTGCCAATCTGAGTAGACTGTATTGGACTCATAGGATCAATAGTCTGAGTTAGTATAAAGCTAATTCATACATTCAAAAATTATGGCATTTTTGGAATAAGATGGCAGTGGTAATAAAAAGTCTGTCCATTGGTAACATTAAAATGAGCAAGTGCATTTAGGATTGTGGGAAAATATTCTACAATGATTTTTTTAAAAAATTGGCATCACATTCCATTCCATCACAGGAATTGGCTTGCTTACCACCATTGTGAGTTGATTACTCACTCGAAATAAAGTGCATGTACCTATTTCCAGCTGTCAAATGTTGGATGGCATGGAACATCTCTTTGATGGATGAGTGGCTTATGCCAGCACAAACCTGCCTAGTGTCCTGCCCACTGAGATGCAAAAACGACTTAATTAAATCATCTCTGGGTTGTTGTTTTTTAATATCATCACTGATAATAAATAGTTCTTCTAGTGGAGGGAAAACTCAGTGTTTATTTTAGTCCCAGAATTTTGCATTCATTACTATGTTAACAAGAAGATTTAATCAAGCTGCAAAATTTAGAGTGCAGTTGTCTTGTTCATCATGAATGCAATCTGCATAGGCAATTTGCAGTGACTCTATATGTAATAAATATTTGAGATTTATATATGCTTGAACAAACAGTTGTTCAGGAACTGGCAATTGTATTTGGTTTTCAGTTTGGGCATTATTTTTTTGTAGCATTTTTTCCAAATATCAACAATCATTTCAACAATTCAGTTCTGGGCATACTCAATGTTTGCTGGAAATAAAAACTTCACCATTACTGAATCATTCTGTATCAAACCATATATCTCAGCAACAAATATAAAATGTGAATAGGCATTAATTGTACAACCAGTGTTCTAAACACAAGGTCAAAATCTAGAATTGTTTGGGGGAGTTGAGGAAGGGATAGTGGCCATAGAGTGTTATAGTAAAGCTTTTTGTAGATGACTGAAATAAAGATATTTGTACTTCTGTAATCTAGAACACAAATAAAACAATTACACTGACTAGGGCGGTTGGAGCATCTTCTATTTAAAGGAACACTAAAGAAGCTGTAGCCTTTTCATTTTAGACAACAAGAGGTAGACTTGGCAGAGGTTTATAAGTGGTGACCTGAGAGTGCATGTGGAGGAAACTATGTGCTTTCTTTCAGAATGCTAAAACTCCAGGTTATTGAGTGCAACAACATGACAGTAGGTTTTGACATGCAGAAGAAAATATTACTTATTACAAGGCATGAGTTTATAGAACTAATTGCACATGGCCACTATATTGGACAACTTAATTAGAGAAATAGTTGAGAAAATTCAGAGGATGTATCTATCAGTGGCAATTTTCTATCCCTCTTTGATGTCCTCTGCATTTCTTAATAGAGGCCTACTGCCTCTGAAAATAAATATTTCAGTTTAGGCTATTCTTGAGATACTCTAGATCAGGGATGTCAAACTCAAATGTTATGAGGGCCGGATATGACATAAATGTCACTTGGCGCGGCCAGGCCATGCCTCGCCAACCCAGATCGAGAGTTGTGGGAGGGTGGCTGCCTCAGCTGGCTATTGGGCCAGATAAGAGCTCTCAGAGTTAGGGTTGCCAGGTCCCTCTTCACCACCGGTGGGAGGTTTTTGGAGCGGAGCCTGAGGAGGGCAGGGTTTGGGGAGGGGAGGGACTTCAGTGCCACAGAGTCCAATTGCCAAAGCAGCTATTTTCTCCAGGTGAACTGATCTCTAGCGGCTGGAGATCAGTTGTAATAGCAGGAGATCTACAGCTAATACCTGGCAACCCTACTCCCTACTCCCCACACCCCTTCTTTCCCTGCTCTACCCCCAGATTTCCAGGATTTTCCAAGCTGGAGTTGGTAACCTTATATCATGGCCACACACCAGATGTATAATAATTCAATTAAACACAGTTCTGATTTTGCATTTTGGGGCAAATATAAATGTAATTTCTCTTCTTTGCCTTTTCGAAGTTCTGCACATTTTACTGAGTTCAGACACCTGGGAAACATCTGCTGTTTTCCCTTGCTTTCATGCTTCCCTATCTAATACAGATTATTCTCACAAAGAGGTAATTCTGTTTCTTCGAAGGGTAGGTCTTTCAATGAGTTGCTCATGTTTAATGCAGGATGACAATGTGGCTGCTGGAAAACAAAGGGGAAATCTGTGCAAAAATGCTTTTGCCTCGCTTTTCACCAGATATTGACAACAAAACTAAAATTGGAGAAGTGATCTGATCTGGCATTGAGATGGTGAAATGTGGTGCATGCAGAGTATTCTGGCCCCTGTAGTAATCATTCAGTGTGCAAGCTGGTTTTTAATACTGAAGCATTGCTTTAAAATAAAACCTACAACCCATACAAATGATTCTAGCAGGGACCTAAACAGCTGACCATAGCAATCCCAGAAAGAGAAAGGCTGTTAAACAAGTACAATTACAGTCTGAATACACAAGTTAAGTGACCTCTGCTATATTGCTCTGCATCCACCCAGACCCTTGGCTTCAATAGTCTCCTTTCATGTGCTTTACTTCTGACCACTAACTTTAACTTATCTCCAGGGATGGAGCTGACCCTTTGTCCTTAGTAAGAACAATTGAAAGACTGCCAGTTTTTTTTCCCCATCTGGTGAAGGAAAATGCTTCTAGCAGACTTACAAGGCAAAAAACAATTTGTGGCTATGGCTCTCTCTTGCACTGAAAACAGATCCGTAGAGAATATTTGCATAACTAGGGTTGCCAAACTCCAGGTACTAGCTGGAGATCTCCTGCTATTACATCGCATCTCCAGCTGATAGAGATCAGTTCACCTGGAGAAAATGGCCACTTTGGCAATTGGACTCTATGGCATTGAAGCCCCTCCCCTCCCCAAACCCCATCCTCCTCAGGCTCCACCCCAAAAATCTCCAGGTATTTCCCAACCCAGAGCTGGCAACCCTCGCATAGACTGATCACCTTCTGAGATTGCTGTTGGAAACTTAAATCTTTGGGTGTATTTGCATTGTCTGTATTTTTATGGGGATGGGAATAGTAGAGGCACATCTGATGTACAGCTGGTGCCAAACCTCTTCTCAGTCTATCCATTTGCATCATGGGTTGGGGAAAATTGGAGGGGCAAAGCATGAGATAGACTTAACTTCAATGCCATAGAATCCAATTGCCAAAGTGGCCATTTTTTCCAGATGACCTAATCTCTATTGGCTGGAGATCAGTTGTAATAGCAGATCTCCAGCTAGTACCAGGAGGTTGGCAACCCTACATACAGATGAGAATTTAAGAATATATGGATACTGTGTTAATCTACTTAAATTCACACAGCTGATGAAAAATGTCCACTCCTTCCCCTTTTCTGCCATGGGAAGCTTTTGTTATTCTAGAACCACCTTTAGAAGATTTCTGATGGTAGCCATTCTGTGATCCCAGCCTGTTATGGAAATTCACAAGATTCAGTTCTGTCAACTCCATACCACAAACAGTTACTGTCTGATGAGCCCTGTGAATCAGCTCTTACTTCGTTCTATGGTCATGTATGTCTTGTTGAAGTCACTGTAATTTATTTGTACCAGAGTGCATCTAGGATTGAGCAATTAGCTTTTCAGACCCTAGCTTCATCTGTGTTGTTTTGATTGCAAGTACCTATTAAATGAAAGATTGGACAGTTTATGTGGCACTAGACCAAGTAGAGGTCATTCATGATTGTCTCCGTTCCTCATGCCTGTCTTCCTTCAAATAGGATTTGGGCTAGAGTGTTAATTTATATTGGGACCAAAATGAATAAACACAGTGTTATCTGTCTGAACTTAATATTCTAGACCCTTGACAAACTTGGAATCCAGCATGCTATGACTGACACAGAGGATATGTTCAAAATGTGCAAAATAACTGTTGTTTCTGGCCTTATTAGATGGGGGGGGGGGAGACAGGCATTCCCATCTTGGACAAGGTTCTGATTCCTCTGGCCACTTGTGCTGGTTAGAGGCATTTGAGTGTTTATGAATCCGTAACGGTTCGCAAGCTACAAGCTGAAATGGCAATCCGGAAAGTTTTTCAGCTGCTCCGTCTGGTACAATGGCATTTGCTCACCAGATCTGAACCCAACCGCAATTGTCATTTGCAGCTATGATGCTAGATAGCAGGAGTTCTGTAAGAAGGTACTGTTCTTTTTTGGGGGGGTTTAGTGTCTATGGTTTTTTTCATGAGTGCTAGAGCCTCCCTTGTTGCGAAGCTGGAACTTCTGCATAAACTGGAAGTGATGCCATTGCTTAGGTGATGCCGATTGCTTCCCCTCCCTTCCCCTGGCCTGCTAACCAGTTGAGTGTCCACAGGCAGCAGAAGCAATCAGCGGGCAATTGCCCACCATTACCAGGCCATTGTGAACCCTAATTCCAACCCCCTGCTAAATGCAGGATCAGCCCAAAGTATCCCTGACAAGTGTTCATCCAACCGCTGTAAAAAATATTTTCCTAATATCCAGCCGGTACCTTTCCACCCGTAATTTAAACCCATTATTGCGAGTCCTATCCTCTGCTGCCAGGAACCCTGCCCTATCAAGTACTTCAAAAATTTCCAACAGTACTAGCAGCCATAACCAGGGCTGTCACTGATTCACAACAAAGAAGGGAAGATTCTTGGTACATTGCTTCAGCATTTGTCCTGGCTCCCTATTGCTCTCTTTGATTCTGATTTTGATTGATGTATTTGTCTCAGTCTGAATGAGTCTCTGAAATGTCATATGTTTTCATATGGCTGGGCTCAGTGGCTTGAGTCATAGGGGTTTAGGATTCTATTATATTGCATGTTCAAGGCTCTTCATGAGGATTGATACTTGTGTTTTAGGTTTCCTGGATTTATGGGGGGCTTTAGGAAGCTTCAGGAATTGCTTGTTCCCGTCTACAGCTGTTTTCCTTTTATCAGCTTTGAAGTTTATGAATTTATCCAGAGATGTAAAAATGGCGGCTGTACAAATATTTTCAGCAGACTAACTTTGGGTACCTCAACATATGCAAGAAAAGCTTCAGTTAGGTTTTAAGTGGTATTAGCTAAAGGAGTATTATTGTTTGGGCAGACAGACATCTGCTTTCCTTCATGTATTCCACATTTCTAAAAAGAGGTCCTTAAAATGCTGCGAAGATAGATAAATAAAAAGGCCTGCCAGATCTCTCTTTACTTTTTGTACAAGATGTACAATCTCTTTAAAAATCAACAGCAATAGAGGTCATGTTTGATAAAATAAGACATTGTAGGAAAAAATAAACATTTTTTTCCTTTTTGGGGTGATCTACATGTTTTTGTTTTTATAACCACAAATATTTTGCCTTTGGATTGCTATTTCAGTTGTGATCCTAGATATACTTAGATAATTTATTGTCCTGTAAACCATCCAGTGTCAAGGGCAAGATGAGACAGTATTTTTATCCTTGCTTTAAAATCTTGTGAAATTAGACTTCCTTATGCACTAAAAAGTGATGGATGAAGCTGGATTAGAGGGCCAGTACTGAGCTGAGTTCTGAAGCATCGTATTTCTGGTGACCTGCCTTTTGGGCAAGTCTGGCACAAGTCCAGTCCTAAATATGAAATGAAACCAATGTGGTTCCGATGCTTTGTGAAGTCTCAAGCGCATCTTCAGGAAAGATGGTGGCAGCACAGCATGGAAGAGCTAGGCAGGAGGGATTACTAAGCCTCATTCTGTGCCCTCTGAAAAAGCAAAAGAGTAAAGTAGGCAAAGACGTTTACTTGAGACCCTGGGGGAGCTGCTGCCAGTCAGAGGAAATAATACTGACCTTGATAGACCAATGCTCTTACTCAGTATATATATATTCTGACTCAGTATATTATGTATGTCAGAGTATATTATGTATGGGTAGGTTAAACACGAGGCCGGAGACAGAGTTCCAACAGCAACCGCTTTATTCAGTTAACAGGGAAGAGAGAACTAACTAACTGCAAAACACCCCAATTTATATACAGTTCCCAACCACCTGGAGCCACACACACACACACACACCCCAGTCCATGGTTGGACGGCCAAAGTCCACCATCCAATAGGAAGAACAGCCAACGGAGCCTGGAGCAGAGCCTCAGCTCAACGCAGTTCAGCACAGCTGAGTTCAGCAGTTCAATAGGTCAGTAGTTCAGCATAGTCCTTGCACCAACTAAATACATTACAGAGGATATATAATATATATATTCTGACTCAGTATATATACTCAGTATATATACTCTGGCTCAGTATAAGACAACTCTGATTCAGTATAAGACAACTTCCTATGTTCAAGGTTTGAAGGGTTATGGGCCATAGAGTTACAAACTTCTGTGGGTCCTTTTTGGACACCCACATATGAACCATGAATTATCCATCTCCCATAGAAGCCACGTAATGAAAGCCTTTCTCCTATGCCTTTTCGCACCCATTCGCTAAATCTGGCCCTTACCCTGATGTGTATGTGTGTTTTTGCCAAGCCTACAACCTTCCGTTCCTCTTGCTGATTGGTCTACAAATATGTTAGTTTATTTTCATGTCACATCCTTTCTGTCTTGTGATTGGATAGACTTTTTGAGTTGCAAGGACAAGCAGGTTTGTAGCCTGAAGAGCTCCAAAACAAGGAACATGATTTATTATACTGGTTAGACTATCAACACTTTATAAAAGAGCAAGAGTCCAGTAGCACCTTAAAGACTAACACAATTTCTGGCAGGGTGTGAGCTTTCATGAGCCACAGCTAGTGAGCTGTGGTTCACAAAAGCTCATACCCTGCCTGAAATTCTGTTAGTCTTTAAGGCAATACTGGACTCTTGCTCTTTTGTACTGCTAGTGACAGACTAATACGGCTATCCATGGTGATCTATCTCCATGGAAGGCACTTTATAAGAATATATGGTGCATCAATTCTTTCTATTAGTATTTCTAGAATGAATAAATAAAAGAACAGGGACAAGCCTAAAGAAATTTAAAGGAGCTCAATACAAGCAGCAGAATGTATATGCTGTCACTGGGCAATAAATGTGGTATGCTGGCTAGCATGGCAGACTAGGACTGGATTATAATATGCACTCTGCCATGAAGCTCACTGATCAACCTTGTTCCTTTCACCATCTCATAGCCTAACCTGTCTCATAGTGTGATGGTGCAAAAACAGTGTGTATGCCACCTTAAGCTTCTTGGGGAAAAGGCAGCAGAAAAATATGCAAATAGAAACAAAAACAGATATAGCGCATTTCTGCTTGTGAACTTTCCTCCCTAAATATTATAGTGTCCGGAAATTAAATGCAGAACAAATGGGGATACAATAAGTTTGACTTCACTCAAAGAGGTACCCTGTTCTTTCCCTGCATTTTCACTTGTGCAAGAGGAAATTTTGCATGGGATCCAACCCGATATTTTTAATACATTTCCTGAAACATGGGACAACATGTTATTACCATTTTTACGTATCTTGACTTCTGTACATAATCCTGTAGGTATGCTCATTGTTATCCAATGACACTAATTTCAGTCTTTCTATTAGGGTTGCCAACCTCCAGGTACTAGCTGGAGATCTCCTGCTGTTACAACTGATCTCCAGCTGAGAGAGTTCAGTTCACCTGGAGAAAATGGCCGCTTTGGCCATTGGACTCTATGGCATTGAAGTCCCTCCCCTCCCCAAACCCCACCCTCCTCAGGCTACACCCCAAAAACCTCCCGCCGGTGGCAAAGAGGGACCTGGCAACTCTACTTTCTATAGTACAGAAGTTAATGATTGAACACAGGGAACTGATTAGTAGCCTCTAATGACCTACATGGAGCACTGGAATTTATGTAAGATCTTCTCTGTCTAGGTAGGATGTAAGTGGGGAAAGAAATAGCAGGAGACCTAGGGCTGTTGATTCGGTTCGGCTCGAACTGAAAATCAGCCGAATTTCCCCTGATTCGGTGGTTTTTAGTTCAGGAGGAACCGAACTCAAAACTGGCGGGCAACCGGGGGGGCCGAATTCAGCGAGTTTGGGAGTTCGTGAATAAATTCGGCAAATTCGGGGCCATCAGTAAGCAGCATAACCGTCAGTAAGCAGCATTCTCCTCCCCCGGCCAATCGGTGGCCAAGCTGGGTCTTCTTCTGGCCAATCAGTCAGGATTGAGTACTGGAGGAATCAGCTGATGTGCGGCCCGGCCAGGGAGAGAGAGAGAGAGCGAGCGAAATCCTCGTGTGTGTGTGTGTGGGGGTGCTCGTGCACATTCGCTCCTTTCTGTGGCTGCAGGGGGCGTATTTTTTGGGGTACAGACACAAAACTTTCAGTGGAGCTTCAGATGAAGCTTCTTAAGATACCCCCCAAGTTTTGTAAACATTGGGTCAGGGGGTCCCGAAATATGGGCTCACCCCTTTTTCTTTCCATGGCTGCAGGGGGCGCGTTTTTGGGGGTACAGACCCCAAACTTTCACTGGAGCTTCAGATGAAGCTTCTTAAGATACCCCCCAAGTTTTGTAAACATTGGGTCAGGGGGTCTTGAGATATGGGCTCTCCCCCTTTTCCCTCCCCCCCTTTTTCCATTTATGTGGCTGCAGGGGGTGCTTTTTTGGGGATATAGCCCCCAAACGTTTAGCATAGCTTCAGACAATTATTCTTAAAATACTACCCAAGTTTTGTAAAGATGGGTTCAGTGGGGGCAGAAATATCGCCTCCCCCCTTTTCTCTTTCCATGGCTGCAGGGGGCGCATTTTTGGGGGTACAGATCCCAAAATTTGAGCGGAGTTTCAGACCAGTGTTCTTAAGATACCCCCCAAGTTTTGTGAACATTGGGTCAGGGGGTCCCGAGATATGGGCTTTCCCCTTTCCCCTTTTCCCTATTGGGATGAATGGATCAGTCGATCCTGTGCATCTTCTCCAGAGCAAAACCTCCCGTGCCTAATTGGAATCATCTTGGATTACAAGTCCTCTTCAGCCCCTCTTGATGGAACAGAAGACAGCCACAGTAAGACCCCTTTGGGGGCTTTAATCTATAATTTTTCTCCTGTGTATGTGTGTGTGTGGGGGGGGAAAGCAGAGTCTGTGTGTGTGTGGGGAGGGAGCAGTTTCTGTGGGTGGGGGGGAAGCCAAAGGGGGCTTTCGTCGGTTCTGCTTGGGGTGTGTGTTCCCCCTCGAGTCTCTCGCTCCCTGGTTTGAGGGGGGAGGTTTCAGTTGTGTGTTGCAAAGGTGTTGTTTAACAAGGTTGTGTTGTTTTGCAGTTGTTTTGCAGTTGCTTTGCAAATTTCTCAGCTGTTGTCGGGGCTGGGAGCTTTGTGCGTGGGCGGCAAGCTCTGCTGAGAGATGCACATTAAGGGTGGGGGGGACCCCTTTCAGGGCCCATATCTCAGCCCCCCCTGACCCAATCTTTACAAAACTTGGGGAGTCTTTCAATAAATGTCCTTTGAAGCTCTGCCGAAAGTTTGGGACCTCTAACCCCAAAAATGCCCCCCCAGAGCCGCGGAAAGGCGCGATTGTGTTTTTAATGGCTTTATTCGGCCGAATTTTTTTTTTCCGAACTTTGAATTCCCGCCGAATTGAACGGATCCGAAGTGGGGGAGTTCGGACTTCGGCATATCCCGGATCTAAACGGGCTGAATTCGGCCGAATCCGAACTATACCGAATTTTTTTTAATTCAACAGCCCTAAGGAGACCTCCTCCCCAAAAATCTATTTCGAATTTGCTGGGGAAAATATTACAAAGCGGTTCTAAAAGCAACTTTTAAGATAATTGGGGAGTGAGGTTGCTGTTGCTTAGGGGTCAGTATTGCTTGATGCACATCATGCTTTCCATGTTTAAGATTTTAAGGTCAGTATCGGTATTGCCCACAAGCTGGTAACCCATAGAGTTCTTTAAGTACAGATACAGAATGCTAATTGTTGTGAAACCCATAAAACTATTAAATTATGGGTAAGATGAAATTTCCAAGGATTTATCAGAGTCATGCATAGCACATTGCAGTAAGTGTGGCTAGACACTATGCATGGACAACTGTGTCAAGTTCATCCCTTTGCAGGAGAAAATGTCATAAGTCAAAGGTGGCTAAATGCACTCTGAGATACAGATGCCACTTGTACATCCATAAGGAATGCTGCAGACTTTAATGTCGAATTCATTTATTCACTTCCTTTATCATCTGCTTTTCTCAATGAGACTCAAGGTGAAATGCAATCCCATTCAGCGCAGAATAAATACCATAGACAGCTGAGTTAAGCAACCTTTCATCCTATCACTAACTTTGTTTAGAAGATACACATTGCTACCTGAATGAAAAGGAGACACAGAGTTGTGTGTCATTGGTGCATTGGTGGTGCCTTACCCCAAATTTCTGGATGGCCTGTTCCAGTGGTTTTATATAAATATTAAATAACATGGGGAACAAATACAATATAGAGCGCTGTGGAACCCCATAGCATAAGTGCCATGACACAAAACAGAATTCCCTCAGCCCAGCTTTCTGGAATTTTTTCCTTTTCTCCAGGTGAACTGATCTCTATCAGCTGGAGATCAGTTGTAATAGCAGGAGATCTCCAGCTAGTACCTGGAGGTTGGCAACCCTAACTCCTCCACATGAGTGGCGGAGGCTAATCTGGTGAACTGGATTTGTTTCCCCACTCCTACACATGAAGCCTACTGGGTGACTTTGGGCTAGTCACACTCTCTCGGCCCCACCTACCTCACAGGGTGTCTGTTGTGGGGAGGGAAAGGGAAGGTGATTGTAAGCTGCTTTGATTTTTCCTTAAGTGGTAGAGAAAGTTGGCATATAAAAACCAATTCTTCTTCTTCTAAGTATGCTACTGTCCAATTTTTACACTGTAAACAAAGAGTTAATTAGAAGATGCACCATAAGTCTCCAACCCCTGTGAAAGGCTGTCCCTAGAACTTCCTACTATAGGAAGTGGGGAGTGCAAGACAGTAATGATTAAATCAGCTCAGACCCTGGTTACGAAGGTTTATTAATAGAATTCTACAAGTAATCTATACCTGCGAGGACGATAAAAGAAAGCTGAAAACCAAGTAATCTTGAAACAATACAGCAGTGGGTGAATAATGAATGAGCTTCTTGCAAAGCAACACCATTTGGTATGGATGTCAAATCACATAAAGCTTTTGCACACTGCCATCTCGGAAGAGCAATATCCATTCCACACACATAAGCAGATGAGCCTGACCTAAGAAATTAGAGATTTCAAACCCCATTACATTAGAACACATACACTAAGGAGAGAGAGGCATTTTCCAGACAGCCTTAATGTTCCGGTTTCATTTCCCTTTGTTACTGTTATTTTCCTCCCTCGCTTACACAATCCCTTGCTCTCCCGGTTTTTCAGCGTTTCCCCCCTGCTCTTTCTGAAACCTGTTTTCCCAGATTTCATAAGGAGCAGGGGGGAAATGTTGAAAACCGGGACAACAGGGGATTGCTAACAAAGCAGTGTGGAAATGAAGAAAACAAAAACAGTAACAAAGGGAAATGAATCTGGAACATTAAGGCCATCTGGAAAATGCCAGAGAGGCTGCCTGGGAAGAAAAGGGCCAATTGTACAAGTGATAGCTTTCCAGTTGAAAATTGTGGGATTTTTTTTAGGAAGAGAAGGGACACACACAGCATTTGATCTGGATTCTAGAAGGACTGTTACAAGTATGTGAAGTGGCCATGTACTGAGTCAGCCCACTGGTCTTTCTAGCTCAATATTGTCTGTTTAGTCTAGCAGCAGTTGTCCAGGGATCTGACAGAGAAAGGACCTTCCCAGCCTTAGAAATATAGAACTGGAAGGGACTTCAAGGGTCATCTAGTCAAAACCACTGCACAACACAGGAAATTCACAATTACTCCCCGAGTGACCTCTGCTCTATGTCCAGAGGAAGGGGAAAAAAACACTCCAGGATCCCTGGCCAATCTGGCCAGGAGGAAAATTCCTTCCTGACCCCAAAGTGGTGATTGGCATTACTCTAGGCATGTGAGAAAGGGCCATGATTGCTGAACACTGACACAACCCTTCCTGCCCTCCTTCTCATGATCTGCCTAAGTTCACAGAATCATCATTACTGTCAGATGGCCATGTAGCCTCTGCTTAAAAACCTCCACAGAAGGAGAGCCCACCATCTCCTGAGGAAGCCTGTTCCACTGAGGAACCGTTTCAGCTGTCAGAAAGTTCTTCCTAATGTTTTGCCAAAAACACTTAATTTCAACCTATTTGGTTCTGGTCTGACCTTCTGGGAAAACAGAAAACTCCGCTCCATCCTCTATATGACAGCTCTTCAAATACTTAAAGATAGGGCTCTTGAAAAAAATTTTTGGGTAAAATTCGGATTTGGCAAAATTTGGCCCATTTTTATTTGGGAAATGCCAAAGTCCAAACTCCCCCTATTCGGTTTCGTGGAATTGGCCTTGAAATTCAGCGTTCAAGAATAAATTCGGCCGAGTAATACCATTTAAGCACATTCGCGGCGTTCCGCGGCTCCGGGGGGCATTTTTAAAGTTAGAGGTCCCAAACTTTCCGTGTAGCTTGAGGGGACCCTTCTTGCAAGAACCCCCATGTTTGGTGCAGATTGGGTCAGGGGGTCCCGAGTTATGGGGTCTGGAAGGGGTTCTCCCCCCTCCGCCCATTGGAATGAAGAGAAGCCGGCAATCCTTAATGTGCATCAGAGAGTGGCAAATCCAAGGCAAAACCTCCCATTGTTTCTGGGGCAGCCAGAGAGACTCACCGACCCATACTGACCTCCAGGCGAAGGTGGAAACCAGTGAAAACAGCAACAGTCACACTCGCAAAGAGGAGATCAAGCTGTCCCCCCCACCAGGACTGGTCACCCCCCTTTGGCTCCCCCCCCCACCCACACACACAGCAGAAGCCAGTCCGTGGCTTCTAAGAGCCGATGTAACTACGGCGAAAGTGCATCCAACAACGCTCAAAGCGTAAGTATACAGTGTAACTAGCATGGGTAACATACCTTTTCATTTCAACACAGCCAAAGTGCATCTTATAACGCTACTAGCGTAAGTGCGACCTGCGCAAATTCCGTATCTTCAGGATTGATAGATTTAACTCGCAAAGAGGCAATCAGCCCCCCCAGGACAGGTAACCCCCCCAAATCACACTCCACAGAGGCAATCAAGCCCCCCCCAGCAGAACAACCCCCCCTCAAACCAGTACAGCTCTCGGCTCAACCCCAAACAAACGATCCAAAGAAGAGGGGGAGGCGCGGGTGCCGAGCAGAAGGGGACTCATGCCGCACCACCGCACTGACTCAACTCCAGGTGAGGGTGGCAACGGTGAAAAAAGGCAGAACGCACACTCCTGCAGAGGCGAGCGGGCACACACCCCCGGCAGAACAGGCAACAGCCCCCCTTTGGCTCCCCCCCAACCACAGAAACTGCTTCCCCCCACACACACACAGAATCTGCTTTTTTTTTTCCTCACACACACACACAGGAGAAAAGGTATAGAGAAAAACCCAAAAAATCAAACTGTGTGGATGTCTTCCAGCAGGAGTAGGGAGAAGAAGTAAATCCTATTCCAGTAAGCAGCTCAGCTCAGGATCTCTCAGGAGCAGCAGCACCAAAATGGAAGGAAATGAACTCGGGACGGGACGGGACGGGAGGGACTCAGGAATGTTTATACTCTTCTGGCCAATTCAAAAGGGAGAATCCCTGCTCTGATTGGCCAGAAGAAGACCCAGCTTGGGTCACCATTGGCCGCAGGAGAATGCTGATTCAGGGGCGCCGAAGTTGTATGAATTTATCCGGCATCCGCTCAAACTCACTGAGTTCGGCTCGTCATTTTCCTGCCTTATTTGACTTCGGCTCTTCCGAACTGGAAACTGCCGAATCGGGGAAAATTCGGCTGTTTTCCATGTCGGATGGAACTGAATCGACAGCCCTACTTGAAGATAGCTATATCACCTCTCAGTCACCTCATCTGCAGGCTAAACATACCCAACTCCTTCAAACTTTCCTGTTAGGACTTTGTCTCCAGACATCTTCATTGCCCTCCTCTGGGCACATTCCGGCTTGTCAACATCCTTCTTAAACTGTGGTGCGCAAAACTGAACACAGTTGCCAAGTGAGGTCTAACCAGAGCAAATAAATACCATCCGTTCACATGATCTGGACACTACTGTTGATACAGCCCAAAATCGCATTTGCCTTTTTAGCTACTACATCACACTGCTGACTCATGTTCAATGTATGGTCTACTAAGACTCCTAGGTCCTTCTCACACATACTACTGCCAAGACAAGTCTCCCCCATCCTATAATTATGCATTTGATTTTTCATTTTGTTTGTTTTAGCCCAGTTGTACAGCCTGTCAAGATCATCCTGTACCGTATTTGACACCCCACCCAATTTAATATCATCTGTAAATTTAATGAGCATCTCCTCTATACCTTCATCCAAGTTGTTTATAAAGATGTTGAACAACGCAAGGCCCAGGACAGATCCCTAAGGCACTCATCAGCCCTCTCCAAGAGGATGAGGAACCCTTAACAAGCACTCTTTGGATGCAATCTGTCAACCAGTTACAGATCAACCTAGCAATAATAGGATCCAAACCACATTTTACCAATTTGTCAGCAAGAATATCATGTGGAACCTTATCTAAAGCCTTACTGAAATCAAGATAAACTATGTCCACAGCATTCCCCTGATCCAACAAAGTGGTAACTCTATATAAAAAAAGGAGATAAGGTTAGTCTGACGTGACTTGTTCTTAAGGAACCCATGCTGACTCTTAGTATCCACAGTCATCCCTTCTAAATGCTCAAGGCCTGACTGTTTGATGATTTGTTTGATGATTTATGAGTGCCTTGCTACCTGTAAACTGAGATTGCCCCCGGGATTGACCATGGGACCGTCTCCATTCAAAGCATGTGCTCTTCTATTGAACCTAGTGTTGTTATTAACACAATTTTCGTATGCCATTTATTTACCAGGCATTGTAATACTAGAATGCAGAGAATTGTATTTTTATTTTTAAAAGAATAGCCATATAAACTAACCAAATTAGCCAATTTGTTTTGTGTAATGTGTTTGTTTTAAATTTGTAAGTCTGTCTGAGACTATATGTAAGGCTGAACAGAAGCTTGTTGAAGCTTTAAAAGTTTTGCATGCATACATCATTCTAGGCAACATGGATAAAAGAAGTCAATGAAAACCAATTAACTACAGACTGATTAAAAGGCATTTTCCCCACAAGAGTATTATAAAGTGTAGTAGCCATTCAGGAAATTGAAAGTGCTTCTATCAACCATCTTCTGCAAACTAAGCAAACAGAAACCTATGTTTTACTATCTTTTAAAAAATCTTACCAATATTTTTAAAAATCTTAGCAATTTGTTTCAGCTGATTCTTCATGGTCCTGTACTGAAATGTATATAGCTATTTTTCAAACTGGTTCACATGTGCATGTTCATCAGTTATGAGTGTGTCAAGATGTAAATTTGCATGTGTTAATATACCAACACAGAACAATCAGCACCAATAAAAACTTTTACTATCCTCTCCTAACATCTCAATCTTCATAGCTTCCAAGGGAATCAGTTCAAACATTCAACAGCAAGTGGCCAAAGGATGTGAAATTGTGTTGTGTGTGTGTGCATGTGTGAATCAGCCCTCATTCAGAAGAGATTTTCAGTGCGATCCTATGCAGAGTTACTCCAGTTTAAACCAATTGAATTATGTTTTGATCCAGTGACTTTCCACTTTTATTTCCATTACCATATTCTTTAGAAACCAATCATATGTGAATGCCCAACCCCAAAGTATGAGAAGTCATTATACTCGTCATTGGTTATCTTTTCTCCGTCTTAAAGAACTCTATTGTCTTTGCTGCCCCTGTATTAAATATTCTGCCAAGTTTCTCATAGCACTGGGAGCGTCAGCTGCAATTTCTTCTCGTTTGTTTCCACCACTCTCACCCCTTTCCAGAATTCAAGTACTTTGGGGAAGTCTGGCTGAAGAACTTTTTCATGCCATAGTTATAGGGTTGCCAACCTCCAGGTGGTGGCTGGAGATTTCCCACTGTTACAACTGATCTCCAGGTGATAAAGATCAGTTCCCTTGGAGAAAATGGCTGCTTTGGAAATTGGACTGTATGGCATTGAAGTCCCTCCCCTCTACAAACCCAACCCTCCTCAGACTCCACCCCCAAAATCTCCAGGAATTTCCCAACCCGGAGCTGGCAACCCTACATACTTATTACCAATCTTAACAAAAAACCCACAGTGAGTAGAAATGGAATTGCCTTTCTATTATCTTTCAGAATGCATGTGTGTGTCTGTGCATGTGTGTGTATTTAAAACTGGTTATCTCACAGGACTTTTGAAACAAAAGAGGAGATTTAGAACTAAAATTAATTACATTAATGATGCTGTTTGAATGTTAATGCTTCACCATCTTTCAGATTGCTCTTTATATCCTTTGATAAAGCATGCTCCTAAGAATTAATGTTTTTTTTTTAATCTTCTAAGCTTCCTTGTATGATCAGCTGAACAGATTTTGGTGGCTGAAAAGCATCTTTAATAGGGAGTACTAAACTGGTGAACAGGCTCCAGAGTGGGATTGTTTTTGCAAGAAAACTCTGCTTACCTGAGCAGATCCTCGTTGTCTTGCACCGCTTAAAATGTTAAAGTATATTTTCTTTATTCCCCTTTGGCAGAATGATGCACGGCAGGCTGTGTTCCATGGATGTTTATTTATATTTATCTACACTTTGTTCCTCCATGCAGCAGACTATTCATCTTCTAAGGACACAGTCTTTTTTCTCCTTATCCTGTACCAGCTGCAGTTCTTGTAGATAACTAAGCAATGTGCAAAAAGAGTCGTGGGCCTCATGCATCATCTCCCCCTCCATTCCCCATATGTTGTGACACTACTTGTGTAGTAATAAAATGTTCAGTATTGCTGGGAACATTTTTTTAAGCTGGGTAGCCAGGGTTGGGTGAGAGGAAAATTTATGTAAGTCTATGTGGAAATATTACAAATATATTTTATTAGAAGCGCTATACAGATTTTAAAATTCTTTAAAAGCATTAAAATGGCACAATGGCCAAACTTAAGGTTGATATCTGTAACCACAAACCCAAATGCGTTTCGGCCTCTAGGGCCTTTATCAGTGGTTAGTTAAAACCTTTTCTAAAATCTGCACACATATATAGAAATACAATGATGTGAACCAATACAAATACAAAATACAAAGTACAAACAGTTTAAAACCCAACCAGGTTTAAAACCCAACTCTCAGAGCTCATACCCTGGAAATCTTGCTCTTCTACTGCAGACCAACACAGCTACCCTCCTAAAATTACGTCATTCAAAGTTCCTTTGAAAGGAACCATCACCATTGATACGGCAAACGGGGGTTCGTGGGGGGAGAGAGAGACCTGCAGATCGTTATTCAAGAAAACAGTTTATTCTGGCAGCTGCGACCCAGAGCACTCTATCGAGTAAAAATCTCTGAGCCCCGATCATACTGAGGAAGGGATATTTATCCAAATTCAAGATATGACAACCCATCAACATTCAGGGTAGGCTGATAACACTCCAGACATCGAGGCGGCAGTGGAGTAATAGTTTCACCCAGTTCTTGTTATGGTTTACTGTAACCCTCCATGACTCTTACCCCAGTTACTAGCTCACAGACACACAGGGAGATTCTGCCCAGCAACAAGCTATTCCCTGGCTGCCCTAATATATTTTACAGAAAGGAAAAGAGATTATTACAAATTGCTAAATCAGTGGATCTTCCATAGTCAGGGGAAGTCTACCTTGCTGTCACATTCCCCCCTTATGATACAAGACATACATATAAGGCTTGTCAATCATTCCTGTATTCCATTTCATCATACTTTCTATCACAAAATGCACATTCCAGAACCCTCTTATCTCAGTGAACCACTCACTCTACCACTCAATCGACTTCCCAATTCTCATTCTGACCAACTTTCTAATTCCCATCCTGGGCACAATTAATTCAGGTCATCCTATACAGTCTTAACAACTGATCTCACAAATACATCCCATCTCAAAATACGTTCTTGCCACTGAAATCCAACAAACAATTTAACAACATTAAGAAGCCAACTAGGCCTGGCAACATTACAAGAATGGTAGTGTGTGGGTGCTTATGCAGACTGTCAGTTGAAGACAAGAGGAAAGTCAGAGAAAAGACAGAGGAAGGGGATATATTTGCACGGCTAAAGGTGAGATTCTTGCACCTGCTTATGTACGCAGGCAGTTGATAGGGCCACAGGTGAAATATCTTTTTCTGTGGGCAATAATCCCAGGAAATTCCTGGAGATCCCTAAAACAGCTTTATTGAAAAATCCAAAACTTAGGAAGGACAGTTGGAAGAAGCAGGAACACATTTGAACAAGATACATTAATGGAAGAACCCATAGACTTCTAAGACATTGCAGAATGCATGATACACAGCATCAACATCAATCCCGCATTAGTACATTTTATAAAACAACACCAACATCCCTTTATCCTTTCTTCAAACAAAGCATCCCAAAAATCAAAAGTCCTTTGTCAACTTTGAATGGAAACATACACAACCTTTCACAATAGTCATACAGTTGAGATCATTACAAAGAGAAACACCAGAGAACTCAGGCAGTCTAGAATAGGCATGACTGCCACAGAATCAGAACTAAAAATCACCAGAGTCTTTCCACAGGAGCTGCAAAACAAATGAGTCTGAGACACAAACAGAAACAACTGAAGCCGCCCCCCTTTGCTACTGCAGGGCGGGGGAGACAAATCCACAGTCTCAGGCAGGAGGCAGGAGGCCCCTCTCGAATGACTCCCAGTCTAAGCCACAGGAACAATGTTAACATATAGATACAGTCATTTGCTGAAAAAAAACTTCATCTGGTATCAGGAAAAATAGGGTACGTTGAAATATCTGGAACCAGACTGTAAAAGACAAAAATATCAAGAGCCTACACAGAGTGCCCTTAATGTCTATAGAGCTTAGCTGAAAAAGTAGAAAAGCACTGTCCTTCAGTGTTACTACTCTGAAGATGCCCGCCACAGTTGCTGGCAAAACGTCAGGAAAGAAAATACCAAGACCACAGTCACATAGCCCTGATAACCTACCAGAACCAATAGAAAAGCAATGTCCAAAGGCAATGTCCATAGCAAAAGTTTTTAAAGGCAGGAGTGGCCGGAAGTAAAACCTGGAAAACTCAAAAGACAATTAATTCAGTTATTGCATGGAAAAACTGTTGACATAGAGGGACTTCATAGAGGACTTCCCTCCCCCCTTCACCTGTTTTCTGACACACAGGAAACAGTGACGCTATTATGCTCAAGAGAGCTGTTGACAGACCAAGTAAATATCTCAGAACCTAATAAGCAACCATTGTTACTTTGCCCAAACGCTCAAAAATCTTCTTTGCTTTCTTTCTTTCCACCCATTCCTCCCAAAATGTGTACAAATGTATGCAAAAGTGTTCCACAACAGTCTCTCACACAATCAATCCACCCCTTCAATCAAACACAATAAAACACAAAATCACTCACTCACTCTCACACGCCACCCACCATTTCCAAACCTTTTCCTGTCAGACCTAAGATCTCTGCGGTTTCCAACCAAACCTGATGGCTGTACTAGGGCAGAATCTGGAAGTTGATCAGACCTCCCTTCCTCTGATTGCAGAGGGTTCCGAAACTGAACTGAACTGAACTAAAAAAAACCTTTCCTGATTCTCACCTGCCTTCTGTGATTTCCTCCGGAGGTGCTGGGCTGGTTCTTGCGATCCTGTTGGGTTCCAACGACACCCTACCAGGGTGAGTGAGGCCAGGGTGTCCATGCGTAACTCTCTCGACAAAAAAGGTCGTGCCGGCAGAAAGGACTCAAAGGCACCCTGGTCCAGCACCCCGAGCCGGGTGGGTAAGAGGGGGGCAACACCCCATCTCTCCCCCCTTCACGAGCACGGCACCAGAAATGATACGGCAAACGGGGGTTCGTGGGGGGAGAGAGAGACCTGCAGATCGTTATTCAAGAAAACAGTTTATTCTGGCAGCTGCGACCCAGAGCACTCTATCGAGTAAAAATCTCTGAGCCCCGATCATACTGAGGAAGGGATATTTATCCAAATTCAAGATATGACAACCCATCAACATTCAGGGTAGGCTGATAACACTCCAGACATCGAGGCGGCAGTGGAGTAATAGTTTCACCCAGTTCTTGTTATGGTTTACTGTAACCCTCCATGACTCTTACCCCAGTTACTAGCTCACAGACACACAGGGAGATTCTGCCCAGCAACAAGCTATTCCCTGGCTGCCCTAATATATTTTACAGAAAGGAAAAGAGATTATTACAAATTGCTAAATCAGTGGATCTTCCATAGTCAGGGGAAGTCTACCTTGCTGTCACACCATCATCTCTGTATCCCTGGTAGCTTGCAGCCAAGGGATGGACTGCATCCAAAGATGGACTGAAAATTGCCTTTCTTTGTTAGAGTTCTAAATAGGGAGGGGCTGTGGCTCAGTGGTAGAGCATCTGCTTGGCATGCAGAAGATCCCAGGTTCCATCCCCGGCATCTCCAGTTAAAGGGACTGGGCAGGTAGGCGGTGCGAAGTATCTCTACCTGAGACCCTGGAGACCCGCTGCCGATCTGAGTAGACAATACTGACTTGCATGGACCAAGGGTCTGATTCAGTATAAGGCAGCTTCATGTGTTCAAATAGTCAAATAGTTGGCCGATATTTGGAAATGTTTGAACAGTCGATTTACTAAGTATATTTGAATGCCTAGACTTCTAATGGAGAATCCTTATTGCTCATCTCTTAATTTCCTATTCATGCTGTTTGTCATTTCATAAGATACACGGGGTTGGATCCTACCATACATGGTTGGAAGGAGTCTGAACAGGAAGTGTGAATCTACTCGCTGTTGGGTATTGCACTCATTGGGCTGTAGCAGTCACCTGTGACTGGTCAGTCTTGTCCACACAGAAGAATTCAGCCTGGAATTATTTCTGTAGTATAACTATAGTATACTATCCAAGAAGGTTTGGTTGCAGACCAGCTCTCCTTTCCCCAGCATGCCCCTAAATAGCCTCTGCTGTGTATCAGAGACCCTCATGAACCACGGAGGGGGGCTTGCTAACCAGTGTAGGATGGCAATATTGTTTGATTCCCTTTCTCGGTTCTGTCACCATGTGCACCAGGTATTCTGCACACAAGGGATCTCTGACCCTGAACAGGGGCTGCTGAGGGACAAAGAAGCCAGTGAAGAACTGCTTGCATGAACTCTTTCAATTGACATGTGGTAGGACCCATGCCCCAAGCACCGCAGGGGCAGGAGGGAAGCTTTGACCTTTGGCAGATGGAGGAAGGAAAACACTGGAAAAATCTATTTTGTAATTTTTGCTGATGTCTAGCCTTTTTATCTGTAAATGAAAGATATATGTATCTTGCCTCACTTGGAGTAAAGGGTAGTTTTGCTATTGACTTCATGAATTTAAAAATTTCACCATAAAGTCCTGTTGCTCAGAAGTATTGATCCGTATACCACTGGGGTTCTTTCAACAAAAGGAAGGGATACCACATAGATTTTTCCCCCTTCAAAGATGAACTTTAACCTTGGATAGACCCATCCTTAGGCTTATACATAGTATCTTCCAGCACTTACTAAGAACATTCCAATGGCCCAACCTTAAGGTTTCTGTAACCACCGGGTTCTTTTCTACTTTATGCCTTGGGAATTATTAGTATAGTACAGCCAGTGGCTTCAGATTTAGATGCAGGCTTCAATCCATAGAATACTAAGGAGCAGAGATTGTAAAGAACTATATGTCTACAGCTTTCCAATTATTTTCTGATTTCCTGCCAAGTGTCTTCCAAATATTAAAATACTGTATTGAAATAATCCAGGGCATCTATAAGTTCCAGAAAATATCATTATCAAACACAACGGAAGCTATTCAATACTCAAAGCATGTTCCTGAACTGAAGCATGACTTTTTTTTGTCTTAAATTAATTGAATAATACCTATCAGGAAAAGAGAAAGTATGCTTAACATTTATTTCTAGTGACTATTAACCTTTAAAAGGTTACCGTGTGATCCCACGCTAATTCTTCTACATAAGAAAATCTATAATGGAGGCTATGAACAGGCTTGATCTCAGAGAATCAGTGGAATAATTTTTAAAAAGCTGGTTATTACTCTAGCAAAGAATACCAATTCACTCCATGGAACAAAGCACATAATAATTATCCTGTTTTTAAATGTAACTGTGCAGCCCTTTCAAAAGCACCTAAATGGGTTATGTACTGAGAATCGTTTTGAATGTTACTTAAGTACTGAATGGGGCCAAAATGCTATCCTTTGTATAGGTCTGGTCTGGCCCTAGACCAACTTCTGTCCCATAAAAAGAGTGTCTTTTGAACATCTAATTTTTTTTAGTGTGTCTGTAGCCCATTTCCCAACTCTGATATACAGTATTCATGCATGGCATATGATAAATGCGCATCCTGGGATCTGTAAATCTACAATTATTCATGTGATATATAAAAACAACCAAATTTGTTCCCATGCAGAAATATATAAATTACACAAATGGAGGCGAGAATAAATTTATTCCCATATGTTTACAACCAAAGATTAAAATTAAATCAAAAGACTTTCCTTGTAGACATTAGGAAGAATTTTCTAACAGTTAGAGCAGTTCCTCGGTGGAACAGGCTTCCTCGGGAGGTGGTAAGTGCTCCTTCCCTGGAGGTTTTTAAGCAGAGGCTAGATGGCCATCTGTCAGCAATGCTGATTCTATGACCTTAGGCAGTTCATGAGGGAGGGCATCTTAGCCGTCTTCTGGGCATGGAGTAGGGGTCGCTGTGTGTGTGTGTGGGGGGGGGGAGGCAGTTGTGAAATTCCTGCATTGTGCAGGGGGTTGGACTAGATGACCCTGGTGGTCCCTTCCAACCCTTTGATTCTATGATCAAGAAACTGAACTGTGTCCACCCAAACATTGGTGGACCAGAATTAAATAGTGTTACAGTAAGTGACAGCTGAACAGTATAATCCTAAGAACACTTTCCTGGGAGTAAGCCCCATTGGATAGACTTGGGCAGGATTCTGAGTAGACCTGTTTAAATTTACTCTCTTAGAATGTTCTAGTTTATACAATTTGTTTTATAAGTTCAGTGGAGAGGCCATGACACTCTGCAGGGTCCGTCTCACCTACCCCCCAGCTGTTCTTTCTGCCATTCTTCAACCGGAGATCAGATTATTCATATGGTATCAGTATACGCGATGCTTTACTAGGGTTGCCAGGTCAGGAGACATCCTGCCGGCAACCCCTGCTGCCCACCGCCACTCTGTCAGCCAGTCAGAGAAAAACAAATAAAAAGATTGCCATCAGTGTAGCGGCATTACATCCTTTATGGGGAAAATGGGAAGTGATGTCACTCCACTCTAAGGATCTCTGTATGACTTTGCCCAATTAATTGAATATCCATACAGGTCTCCAAAGGAAGGTAGGTAGGTAGGTAGGTAGGTAGGTAGGTAGGTAGGTAGGTAGGTAGATAGATAGATAGATAGATAGATAGATAGATAGATAGATAGATAGATAGATAGATAGATTATTATTTACGGCCCTTGGCCAGATAAAACAAGATACATGGACTAAAATGGTCTTACCGACAAAGGTTTACAGTCCGAGTCTTAAATCACTTAAAAAAATAAAAATAATAATAATAAAAATAACATCCAAGTTACATCTGCCATTTGGACTAAGAGACTACTCTATGGCAACGAATTTTCATTGCTGCCGTACAAAATTTTGCTACCTGAGAGGTGATTGAAGGATTATCTCCTTGTAGGAGCTTTTCTATCTTTTCTCTCACGCCTCCAAAGATATTAATTGTATTCATTAATGCAGGAGTGGAAGACTGAGGTTTCAAAATAAATAATAAAAGATCATTTTATCTGGGACTGAGGGCGGGACAGAAATATAAATATAAATAAATCTGCATAAAGAATAATTTTAAGTTCCAAAGAGTTATGTATAAAGCCATGAATATTATCATTTTGTCCAATGGGACAGGCCAGTGGTTCCAGAGGTTTTCCCCAGAAGTGACATAATGCTGTTGCATAGTGGTACCCCTATGTGACATAATGCTGTTGCATAGTGACATAGTTGCACAGAAGTGACATAATGCTGTTGCACAGTGGTACCCCTATGTCTCACTCCTCCAGACTTCGACCAGTTGCCAGCTGCTGGCTGGCAGCACCTAAGCTTTGCACAGTTCCATAGGCAAGAAGCAATGTCCCTTCTCTCAAAGCAGGGGTTCCCAACCTTTTGAGCCTGCAGGCACCTTTGGAATTCTGACACAGCATGGTGGACGCAGCCACAAAATAACTGCAGCAAGAGACAGATCCAGCCACCATTTCCCCACCATTAGTCCTTCATGGCGCCATTTTTCCACCAGTTTTTCCTGCTGCACTACTACAGAGGTTTTTTGCAGGCTTAAAAAAAGAAAAGATTAGCACTATAGTGCTATACCATTATAAAGCTCTATTGCCATTTATCTATTCCACTTCAAATGTAGTTTTAATTTTTTTTATGAAGTCTTTTAATTGCTGAATCGTTCAGGCTGTTTTTATACAAGTTGCCTCGAACGAAGTGGGGAAGAGAAGCTGCAAGATGGCTGGCTTGGGTCAGAAATTCACTTTCTAATCGATTGTTTTCAGACTCTACCACACAATGATTTCTCCTCATACCAGATAAAGGAAATGAGTGACACACAGGCAGATTGTGGATGGAGCAATGTCAACGGTAGCCAGGCAATCCTATTTCAAAAGCGATGAGCTTATTTTGCCACCATGGGCAAGGTTGTCATCAAGAGTGCTTTACTTTTCCCTATAGGACCAAATGGGACTTTATGACACCCATTATATGTATGGTGAATGGTGCATCTATGAAAGGGTGCAATCAGGGAGACCACAGGATACTACTCCCTGCATTGGGTCCAGTGAGAATCCAGCCTGCTTTTCCTTGTGCGTTTCTTAGTCTTACCTATAAGTGTGTGTGCTCAGCTCCCATTTTATACACATGCAGGGTATAATTTGGAAGGCGATTATTATTGTGTCATGTTGTATAAACTTTCCACCCACAAGCTGAGCATGAAAGATGGCTTCTCTCACTCTCCAGGATTTCTGGACACACACAATTCCATTAATTAATGGAGACTTAAAGGAGTCATGCAAGCCTGCACGACCCGCAACCCATTGAGCCAAGTGCAAACTGCCAACTGTGTATTGTGACCTGTAAGGTGCTTTGCAAATCCCTCCCCATTTTTGCATAGTGAGGCAAGCGGCAGAAACGGGGAGCTAATTGAGCCTTGGTAAGACACTATACGCATCCCAATGAATTCACTAGGCTCGGTGGGTCACAAGCTATGGAGGCCTGAAGCAGTGCAAAACAAACTCTGACTTGGAATGGCCATGATTCAAGCGTTGCCAGCGCAAAGTCATTTAGATCTCAGCCTTAATCTGTAGGTTTATAATGTATTCAGGTCACATAATTGCAGTCTGGTGTTTGCAGTTCAGCACCACAGAGTGTTCAAGGTGCTTTTTCATAATCCCAGTCATGAAGAAGTCATACTAGCAAGTCTCGTTCTTCTACAATCCTGTGATTTTTATGGGTGGGGGGAGGGGTCCACATCTTTCCTTAGCTACTGGAAAACAAAAAAATGGCAGAAGTCTTTGCATGTGTTTCATTTGTTTGTTTGGACTGTGAGGCTTTAACAAACATTGCACTTGTACTGATGGTTGCCTTTGGTTGCAGCTCGATATGGGTAGCTACTCGGTATGCTTAAACATTCAGAGTAACTATCCATTTACATGTGAAGCAGAGGGATAAGAAGCGATGAGAAAATTGATGGATTAATTAACCATCTGCCTTGCCCTGCTCTTAAGCAGAAAGAAAAGAAAACGTGGGAAGATCTAATCTAGATCCCAGATCAATTCCTGGCATGTGGTTTTGACAGTATAATGAAATTAACAAACCCCTGCTTTAATGAACACAGCTTGCAAAGTTACAGTCTAGTTCATTGTATCTAATGTTATTGCTGGTGTTTGTTAAAAATGGTGGCAGCTTGCATTAGCTGTAAAGAGTTAAATACAAATACACCAAGGGCAGTAATAAAATTTATTTATTGGCTAACCCATTTATTATATATTTAATAGCGTAAGAATATTGCTTGATTTACTGTATAGGTTTTTTTAAAGAGCCAAAGTTATATATCGTAAATATGGAATATGGGTGGAGAGAAGTATAAGGAAAGGAATGCTGTAAACTATTTGCATCTTAAGTAGTTTGCTAAAGCCACATTCTCTGGAGTAGTTTTAACTTTTTACGATACACAGCCATAAAATGTTTTAGCAGAATCTCTTCCCAAGTTACGTTTAACAGATACAGGTGCATACTTTAAGGTGCATGAAAATGCAGTGATAGAAAGGTAATGTGCACACCTGTTTCGGAAACAGCAAACCAGGCTCAAACAAAATGTGTGATATGTGCTCACACGTGTGTTATTTTGTCATGTAAAATTTAGGCCTCCAGCTGCTTACCTATACCTTTGCTATTGGTCCCATCAGCAAAGGAGAGAATTCATCTGTGATTCAGTGTTAGGGCATCTGCTTTGCATGCACAGTGTCTTCAGTTCAAAGGATCAGGTAATAGGTGACATGAAAGACTTCTGCCTGAAGTCCTGGTAAGCCAATCAGAGTAGATCATACTGACATTGGTAGACAAATGGTCCGACTCAAAGCAACTTATATCTCTTGGGGTCATGATAAGTGAGCAAATCTGATGATTAACAAAAAAAGCACCCATAACTCTGGAGTGATATGTCTCCCTGCCCAAAAAAAGAGAACTAGTAGTTGTGCTCAACTTCCAGTCTTCCAATCAACACATCTTCTCAATCTTTAATGCTGCCTTGCCTGTCTTTAGACTCCAAATGTCAACTGTGTCTAAGAGCAAGCCTTTAGCAGTTCTCCTCAGAAGTAAGTCCCATGTTAGTCAGTGCTACTTTTACCCTGGGACTCCTGATTGTATTGGAACTCCTGTATTGGGACTCCTGATTGTATTGCCTGCCTGAATTGGGACTCCTGATTGCAAACTCTGTCCATTCCTCCATGCTGGCTGTTCTCTGGGGTTGCTTCCCTCTGCCTACTTTGCAAGTCAGAGTAATAGCCTTAAAATAGGGATGCTTTTTCCTACCTACTTGAAGTTTGGCAGGAACATTCTCTTGGGTGAAGCGTATAATTACTGAGAATGTCATCCTAATGAGATGGGAAACAAACAATCTATACCCAGAAATGTGTTTTGCTTTTAATGGTGTGTAAAGTGGGAACTCTCTTATCTGCCTGGAATTGGGCACGATTCCAACAGTCTCTAAGAATTTCATCCCAATAGGACGGAGAAATAAAGGCAAAAGTGTGTTTCCCACTGAAACCAATGGAAACATCCAAAAATGAAAAACAAAGCCATATGAGTTAATAATGAACAAAGTAAATGTGATGGTAATAACTGATGAAATAACCCCCATCCAGTTCCCACTGTTCCCTCCCCCCTTTTTTTGTTTTTTACACCCTACATATACATTGCTCTGACCTGGATGGCCCAGGCTAGCCTGATCTCGTCAGATCTCAGAAGCTAAGCAGTGTCAGCCCTGGTTAATACTTGGATGGGAGACCACTGAGGAAGTCCAGGGTTAGTGCACAGAGGCAGGCAGTAGCAAACCACCTCTGTTCATCTCATGCGTTAAAAACCCTACAAGATTGGCATAAATTGGCTACGACTTGATGGCACTTTCCACCACATACATGTTACATTGACATAAAACAAAATGTGTGTGGGTTATTTAGGTAATTTTTAATCTGCTTTTCTTCCATCAAGGGTTTAAAGTGGACTACAATGAAAGTTTAAAATACTACATACAGAGGTTGATTTCCCTGAGACAGAATTCACAGGGTGTGAATAAGTGGGAACCCCAGACCCAATCTGGAAACTGTATCACAGTCATATGTGGTTTGTTTGTTCTGTTCTCTTCTGGATTGGTCCACAGCACATGCACAGTAGAAGCGCCAATACACACACCCTATGCTGTTAACCTGAGAAATGATCTAGGGAGAGCTGTTTGGGCTACTGCAATTGATACATGTCCACATCCACATCCACAATGGGCCAAAAAGTTCCTTCCCTGGACCATTTCTCTCTGGGATAATGGTAGGGAGGGGGCAGCTGAGGCTTTTTCTACACCTGCAGTGGTCCAATCTGAAGTTGTAACAGCATATGCAGAAGAGAGGAGAACACATGCATCATGTATACCTAGAGTTACCAACCTCCAGGTACTAGCTGGAGATCTCCTGCTATTACAACTGATCTCCAGTCGATAGAGATCAGTTCACCTAGAGAATAATGGCTGCTTTGGCAATTGGACTCTGTGGCACTGAAGTCCCTCCCCTCCCCAAACTCCGCCCTCCTCAGGCTCCACCCCAAAAACCTCCCGCCAGTGGCGGAGAGGGACCTGGCAACCCTATGTATACCTGTGACTTAGTTCACCAGTTGGATCCAGAGCCCCTACCCTGTGAATTCCATGCTATAGAAATCATCTCTAATAAAATTAAATAGAAGTCACCAGAGCATACTCATGGTGTCTACATGCATACAATCTTCATGTCCATAGGCACCATGGTGATGATAAGGAAAGTTTGAAAAAAACAACATTTCTGATTGTATTGAGATGTGGTGGTGTGTTGTTCATTCGTTCCTTGTTCCCCCCTCATACATGCTGGCTTCCGCCAAGCTAAGTCATCTATACAGACCAGCTGACTGCATCTTTTTTTGCCCCCAAAGTCATAAAAAGCACCATAGTAGGGTTTAATTTGTAATCAAAGTCAGTTAGGATCATGTATAAAGGTTACGGTCCCATCTGCTTTGGCTGCATTTCAAAAAAAGATAATTATATTCTGCTTCCATTTTGTATTTGACTCTTTTGTGTCATCTGGATTCTGTGTAATACCTTTGTTTCTACAGTACAGATTGCCATTCTCCCTATCCTTACTAAAAGAGATTTTATAAAGTACAGTTTAGAAATTCTTCTATGAGGATAAAATAGTCTGTGTGAAACGGTACGAAAACTAATAGAAAATTTGCTCTATATTCTTATTCTTGCTACAGTTATACTTACACAGTATAAATACACAGATTTAACATTGCTTTGGTGGCGTCTGCCTACTTACTTTTTATGTCAAATGGTAATCTCTTTTTTTTGGGTTAAAAAAGGATTTTGCTCCAGTGTTAAAATTGAATATCTACTTATGTACTTCTTGCAGAACCGTTTTAAAAGGCAACATAAATTTATAGCTTTATACAGGAACATCATGGTTTAATCAGGATGACAAAAATGTGACTTACACAGGAAGTATGCTGCTTTTTGGATACTTATGTTGACTTCAGTCCCTTGTGAATTAAACCATTTAAAACACAAAATGGAAAAAGTCCTCCTAATCTTCCTTTTGAATGAGCCGTGAAATAGGATCCATGAACTGCCTGAAGTGTGAAGAGGTTAGCATGGCTTGGTTCCAAGATCTTTCTGTGAGATATTAGGAGATTTATTCTCAGCTGAAAAGCTGTGGGGAAAATGGTCATAATTTTTGATAAAAAAAACCATAATGTATATCTAAAAATACCTCCACATGTTCACTGTGAAAGTATTAGTAACCGAAGCCCTTCTTTAAAATGTGTTTGAAATATCCCAAGTTTGCAGATGTATTATATATTTGGTTATAAATTACCCCCTACAAATGTATGAAAAAATGGCATGTTAATTCAACGGGCAAAGCATGTGTTTCTCCTTTCTCATCCAAGATTAAGAAAGGCTCACACTAGACCTTTGAACCAGTGTCAATAGCAGATTATGTTCCATTCCTAATGTAGTAAATATAAATCCTTTGTTACTTTTATGACATAGCTAAGCTGCACATTCTGCATTGTTTTGGCCTTGAATGAGTAGGCAAAAATAATATGTATTTAAAAGGAGAACTGCATGCACATTTCCTCAAGACAAACCTCTGGTCCAGATTCTATCAAAATGTATTTGTTGTTGCTAATCTTTGAGTTAAAAAGGTAAAGGTAAAAGTCCCCTGTGCAAGCATTCCTGACATCACATCCTGACGTTTACTAGGCAGACTTTGTTTGCGGGGTGGCTTGCCATTGCCTTCCCCAGTCATCTTCCCTTTACCCCCAGCAAGCTGGGTACTCATTTTACCAACCTTGGAAGGATGGAAGGCTGAGTCAACCTTGAGCCGGCTACCTGAAACCAACTTCCGTTGGGATCGAACTCAGGTCGTGAGCAGAGCTTGGACTGTAGTACTGAAGCTTACCACTCTGCTCCATGGGGTTCCTTAATCTTTGAGTTGAGGACAGGAAAAAAGCAAGCTGGATTCAGCCTTCCTGTCCCTAAACAGATGACCAGCAAAACAAGGACACAGTTTATTGTGTTGTGGATTAGTTAAATCACCTTTTCACTCCTACTACTAGTCATTTTCATATGAAATTCTGGGCACAATTAATATACCTGACAGTTCACTTCAGCATACTCTCTATCATTGGAAGGGATATAGATGCTGTTTCACCCCCTGAAAAAAGTAGTGATGGGATAGGAGGATGGGACAATAGTCCTAGGCAAGAATGTGTGTATGTGTTGGTATTATATTGCTCTAGCGCCTGCATTCATTCTCCCCAGAATATTGTCTGGAAAGCCTTACAGTGTATGAATTTTGTGAAAATGTTTGGTGCTATTGAAAGCGGCAACAATTACACACCTCCATTTCCATTTAGAAAATCAAAACTGCCCTTCCCAGAAGTTTGTTTGCTTCCAAAAGAATGGGAACCAGTGTCTGTTTGCATTTATCCTGGAATAACAATCCACTGACTGACAGATTTCACCCTGTGATTTGGTTCTGAGTTCAAACCAGAGACTGACGCCTTTTATGCATGGTTAGTATGTCCTTGGTTCGCCCCTCTCTTGTCTTGCACTTTTATAGCCCGAGATTGGAAAACCTTATGCATGGTGTGGCTTGTTGTGAAGAAAGTCCTGGGAGTCTCAGGAGCAATTGCTAGTCACAAGCAGAAATCAGGAAGAGTCTGAGCCCCGCCCCTTGAAACGCTGCTTTGTCATTGGCTGTAGTGCTTACTCTGAGCGAAGACACGATCCTTGCCTCCGCTGCCTCTCTCTGCGATTTTGATTAGTATTTTGGAAGATTTGGTGATATATTGATATTCCATCATAGCAACAGGGGGGAAAACATGAGGGCGCTCTGAGAAGGAGTTGGCCATGTCTGCCCCCATCTCCTGGGGCATTGTGGAGGGGATGGCTGAAGGCTGGCTGGAGGAGGAGGTGTTGGAGATTAGGTGCGTGATTAGGTGCGTGTTGGGACAAGGGAAGACTCGCATCTGAACGATGTCCCTGAGATGGGCTCGGGACAAAACTTAATTCCGGGGTAAAACAGGAATTGGAAAACCTAGGGAAGTCATGGGATGGAAGCCAGCTGAGTTTCCACGGAGGAGAACATCATGCATAACCCTGACGGAGAACCAAGACAATCGCGGGAGAATCGTGAGACGAACCAATCATGCTTAAACGACCTGAAAGAGCTTGAAGGCAAAACAAAGACTTTTGACAAATCTTGCGATCTGCATTGATTCACCCTTCTTTCAGGGGTTTTACAGTCCAGTATGCAGAGGTAATATCCTAATTTGGATAGCCAAGGCAAGCCTGATCTCGTTAGATATTGCAAGCTAAACTGAGTCAGCCCTGCTTATCACTTGGCTGGAAGACCACCAAGAAAGTATAGGGTTGTTTCAGAGAGGCAGGCAATGGCAAACCATTGTGAGGTTCTCCAGCCAACCTCAGCAATCCCAAAAAGTCACTCCCTCAGACAGGCAGGTCTAAAGCAGGTAAACGTTTATTCAGGAGCCGCAGATACAGCATAAGCAATCCACAGGTTCAAAGCTGCTAATGACAAACCAAACTACAAAGCATAACTTTAAGCACAGAGTCATCCCAGGTGTAAAACCAAGCGGCCTGGGAATTAGGAGATAACGGTGGCTGGTAGGACGTAGGGAGTGAGCAAGCCATAATAGTGAAGTTGCCTGCTAGAGACTTAAGGTCAGAGCAGGGGGGGCAGAGCAGGGGGGGAGGAAAGGAGTGGAGACAGCTTGAACGGTTCAGAGAAGCGAAACCAAAGGTTAACACTTGAACAGCAATGGGCCTAACTCATGTCAAGAGCCATGGACAGCATGACTCCTGACAGCTTGAACATCTCAGAGAAACAAAACCACTCGATACACTTGAACAGTAAAACCAATAGATACACTTGAACAGTAAAACCAATAGATTCACTTGAACAGAAATAAGCATGAATAAGCATGACTCTTGGCATGACTCTTCACAACCATCTCTGAACTTCTCTTGCCTTGAAAACCCTGCGGGATTGCCACAAGTCAGCTGTGACTTGATGGCAAAAAAATGCAAACGTATATTCACTTTAGTACCACTTCATCCAGAATTTTTGTATGGAAGGAACAGAGGCATGTTTTATCACAATAACAGTACTTAGAATGACCTCTGAAAAGACCTCTGAATACTTTACTCTGTAAACCAGGCAATATTTAACTTCCAATTTCCAGTAGTGGTGGGAGTGGGGGGTAGGGAATTGCTACCTTGGGGACAGGGGCAGGGAATGTGTTAAGCATAATTTCTTTTTTATAGAATCTGCACAGGACAATATACTGATGCACAGTGCTTTTAGTGTATGCTTCACTTTGAATCTCCTGCTACAAAGAATCAGAACACAGCCAGCTATCAAAATACTATTTCATTAATTACAACATACAGGTGCAAAAGTGTCACCGTACATATACTTAGTGGATGAAAGTGAACAAACAAACATGCAAGGGAATGATACAATTATATACAAATCAGCCCAGAAGCTGTGGGGGGGGGGATTTGGAAAAGTGGGCTGAGCCTCAATGAAATTGACACAATTTATGTCTGCTACCATGATAAGGTTCAGCACAATGTGAAAGTAAGGGCGAAGCCAAAATGAGTGACTGAACGTTGCACGGAGTGCCCCGACGTAGCACGTACAGGAACGCCTTCCGAATGAGTAGCGTTTTCGCCAAAAATGTTTTGGCTTCTTCAGCCTTTGGCAGCTTCTGGGTCTAGGTACATCCTCATTTCACTTTGAATCTCAGCAAAAAAGGCAAACTATAAAGAAAAATAAATATTTTGATATATTTGCTTCCTCTTTTCCTCTACTTTGGCTGCAGACCAATTTGGAGTGCCGGGCAACAGAGGAAGTAGCAACATTCCAGTCTATAGTAGCAAGGAATACTTAGCAGCTCAGCTCAAGTTCTAGATAGGCAGTGTTGTTAATTTACTTTTCCAGAATTCCAGTCTCTTTAATGTTCCCCAAAGCACTAGACAATTGAGGTTGTGTGGCCCATTTGCACACAGTGCTGGGCTTTGCTAATGAATTCTTTCTTTCTTTCTTTCTTTCTTTCTTTCTTTCTTTCTTTCTTTCTTTCTTTCTTTCTTTCCTTCCTTCCTTCCTTCCTTCCTTCCTTCCTTCCTTCCTTCCTTCCTTCCTTCCTCCCTTCCCTTCCTTCCCTTCCTTCCATATTTTATTAGGGATATTCCAGATAAGACAAAAAAGTAAACACAAGCACAACTGTAACTTAAACCAATAAAGAAGACGATTACACTATTGCTAAGTAAATCATGGAAAATATAAACCAAAAAATCTTTACAAACAGCTGTATTAAATTCAGAAGTCATATATGTCACATGGGGGGTTCAGACAGAGGAAAAATTATGTTAACACAGGGTATATTAAGAAGACAGAGCAGTGATTCAAATGAACGTTCAGCCTCCCAACTTTTCAGAGTCTTTAAGAGGGCCTGCGTATAAGACTAACAGCCCCTTCCTGGCTTCTGAGGACGAAAGTCCTCAGGAGGCCAGGAAGGGGCTGCGTTGGTGCTGAGGCATCCCATGCCAGTGCCCAGGCTCCTTACGCTGTGGTGAGTGGCCCCAATGCCAGCGAGGAGGCCTGGACACTGGTCTCCCAGCGCTGCCATGGCAGCGCCTCCCAGAGACACTTGCTGGGCTTTCCACCAGCGTCCCACAAGTGTAAAGACCTATGCCAGCTTTTCAGGGGGCATTCCCAAGGCGTGCCGGGGAGTGGAGCTGCCTGTAGACAGCTTCTTGTCCCCTTTTGGCCCCAGACTCTGACGGTGCTGTGACTGCTATTTTGCAGGCACAGCCTTGCTATTCTCTGTGGGGCATTTTGCTCCATTTAAACTTTAAAAAGCCGTCGAAAGGCTTTTTTAAGGCTTTGGGCAGCCGGGAAATGGGTTAGGAGGTGACGCGGTGGCGCCTCATCCATGCCGTCCCCAGCCGCCAGCAGCTCAGGAATGAGCTGTTATAATTACAATATGATACCACACCACTAGAATTTTATTATCCACCTTAAATTGGAATTACTCTGGCATAGAAGATTTAGTTGTGATCATATCCTTGTCTAACGAGCATCTCTGAAGAACAGAATCACAGATTTAGGCCCTAATTTTAAGCATACTTATCGAAAGTAAATTCTGTTGGTTACAATGCTATCATGGGGGATAAGATGAATGTCAAAGATCCCTCATTCCAGGAAATAGGCCATCCATCCTTTCTGCTGTATATTGTGTGCTATAGTCACCATCTGGCACAGAGAATTAAATTTCAGGTCACACTGCAGTTTGGTGCAACACGGAAAATATTTATACGTTTGATCTGATTCCTTGCTTGAAATCTTTAGCTTCATCTCAGGGACAGTTACTAACATGATGGCATCAGCAATAAATTATTTAATGTAGTGTGGTTTTCCTTCCATTAACTGTGCTTTGTGTCTTTTAAAAAACAAAAATACGAATGTTGTTCAATGCTAATACAATATCTTTTAATAATCTGCCAAGATCAATAAGGTGTAGTGGCTATAACCAGGCCACACATCTGTTTTTTTTTAAAGGAAATAATGTGGATAGGTTTTTAATTGACGAAACCTTTTTAAAGGTGTCCTAATGTTTTAAAGAGGATTACTAAATAATGGGCTGGATCTAGTGAAAGAGTTCATGGGAGGAGTTGGTAGAATTTTTCCCACCTTCCCATTCTTCAGGCAGCCTGATGTTTGTCCCAAAACTCTTCTCTAAGGTTTGAGGCAGGCTCCCAAGCAAAATGTGCTACAGAAACAAAGGAGAGTCAAGTAAAATTGCCTCCTTCTTCCTCTACCGCAAATGCCAGACACAAGTTGAAGAGAGGAAAAGGCACATTTTTACCTGATTCCCCTGCATCATTGAAAATACTTTGGGTGATATAAACCTGTTTCCTAGCTGTCTTCCCTTTTTCCATCTCTCGCACTTTGAAACTGTTGCATAAAATCAAGATCAAACAATAATTCTTTATGCATTCTAAATCTTTTTATACAGATCCCCATTTTTCCCTGGCGCGTATCCAAGGATTTACTTTAGGTATGCCAAAGTGCTTACACAAGTCCCTGTGGGATTTTTTTGTTTACTTTTTTTTTCTTTGAAAAGCAGAGCTCGGTGCCATATGACAAACAGATTCATATAAAACTCCTTTCAGTTTTAAAAGTGGTTTGTCAAATTGCCTGATGAGCTGCTTTTCCTGAAATTCTGTTCTAAGGCTCCAAATTGCACTCTTATCTGGATTCTAGCCTATATATGTGTACATTGGACCTCATCTACCTCATAAGGTGTCTGTTTTGGGGAGAGGAAGGGAAGGTGATTGTTTCCCCACTCCTACACATGAAGCCAGGTGGGAAGGCAGCATGGTACCGCCTGATCTCGTCAGATCTCGGAAACTAAGCAGGGTCAGCCCTGGTTAGTATTTGGATGGGATACCACCAAGGAATACCAGGGTTGCTGTGCAGAGGAAGGCACTGGCAAACCACCTCTGTTAGTCTCTTGCCATGAAAACCCCAAAAGGGGTCGCCATAAGTTGGCTGCGACTTGATGGCACTTTACACACACACACACACACACACAAAGCCAGCTGGGTGACCTTGGGCTAGTCACAGTTCTCTTAGAGCTCTCTCAGCCTCACGTACCTCACAGGGTGTCTGTTGTGGGGAGGGGGGGGAAGGTGATTGCAATACAGTTTGATTCTTCCTTAAGTGGTAGAGAAAGTCATCATATAAACTCCCCCAATCAAAACCAACCAGCTTTGGATAGTGTACTCCATGGCATTACACCTTGCTGAGGTTCCTCCTCTCCCCAAACCTAGCGCCCCGATATCCACCCCCAAATCTCCTGGAATTTCCCCACCTGAAATTGGCAACCTGGTTTAAAGCACATTAATGAAAGCAGTGCTTGGCCTGAACTTTCAAAAGTTCATATTTCTGGGTCATTTATACATTTGATATGTAACCAATGTGCATAATGTGTATTCCATTCCAGTGCTGAGAATCTGTAGGCAATACATATTCATTTCACAATCCTCCTCCTCATCCCTCTCAGTTGGTTTACAAAGACAACAAATATAAAGCAATTCCATAAAACATATCAGTAGAGTATTAAAACCAATAGCCTAATTATAACAGTTTTGCAAATACTACATAGCTCCCTGGTATTTGTATATATGTTTCTCATTTAGAGTGTGTAGAATGTCTGAGTTCACTGTGACTATCTCTTTTTTGTTTGAAAGGCCTGTAGGGAATTGTAAACAGCTGTTAGAACAGGTGCTAAGCCTACAGCCAGTTTTAAGAGTTAACTAAAATATATTTTAGAACAACCCCCCTTACGTTATATTACAAGTGTGAATAGATTGACAAAAGTCTTATTGCCTTCTGTGTATTTCTGCTCTTCTCCTCACTTGGCAAGTCTATTATTTCGTTGCATATCTACTTGCAGGGCAGTTGAATCCCAGGTGCCTTCTACACAGCAAACACAGGCTTTAGCAATTCATCTATCGGCTTGTCAATAAACACGCAGGGTTAATGGACCTGACATAACAGGAAACGGTCAGGGACCTAACTTAGCTGGAGACTTCCCTTGACATTCTGTTTCACAGCAGACAAACAAACCCTACTCCTTGGCACATCATATAGCCCAGACCTTATCTAAACACTAGCTTACAGTGAAGAATTGATTTGGCTGAACTCTATGAACAATCACTCTGCCAGGAGTAACGCTAGTGCTGGCTAATCTCTAGGAATGTCCGTTTGAATGTTCGCCAATCCAATCCAAATATATTCTGACCTTTTATATTTTTAGTGTAACTAATCTGATGCTTAAAAAATGGTCACAGGATGGTCAACACATATAGGTGCAAATATCGGTTTTGATGCAAACATAAACCTAGAAGGAACAAAGGAAGAAGTGTTGGTTTTTATACCCTGTTTTTCTCTACCCAAAGGAGTCTCAAAGTGGCTTACAATCGCTTTCCCTGCCCCCCCCCACACACACAACAGGCACCTTGTGAGGTAGGTGGGGCTGAGAGAGTTCTGAGAGAACTGTGACTAGCCCAGGGTTTCCCAGCAGGCTTCATGTGGAGGAGTGGGAAAACAAACCCCACAATGATGACGTCCTAGACCCTCTTAGTGGGACCACAATGTACTAACTTATTTGAGCCTGGTTTCAGACGGGGAGGGAGGGCTAGAAATATAATAAATAAATATACATGTATAAATATACACTTACTTCATTTATACCCTGCTTTTCTCCCTAATGGGCACCCAAAGGGGCTTACATTGTTCTGTCCTCCATTTTATCCGCACAACAACTCTGTGAGGTAGATTGAGCTGGCAGTGTGTGACTGGCTCGAAGACTCCCAGAAAGCTTCCATAGTTGAGTGGGGATTTGAACTGAGGTCTGCCTCCTTAAAATCTACCACAATCATCCAGACTTAAAGTTACAAAGGCATGTGTTTACTAGTTCTGAACTTAAAGGGGCAGTAGCTTTCTCACCAAATGGAATAAATGGAAAGTACCAAGTCCAAAAAAAGACATGGTTGCAGCTTTTCATTTCTTTATTAAGTTTTGGAGCTAGAGTTTGTAGTAGAAAATGGTTCAAGAATATTCAATGAACTAGTCAATTTATAAAAACATACGACTCACACTGATGATATGCTTGCATTAATTCACTGATACTGACTTAGGGCTATTCTGCACATGTGGTTTTTGTTGGTTTTAGCCCCAACTACTTCAACTCCCCCCCCCCTTTTTTGTGCATATTTAGCCTCTTCAAGAAGTATCCTCTGCTTTGCTCTGGCTTTTTTTAATAAGCACTTTTGTGTGTAAAGTGCCATCAAGTCGCAGCCGACTTATGGCGACCCCTTTTTGGGGTTTTCATGGCAAGAGACTAGCAGAGGTGGTTTGCCAGTGCCTTCCTCTGCACAGCAACCCTGGTATTCCTTGGTGGAATAAGCACTTTTACCATGAGGTTTTTTCTCAAGCTGATCCTGAGTCGGCTTTACTCAATGTGCGGAAATGCTCCATTCAGGGTGTTTGGGTTTTGTTTTGGTTTTGGTTTCTTTTGCTACCCATTGACACCCACCCATGCCCCCATCCAACATCCCCAATTGATCCCATGCCCCCCTCCCACTTTCCCCCTCCCCTCCACCTGGGGCTTCCTTGCTCCTTTATTTTTTAAAATTTTAAATGTGCGAGATTAGTGATAAAACGCTGAGGAATCTGCCTGCGCTTAGCCATGCTTTTCTGGTCAGCCTCCCTGCTGTGAAGCTGACCAGAAAGCCATGTGACCATGAAACTGACCAGAAGTAGATAGTACAGGCATTCTGGTCAGTTTCATGGTAGCATCACTTTCTGGTCAGGCTATTTTTTTTAATGGCAATAAAATATTGCTAGATGGCTGGAGTGTTAAAGCCTTAGCAGGTTCTCTGAATTCCCAGCTTTCGTTTTTTTTTTTTTTTTTAAAGTAAGTATCTTGCCTCTTCCCTCATGGAGATATAAAGAAAAAGGCATATCTCCCCAAGGGGGGGGGGGACCTTTTTTTTAACCAAACTGGAAATTAAGAGAATTTGCTAAGACTATTACTTCAGTGCTCCAGCAATCTAGCAATATTTTATTGCCTTCTTTTTTTAATAAAAGGAAAAGAAATCACTCGTCTTCAGGGTGGAGGGAGGAGACGCCGATCCTTCCCATACTATTTAAAATTACACCAGATAACGCCGGCTCCATTTTCTTTAGTGTTCTGCTCCCCGACTTGTCCACATGTGTGTTCACCGTCCCCTCAGCAGTCTATCGCTTAACTTGTCCTTTAAAAACAAAACAAAAATGGTGTGTGGGGGGAAGCTGCTTGCACTAGCAGCTCTGTAGGGAGACTGCTTCTGTTAATTGCTACCACTTGTTGAAAGAGTTTTGCATCACATATTATTTAAAATGGCCCCTGTTAATGCAGGGTCAGGAGGCATTTTGTTGAGCATTCTCTTCTCCAGCTCTTCCACATGTGTGGTGATCGTCCAATCAGAAGACAGAGAATCGGCAATGACAACAGTGTTGGTGGAGGAAGAAATGTCTCTAGCACTTCTGCGCAGTAGCACTAGATTCCATGTGCAAAAAAAAAGAGGGTTGGTGCTGTGACGCCATAGGTGACACCCAGCACCCTTGCTGGATATTGCTGTTTATTTGGCCATGTGCAGAAGAAATACGCTGACTCCACAGCAGAAGGGATTCAGAGGGAAGGGCATGCGTGCAGCCTTCCCTCTGAATTTCCCCAAGCCAATTTAAATCAGGAGTAAGTTGTGCATGCAAAATAGCCCTAAGTAAAAGTCTATTAAAACAGTTTGAACTGAGCTTTTAATGGGCTTCTGCAATGTCTTGACATTTTGAGCAAGAAGCTCTGAAGATTTATTTATTTAGAAAATTTATATGCCACCTCTCCAGAGACATACTTTGAATGTAGCCAATGATGTCATTTTCAAATATATGTATCTCCAAAAACATTGGACTCCCAAGGGTGTATTTTAGATCTCTCTCTATCTATTCTGGTGCAGTATTTTCAGTAGAAGCTAAGCAAGCTAAAAAAAAAACAAAAAACCTTTTGCTCTTTTTTTCTTTTGCAAACAGTTTCATCCCCACAGTTGTCACAGAAGCAGGTCAAGAAGGGCAGCTAACTATCTACTGAGCTCATTGATAATCAATCACTTGGCAAATTGCAAAGCACCACAAAGCTGGGTGATTAAAATGAAATTATTTACAATGCCAGCTGCCGCTTGTCTGAGACGCAGTGGATTCCTTTATAGTTTAATGTCAGGTATGGGGGAGGGGGTAGGATATAGATCTTCAACCCACAACAAGCTGTTGGCAGTAATGCAGTCTTACTCAGTGTTTTGGTGTTAAAGAAATGCAGTAAAAGTAAACCCAGTGGGATAGATGCAGCAGTAGATTTCCACTAACAGAAGCAGGGATGAATCCCTCCTCCCATGGCAGAGTCACCTCTCATTCGGTTCCTGTGGTCCCCTTTTCCACAGGAGCAGTGATTTGGGGAGCCCTTTGGGATGTAGCAAGATGTGGGGGGAGGTGAGAAAGTTCCATTCTACTTATGGAAATCCCTTCCACTGGATCTAACCCATTGTCCCCTAGGTATTCACTTACATTTAGGAAGATAGCTAATGGTGATGGTGGAAAGTGCCATCAAGTCACAGATGACTTGTGGCAACCCCATGGTGTTTTCAAGGCAAGAGGCATTCAGAGGTGGTTTGCCATTACCTGCCTCTGCGACACGACCCTGGTATTACTTGGAGGTTTCCCATCCAAATACTAGCCAGGGCCAACGCTGCTTAGCGTCCAAGATCTGATGAGATCAGGCTAGCCTGGGCTATCCAGGTCAGGTTAAGATAGCTAATAGGTTTAATTAAATTCTGTGCCAAGGTGTAACTGGTCAGGGGGGATGGTTAAATGGAATTTGATTTTGCATTTGTTTTGTGGAATCTAATAGAAGCTTGAATTTCTCACTCTTCGTTGCAGGGAGTTTCAATTCCATTGGACGTATGTTGTCCCTCACCTACTGATTTTATGGGGCAGTTTTTAATTATTGTTTTTAAAATGTTTTTATTCTGTTTTATTGTATAGTACATTATTACATGAGCTGCTCTGAGACCAGCTTCTGCTGGGGTGGGCAGGGTAGACATTTAATAAAGAAATAAATTTGGGAGTCCAACAAATTTTGTCTGTGCTTAGTAGCCATCATGTAACAAGGAAAGATGCTTATTCTTCCTGCCTTGTGCCAACATTGACTGCGACCCAGACAGGAAGAGAGATGCTTAAAGCACTGAGAAGCACAGTGAGGTAGAAAGGGCTGGGGGCTGGGTTTAGCATCCCTCAACCACACATTTTCTGTTTTTGAAAAAGAGAGAGAAGAAAAAGAAACCAAAGAAAACCCAACTGCTTTATTCATAGAGTTGCCAATCTCCAGGGACTAGCTGGAGATCTCCTGCTATTACAACTGACCTCCAGCCGATAGAGAACAGTTCACTTGGAGAAAATGACCGCTTTGGCAAAGAGGGATTTGGCAACCCTATATATTCAGGGTTTGGTGAATGCATAAATAAATACTGTAGACCTTCTCCATTTGTGGGGGTTCTATTCCAGGGATCACTGTGAAGGACAAAATCCATAAATACTGGGAGGCAAGAGGTCTGCTGCTGCCAGGAGCTAACTGGGAGGCCAAAATGGCCCTTGAAAAGGCACCTCCCCAGCCCAGGAGAGGTGTGTAACACACAGCTTGGCTGCAGTTTCACCAAGCTGCTCATACTGCAGTGGTGACCCTGCTGGCCTGGGCAATGCTACAGCTGGCAACACTACAGATGGCAATGCTACAGCTGTCTGCTGCTCCTCAAGCCACATCGAACACACAACTCAGAATCATAGAACTCACAGAATCATAGAGTTGGAAGGGGCCAGACAGGCCATCTAGTCCAGCCCCCTGCTCAATGCAGGATCAGCCTAGAGCATCCCTGACAAGTGCTTGTCCAGCCTCTGCTTAAAGACTGACAGTGAGGGGGGGGGGGACTCACCACCTCCCTAGGTAGCTGATTCCACTGTTGAACAACTCTTACTGTAAAAAAAATTTTTTTTTAATATCCCGCCAGTACCTCTCCGCCGGCAATTTAAACTCACTATTGCGAGTCCTATCCTCTGCTGCCAACTTGAACAGCTCCCTGACCTCCTCTAAGTGACAGCCCTTCAAATACTTAAAGAGAGCAATCATGGAGTAGGGGTCACTGGGTGTGTGTGGGGGAGGTAGTTGTGAATTTCCTGCATTGTGCAGGGGGTTGGACTAGGTGACCCTGGTGGTACCTTCCAACTCTAAGATTCTATTCTCTGTCCCCCCTCAACCTCCTCTTCTCCAGACTAAACATTCCCAACTCCCTCAAGCCTTTCCTCATAGGGCTTGGTCTTCAGGTCCCTGATAATCTTTGTTGCTCTTCTCTGCACAGAGTGCAGAGGCTGGAGTCAATCTCTCACTTTTCTTTTTTTTCTTGCAACTTTTATGCTAAACCCAGAGCTTCCCTGCAAGTTTCTATTCTGGCAATTTATCCTCCCCGTTCTGTGGACTACCATCTTTCAGGTCATGATAGAAAGGTTACAGAAGCTGCTGCTCAATAAATTTCAGCTTCTCTAAGCATTTGTGCTAAAGTTTTTTTAAAATTATTCGACTTCTATCCTGCCCTTTCCCGGCACAACCCAAGCTCAGGGGGGCTAACAATATAAATGTAAAATTTACCAATATTAAAAGCATACAACATACATATAAATCTACATCTTAAAACCAACAAGTTTAAAAGGTGCCTAAATAATGCAATGCCACCATGATGACCCCCTCCTGTACATAGCTTGGTTAATCTAAAGGAGGAACATCAGTCATCAATACGGGCAAGATCAGTCCCAGGGGGAACAAAAAGCATGGTGACCCCCCCCCAACACAAACCAAGTATTGTCATCTCTAGATAGATTTCAATTTTAATCTCAGTTTTATATACTCAAACTACTAGGGAATTTCTATGTGAGAACTGCTACATTTTGCATCGTTACCTGGAGTGGGACGTGATTTTGCTCTGTACCCCCTGAGGGACAATTGAAGTAACCTACATTATGATAAAGAAAGATATGCAGGATATTGAATGTAAGTAATTTATTATATTTATTATGTTTTGTATAATTTAGGTGCAATACAGTATGATTGCAAAAAAAAATATGTTTTTTAATATATAGGAAGGACTGAAGAAGAATTGCTTGATAAGCTAAGAATTTGAAACGGCCATATCCTCTATAAACTTACTACGTGACATCTGCCTTCATTGAGAAGATTATGTATTCATTATTGAGACAACTTTGACAAACTACTTTTGTACATTGTGTATATATGGTTTTTTGTAGGGTTGGTGTATTACTTGTCACATGTTGTAGTATATGCAGTAGCTTATAAAGTATTTTTGCACTTTGTTTAAATCAGCTTCACTCCTGTACTAATTTCTAAATCCGTTGATACTTGTACAGTGGTGTCCATTTCGTTCTCCCAGTGCCTGGAGGTTGGCCATCCTACCTTCCGTGCCTTATCAACTACCCAAACAATCACCCCCGTGTCCCCGCCTGGCTATATCAGCACTTAAAAGGCACAAGAAGGAAACAGGAGCACTGTGGGCCCAATCACAGCATTTTTAAACAACACTAAAGTTGCACTCATGAGGATGCAGTTAGATCTAGTTAGAGGATGCAGTTAGATCTAGTTTGGCCCTAATTGAAATGATGATGGGGGCATGGCGGTGGGGGTTGGACAACACAGCCCTTACAATTTACTAGCAACACCAAGCAGTGACACACTAGTTCTTGTCACTCATTTTCCCATCTGCATTACCAGCTGCTGAAGCTATCCCTTGACTTTAAGCAGGACTGGTCTTTCTGCTCAGTGCTAGAGACAAAAGGAGAAGAGATCGCAGTAGGAGGTTGCTGATTATCTCCTTTCCTGTATTCTGGCAGGGATCAGTACACAGACTTGTATTAGTCAGTAGACCTGTGGTTAACCACCACAGATTTAGAGGCTGTATTAATGTTTGCTGCATTAAGGAATGCAAATGCCTGGACTTGGAGATCGTCCAGTTTTTTAAAAAAAAATTAGCATCTGTGGATAAATGCATTGAGTTGATTTCAGACTCAGCAGGGCTCCCTGTTCATTGCTTAACTCCGTGACCTCTGGAGTGACCTTTGCGGCAGTATGTGTTTATGCAGTGTGGTACATCTCTGCTTCAGCTTCTGCCCTCCACCAGATATTACCATATTAATTATATGATAGAAGGCAGAACTTAGCTCAGCTGTCCTTCCGTTAATGCTTTCTTTTAACAATGGCGATATTCAGTAACAATATATGGATAGCAACAAAAAAAAATCCAAATTCATTGCAATTTGTAATACATTTGTTATAATTCGTATTCCAAATTGTTTTAGAATATGTACATCTTAGCCAATCTCCAGTAAACTGTGGCCATAACTAAAGCCTTAGGTTGTTACCAGAATTTATCTTGTAACAGACGCAACCTCAGGTGGCCATGCATTTGAACAGAAAAAGGGCAGGGAGGAGGACCTCTTAACCCTTCTCCCTCCAGCCATTTTTTCTTATTCAAAATTGCATCCTCATGCTGCTTTATCACCTGGGGTTACGCAGCCTTTCCCCTCATGCACACGCACACACTATTCCTCTACTCATAAGCTGCCTTTCATTTTAAAAAAAATTGTGGGAGGTTTAAGGTCACACCGGTCTTGGAAGCTAAACAGGGTTGGCCTTGAAAGGGAGACCACCAAGGAAGGCTCTGCAGAGGATAGGGTTGCAGTTCAGGGTTGGGAAGTGTGTGTGTGTGTTAAGTTCCGTCAAGTCGCTTCCGACTCATGGCGACCCTATGAATGAAAGTCCTCCAAAATGTCCTATCTTTGACAGCCTTGCTCAGATCTTGCAAACTGAAGGCTGTGGCTTCCTTTATTGAGTCAATCCATCTCTTGTTAGGTCTTCCTCTTTTCCTGCTGCCCTCAACTTTTCCTAGCATGACTGTCTTTTCCAGTGACTCTTGTCGTCTCATGACGTGACCATTTTGGGTTGGTTTGGGAAGTACCTGGAGATTTTTGAGGTGGAGTCTGAGGAGGATGGGGTTTGGGGAGGAGAGGGACTTCAGTGGGGTATAATGTCATAGACTCCACCTCCCAAAGTGGCCATTTTCTCCACGTGAACTGATCTCTGTCGCCTAGACAGAGGGAAATCTCCAGCCTCAACCTGGAGGTTGGCAACCCTAGCAGAGGAAGGCAATGACAAACCACCTCTTCTCACTTGCCTTGAAACCCCCCCCCCTTTGCTGGGATCGCCATAAGTCAATTGCGACTTGACAGCACTTACATACGGACGATAACACATGATTATATAGCATGTCTAGTATGTGCTTGTATTTTCTATACTATCTTCAAAAGGAAAGCTTGCAAAGCGGTAGCACTACATTTTATTTGAACTGTTTGATCTCTTCCCAGCAGGATTGAAGCTTTGGTTTCTTAGCTTCTTAATCACTTCTAGTAATGTAATTTCATGCATGTATGCATGCCTTATAATAAACACCTCACTGTTACAGCCATGGGGTTTCAATAAGGATGGTGTTGCATTTTTGAATTTATGCTAATTTAAATATCCTGTGTTTTAATGGCGCCTAATACAATTTGGGATTTTTGCTATGAAGGAAATGTTGTAATACCCACTGTGTCAAAAAGTATTTTTCTCTATTCTGCAAAGGAAATTCCCTAAGTACTTCTTTGCTCAAAGCTTTCTACTCTCCCTCATCTCTATTGTATGCATTGCTAACTGACCATTCTGGGTAATCTGGGCCAGATTTCACATGATGCACAAATGGATGCAAATGGATGTAGGTTCCACATGCACACTGATTCTTCATTCCTTCCCAGAGCAGCTTTTTGGAGGAAATGGATTCGGCAAGCATTGCATGTTGTTGTATATGACATGTCACTTGATCCTGTTTGGATTTCCTGGTGGTCACCTTCACGCCACCATGTTTGTGTTTCAGCATTGTATTAAAACCTATACATGTGAACATTGGAATGTGTGGGTACATTTAAGTCATTGATGTTCTACAGTCAATTAAACAAAATTTGGGAAGAATTTAGCCTTCAGCATGGGCAAAAAAGAACAGCTGATATTCTCTAGAAATGTTTCCCAAGTATGTTTTCTAGCGAGATATCTGAGACAGCATCTTTGAGACAGGCCTTCCCCTTCTCAGTAGCACATTGGAACACATCCTTTTAGTGCTCAGGAATAGTTGGGGGAGGAAGAGTCTATGTAATATAGTGACTCTTTACAAAGGACCTAAACATCTTTGAAGTAATCATAACCTCAGAGGGGTAACAAACAGAATGTTCCAAAGTCCCAAACTCAGTAATATTTGACTTGACCTTGGAGGAATGAATAGTCTAGCAGCACCAAAGGAACTTCTGGTTGAGTTGTTTCTGTCCACAGCTACTTAAGACCTGGGTGTGGCCAGGGGCGCTGTCCTTGGCTGTGAACCAAAGGGCTCTTGGCCACTGGCCAAGCCTGAAGGTCATAGCACAGAGCTTGCAGGAAGATATGCTTGCAGAGAGAATGAAAGAGAGGGGGATAAATACCTGCTCCTAACTTAGGACTGTTGCCATGCACTCTACTTGGAACTGCCCTTAAAGAGGCTGCAGCTAGTATAGAATGTGGCATCTAGACTACTAGTCAGGGCCAGTTACTGGAGTCATGTGACCCCAATATTATAGCAATTACACTGGCTTCTGATCTGCTGCTGAGCCCAATTTGAGGTGCTGGTTTTGACATTTAAAGCCCTACATAGCCTGGGACCATCTTCTCTCATGTGTTTCTGCCTGGTCCTAAGGTCACAGGGAGAGGCCCTATTGACTTCCCCATCAATTGAAAATGGTCTGGTGGGTACATGAGACAGTGTCTTTTCAGTGGCAACCCCATGATTATGGAACAATCTCCCCAGGGAGGTGCTCCTCGTCCCCTCACTCTGTCAAAAAACTTACTTAAGAGTGACAAAACCAAAAGAGCTAAAGTGTGAATCCTCACATCCTAGGGTAATGCTACCACCAGTCCCCTTACTACCCCATCAGCCAGAGACCAAGGGACTAAGCTTCTTGCCGTCCCAGATGTAAGAAAAAGAAGACAACCCAGAAACAGTTATTCGGGTAGCTATAGCCAATATGGGCTAAAGTACTCGGTTCAAATTGAAGCCCCAAAACTCAAGACCACCACAAAGTATATTTAAAGTGATTTATTAAAACATTGTGCAGGAATATATAATAAAAGAGCAATAAGGATCAGCCCATTCCTGAGGCGGGGGGCCAAATTGCCTTAGGAGGTGGCGTGACCCCTACGCCGGCATCTGTCCCGCTTGCGCCGTGCAAACTGGCACAGATGCCACCATGGGATCACTTACGCCATCCCCCTTGGACCATGGTGGCAGCACAGCTTTTGGACACTGGCTTGACCCCCCGCTGGTGTTCCCCTGGTGCAACTCCCCGTGCTGGTATCCTGGGAGGCGTTCCCAGGGTGTTCTGAGGGGCGGAGCTGCCTTTAGCTGCCAAACCCCTTTTGCCCTGGAAATGTCTCCCAGGACGCTGGTGGTACTGCACCACCTGGGGGGAAGCCTTTTTTCCTATTTTTATATAGGACAAAAGGCTTTTTTCTACACCGTGGCGGCCGGGAAGCCTCTGAGGAGGTTTCTCAGTTGCACTGTCCTGGCCACCATGGTTCACCCCTCCCCCCCTGCCCCCTCAGGAATGGGCTGGATAAAATAACAAAGTAAATATCTAGTCTAAGTTCTTTTACAATCATTGGTTCTAACTCCAGATGTTACCTGGCAAGACTGAGTCCACTAGAGTTTCAAAGTCGAAGTCCAAGCAGGTGTTTCAGCCAGCCTGGCAACCCAGAACCAAGAGATATTCCAAAGTTAGATGTAATCCAGACAAAGGGCAAAACGAAACCAAAGAATCTTTTTTTATGCCCAGTAACCCAGGTTGGCATGATTCTAGTTGACAAGCAAATGATGTAATTTGACCAGTCATTTGTGTTGCTAACCAGGTGACTCAACCAATCAGGCACATTGCTCTAACGAGGCCATATACTCTGCAACTCTGTGGGGTCCATTTAAGCAAGCACTTTCCCCCAGCCCATAACACTTTGCACTAACAAGATGGAACGCATTCTCCAGGATTCCTTGGCCTTGAAATTTGTAGGCCTAATGGTCTGCCTGGTTCCTGTGACAACCTCCTGTCTCCTTATCTTGTTCTTTGAAGAAGTGAGCTGTGGCTCACGAAAGCTCATACCCTACCAGAAAATGTTTTTGTTAGTCTTTAAGGTGCTACTGGACTCTTGCCCTTTTCTACTACTGCAGACAGACTAACATGGCTACCCACTTTGAAGCTACTGTCAGCTTGACCTCAGTTTCTCAGAGAGATAAAAGCTTCCATGATTTGTATTAGGCCTCAGCCTGTACCATTGTTTGAATTGACAAGAGACTGCTAAAAGAGACCAGTTTCTGGTCTAAACTTTGGGTCCTTATTGAGGAGAAAAACATCATAAAAATGAATAGAGACCAAGGCGATCTATATATATTTTTAAGCATTGCTGGAGAAGGGTGGGATATAAATCAAATACCTAAATAAATAGTTTGTTTAAAGCCAAAACACCTTGGATTCATTATAAAGGAAGGGCAAAGGGTAGCTTTCTGTAAGCCCTGCTTTTAACCCAATCGGGTTTTGCAGTAAAGATAGCTAAAATATTTAGGTGTATTAATATTCCCGTGATTCCACTAAGAATGATTAAAACCCTGCTGAGCCTAACTTCTGAGCTCCCTCCTGATGCCTAATTGAAATAACTGGAGTTCTCTAGTGAGTTACAGAGAATGTGGACTGGTTAGAGTGTTCTTCTATATCCCATATACTACTTTTAAAGAAGCAGGATGATAAAGCTACACAAAAAGAAGGTATCTGGGAAGAATAAGCATCTGATCATTTATTTATTTAGAAAATTTGTATGCCACCTCTCCAGAACTTGTTCATGGCAACTCACAACAAAATAATAAAAATACCAACAAGGAAATAAAAACAATAAAAACAAGTCAATAAAACAATAAAAACACATCAAGCCTTTGTCCTGGAAAGGGCAGCCTATAAATCTAACACATCAAATCAAATCAAAACCAAATCGATAAAAATCAGACCAGCCTCCCTTTCCTGTGATTTAATGTAGCTGTTGCTTGTACTCACCCTGCTGTTAAATATGGGAGGAAATGAAGACAAAGTGTGGACACCTGCAAAGAAGTTGGGCTGTGAATGCATGGGAAAGAAAGAGAAGGAGAGAGATTTAAGTAGGCTGACCATACGTATCGTTTTGAATGGGACAGTCCTGTTTTTATCATATTTCCTGGCCGTCCCATCCTTTAAATTAAAATGTCAATTTTGTCACATTTTGCACCTCATTACACTTTCCAACATTTGTTTCCTTCAGTTCTGACATTTCTCATGGTGCATGCAGGCATGGCTGGATAAATTCTCATAGAAAAAGTGTTCTGATTGGGTTACACTAATATTACATAACCCCTGTCCCGTTTTTGCCATCCCAATGTCCCGTTTTTGTCTCAAGGAAAAAGGGTCAGCCTAGATTTAAGGAAAGAAAGCTTTGAGGGAAGTAAATGAGTAAGCTGATAAAGGCACACTCTTTATCCCACTCAACTTTGTGATCATCTTCCTCAGCGCTAATATTTTTATCATTTAAAGAATTATAGAAGGGACAATCCACATAGTTGAATGTAGACAGAGGAGCTTTTTACTTCACTTTCTGCATGGGTTTCTTTCTCCCATTAAGTTTATCAGATTGTTAGATGTAGACCTTCTGTCGGGGAAGGAAGGTATCTATAGCTCTGACATGCATGCAATTAACTGCCAAAGCCCTAATGAATGGTACTTGGTCTGATTCCAGAGTGTAAGAAGGAAGCTGTGTGTTACCTGTAATGTCATGACTTGTTTGCATATTACAGTAATTGATGTCAATTACAGATGGTCTGTAAACTTAGAACTGGTTTGCTTACTCGATAGAGACCTTGAGTGTGCAATCTGGTAGCTCCGTCACAGTGGTATAGATTACACGTGTCGTCTGAGTATTTTCAAGGGACATAAATTACAGCAATTAAAATGAGCTAGAGGGGAGAGCTGGCAATGCATTATTAATTGGTGTAGTCATTAACAGGCTGCAAAGGACCTAAAAGAGATATAATGTCAATACTCAAGCACCATGATTTGACAGAGTGTGTGCAGCAACCCATGATGGCATTTTGAGCCTGAAGCCATCAAAGATATGGGCAATTTTGCAGAACTTTATGACTGTGCTGGTGAAGTTAACATACCAACAATGTGTTAATTTGGAATATTTTATTAATTTTAAGGGACGATAATTTTCAAATGACTACTTCTGAGGACCAGAATAATATAATTTATGCCCTTTTAAGAACAGCAGCTTTCATTCCTAAGAAGAAATTCACAGAAATAACCAGCCCTCCAGTCCAATAAATGCAAGGAGGAAGTAATTATTTATCTATATACCCACCCCATCAATGCAACATTTGAGAGTATTATGAGCACCTATGTTGCAGGTGTGTCACTTTTTAACTTGGTCAACTGGTGATTTTTAACTCGCCAGTTGACCAAGTTATCTGCTTGTGCCAAGTTAAACTCTCATGGTACACTTTGAGCAGAATGGTGCATGCACTTTTTTCCTGCATGGAGATTATCTCACTGTACCCAGAAAATCATACATGAAATGGGTGCAGCTGGAGTGGGGCGCTTGTAGACTTTGAAATGTTTGTGCACAACAGCGTGGTGCAGTGGTTTGGAGCAGTGGTCTGGAGCGGCGGACTCTAATCTGGAGAACCGTGTTCGATTCCCCACTCCTCCATGTGACCAGCGGATGCTAATCTGGTGAACAGGGTGGTTTCCCCACTCTTCCTCATGAAGCCAGCTGGGTGACCTTGGGCTAGTCACAGTTCTATTAAGAGCTCTCTCAGCCTCACCTGTCTCACAACGTGTCTGTTGTGGGGAGAAGAAGGGAAGGCGATTGTAAGCCGGTTTGATTCTCCCTTAAGTGGTAAAGTCGGCATATAAAAACCAACTCTTCTTCTTCCTCCTCCTCCTCCTCCTCCTCCTGATGTTTGGAGGTACTGAAGCACCAAAAGAGAGCATTCCTTGAGAGATAATTCCTGACTTTTAACAGTGCAATCCAGAGTGGTATACATGCCTCGGCATCACTGTAAATGCCCCTTATGCCAGTGCAAGGGCATTTACAACAGTACTGGGTTCACGCCACCTCCTGAGCACTTTCGCCTCCCCCCCTTTGGATTGCACTGTAAAGTGCTTTCAGCCACAATGCTTTGTCTCCTTTAGAAATCCTGCAAGACAACATGTATAACCTATTCCAGCTCTAGCTGAACAGCTCTATCTAAACAGCTCTATCTGTCTTTCATGTGGGAAAACAGGCATAGATCTCTTGTTATACTAATTCAAATCTGTAAAGTGGGGTATTGCTGAGTTGATTTCCCTGCCCCTTTGGAAGACTTTCCCAGCCAGTCCCATAACCAGAGGTCAAGGAATGACAGGACTTCTTCCTTTGCTCTCTTCGTCTCCTCCATTTACCCAAACCTGTTATTTATCTCCTCTTTCTTCCATTTTGCTTTCTTACTTCATTTATAGTCCGCCTTTCTCACTGTGATTCAAGACAGCTTACCAAGTTACAAAAACAATCCAATAAAGACCAGAACAATATATGCAATGAACAATGTAATAAAACTGGACTACATAATAAAAGAACAATGACATAATAAAAACAGTACAATACATCCAATAAACTAGATTTCACAAATTAGAGAACAATGAAATAAAAACCAATATATGCAAGAAACAATACAGTATAAAGAAGAAAATTTCCTACATTTTTCATGAGCAATTAAAATCCTGACAAGACAGAGGTTCTCAGGGTTAATAGAAAGGCAAACCAGGGACTTCAGATCTCCCCTGTCTTGGATGCAGTTATACTTCCCTTGAAAAGTCAGGTTTGCAGCTTGGGAGGGCTGCTTGACACAGCAGTCACCTTAGAAAGCCAGATGGCCTCTATGGCTTGGGGTGCATTTGCCCAGCTCCTGCTGGTGCACCAACTGCATCTGTTCCTGGGTCAGTCAGGTCTAGCCAGAGTGATCCATGCCATAGTTACATCTAGGCTAGACTACTGCAATGCACTATACTTGGGGCTACCCTTGAAGAGTGTTCGGAAGCTACAGCTAGTGCAGAATGCTGTGACTAGACTGCTGTTCGAGGGCAGTTATCGGGAGTATATTTCTTCAGTACTACAGCAATTACACTGGCTACCAGTTCACTCCCAAGCACATTTCAAGTTGTTACCTTGGGACCAAGGTATCTGAAGGACTGTCTTCTCCCATACATTTCTGCCTGGGAATTAAGATCACAGGTAGATGCCCTCCTGACTGTCCCACCAATTAAAGACTCTCATCTGGTGGGTACACAAGAGAGGGCCTTTTTTGTGGCAGCCCCACAATTAGGGAACCACCTCCCCGGGGAGGTGCCGCTGGCTCCTTCATTGTCGATCTTCAGGAGGCAGTTGAAGACAGTTTGATTTAGGAATGCATTTTAATTAATTTAGCTTTTATTATTGGCACTCCTAATTGGAGTTTTTTAAATTGTGACTTTCATGGGTTTTATAATAGTGTTTTTATTGTGTTTTTTTTATTTATTTTTATTTTCTTTTGAAAAAACAACAAATAAAACAACTTTAAATCCAGCAACTAAATAAAGTTTAAAAAAGAAAAAAAAGATACATAATGTGATATCTTGGGGATGAGGCCCAAGTCTAAACATGAAATTCATTTGTTTTATATACACCTTATACACATAGCCTGAAGGTAATTTTATACAATATTTTTAATAATTTTGTGCATGTGGGGCATCGTGGGTAACCTGCCGTTTGCACGACTGGCCTGCACACGTGCCATGTATTACTCTTTGCGGGAATTCAAAAAGTTTTGTATCATTTTGGATATCAGAGTTTTAGATAAAGGATTCTTAACCGGTACTGATTTCTAAAGTCCTCAAATTATTGATTTACTAGAGGCAGGCTTTTATCTTTCCAATATTGTGATAATTATTGTGTTTTTATAATGTTTTGTTTGTATTGTAAGCTGCCTTGCAAGAGAGAAAGATGGCTAGTAAACATTTTAAATCAGTCTATAAACAGCATTAAAATTATAACCCTATTGCCTTTCTAGAAAGTGCTCTTATCATGGGAGGGAGGGGGTTGTGCTGCAGTAGTGTACCAAACCTAGAGAAATTATGCTTGGGTCCAGAAACAATATTTGGGCTGGATCCAGACTAAATTTTCCACTAAGAGAAGTTATAGGTATACTTTCCACCAATTCCCCCTTTCTGCTGCAGACTCCCCAATTTGTCAGTCCTGAAAGTCCCATGTTCCTAGGGATGCCATGTAATAGCTCAGCAACCCAAGGAGCTTTGGTGGTGGGGAAAGGGACAAAAATGATGTCAAGCTGCATGCCAATGTCCTATCCAGGCAAAAACCTGGCATCAGTGCATTGGTCAGTGGTCTAGAAACTCTATGGTGTTCCCACAGAGGCCATTTATTCAGAGCTGTTTGCCCACGGTCACCCCCGCGGACTGCTTCGGGGCTTCCTTTTGATTATGCATGTCTTTCCCGACCATCAGAGGTTGCCTCACACTCCCCGTGCGTTTCTGCATGTTTTGTGCACGTTTTCCAGATTTTGGAAAACACAGGCAAACTGCATGGAAATGCGCAGGGAGAGCGAGGCGACCTCTGATGGTTAGGAAAGGCATGCATAATCAAAAGGAAGCCCTGAAGCAGTTGGTGGGGTGACCGTGAGGCATAAATGGCCAGAGTTTCTAGAGCATTGGCTGATGTCACATCTAGGGCTGTTGAATTAAAAAAAATTCGGTATAGTTCGGATTTGGCTGAATTCGGCCCGTTTAGATTCGGGATATGCCGAAGTCCAAACTCCCCCGCTTCGGGTCCGTGCAATTCGGCGGGAATTCAAAGTTTGGGAAAAAAATTCGGCCGAATAAAGCCATTAAAAACACAACCGCGCCTTTCCGCGGCTCTGGGGGGGCATTTTTGGGGGTAGAGGTCCCAAACTTTCAGCAGAGCTTCAAAGGACGTTTCTTGAAAGACCCCCCAAGTTTTGTAAAGATTGGGTCAGGGGGGGCTGAGATATGGGCCCCGAAAGGGGTCCCCCCCACCCTTAATGTGCATCTCTGAGCAGAGCTTGCCGCCCACGCACAAAGCTCCCAGCCCCGACAAACAGCTGAGAAGTTTTTTATGAATGAGGGAAAACCTGAAGACACACAACTGAAACCCCTCCTCAAACCAGGGAGAGAGAGACTCGAGGGGGAACACACACCCCAGGCAGAACCGGCAAAAGCCCCCTTTGGCTTCCCCCCCACCCACAGAAACTGCTCCCTCCCCACACACACACAGACTCTGCTTCCCCACCCCACACACACAGGAGAAAAATTATAGATTAAAGCCCCCAAAGGGGTCTTACTGTGGCTGTCTTCTGTTCCATCAGGAGGGGCTGGGGAGGACTGGGTAATCCAAGATGTTTCCATTTAGGCACGGGACATTTTGCTCTGGAGGAGATGCATACAGGATCCCATTCATCCCAATAGGGAAAAGGGGAAAGGGGAAAGCCCATATCTCAGGACCCCCTGACCCAATGTTTACAAAACTTGGGTGGTCTCTTAAGAAGGCTTGTCTGAAGCTCCGCTCAAAGTTTGGGATCTGCACCCCCAAAAATGCACCCCCTGCAGCTACGGAAAGAGAAAAGGGGGGAGCCGATATTTCTGCCCCCAATGAACCCATCTTTACAAAGCTTGGGTGGTATCTTAAGAAGGATTGTCTGAAGCTATGCTGAAAGTTTGGGGGCTGTATCCCCAAAAAAGCGACCCCTGCAGCCATGGAAATGGAAATGGAAAAGGGGGGAGGTAAAAGGGGTGGAGCCCATATCTTGAGACCCCCTGACCCAATGTTTACAAAACTTGGGGGGTATCTTAAGAAGGCTCATCTGAAGCTCCACTGAAAGTTTGGGGTCTGTACCCCCAAAAATGCACCCCCTGCAGCCAAGGAAAGAAAAAAGGGGGGAGCCCATATCTCGGGACTCCCTGACCCAATGTTTACAAAACTTGGGTGGTCTCTTAAGAAGGCTTGTCTGAATCTCTGCTGAAAGTTTGGGGTCGGTACTCCAAAAATACGCCCCCTGCAGCCACAGAAAGGAGTGAATGTGCACAAGCACCCCCCACACACACACACGAGGATTTCCCCCTCTCTCTCTCTCTCCCCGGCCGGGCCGCACATCAGCTGATTCCTCCAGTACTCAATCCTGACTGATTGGCCAGAAGAAGACCCAGCTTGGCCACCGATTGGCCGGGGGAGGAGAATGCTGCTTACTGACGGTTATGCTGCTTACTGACGCCCCGAATTGGCCGGATTTATTCGTGAACTCCCGAACTCGCTGAATTCGGCCCCCCCCGGTTGCCCGCCATTTTTGAGTTCGGTTCGTCCCGAACTAAAAACCACCGAATCAGGGGAAATTCGGCTGTTTTTCAGTTCGGGCCGAACCGAATCAACAGCCCTAGTCACATCTGATTTTTTGCCCAGATGTTACCTAGGTGTGTAGCCCAGTGCCATTTCCACCCCGCCCCCCCACACACACTGTTTCTCCTTCTGGTTTGAGAGGCAAGGGCAGGTAGGAGGCCCCATCTGTAGGAGATTGTGCATCTAAAGTGGGCACTTGGCATCCCTACCTTTCCCCTAGAAATACCATTTTGGGTAGGCTGCAGTGGGACTAGAAAAAACAGGTAAATTCTGTTTGACTGACAGAAATGCCTTCCATTAATTGAGTATTTAGTTTGGATCCAATTCTTCATTTATTTACTGCATTTATTTATAAATAGGGCTTAATGTATTTATAAATCAGTAACCCTGGAGATTAGTTGAGTCCTCTTGCACAGAAATGTGGCCATGTTGCTAGCTTGTTCTTTCCTTGCCAACCTTTTTCTAGTCCAGCCAATCATTTGGTTGCTGCTGTGCCCTCCTGCTCCCACAGTTGCCTTCCCCCAGAGTCTCTCAGTTACAAAATATATCCCATATGCAAAGTTCGGTGTTCATTATCCCTTTTTAAAAGTCAGATTTGTTTTACACCGAAAATTATCTAGCAATCGTACAATCAATGCACATTCCGGTAATTACCAAATCCATAAATGCTTAATTATCCCAGTTCTGATGCAGGAACAGCTAATAGCGAATTTTGTTCATTTCCATACTCCTGCTTCCCAAATCATCCTTCGAGGTATTTTTGTTCTCTATTAGCACTTTCAGTAAAAAGCCTCTGACTATATTCTTCTGTTGACAGTTAACCTTTCGAGTGAAATTCTTAATCCGAAAATCCCTTTTTCAGCCAAAGTCCCGCATTTCCACAGATGCCTTACACTTGTTGCACTCTGAAATCTTGTACGTAAAAAGAAAGGAACCGTTTTTATTGTTTTTCATCACAAACATATGGTGGAAGTGGCAGCACAAAGATAACTGTAATTGGAAACAATATATATATTTGTAAACGTTGCATTCTTGGTCCTTCTCCACCCCTTACAATTGTCATGATTCTTTTTATATCAGGTTACCAACGCTGGCTTGGGAAATACCTGGAGATTTTGGGGGTGGAGCCTGAGGAAGGTGAGGCTTGGGGTGGGGAGAGACCTCAGCAAGATATAACGCCTTAGGGTCCTCCCTCCGAAGCAGCCATTTTCTCCAGGGGAACTGATCTTGGTCATCTGGAGATCAACTGTAATTAGGGTTGCCAGGTCCCTCTTCACCACTGGCGGGAGATTTTTGGGGTGGAGCCTGAGGAGGGCGGGGTTTGGGGAGGGGAGGGACTTCAATGCCATAGAGTTCAATGGCCAAAGCGGCCATTTTTCTCCAGGTGATCTGATCTCTATCGGCTGGAGATCAGTTGTATTAGCAGGAGATCTCCTGCTACTACCTGGCAGTTGGCAACCCTAACTGTAATAGCGGGAGATCTCCAGGTGCCACTTGGAGTTTGGCAACCCTATATCAGGTTGTTGTTGTTGTTTAAAGAAGTGGTTCAGTTTTCTTATATTTGAAGGGATATGTTTTAGCACAAAGAGTAAAGCAGGACTGAAGCAGCTCTGTCAGCTATATCTTGGCACTAATTAGGTTTCAGCAAATGATATACAAACGATGAATTGCCTGTGCCAACCATATGCAGATTTACAGCAGCCTTCCAGCTTGTGATACTGTGCCAATATTGCCTTTGATGCAAAAGTTCCCACCCTTGATGCCAGTTTATAGAAAGAACAAAATAAAATGTTACTGTACTGAAGGATGAGGACTTCAGAAAACCTTTTATTCCTGGCACACTCATTTCACTTTTCACCTTTAATAAGCAGATTTTGCAGGGTTTTGTGTTGTTCCCCCAAAAACCTGCAAAACTTGTTGGACCAAGTGTGTGTGTGTGTGTGTGTGTGTGTGTGTGTGTGTGTGTGTGTGTGTGTGTGTGTGTGTCATGGGAAACAAAAGCCTTGCACAAACCACTCTATATTCTGTTAAGAAAGAAATATTGTCTCCAGTTTTAGGGTTTCTCAAGGGAATGCACCAGATCTGATTGGAGGCAGTGGCAGGAATATAAGAAGTGGCAGTGACCTGGATCTCAATTTGTAATCTTGCTGAAAGCTTAAGAGAGTGGCAATCACTGAGATAAGGGCAAAATGACAAGAGACAGGAAAGTATCTGGGTTCCTCGGGTAGAGGCTGTTGCAAGCAGTGGTGCCATAAAGCCCGAAAGTAATATGAATTACAAATATGAACAATATGAATTTCGTGGGATCGCAATACTAATTTCCCCTGTTTAGCACATTGTATTTCAAATGTCATGTTCCTGAATTTATTGCTCTGTTTGCTATTAAGGATGAGTTGCATTTGAAACTTATTTTTATATTCTTTTTAAATATATATATATATTAAAGAGCAACAGTATGTAATCAGAACCAGTATACAGAACAAACCACACATCCAGTTCACAAATCAAAAGCAACCGAAGGAAGAGAATGAATATAGTTATTATTATTCCCTCTTATTAATTCATTTCTAACAACTTGAGGATTTTTTAAAAAAATGTGGTCAATTCTTACCAATTTTTGTCATTGAAAATATTCTTAGGATTTTGAATTGCTGTTAGTTTGACTACTTATAACAATTCCCACATCTTCAAGAACCATTCTAATTATCTAGGCAACATGGGTTGTTTCCAGTAATGTGCAAGTACCATCCTCATGGAAGTCACAGCCTATAACAGAAGTTCCCTGGAATCAATACTTATAGTATCATTTAGGAGATAAAATTCGGGCTTCAAATTAAGGACCAAACGTAATGTGACACTTTTGTCCCTGCATAAGTGGGCATTTATCAACGTAGGCAGCTGAGGACCATAGACAATATTGACCATGCTCAGAAGTTCATTATTTTAACCCTTATATCTACCCTAATTCTATCTCCCCTGCTAGGGACAGCAAGTGTGTTCGATACAAATATTATCTTTTTCCCCCCTCCCATTCTGAATCTAAAAGGAGCCTGGTTTGATTGCAGTGGAACTCTATGGTTTCCATATATATATGGAAACCATATATATATGGTTTCCATAGAGTTTCGGTGGAGATTGCTAGAACATCCACATAACTTCCGGATAAACCCAAAAGTGACGTTGGCGCATGGGGGGGGTTGCGCACATGCACATTGTGCACCTCCTCTTTTGCCCACTGACCAGCACCGGGCAATTGGCAAGCCTGGTTATCGAATGCCCCATTTTGTTGATTGTACTGACTCTCTCTGTGTAATCCACCTTGAGTCCCTGTGCAAAAGGTGGACTATAAATAATGCAAATAAATGAATGCTCCTCCTCCTCCATGAGGACATCCATACTAGCCATACCAGCATGGAGCATCGGGAATGAGCACTGTACAACTGAGGAAACAGCAATGTCAAGAAGAAGAAGAGTTGGCTTTTATATGCTGAATTTCTCTACCACTTAAAGAAGAATCAAGCAGGCTTACAATCACCTTCCCTTCCCCTACCCACAACAGACACCCTGTGAGGTAGGTGGGGCTGAGAGAGCTCTAAGAGAGCTGTGACTAGCCCAAGGTCACCCAGCTGGCTTCATGTGTAGGAGTGGGGAAACCTACCCGGTTCACCAGTTTAGAGTCCGCCGCTCATGTGGAGGAGTGGGGAATCAAACCCAGTTTTCCAGATCAGAGTCCACTGATCCAAGCCACCGCTCTTAACCCCTACACCACACTAGAGACTGTCCTGCCTTCCCTCACCCCTACACTGCAATTGGCGCTGCAGGGGACCCACACATGCAAGCATGACCTATCCACTTAACAGGTCTGTTCTCTGCCCTTTAGCAGGATCTCCTATTTATCAATCACCATCCAGCCCACCTATTAATCCTCTTCCACTTATGCTTCAGGTAGATAGCAAGAAACAAACATGGTTGGTGACCTGTGCCAGGGTGCCTACGCAAGTGCAAATAGCAGGGTAATTTAGCTTAATTAGGATTCATAAGGCATGATGTCATGAATGAAGATTTTAAAACAGCATCATCATTTCCCCTTAGGAATCTCAAAACAGAACAAAGTGCAGTTTCATATAGTTCATACACTATAGTTTGCTAAAGTTTTAACAAGCCTGCTCCCTTCTCCTTCCTCTCTTCACCCAGTACATGCAATTAAAATCAAGCTGGTGAACTATGGTTCGTGCTTTCCCTGCAGATCAGGATTTGGAACCCTAGTTTGTAGAGAAAGAACAAAGCATGGTTTGACTACCACGGTTGAAATACCCCCTGAAATCCTAGACATCCTTCTTCCCCAGGATTTTGGAGGACATTTTTGCTGCCATGTAAGGGGGGAGCCTGAAAAGTCATGCTCTGCTGGAAAAAGTCTTTGTTCCCATGTGTTTGATTGCACTGGATCCAACCCTGTTAGTACAGCAACAGAGACACTGACCCCTTTCAGATTACTGTTCTAAACCTGATGTTATCTGTTGTTGGCCCAATTCCCAGTAAAGCAATACAGGGACAGGTGTTTCATACAGCTGATTTCCATCCATCTACGAGCCATCTCGAAAGTGCTCTGAAGAACTCTGGCCATTTCAGACAGAGCTGTGCTCCCCCACCCCCCACAACCGTCTTTTTCAGCTTTTTTTAACATTCTAAGGGTGAAAATGCATGGTCGCTTTAGCCTCCTTTATTCCCTGTTTCAGCCAGGATTGAACACACGAAAACGCATTCGTTTGATCCTGGCTGAATCCTGGCTGAAACAGGGAATAAAGGAGGCTAAAGCAACCATGCATTTTCGCCCTTAGTGCTATAGCGCTAAACCACCATAGCAATCCAGCGCATCTGAATGCTGGTGATATTAGCACTGAATTATTATATCACCAGCATGCAGATGCACTGGATTGCTGTGGTGGCCTATAGCAGTATAGCACTAACGTTAAAAAAAAAAAAAAAGCCCAAAAAGAACGCACCATGGAAAAAGGCCCCCTTTTGGAAGTGCTCCATATATTTTAAACAGCACACTGCAGCAATTCAGAAGCTCAAGGAAAAACTGAAAATGGGAGAAAGCCATTTTAATTTTAAAAAAGTCTGAGCCCCAGGATGCCAACAAAACACAAGCGGCTTTGTCTGAATAGGTTAAAAAAAAATCTGTTAGCAGCCTGTAGCCAAAACGGTTGTGTCTGAAATGACACAAAAAATCCGTTAGCAACTGGCTTCTCAAACAGATTATAAGGGCAGTTTGAAAGGGGCCAATATGTCTCTCTCCTCTCTCCCCCTTCCTGGCATTTCAAATATTATTTTAGCCACCTGGGAAATGAAGGCCACCTGGGAAATGAAGGGTGCCTGGCATTAATTGCAAAGGGAAAGAGGAGAAGAGTGTGGGGCAGAGAAAGAGGTTGTTGCCTCTTTGCTCAGATATACAATCTGAACCACAGAAGAATTTAAGCTCTGTAGTTAAGGTTGCCAGGTCCCTCTTTGTCACTGGCAGGAGGTTTTTGGGGAGGAGCCTGAGGAGGGTGAGGTTTGGGGGAGGGGCTTCAATGCCATAGAGTCCAATTGCCACAGTGGCCATTTTCTCCAGGTGAACTGATCTCTATCGGTTGGAGATCACTTGTAATAGCAGGAGATCTCCAGTTAGCACCTGGAGGTTCTAAAGACAAACAAGGCACTTATGGCAAAGATTAGAAATGCTCAAAAAGATTCAACATCAATATATTCCATACAAATCCAGTGTACATACAAAGTACAATGCAATACAATGGAAAAGATTTTCTGTAGAGCAAAATAAAGTCAAAGGATGCCAAGAGTAAAAAATAGGTATCCGGTAGTTAGTCCTATTTCGCGTCCGCTTTTTCAATTCCGGCAATCCCGCGACAATCAACGTGTGTAAATTCAGAACATATGTTCTGGAATGAAGGCACGTAGCGACATGTTAGTTAGCGGATGGCGATTCTGGGTCAACCTGGAGGTTGGCAACCCTATCTGTAGTGCTTAACTTCACATAGACATATGAAGCTGCCTCATATTGAAGCAGCCCCTTGATCCATCAGAGTCTGTATTCCCTACTCTGACTGGCAGCAGATCTCAGGTCAGGGTCTTTAAGAACATAAGAAAAGCCCTGCTGGATCAGACCAAGGCCCATCAAGTCCAGCAGTCTGTTCACACAGTGGCTAACCAGGTGCCTCTAGGAAGCCCACAAACAAGACAACTGCAGCAGCACCATCCTTCCTGTGTTCCACAGCACCTAAGATAACAGGCATGCTCCTCTGATCCTGGAGATAATAGGTATGCATCATGACTAGTATCCATTTTAACTAGTAGCCATTAATACCCCTTTCCTCCATGAACATGTCCACTCCCCTCTTAAAGCCTTCCAAGTCCCTCTTCACTGCAGCAATTCAGAAGTGCAAGGAAAAACTGAAAATGGGAGAAAGCCATTTTCAAGCTATTGGAAGGCTGCCCTTCCAAGTTGGCAGCCATCACCACATTTTGTGTCAGGGAGTTCACATCACCTACTACCTGGTCCTTTTAGCTAGAAATGCTGGAAATTGAACCTGGGACTTTCCACATGCCAAGCAGATGCTCTACCACTGATCCACAGCCCCTCGTCTTCCTTCATATTGGTGAACATTATAAACCTCCTATGCTGATGAGCTTTGCCAGCAACCAGAAATAACTAATTATCTTGTTGCATGTGAAGGAGAGGAGCTGGAGCACAAGGCTTTAAATCCCTCGGACTTATTCACACAACCATAGTTTCCCATTATGTCAGAACTATGGCACAATGTGCATATGTTACTTTAAGCCCAAGCATTAGAATTCCTCAACAGTTGTTGGTGCCTCCCAGTCAGTGTTCACGAGCGCTTACAAGTTGCTATTGATGTTTTCAGGAACTGAGATTTCCAGTATCTCTTCCCTTTCCCGTGACTGATTTTTTTCCCAGCGTTGTTTGCGATTAGCTTTGCTGTACACTTGCCAAAATGAATATTCTCTGTTGCTTTAGAGAAGCTGAGTGGTGTCAGAGTTCAGTTGCTGTTCTTCTACAAAGACTGCTTGATGCCAAATTGGATTCTTATGAGACTTTCCAAAAAATAAATAAATGAAGCACATGCCAAAATCTGAATCAGCATGCAGTTGCCCTTGGACTGGGAGTATGTGCACAGAAGCTGTGAAAGTAGCATACATACAAAAATAAGTTATTGAAACCCATCTCCTCCTACCTCAAGGCAAATAGAGCTGCTCTCTTTTGCATTATATTTTGATTAGTTGTCTGCTAATTAATGTTTGCTTTTCTTAATGCTTGGCTCAGTGGTTTTCAAACTAGGGCCCAGTGAACCTTGTGGTTTCTCGGAAGCTGATTATGTCTTCCCTGGAAGATAGATCGTCTCCTGCTACCAACCTTTCCCTGAAATACCAGCTTTAGAAATATTGGCTGTTTTGTAGAGTTACACTCTTTGTTCAAGCCGGGGAGCAATGTATCCCAAGAGGTCTGCCCAGCTGCCCATGTGAACTGCTTGTGCAGACTACAATATGCCCCATAGTCTTCTATAACAGTCACAGATTCCACAATAGATAAAGAAGAAGAGGGGGTGTTGTTTTTACACCCCGATTTTCTCTATTTTTAAGGAGTCTCAAACCAGCTTAGAATTGCCTTCCCTTCCACTCCCCACAACAGACACCTTGTGAGGTAGGTGGGGCTGAGAGAGTTCTGAGAGGACTGTGACTAGCCCAAGGTCACCCAGCAGGATTCATATGGAGGAGTCTGCTGCTCGGAGAAGTCCATGTGGGAAGGACACCCTGAAAGTCTGAAACCTGCTAACACTTCTAGACAAAGTAGCATACTGTAATCCAAATATTTTAAACCTACAGATATACCTTTAAGATAACCTAGAATTTCTTGTTTTCAAGATGCTGTTGGGTTCCACTAAGTAGAACCCCAAAGATTTGAATATTGGCTTGGATCTAGGATGACAGTGGCCTAGGATCACTGCTGCTGTCTTGCCCTCTTGGAGCCATTTGTGATCCTTTGACCTCGGAAGTAAACTTTCCTAAGATCAGAAATGGCTCCAAGGGTGAGGGGAGGCTGGGGAAGACCCTTTGATCCATAGATGCCAATCCATTAGGTACAAATTAATATACACTTCCCAAAATTGCAATGAGACAACTCAAACCATCCTTTTAAAGTGAATGCAGGTCAACAGTTTCATTGGCTGAAAAACTCACAAATTAGGGAGCCACAGGTGCCGAAATAATCAGTTAACTAGTACCTCACAAACTTTACTGAAAGTTGAAGAGCTGGAGAGAATTCTGTTTTCCCCGTCAGTATTAGAGAGGTGAAATTCTCTGAGTTTGTTTTAGCAAACAGGGATCCATGGATGTTGTGCTAGTCTCTGAGCTACTCACATGGAGCCTGGTGGTACACTGTGAAAAACATTTGAAATAATAATGTGCAGGAGGACCACTTGAAAATCACATTTTCTCAAGTATTTTTGCATCTGGACTGTGATAATAGACACATGCAAAATGAGCATCTACACAAAACTAGCCTTCATGAAGAATAACAAGAGCATGCCTCTTTCACATGAATAATATACTCTGATTTCTTCAACTCCTAAGTTCTCCAATTTCAGCAAGGTTCTGTGTTATTTGTATTAGCTCTGGACTTGAACCAGAGTTATCACAAAAGTCAGTAGTGTCCCCAAACTGAAATAGTATATCTACATTTGAACTTATCATCTGTCATGTCCATGGCACTGGCTCAGTGGGGAAAGTGTTAGGAAGATGGGGGCAGGGGGTTGAGGCTCTGATGGCTCAGGCTACAGATGGGCAAGAGATGGGTGCTCACATTGACCCAGAAGCCAAGAATCCCCCTAAGTCAGAACCTCCCAAACTGGAACCTCCTAAAAAGGTATAGATTCCCCCCGAGGTGCTGCTGCTCTCACCACCAAGGGTCTCACAACCTGTACTCGAAATGGACGGCTCACTTGGCTAAAATTGATGGATCTATGGGAGTGCAAAGATCTAAGCAAGGAATCTGTCTCTTTAAGGTGGCTTGATCCAAAGAAAGATGTGGAAACTTAGATGAGCAGTTTGGACTAGGAAATGTAAAGGTAAAGGTGCAAGCATAACTGACCCATGGGGTGATGTCCCATCACAATGTTTACTAGGCAGACTATGTTTATGGGCTGTATATGTCATCCCCTTTCTCCATCCCACTGACCCTCACAGCAGTTTCACTGGGCAGATCTTTTGACGCCAGGAGTGATCTTCCTGAGGGCCAGAGAAACCTCTAGCAGTAGAGGGAAATGCAGGAAAACTGGGCCTTCTCCACATGGATGGATTGTATTATACTGCCCTATATTTGTAAGGTTTTTTTTAATATCTTGGGGGGGGATAAGGTTGATAATACGCTAATAAATAACAAGCTGAACTAGAAATCAGTGATTTTAACAAATCCCACCCCACTGAAGAGGTAGGTGAGAATTCAGGTAAAATTTAAGTATGCCAGCTCAGCTAGTTTATTGATTGGTCTGAGTTGCTTCTGAAAAGGGGAAGATCAATAACCTTAAAAATCATGACATAATAGGTGGTATACTATACCAACAGCCTGCTTTTCTGAAAGGCAGAGCAACTTAAAAAGTAAAGGCCACAAATATAGCAGTTTCAGTGCAGCCCCAATGCTTCACATGTGCAAGGGTTCCCCCACTCCCTTATACTGTGCACATGAGAATCTGGTGTGTACTGGAGCATCCTTCTTCACAAGGAAGAACAAAAAAGTGCCTATGTGCAAAGGAGGTTTGGCTCACAGCTGTTGTGTATAGAATTGCAGTTAGTTATGTGTAAGTTTTGTTGACATCCCTTGGATATACAACTTCCCTGGGATCAGCTGGAAGTGTGAGTTAGAACTGTGAATATTACTGACAACCCAGCAGTTTCATGTAGTTGGTGAAAAGCGTAGGGGACAAGGTGGAGCCTTGTGTGACCCCAAAAGCCAAGTGGCTGAGGACCAGTCCCCCCCAAGAGCACCTTCTGAAACCAATCTTCTAGGAAGGACCAGAATCAGCACAAAATGGTGCCTCCCAATCCCAGGTCAGCAAGGCAGTCAAGAAAGATACCATGATCGATGGTACTGAATGCCATTGAGATGTCTAGAAGAATCAACTGAGTCGCACTCTCTCTGACCATCTCCTGGCACAGGTCATGTACCAGGTTGACCAAGGCTGTTTTTGCCCCATAACCAGGCCTGAAATCAGACTGGAAAGGATCCAAACAGACTGCTTCATTCAGAAATTCTCAAAGTTTTCCAGCCACCACAAATTACAAAATAATTCAACGAAAACACATGAACAAACAACAACAGATCCAGTTGCTGATCAGTAACTGTTACTGGGGGTATGCCAAATGAAACAAAAGTCTTCATCTGCTGGCGACAGTCACTGATAGAGGGAAACAGATGAATCTCCCTGAGGGAGGGAGTTCCAAAGTTTTGGTGCCACAACCAAGTAAGCCGAGGACGGTGTGGCTGAGGCACCGCCACAGCACCTCCAAAGCCGTTTCCTGGCTGCTGAAAGGCTTTTTATTTTTTAAATGGGGCTGGTGCAGCAACGCTGTTCTCCCCGATGGTATACCAGGCCAAAAGGGGACAAGAAGCTGCCTACTGGCATCTCCGCCCCCCCCCCCCCCGGCACTCCCTGGGAATGCCCTGGGAACGTCCCCCAGGACGCCGGCGCAGGGCTTTGCACTGGTGGGACGCCATGGGAAGGCAGCATTGGGAGACCGGCGTCCGGGTCTCCCCGCCGGCATCCATGCCAACCTGAATGGCATACATGGCACAGCCACTGGCTGCCATGTCACTTATGCCAGCGCAGCCCCTTTTTGGCCGCCAAAGGACTTTCATCCTTTGAGGTCAGGAATGGGCTGTAAATGTCAATTAAGCCATTTTTATATTTGTGGATTGTCAACCCACAATTTGTCATATTACCTGATTTGTACACCTGTGACTAAGTATGGCTAGAAACAAGAAGCCTATTTTCCTGTTGTTCTTGACGGGGGGGGGGGGGGTAGGAGAACCTGCAAACCAGAACACTTCCTGTCTTATTTTCACCACGAGCAAATTAAGTTTTGTTCAAGGTAAGTGTCTTTTTGAGATATTCAAGCAAGTGTGAGTTAATTTACTGACATGATCAGAGCATGGGAAACTGTTGCCAGATCTTGTGTTTTCAAGAAGAGGGCTCAGCTAGCAAACCAGCTGAAGTTAATTAGAGGCCCTTGGTGCCATAGATGAAACCTGAAACTGGAGAACTGTTCCTTTTTGGGTAGTGCAAACCAATCTTGAACATGCTGACTCCTCATAGCTTGGTTAGCATCACCATGGGGGATGAAATGGAACCCTGAGGTACAACCCCCCCCCCATGTACGTACCATGGGGTCAAGCAGTAGGCACTCAATACCAACTTCTGGAATCAGCCAGTCAGATAGGAATAGACCCACAAGAGCATTTTACCATCCTCCCATTCTAGCAAACCAGCCACAACCCACTTGAATATTTTGCAACTGGCCTGTGTTTGTTAACATAATCTGGGTGCACAGAGAGCTTTCGAGGTGTCTCATAACCATCTACTTCACAAAGGTCAGAATGACACACTTCTTTAATGGAGCATTAACTAACCCAGGCTCTTTCTTCTACCAATTGAATAACCTATCGAACACCAAATTATCACCGGGAATTTCTCAATGGCATTAAGAGGAGTGCTTGCGGTGTTAGTTTCAGTGCTATGGTTACTAACATGACTGGACATGTTGCAAAGTGATTTTCCTATTGCTCAATGGTAAGATAAAAAAATCTTCCTGTTAGCAGCACATTCCCACTTTTTCTCTTTTATCTTCTTTTAGTTTTAGAGCCAAACTTTGTGTCTCATAATGGCTGATCCACCCTGGGTTACTTGCTTTAGTCTCGAATGTGGGAACTGTGTCAAAAAATATTTTGCCATGACGAATACTTTGCAGTTTGGCTCTGCCAAAACGTCTAGCTTTAATCTCCAGATGGAGACATCAGCGTAAACCAGGCTAAATGACATGAGTTTCCTCCTGCATGCTAGTTCTGGCATTAACAGTTTACTTTTGGCTGGGACACATGATAGTTGACATGGGTGAAGGTTGGTGACGCCTACTAGTTTTGCTTGAAATATCTGGTATAGATTTTCTGCTGTGCATTTTTTTGTTTTGTTTTTCCTTTGTTTTGCAGTCCAGAATTTTTTTAAAAAAATCCTCAGGAGACCTGATGAAATGTTGAATGGTAAGACAAATAGCTCTGCAGGAAACTGTGCAGTGAAGCAATACAAACTGCTGAACTAAATACTTGTAAAAGGTTATACGTGTATGTGTAGAATTATTGCCATTATTGTTATTTATACAGCGGCAGCAACTTACATGATGCTACAGAGTGACATTAAAAACTACAGGTTCTTGCCCCAAGAAGCTTACAATCTAAAATTTGACAGGGCGTGAGACAACAAATGGAGAGGAAGACAGGACATCAAAGGCACTGGTTAACTTAACAGTGGAAGAAAACATTCAAGTGCCAGTACATCAGCTTGGTGTAGTTTAGAGTGTTGGACTCAGATCTGGGAGATGAAGGTTAAAATCCCCTCTCTGCCATGGAAGTTTGCTAGGTGATCTTATTTCAATTCGTCTCTCTCAGCCTAAATTGGTGGTTGTGGTGAGGATAAAATGGAGGCAGGTGAGAACAATGTTGCAAGCTGCTTTGGGTCCCCATTATGGAGAAAAGTGGGCATAAATATCTAAATAAATGAATAACACATGACTAAGGGATTAAAATAAAGGCATCACGGAAGAGGTGGGGTTTTAGGTGAGGGCTGAAGGTGTCGCATTGCTATAGAGACAAAAAGAACAAATAGTAAATTAGAGTTCCATCAGCACATTTTGTGCAAAGGACAGTCGCTTCTGGTCATCTGCAGTTTTGAAGTAAAACAACCAGTGTGTTCCTAGCACTCATGATTACAGAGATAATGCACAGCTCAAAAAAAAAGTCAGGTATACTACTCCTGAGTCTGTGGATCTTCAGAATGACTAACTTCCTCTGGCTTCCACTAATTGTCTTGAAGCTGGGCTCTGTGATATGCCCTTTAAATTAAAGTTGTAGGATATTTCAGGCATTATATTTTATTGGCAGTCACGGGAGCCTAGCCACATGAGGATTGTTCTGTGCAGTTGGAAGGATTGTTCTTAGCTGGAAGTGGAGCGGAATGCCACACCACTCTCAAAGCATTGGGGAAAGTATTTTCAGTAGATAAAATATTTGAAGAGCTCCCTTTCTCACACACTCCAAGAAAGGGTCTTGCCTCTTTTGCCATGACAGGGCACGTTCAGGCTTTGTCTCCACTACCGGCAGCCACTCAGCACAAGTACTTGTCTGCTACCTCCTTGTCTGTGCTCAGTTGGGTGGCTCCTCGGAAGCTTGGACTCCTTTCTGGCTGGAGTTTTTAAGGCAGACTGTGCACTTGGCCCTGCTCATCTGCTTTAGTCAGATAGGAGCTGTAATCCTCATTCTACAAACTATCAAGGTAAAGGTTGCAGCCCTGTGTTTGCTTGGATAGGGCTATGCCATAATGGGAGTTATTCCTGACATGCACATGATTGCATGGAAGCTCGCTTACCAAACGTTCCAAGCTTATGCTTTGCTACCTATCCTTGGTTAGGGTTGCCAGGTCCCTCTTCACCACCAGCGGCAGGTTTTGGGGGCAGAGCCTGAGGAGAGTGGGTTTTGGGAAGGGGGGGGACTTCCATGCCATAGAGTCCAATTGCCAAGGTGGCCATTTTCTCCAGGTTAACTGATCTCTATTGGCTGGAAATCAGTTGTAATAGCAGGAGATCTCCAGCTAGTACCTGGAGGTTGGCAACTGTATTGGTGGTGGTGGCAGCCAACTTATGGTGATGCTGTAGTTCAGGAGTCCCCAACATGGTGCCTGTGGCCACCATGGCACCCACTGACACCTTTCCCAGAACCTGCCAAGTGCTTCTAGAAAGTGGGCAAGGTGAGGCTTTTGCCCAGCAAGGCGTCTGATTGGCCACTGGAGACTCGATTGACTGTGTTTATTTTTAAAAACAATGCTTTGGCAGCAGCTGCCACCATAGCACAAGGATCTTCACTGTGTGACTGAAGATAAGCTGTGGTAACCATTTTGTGAACGCTCTGCCTCCTCCATAGGGTTGCCAGGTCCCTCTTCACCACTGGCGGGAGGTTTTTGGGGTGGAGCCTGAGGAGGGCGGGGTGTGAGGAGGGGAGGGACTTCAATGCCATAAATTGCCAAAGGGGCCATTTCCTCCAGGTGAACCGATCTCTATCGGCTGGAGATCAGTTATAATAGCAGGAGATCTCCAGCTAGTACCTGGCAGTTGGTAACCCTACTCCTCCAGCAGCCATTTTGTAGCAGCCATTTTCAGGCTGCCCTCACCACACTGTCAGAATTCCCAATGTGCCTGCAGGCTCAAAAAGTTTGGGGACCCCTGCCATAGTGTTTTCAGTGCAAGAAACAAATAGAGATGGTTTGCCATTGCCTGCCTCTGTTTAGCAAGCCTGGATCTTGGATATCCTTGGTGGCCTTCCATCCAAGTACTAACCAGGGCCAGTCCTGCTTAGCTTCCAAGATCTGACAAGATCTGACAAGCCTTAACACATTTCATTAATCATTTCTGTATTGTTTGGCATTTCCTCCCTGACTAGGGTTGCCAGGTGCCCGTGGCGGGCAAACCCCCAGCAATTCGCCCCTCTGCCCTCTGACCAGCTGAGGGTTGGCAGGCAAATGTGCACGCACGCATACACATCACGCACGACACTTGTTGTTTGCAACTAGAAGTGCCGCCTCGCGAGGGGCCTTATACCACTCAAACTCCCAGTTTGAGTGGTAAAGGGCCCCTTGCAATGCATTTACACCCGGAAGTGCCGCATCGCAAGCTGCCCTTTACCACTCAAACTGGGAGTTTGAGTTTTATAGGGCCCCTCGCAAGGTGGCACTTCCGGTTGTAAACTGGAAGTGATGCACACGCGCAAGATCCCCCCTCAGCTCCACCCCAAAAGTCTCCCGCCAGAGGAGAGGGGGGACCTGGCAGCCCTATCCCTGACTCTTCTTACTGTTAATGTGTCTATATCTTTGTTTTAATTATTTATACAAGTTTGTTTTAATGTTTTGTATTGTTCGTCATATTTGGGACCCTATGTTGGCTGGAAAGGTGGTTTAAACTGTTTTAAATAAAACAAATATCTGATAGTTAAATCTCATCATTACACACTGGTGATACTGAAAACAATAATTTTTAAGGTTCCACATGTGCAAGCAAAACAAAAACAAACAAATTATGATCTTATTTTTTGCCTCTCTCCATTCATAAACTGGTCTTCCCATTAAACATTTTCTGGCTGTGTAAACATAATGTGAATAAAGGGAATGGGATGGTGGTAAAATTCATTGCTGTTCAGGAGAGTTCCTTTCATAAACAGAAACAGAATTTTAGCTTTAGGGAGACTCCTGTGCTTTTATCATTCCACAAAATGTGAGGAATAGAGTTGCTCAGGAGAGCTTTTTATACAAGGATTTTTAATTTTTTGCCATCACAGCTGACTTAATGGGAACCCCGTGGGGTTTTCAAGGCAAGAGATGTTCAGAGGTTTGCCATTGCCTACCACTGCATCATGACCCTGGTATTCTTTGGTGGTCTCCCATCCAAATACTAAACAGGGCCAATGAGGGTTTAGCCGCATTGACGAGATCGGGCTAGGCTGGGCTATCCAGGCCAGGGCATACAGGAATAGGGTGATAGTAAAAAGCAAAACATCAAGAAAACAAAAGTAATGACTACAGGAGAAGTACACAACTTTAAGGTTGACAATGAGGAAACTGAAATTGTTCAAGACTTTCTATTCCTTGGCGCCACCATCAACCAAAAGGGAGACTGCAGCCAAGAAATCAGAAGGAGATTGAGACTGGGAAGGGCAGCCATGAAGGAGCTAGAAAAGATTTTGAAGTATAAGGATGTGTCACTGGCCACCAAGACTAGATTAATTCATGCCATCGTATTCCCTATTACTATGTATGGGTGTGAAAGCTGGACAGTGAAGAAAGCTGATAGAAAGAAAATAGATTCCTTTAAAATGTGGTGTTGGAGGAGAGTGTTACGGATTCCGTGGACTGCCAAAAAAACAGATCAGTGGGTTATAGATAAAATCAAGCCTGAACTGACCCTAGAAGCTAAAATGAATAAACTTAGGCTATCGTATTTTGGTCACGTTATGAGACGACAAGAGTCACTGGAAAAGACAGTCATGCTAGGAAAAGTTGAGGGCAGCAGGAAAAGAGGAAGACCCAACAAGAGATGGATTGACTCAATAAAGGAAGCCACAGCCTTCAGTTTGCAAGATCTGAGCAAGGCTGTCAAAGATAGGACATTTTGGAGGACTTTCATTCATAGGGTCGCCATGAGTCGGAAGCGACTTGACGGCACTTAACACACACAAAAAAAGCAAAATGTTAAGTAAAACCATCTTGTGAGGGTGATGCTCTAGCATCTGCCCAAAATTCTGTGGTTTAAATGCTAGAGTGTCACCTGGTGTGATACCATCACTTCCGAGTTGTGCTGGGATGCTGATCACCTTCCGCATTATGTCTGGGCATTTCTTCCCACCACCCATCTGAGTGGCAACGGGCAGAAGACCCCCTCACCCCAACAGGAAGCTGGCAACCCTAGTAACACTTTTACCCATCCACACATGGAAGGTTGACACTATTATTAAACTTAAAGCACAAAAATAAAAACACTGGACTGTAACTGTTTGTCAGTGAAGGCCATCTGGATTCCCCACAATATCAGCATGATCGAATCATGGTAAATCTAGACAAAAAGGGTTATAATCTGCAATCTTTGTGTTCTAATGTGTGGGTTATAATCTGCAATCTGTTGAATACAAGCAGTGCCACAGCGCTTGGTCTGCCTTGGGGAAGAACTATTGTAAAAAGTAGCTTGTTGCACTTCCCAGCATACCACAAATATGTTTTCTGAAAGCTGTCGTTCTGATTCCTGTTAATGTCACTCTTCTGGTCAAGCGTTTTCACTGCTGAGCATTAAACTGTAAACTGAGATCTCAAATTATCATTTCTGAACTGTGCTAAGAATTTTCACTGATGCTGTAAAAACATGTATCACAAAATACCACCATTTGGTGCAAAATCCTGTTGATTTTGTGAAGGAAACATGCCTATCTAACTATGGCCAATCATCGTATATCTTCCCAATGCAGTCACTATTGCTCAACATGTAAATCTGAAGAAAGCAATTTTGGGATGGTTCATTACTCACACTCATGCAGAACATGGCCTTAATTCCCAGACAACAAGTACCATAATACAGGCCTTGACACATTTTCATGGAATATAGGAGCCAATCCCTAACTTGCCAGGCTCATTTTTCAACCTTCCCCATGACCCAGTCCTATCCCATATAGTCATAATTAAAAAAAAATACAATGCTCCCTCCCTCTTTTTTATTTCTGCACCACCAAAATTCAAATGTCTTAGTGAAAATTGAGTTTCTCTGCTATACTTCACCTCTGAGTTTCAGACTTAGAGGAGGTCAAACCCAATCAATTTCAAGGGTGTTAAAATCAGATTTGGGACACACAAATGCCACACACTGGCCAGAGTTAATTCGTTTAAACAGCTGACCCCTGGCACAAAGAACATTCATTTATTTATTGTCGAAGGCTTTCACGGTCAGAGTTTATTGGTTCTTGTAGGTTATCCGGGCTGTGTAACCGTGGTCTTGGAATTTTCTTTCCTGACGTTTCGCCAGCAACTGTGGCAGGCATCTTCAGAGTAGTAACACTGAAGGACAGTGTCTCTCAGTGTCAAGGGTGTAGGAAGAGTAATATATAGTCAGAAAGGGGTTGGGTTTGAGCTGAGTATTGTCCTGCAAAAGTATTGTCCTGTAAGTATCAAGATAATGTGCTAATGAGGGTATGGTATGTTAATATGGAACCATTGTATCCTGAAGTGATCTGTTAATGTGTGTAATCCAAAACTAATCTGTATGGCTATTGTTGAATGTTGTCTTTGTCTGGAGGTTTTTCAGGGCAGGAAGCCAAGCCTTATTCATTCTTAAACTCTCCTCTTTTCTGTTAAAGTTGTGCTGATGTTTGTGAATTTCAATGGCTTCTCTGTGCAATCTGACAAAATAGTTGGTAGAATTGTCCAGTCTTTCAGTGTCTTGGAATAAGACCCTGTGTCCTGTTTGTGTCAGTCCATGTTCAGCCACTGCTGATTTCTCAGGTTGGCCAAGTCTGCAGTATCTTTCATGTTCTTTTATCCTTGTTTGTATGCTGCGTTTTGTGGTCCCGATGTAAACTTCTCCACAGCTGCAAGGTATACGATATACTCCTGCAGAGGTGAGGGGGTCTCTTTTGTCTTTTGCTGATCGTAGCATTTGTTGTATTTTCTTGGTGGGTTTAAACACTGTTTGTAGGTTATGTTTTTTCAAAAGTTTCTCCATCCTATCAGTGACTCCTTTAATAAATGGCAAGAATACCTTTCCTATGGGAGACTGTTTTTCTTGAGTTTTCTGATTTTTGTTTGGTTCAATGGCCCTTCTGATTTCATTCTTGGAGTAGCCGTTTGCTAGCAGTGCGTGATTTAGATGGTTAGTTTCTTCCTTGAGAAACTGTGGTTCACAGATCCGTCTTGCACGGTCCATTAATGTTTTGATTATTCCTCTTTTCTGTCGGGGGTGGTGGTTGGAGTTTTTGTGTAAGTAGCGATCTGTGTGAGTTGGTTTCCGGTAGACCTTGTGACCTAACTGAAGGTTTGATTTACGGATGACAAGGGTATCAAGAAATGGGAGTTTACCCTCAATTTCCTTTTCCATGGTAAACTGAATGTTTGGATGGATATTATTAAGATGGTTTAGAAAGTCCATTAATTTTTCTTCACCATGGCTCCAAATGGTAAATGTATCATCTACGAACCTGAACCAGACTGTAGGTTTGTAAGGTGCTGATTCTAATGCTGTCTTTTCAAAATATTCCATGTAATATTTCAACAGACCCGGAGATTGGAAACACTTCGGAACAAGAAAGCACATCTACTTTGTTCTTTAACTTTTCTACTGCGATGCAGAGACACTGGAACCATTCCATCTTTTCTCACAAGTAAAAGAATCTTTAAAACTTCACGAGCTAACCGCATTTATGACCATCTAGAACGGGCTCTCTTACGAGAGAGAATTCACACTACCCGCAGAGAACTTGCTGCCACAGACAAGGAGTTGTTTTCCTTACATATCAATACTAGCCACAAAATGAGAAGCCATGATTGGGACAAGATTGATAATCTCACCTACAGAAAAATGGAACAGGGGTTAACCAGCCATACTTCCAGACAGAAGCAAAAGTTTAACAAATTACAGGAAAGAAGACAGAACAGTCCAAAACTTGACAACAAACGGATTATCTTCAATCTGACAGACCGACAACTCTCACCTGAAGAAACTTCCATCTTAGCTAAGGGAGGAAACTTTGCAGTCACTCCCACCCAAATTCCAGTGGAAGACATCATTGCAAATGTAGAATCTGCCATTCGTAATCTACCTGAAGAAGATGCTGAGGAAATAAGAGGAGAGACAGCAAGAATTCTACGAAAAGCAAAGCCCCCTGCTAGCAATATAACACGCAAGGAGAGAAACGCCATCAAGACCCTCAATGCAGATCCAGAAATCATTATTCTACCAGCTGACAAAGGCAATGCCACAGTGATCATGAAAACAGAAGAATACAAAAAGAAGATTGAGGAACTTCTGGACCCTGCCACATACAAAAAACTAAAACGAGATCCAACTTGCAAAATTACCAGGAAAACTAGCATTCTGATCAAGAATTCCACTCTTCATCCCGACACACACAGAAAACTATGCAAGACTGAAGCACAACCACCACGATTATATGGACTACCTAAAATTCATAAGGATTCCGTTCCACTCCGACCCATCGTGAGTGCCATTGGTTCCCCAACATATGAATTAGCTAAATATTTGACCACCCTCCTGCAGGACCACATTGGAAAAACCACTTCTTACATCAAAGATTCAACTCACTTCATCAACAAAATAAGTCCGTTAAGACTCAATCCAAAGGATATATTAATCAGTTTTGATGTTGTATCCCTCTTTACCAAGGTTCCAGTTAAAGACACAATCTCATTGATTAACCAGATTTTTCCAGAAGATATAACAGCCTTATTTCACCATTGTTTGACAACAAGTTATTTCCCATGGGATCAAGAATTTTATGAACAGATTGATGGAGTAGCTATGGGAAGTCCACTCAGTCCAGTAATAGCAAACTTTTACATGGAATATTTTGAAAAGACAGCATTAGAATCAGCACCTTACAAACCTACAGTCTGGTTCAGGTTCGTAGATGATACATTTACCATTTGGAGCCATGGTGAAGAAAAATTAATGGACTTTCTAAACCATCTTAATAATATCCATCCAAACATTCAGTTTACCATGGAAAAGGAAATTGAGGGTAAACTCCCATTTCTTGATACCCTTGTCATCCGTAAATCAAACCTTCAGTTAGGTCACAAGGTCTACCGGAAACCAACTCACACAGATTGCTACTTACACAAAAACTCCAACCACCACCCCCGACAGAAAAGAGGAATAATCAAAACATTAATGGACCGTGCAAGACGGATCTGTGAACCACAGTTTCTCAAGGAAGAAACTAACCATCTAAATCACGCACTGCTAGCAAACGGCTACTCCAAGAATGAAATCAGAAGGGCCATTGAACCAAACAAAAATCAGAAAACTCAAGAAAAACAGTCTCCCATAGGAAAGGTATTCTTGCCATTTATTAAAGGAGTCACTGATAGGATGGAGAAACTTTTGAAAAAACATAACCTACAAACAGTGTTTAAACCCACCAAGAAAATACAACAAATGCTACGATCAGCAAAAGACAAAAGAGACCCCCTCACCTCTGCAGGAGTATATCGTATACCTTGCAGCTGTGGAGAAGTTTACATCGGGACCACAAAACGCAGCATACAAACAAGGATAAAAGAACATGAAAGATACTGCAGACTTGGCCAACCTGAGAAATCAGCAGTGGCTGAACATGGACTGACACAAACAGGACACAGGGTCTTATTCCAAGACACTGAAAGACTGGACAATTCTACCAACTATTTTGTCAGATTGCACAGAGAAGCCATTGAAATTCACAAACATCAGCACAACTTTAACAGAAAAGAGGAGAGTTTAAGAATGAATAAGGCTTGGCTTCCTGCCCTGAAAAACCTCCAGACAAAGACAACATTCAACAATAGCCATACAGATTAGTTTTGGATTACACACATTAACAGATCACTTCAGGATACAATGGTTCCATATTAACATACCATACCCTCATTAGCACATTATCTTGATACTTACAGGACAATACTTTTGCAGGACAATACTCAGCTCAAACCCAACCCCTTTCTGACTATATATTACTCTTCCTACACCCTTGACACTGAGAGACACTGTCCTTCAGTGTTACTACTCTGAAGATGCCTGCCACAGTTGCTGGCGAAACGTCAGGAAAGAAAATTCCAAGACCACGGTTACACAGCCCGGATAACCTACAAGAACCAATTCATTTATTTACTCCAAAGAGACAAGAAAAAGCCCAAGGCTGTGAGTTTTCCTTGCAGACAAGGCTTTCAGCAGATTTTCTCCTCACCAGACGTAAGTAGGCATTGTATGGAGAATGCTGATACCCATGTCTGCTTAAATGATGGGCATAGGTATGGCTTGGCATCCAGGGTACCCCTTCTCTCAGGCAGTTCCCTTTTCCAGGCTAACAGCCACAAGGCAGTCATGTTCTAAAAGGGATGGAAACAAGATAAACCAACCTGTACTGCTAAATCTCTGGTGGGTGGACTAGGGTTGCCAACCTCCAGGTAATACTGGAGATCTCCTGCTATTACAACTGATCTCCAGCCGATAGAGATCATATCACCTGGAGAAAATGGCCGCTTTGGCAATTGGACTCTATGGCATTGAAGTCCCTCCCCTCCTCAAACCCCACCCTCCTTAGGCTCTACCCCAAAAACCTCCTGCCGGTGGCGAAGGGGGACCTGGCAACCCTAAAGTGGACCCTGAGACTTTCTCCCTACCTCACCATATCTTCATATCTTAGTGTGGTGGAAAGTGCTGTCAAGTTGCAATTGACCCCGTTGCATTTTCAATGCAAGAATCATTCGGAGGTGGCTTGCCATTGCCTTCCTCTGAGTAGCAACCGTGGACTTCCTTGATGGCCTGCCATCCAAGTATGAACCAGGGCTGCCCCTGGTTAGCTTCTGAGATCTGATGAGATAGGGCTACCCTGAGGCAGCCAGGTCAGGGCATCATAGGAGACTGGATGTTAATTCAGCAGCTGTTGAACTGCGCCCCAGCAAAAAAGACATCCACACCTTGCAAAAGAGCTTTTCATTTTATAGCCCTGGACTTTAATCAGTCACCTGAACACTATTATGACAAGCTGCTGAGCAAAGTGAAACATGGACCTTACCAATAGAGACCAAACCTTTGCCAGCTTCTCTGTGAGTCATCTTATTCCTGAATTACAAATGACATTCCTGTATTTCTGCTAGTTATGGGCTCCAAGCTATCTGAACTCAAGAGTGAAAAATATTACCGCTTTCATTAATATGTATTTGTTTTCGTTTTAAATTTACAATGGCATAGTTTCTTTATCCAAGTAACACTGTCTTAAAATTAGAGATGTGAGGACCTAAAAAAAAACCCTGGGAAAATGAACTGCATTCAAGAGTGAAAAAGACTTTATTACCTCTTTCATTAATATGTATTTGTTTACATTTAAAATTTACAATGGCATAGTTTCTTTATCCAGGTAACACTGTCTTAAAATTAGAGATGTGAGGACCTGGAAAAAAAACCTGGGAAAAAAGGGTAGAAATTTTTTTCCTGTTTTTTTTCCTGATGCCTTTTCTTCAATGTTTGCAGTAGAAAAATTGGAAAACATGGAGAAACACTGGAAAAAAACTCCAGAAATTCCTATGAAATATTTTCTCTTTTACAGATGCTTCACTAGGCAAGGTTTTTCCACTCCACAAATGCAGAGTGTGCAAATGTCTGAAAATGTTTTCCATTTTTCCAGCTGCAAAATTGGAAAAAGTTAGGGTGGCACTGGAAAAACCAATGAAATATTTTCTTTTTGAGTGAGAAAAAACTTGTCTTACAAAGCATTGTACTCATTCCAAATGTACAGCATGAATATCTGAGGACTTGGGGAGCACTGTGGGGAAAAACTCTTACACTGTACACATGTGCAATATTTTCAAGATTTTCAGATTTACATGTAAAGAGGTCAGTGTTATAAAGTTTAGCTCAATGTCCCGATATGCTGGCAGTCCTACCTATTTTGACTCCGTGAGTTTGTTTCCAGATAATACACTTTCTTTTGTTTACTGAAGAAATTGTTTTCTGCCTCGAATTTTTCCCCCCTGCCTTTCAAATGGCAAAGAGTGAAGAAATATGTGCTATGGTAGTATAGGGTAGAGCAGTTTGCAACTCTTATTTTTTGCAACTCAATTTTTTATATAGAAAATGAAGTTATTTATACTTTTACATTCAATAAATATGCCAAATAGGACAATTTTATATATGCTAAGTAATAAATGATTCATTTACTGTGTTCAATCAGTAGAAGAAGTTTAGCACTGATAGGAAAGTAAGGATTGCCTATATTTCAATATTTTCCAGAATTTCCATTATTTTCCTGAAAATGTCTGGACATTTTATATCTCTACTTAAAATAGAAAACAGCATGTGAGAGATACTTGAATTGCTTGACAGGATGGTAACAGACCCATTTGTTTAAATCTAGGTCTTCTTCAATCAAATATAAAATTTGGGGGTGGAACAGTCCCCTTTTTGGAGTAAAGGGGAATAGGATCTGACCTCCCAACTCCACTCACATGAACACATGGTCCATCAAAGTCAGTATTGTCTACTTAGACCGACAGCGGCTCTCCAGGGGACTTTCACATCACCTACTTGCCTAGTCCCTTTAACTGGAGATGCCAGGGATTGAACCTGGGACCTTCTGCATGCCTAGCAGATGCTCTGCCTCTGAGCCACAGCTCCTCCCCACTCAGTACTTATTTTCCTTGCCTCCCACCACCACCCTGCCACTCAAAGCAATTTTCTTCCAGCATTGTTCACCTTTGATATGGAGTTCAACTAAGCAATAAGGAACTCTGGGGATCTAAGCCATTAGCTATGGAAGAATTTAGCATCCTCCATCTCTGACCCCTTTTGCTGTAGACATGGAATTCCTCTTGGTTTACATATGTTTGGAACAAACCTGGACTTAAAAAAAACCTTGGTCTGCTTTTGTCACTTGTAGTTTTACTCAGATACTGAGAATGGGACATACCTTTTCCTTATGTCTCAGAAGTCTGCTGTCAATCAAGTAGATGGACTAGTCCTAGTTAACGTAAACATAGAAATTGAATGTCTTGGACTTCCTTCTTGAACTGGTGTCAGTCATTTTATCCTTTTTCATTTTTTCCCCTTGAGCTCCCTACACTAAGACCATCCTTACAGATGGTATGTGAACTGCAGTTTTTAGTATTTATTTAGCTGAATTTCTTTGTCACCGCTCGGAGATCTGTAATTTTTTTTGTCGTTTCAGTTTCCATCAGTGCATTTTGATTTCACTCTGTGCGATGCATGCAAAAGCACAGATTTTTGGAAGTGTCATGACAGCTCATAAAAGATGGACCATTTAAAAAGCCTTCTACAACATCCCCTTCCCCAGCTGTAGAATATCCACAGGAATGTAGAATGAAGAAACAATTTTCATTCAATATGGTGGGTTGTTGTACAGGGAAGTGGCTTACTGGAGAGGTCTACTTGCATCCTCCTCCATTAACAGGAAAAAAATGCAGTTTTTCTGTGAACAGAAACGGGATAATCTCATGTGGGTTTGCTTCTCTAACACCTCACTGCTCATACAAGTAGATAACAGTAATATGTACAGTTATCTGATTTCCTGTTCATGGAGATGTTTGCTGAGAGTTTGCAACTCTAACATTTGAAATGTTATCGGCTTAAGTCAGCAGACTGGAGTTTCATATCTGACCACTCTAAAGTGAATGCTTGAACGATGGGATGATAGCCATCTGATTTTAGGTTGTGTTTTTTGCTCTCTGGACAGAATCAGGGGGCAGAGGGAGGGGCAGAACAGAGAAGGTACATTCTATTCCACTTGAACTGAATAGCCTGCCTCTCCCATGCCTGGTATGTTGTGCATGTGCCTTTTAGCTGAAGTTTTAAATTCACACCACCAGTCTCACAGTTCCCAGGAAAAGTTTTCAAACTAAGCAAACTTCCTGCCTCATACTTTGCAATCCCTTGGGGGGCTATCCGCTTTAATTTGCAGCGTATTGTAATTTCAGTTCTTTGTTGACTCTTAATTCCATTCCATCATAACTCCGTGCATCATCTGGCTGCTATTTTTCCCAAGGTTTGCAGCACCCACACCCACAACACCCGTGGCATGTCACTTTTGATTAAGCATTCACAAAGCCCTTTCCCCAGCTTCTAAAGGGTAAAAGTCAAAAATCAATAATGTGCTAGTCCTCCCTGAGTGCAGTAGCAGTCAGAGGTAAATGAATGATTAAACATGATGAATAATGGTGTAATGGAAGACGCAAAGTAGGGGAAAGTGCTCACTTTAGCCTAAACTCTGAGATTTATTGCTGAGTACTACATATAATGGAATCATCAATCTTCCAAGGACTAAAAAAGGCATCTGCTACAGTAACTTTAAAAAAGGAGTGAAAGAAATCTTAGCACCTCATCCTTGATAGTTGTCATTACCCATTTAGCACTGTCACGATACCCAATTAATAAGTAAATAGGAAGTGTTAACTATACCATGGAAAGAGGGTGTTGATGTGGTAGATGCCACCAGAAGAACAGCCTGCATTAATTGTTCCCTGGGCTAAATTCAGAGCTCTTCCAAATGTGCTTGGCCTTTATTTAACATAGTTCAGTTGTCCATTTGACTTCTGAAAAATGTAATGCAAAAAAATAATAATGCCCAGGCCTTATCAGATTAGTTGATCTATGTATATCTTTGTGTTTAAACAGCCTCAAATTAGCCAACAATAAATTCATACATAACTATGGTGGGATTGTAGATAACGGCCAACGTACAATATTGGTCTTTTGCCAATTTTAATCATAGATAAGGATATATCTTTTAAAAAATATTATGTTGCACTGGGAAAAGCTTGAGCATTTGGCTTAGGGAGGATCACTGTGATAAACGTTTTATAATGTCTGTTTTTAAGCATTCAACCTTTTAAAGATGAGCAAAATTCCTTAACTAACAGCACGCACAGTCATCTCATGACCTTGACTCTAAAACCCATATGTTTAAATTTACACTCATGCCACAGCTTCATTCTTCCTTGTTTCACTTACTGAGCTGGAATATTCTTCCAAGTACATTTGCTTAGGTTCACAACCAGGGTTGGCATAAGCTATTGAGGTACCTAGGGTTGCCAACCTCCAGGTACTAGCTGGAGATCTTCTGCTATTACCGTACAACTAGTCTCCAGCCAATAGAGATCAGTTCACCTGGAGAAAATGGCCGCTTTGGCAATTGGACTCTATGGCATTGAAGTCCCTCGCCTCCCCAAACCCCACCCTCCTCAGGCTCCACCCCAAAAACCTCCTACTGGTGGTGAAGAGGGACCTTGCAACCCTAGAGGTACCCCAAGAACCCACCTCCCATGCTGTTCTGGCAAGTTCCAAAGCAGGGTGCAGAGGAAGTAGCTCTTCAGGCTACCTTATATCCAAGGTGACACTGGTACCACGACAGGAGATGAAGACAATCAGAAGCCTTATGTGTAGGGTTGCCAACCTCCAGGTACTATCTATAATAAATGGCAGCACATGGCTTCAAAGATAATATAATGTGAAATATACCAACTGGAAAAGAAAACAATATTATAGAATATAATAATTCTATTTTTTGGAAAATCCAAAACACAACATATATTCATAAACACTGTGTTGAAAGCCACACAGAAACCTCACTGGGTCTGAAATAACAGAAAATGTATATATACAGATTGCTTTTAACAACAAAACATGAACAACATAAATTCAAGAATTATTTCTGTGGCCTTAACAAAGGTTCATGTATACTCAAGAATTATAGTCCATGAAAAATCACGAAGAGACGAAGAAAGGTCCAAGGTGGGTCTATCACAAGTACGCGTTTCAGAATCCAATCCTTCCTCAGCTTGGCGACCACAACGATTTTTAAAGAGACCAATAATAATGGCTTCACTGCTTTTCAAAAAGTCCAAAGAATCTTCAAAAGGAAATTCATGGGAACAATTTTTCCCCATATGAAAGGGATCTAGAAAGAGTAATCAACCCATTCAGAAGTCAGTTTTCTTCGAAGAATACTGACTTCTGAATGGGTTGATTACTCTTTCTAGATCCCTTTCATATGGGGAAATGTTTTCCCCATGAATTTCCTTTTGAAGATTCTTTGGACTTTTTGAAAGGATTGGATTCCGAAATGAATGAATGAATTTTATTTGCGGTCAAAGACTAATAAATACACACTATGGGGGTGGGGGTTAAATATGGAACTTTATGCATGTAAAACATGTGGTCTACCACTGTGCTATAGCCTTCCTCAAAAAGAGAGAGCGGCCCATTTGCCTCTGAAACTCAGATCCAGAGTCTTGGTGTTATTAATGTATGCAATGCTAAACAATGGTTAATATTGACAACGAAAGGTGGAGAAGAGGGGGAGAAAAGTTGGAGTACATATTTCTGGCTTCTGATTTGTACTGTGTATATGTGTAAAGTGCCGTCAAGTTGCAGCTTTATCCCCATAAGGTTTTCAAGGCAAGTGATTAAGCAGAAGTGGTTTGCCATTTCCTTCCTGTGAAGAGTCTTCCTTGGTGGTCTCCCATCCAAGTACTGACCCTACTTAGCCTCTGAGATCTGACAAGATCAGGCTATACCATACCATTCCATGCCCCAATCTGTACAATACTTTGCAGAAATACAGTGTTCTGACTGCACTGGGGTCATCTGCTGAAGCTGGAGGGTGAGATATTCAAAACAGATAAAAGGAAGTATTAATTCACACAATGCATAGGTAAATTGTGGGGCTCCCTGCCCCAGGATGTGATGACGGCTGCCAGCTTGGAAGGCTTTAAGGAGGAAGTGGACATGTTCATGGAGGAGAGGGGTATTCATGGCTACTAGTAAAAATGGATACTAGTCATGATGCATATCTATTCTCTCCAGGATCAGAGGAGCATGCCTATTATATTGGGTGCTGTGGAACACAGGCAGTATAATGCTGCTGCAGTTGTCTTGTTTGTGGGCTTTCTAGAGGCACCTGGTTGGCCACTGTGTGAACAGACTGCTGGACTTGATGGACCTCGGTCTGATCCAGCATGGCCTTTCTTATGTTCATATGTTCACTGCGTTGAGTTGCTCCCAAGTCCAATATTCTTCATTCACTGTACTGTTTAGAATAGGCAACGAGAGCCAAAATGTTATGGCTAAGCAAATGACCACTGACACAGAAATGGATATTGGTGCAGGGGAGATAAGCAACATCCAGACCTGGATGGCCTGGCTAGCCCGATCTTGTCAGATCTCAGAAGCTGAGAAGGGTCTGCCATAGTTATTACTTGGATGGGAGACCACCAAGGAAGTCCAGGGTCACTATGCAGAGGAAAGCAATGGCAAACCACCTCTGTTCATCTCTTGCCTTTAAAACCCTACAGTATCACCATAAGTCAGCTGAGACTTGGCAGCACTTTCCACCACCACCACCAAGCAATTGAAGGTTAGTTTCCAGATAGGCAGTAAGAACAGAGAGGTATAAAATAAGAGATGGGGAAAATGTAAAATAGGTTTGAGAAAGAAGCTGTTACCTCCTTTCAAGAAAAGGCCGTTTAATTTCTGAGGCTCTTCTTTTTCATCCACAATGCCTCTCTAATTCTGTTTCACTCTGGGATCAAAGAGCTCGTACATCAGTGCCCTAAGGTCTGTTCTCTCCCAAGCTGGCTCGCCATTTATTACGTAAACAATTAATTTGCCGTGGGGTGGTAATGATATCGATCCCCCACCCTAATTACAGTCAGTAATAGGTTAATTCCTGTTCCTATATCTTTTTCTCCTTCTCATTAATAACTGCTGGCTAATCTGCATGTTTTCTCTAATGTGCTTGAAAAAGGCCTATAGCTAGATCATTGCCTTTGTCATGTTCCACGATAGGGTTTGAACTACAGTCAGTTCAGGGTGAGAATCCTTTGTGTATGGGTGATGGCACTTCAAAGAACATGAATTAATTCTTTTTTCCTCCTCATGTTGCTGTGTATGTACTGTGGCCATGGACCTAAGAGAAATATTGATGCTATCAGACTTGCCGTAAGAAGTTCAGCCCTCTTCTGCTAGTCTCCCTTGGCTTGATTTAGACTACACACCATCTGTTGCTACTTGCTGGCTTTCTTTCTCTTAATGACACTTTCTTCTGGTTTTTAATTAACTCCTTTTTGGGGGGGAATGTATATTTAATGTCACCCCCCAGTGCTAAAAATTTCCCATGCATATTTAATGACTAAGTACTACAGTAAAAAAAAAACCACCCCTTATTCTTTCTTTTTTTGCAAAAACAACAACTTTAAACACATTTGGCGTCTTAGTAACAACTGAAACTGTCCAGAATGCCTTGTTTATTTCACAATTTCCAACGAAGAAGGTAGACTGGTTGCTTCTTCCAGAGGGCAGGAAAAGCCCATCATTCGTTTGCAGACATTTACTTAAATTATGCAAATTTGAAATTGCCCACTAAGAAGCATTAAGACTTGAGCTAAGGAAAATCGGTGATGCCTTTTCAAAACTAGTCAGGCAGTAATCGTGTGTGTGTAATAACATTCAAGCTTCTGGATTTTCCATTCGTTGGGAGGATTTTCTGTTTCTAGGGATATTTCTCTTGAGCTGGAGACTGAACAGGCAGCCATCTTTAGAGCACTTGTTACTGTGCTGTGGTTATGGAACATTCTTGTTGATGCCAATACACATAATTCCAGTTTCTAGCAGACTTCAGTTACAAGGCTCTAGTCCCTTTTCTCCATTTCTTTTTTTCCCTCCCTCCTCTAAAAATACCTTGTTTGCCTTGCTATCGTATGCTTTCTCCTAAAGAAGTCTCAGGTGAAAGCAGATGCTAACAGACCAAGCAACTTAATTGTGCAACAAAAATACAACAAGTTTCCTGTTTTAGCTTTTGGGAGAAGGGAAAGCCCTCCCTTTTTCTGCAAGGCTACAGAGGGATAGAGAGAATACTATATATGCATATTTTATAACTTGGAAAATCTGCAAAAAATGTTGGAAATTTTTATTTGGGGTGAATTCAGTGCTCCAAGCCCAGTTCCTAATTCTACATATCACCAAGAAAATCCATGTTTGTGACAGTAGAAGTGAATGTTTCACAATAGCCAAACTTTGGACCCCAGATGATAGAAAACCCACACAACCCGTGAATGAAAGTATCTGTCATTATCATTCATCATCATTCATTTATTATGGTCAAGGATCAGCCAACGCCAACATAACAGCTCAAGTTAAACACAGGTAAAACATAAAAACAATAAAAAAATCTTAACCTCATTTATCACTCAATTCAGTAATACAGGGTGGTTGTTAAAAGATTGGAGTATCTGCTTCCTTATTGGCCGAGCCAAAGTACAAAATTTGGCCACTTTAAGGGTGGTTTCATTAAAGCAATCTGCAAGAAAAATAGATGTGTAAAATTTATCAGAGCTGCCTGGAAACTTAGATAAAACTGGAGTGATATATAAGGAACTAATATCCTTGTACAACGAAAAGTGGAGTAGCATGTGTTCAACTGTTTCGGCTGCATTCAAGTGGCAGAACCACAAAAGTTGAGAACATTTTCTTGCAACAGAACTGAAGGTAAAGTGTTAAAATGGGCCAAAGTAAAAAGCTCTGTGGTATATAGGAAATTCTAAGGTGCGAAGCTGGTATGACATTTTGGGTATGATTCCCTGTTGCCAGATAAGAGTGGACCAAGGCTCCATCAGGGAAGGGGGGCCAGGGAAAGGGGGTCTGGGAAGGGTGAGGGTTAGGGTTAGGGTTAGGTTTAGGGAGGACAGGGAAAGAGGGATAGGAAAGGCGGGCCAGGGAAGGGTTAGGGTTAGGGTTAGTGTTAGGGTTAGGGTGGACAGGGAAAGAGGGATAGGAAAGGGGGGCCAGGGAAGGGGGGCCAGGGAAGGAGGGGCCAGGGAAGGGGGGCCAGGGAAAGGGGGCCAGGGAAGGGTTAGGGTTACGGTTAGGGTTAGGGTGGACAGGGAAAGTGGGATAGGAAAGGGGGGCCAGGGAAGGGGGGCCCAGGGAAGGGGGGCCAGGGAAGGAAGGTTAGGGGGCCCCGGCATTTGGACTGGGCCCACCCACCCTAAGGAGGGGGAAGGGGGCCAGGGAAGGGGGGCCAGGGAAGGGTTAGGGATAGGGTTAGGGTTAGGGTGAACAGGGAAAGCGGGATAGGAAAGGGGGGCCAGGGAAGGGGGGGCCAGGGAAGGAAGTTTGGGGGGCCCGGCATTTGGACTGGTCCCACCCACCCTAAGGAGGGGGAAGGGGGCCAGGGAAGGGGGGGCCAGGGAAGGGGGCCAGGGAAAGGGGGCCAGGGAAGGGTTAGGGTTACAGTTGGGGTTAGGGTGGACAGGGAAAGTGGGATAGGAAAGGGGGGCAAGGGAAGGGGGGCCCATGGAAGGGGGGCCAGGGAAGGAAGGTTAGGGGGGGCCGGCATTTGGACTGGGCCCACCCACCCTAAGGAGGGGGAAGGGGGCCAGGGAAGGGGGGGCAGGGAAGGGTTAGGGTTAGGGTTAGGGTGGACAGGGAAAGAGGGATAGGAAAGCGGGGCCATGGAAGGATTAGGGTTAGGGTGGACAGGGAAAGAGGGATAGGAAAGGGGGGGCCAGGGAAGGGTTAGAGTTAGGGTTAGGGTTAGGGTGGACAGGGAAAGAGGGATAGGAAAGGGGGGCCAGGGAAGGGGGGCCAGGGAAAGGGGGACAGGGAAGGGTGAGGGTTAGGGTTAGGGTGGACAGGGAAAGAGGGATAGGAAAGGGGAGCCAGGGAAGGGGGGCCAGGGAAGGGTTAGGGTTAGGGTTTGGGTGAACAGGGAAAGAGGGATAGGAAAGGGGGGCCAGAGAAGGGGGGCAGGGAAGGGTTAGGGTTAGGGTTGGGGTTATGTTGGACAAGGCAAGAATGATAGGAAAGGGGGGCCAGGGATGGGGGGCCAGGGATGGGGGGGCCAGGGAAGGGGTTCGGGTTCGGGTTAGGGTTAGGGTTAGGGTAAACAGGGAAAGAGGGATGGGAAAGGAGGGCCAGGGAAGGGGGGCCAGGGAAGGGGGGCCAGGGAAGGGTTAGGGTAAGGGTTAGGGTTAGGGTGGACAGGGAAAGGGGGGTAGGAAAGGGGGGTCAGGGAAGGGGGGCCAGGGAAGGGGGGGCAGGGAAGGAAGGTTAGGGGGGCTGTATCCCAGATTTGCTGTCTGATTGTTTGTTTAGCTCTCAAGAACCCAAGACTGTAGAGCTGGAGTAAACCCTCAGAATCGTAATTTCTTCTCAATGACTTCTGCCCAGCCTGAAGGAAAATTATCTAAAAAAATTAAAGGAGTCAGTCCAAGAGGATTAAAGTTTATGTTACCCCAGAAGCTTGCCACTTGGTACCAGTTGTGTGCTTCAAGTTATCTATCATTATTAATCACTGACATTGGTATTTGAGGATTATTTTTCTGTCTCTAAAAATATCTGTCTGTAGTGAGGTATAAGTTCTCTAATGAAAGCCCATGTTTGTGCCAAGCTGCTGACAACTATAACCGTTGACTTTGTGCTTATCGGGATCACTATTCCTATGCAAAACATTACATTTACTGGAATATAAAAAGGACTCAGTGGCACAGTAGATTTCTGTGGTTGTTTTATCTTCCAAGCTGTTTTCTGTTTACAGAAAGAAAATTTCAAGTGATAAGTGGCTATACTTCAAGAACATTGTTCATGCAGGTGTCGATGTCATAGTAGGATTGTTATATGGATAAAAAGGAGGAGAGGAAACTAATGTAAGCTGTTTTGGTCCCCACGGTAGAGGCTGCAGGGTGGGAGGAGATGGTAAAATTAAGACAGAGGGGCAGATAAAGGTAGGTTGGCTGTTGGGTGGGAAGGAGATAAGATTGCCAACTCATGCCTGGAAAATTCCTGGAGATTTGAGGGGTCGAGCCTGGGGAGGGTTTGAGGAGGGGAGGGACCTCAGAGGGGTATAATGCCACAAACTCCACCCTCCAAAGCAGCCATTTCCTTCAGGGGAACTGGGATTGCAACCTCCAGGTGAGAACAGAAGATCATCCAGAATTACAATTGATCTCCAAATGACAGAAATCAATAACCCTGAAGAAAATGGCTGCTTTGGAGGGTGGGGTCTATGGCATTATACCCTGCTGAGGTTGCTTCCCTCCCCAAACCTCACCCTGCCAAGGTTCCACCCCCAAATTTTCAGGAATTTCCCAACCTGGAGCTGACAACCCTACAGGGAACTGATCTCTGTAGTTGGGAGACCCGCTGTTGCTGTGGGGTGGGGGGAGAAGATGGGCGGCTGGGAGAGTGATGGGGGGCAGAAAGGCATGGAAGAGAGAGTAAGAAAGGGGGTGGCAGGAGGGAGAAAGAGTAAGAGACTGAGACGTAGAGGGAGAGGTAGGGTTTCCAGGTCCTTCTTCGCCACAGGCTGGAGGTTTTTGGGGTGGAGCCTGAGGAGGGCAGGGTTTGGGGAGAGGAGGTTCTTCAATGCCATAGAGTCCAATGACCAAAGTCGCCATTTTCTCCAGGTGAACTGATCTCTGTTGGCTGGATATCAGTTGTAATAGCAGGAGATCTCCAGCTACTACCTGGAGGTTGACAACCCTAGGGAGAGGGGAAGAAGCAAAGGTGGGAGGAATGGGATAGCTGCTCCCGCAAGTTTCTTATGGGTCCCCACTTGTAAATGTTTTAGTATGGGAAATAAATGCATACCTTTATAGCTTGCATATTAGTATCAAAAGTCATCTTGTTGATCACAGTTGGAAACTTACTGGGCTAAATGGACCTTGATGTAATCAAATAAGGTAGTTCTTAGGGCGCTCTGAAGAATAAGTTTATCATTCCACATGGCAAGCAAAACAGAAATGTTCAGGAGGGTATTTTTGTAAAGGGAGTAGAACTGTAGCAGAATGGAACAGTCCAGGAGGGCGCCTTTAGAATGGAATAGGATTGTATTCCATTGCAATGGTTATTCTATGTATTCTTTTGCTTTTATTGCAGTGTCTTTTACCTTTGTAATTCTGCTATACATTGCCTAGGCGGTATGTTGCTCACATTGCCTTCTAATTTTGTACAATTGCATTGTTTATTGCACGTCTTATGCAGTATACATTGGGGCTTTTTAAAATTCTGTAATCTTCCTTTAGTCTCAAAGAGAAAGGCAGGCTATAAATAAAGTAAACAAATTTATGAATGTGTTTAAATATGTTAACCTCACTTTTCTCCAACCCTGGGGAACTCAGCATAGTTTCCAAGTACACAAAACAAAATACTGTTGAAATAAAGTCATGCAACCCAACAGATGCAGGTAATATACATTGGGAGAAAGTGGTAAACCACAACGTCTTCCCAAACTGGTGATGGTACCACCACTGTAGCTCACAAAGGGCGAAAACGCACGGTCACTTTAGCCTCCTTTATTCCCTGTTTCAGCCAGGATTCAGCCAGGATTGAATGCAGTTCAGTGAAAACGCATGCCTTCGATCCTGGCTGAATCCTGGCTGAAACAGGGAATAAAGGAGGCTAAAGCAACCATGTGTTTTCGCTCAAAGCATAATGGCTGCAAGCCATAGGCTAAGAGTTCTTGCCCATTCTCTAGCCCTGCCCTGGCTTTAAATCACCCCCAGAAAGGTAGAGTCAAATTGCTAGGACCCAGGCAACTGTATACTCCCTAAAGGTGAAAGCACTCTTCTCTTTTTCTTTGGCTATACAAATATCATGCTATACTGTACAAACAAACAAACTTCACGCAATGGTGAATGGAGTGTTTTTAAAAAGACAGAAACAACCTCTCAACAGGATGCACTTTCCCAGTGAGCAGGCAGAGACCATATCAAACTCTCTTTGAAATACAGATATTCACTGATGTGATCCTTCACATAGAAATGAAGGCTTAGCTCCTCGGCAGCTGGTTTATTTGTATGTGGTGAGTGGTTGCAATGTTGGCTTGTCAGGTTCTTTATTTTCTCCTGGAAGTACACATTTATATAGGAGTTCTGATCTACTGAGTGTTTTATGCGATTTTTTTAAAATTTATGTTAAGTTGCTTTAAAACACACACACACACACACAATGTTTCCGGGGGCTTAAAGATTTCCAAGGGCTTAAATAATTAAGGAAAATGATTTTTAAACGCAAGCCAATTGATTGTCCTGCTGCAACACCAGATGACTTGAAATAAATAAATCATTAAAGCCGCCTGATACTTCACAGCAAAGCACATGTTTTGATGGGCAGGCCACGAGCCGATTCAATTAGGGTAACAGCAAGCAGTGTTGGGTTTGACAGCTCTGTGTAAAAATGCAACCTGGGCATGTTGTGGAATTTGCAGAAATGAACTCCCAGTATATTTCAAAGGGAGGTTGACAGTAGCCTCCCCCTGTTCCCAGGACAGGTACACCTTGCTGAAGGATTGTGAAGTGTGTGTGTTTTTAAATCCCATTATCCAGACAGTGATGATTATGAGTACTGCAGCACAATATAGCCAGAAGAATACCACTTTGAACATCTGGGACAACCTGTTAAGTAGACATTGAAGTTGCCCCAGTTCCGCTGCACTTCAGCATAGCAATGAGGAGCTATGCTCTTAATCTGGGCCATCACACAGAGTGCTTTTACCAGCTGAAGTGGAATTATTTCAGCGCATTTGAAGATGGGGGAGACAGGCATCAAGTGAGCAAGTCGGAAACTTCTTTAAGGCTCTTTCATGTAGCCGCAAACCATGGTTTATTTTTATAGGACTCTGTAATATGGTACAGAGCAGTTATCCTCAGTTTTGCCCATGGGTGCCATTGCTTGCCAGTGTGTTTCATGGCTCCTACAACAGTAAGCCATGTGGCGCAGAGTGGTAAGCTGTAGTACTGCAGTCAAAGCTCTGCTCACGACCTGAGTTTGATCCCAACTGAAGTTGGTTTCAGGTAGCCGGCTCAAGGTTGACTCAGTCGTCCATCCTTCCTAGGTCGGTAAAATGAGTACCCAGCTTGCTGGGGGTAAAGGGAAGATGACTGGGGAAGGCAATGGCAAACCATTCTGTACACTTAGTCTGCCTAGTAAACGCTGGGATGTGACATCACCCCATGGGTTAGTAATGACCGGTTGCTTGCACAGGGGACTACCTTTACCTTTTACTTTCTTCATCCCCAAAGCAAAGAGCCATCCCCCCCCCATTCACTGGAGTAGGAAGTGCTTCAGAAGAGCCCAGGAAGCATCACCTTTGTGTCTGTAGGGAACGTTTTGTTGACCCTCCCAGCGTTTCCGTGTTTTCTGTCAAAACAAAGTCTTTGTAGTGGCCATTTTGTTGTGGTACCAACAACCCATTCTCAAAATGCAAGAGTGTCCACAGGTTCAGTAGTATTAAGGACAGCAGCTATGGCCCAAGCAACATAGTTCTTGTTTCCCATAAATCTGGACAACTGATCACTGTATTGGGTTTCTCAAATGTTACTTTAAAAAAATCTAGTCTATTTGATACTCTGCTTTTTATCTAGCAGCAGGATGAATGTAAACTGGTTATGTTCTTTTTAAAATGACTGGCATGTACTCGCAGTTCAAATCAAAGAGTACCTGATAAATATGTAACGCTGGGCATGGTTCTTAATGAAATGCACTAGAACTTATTTGGTGCTGTTTGAAATTCAAATCTGCTTTTCCTTTAGTTGGTTTTTTGAATAATGGAGTAATTATTTAAAACCTTAACAGCCGTTTTGACAAACCAGTTCTCCTATACCCTCTGCTTGTCTCCATTATTTGTTTGTTTTAGAAACTAGTAATCTTTCTTAATGGCTTTCTATCTTCCATGGCTGAGATTTGTTTCTAAGATAGAGTTTCGTAGGACATCATGCATATATGCTTTAGCTCATTTATTGAGCTTACCAGGGTATAATTCTTTGGAAACCTCAAAATGGGCTTACAGGCACTGTATTTCTCTCTGACAGTGCAGAACAGGGTGACATTTGTTTATGGAGAAGTTCATGGGACAAGCTATGATTCACTTTTTAAATAGTGTAGAAGCTCTTTCGTCCCATCAAACAGATACATTTCTATTTTTAAGCTTTTATTTTACATCATTTCCAGACATGAGACGGATATGCTGTAAAGCTAAGTTACTTCTAAAATAAATTAGTTATTCCCGGAAAAGCCAAAAGCGGGCTTTGTTTGTGGAATGGGTAAAACACTCCTTTGAAGCCATAAAAACTTGGTAGGAAGTCCTGAAACAGGGAACTGTGTTGATGCTATTTACAGAACCAAATGAAATACCTGACCTGAAAGCGGTACAGTACCACTGACCTGGAAGCTGTAAAGTAGCAAGCCAGTGGCTCCCTCTTCTAGAAATTTATAGTGAACAAGAGAGCATTGGTGCCTTGGTCCCAAGCATGAGATAGCTGAAGTCTTACACACATCCATGTTTTTGGGGGTGCATACAGGAGAAAAGGATGCATAGCAAACAAGTCTTTTTTCCCCTAGTGTAGCCATTCATACTATGCTAAAGAGGCAGTTTAAAATCAGTTGTGCATGAGTGTGTTACTTCAGTATTGCAACCTCAGATTAATCTTGTATGAACATTACTGCTGAAAGCAATACCACATGTGCAAGATCCTACTTCCATATTCCAGAATATTTAGTAGATCTGGATCTGCACTCAGTTTTCTTGTGCATGAGAAAATTTAAATGAAGATTAGTTATGATGTTATAGTCATGGCAGGGATGCCAGCTTCCAGGTAAGGCCTGGGGATCTCCAGGTAAACAGCTCATCTCCAGACCACAGAGATCAGTTCCCCTGGAGAAAATGGATGCTTTGGAGGGTGGGCTCTATGGAATTGTACCCTACTGAGGTCCCTGTCTTCCCCAGGCTCCATCCCCAAATCTACAGGAATGAGATAGCAACCCTACCCACCCCACCCCTACTCCCATGGGGGGACCTGACAACCAATACTGCTCTCTTTTCAATGCATATTTACTGCAGGGAGTGTGGATTCTAACTATCTAATTGTGAATGGTAGTTACTGCAGGTTAGCTTGGAGTACCAGGTGGTACATTCAAGTATTATGTGACATGGGGCCATAGCCAAAAATTTTGAGATGAAGGTTACTGTGTAGGTTACCTATGTAGGTAGGTTACTGTGTAATAAGGTGGAATGCACTTTGCGTATGCCTAGAAGTACTTTCTGTACCCATTTGCAGTTTTGGCACTGGGATCAGGGCTTGTCCTTGGCTCGAATTTATTTGGGTTTCCGTGCTAAGATTATGGGACTTAAGACTGCCTGGTTTTTATGCCCTCTTCACCCATGCCTTTGTATAATGTATTTTTGGTGAGAGGATCTAGAAAGCTGGAAATTCAGAGAAGGGGTTATGTTTAGTGGGGTAGACCACTACAAGCCCCGCCCCAGTCACAACCCATACTTTATCTATGTACTCATTCTGAAAGTGTGCATAAAGTAGTCTCCTCTGCAAAAACAATTGGATAAACAATATGTTTTAAAGCCCCTAAGGGAAATTTAGCCACATGACTGAGAGTATGTACACTTGAATTGTTGTTGTGCTTCAGTACATTTGCTTGCTGCTGATTTAGTTCCCGCTAAAGCATAACAAATGGGACTTGCAAAGGAAACATAACTGTGTAGCATGTCCACTACTTTAATTTGTATTTGAAGTTCGCTTCCTTTTTTAGATCACAATGGGTAGCCGTGTTAGTGTGTCTGTAGCAGTAGAAAAGAGCAGGAGTCCAGTAGCTCCTTAAAGACTAGCAAAATTTCTGGCAGGGTATGAGCTTTCATGAAAGCTCATACCCTGCCAGAAAGGTTGTTAGTATTTAAGGAGCTACTGGACTCCTGCTCTTTTCTACTGCTACAGACAGACTAACACGGCTGCCCATTTTCTACCCATTTTCGACTACTTCCTTTTTTAGTTTTAATTGTGTTTTGTTGAAAAATAAATAATATACACAGTTAAAACAAAAATACCAGTTAAAACATCACCTTAACAACAAACGACGGTGGAATGCACTGCCTTGAAGGGTGGTGGAGTCCCCATCTTTGGAGGTCTTTAAGCAGAGGCTGGATGGCCATCTGTCGGGAGTGCTTTGATTGTGGGATCCTGCATGGCAGGGGGTTGGACTGGATGGCCTTTGTGGTCTCTTCCAACCTTGTGTACTTGTGAACTTGTGAACTCTGAAGAATTAAAACAACTGGCCAGCTCCCCAGTTCATAACACTAACGAAAGGCTGCACAAAACAAAGAATTAAAACAACTTGCCAGAGACCCAGTTTGTAATGTTAACCAAAGGCAGCACGAAGCAAAGCAGCCTTACATGCCCTACAGAATGCTGGAAGATCCCACAGGGCACAAACCTCCCCAGGGAGCTGGTTCCACAGAGAGGGGGCAACCACTGAAAATGCCCTTGCCCTGGTGGTTGACAAGCGGGCAACTCGCAGGCCAGGCACTTGTAGGAAGACCCTGCGATAATGATCTAAGGAGGAGAGGGGGGTTATACTGGGAGAGGTGGTGGCACAGGTAGGATGGTCCCAGACTATTTAGGGATTTATAGGTCAAAACCAGCACTTTGAATTGGCACTAGAAGCTGATCGGAAGCCAGTGCAGGTGCTGAAGTACTGATGTTATATGTGCAGACCGGCGAGACCCAGTCAGCTAACAGCCGTATTCTGAACTGCCTGAAGCATCCACAACATCTTCAAAGGCAGCCCTATGTAGTTGCAGTAGTCTAACCTGGAGGTGACCAGCACATGGATCATGGTAGCAAGGTCAGAGTGGGACAGATAGGGAGCCAGCTGGTGGGCTTGGCGCAAGTGATAAAACACTGTCTTTGCCACTCTGGACACACCCCTAAGTAGGGTTGCTGACCTCCAGGTACTAGCTGGAGATCTCCTGCTATTACAATTGATCTCTAGCCAATAGAGATCAGTTCACCTGGAGAAAATGGCCGCTTTGGCAATTGGACTCTATGGCGTTGGAGTCCCTCTCCTCCCCAACCTCTGCCCTCCTCAGGCTCTGCCTCAAAAACCTCCTGCCGGTGGTGAAGAGGGACCGGGCAACCCTACCCCTAACAGAATCCACTGCAGAAAGCTAGACTCCATCAAGCACATACGTAAGGTTGCCAGGCTGTGTCCAGCAACCAGCGGGATGCACAAAGGCATGGAGGGGGGCAAACTAGCATGTGAGTTGCTATGGGGAAACCCAGGAGTGATATAGGTTAACTCTAGGAGTGGCCAGAAACGTTATGATTTTATGATAAAGTTTCCGGTGATTCGTAGAGGTACTCTGTGTCACTTGTGGGCTTTCCCTGAAAGTGATATAGTCACGCGCACAATGCCAACTTTTCCCCCCCTCCAGCTGCCACTTGGAGCTTGGTAGCCATATGCATACCTGTTACTGCGTTTAAAGTGTGGCTTGCAGAACAGAATAGGATCTCAGCCTCAGTACAGTGCCATTCTAAGCAAGTCTGCTCAGAATCCTACTCAAGTGTACCCAGTGGGGCTTACTCCCAGGAAAGGGTTCTTCAGATTGCTCCGATTGAAGCCTAGCTCTCAAGGTAATAATTATTCTAGGAATAAGATTCAACAGGAATTGCAGCGTGTTTTGTATGCATTAAAACTATTGGAGAAATGACAAATAAGGTAATAATGAGATTGTTGACAGCATGGCCTTTTTTTCTCATTACATCTGCCTGGTGATTCTAAAATGACAGATGTTTAGACAAACAGATTTTTGGCTGCAGTCACTCTTTATTTTTGATTTTGTCCTTCAGCGTTTAGAATAAAATACTAATTATAGCCTGAGTACATGCAATCTGTTATGTACTAAAAATATTATGTCTTACATTCTTTCTTCCACAGGTGCTACTAAGCTTTAAAATAAATGGTGTAGGGTTTTAAAATATATCTATATATTGTTATTATTTTGGCCCCTTTATGAGAAAGCAGCCAAAAGATTTGAGGAAATAATGGCTATTAAATAACAAAAGAGACTGGAATTTCGCTAATTGCTTATGAAATTCATCACACACAAAAAGGAAACGCTTTGTACTTCTGTAATTATACGGAGGTGTTTTTCTAAAGGGAACGGATGATTACAGTAGCAAGCAGACTTGTGTGTTAGATCATTAGCAACCAGCCATTTAAAATCTCTAATCTTGCACTTTCTGAAGGCAATTAGGTTTGACTATTCCTTTGTGGGATGCAAAACAGAAGTTAAAAGTTTGAAGAAGGTATCCATAAAAGGAAAAATAAGGGGGTGTTATACGTAGCACACATTTTGTGTGAGGAGAGCAAGCCAATAGTCAATACGGAGAACCATTTTTCCAAGTGTTTCTCCACACACACAGTGCGCCTGTAAACCATGTAGCGTGCGTGTAATCATTTGATAAGCCAGTCATTTATAATGCCCTGCCAAGTGATAAGGAGGATTCGATCACTCCTGCAGCTTCCTCAGATATCTGATGTGCTCCTGAAGTGCAAAAAAAATTCTTCTCACCTCTTGGAGGGATGACACAGTTGAATGGTTTACGGAGTGGTTACATCCAAACTGAAATGAGTTGCCACCTGGTAAATTATTGAATTCACCTTAAGGTGGAATGGGTTTTTCAATACATTTTATACTCCCTTCCCTCCTCAAAATGGCCCTCCCATAAAATCAAGTAGCAGATCAGTACTGTGGCAGCTCTCCAGTCTGATCCATGAAGCTACAGTGTTGGCATCCGGGAAGAGCCTGGAGCTAATGAATCAGTGAAAGTTTCTTTACGAAATGGGCAATAGGCCAGGTTCACCACACAGAATCCAAGCATTGTTCACCTCCAGAAAAAGCATTGATTTGAGGAGGGGGAGCAGGTTGTATGTTAGAGCAGCAGTAGGCATGCAGGGACCCTGGCCTGGATAGCCCAGGCCAGCCCCATCTTGTGAGATAAGCTAAGCAGGGTCAGTGCTGGTCAGTATTTGGATGAAAGACCACCTGAAAATACCAGTGTCACTATGCAGAGGCAGGCAATGGCCAACCACCTCTAGGGTCTCTTGCCTTGCAACCCATATGGGGTCACCATAAGTCAGCTGTGACTTGACTGCAAAAAAAAAAAAAAAGGAGGCTGGGAAAATCCATGGAAGAGTTAAATTCAGGATGCAGATAAAGGCCGAAAACGCATGGCCGTTTTGTCCGGCTAATCTCCCTGGCATGTCATGAATCTCTCAAGTCAACACGCATGGCCGTCTCCAGCCTGCGTGATTGACCCACCCAATTCCGGAACTTCCCCAGGTCTTTAAAGTGCTGGTTTATAGCGACTTTAATTTAATTTCCGCAGCAACCTTTAGAGTTTCAGCATCCGGGTTGACTTCCCCACCGTAAGAAGCCTCACTGGCCCGACAGCAACAGCAGCAGTGCCCCCGGAACCCATGCCCCTCTCTTTCTCTCTCCCCCTCTCCCCCCTCCACCCAATGCCAGCTTCCCCTCACCTCCACCGAGGGGACAGCAGGGTGGAGGAGTGAAGAGCGGCGGCAGCTCCTTCTGCTGAGGCAGCTCTCTCCAGCCCCCAGAGACAGGATAGAAGGAATGCCCAGAGCTTTTTTCAGGTGGCTAGTGCTGCTGCTGCTCTTGTGGGTGAGAGGGGCAAGCAGCTTAGTGCCACCCCCTCGGCAGGCTTTCTCCATCATGCATTCAGTTTTTTTAATGTGGGATGGAAAAGTGTGGGACATCACAGGGATGAAGCAATGACTTTCCAGCCATGCATTAACAGCCAAAGATGGTCAGGAGGCAAAAAACAAGGGGCTATTTTGGAATCAGCTCCCTGCAAGCTTGTGTCTCTAGTCCTTGAGCAATGATAGGCATTTGGAAGGGCAATAGTAGAGGGCTCAATCGCTGCATTGCATTGACACTGGGCAGTGTGAACAGAAAGGACTTGTAGAAATCTGTCAGTTGTGCTTAAGTGTGGTTTTACAGCTGGGATAGAACTTACTATAGGGAGTCAATCTCCAGCCTTCACATATTCAATGCACATAACTCTTACCATGTGGGTTTATATTGCTTACTATAGAGAGTCCAAAATTTGTGGGGTAGAGAAACCAGAGAGTCTTTCATTAGGTCTTGAATGCTTCTCAGAGAGCCAGTCTGGTGTAGTGGTTAGGCTGCTGGGCTAGGATCTGGGACACCTGGGTTCAAACCCTTACTCTGCCCTGGAAGCTCACTGGGTGACCTCGGTCAGTCACACATTCTCAGCCTAACCTACCTCATGACGTTGTTGTGAGGATAAAAAGAGGAGAGGAGAACAATATAAGCCACTTTGGATCCCCATTGGGGAGAAAGGCAAAGCATAAATGAAATAAATGAGTAAATGAAATGTATCCCATATTTTTCACCTAACCAAACCGGATATTGAGCTTAGAAAATCTTGGTAGGACTTGGGCATGAACTGACCAAGCCAGGCTGAGTGACTCCTGCCAAGCTAAGCAGGGCTACTGGGGCTTGGTTCTGTTTGTTCCTGGGCACCAGCAGCCCTCCAGGTCAGTGGCTCGTCAGGAACTTTCCAGCCTGCCCCAGATAGTACTCTTAATAATAAGCCATTTAAAAAGCCAAATTAGATACTTCTCAGCAGGAAGACTGCCTAAATTAAGCTCAGCACACCCTAAGAACATAAGAAAGGCCATGCTGAATCAGACCAAGGTCCATCAAGTCCAGCGGTCTGTTCAAACAGTGGCCAACCCTGACTCTAGACCTGAGCTTCTTGAGATTCATAAATGGACAGGATGGACTACTGTTCCTGGCACAGATTGTCCGTATCTACTGTGCCAACTATATTGACTGATTTTTCCTCAGTACACATCTGGGTTCCAAACCAAGCCACTGGCACGACATAGTTTACATCAGCTGATTGCTTTTATCAGCGATATATACATATATATTGCTGTCAAGTCACAGCTGACTTATGGCAACCCTGTTGGGTTTTCAAGGCAAGAGACGTTGGGAGGTGGTTTGCCATTGCCTGCACATTATGACTCTGGTATCCCTAGGATGGTCTCCCATCCAAATACTAGCCAGGGTCAGGGCTGAGAGTGTGTGACTGGCCCAAGGTCACCCAGAAAGCTTCCATGGCACGGATGTGGTTTTGAACCTGGGTTTCCCAAGTCCGAGTCTGACACCTTAACCACTACACCATGCTGTGCTGATTGGTTTTTCCAAACATGCAACAGCATCAAAATCAAAGAGAAAAGAATGAAACCTGGTCCACAACCAGCCAGTGCGTGCTTAGGCAGGCACAACTTAAGGGACCTTAAATTCAACATCTGAGTCCTTGAACAACATCAATGCTTTTATTGAGAAGCTAACATTGCAGGACCAAAAGGTTTAATCATTAATTAGAAACTGAATCCATTGTCTGAATCTTTGTCCTCCTTGGCTGCTGCAGTCAGCAGATCCTGGCAGTTGCGTTGTAGGTGCCAGCACGCAGTTCTGGCAGCAGCTCAACAGGGTCATTCCAGGTAAGTGCAACATCGCTGGTAATACACATTGAGCTATGTTCCCAGTGTCTTCAGCAATAAAAAGCAGAGCAAAGAAGACTTGGGTGTGAAGTATTTTAGTGCACTCCCAACTTTTCTGTGCATTTTAGGCAGAGTTCAAAACCAATGGCTCTTATTCTGATTGAGAATGTTAATTGGGTTCCCTAAACTCTTTCCATTAGCACAGCATCTGTGGTTTAATGTAAGCTGATTTTTTTCACAACCCTTTTTCTTTTCCTATCATTATCATGAACAAGGAAGTGTGGGGAGGGAGTCTGTAGAACTATCCATTGCTCAAGACATTGTACTTCCTCTTTGGAAAGGACTTTCCTAACTTCTAGCTGAAAACCTTAAGTCTTTTTCAATGTGCTGTAAATTCAATAGAGAATATATGCTGTACACCTGGGTGCTACTCAGTGGTCCAAGAGAGGCCACCAAGAATTTTACAATAAAAGTAAAATTACCAGTGCTGGAAATACTTGGAAGCATAGTGCTATGATGGACAGCTTTATTCCAAGGTGTTGTCCTGGTCATAGAACTCCCTGTCAATCACAGGGGTTCTGTGATCAGGACAACTCCTTGGAATGCAGCTGTCCATCTCAGTGTATATTGGGAAAATTTCTTCCATTTTTTTCTAGGTGGTTAGGGCCACGTACTCAGGTCATTTGCCACACCTCTTTTTTTAATTCACAAAAAATGTTGTTACATTATGTACAGGGCTGGCCTGACCATATAGGAAAGCTAGGTGGCAACCTAGGGTAGCAAGCTTTAATGGACACCAAATTAGACAGAAATGAATTTGTTTTCTGTATTTAAAAATATATTAATATATTATCATGGTTTTATCTGTATTGAATGGGGTAGGTAACGCCAAAGTCATAGTTTTCCTAGGGCACCAAAAACCCTGAATGTGGATTTGGTTGGCCAGGAATGAGAGATAATACTTAAGTTTGCCCTGACCTGGATGGCCTAGGCTGGTCCAGTCTCATCAGATCTCAGCAACCCTGTCTAGCCTGATTATGTCAGATCTCAGAAGCTAAGCAGGATTGGCCCTGGTTGGTACTTGGATGGGAGACCCCCAGGGAAGTCCAGGGTTTTTATGCAGTGGCAGGCAATGGCAAACCACCTCTTTTCACCTCTTGCCTTGGAAAACCCTACAGGGTCACCATAAGTCAGATGCGACCTAATGGCACTTTCCACCACCACCACAGTTCAGTTTCCTCTCTTGGACACTCATTCAGAAGAGGCCTTTATACACTCACTTGGATAAACTGATGTAAGAAAATAGTTCATTATGTTTTTGAGCCCAGTTCCAAAATCTGGACCCATGTTATACTTCCAATAACATTATCAGAAGTGAGAGAGCAAAGAAAGCTGCAGAACCATTTCTTTTACTACATGTTCGTGTCTTCCTCACTGTGGCTGCTTTCTGCTACTTGGAATGAAACTGCGCCGCAGCCATGCAAAAAGCTTCAGGGCATTTCGTACCCAAACTGAAAGAGGAGGTGACAACAACAGAGCAACCTTCCAGTGGTTGTATCATATACCAGCATTGGATCCACTAAGAAGCACAGGCACACTTACATTAAAATGATTGTTCCAAGCAAATTCGCAGGATTGAGCTTCCTTTGAATGTATGTCTTATGCAGCCCACCAATATCTATTCATGATTAAACCAATGCACAAGACCCAGGTGTGACAGCCAAGAATGCAATTTCAGTCAGGTGTATTCCCCCATCCCAAAGTGCTTGAGAATACTGCAACATAAAAAGCTTCCTGATACTAAGTCAGACCATTTGCGTCCAGTGTTCTCATCTTTGACTGGCAGTGGCTGTCCAGAGGCTGAGGCACAGGTCTTTTTATCCATGCTACATGGCAGGAATGTCCAAGGTTTTTTTTCAATAGTTGGGCTGCATGTTCAGAAATCCATATATGTGCTGTCTGCATTGTTATTAATAACAATGGTGAAGAATAACCTGTCAGCTCTTCAAAACTTTTTTTAGCCATTCAAAACTGGATTTTTAGTAGGAACACAAAAGCAGACCAAAAACCAGCTTAATCAACTTTATTCGTACAAAAATGGCTCAGTTACAGGCCTATTGGTAGTCACTGATCAGTTTTGCTCAAGTCAGTAGGGATACTGGTATTGAACAGGCTGGAATATTTTCAAGAAATGATGGGTGTATTTTGTCAGGGCACACGGTGACTCTCAGCTTCGATTTCAGCAGTTTAATGAAAGAGAATGTACTTTCAGAGAGCCAGGTAGACCCAAATATTGCCCAGTGTTTGGCCACATAGTCAGAAATTTCAGGATAGTTCTGGGATTCTTTTATTTTGTTGTTTTTTGCTGTCAAGTCACATTTGACTCATGTCGACCCCATAGGATTTTCAAGGCAAGAGACATTCAGAGGTTGTTTGCCATTGCCTGGCTCCATGTCACAACCCTGGTATTCCTTGGCAGTTTCTCATCCAAATACTTGCCAGGGTCAACCCTGCTTAGCTTCTGAGATATGATGAGATCAAGCTAGCCTGGGCTATCCAGATCAGGACTGTATTCATATAGCATGGTGTAGTGGTTAAGAGTAGTGGTTTGGAGCAGTGGAGACTGATCTGGAGAACCGGGTTTGACTCCCCACTCCTCCTCATTAGCAGCGGATGCTGATCTGGTGAACTGGGTTGGTTTTGCCACTTTTCCAGATGAAGCCAGCTGGGTGACCTTGGGCTAGTCACAGCTCTCTTAGAGTTCTGTCAGCCCCACCTACCTCACAGAGTGTCTGTTGTGGGGAGGGGAAGGGAAGGTAATTGCAAGCCGGTTTGATTCTTCCTTAAATGGTAGAGAAAGTCGGCATATTAAAACCGACTCTTCTTCTTCTACTTCTCCTCCTCCTCCTCCTCCTCCTCGTCTCCAAATTTCCAGGGATACCATGTCTTCTTGGTGGGCATAGTTTGCTGTCAGCTTGATCAGTTCCTCTTGAAACTCAGCTTGAAGGGAAACCATTAAAGTGTGATCTCTCTCCAGCAGCACTGAAACCTGGTCATCAGCAATAGTGATGAACCTATGCTCATTCGCTGCCTCCTCCCATACCGCTGCTAGCCAGGTCTGGGTCGAGCAGCAGCTGCAGACACAACAAGGGACAGGTAAAATGACCTAGCAGCAAATGGACCTGAGCAACCCCTAAAGTAGCCACTTCACTCAGCTTGCTCCTGAGCCATTTTAGCAGCTCATCTTGTCCTGGCAGAAGCTCAAGCTATAATAGCAGTTGGAGGTTGATTGAATCATTGGGGAATGGTATGGCTTCTCTCGACATAAGGTGGGCTGAACTGTATCCATACACCCAATTACAAACATCGTACCATCCCTTTTCAGTGGTTTGTTCTGCACACCCTTCTCCCTGCCGCAACAAGGCAACGGCAGCCGTGCAAAACATAAAACACCGTTTTATTAAATTAAATAAGTTGACCTCAGAGACTAGAATAAGACAAGGTCTGTTAGCAAGAATCATATGAGGATGATGCTTCTGTTTTCACAGTTGATTTTGTTCCCAAAGTACTCTAATTTTGTTTATTTGCAGTTTATTTTCAGTGCCCTTTTATGTGGTTTCAGTATGATAAATGCATTTGAACCGTTGCTTTGAAAGAAACCAAATGAAGCCCCAGTTTTGGTCTAAAAGATAGCAATATTTATCTTGATTACCCTGAATTTGTTAACCTTCCAGAAATGGTGTAAAGCTTGAAATGTTTTGCTTAGCTGCTTTTAAGGAGGGAATGGTGTTATCTGGGAGAATCGTTCGTGGAGTGTGCAAGCCCTCCAGTTCAGGATACAAGGGACAGAATGTTTTTGAGTGATCATGAGAATCTTTGCAATGGGCAGAGTTTGTAAGAAAAGGGGAAGCTAGAGAGAATTCCCGAGTTCCATCTTTCCAGGTGGTGCTACTTATTGTTCAAATAAGACTGCAGGGGACATTTTCTTCTTTGCTGTGTTTTTTTGGCAGCCTTAGCTAAGAGCCCTGTGGCGCAGTGTGGTAAACTGCAGTACTGTAGTCCAAGCTCTGCTCATGACCTGAGTTCGATCCTGACGGAAGTCGGTTTCAGGTAGCCGGCTCAAGGTTGACTCAGCCTTCCATCCTTCCGAGGTCAGTAAAATGAGTACCCAGCTTGCTGGGGGTAAAGGGAAGTTGACTAGGGAAGGCACTGGCAAACCACCCAGTAAACAAAGTCTGCCTAATAAACGTCGAGATGTGACGTCACCCCATGGGTCAGGAATGACCCGGTGTTTGCACAGGGGACCTTTACCTTTTACCTTTTAGCTAAGTAGCAATAAAATATGTCCAATGGGACAGGACCATGCACTTCTCCCCTTTTATAAGGATCATACTTTTATTTTAACTGACTTACAGAACTTTTTAGCATATGAGAATCAGGTTACTGTTCATGAATCTATAAAATCTTATTATATTGGTTTAAACCCATTGATTAAAAAAAACTGCTTGGTATGAATAAGATCCTGGAAAAAGTCATCCTGTTCTTGCTTCATCGAGCTTTCCCTGAGCAGAAGTTAACTTAATAACATACTTGACCTTTAATCTCCTGGTAAGAATATTCCCATGTGTACAATTAAGCTGAAGGCGATAAAGGGAAATATTAATAAAGCTGCAGATATCAAAGGTGTTGAGCAGGCTTTGAAGATGCATCAAAACAGATTTATTAAACTGGTTAAAGTCAGCACTCCATGTATATACGTGACAGTGTTGCTGTTAGACTCTGAAAAGCGTGGCCTTGCACAAGTGTGAGGAGAGAGAGAAATAAGGACTATATATTCTTATGCCATAAAGTTTTCTATACTTAAAGTTACACTTGTTTTTATTGTTTTACTTCATCTTAAGTGCATTAAAAAACAAGAATTTGTGCTGTGTGTGTAGTAGAATATGAGATGCAAGCAAGAAATCAACTTGAGTTTGTTGGATTCCCAGTGGGCATAGTTTACCAGGAAATTCTCCTAAACAGGCCCCATGGAAATGAATGGGAGTTGTTCAAGCCTGTGTTTCTCTTGGATTACTCCAATTCATTTCAATAGGACTCACACAGGAGAATTAAAGTCAGCACTCCATATATATACATGACAGTGTTGCTGTTAGACTCTGAAAATCGTGGCCTTGCAGATGTGTAACGAGAGCCAGTGTGGTGTAGTGGTTAAGAGCAGTGGTTTGGAGCTCTAATCTGGACTCTAATCTGGAGAACTGGGTTTGATTCCCCACTCGTCCACAAGAGCAGTGGATGCTAATCTGGTGAACCGGGTTGGTTTCCTCATTCCTACACATGAAGCCTGCTGGGTGACCTTGGGCTAGACACAGCTCTCTTAGAGCTCTCTAAGCCTCACCTACTTCACAGGGTGTCTGTTGTGGGGAGGGGGAGGGAAGGTGATTGTAAGCCAGTTTGATTCTTCCATAAGTGGTAGAGAAAGTCAGCATATAAAAACCAACTCCTACTCCTCCTCTTCTTCTCCTCCTCCTTCTCCTTCTTCTTCCCAGTGAATGGTGCCCAGTGTTCTAACTTGCTACTGGTGAGCCATGCCTCCATCTTTATAGCATACAAACTTCTGGAAAACTATTCAAGTCATCTATTATTTATTTTTAAAGCAGTGGGCCAGCGTGGAGATTTCTAATAATTTTGCTATAACAGAGAAAGAGGCATTATGCTCCATTGTAGCTCCCTACCATCAATCTCCTCTGTAGCCAATATTATGCCCTCTGGAATAGCTGTTGGAGCTATAATCCTTAGGCTTTATGATAATGGGTGAGGGTGAGCATGAAACACTTCAAAGATTAAATTACAGAAGGAGCCACCTTTTTACAAACACAGATGTAGCAGAGTGGCCCAAGAGACCTTTTTTAAAAAAGCAATACATTTCGAGTTGTAAAAGCTACTGAGCCTGGTTATTCTTATCTTAACTTTTATTACACCACTAAACATAACCCAGCGTTTCATGAGCACTACCGCAGACCAATGCAAATGGAATTTATATGGCTTTCTGTATGATTTCACAACTTAGGGGAAGAAGGACAGGTCGTGTGGTCTGTGACCATAAAGCCAGAGACAAATGAACTCCTCCGGTAACGTGGATGTTTATGAGGCTCAGAGAAGGGAAAACGTGGAAAGAAAGGCAAATATGCATTAGTGGTCACACTGCTGATATTTATTTAGTAAGGCTCGGTCTGCACCGTTAACTGCTTTACCAAAACATTTTAGGTGGCTTCCCATCCATTCACACACCTCTCACTCAGTTTTAATAGCTTCAGCAACCCCAGGAAACTCAGCCTCTTAATTCTCCTTCATTCAGCTCAATTGAAATGATTACAAGAGTTCTAATGAACTTCCTCTTGGGATCTGTATGAGTCATAAACTCATAAGGGCAGAGACAATGGGGTTTAAAGTAGCCACTCTGTAATCATAGGGCTGTGCTGAGTGAATTCAGAGTAGAGAACTCTACCTGCAAGCAGCAGCAGCACCTGCTACTTCTTTGTATCCAGACCGGTAGTTTTACAGAAGGAGAAAAGACAGAGGGCTTCTTCCATCAGCCTGACTGGTCCACCTCCCACACGTCTTATTCCCCCTCAGACTTTAATCAACAGCCAACCATTTTGCAGGGGGTGGGAAGAGAAGAGAATCATTTTCCGCTGGCCTGCTTTAACCTGTGTTATTTTTATATCTCATATTAAGAGCCTTGAGTTTTTTTTCTGTTGAAAAATAAATGTGAGAGACCAAAAAAACCCCCAAAAAACCCAAACCAAAAACCTTGGTTGTGTTTCATAATCCACTTCCAAAAGCCATAATGATACAAGCGAATGGACTCCTGTAAATGTCTGCAATGCTCCATAACAACAGACACTGTATTTTTAACTAAAACCTCAGATTAATAGATAGCTGCGCTAAGGAGTCAACGTGTTCAAAATAGAGTAGGAATTTAGGACTTATGGTACTCTCTAGCTGTTCCCTTGCAGAGATATAAGGGGAAAGGCACATGCTCCCAAGGTATGGGGATAGAGACTTACTTAAAAAAAATGAGAGCTGGGAATTCAGAGAACCTGCTGCCCCTACTGTTACAATTATATATATAAAACAGTATTCTAGTGGTGATTATTTTTTAAGTGGCAAAAGCCCTGGTGGCCCCGGGGAGGGGGAGGGGCCACTTCCGTGGGGATTGGAGCAGGGAAATTGTAGGGAAACCTGGCATGTCGAAGACCCATTTCTGCTATACTTCATCTGCAGCTAGGGTTGCCAGCCTCCAGGTGGTCTAACTAACAAAAGACACAGCATTTATGACCAAATGTATGTAAAACCATAAATTAAATCTGAGTACGCTATATATAAATCAACCATATATGTGTATGCATATATAAATAGGATGTGCATAAGTATAACCAGATCCAAGAATCATCACAGTTGTGCTCTACAATTTTTAATGTCAACCATGTGACCTCATGGTTGACATTAAATTCTAAATTGTAGAACACAACTATAGAGCACATTTGGTCACAAGTGTCTTTTGTTAGAGCCTCCAGGTGGTATCTGGAGATCTCCTGGGATTACAACGGCTCTCCAGGCAACAGAGATCAGTTCATAGGGTTGCCAGGTCCCTCTTCGCCACCAGCGAGAGATTTTTGGGGTGGAGCCTGAGGAGGGCGGGGTTTGGGGAGGGGAGGGACTTCAATGCCATAGAGTCCAATAGCCAAAGCAGCCATTTTCTCCAGGTGAACTGATCTCTATCAGCCGGAGATCAGTTGTAATAGCAGGAGATCTCCAGCTAGTATCTGGAGGTTAGCAACACTATCAGTTCACCTGGAGAAAATGGCTGATTTGGAAGGTGGACTCTATGGTATTATATCCCATTGAACCCCTTCCCCAAACCCTGTCCTCCTCAGGCTCCATTCCCAAAATCTCCAGGTATTTCCCAACGTGGAGATGACAACCCAATCTGCAGCAGCACCAGCAACAGGAAAACCACAAAATCCCATCCCTTTGTGGAAGCCACCTATAAGATCACAGCAGTGACACTGATGATTCATTGCGTAGTTTGTGAAGCAATACCAAAATGCAAGAAATATTGACCATTTTGCCTCGTGGAGCCCTTGCTTCAAAGCTGTATGAGTGCAGATGGCAATTGTGATAATTTATACTTCAAAGCAAGCTTCATTTAAGTTGTTGTTTTATTTTTCCCCTTGACTCACATAAGATATCAGTGCTTCTCATGAACAGATGCAATGGTCTTCATATTACATGGGCTTCAGATACAGGAAAAAAATCTGCTTGTGTGTGTGTGTGTGTGTGTGTGTAAAGTGCAAATGTTAAACTATGCCTTAGATACAGTTTCCACTAATTTCCACTGACAAATGTGTGTGTTCCGTCTTTCATTAATAACATTCACACGTTCAAAAATAGCACAAAAGTGCGCAGTGCTTTTAGTGTTTACTTGTGAAAATGTTCCTAAGTGTCCAGGTCAATCCACAAACTAGTTAAAATGCAGTAACACTAGGGTTGCCAACCTCCAGGTGGAGGCTAGAGATCAGTTCAACTGGAGAAAATGGTTGCTTGGGAAGGTGGACTTTATGACGCTATGCCCCAGCGAAATCTGTCCCCTCCTCCTCAGGCGCCACCCCCCAAAATCTCCAGGTAATTCCAAGCCTAGGGCTAGCAACCCTAAGTAACACAGGCATTAAGTAATAGCAGTTGTAACAGCAGGAGATCTCCAGCTACTACCTGGAATTTGGCGACCCTATCAGTTCACCTTAGGGTTGCCAGGTCCCTCTTTGCCACCGGGGGGAGGTTTTTGGGGCGGAGCCTGAGGAAGGCAGGGTTTGGGGAGGGGAGGGACTTCAGTGCCATAGAGTCCAATTGCCAAAGTGGCCATTTTCTCCAGGGGAACTGATCTCTATCGGCTGGAGATCACTTGTAATAGCAGGAGTTCCCCCGCTAATACCTGGAGGTTGGCAACCCTAGTTCACCTGGAGAAAATGGCTGCTTTGGAAGGTGGACTCTATGTTATTATATCCCATTGAACCCCCTCCCCAAAGTGCAGACATTACTAAAACTGCACTTAGGCAATGTGGAAAATATTCTATGCCCTGCTGAACTACTGACTGGGATATAATTTGCAATCTTCCTCTCTTTGTATAGGATATGTTAGGTACTTGTGAGAACAAGGCCCACGATATTAGGCATAAGAGAATGTTTTGAAGGTCTGAAGGTAGAGACAGGAAGAAAATTGAAATCGCTTTGAGAATTTTTCTGGGTGTTTTTTCTTTTAATCATAAAACTAGAATCCGTTCTTGATTGCATTGCCATTCAGAAAGAGCTCTGAAGTCACGGTAATTTAGTGAAGTGCTCGTTTCTGCTTTTCACTTTAACACATTTCTAACTTCATAGCAAAGTGTTCTAAGTTTTAATGCCATAACTTTGAATTTGTGCACATAGTATTAGCCAGAAGAAAAATGTTTGTGCTGTTCATTTTTCTTTCTGCACCTAGCAGTGGGAATGCTGAATATCATGAAGGTAGGGAGAAAAAAGACAGGACAGTGAGCACCGGTTTCCATTACAAATTACGAGACAAGGAGCAATACTCTCAATACTCTCAATAATCTCTTAAATTTGCCATCTTTATTTTTCTTTCTGTGTATTTTTGTTCTTTTGCACAGTGTGGCAAATGCCAAAGCACTCTGTGACAGTCTTGTTATATCGCCAGTTAATGTGCAGAATTTTGTTACTAGTTATGTTAATTTGGTGCTTTGGTGGCCCCACCAAGGATATTTGGATCCCATCTAGGGTTGCCAGCTCCAGATTGGAAAATACCTGGAGATAGGGGGTGGAGCCTGAGGAGGGCAAGGCTTGGGGAGGGAAGGGACTTCAATGGGGTGTATTGCCATAGAGTCCACCTTCCAAAGCAGCCATTTTCTCCAGGTGAACTGAGCTCTGTCGCCTGGAGGTCAGTTGTAATAGCAGGAGATTTCCAGCCACCACCTGACATTTCTCATTCTTAGGGATGCTTGGTTGGCAGCCCCCAGGAGGATTGGGGGGGGTGTTCCTATGGAAATTGGTGTTGCCCGATGCTGCAATTTCTGGATAAAAAACCAGAAGTGATGTCACAGTGCCGTGGAATGCTCTAGTAATCTCCCAGATCTTTTCCAGGTACATAACCAGAATTGCCATTTCACATCACATGATGCTGATTCAGGCCCCTTTATTTTGCTCCATCCGGTGGCAGCAGGAGCCCTGGCTCCCCTACTCTTTGCAAAAGACACCAAGACATTCTGTGTCATCAAGATTTTATTAGGCATAAACATAATATGCTATGAAACAATATTTCATCAGCATACATACCTTAATAGTATAATCCATCAATTCAGTGTATGCAGCTTTCTGGTATGATACATTACACATCATGTGGAGCTTTTGCATTTTTAATTTTCGTATTTCTTATGGAAACCAAATGAATGGAAGCTGCAATGCATTTTAAATATGCATCTGAGATGCCTGCCTCCTTTGTTGCCTTGCCAGGCAAGGTCTAGGCCCAGGTAGTATAGTCCTGATTTGGCTTTAGAGTTTTTTTTTCTCTGTAAGGCAGATTCTGCCAAATATTGCTGAGGAATTGTTGCTTGACCTCTTGGCCTCAAACTGTTTCCTCAAACTGTTCACTGTTTGTATGAAGTCACTGGAAAGATAATCTGGACATTAGGGGGAACAATGATGATGCACAGCCATACCTCTTGTCTAGGGACAGGGGAATTCCTGACTTACTTACCAGGAACCCACATGACAGGAAGGAGCAGGTAGCTGCCATTGACAGGGACACTGTCACTCCAATAGCTGATCAATGGCGTCCTGAGATGGTCCTCAAGGACAGAGGGTGGGGGCCCAGCCATGGAATTGAACAGTGCTGCTTCCATCTTCATGAGGGGCCAAAAGCAACTGGGTATGTGTAACTTGCCAGGGGTCTTTGAAAGGGGCTGGGAAGCAGGCTGAGGTGGACCAGCAAGAGAGAGCGCCAGAGGATAGGAGGAAGAAAAACCTATGAAGCTGCCTTACACTGAATCAGATCATTGGTCCATTAAGGTCAGTATTGACTGCAATGACTGCCAGCAGCTCTCTGGAGCCTTAGGGAGAGGTCTTTCATATCACCTGTTAAACGCTACTTTTAAATGAAGATGCCAGGCCAAGAGAGGAAAAGGGAACAGATAAACCCAAACTCCACCTCTCTTCTTGCCAACTAATTATGGAAATTGTAAATCATAGTTTGAAAGCTATGAAGAACTGTATGAGGATCAAAGTTGAAATTTAGTCCAGAATACATGGAAGTGCTATGGGTTGGGAATATAGCTGATACTGGAACAGGTGTGCAGAGTATTCTGGGTAGGGTTTTCCCACAGGTGCACAGATGTGGTCATCTTTGATGTATCATTGTTGTTGGCTAGGAAGATGGCAGAAGTTGTTCATTGTACCATTCCTACTTCAAGCATTCCCCCGGTGTGGCCATTCCAGAAGAAAGCTGATGTGGGCCACTATCACACTTGCCCTGGTAACATACTACTGTATGTTACCTACTGTAATGCTCACTTACAAGGGCCTACCCTTGAAGATAGTGAAGACGCTTCAGCTGATACAAATGGCAGTCAGAGCCCTGAGTGCCACCTGTTGAAATAACATATAACAAGAACAGTCCAAATTGCATTGGTTTCCGGTTTAATTGCCAAGCCTGATTCAGTAATTCTGGAATGGCTTGAGAAGAAAGTAGGGTTGATATTAAAGTTTTGTTGATCCCTTGTAGTTGAGGGGCATGTTGACCCCACCCCACCTCCACTTCCATGCATGAGACAGACCTAATGCCAAGTGCAGGTATAACTCAGTTTTATTGTCAAGGATTGGTGCAGTGTGTGTAGACTTGCGGTTCACCAAAGCCATGCTTGTCATCACTCCCTGGTTCTCCTCTTTAGAGGCGGGATGCCTTCGTGGCCCCCTCTTCCTCCTTCTCTTTCCACTCCAGTCATCTACTTCCAGTGTCACTCCCACTCTGGTGTCTCTCTCCAGTCTCACTCCAGTCTCTCTCTCCTTCTCCATCTCTGCCTCTCCCTTTACTCATCATACTCTCTCCATACTACTACAAGGAACCTGTGCCTTCTCCGTCTCCTCCATTGCTGCTCTTTACACTCACTGCTGTCTTGGCCTCTTATCCTTGCTCCTCCTAGGAAGTCTTCTTCTGTCTGCTTAGCACCCTCCAAGCCCCCTAGTTGGGTTTTCACAATGGCTCTAGATGGCCAAGTTCCTCCAGGTGTAACTTCTGGTATGTCTGCTAGCCAAAAGCTTTTTTTTAATTATTCTTTTAAATTATATTTTACCCCGAACAGAAAGAAAAATATATAACAAAATATAATAACAATGTGGCAAGCCTACAGATAAGCATCTATAAAAGGTTTCCAGGTATCTAAAAAATATGTCCATGTGCAGTTGTCATCTATATGCCATATGTTGAAATGTTGATAAGTTTATAAGGTCCTCATCCATTGGATTATTGGAGATGGGTATTTATCTTTCCAGTGTCGTAATATAAGTCTATTAGCAACAGCAAGTGCACAGAGGGTCCATTTCTATTGACCATCACTTCGTCTCCGGAAGACAGGCAAATAGTTTAAAAGTATGTAGGTATCCCCAAAGATCAATTAATATTCTAATACCAAATTGGTGTGAATAATGACTTCTTCCCCAAAAGACCAAATAACTGGACATGCTCAAAGTATATGTTTCAGAGACGTGCCTTGTAAGTCACAAAGCCAGCAATCATACACTTTACTTGGTCCTTCACTAAAAAGGCTTTTATTATTATATATTTTAATTGTCATTTATTTTACCCCAAACAGAAGGAAATAAACCATAAAGTCTACAGATAAGCATCTGTAAAAGGTTCCAGCCAAGGAGTTTGGTTCCGGACACTGCCCAAATCGACCAGGCCATTTATCAGCCGGGCATGGCTGGAGGTATTGGTGGCCCTTCTACACCCCTCTGAAGCTGCCTCAGCTTCTCCTCCTGGGTGAGCCCTTTTCTGTAGCCGCAGCATAGTTTATTTTTTTCATGGAAGCTCTAGCATTATGGAACCCTTTCCCCAAGGAAGTGTAGAAGGCCCCTACACAATCTGCTTTTCACAAGAAATGCAAGACTGTCCTTTTCAGGCAGGCATTTAGGAGTTAATCTGTAACCTTTCTTGTTGCCTAATTTTGGTTTTCATTCTTGTGGGTCGGGTTTGTAGTAAAGCTCCTTGAGCTGCCATGGTTAGGAAAGGTGGCATATACATATTTTCATTTTAAAAAAACAAAAAAAACAAATTTGCACATTGAAGTTTTTATTGCCTTGACAATTTTTTAATGGTTTTTATTGTCTTGGCTAGGCTTGTTTGGTATTGTGTTAGTTGTGAGCCACCTCAGTCAGGTTCTGGAGTGGCAGCATACATATTGTCTAAATAAATGAAGTCCAATCAACATGAATCCAAATTGTCAGGGCAAAAAATGAGAATTGTGTTTGGTCCACAATCAGGTGCCTAGTGCTGCATCATGGGTGACATGAGAAGAGCAAGAATAAGGGCAAGATGCAGGCCTAGGGTTGCCAACTTCCAGGTACTAGCTGGAGATCTCCTGCTATTACAGCTGATCTCCAGCCAATAGAGATCAGTTCACCTGGAGAAAACGGCCACTTTGGCAATTGGACTCTATGGCATTGAGGCCCCTCCCCTCCCAAACCTCACCCTCATTGGGCCCCGCCCCCAAACCTCCCACCGATGGTGAAGAGGGACCTGGCAACCCTATGCAGGCCAGCACTAGGCAATGGTAAGTCTGTCTGTAAGCATGAAGTGCTTAAGAGAGAGCAGTAGTTTAACAAGGGAATAATGTATGCCTTCCATCTGCAGAATGTTCAAATTTGCTGCTCCTTAAAATTACCTGAAGCCTGTTCAGTTCCTTCAGACCATGTTGGAGAGTAGCTAATATTCTATAAAAGTCCATCATGCAGATCTTTCGGGTTTGTGAGCTTTTGTGGAATCGCTAGCAACCTACATGCCAAAGGTGCTTCTGTTATAGGACTCTGGTGGTAGAAAGTGCCTTCAAGTCGCAGCCGACTTATGACAACCCCATCAAGAGATGAACAGAGGTGGTGTGCCATTGCCTGCCTCTGTGTAGCAACCCTGGACTTCTTCGGTAGTCTCCCACCCACATACTAACAAAGGCCAACCCCGCTTAGCTTCTGAGATTTTATGAAACCGTGCTAGCCTGGGCCATCCAGGTCAGAGCTTCTCCTGTGTTGCAATTCTATTTATTTTTCCTGTGTTTATTTTCTGTATTACATCCTTTGACCCAGCTGCCATTGAACTCAGCGGTTAAAATTGCCATTGATTTTGTTTTCTCCCACTCTGGGTGGCTCTTACACTGTGAAAGAGAACTAGAAATTAAAAAGCTGTCCTTTAGTTATAAAGGGACAGTGCTGGGTGTGCAATAAAATCTGGATATTCTGAAAGGCTCGTTCAGTCTCAATCTGCCAAATATAGTCGCTGCCTGTAATGATGATTACTTGTTTCTAAAAAAGACAAACATAAAACGGAGTGACAAGCGTCTGCCTCCTCTTCGAACGAGGACAGGAATTAAAGCTTCTCATGACTCCGTGACAATATTCAATAACAAAGAGAACTGGTTGGAGTCTCCAGTGTAGTTCCTATTAATAAAACCAAGTGAGATATAAATCAGCCAAATGGGTAATTATGCCATGTTTAATACTGGTTGAAACTCAGATAGTTAATTATTCGGAAGGCTCAAAATGCTACGGAGTGTATCAGAGTAATTATTACCAACTTCTGTCAGACTTGAAACAAATTTAGAGTAAACAGAAAACCGTAAGGTTACGAACAGAGAACATGTATGAAAACTCTTCTAGTGGTTTGGATACTTGTGGATTGTAATGGGATGATTTATTTTTGCGAAATACAGGAATCAAAGAGCATCTTTGACTGGAAATGTATTCTGAGGGAACAGAGAGCTCAGAGGTCTGTACCTATGTCACAATAGATATGTTGATATACCAAGTTGTGCCTTCTCTGTGTTCGTGCCACAGTTCTGGAATTTACTCTCTTAACTATGTCATTGTACCTGTTTAGGCATTTAAGGAGCATTCCATTTTATTCAGTGGGCCTTATTCCCAGGAAAGGGTTCTTAGGATTACACTGTAAATTCTTGGGGTGGGGGGTGGGGGAGTGGAGGGCTATAGCCACATTTTCTCTCAAAAATATTTTTGTGGAGCAAACTTTTTTTTCATGAGGTGCAAAAATGCCTGCCCAAACACCCCACTTCTCTGTCCTGTTTTTGCAGTTCTTTGTGGCTATTGTTCCTAGGATTGCCAACTCTGGGTTGAGAAATTCCTGGAGACTTGAGGTGGAGCCTGAGGAGGGTGGGGTTTGGGGGGGGGACAGGACCTCAGCAGGGTATAATGCCATAGAGTCTCCCTTCCAAAGCAGCTGTTTTCTTCAGGGGAACTGATCTCTGTTGCCTGGAATACAGTTGTAATTCCAGGGGATCACCAGGTCCCAGCTGGAGGTTGGAAGCCCTAATTGCACCCTAATCTGGTGTAATTTCTGTGCCATTTTTAAAAGCACAGAAGACTCGTTTTTCTTTTCTGCACCATTTCTCCCAGTCAGGGATTGCATAGTGAATGTGATGATGTCACAGAAGTGCAATACAGTACAGAGAGGCAATATTTGCAAATGTGAGTGGAGACCATCATTTCTGTTTTCCCATGCTATGCTGAATCAGAAAATCCTATATTCAGGTCTTGCCTTACCCACAAATTTACAATGGGGCTTTGCAAAGCAGCATAGATATAAAGCTGGGAATAACAGCCAAGCTGTTGAAGCAATATGGATTCCTTTCCCTCTGTTGACCCCTAGAAACAATTTTGTACACTAGAATATTTCCCAAAGTGGTGTGAGCTTTTCAAGATATAAAATTGTTCACAAATAGGGTTGCCAACCTCCAGGTACTGGGGAGAAAAACGGCACCTCTGTACTCGTACCTGGAGGTTTAGAAAAACAATACAGGAAACTGTATATACACAAAGTGCAAATATTTATAAGCTACTGAGGTGAAACATAGACCATATACGTGACATATACACAACACAATTATATACAATATGTACAGTTCACACAAAAAATGTAGAGAAATTTCCAAAGGTCTCAACTGAGTACCAAAAATATATAGAGGAAGTTCCAAAGGTCTCAACTGAGTACCAAATGAATGCTAATATTGTAATCCTTGTGTAAAGTTCATATAGAGCCACAATCATCGATGGATACGGCCGTTTCAGATCCACAGCAGTGGAAATCTTTCTTCAGTCCTTTTAAAAATTAATATATTACCATCAGTATATAAATATATAAAGATTATGACTATTAAAAATGAGTCAATACAATATACTTACAATACAAAAGTGCTGTTACATATTCATCATTCCTTCCCACACAGGGTAAGTATAAGCAATTACAATCAGACGTCAGTAAAGTACATCACATAGTGCAGCTAGTAAACTAGTGACAGCTAGTAAACAGTGACAGCTAAAATATACACTGTCACTTTAAGAATTCTAACCTACTTCGGGGATGCATCATCAGCAACACCTGGGTTTTCCTATGTATTTGATTAAGACTCTGTTCTAGTTTACTAGCTGCACTATGTGATGTACTTTACTGACGTCTGATTGTAATTGCTTATACTTACCCTGTGTGGGAAGGAATGATGAATATGTAACAGCACTTTTGTATTGTAAGTATATTGTATTGACTCATTTTTTAATAGTCATAATCTTTATATATTTATATACTGATGGTAATATATTAATTTTTAAAAGGACTGAAGAAAGATTTCCACTGCTGTGGATCTGAAACGGCCGTATCCATCGATGATTGTGGCTCTATATGAACTTTACACAAGGATTACAATATTAGCATTCATTTGGTACTCAGTTGAGACCTTTGGAACTTCCTCTATATATTTTTGGTACTCAGTTGAGACCTTTGGAAATTTCTCTACATTTTTTGTGTGAACTGTACATATTGTATATAATTGTGTTGTGTATATGTCACGTATATGGTCTGTGTTTCACCTCAGTAGCTTATAAATATTTGCACTTTGTGTATATACAGTTTCCTGTACTGTTTTTCTAAACCTCCAGGTACTAGCTGGAGGTCTCCTGCTATTACAACTGATCTCCAGCCGATAGAGATCAGTTCACCTGGAGAAAATGGCCACTTTGGCAATTAGACTCTATGACATTGAAGTCCCTCCCTTCCCCAAACCCCGCCATCCTCAGGCTCTACCCCAAAAATCTTGCACTGGTGGTGATGAGGGACCTGGCAACCCTATTCACAAAGCAGCCTCCTCTTCTGTTGATAGCTAACATGGTGTAGTTGCTGAAAGTCTTGAGCCGTGAGCCAGATAATCCTAAATTCAAAGCTTTACTTTAGCCAAAGACCCACCGAGTAGTCTTAAACAAACCATTTTTATCTCTTACCTCCCCTCTGTAAAATGGTTTAATAATACTGACCTGTCTTTCAGGATATCTTTATTATACCAATTTGTATGCAATATTTTTTGTAACATCCAAAAAGAACTGTATACAGTTCTGCTGGTTTATTTGTTTGTTTTCTGGTAGGCCTTTGAGGATCATAATAACTTGTTGTGCTGACAGCTCTGTGGTAGACTGGTCTTGTAGGGTTCCAGTAGTATTACAGATTTCATGATGCTATTTTAATGGTGTGTTTTGAATTGTTTACTGAATGTTCTGATTTCTTTGTGTTCTGTTCAATGTGGGAGAGTTGTATAAAATTTAAACGTAATTTACATGAATCTCTAAATATACGCTTCTGTCTCTGTTGAAAAAATACACATCTGGAGCCCAGATGCCCTGTTGGTTTAGAAGTGCAAGAAAAAGGGCTCTTTAGAAAATGAACAGCAATATTCTGTGTCCTTACAGGTCGTTCCTCACATGGATTGTTCAAAGTCATTGATAGAATCATAGTGCTAGAGTGGGCATCAAGGTTTCCAACATCTGACCTCATCTATCCAAAGTCCTGTTACTTTACACATCTACCAAGACTGCTCCCATATAACCAAGAAACAGAGCACAAGAGTTATTAACAGTGCAATCCCAAGGAGAGTTACTCCAGTCTAAGCCCATTCATTTCAGTGGGCTTAGACTGGAGTACCTCTGCATAGGATTGCACTGTAAACTGCAGCACATAGCAATATGGCTGCATTTTACAATGGCATTTCTATAAAGGGAACAAGGCTGTAGTATAATGGAATGGAGGGTCCTTTTATGAAGGGAACAGGATTGCGGTCTATCCCACTGTTTACTGTATTATTATCTTGCTCTTACTGCATTGTTTCTGCTTTTGTAATTCTCCCCCCCCATTGTTTATGACACATATAATACTTTTTTTTGCATTGTTTCTAATTTTTGTGATCCTAGTCCTATTTAATTGTTTGCTGGGTATGTCATGCTATTTCACTGCATTATACTCTGCAATCTTCCTTGATTCTCAGAGAGAGAGGCTGCCTACAGATAAAGGAAATCAATACATAAATGAACATATGTTCTTCCTACAAGCAATACTATGCTCACTCTACAACTTCACTCTGTGCACAGACACTCATACATATGGGTCATCTAATGGCAGTGTCAAGAAAGCAAGTTTTCCTTCTCGCCATTGAGGGAAGAAGTGTTGAATAGGTAGAGTGGCCCTGCATGATGAGACAGGATTGAGCCCTGTGAAGTGATCCTCCCATAACCAGTGTCAGTATAGGAAAACAAGATCAAAGCCTTTCCTGAATTATCCACAATGTCACCACCTAAGGCCAGGCATGGATTGCTGGTTGTTCTGGCCAAGTATACAAAATACATTGCATGGGACGGATTGACAGAACTGCTGGAGGCAAGACATCGTGAGCCAGAATTAATTATGCAATGCTCGTGATTACTCGTACAGATGTGGTCCTGGTACTTATAAAAGATTATTTGTTTGCATTCGTTTGGACAGAGCTCTCCTCTTGAAGACTTGAAAACCTGGATACTTTAAAGTGGTATGTTTGTATGGACATCATAGAAAAAGGTGAGGACAGTTAAGTGGATATCACTGGGTTTTAGAAGCAAAACCCAGAAGAGTTCAACATTTGACAGACACCAGGCCACAGATTTGTTTGCTTGTTCTTTAACAATATATAGGAAAAATTGTATTTTCCTGGCCATCAATAGGATATGCTTTAGTTTCTTCATTTTAATTGTGGCAAACAAGGTCAGGGTTCCCTTGCGTAGCTCAGAACTGTTTTGAAAGCCAGTGCTTTACCTGTAAAGATGCACAGGGATAAAGAGCACATCGTTTGCTCTGATTGCACAGCCCTGAGTAACTACAAGCAAACCCAGCACCTCTGGGATTAGGAGAGAGGGTTTCCAAGGCAAAGATGATATTTCCAAGCAGGTTTGAGTCCTCAGAATCTCTCGTTTTAGTTCTTAAACACTGAGCAAGGTTTGTGTGCAAACATGGTGTCGATATTATGCCGGCATGGGAACTGTTCGCTAAGAAACCCCAGAAGTGGAAATGATCATCAGAAGGGAGAATTTTTGTGTCTAGAATCGTTGATGAGGAGTTCCTGTACACAAACAACTCCCTCAAGACATATCGCATGGAAAACTCTCCTGTTCTGATTCCTGTCAAGGGATCGAAATATCGGACCTTACAATATGGTTTCTACTTTTTTATGGAAAACATAAAAGAACTGAGAGGTTATACAAAGAACTGAGAGGTTATACAAAGGAACATTTAGAAGCAAAACATTATGCATCAAACCTTTCAGATTTATTCCATTTTCTATCAGAAACTGTTTAAGGATATTCAATTATTTTCCTTCCAAGTTCACAGTAACCGCCACTGCTTTCCCCATGTCGCCTTGCCTTCATCCCTTATACAACTGTATGCATTTACGTGCCATCTAGTGCCAAAGTAAAGAATTGCTGCTTTGCTGTTATTAATCACAACACTGTAGCTGCTCCAGGGTTTCTCTTGACATTTTCTTTTCCTTTGAGCCTGATAGGTTCATGTGCTGCTCTTCACAGGTTGGTTCTCCAACCACAAAGAGCAAAAAGAATTACAGGTAGAGACCCTCGCCTTCTATGTTGGGTAGCTGGGTGGGCTGCTTAATCATGAGCAAAGCCTGCTGTTTGAACACTGCCTGGCAGGTTTACCTTCCCCAAGTGTAGTGAAGACAAGGATCTTGAGGAGCTAAATGTTCATCCTGATGAGTTAAATGGACCTAGACCACATATTTTCTACCCTGCTGTTTGAAATGACAGACTATGATGCAGAAACAGAATACATTTGCATCCCCTAGCTTGCCATCCCAAGCTTGCCACGAGTGGAGTGTAGTGGTGTAGTGGTTAAGAGCAGTGGTTTGGAGTAGTGGACTCTAATCTGGAGAACCAGGTTTGATTCCCCACTCCTCAACATGAGCGGTGGAGGCTAATCTGGTGAACTGGATTTGTTTCCCCACTCCTGCACATGAAGCCAGCTGTGTGACCTTGGGCTAGTCACAGATCTCTTAGAGCTCTCTCAGCTCCATCTACCTCACAGGGTGTCTGTTGTGGGGAGGGGAAGAGAAGGTGATAGTAAGCCGGTTTGATTCTTCCTTAAGTGGTAGAGAAAGTTGGCATATAAAAACCAACTCTTCTTCTTCCTCCTCCCACAGTGTCTGCCAAGACATCACAAGGAGCCCTGAGAGGGAACTAAATGTCTCTTTATTGAGGCGCTCCTCAGCTCTGCCAAATGAACATGGAGATCTGATGACAAGGGGGGAAATCCAACTGACCAGAGAAAAAGCCAGTCCTACACTTGCGCTTCTAACAGAAGAAAATCAGGGAAGGTTTTCATAGCATAAATGCCAACTGTTTATTGCAGCTGGTCCAGCCAGCATTAAAAGCACACAATTGAAAACGGTGCTGGGGGGGGGGGGGTTGGATCAAAAGTTGGTTTATTATTGATTATTGATAAGCACAACTCAGATGAGAGACAGATTCCTCCAGCTGTCCCAAATAATAGCCTGGGGGATACAGTTGTACAGACACAGCATAAATGTGCTTCTATAGATCTGCGTTTTGTATTTCTTTTTAAAAATTCAAAAAGGATATGACATCCAGAGGGAATCTCTTTTGGAATTGTTCTTGGAGAAAAAAGTCTCAGGAACCCTGCATACATTTAATCAGCAAGTTCCATTGGATTCAGTAGGATTCCTCTGTATGTATACATAGGGATCAGGTTGTGCATCTTACAGTGGTAAAGCTTTGCAGGTTGCATTTTGCTGTGCACATGGCTTTCCAGAAGGCATCTTGCCAGAGCATGGGAGAGACTGGGTTTGGGGAGGGGGGGCTGTCTTAGAAATTACTTCTTTGTTGTATAAATCCTCCTTTATTCATTCAAATGGTCATTTAATCTGCATCTTCTGTATGGATTTGCACTTGCTGCTGTCAGCTTATTAATCATTTTAATACTCAATTATACATTTATTAATCTAGCTTGCATGCTTCCATTTCATTGCAGTAATAACATTTTGCATGTTAATCATTTCAGAGGGAAGGGTGGCTGGACATTGCAGGAAGATAGATTACTATTTTGTTAAGCAGCTGGGTGAATTGTCATATTAATCAATATTATCTCAGTAATTCAATACCACTTTTGCTGTGAGTCCAGATTTCCTCAGCATCTTCACTTCCTAGTTATTACCAGCCAATAGTCTGCTGCTAAGCAACATATATGCATTATTGTGAATTATCACAGTTATTTACATTGAGGCTTTTTAACTTGCAGATTAGACTCCTGTTCATGTGATATTTACAGCAGGATCCTATGCATGTTTACTTAGGAGTAGTTTCCACTGAGTTCAGTGGAACCTTTTCCCAAGGGAAGTATGCATAAGAATTAGCGCCTGCAGATGTTTTAAATTCCATAATGTAATTTATTCACAATTAAGTAAAAGTATTATAATGTATTATCTAACCTCTCCGTCAATCATGTGCAATGCATTCCTTTTAAGATTCATTGTGTAATGGCAAGGAAGTTCTTATTCTGTTTTGCTGCTTTTATAATACTTCATTGCAAATGTGGCTGATTTTCTACTGCTTTTACCTTGTTCAGTGAAAAGACTAGCCATAAGATTCAATTTGATAGGGTGACCCTGCTGTCAGCCATCTAAAATGCTGTGTGGGATCATAGAATCATAGAGTTGGAAGGGGCCATACAGGCCATCTAGTCCAACCCCCTGCTCAATGCAAGATCAGCCTAAAGCATCCCTGACAAGTATTTGTCCAACCGCTGCTTGAAGACTGCCAGTGAGGGGGAGATCACTACCTCCCTAGGCAGTCAATTCCACTGCTGAACTACTCTGGCTGTAAAAAAGTTTTTCCTAATATCCAGCCGGTTCCTTTACGCCCATAATTTAAATCCATTATTGCAAGTCCTAACCTCTGCTGCCAACAGGAACAGCTCCCTGCCCTCCTCTAAGTGACAGCCCTTCAAATACTTAAAGAGAGCAGCCATGTCCCCCCTCAACCTCCTCTTTTCCAGACTGAACATTCCCAAGTCCCTCAGCCTTTCCTCGTATGGCTTGGTCTCCAGGCCCCTGATCATCCTCGTTGCTCTCCTCTGCACCCACTCCATTCTGTCCACATCCTTTTTGAAGTGAGGCTCCCAGTACTTCAGTTGCAGCCTGACCAATGCAGTGTACAGCGAGACTATGACATCTTGTGATGTTATGTTGAGATACACCCCAAGATCACAGACCTTTTTGCTGCTGCATCACATTGGCTGCTCATATTTAGTTTACAATCCACCTGTACCCCCAAGATCTTCTTCACACACACCGCTACCCAGAAGTGTATCCCCCATCTAATATGCATGTTTCTCATTTTTGTTACGCTAATATAGAACTCTGCACTTATCCTTACTGAATTGCATCATATTCACATATGCCCACTTTTCCAGTGTGTTCAGATCTTGTTGAATTCTATTTCTATCTTCCGAAGTGTTTGCTGCTCCTCCCAATTTGGTGTCAGCTGCAAATTTAATGAGTAGTCTCTCCACCCCTTCATCCTAGCCCTGTGGCACCCCACTGGACACCTCCCTCCAATCAGATGAAATTCTGTTGACAACCACGCTTTGGGTGTGGTTCTCTTACCAGTTCCCTACCCACCTAACTATCCTAGTCTAGTCCACAGTCCTCCAGTTTACCCATCAGAACATCATGGGGAACCCTTTCAAAAGCTTTACTGAAATCCAGGAAAACCCTATCGACGGTGTTCTGATCTCTAAGAACTTGTATTTAAGTTCATTTTCTCTCAGTTTTCTTCATATTTACCTTGCCAACCCTTTGATTAATTAGGCACAATCATACTGAACAGTTCTCATCCTAGTCTTCATCTTAAACAAGCCTATGAAGTAGGGTAGGCTGAGAAACAGTGATTGTACCAGTAACCTTTATGGCCAAGAGTCCATCCTGGCTTCTGTTCTTACACATATTCTTACACATCTATGGCTCCCGCTCCTTCAGATGTTGGAAATGTAACCAGGTATGCAATGTAGGGCAGTGGTATTCACTCTGCAGAACATGGAGAGCATCAACCAAAAGACCCCACATTTATTTTTTATTTGTGGCAGGAGAGGGGGGGCTGGCAGCTCACCTGCTGCTCTGGTGGCAACCATTTCATGGTGGGAACCACTTGCAAACTGCAACCTCCACTTGCCCTCTTTCTTGAACCATGAGGCAGGTGCCAGGTTGGGGAAAAGGTGCTAAAAACTTCAGAAGAGACATGGGTGGCATGTCAATGAGCCACATGTGGCTCTTGAGCTGCTGAATGAGCATCACTGGTGTAGGGTCTCTCCTATTGACCTGTTATTTTCCCAACAAGTAACTTATCATTACAGAAATGTTCAGGTGAAATTTTTGAAAGTGGTTGTATCTATAATTCCTGCTGTCTACATATTGGGATATGACATTTCCCAGGGAGAGGGGAACATTATACTATGATGGACTTCCATCCTTAAAAGAAGAATGACACCCATGGTCTTCTGATGATAGCTAATTCTTTATTGGTCATTTTGAGAGGCAAGGGGGCTCTCCAGTTGTATCACTGGAGCCCTTCAAAGATTACATCCCAATAGCAGCCAGGAGGCCCATTGGGATGGATCAATATCTTCCTTTCCCAACTGTTTTCCTGCCGTGGTGTCATCTACCTGCTTCTCTTTCTCCTGACCCCTCTGCTCCTTTGGGTTTTCAAAGAAGAGGAGTTGGTTTTTATATGTTGATTTTCTTTACCTTTTAAAGAGAATCAAACCAGTTTATAATCTCTTTCCTCTCCTCACAACAGACACCTTGTGAGGTAGGTGGGGCTGAGAGAGCTCTAAGAGAACTGTCACTAGCCCAAGGTGACCCATCTGGCTTTCATGTGTTGGAGTGGGGAACCAACCCAATCCACCAGATTAGAGTCCATTGCTCATGTGTAGGAGAGGGGAGTCAAACCTGGTTCTCCAGATTAGAGTCCCTGTCTTAACCACTATACCAAAGCTGATCCCATCCACAAGAGCTGTCCTGATATAGGTGCTCTCCATAAATGGGCACCTCTCTCTACAAGAGTGGCAAGCTCTTAAAGTGGTGAGAGATGTCTTGAGAGACCAGCAAGGGTGGGCATAACTCTGGGAACCCTGGAGGTAGTCTAGACTTGACCCAATGCCAGGAGAAGAAAGGCCTGTGTCAAGCTAGGGATGCTCATGTAATGTGTAGTGCCAGCCAGGGAGAAAAGAACTTCACACCTCCTGAAGAAAGTGCAGTTGTGAGTTAAACCAGGCTTGGGTCTCACAAGGGGGGGGGGGGTCTTCAGTCACTGCTGGTCTTCTTCTTGTGTAGTTGAAATGCCAATTCAAACCAAGCCATAGGCACAACTGCATTTGCTGTGCTAGTGAATGGATCTCCTCAAATGAAGGACAGTCTGTTTTTCTCCCCTAGGGCTACCTCCCGAGCTTCTAGTTCAGTGATAAAAGAGGCAGGCTCAGAACATGAGAATCTGGTGTCGATATACCTTGAGCTATATGCCTTGATTTTACTTTGTGCATTTGGCTTGCTGCAATTTGCCAGTGTGCGCTCGCCAGTTCTTCCAACAGAAAGCGAAACAACAAAGTCTTAAACGGATGTGGTCGCAAGGCAGGTCATGGTGCAGCCGTTACACAACTGTACTGAGAACCCAACTCTGCCAGACTTGCTCACCTTTTATTATCCTCCTTCCAGTTTGGTTGGGTTTTTTGCTCCCTCCTTTCATCTTCTTTACTTGCTCACAGCTAAAAACTAGCTCTTCCTTGTGATGGTTATCTCTACTTCTCATCTGACCATTTTCCTATTTCACTACTATTTTAAACTTAATTGAGCAGTTTATGCCAAAAGGCAGTTGAGCAATATCTTGAATAAATAGAGCAACTAAATTAAACAGTAACTTGCCATGTTCCTAAAAAGCTAGGTAGCATCATCCCTTACCCTTAGCATCTTGAAATTCAGCAGTGGTTGTTTTTAATCCCATGTTGCGATTTGGAAACAGAGGCTATTACTTGTGTGTGTGTTTTAATTTAATGCTATCATTGTGCCTTACAGAGTACAAGGCAAATCAATAACTTGCCTAATATTACCTTGAAAAATCTATGGCTTTGTTGGGATTTGAATCTGGATTTCCAGCACTGGCATATAATGAGAGAGGCGTAATGTGGGATTCGAGATGTGGTGAGCAGGGTAAGGTTCAGTGGAGCAAGCAATGTACCCCACCCCCAGAAAAACCACAAGTAGAAAAAGGCTATTTTACTTATCATTTAAATAGCATGTAAAGTGCATAATAGGCCTTAGCTCTTTCTTTTGCATTTGCATTTTGTGTGGGAGACAAACTATGATGATTTCCACGTTACAGATGGGGTAGTAAAGGATAGAGAAAGTCAAGCCATTCAATGATACTATGGCTGTCATGTGGGTTCTTCCTTCAGTGGTATGTAAAACATAGCCATATTTTTAGGGGTCCATGCTTTGCATATAAATTTGTATGTACATATAAACAGGCGCATGAAAAAAAATCAGGCAGAAAAGTAAAAAACGCCTTCTAGCAAGATAAGTACTTATCCAAAGCTACAGTGATCGTATTTTTCTGTAAATTTCACAAAAGTGTTTTTCCTTAAACCGTATTTCCAGTGCACTTTAGATACTTAAAATATCTTTTTTAAAAAAAAAATGCATTGAGTGAACTGTACTAAAGCTATCAGAACAATCTCACTTTGACAAAATAGTGCCAGGATGAAGTCACTTTGAAAACTTAGCACTAAACAATTGCACAGCAAGCTAGCTCTTTTGTGACATGAAATGGAAGACCCCTTCGCTTCCTATGGGAAGCCCTAGTTACTTTGAAAGCTTGTCACTAGTCAGGGGGGACATTATCCTCTTAATGCACTTGTGTAACTTCCATTAACATTGATTGGAATTGCATGTACTTGCTGAGAGAATATGTATTTTTGTTAAAATGGAAGCAACAGTCCATTGTGACTGGTTTTCATATGACGTTAGCAATTGTGTCATTGTTGTATTTTTATTTTTAAGCTTTGCTGGCTGCTGGTTAATGCTTTCTCTTTTAAAATAATAAAACAGAAATTTGGTATTTAAAACTGCTTTTCTGTGCTGGCCTGAGAAACTCACAGCTCATTCCTGAGATCTGACGGCAAAAGCCCTTAGGAAGTTAGGAAGGCGCTGCACTGGCATCCAACCCCGCCCCCCCCATACTGACATCCGGGCAGCAAATGCTGGCGTTAGTGGGCTGAACGCCGCCGGGAAGGCCTGGACACTGGTTGTGGGGCACTGCCATGGCAGCGCCGGCCCAGGACACTGACGGAGCCCTCCAGCGGCGCTCGTAACGGCGTCCCAGGAGCCCTTTTGGCCCGGGAACGCCCCTTTTTATTTTTGGTGAGATACGCCACCTTTTAGGTTAAAACACATATGGTCATTAGCATTGTGTTTTTTGATTAATTTTTTTAGCGCCATCCTAAGGGGGGTAGTAGCCACGGGGACAGCGCAGCCACACTGCCTCCTGAGCGATTTGCTGCACAGTGTCCAGCAAGCTGAACAGGAAAATTCCCCAAATGCCTGTGAAACTGCTGTATGCAGTTCCATGGGCTGCGCCACCATTTTTGCTGGTGTAAGTTCACGCCTGCAAAAGGGGGCGTTCAGCCCCCCCCCCTCAGGAACACCCCCTTTGGCGCCAGGACGAGCCCCTGCGCCAGAGGTGCACTGCGGCTATGGCTGCACCAGCACCCATGTGTTGCACTGCCACACCATTCCCCAGCACCAGCATAAGTGGCCCGGCACCGACATAAGTGCCCATTTCAACGGCGCAAGTGGCATTTACCTAAGGGTCACACTACCTCCTAAGCCCTTTTGGGGCTCCCCACTTAGGACTGCACTATTAGTCTGTGCTTTCAAGCAAATTTGTTTCAGTGTGGGATTCTAAAAGCTGGAAAAAATATTTCTCCATCATTTTACAGACTATTTTCACAAGGGTCACTAATTTGGTTTTTGCTTTTCTGTATGTAATTTGAATGTAATTTTGGCTAGATTGCACATGTAATCTATTTATTTACCACATTGGTTGGTTGCTTGTTTCATTTATATCCTGCCCTTCTCCCCTAAGATTTATGGTGGATTATAAAAAAAAAAAAAAATTAAATCAGACACCATAAGACAATGAACAATGCAATAAGACTAGGATTTCTGAATTAGAAAACAGTGTAAACAAAAAAATTGTCTAAGGCATTTTACACCGTACTGTAGAAAGTGGATTACAAAGGACAGTGCAGGAAAAACAAGGTAATACATAAACATCGCTAACGACTACAATCCTATTTCCTCCTGAACTGTTCCATTATACCACGATTCCATTCCTTTTATGAAAATGCCCTCCTGAACATTTAAGATCTGTTAAGTGGAACATGCAAGCACAACAAAAAACCAGGTTTGTGCCCATCATGAACAGTAGGCAATGGGTTGGATCTGGACTACATTTTCTGCTAATGGAGCTGTAATTCCTGCCAATGCCCTTCCTATTTGCCACTCATGTCATTCCTGAGAATTTCCTGTTTCCAAGGAGTAGCATTTCAGGGAGTACAGTGGGCTGCAGTAGAAAGAGAGGCAGGAAAAGTGTTCTGCTGGTAGAAGAGCTTTCCGTTAGTGGACAATTAGTCTGGATCCAACCCAATATCTACTTTTATCCTAACTGGACAACACAGATATGGTATAACCCCATTTCTGCTATTTCAACAGTTATAAGAGACACCTTCAAATTAAAAGGCATCCTAGTGAAAATACATGACGAATGTTTAATAAAGTTTGATTCCGTAAATTTAGTGTACACTCCCCCTACAAAGAAGAGCCAAGTGTCACCATTAAAGTTCTAAAAATGTATCACAATAAAATTAACAGTGCAATCCTATACAAAGTTACACCTCTTTAAGGCCAGTGAGCTTAAAATGGGCGGAACTTTGTTTAGGATTGTACCATAAGAAATTTTCTTTATGCCCAAGAGTTTATAAAAAAAAACCAAGCTAAAAGCTATTATTTAATCTGGGACAGGGAGATGGCGAGAGGGAATAAATCTACAGACGGTCAGACTTAATCCTGTGGGCGATCGAGCTCAATTTAACTGTTTTACAATACTTTGTTGGCAGCGGTGGAGTCACAAGCTTGTGCTCGAACCTCCTACTGAAATCAGTGGGCCTTTGAAAGTGCTGAACTTTGTCTAGGCTGTATATATTTGAATGATGCATAAATGCATTTACTGATAGTGAATTCAACCTGACAAATGCTGCTATGTCCCAGTGCAGATCTCCCAGTTCTGTGCCTGGTGCTTTATGTTCAGGACCGCACCTTCTCCACTATTTTATGTTTTAGTGCTGTTGCCAGGACCCAGAGGCTCCAGTCAGGATCAGGCCCAGTCTTGTATCACTGCAGCGCTCCCTCCCCAGAGGAGCTCATGCTCAAAATTTAGGCGCCACATCTGGCAAAAATCATAAAAGGAGCCTCGCTTTTAAAAAACGAAGCAGTTAAAATCAGTCAGGGTTTCCTGTGATAAACTAGATTATTATTATTAATAATAATTTTGCAAATGAAATCATGATTTGCAGCTCCCCCTAGAGAGTGATCTTTTACCACCTACCGTGTAGGGCAAATAATAATAATCTGCACAAAGATCCTGGGCAAGTTAGACAAGTGCTTGGCATTCTCTGAAGGGAGGTTTTTTTTCCCAACAAAAGGGGGGAAACTCCCTCCTTCGCTCCTGGAGAAGAGGTTCCGCGCCAGGCAGGCGCTTCTGCTCAGAGCTTCCTCTTCCAGGGCGGCATTTTACTTTGCAAGATCAGGATTGGGCTTTGAGGGACGGTTCCTCTACGCTTGTCCCGGCAAGACTCGCTTGGCTTCGCGGCTGGGGAGGGGGCGGCGGTGCGGACCCTCGCCCTGGGACGGTGGCCCTTGTAAGAGGCACTCTGGCTGTTGTGCCTTTTAAGGAGGGAACGGGCCGGTGCTGGAGCCAGTCGTGGAGATGAGAACTGGCAAAGGGGACGTGAATCGCCTGCGATGACCGGCTTTGCGCCCGGCTATGACTTTTCGGGCCAGGTCAATCTCCGGCCGGCACAAGCCTTCAGCCTGCCGCGGCTCCTGCTGCTTCCCTTGGACTTTGCACAAACGCCGGGGGCCGGCGGAACAGGTTTCCACCCCCTCCGAGCCGCCCGGAGAATTGCGTCAAGGTTGGAGAGGAGGATCCTCCTGGAAATGAATTAACTTGCAACCAAAAAAAAAAAGGGGGGGGTTTCCGAGCTCGCCTCTCTCGGCTGGCTCCTTCTCCTCCTCCCTCCCTCCCCCCCGCCCCGTTTGGAAAGGGGATGCAGGCGCTGCCTTTCGCCAGGGCTTAATCGCCTCTCTGCCCCGCTCCGATGCGCACCGGCCGCGGGGAGAGCGGCGGCTTCCTCCTCGCCCGGCGCGGAGAGGCAGCTCGCCAGCCGGGGGTCGCCAGCCCGCCCCGGAGAGCCGCCCGGCGCGCCCCGGCCCTCTCCGGCGGGGAGTAGCCTGCGGCTGGGCGGGGGGGGGGAGAGGAGGAGGAGGAGGATGGGACGCCGGAGCGGCCGGCCGAGCTCGCCGCCGGCTGCAGCCCTGGCCGCGGCGGCCGGGAAGGCGAGCTGAGCCGGAGGCAGCGAGGGGCATGGTGCCGCCGCCGCCGCGCCTGTCCTCGGGGCCAGGTGAGTCGGGGCCAGGTGAGCCGGGGGAGAAGGAGCCGCCTAACGGGAGAGCGGCAGCCCTGCAGGAGGGCGAGGGCTGGGGGGGGGGGGTGCGCCGCCCGGGAGGAGCGCGCCGGGGACCTGGCCGCGCTGCCGGGGAGTCGCTGGCTTCGCCTCGGCCGGCTGGACGGCGGCCTCGCCCAGCCCGGGCTGCGAGGAGGCGTGGGCGGGGTGCCTGCCCTCCTGCCGGGCGTGGCGGGCCTGGGTCCCGGGCGCCGAGGGGCTGGAGGCGAGGGGAAGCGGCTTGCCAAGCGGCGGCTCTGGGCTGAGCCCCTTGGGCATTTCGCAGAAGAGGGGCGCCGGGGTGGGGGGAGAGCCCGTCCAAGCCATGCCCGCTTGGCGGGTCTGCCTCGCACGTGCCCTTGGGGGCTGGGTGACCCGGGGCCGAAGGTGGGGCTGGCGGCGGCGGGGAAAGTCCTGCCCGTGCGGTTGGACCCGAGAGTGGGTTCGCCCCGGGACTCGGGGTGGAGAGGCAGGCGCGTCCTCAGACCCGCCGGAGGACGATGTGCGGACAAGCAGCGAGTTGAGGTCCTCTTCACGGATCTGCGCTTCCACGCGCGCGGGTTTTTATAGCGGCGGGATCGTCGTCGAGGTAGCGGGAGAGTCGGCAGCGGTGTCCCGTGTCCCGGCTCCGCGAAGGGCTATGGCAGCTTGCAAGCGGTTTTGCTTTCTGCCTGGGAACTTGCGCTTTCATAAGCGGCTGCCACTTTGATCCGGATCGTGAATTGGGGGGGAGGAAGAACCCATTGGTTAGACTTGCTCGAAGGTGTGAAAGGCTGCTCTGCTTGTGTGCCCTTTGCCACGAATGCAGACACATGGGATGGGATGGGAATTGGCCAGAAACAATGACCTCAAGTTGTTAGGCGCTGACCTGGCTGGCCCAGGCTAGCACAGTTTGACCAGATCTAGTGAAGCTAAGCAGGGTCCGACCTGGTTAATATTTGGGTGGGAGACCACCAAGGAAGTCAGGGGTTGCTATGCAGAGGCAGGCAATGGCAAACCTCCTCTTTCCACTCTTGCCTTGAAAACCACCCCATGAGGGGTTGCCATGAGTGAGCTGAGACTTGAGGGCACTTTACACCCACAAAGTTGTGTTTTTTAAAATGGATCATCCTAATTTTTTTAAGATTGTCTTTTAAATACAAACCCTTGCAGCCTCATTAGAAGTATGATCACTTATTTCAGAACCGTTTAGCTCCATTAGATAGCTTTATGATGGAAACTGGTTTCCCAATGTGCCTTATGTATGCATGGAGTGTAGAAACCTTAGTAGCCTGTTTTAGCAGCAGAGTTAGCATTCATGGTTTTTCATTTTTTAAGGGTGAATTTAAGGCACTACTGGAAGAAATCCTGAGGTCTTTTGGCTTGAGTAGAGAGGGATGAGCTTTTCCCATTCTGCTGAGATATAACAAAGGGGCCCTATAACTTTGGTATTTAAGAACAAAAAGTCTCCCAGTCAGGTTCACTTGTAAGTAAATCCCATGTTTGTCAGTTAATATTTGTTCCAGAATGTCTACTTAAGATTGTAGTCTTCATTGCTCAGGGTTTTAAATTTAAATGAAAAAAGTCTTATGATAGTAAAGATATTATATGTAGGGAGAATATTAGGAAGGAAGACATGTTCCCACCTATAAGGGTGAGGAATGTGAATGTTGGTTGGCAACTTTTATTACCTGCAGTCTGCAGTAATTCGTATCTACCCACATGCCTAGATATGTAATTTAATGTTCAAATAAGTACCTAGAACAGTTTCTTCTCTTCTGATGAAAACTCAGACACTCGCACAAAGGGTATAATTTTTTTTTCTTTTTCCGACTGCCTAAGGTATGCACATTTGTGCTGTTGGGATAACCTTCAGCTGTCAAGGTTAGCAATGGCTTGGCGGGGGAGGTTTATTTTTGTCTTACTTTAGGATTACAGTGCAGTCCTATGCAGAGTTGCTCCAGTATAAGCCCATGGATTTCAGTGGGCTTAGACTAGAGTAACTGCATAGGACTGCGCCATTCATCTCTCAAACAGGAAAAAGAAGCCCGCCTATAAAAGCTACAGTGTGAAGAACAGATTTTGAAAGATGAGCTTCCATTCCTGTTTGTGGGCACCCAAGGAGCCATCCAATGAAATGGTGAACTGAAATTGTATACTGAGTTGGGAAAAATGCAATATGCAACCTTTGCAGGGTGGAGTGGGAGGGTTAGCTTAGTTGGAAAACACAAAAACTAGTGACCACTGTTTTACCTGAATGGTTGCTAAGGAATTAATTCTCAGCATGAAATTTCCATCATTATGATTACAAAATGTGATTTAGTCCACTCTGGTAGCACACCTGCTGAAAACCTACAGCTGCTCTGCACCTCTTAACAGGTGTGAGCTGCTGTGTGCTAGGGCAGGCTATATTTCCTAATGTATTGATGACCTGTTTTCCTTCTGTGTTTAGGCCACTAACTAAATCATATTTCCCTTGGATCTCTATCCCAAACAACCTTAATTTTGCAGTTATTACCACTGAATTAAATGGGACTTGCAACCAATTAGGGAGGCATAGGATGGCAGCCCCTAGTGTCTACCGAAAATTGTACAATTTGTGTTTTGGTGTACTGATCTGTGAAAGGGGGTGAGGGAAATCATTATGGAAATCTGCTTTTATACTCCTGTCTAATGCACTGTGAAGTAAAAAATGTTTAATTTTGTACCACAGAGTTAACCATAGAGTTATTTACTATAACACTTATATCCCACCTTTCCTGTGGTTCAAGGCAGCTTACAATAAATAGTTTAAAACATTTTCAATCAAAGCCAAAAATAAAATAGCAAGCTCCAAATCTCTCCCCTCTCCTCCCTTGCATGGGGGACATGGTTTATTTGCTGCTAGAATGGGGAATATCACATTTAATGATGCAGTCAATATATGTATGATAAATATTTTTAATAGTGCAATCCGAAGTTGTACCCTTCTAAGCCCCCTTACTCCAGTGGATTTAGAAGTAGAATTGCAGTGTAAATTTCTAGTAGTAGCAATAAGTTTTCAGTGCCTAGTACACCTTTATGTCCATAGCACTGAACTATAGCGCCAAGTCATGTCATCTGTTTACCCTTCTCCTGTTTCCTTACCTATACTTTGCTTTGCCTTATTCTTTCTAAAGTAGTTGCCTCGAATCATAGAAACCAGCAAATGTGTCCTCAGTTATGACGCTCCCATGAAGTATGATACCCCTGGCTAGCTTTCCACTAGGCTCCCATACATATGTCAAAAAATTTCTGAATCCACCAAATGCAGTTGGGATAACATGTAAACATGGCTAGCTGGGTCACTAGTACGTAAGAGTCCAACAGCTGTGCAGCTAAGTTGACAGAAGAGGTGGTGGTGGTGGTGTTCTGGACATCCTGGAAAGAGCACTTGATTTCTGCAGGACAATTATTTATATTACCAATACAATATAAATAGAATTCTGAAATTCTGCTTGGTGTCAGTTTTTGAAAATAGCTATTTAATTGGTTGGCATAAAGAAAAAAATCTAAAATGCTTGCTTGCGAGAATGGCCACACTTTCTTCGATCTTGTTCAATGACATCGTTATCTCCACTGCTATTTATTGTTACCTCCGCTGTTGTTTCTTGGGTTAGTCTTATGGGCCAACCCAGCTAGTTGAGGATCATGTAGTGGATGGGATAACATCACAACACTACGTAGCCAGTCTGCCTTGGTTGTCTGATGACATCACTAAGGCAAAGAAAGTCACCAGAGGAGGAAAAAGCAACAATTAGGCAAACATTTTTTTGCAAGCATTTCCAAAATAAATAGGTAGAGAGGAACTTTTCAACACTACTGAAATGTCCCTGAAATGAATAACCATTTTTAAGAGCCTTACTCAGTTCTTACGATATTTAATAGGGATCCCTCTAGTCTAGTTACAACCTCTGATTAGTTTTTCAAGCTGTTCTTTGGAACGTTGGTTCCTTAGAAATTTGTTAGTGGCTGTTTGTTGATATCAGTAGGGGTGGCTGGCAGGTTCTCCTGAAATACAGAGTTCTGTGGTTGAACTGCTCTACAATTACCATGGTCTCCCATTGCCAAACAATATTGGACATCTTAGATGGATTCTTTGTTTTCATAGGACAAAGGGGCCTTGCTAGTGTCCATGTGACATGAGAGAGAATCTTGCACACCTCAGAACATACCATGGTTAATGTTCCTCACCAGAGAGATCAGTATGGAAATGGTTCCATAATGGAAGGAAGAAGAGTTGGTTTTTATACCCTGCTTTTCTCTGCTTTAAGGAGTTTCAAAGCGGATTTCCTCTTAGGCATCGTGTTGTTTCCATAACTTGTTTCTGTACACACTTCCATTGTTTTAAGTGGAATCAGTACTACCCAGTGCTAGCCTATGAATCTAAAGCCCTGACATTCTTTTCAGAAAATTCTTTTAGTAAGAGGCTGGCGCTTACAAGCCACCACTACACTGGAGCCAGTTGCAGAGTTTAGCATGGTTCAACCAGTTCTTATTAAAAGCAGACTCCTGGAATCCTGGTCGGCCTTGCACATTAACAAGGAAACATCAAGCCTCACAGGTATTTGGATGGGAGACCAGGGACGTAATGCGAAGACTGGCAATGGCAAACCACCTCTGATGGTCTCTTGCCTTGAAAATCCTATGAGGTTGCTATAAGTCAGCTGTGACTTGATGGCCAAAAAAAAAAAAAAGGCACCCAATCCACTAGGGCCTGGGAAAGTCCATTCTCATGATCTTCATAGTGAAGTAGGTGGAACTACACCACCACCCAGCTTGTGCCCAAATGAGCCAGAAAGGCAAAAATTTCCTGCTAGGCTCCAAAAATGGACCAGCTTGTGCCTTTTCTGAAAAGTTGGGAAGAATGTTGGGTGCCATATCTGGAGGGAGGTCAAAGAGGCAGGTGGCGATGTGATAGTGCCTTAAATCAGCCACCTCATGTGCCACCACCCCATGTCACACAGGCATGCTAAGGCATGCTGGCTTCCTTCCACAGCCCACTGGCAAACCCCCAACCCTTTGCCTCACCATTTGCTGTGGGGGGCGGGAATGGAGTGGCAATCTCAGGATATCTGATGTGGCAGCTGCTGCTTGTACTGTTCTGGCATCAGTAGCATTCCCAAGAGTCTGTCTTGTGCCAAGTTAAGTAGGGCTTTTTGAGTGCGCTGAGCAGCTTTCTGTATCTCTGGTGGATCATTGCATAGGGCCACCACTTTGGGTGCCAGAGGAAGATTGAGGTTGATGTAAACAATGGCCACCATGCCAACAATAGTCTAGAAGACTGATTTTCCAGAAATGAGTTAAGCAGCGGCTCAGTATGACGTGAGTTGAATGGCATGTCTGATATGCTGAAGAGCAATTATACCAGCACTTTGCCACTTGCCAAGGGGTGCCATGGATCTGTTCAACATGCTTGGCAGTTTTACTAATGTGAATTGTCCCTTGCTTTTTTTGGTGTGCCTCCACACAATCCTACTTTCACCAAGTTTACTGAAGAAGAAGAGGAAGAAGGTTGATTTTTATATGCCTACTTTCTCTACCACTTAAGGAAGAATCAAACCGGCTTACAATCACCTTCTCTTCCCCAGACACCCTGTGAGGTAGATGGGGCTGAGAGAGCTCTAAGAAAGCTGTGAGTAGCCCAAGGTCACCCAGCTGGCTTCATGTGTAAGAGTGGGGAAACCAACCCAGTTGTCCAGATTAGAGTCCAGCGCTCATGTGGAGGAGTGGGGAATCAAACCCGGTTCTCTGGATTAGAGTCCACTGCTCCTAACCACTTCTCTTAACCACTGCACCATGCTGGCTCTCAGTAATTGAGAGCCAATAATTGGAAATAACTTAGCAGTGATCATTTTACTCTAGGATGGTCTCTTGACCACTCTGAATGCAGATACCTCTTCCAGTGCCACTTCGATGAGAAATGTTGAGCTGTTAATTAGGTTTCACAGCTAATGTGGCGTTAGCAGCAGCGTGTCTCTGCCACATTCAAACACACATTTCAGGAGCAAATAGGTTATTTCATAAAAAAATTCTTCCAGGCCTACCTAGTTATTATGTGCAAAACACATTCTGATTGCAGGCTTTCAGTTCTTTGCAAAAGGTACTTATGAAGAGTACTTATTTTGATAATGACAGAGAAGTAATGTGTGGAAATAGTTTAAACATCTGTGTAGGGAAGGTAAGCTGGAAAGTAATTATTTTGGTTAAAGATGTTTGAAAGCGAACACATCGCTTTATGCTCTCACAAATAACTGTAATTTTACAGCTGTAAACATCCATAAGAAACTGTAAGTAAAACCATTTGAGAAATAACGTACATTTGCTACTCTAGTCCTTGAACAAGAAATTCCACAGACAAGTATTTTATCAAAAATGTGAAATCTGCCTCAATCGGCTTGCAATTTTATTTTAAAGGCAACAGAGATTCAAGGCAAAGTTAATAATAGTGATAATGGTTGAAAGAAAGACATTGGTAAACAAAGCCATGAAGGTCACATAGCATCATTTGACTTTCATATTTTTCTTTTGAAAAAGCTAACTAATAATGAATGAAGAAGAAAAGCAAGCCCTCTGTATTTTAAAGGATATACTTATAATATAAAAATAACGAAGTCATATGGTTCTTTAATAGCTGTCTGTGATAATTACTTGTTTTAGTGATCTTAATAGGTGATTTTTTTGCATTGTATTTGTTGCTGTGAGAAGATCCTACTTTGCCAAGTTCACTTAATAATTGGCAAGGACTCAGCTGTGATTTTGACTTGGGTCTTAACTATGTCAGGAGAAGTGCAGGCCATATAAATACTCTAAATATTGTAGCCTTAGCTTTTGTGAGCTAGAATTTGCTTTGTCCTGTGCATGAAGTTCATAATTGAAATGGGTTCTGTTTTCATGAAGCCTTATGCCCCAATACCGGTAAATTTCCTAGTCTTTAAGGTGTCATAAAACTCTTTCGCTTGGAGGCATGGTGCCTAATCGGTGATGTTCCTGACCCTTCCTCTCTTCACAGCAGTTTTTTGGTCCTCCTGAAATGAAGCTCTCTTGCATCAGTGGCTTGAAGGTACATCATGGGGGCCCTAGTCAGTTGCTGCAATGAGAGGGGGAAATCAGCCTCCATGCACAGAAATGGCCCTTTGGATCAAGCCTTTGTTTTGGCTGCAACTGACTAATGTGGAAAATTCTCTGATATCACGAACAAACAAAGTTGTTCATGGCAGGAACAAACTGATTAATTCTTCATTGTTCACATTTCTCCTTCTTCCAGCTGTGTAATAAATCAAGACTGAAGATGGAAGTTCATTAATTTGAATGGCATGATTAACAGAACATGGAAATCTTGTACCCCTCTAGTACATTAATATCTTATCCTTCTTCCAAGGAGCGCAGGGCAGCATGCATTGTTCTTCCTACACCAATGTGGTGTAATGGTTAAGAGCGGTAGTTTGGAGTGGTGGAGTCTGATCTGGAGAACCGGGTTTGATTCCCCACTCCTTCACATGAGCGGCGGAGGCTAATCTGGTGAACTGGATTTGTTTCCCCACTCCTACACATGATGCCAGCTGGGTGACCTTGGGCTAGTCACACTGTCTCCGGCCCACCTACCTCACAGGGTGTCTGTGGTGGGGAGGGGAAGGTGATTGTAATCTGGTTGGATTCTTCCTTAACTGGTAGAGAAAGTCGGCATATAAAAACCAACTCTTTTTCTTAATTGATCCTTACAACTGAAGCAGAGAAGGCAGAGAGTGTGTGACTGGCCAAAGGTCACCAGGAATGCTGCAGGGCGGAGTGAGGATTTCAATCTGGGTCTCTCAGATCCTAGTCCACCCCTCTAACCACTCTTCCACACTGGCTCCAGCTGATGTGGTATGGGCATTAATCTTCAGCTAACTCCAGTCTTGGCAAAAGTACATGAGGGAAAGAGGGAGGAAGCATGTGAAGCTGTCAGAAAACCTGCTTCATGCACAGGACAAAGCAAAATAGTTTCCATCTAAACATTAGGAAGAATTTTCTAACTGTTAGAGCAGTTCCTCAGTTTTCTAACTGTTAGAGCAGTGGAACAGGCTTCCTCGGGAGGTGGTGAGCTCTCCTTCCCTGGAGGCTTTTAAGAAGAGGTTAGATGGCCATCTGCCAGCAATGCTGATTCTATGACCTTAGGTAGATCATGAGAGGGAGGGCATCTTGGCCATCTTCTGGGCATGGAGTATGGGTCATTGGGTGTGTGTGGGGGAGGTAGTTGTGAATTTCCTGCACTGTGCAGGGGGTTGGACTAGATGACCCTGGTGGTCCCTTCCAACTCTAGGATTCTTCCCATTACGAACAAAATTCTGTTCATGACCCAAGGAACAGGGCTGTTTTGCGCACTATGGGTTTCCTACATAGATATTGCTTCTGGGGAGTAGCATTAACAGGCACATCTATTTCACTATATGGCCTTTCATACATTATGCTGTACTGTGCATACAATTGCTTATGTGGATGACATTCAGACAGATTTTGTATCGGGGATCAGTAGCCTCAAAAATCCAGATTGCATGTACTTTGGTACGCACAATGAATGAACATGTATACAGTCGTAAGAATAGTGCCATACAGGCATTAAAAATTGTACGTGGAGCACACACATGGAAGGAGTGGAGTTCTGCCTGCTGGCCTTGCCTCCTCACATGCATTCAGCCAATTGTTTGTAGTAAACCACTTTGTGCATACAAGGAGATGCTTGTAGTTTATCCAGGTAGCTGGGAATTCTGCTTTCCTAATCGACATATATTATTTATGCTATTTGTGTGTACTTGTAGCACATAGGGCTCCCTGCAGACATTTGGCTGAACCGAGGACAGTGAGAATGGGACGAGTGGGACAATCCTGCTGCACTCTGAATGTACAGTGCATGAGATTTTTAAAGTCTGCGTAGGGATAGTGGTTTTACGCATGCATTCTCTGTCTAGGGTAAATACTAATTGCATCTCCAGTTAAAGGGACTAGGCAAGTAGGTGATGTGAAAGACCTCAGCCTGAGACCCTGGAGAGCTGCTGCCAGTCTGAGTAGACAATACTTACCTTGATGGACCAAGGGTCTGATTCAGTATAAGGCAGCTTCACAACTGAATGTGAAAAGATCTTGTGTGAACAAGGCAGAGTTCTCAATTACATAATGTGTCAATCTGTACTACCAAACACTAGATGAAACAGGTAAATTCCTGCACACTTGAGTCCCCTGCATGTAGGGGATCTGCCTGAATTAATTTCTAAGACCATTTATCATCCACCTCTACCACTCCTCATTAAGGCGGTTCACAATAAAATCAAAAACGAAACAGAACTAGTCAAATCAGTGGAGTTTGAAATCAGAACTACCCTTAAGCTTCCAAAGTGCTTCACCCTCTGCCTAGGGTTGCCAACCTCCAGGTACTGATACAAAGGTAGTAAATCCCTAAGGAAATAATTTCAGTACACAGCCACTAATCGTTTTAACTTATGCAAATTTACTTATATTTTTTCACAATATGCACATGTATATTCGTAGCACTCTTCTCACTAAAGTTCTGAGCTGCAAATAGCCTAAACGTGTTGAAAATTATAGGCTTAAAACTCTATGTACATAAACAATTTTCTTCAAATAATACATTCATCTCAGAACATACAACCCCCCGGGGGAATCATTCTTACAACCAGCAGTCGGGTCGCAAAGTCTTATTGGATATATTTCAATTCGCCACAACTCAGGCAGTATAAATCAAGATTGTTTCCAATCGCGGTCAGCTGATCCCGCGTAAACCAATCCGGTGGCTCCAATCCCGTTCCTGCTGGTAAACCGGTTTCAAACGCTAGCTTCTGTAACTTCCCGTTGTTGTTGTTATGGTAATTATGGCACAAAATATGGTTACAAGTTCCCGGTTGTCTTATCCTTGTTTCGCAGAGTAAACTTCGCTTCATCAGTCTGTGCCCTTATTCATTTCTGACTGCAGCCTTGCAGTTCACAGGCATGACCCATAGTCTCTATTTCTTCTCAGAACTTTAGTGAGAAGAGTGCTACGCATATACATGTGCATATTGTGAAAAAATATAAGTAAATTTGCATAAGTTAAAACGATTAGTGGCTGTGTACTGAAATTATTTCCTTAGGGATTTACTAACCTCCAGGTACTAGCAGGAGATCTCCTGCTATTTCAACTGATCTCCAGCAGATAGAGATCAGTTCACCTGGAGAAAATGGCCACTTTGGTAATTGGACTCTGTGGCATTGAAGTCCCTCCCATCCCCAAACCCCACCCTCCTCAGGCTCCACCCCAAAAACCTCCCTCCGGTGGCTTCCACTATGAAGGCCAGGGAGAATAAACAAGTTCAGAGTCTTATCTCTTGCTGCCAGCCCTCTCTGCCTGACCCACAGAGAGACTGGTCTTACCAGTTCATTGGCATCATCTTCTGGAGCGGTGGGTCAACCAGAAAGCTTATAGCTATGGGTCTCCTCTTCACTTTATAATCTGGACACTCTTAATATCAGTTTGGACTCTCTGGGCTGTTGTGAAAGTTGCTTTACAAGTTTGACTGCCTGGCCAAGGGCTGATAATCCTGCATCTTCTGGGTAAAATGGAGCTGAGCAGTACATTGTTTCACCATCTCAGCTCTGAGGTCTAAACTGGCCTACCTTCTTTGCTGTGAATCTGATGTGATGTTTGCTGTGTTCATTGTTGATTCCGAAAGTTTCACTGGAAGGAAGTAATGAGGGGTATTCTGGACCAGTGCCCCTCTGTTACATTTGGGATGGATAGCCATGTTTGTCTGTGGCTGTAGAATAGAGAAGTTTTATTCTTGTGTCACGTCTAGTTTTTCCTCTGTTCTTCTTCTTCTGTGTGTGCCTCAAAAATATACTAAGATCTTTAAAGGCATGGTGAGATTAAAAAAAAAGATGCAACAAGGGGCACATTTCCTGCTTGAAAAAGCAGGTTGGGGTGCCTGCTCACAAGCAAACTTGCATGCATGACATTTTGCCTGATAATATCTAGAAACAAACTACGTTCCTTAGGATGCCTTCTGTTTGCTAGAAAGCTTCTTTAGTAAGGCACTGACTCTTGCAGTAATTGACTTTTGAAGCCCTACATGGCTTACGAATAACATACTTTAAGGGCTGCCTACTTCCATATGAACCTACCTGAACATTGATGTAATCTATAGGGGCCCTGATACAGGGGCTTCCATCATCTTAGGAATGATGGGTGGCAACCCAAGAAAGGACCTTCTCCATCATGGCACCACAACTGTGGAATTCCCTTTCCAGGGAGATTCATCTGTCATAAGAAGAGGCCTTCTGGATCAGACCAGTGGTCCATCTAGTCCAGTATCCTGTCTCACACAGTGGCCCACCAGTTTCCACTCGGTCCCCCTCTATCACTGTTTTGCTTCAGCAGGTGAAGACTTGTTTTGTTTTGTGTGGTGTTTCCTTATTGGCCTTTCTGTTGGTTTTGGTTGCTGGTTTCATAATGCGTATTGTTTTAAAGTTGATTTTAACATGTCTTTAACATGTCTCCTTGATGGCCTTAATTGGGTAGAAAGGTGGGATGCAAATGTTTTAAAATTTAAATAAATAAATAAAAGAGCCAGAATCTAGCATGCCACCACTTGCGATACAGTTCAGACTCATATCAGATGTTACTTAATGTTCTGATCCAAACAAAACATAAGGCCTGGCACTGTTTTTCAGTATGAATTTAGCCTGTACTGCTAGTACTTACCTGGAAGTTTTCTTTCTTTCACTAGCAAATTCTTCCTCTCTTAAGTGTTTAGGTTGTGCCAATGGTGATGTCAAAGTGAGGTGTTGTCCCCAAAGGGGCTTGTTGGAGTAGGTGATGAAACTGATTCTCCCCCCCCCCCCACCAGCTCTATCAGAGCACTCATGTCAAGAAAAGCAACATCGATCTTGTAGTGGTCTTCAGCGAAATCGCTTCCAGTTCACTGTAGCAATTTAATGCTGCTTTTCCCTCCTCTGCAAGTATATGAAAGCTTGATCATAATTCCCCAGACCAAGAGTTCTGTCACAGCTTGAGAACCTTTTTAATCAAGGCTGATCTGAGCCAAAGGAGTCTCTGGCAGAGATGCACTGATAACATTGCTGTGAAATAATCTACCAGGAAAGGGAAAGAGCTTTCTGCTGTTGCTTTCTAAACAGAATGCCGGCTTCATTTCACTAAGCAAAGGCTGCTGGGCTAGGATTTATCTTTTTCCCCCCTACTCAGCCACTTCTGGTCCTCACAAAAAGTGGTTTCCCTCTTGTGTAACCTTTGATTGATTCCCTTCAAATTAGTAGGGCTAGTTTCTTGAACTAATAATCATAATTGTGTGCCGTTAAGTTGCAACCAACTCATGGAGACTATGGGGTTTTCAAGGCAAGAAATAAGCAGAGGTGATTTGGCGCTGCCTTCTTCTGCATAGCAACCCGGGTCTTCTTTGGTGGTCTTCCTTCAAAGTACTGACAAGGGGCGAACCTGCTTAGCTTCCAGGTTCTGTTGGCCTAGAGGAAACTAATGTATCAGGAATGAGTAAAAAACGGACTTGTGAATTCCTTGGAACTTGATATGCCCAGTGCAATTCCTTCAGAGTTTTCCCTCTTATTATGATAAGAACATTTCTTTTGGATGGAAAATTGCAAGGAATAATTATGAAACTGAACAAATCATATATTAATTTAAACTTCAAAGCCTACTAATAATAGATAAACTCTGTATGTGGAGGTTTTGTTTAACTTTTGTTGCAGCACATCTTCCATTCCTGGAAACTTTTAATAAAGGCAAAAAGTCTACCCTGTGCATCTGTTCAATGGATTTCTATTTTTCTATCATAAATTTAAATAACTCCTCATGGTCTTGTTATAACCCATTGCAGTGTTTCAAATGACATGCTCAATGGTCTATAGTTCTTAGTATTAATAGAAGAAGAAGAGTTGGTTTTCTCTACTTTTAAGGAGTCTCAGACTAGCTTACAATCACCTTCCCTTCCTTTCCCCATGACAGATACCCGGTGAGGTAGGTGGGGCTGAGAGCGCTAGCAGAGAACTGTGACTAGCCCAAGGTCACCCAGCAGGCTTCATATGTAGGAGTGGGGAATCAAACCCAGTTCTCCAGATTAAAGTCCACTGCTCTTAACCACTGTACCACTCTGTATCTATAATTGGAACTTGCTTGAGAGCTATATTCTGTTAATAATGGAAAATAAAAAATAGAAGCCATACTGTGCAATCCGAAGCAGGGTTATGCCCTTCTAAGTCTGTTACAAGACAGGAAATACAAGGAATGATACAGACATGGCACTCCAATTTTTATGTCAGTGTAAAAAAAAGTTATGTTCTTTACAATCCTTCAACCCATATCTTTGCTGATATGTATGACTGTTATAAAATAATGGTACTAAATAATTTCTCAAATCACGATCCAGGGGAATCTGAAAATTTCCAATGGCTAGTCCCAAATGTCTTAGATTGAGAATAAAATGCTTTATACAGCAAAAAAAGGTTGGACCTTGCAGTAGATTTCTGCCCGTGGAAGGTGATATGGTTCTTCCCCATCTCTCCCCTTCCACTGCAGACTGCCAAGTTGCCCTTAGAGTCCATTTTGGGGCAGCATTTTGGGGAACAGGGAAGTACTGTTCTGCTGATGAAAATCACTTCCCCAGTGAACATTACATTTGGATCCAAGCCAAAGCTTCATGATATACATGAAGCTGCCTTATACTGAATCAGACCCTTGGTTCATCAAAGTCAGACCGGCAATGGCTCTCCAGGGTCTCAGGCAGAGGTCTTTCACATCACCTACTTGCCTAGTCCCTTTAACTGGAGATGCCAGGGATTGAATCTGGGACCTTTTGCATGCCAAGCAGATGCTCTACTACTGAGCCACAGCTCCTCCCCAGTCTATGTCTGTAATATGTATGATAATCTATGTATGTAAGTGCCATCAAGTCACAGCCAATTTATGGCAGCCCCAGGAAGCGGCTTTCGAGGCAAGTGAGAAGCAGAGTTGGTTAGCCATTGCCTTCCTCTGCAGAGTCGTCTTTGGCAGTGTCTCATCCAAGTACTGATTAAGCTATGCAGCCTTCCCTCCATGACAATCCAGGATCCCACTAAATTAGTGACACAGTGTCAGGGTCGCTTGGAACATTTCAGACATGGTTATAGGGGGTGGAGGAACAACTAGCTTTTCCTTTTTGCTGGCTTCCTCCTTACCTCCCCCTGGATATTTTTAAGAGAACTGGGGTACTTCTGCGTGGTTACAATAAAGCAGGAATGGGTAATGGAGGGCTGGGGTCTCTTGCCACTCCTCTAATTTTCTTAGGGTTGCCAGCTTCGGGTTGGGAAATACTTTGAGTTTTGGGGGCGGAGCCTGATGAGGGCAGGTCTTGGAGAGGGGAGGAACTTCAACGCCATAGAGTCCAGTGGCCAAAGTGGCCATTTTCTCTAGCTGAACTGATCTCTATTGGCTAGAGATCAGTTGTAATAGCAGGAGATCTCCAGCTACCACCTGAACACTGATTTTGACGTCATGTTTTCTCTAACTTTCCTTTAACTTCCTTCTGGTTTTCCTTAAATTTCTTTAGAACTCCTTAAGAATTTCCTTAAAACTCCTTAAGGGTATCCTCATCCCCGTTGAGAAGATTGTAAATAATAATTTTGTAAACAACAACTTTCCAAATTAATCAAAATAGAATGAAAGTACTATTGGCATGCTGAATGGCTGTTCCTTTAAATGAAATAACCTGACTCATGCACTAGGTGTGTGACTGCAGCTGACGGTGGTTTGCCACCAACCGCATTAAATTGGATCCATAGCAGAGACCACTGAACCTCAGGACAAAGAAAGTGAACCCATTGAGGTTTTGGTGGTCTGAATCTTATGGCAAGCATGATGATTTGCTTTTCTGATGCTCCTTTAATAATAATAATTCAAGAGGGACTTATGTTATAGTAAAAAATGTTATTTTTTGTAGAGGTGCTTCTCACTCTTTGAAGTGGTTGAATACTGGCAATTTGCTGTGAAAACTGCGTTGCATGTTGGCAATTTGCCATGAAATTATACAGAGACCAGCTTACTGATGAAGCAGTCTCTTTGGTGAAATACGCACTAATCTAGAGGTGGCGTCTGGATGTTGGACTCCTCCGATTCTATCCAAGTCTTCTCTTTTCGACATACCATCTTGGCAGGGGCACGGGGCTCCGTGCTCCTTAATTAAGCCATACGAGTATTTTTCCTGAATTAAGTTTTGCAGTTATTTCATATTGTGTTTGGAGAGATTTGATTATACGTGTGTTTTGAATCTTGTTTGTACATAGCCATCAGTTGTATATTATTTCATGCAAAGGAGTGTAATGAATTAATTACATGTAAAAATTGTGGTCTACTCAAGAGTAAAAATTTGTGGTCTACTCAAGAGTAAAGATAAGACTTTAACATTGCATATATGCCTCATGCTGTTGTTTCTTATTGGGAAAAAAACCACCTGGAGGTTGGCAGCCCTAAATATTCTCCTTTTATTAACTTGGCCTGCCCTGCCCTCGATCTGGCTCATGCTGCATTCCATGTCATAGCGAGGAATAGGGTAAGTGAGCGAAACTTGAAAAACTTGGCCCCAAAAGATTTCTTGCAGAAATGAAGCCTGCTTATTTACATCCGTTATGGCAACTTCCTCCAATAAGTAGCTCAGAATGACAGCTGTGCTGATAGGGAGGAGCATGCACCCACATGTTGGCCAATTTTTAAGAGTAGGGATGGGAAACTGAAAATTCACTTGAAATATCTTCTTCCTGATATTATTCTGCCTCATCTCCCCAATGCAAAGAACATTGGCTTGTTACAAGTTTGCCTTTAAGTGCATTTTAGTGTCAATCTGTGTTCATTTCACAGTGAATCTACTTGTGGGTAAACAACTTCCATTTGTGGTTCTGAAAACTATCCATTAGATTGTTGTATGCCATCGTTACTTCAAGAGACAGTTCACCCAGTATACGTCATGTCTTGGTGAGGATTTGAACACAGGTCTCCTAATCTGACAGTAACCTCTAAATTACCGCTAGCTTTCTGGAATTCCATGTTGCAATAAGGCATGGGGGGATCTGTGCCATATACAACACCTTTTAATTAAAGTACTCTTGCCTTAGACATAGTCCTGCCCCCTATTCATAATACATGTTAGAGGCTTTGCCTTTAACAACAGAAAAACTGTTATGTCTCACTGTTATATTTTCCCTTCACCCTTCTTCCAAGGAGCTCATAGTGACATATATGATTCTCCCTCCATTTCATTTTCACAATGACCCTTTGATCTAAGTTTGGTAAGAGAGATAGTGGAGATGTGACCCATGGTTGTGTGGAGATAGGAACCTCCAGCCAGCCATGATACACGACTCATTTGTGTCTGAGAATCCTCTGATATGAATCGCTAAAAGAGTGAAAGCATTGTGTGTGGTTGCCCTTTGAGAGTCACTGGGCAAAAACGCATGGTCGCTTTAGCCTCCTTTATTCCCTGTTTCAACCAGGATTCAGCCAGGATCGAACACATGCGTTTCGCTGAACCTGCTTTCGATCCTGGCTGAATCCCGGCTGAAACAGGGAATAAAGGAGGCTAAAGCGACCATGCGTTTTAGACCACTGTGGCATAGTGGTCAGAGTGCCAGACTAAGATCTTAACGCCCCCTGTTCAAATCCCCACTCTGCTGTGAAAAGTCGCTCGGGCCAGTCACTTTGGCTCAATCTAACCTACCTCACATGTTGTTATGAGGATAAAACAGAGGAAGTGAAAGATGCTGTAAGCTGTGTTGGGTCCCCATTGAGGAGAAAGCAGGCTATAAATAAATGAATTCTATGTGAGGAGAAGTGGAAATGGAGCAGTGTACAGGGAGGAAAGAGCAAACGTAGTGACTGAAGAGAGGGGGAAAGAGAACTGAGAGAGAGGGTATAGAGAAGGGCAGGGGAACAGGAAAAATGAGAAAAGAGGGGAGGTAAGACATAGGGTGTGTGTGCTGTGGGGTCCAGGGATGACATGGGGTGATGAGAGAGAGGTGCCGAGCAAACAATGGAGCTGGAGGTGGGGGAGAGAGAGTTGTTGAGAGCTTGTGGTACTGAGAGAATTGTGGTACAGTGTTTCATAGACAAGAGAGTACACGGGCAAGAGAGACAAGTACATAGAGTACACAGAGCAAAAGGGTAACTAAGGAATGAATCAGCAGAGAGGTCTGTAGGTCTGTGGGGAAATTGCAGAAAAGGGGTAACTGAAAGATAGAAGAGCAAACCTGTCAGAGTACAAACATGTTATGAATTAGGTAGTCTCAAAACAGCACTGTGGACTAGAGAAAGGGCAAAATAAGTTAGCAGAGAGTGGGTTAAAACGAAACTGAGCTGTGATCCTCTTGAGTGAGTCAGATATTAAAGTTTCCCTCAGAATGATTTGTGTACCCTTGTGGTTGGACTTCTTTTTGCTCACCAATGTGATGAATGACTGGACTGTTCACAATTTGTCAAGTTAAAAAGGAGGCAACCCTAGTGTCTACTCAGCAAGAGGATGGGGTTAGGGAGTGATAGTTGCTGCCTCTTGGTTGAGGGTAGTTGCAGATAGGAGATGTGTTTGGCAGTTGTTGAAATGTTCAAGACTGGAACTCTGTGGTTTGTCTCCTCCTTAAAATGAACCCAAAGCCCTGAGAAAATGACCCAAACGATGTTGACCTAACACGGAATATCCACCCACATAGTCAGGAAGTTCAGATTTAGTTTTGTAATACTGGACTAAATTAATCCTGGGTTCCACGTGCCCTGGAAGAAAAAAATCAGTTGTGGTGTGAAGAAGAAATGGATCTGTTTGGTGTGAGTCTGATGCTGCATTCCTGCAACGTTAGGTGATTAACTGGGGTGTTTTACTGCCGAAGGTATTGTTTCTGCAGACAATTTAGGGCATGTCAATTTAAGCCATCAATTAATTCAATTTCACTTTATTTTATAATCTGTATTCAATATGGAATATGTTATTCCAGATAAGTTTTTCTGTATAACAAAATAAAATAGACATAGGATTTTCAGTGTTTTCAAAAAGTAGAAATTCACATAATTTTGGTCTTAACGTTAAATTTCCATGCTGAAGGTACATTTTGTTTGAATGCTGCAATCGGTAAACTCTTCATGGGAAGCATACGTGTAGTATGCTACATGTAGCAGTTGTGTGCATTGCATACTGCACAATTGTTTGCTGTAATGAGCATTTAAAGGAGAGATTCTTGTTTTCAAAGCATTTTAAGACATGCTAGCAACCGCTTAAGACTTGTGCTAGCAACTGCTATCTGCAAGAAATTCATTGCGTGTTTCCAAGCATACACTTTGCACACACACTTTAGTCCCCAACCTTTTTGACCCTGGGGGCACCTTTGGAATTTTGACACAGGGAGGTGGGTGCAACTACAAAAAGGCTGCTGCAGAAGGGAGAGCCAATCACAAATGTCAGGGAATGAGGTTGTGCATAAGTCAGATAGCTAACTCGTCAGCATTTCAGGCAGAAGCTCTGTTTCACAAGATGCCTTTTAAAATGGACATAGTGTTTAAAAATATTTTCTTGCATGCTCACAAAATAGGTATACCTATTGAGCTAGCTAAGGAACCTGCATCTGGCAGTATCTGTTTTAATTTTGATAGCATCTAGCCTGGCTATCCCTTTTACATGAGCTGGGCAAGAGCCCCATGTGGCTCCTCCCTTTGTGAAAAACACTTGACAGGCTCCAGGAAAGGTATTGGTGGGTACCATGGCGGCCACATCCGCCATGTTGGGGACCTCCACTTTATACTGTGTGCGTAAAACAAACATAACTCTCATGTTTAATTTCTCTCTGAATGTCCCCCTTCTAGTGTGTACAAATAGATGGCGGAGACTTTATAAACTCGGATTATTTATAGGTCTAACCTTGCAATCCTAAACAAAACAACACCATTCTAAACCTATTGACTTCCATGGATTTAGAAGGGTGTCACTGTGATTAGGGTTGTATTGTAATTGCAAGAAACTCTGTTGTCTTCCTCCTTAAACCCATTTTTCATGAGGTTTTTGTTGCATGCACATTTACCTACTTGCTTCTTTTTTTGCTCTGTCAGACCTGCCTTTGAAGAGAAAATAGAAGACATCCCCACACCTTTGTTTGAAGAGCATGCAAAATCAGAGCAATATGGCACAGCATAGCATTGCCGTGGGATTATTTGTAATGACTGTTTTATCCTTGCTGGATGACAGTTCAGCTTTCCTGTTAAATCAGCGTCTGAAAGGAAGGTTTCAAAGGGATCGCAGGAATATTCGTCCAAACATCATTCTCGTCCTCACAGATGATCAGGATGTGGAACTCGGTAAGAGCTAAGGAGGTTGGCGCGATAGTGATTGACAGATGTGCTTTTTACTGGACCAAGAATTTGCCCTTGCAGGATTTCACTTTGATTGCTAATAGTATGGGTAAGAATTCAGTTACTTCGTTGGCGATTTTAAAAGGAAAAAAAGTCATCCAAGTAGTTTTTATTTGTTTTGTTTGTTTGTTTGTTTTTAAGTAAAACCTTTCCAATTTCAAGGTTATTATTTTAATCCCTGTATTTTTCAAGTAGTCAGGCATTCTGTAGCCATTGAAAGAGGGAACTCCAGCTTGTCATATAGATTGGCATCCATCAATAACAAAGGACTCAGTATTGTTACACTGTGCTGATTCATGCTATGGTTTTACCAACACTGCTGCAGCCTATATTCTTTTAATGTCTATTTTCAGATGTATGTGTGTATGTGAGATATCCTTCCAACCTTATGCAATATTTTCATATTATTTTTATAATACTTTTGCCTTATTATCTCTTCTCTAAATAATATGAAAATATTGCATAAGGTTGGAAGGATATCTCAAGGGTATTCTTTTTCTCAGTTTTGCTGCTTGTTTATATATTTTTTTTTAAATCTTCTGGTGTTTCCTGCATACGTAATGCAGTTCTTGCTCAATATGTTTTGCCATCAAAACAAGGCCCTCATTTCCAATGCTGATAGTCCTGTGCACTAGTTGAGGACATGACTGTTTAGAGGAGATGATAAATGCAGGCTTTTGACCTGGAGATAACAATATGAATCTAAACAGAATTGCATATAGAGTCCAATTGCCAAAGCGGCCACTTTCTCCAGGTGAACTGATCTCTATTGGCTGGAGATCAGTTGTAATAGCAGGAGATCTCCAGCTAGTACCTGGAGGTTGGCAACCTTGTGCATCACAGTGGTCTAACCTGGATGTGATTTGTGAGTACTTAACCATTGCCAAGTCCCACTTTTGGTGAACAGGCCAAAGATTGTTAAAGATGCTTGGTGCAACAAATGAGATCTATACTTCCACCTGAGGATCTGAATCTAACAGTACCCAAAGCTGTCAATGTTCCATCTCAGAGGAAGTGACACTCTGTCCATAACAGACTGACCCTTAACCTCTGACTGGCATCATTTTTGACTAACAGACAGTGTCTCCATTTGACCTGGACTGAGCCTAGCATCATCTACCCTGTTGCTGCCTCCAGGTACCAGTTCAGAACATTCACCATCTCATTTGATTCGGATGACAAAGAGAAATATGGCTGAATGTCATCAGCGTATTAATGACACCTTATCCATATCTTCAAATGATCTCTCCCAACAGTTTCTTGTAGATATTTAAAAGTAAGGGGGACAAGGTCAATCTCTGTGGTACCCCATGGTTTGAACAGAAGTTGTCCATTCTGAAACTGATCAGACAGATATGAATGGAACTATCAGTGTGTGCTGCCCCCAATCCCTATTCAATCCAGAGGATACTGTGACCCGCGATAACGGAAAGTTGCCAAGAGTTCCAGCAGAAGCAACAGAATCATACTGCCCCCTCCCCTGTACACGTTATCCATTAGGATGACAAAGGTGATTTTTGTACCATAACCAGGCATTAACCTAGAATGAAATGGGTCTGGAGAATCAGTCTCATTCAAGCTGCCTGGATGTGCTTCACTTGAGTACCTTGCCCCCAAAAGAGATACCCCTCAAAGGACAATAGGTGCTTATGTGGCTTTTCCAGAAGGGATTCCACAATTACCTCTTCCTAGCTCCAGGATTCACACAGTTAATTTTCCTCAACTTCATGGATAAGCCATGAAGGACAAGGTTCAAGCTCTGAGGATGCTGGCCAGACTCCTCCAAGAAATTTATCCACATACTGCAATAACAGAAAGTGATTCAAGCAACTGCAAAGTGGGGAATCATGCAGTGGCTCAGATGAAGGGTCATTATCATCGACTGAAATTTACATAAACATAAGACATTAATGCTGATTTAATAAAGTGCTAACATCACCACATAGAAACCCAGAAGTGGAACCATAATTAGGGATGATTATGCAATGGTGTGGACCGTGAGAATTATTAAAAAGTATTTGTAGGTGCAAACAATTTTGACAATTGGCTGCTCTGTATGTATTTTTAGTAGTTGAACATAGACACCATTTTATTTTTGATATAATTTTTTTTGCCTATATATGCAAGAAACATAAACCAAGGGTGTTTTTATTTTTCTTCATGTGCATTAAAATAAAATTTTCATATTTGACACATTCATGCAAGGAAAACCCAAAGTGGCATTGTTTGCCTTCCACAGGGGCAGCCACTGTTACAAATAAGAAGATAACCAACAATGGCTGGGTTTCAGTGATTTTGTTCATGGTTCCCTTTTGAATCAGTCCTTCTGTCAAGTGCTATTCCGGTTTTCCTTGGGGGTCATAAAATGACTAGAACATTTATCTCACTGCAGTAGAATAGGAATTAAAACCTTAGTTTAAAATGAGTCAAGGTTAGGTAAGGATTTTTGTCATCTATTTTGGTGAGAACGTTGTGTTTTTCAGAGCTAGACAGACCTGTTTCAATAATGCATATACCAAAAAGCTGTGCACATTATCTTGGAGTCTCCTGTGACTAAAACCCAGAGGGTGGTCCTTAAAAATTTATCCTCTATCTGTTTTACGCCAGCCAGCTTGTCTCTGATGCAATTGTCGATGTCCTTTGGGCGGCACGTTCGTTTGCTCTGTTGTCTCTTTCCAATTTCAAGCCCAATGGCCCACGTGTCCACACAAATTAAGATCTGTTCAGAGAAAATGTGTTTCCTGAAACTTGTAGGGGGGAATTGTCAGGTCCCTTGAGATCTGTGAGATCACATCGAAATAAGAACTTTCTTTGAAATGGCTTTAGGGCTGACATGTCTAACTTTATCAGTCTAAAATGGACAAATGGAGTTAAAACATGAAGATGGATGCTAGCAGTTTGGGTAGTAAGCAAGAAGTGAGCTTTTGGAAGAGTTTGGTCATGCTTTGCTCCTGCAGATAGAATGAATATTTACTGGAGCTCATTGCTGAGAGACTTATGCAATTTATATCAGTGCAGTCCTAAACAGACTTACACCCTTCTGTGTGTGTCGTCAAGTCGCAGCCGACTTATGGCGACCCCTTATGGGGTTTTCACAGCAAGAGACTAACAGAGGTGGTCCATTAAATTAAGCGGATTTAGAAGGATGTAACTTTTTAGGAATACACGGTGTGCTACCTCAAGCTCTTTAAAAATCTATCCTTTCAGTTTATAGTTATATCAAAGATTTCATCATATACTGAGGAGGGTTTCGTCTCAAAGTACCAGTCTTCTAGATTCAGAAGGTTTTACAAGCAGGGGCAAAAATCTAGGAATTTATTGTTTGTTTGTTTTAATGCAGATAAGATTTTTATCTGGATTCCTATTTCCTAGGATATCTATTTACACTGATGTTAGCGAATACGGAAAGAACATGTGTAAATAATCTGAGTTGTGGACAACAAAATACCAAATTGGACCCTTACACGATGTTCTTTCTCTTTTCTTGTGTTTAGCTGATGAGAGAAAGAAGCTGAGTAGAAAATGTAAGGAGAAATCCTGTTTGAAAGGGTTTCGTTCTCCCACGAATTTCATTTATATTTGACGAGTGTTGCTCCTATATCTAGCCTTTAACTGTTGCTTCCATTCCCCAACTGTTCTGGTGACCAGGACATATGGAGCCTGATCTTGACTATAATTACCAGTGGAACCAGCTGGGCTTACTTAGGGGACTTGCTTCCAAATAAGTATGCGCAGTCATGCAACTTTAATCTGCCTTTCTTTAATGTAACCTGCTGCCTCTTGTCAATGGCAACCAAGAAAAATAGATACTTGTCTTCTTTGTGGAAGCCTGTGAAATAGTTGAAGATCACTATCCAATTCTTTTCTCTGCTTACTTATTTATTGGTGTTTGTTAGCAACTTCTCAAAAATGTTTGAAGAAGCTTACAAAAACAAACACAAAAAATGTAAAAAGTGGAAATTAATAGATAAGTTATACCGTAAGTAAAATCACATGTTTTAAGGCCCGGTTAGCCCTGGTCTTGCTGTGTTTGTTTGTTTTAAACAGGCTAATTGGGATCAATTTCTCCAACTATTGTGTTTTTGCTATTGCAAAACTGGATGCCATAGAAGTAGGGTTGCCAGTTGGGGTGGGGTGTGTGTGTGTCCTGCCCCTTTCAGAGAGGTTTAATTACCGTAGTCGAAATGGACAGTTGAAGCTTTTCATGGCATGGTTACTTAATGGAATAGTTTTACAGGGGAATCCTGAGCAGAGTTACAGCATTTTAAATCCACTTAAGTAAATGGACTTAGAAGGATGTGAATCTGTTTAAGATTGCATTATTAATTGCTGAGTAGATCCCTAGTCAGCAGCTAATTTTGCTAAAATAGAATTTTGTAAAAGGGGGTAAAAGAAGATGGGTTATATTCCAATAAACGATACCCTCCACACATTCCTTTTGCTTCTGGGCCCAGAAGTTACAAGTTTCTAATCCTTAAAGATGTTTTATATGTTCAAGAGAAATTGAAATAGGTTGTTCGTTCATACGCTTATTCAGGAGCTAAAAATGAGGCATGAAAGATTCATATTCATCTTAACACAGAGATTGCACGAGCAGCTTTTTAAAAGCAAATTAAAGGAGAACCTAGATGACAATTTATATATCAAAAATGTTCACATGGAAAGTAACTATTTATGACAGTCCTATAATTACATTTTTTCAGAAAGACTGAGCTGACTTGCCCACTTACAGTTGCAACCTCCCAAATTGTAGTTAATACAGACTCACTTCAGACTTTAATTCATACTCTTCAGTACCTTGAGCTGTCAGACCTGGCGTTAATTGCATGATCACTAGTAATAAAATGCTAGGTGGAGAAAATTCAATATTGCTTCTACAGAGGGTCAATACATGATACAACTTTGTGTAATTCAGCACATCTCCATGATGTATTTATAATGGACAACACTTTCTTTGCATAGGCATTTTTGGGGGGGGTTACATATTTGGTCTTTTTTCTACTTGCACTTCCAATATTAAAACATCCTTTATGAACATAAACCATACAGCCTGGGAAAGTATTTTGCAATATTACATTGCAATCTTTTTTATTTGATATAAATTTATTGTACTGTGTGAAATGTTTCACTGTTATCTTCACTTACACAATCTGGTGAGGCAGACCATTAATAGTCTCATGTTACATTTTGCAGAGTGGGAAAAGATTGAGAGCATTTGATTTGCCTAAGGCTATCCCAGGAGCCTCTTATTGAACTCATATTGAACTTAAGTCTGTCTCCCAGCCCTATATCCAGTATAGTCCACTACACCATACCGTTTGAGAAAGTTGACAAGCTCTCTGTATGGTGCAGAAAATAAAGAGTTCCTCTTTTCAGTGATTGGTTCTGTTGCAAACCATATCTTTTGTGTATTAGGCGAGTGCAAGTGTTATTATTTTTTGCCATCAAGTCACAGCTGACTTATGGCAACCCCATCTAATTTTCAAGGCAAGAGATGCTCAGAGGTGGTTTGCCATTGCCTGCCTCCGCATCATGCCTCTGGTATTCCTTGGAGATCTCCCATCCAAATACTTACCAAGGTCATGGCTAGGAGTGTGTGACTGGCCCAAGATTGTTAACCTTTTTTTTTGCTATCAAGTCACAGCGGACTTATAGTTGACCCTGTAGGGTTTTCAAAGCAAGAGACATTCAGGGGTGGTTTGCCAGTGCCTGCCTCCACGTCATACCACTGGGACTCCTTGGAGGTCTCCCATCCAAATACTAAGAGTGTGTTACTGGCCCAAGGTCACCCAGTGAGCTTCCATAATAGAAGTGGGGATTTGAACCTGGGTTTTCCAGATCCTAGTCCAACACTTTAACCACTACACACATTGGCATTCTCATAACATAATAATTTCAGTGGGTAACTGTGTTGGTCTGCAGTAGAACAGTTTAGGGTCCAGTAGCATCTTAGCCACCAATAAGATTTTCAGGGTATAAGCTTTCGACAGTCTGATGAAGAGACCTTTGACTGTTGAAAGTTATACCCTGAAAATCTTGGTCTCTAAGATGCTACTGGACGTTAACTAAAATAGTAACAATGTAGGGAAATTATGATTCTATGGAGGAACCAAACTGAGGTCTGAAATTGGTATTGGGTGTAGAATATATCATCCCAAGAACATCAGCAGTCTTTTAAAACAAACCTTCACTTTCTTTGTCCTTAGCACTGCAAAGGCAAATGAGAAATTCCTGTTCATATCTCAAATAGAGTGGGAGCTTAGCAGGATTTTATTTATGACATAAATATTCCACACATCTTCCAAGAACCTCAGGGGAGCATACATGATTCTTAAACACCTTGGGTAGGATCCAGACTAAATTTTCCATCAGCAGAACGGAACTTTACTGCCAACCCTATCTCATACTAGCCCACTAATTTCTCTAAGATGCAGCTCTGAGGGATAGGGAATCTTGAGGAACTTTATACAACGTTGGTTTTAGGGAGAAGGGGAAATCCGCGGAAATTGCCTCTCCCCTTCCATTAGTGGAAAATTTAGTCTGGATAATTTGTTGAGGAATCAGGGATCACCTGAAGTTGAATGGATCAACCAAGGAGCCCCCTTCTCCCCTCCTCAACCCACCACCTCCTTTCCACCTGCCCTGATTAGCCTGTGGGTAGGTAGGGGGTTTGGTAAACTACTACCACCACCTGGCTTTTTACATGAGAGGAACCGAGGTCACCCCCTCCCCCTTTGTTCCCTCAACCAATTGGATAGCATGTGAATCTAAGACATAGAAAAGCTTCCTGCCAGGTTTTAAAGGGTTGCATGCAGAGTACAAAAGCCAAAAAAGGGTAAACAAAAAACCCTGTGAGGAAATCCACACAGCTTACGCCATCTCCTACATGAAGTCACATATCCCACTGGCAACACTCTTGTTAATATTTCCAGTATGCCGGACTTCCTGGGATGAGATATTTGTAGATTGTCCAAAGTCTCTTCCTCTCTGCACAAAATTGGAGTGCCGCTAGTCAAATAAATGGCTGTTTGATAGTGGTTCACATATCAGAGAGGGATGCTGTGGATGTCTGAGCAGGCCATTCTGTCAAGGAAAGGTCATAGAAGCCCAGGAAATTCAGTGACAGGTTGGAAAGAATTATAATGAATCCATGGCCTTTAGGCCCTTGATTCATGACTGAAGGTGGGTAAGGCTAGGAGGCAATGACTAGACCAAGGTTTCCCAGCGCATTGATGGCTGGGTGGGGACTTGATCCCAGTTTTCCCAAGCCCTAGTCCAACAGTGTAAACCATTCCAACACCCTAGTTCTACAATGTTCAGTGCATCAAAGCAGGTATACTCTGTATCTTTTTGAGGTCTATTCAGAGGGGTTTACTGCCAAGAAAGTGTTCTTAGGATTGCATTGTTGATGCCCTACATTTCTGTTGTTCTTTCCCCAATCTAGCAGAAGACTGGGCTCCACCATATAGGCCAACGCATAACATCACCATACGCTTCTAATCTTCAAAATGTTTTAGTTGTTGCTCTGATTTGTAATTGGAGATTGCCTTCCATGTAAGATGCTGACATTTTTCAAAGGCACAGTACTTTGGAACATAACTGATGACAGTCTAGAAGGCTTTTCCTGCCCCAGAGACAGATGTTTTGCTTAGATTGCAGTGACTGATTAGCACAAAGCGATGCTCTACAAAGGAGAAGAATCCAGTTTCTGTTTTTCCTTTTGCATTTCCAAGTTTGTGTTGGGAGGCAGTACAGAGGGAACAAGTTTTTGTTGGATGAGTTGACATTGCTTTAAAATATTTAAAACTGGCCTAATTAAGATAGCACTGAAAGGATATCCTGGATTTTTTTTTTAACCTTCCAGTGACCTGTCACTCTGTGTTAATTCTTATACAGTGAAAGTAGATTAGATCATATGTTTCTGTATTAAAGACTGTTGATATATAGGGTCTTGTCATTACAATGGTTTTATTAAAGGAGGTTAGTGTACCCATGGGGAGACTTAACATGTAGTGTTATTTCCGCACAGATGCCTCCATCATTTAAAGGGGTGGTTAAAATTGTGTTTTAATAGCAGTGACAAAACATTGATTCAGCCGAGGTTATTTTGGAGGGAGGGAGGGCTCCCTTCTTAAGCATGAGATGGGAAAGCTAACATCTCCCATTTCCTGACTGTCTGCAGCTTTAAAAATTGTCTACAAATGGTTGCTCCATTTTTGAAAAAGGAAGAAAGTTAGCATTGGAAGAATGAAAGTGCCAACCAATGTAGTGTCTGCTGAATTTGCAAAACAGGGGGTTGCATTTATGTTGTTGTTCACTGCATGCTTTTCTTGTTGCCAGTCTTTGAAATGACATGTGAAAAACAGACAACCTTGATTCTTTTTGGGAATAGGGTTGCTGTTGCAGCATTTTCCATACCTGAAGAAAGGCTATCTAGGCTATTTCAGTTATTGGTTCACCGATTTAAGGAACCACAGTTGTCTCTGATGTCTGCACTGAGCATAAGGTAGCTCACTTTCCCCTGGGAAATTCTCACAATAGTGGCCTGTATCCAGCCACACACCCTGAAGACCGGGGGGTGGGGGCACTGAAACCTCCTAGATAAAAATGAAAGGGAAGGGCTCAGTGAGCTGCAGCTTCTCCATCGTTAAGTGTTTTAGGTCTCACTGGAGTAGATCCATCCACTCTGCTCAGCAAAGACTAAAGCCTTCTTCCCAACCTAAGGAGACTTCCTCCAACTTAAGTGGCTGTTCCTCCAGTGGAAGAACTTAAGTTGGGGGAATGTTCCTTAGGCCGAAGGAAGGCTTCAGACTTTGCTCAGTGGAGTGACTGGATCCAACCAGGATTTCTACCGGTGAAAAAGGAAAGAAAAGGTCCTGTTTGACCACACAAAAGATGGCTATGATGAGGGTCATGAGAACTGCATGGATAAAAAGTTGTGTCAGCCTCTTTTTAACCTGTACCGTGGTTGCCTCTCCTCATCTAATTCATCCTTGTAACATCCTTGTGAAATAACTCATTAACACATCATTCAATGAGTACAACAACAACATTTAAAAGAGACAGTAAATGAAATGACTGAAGTACCATGCCTAGAAGGAGGCAGATGGAGAGAAAAAATCCAGTATAATGCCCTACTAATGCAATACAGTTTAAAACATCAATGCAATAGGTAAAGAGCCACAGTTTGAACCGTATGCATGCCTCCTTGAGTTCTACAGAAGAGAGGTGTGATATAAATCAATAAATAAAGAAGGGAACTGTCCTGAGGTTAATCTTGCAAGCATTCTGGTGTATAGCTTGCACTCCTCAAAGATATAAACAATATAGCCGCTAACCAGGTCACAGGTAGTCTAATTGTGTGGTGTGTGTTTTTTAACCTAACAATAAAAAACTTGGGTAAGCAGAATAGATAGGGCCAGCGCGAGAGTAGGGTGACAAAATTCTGGCGGCCCTGGATATCCTTGGGGCTCATAGAACATAAGCAAATGGGGCGCAGTGGTTAGTCTGAGTATGATCTGGGAAACTGACGTTTGAATCCCCCACTTTGCTGTGGAAGCTTGCTGGGTGACTTTGGCCACTGTCTCTCAGCCTCACCTACCTCACAGGTTGTTGTGAGGGTAAAACAAAGTAGGGGAGAATGATGTTAAAAGCTTTCGGTTCCCCACTGGGAAGAAGAAGAGAGCATTAAATAAATGAAAATAATATTTGGATTGGGTCTGTGACGGAGGCCCCAGGGAATCTTTGTCTCTTAGTGGTCCTGAGAACAGAAGGCACTTGCCGCTCTACCTCTGCAAAATATTTTCTGTCAGCCCCAGACGATTTACAATAAAGGGATAATATTGACTCACTTTACAGAATTGTAAGGAACATTAAAGGATATGTTTGTAATATGTTCATCAATCTATACCGTTACATGCGTGCTAAGTATTTTTATTGTAGACATCACAAAATCACTCCAAAATAACTTTATGTCTATAGGGGAAGTATCTGATTTAGGCAAGTTCTATCATCAGTCCTTCTAATGCTGTTGTACTCTGGCCTTCCACCAAGAAACTCAAGTTGGCATACATGATTTATCTTCACAACAACCCGATAAAGTAGGTTAGACTTACAAAGAGAGTGACTAGCCCAAGATCACCCAGCACACTTCATGGTACAGTGAGGATTTGAAACTGGTTCTCCCAGATATTAGTTCTATGTTCTAACCACTACACCACACAGGCTCTTTTAAACAAAATATGATTTGACATAACATCTGAAAGTTGATTCAGATAGCTATATTAACTAGCTGCATCATAGCTGTGCTTTCTGTACGTTTCTGATACACAAGTAGATTGTTGCAATTATCACACCAGACAGATCTGATTGGCATGATGGGTACTGAGGGAGTTTTCACACATGAGGGTTAAAGCAACTCTTGGGTCAGTCAAGTTGGTCGTGCAATGGTAAAACCTAACATGGTCAGAATTATTAAAATTACAAATGTTTACCCCTCTCGTTTCTCTTCTGTGTAAAAAAAAATTATCAGCATAAATAGCTTGAGAAAGACCCCAAGATGGCTTAAAACCATATGAAAATGCTCACAGTCCACCATGCACTAGATCCATTTAGGCAACAATGTTTATATGCCAGCCCTGCAATACAGTGATAACAAAATATTCCCTCACAGTTGGAAAGTCTAGTACTCTCAGCCTGCGCTGTTAGACTCTTTGATTTGTCCTATTGTTACTTGACTTATCTATGGAGAGGTACAATAACTGCTTCTTACATCTTCTGGCTGTCTCATCTCTCTTAGGAACTAGGTAGAGATGCCCTTTTTATCACAGAGTGTTGCCCAGAGCAACATAGGTAACTGAGCTCTCTTTGACCTTTGCTAACTGCTGATGGAGAGATCAAAGAAAACCACATGGCCCTAAGCCTGCTGAATCTCCCTTAATGCAAACCTCTTGTCTTGAAAAGGTGTTATTATAAGTTTTACTCATATTAATTCTCACTGTATTTTAGCCTGAGGCCCCCCTCCCATTGGACAGCTATGCACAGGTAGGGGGCTTGCAGGCATACAGGTGCGTCCCTTGGTGCCCATCAAACATGAAAGGCTGTCAAAAGAAGGTTTAAAGCAGTTTGACCTTGTGGCTAGTAGAGATTTCAGAGAGATCTTTCTTTTCTTTGTTTAATTGTTAAATGTATAACACACAGCTTTCTTCTGGAACTCAAGAAGGAATACCTAGGTGTAATATTCAGAAGTCCATTTCATGTTTTATTATCGTTTCAGCTGGGTACCCAAATCTGGAGGAGTTCCAGACCAGGTTTTGCTCTGGGTAATCTGCATCTATGCTGCATCTAGGGAAGAAGTCATAATCAGGGCATGGAAAGAACAGCCATCAAATTCACACATGTGCATGTCCAATTAATATTCTCTAACCCTGAAGCTGAAAAACATTCAGTCCAGAAACTGTGACTTTCTCTCATCTGTCCATTAGGAAACAAAACCTCCCGCTAAGTTGCATCTGATGTGTATTGCCTGCTTAAGATAGAAACCATAATGGAGCATATCAAGCTATGAAAATCCTTGGAAAGGCAAATTAAAATTTGAAGTGCAGCAGCTGCTTTGGGATGAACTCCTAGGAGAATTATAAAAAGAAATAGTGACATTTGGGAACAGACCAACATTTTCAGGGTGTCCTTGTTTCCTTTTTTTGTCAGCCCTCATTAAGATAAAGTAACTTCTGTGTGTATGTAAAGGGTTGCAGACAACTTATGGCGACCCCGTAGGGGTTTCAAGGCAAGAGACTTACATAGAGACCTTGGTATTCCTTGGCAGTCTCCCATCCATTTACTAACCAGGGTCAACCCTGCTTACCTTCTGAGATCTGATGAGATCAGGCTAGCCTGGACCATCCAGGTCAGGGCAAAGTAACTTCTAATCTAGGCAAACCATATACCTTGAACCTGCTTTGGAACAGGAAAAAGACGGAAAGAAGCCATTGTGCTTTTATTTTTAGAAGGGTTTAATATAAAGCATCTTCCTTGTCATCCATAGCCATTTTGCATAATTCACTGTTGGTTTGGGGGTTGTGTAAACTCATGGGGATGGAAGGAGATTACTAGTTTCCCCCAGTGTTTGCTGTATTGATTCAGTTTCTGGGCACTGTAGAACTAGGTTTGCCAACTGGCTGGTTTTCCTCCAGCATGACTGGTTTTTCTCCTTTCTGGCTGGTTGCTTTTTTTTTTTTTTTTTTTTTTGTATGATGGGAGGAATAGAAGAGAGGTTAGTTTTAACTGTTTAATGCCATTTAAGGCAAAGGAATACACAGTGTTGAGCCTTTTTCAGCTACCTTTAAAAAAAATTCCATTGTGCCTCGAAGGCAGATTCTCTAAATACTGCAGCTCTTAGCTATTTTTTTTTTTTGCTTCCCTTTTCTTCTGGATATCTCCATAGCCAGAGGAAAAGAGAGTGAGTACTGAATAGTGCCACTATAAAAAGCATCCCATTTTGCTCCTTTTTTTGTGTGCCATCCAGTAGGTGAGAATAGAGCATTATTTTCAAAGCTTAAGTTAGATATTCTATTGATTTTGACTAAAAAGCTTTTCCAAGCTCACTGACTAGGGACCTTCAGTGATGTTCTATCTGTGGGGTTATATACATCTTATCTTGGGTCCTTTATGCATGGGTACTTTCACTCACGTTTACCCCCGGACTGACTCGATTGTTCCTTGGAGTTATGCATGAGTTTTCCCTCCATTAGGGCATCCTAAGCGGTGCCACTCTTCCCAAGTCCTGTTGACTTCAATAGACTTAGAAGAACTTAAAGTCTTCTTTGGATTGCACTGCAGGTCTTCAAAACCTGATGTTTGAATTAACCTCAGTTCTAGAGTTGATGTCATGATGAGTGCCATTCTGGCTTCTAAATTCCTTGAGCAGAGCTATGAGTGGTAATGAGGGCAGGATAAATTGTTGATTCTCGAGATGAGAAAGCTAAGCCCTAGATTTATGACATTAACAAGGCAGTTTAAAAAAATCCTCCTCTAAGTAAAAATCTTTAGATGACCCCCCACCCAATCTATGTGCAACACAGTTGGCACATAAGAGAAGCGGAAGGAGGTAGGATGACTTGGACCCCACCTTAAATTTCCATGGATGGATGGGTTTCCATCCACAGAGCTGTGATTTCCCTTTGTCCCCACTGCAGGCCAAAAGGCCCCCTGAAATGCTATTCCTGAAGGAGGCAGGATCCCCCAGGGATAGCTTGTGGAAAATCAGAGGTCTGTTGCAGGAAGGAGAACTGGTTAAAATCCACACACACACACCTTGCACAGGCAGAAATTTTAGGCAGGATCCAACCTGATATATCTACCAAATGACATCCCCCCCAACATCATTGTTCTCATTGCAACATGATGTGTTTTCTTTTGCCTAGCATTTACTGAATTAACCACGTTACAGATGGTTCCCTCAACTGAAAAATAACAAAAGCAGCTTCTTTATCTTGTTCTCATGTGATGTTCTTTTTTCTTCTCCCTTTCCTCAGGTTCAATGCAAGTGATGAATAAGACAAGGCGGATCATGGAACAGGGAGGGGCTCACTTCATCAATGCCTTCGTGACAACGCCAATGTGCTGCCCGTCCCGCTCCTCTATTCTCACAGGGAAATATGTCCACAACCACAACACCTACACCAACAATGAAAACTGCTCCTCTCCATCCTGGCAAGCCCAGCATGAAATCCGCACTTTTGCAGTGTACCTCAATAACACAGGTTACAGAACCGGTAAGCAGCATCTCTAGTGGGTTATTCACCTCCCTTGACTTGCCTGTTGCCTTGAAATCCTGGAATGCCATGCATAACTCCTCACTAGTTCTTGCCTGGCAAATGGACCTGAATTTCTTTCATGCAAATGGACGTGTGTGTGTAAAGTGCTGTCAAGCCTTAGCCACGTCATGGCAACCCCAGTCAGGGGCTTTCAAGGCAAGTAAGAAGCAGAGGTGGTTGACCATTGTCTTCCTTGGTTGTCTCCCTTTGACCCCACTTAGCTTCCGAGATCTGATGAGATCGGGGTATGCCATGCCACCATCTCTCCCGCAAATGGTCTTTGCTCCATTTAATTCAATAGATATCACATCAGTTGTTGGGACAGGAGAGGAGAACAGAAAAGGTTCTCTTAACAGTGAGGAGTGGGGAATTGGATGTTGAGTGCCATAAAGGGTTCCAAGTGGAAGCCGAATTTGTGACATGGGCCACAATTCCACCAGGAATCTCTCCTGCACAAGTTGTGTTGAAATGAATGGTCATCTGTCAGCAATACTGATTCTGTGACCTTAGGCAGATCATGAGAGGGCATCTTGGCCATCTTCTGGGCATGGAGTAGGGGTCACTGGGGGTGTGGGTGGGGGAGGTACTTGTGAATTTCCTGCCTTAGGCAGGGGGTTGGACTAGATGATCCTGGTGGTCCCTTCCAACACTGTGATTCTATGATTATGTGAACGGGCTGTGTGCAAGGCCACAATAATGCTCTTATGCAACTCCTGTTCACCATTTCAACATAGCTTAAGCTCCCAATGGAAAGTGCTGCAAATTGTGTGTGAGTGCCTGACTGTACCATTTGGATTTGCGTCTCACGAATGAAAATGCTTTGGACCAGCGTTAAATGCTTAGGCTGCAGTCCTAAACATACTTACTAGGGACTAAATCAGGGGAACTTACTTGCAAGTACACATGCTTAGGATTGCACTAGTGGTGGTGTGGCTGTTTATGTATTGGGCTAGTATCTGGGCGACTTGGGCTCAGATCCTCCCTCTGCCATGGTGCATTTTGGGTAGCCTTGAGCTAGTCCCCCTCTCACTTAGCCTAACTTACCTGACAAGATTGTGGTGAGGATAACATGGGAAAGAAGGACCATGTATGTCGCCCTGAACTTGTTGGAAGAAGTGCATGATAAAAGTGTGCTAGATATATAGATGCTTTAGAACAGAAACTCTACTAGATTCTCTATGTCATAGATGCCCAGGAGGAACCATGCCCATTGTTAATTCCCTACAGTCATCCATTTTGATATGGAGGAAGCTAGTAGTTAGCTTGTAAATATGCCTTTCATCAATCCAATATTGAACATTTTTAGTATGGAAAAAAAAGGTAAAGGTAGTCCCCTGTGCAAGCACCGGGACATTACTGACCCATTGGGTGATGTCACATCATGCTTAATAGGCAGACTATGTTTACAGGCTGGTTTACCATTGCCTTTCCCGGTCGTCTACACTTTACTCCCAGCAATCTGGGTACTCATTTTACTGACCTTGGAAGGATGGAAGGCTGAGTAAACCTTGAGCCGACTACCTGAAACCAACTTCCGTTGGGATCAAACTCAGGTCGTGAGCAGAGCTTGGACTGCAGTACTGCAGTTTACCACTAAATATGGGAAATGGATGTATTAATCAGTGTATCTCAGCTATAGTTAATATCTGCCAGCTGTGAATTGGGATATCGGTCTCTGAGATGGTACATTGTAACTAAGCCTGTTTACTAGACATTCAGATACAGCAGGCCCTAAGTTAATAATGACAAGTTGAGTGGATGTATTTATACTGGTGCTTATGGTTAACTACTATTTGTTTGGGTGACAGGCAACGATTTATTTCATGCTTCATGGAATAATGGCGTTTTCTCACTAGACTGGAGTCTCAAGATGTTCTTGTGATTTAAAAGTGAATGCAACAGCTGTATTTTCTAACTTCTCATGGTGTTTGTACATGGCAAGTTTCTACAATCTGGAAACCGTCAGACAAATTAAGCAATTTCCCTGTTTTTGTTCCACTCTGATAAAGACCTGAATTAGTCTGGAGACAAATAAATTGAAGGAAGTGGGGACACCCAATTGCTTTGTTACCATTTGCTTTTGTTTTATTGCAAAGGGGCATTGATTCCTTTGAACCTATGAAACATACCATAGATAACAAACACCCTTTTTTTAAGTTAGCACCTCTGTACATAATGGACTGGTACATTGCTGCTGTTGCCAATTATGGTTGCTGGACTATTCTGTGAAAAACTGTACTATCTACTTAAGGAGATGTTTGAAATACGGCTCTGAACTAGCTGCATTGAGCTGTATTAACATGCTTAAATTTGAAATAATTTCTTTCTTAGGCACTGCTATCCCTCTTTTCTCCCCACCGTGGAGACTTGAAGTGACTTACAAAAAAATATATAAAAATGATATCATTCAGACGAACATGCAAAGAAAAAATAAATATAGAAATGATATCATTCAGATGAACATGCAAAGAAAAAATACATACATCTGGTCCAACTCACAGGTTCACAGGCAATAGCCAAGAGACCTTTGGCTTTTGCCCTTTAGCACACACTAAAGACTCATGCTTTGACCCACTCCCAGGATAAATATCTGCAGCAGAGGAGGAACAGAAAGTCAGCCTAGATCTCATGCAGCTGGCACAAAAATACAGACTTAAACCAGATATTCAACTGATCCTGTTTGGGGTTTTTTAATGATTGGCATTGTGTTTTAAAATATTGTCAAAGGCTTTCACGGTCAGAGTTCATTGGTTCTTGTAGGTTATCCGGGCTGTGTAACCGTGGTCTTGGAATTTTCTTTCCTGACGTTTCGCCAGCAACTGTGGCAGGCATCTTCAGAGTAGAAACACTGAAGGACAGTGTCTCTCAGTGTCAAGGGTGTAGGAAGAGTAATATATAGTCAGAAAGGGGTTGGGTTTGAGCTGAGTATTGTCCTGCAAAAGTATTGTCCTGTAAGTATCAGTACTTACAGGACAATACTTTTGCAGGACAATACTCAGCTCAAACCCAACCCCTTTCTGACTATATATTACTCTTCCTACACCCTTGACACTGAGAGACACTGTCCTTCAGTGTTTCTACTCTGAAGATGCCTGCCACAGTTGCTGGCGAAACGTCAGGAAAGAAAATTCCAAGACCACGGTTACACAGCCCGGATAACCTACAAGAACCAACGGCATTGTGTTTTATTTATATGTATTATTATTATTTAAAATTTAATTATTATCAGCATCAGCATCATCTCAAGCACATTCCAAGATAATATAAAGACAAAGACTTAATTGAAAACACAATATTCATCATAATCCAACAAGGTAATGTATAAACCATATTTAACATGTACACAAGACATTACACAGGCAGTCACCCAATCTATAAGGCCCTCAAACAACCGCCAGTATTATCAGCTGAACTAGAACACTAATTTATTTCTACCTTATGTGTAAAGATTCACAATAGATTAGGACCCAGTAATATACAAAAACCCCTACATGCAATCTGGGCTACATTTTACTACACATGCCGTTTCCACTTTCTTCCTTAATAGCAGTGAAGTAAAAACAATAACCCTGCTGAAGTCTGCAGTCTCTTCTGGTGGCTTTGCTCATGGTCCCAGTAGAATGCTGAGTGCATTTAGGATATCTTTTGGGAATTTGTGTGTAGACCAAATCAGTGTTAGCAATTGGGAAGCATTCTGTCATCTGCTCAGAGAACATATGCAGCCACCAAAAATCAATGGATGACATTACTGCACAGCACTTAGCTACGGTAAAGGCACTCCTTGAATGCCTTTTTTGCATACCTTTAGAGCAGGACAATTACTTATTTTAATTCACCAGTAAGGAAGAGTTTGACATAAGGTTGCCAACCTTCATGTGGGGGCCTGGAGATCTCCCAGAATTACAGCTGATCTCCAGACTAAAGAGATGAGTTCCCCAGGAGAAAATGGCTGCTTTGGAGAGTGGTATCTATGACATCATATCCCTGTTGAGGTCCCTCCTAAAACCCCACCCTCTCCAGGCTCCACACCTAAAGAATTCGCCAACCCAGAGTTGGCAACCCTATAATTTGACCATTTGCAAAGAGGTGTGAATCAGATGCATCAAGAGAATCAATTCCCTCCCCTTCCCCATAAGTGTTAAAGAACTGATCAGAAGCTTTAGGATAAGAAAAAGGTTTAAACTAGCTGAGGAACTTTTGAAGCCAAGGACAGCAACAATAACTGATATATCAAGATTTATTTTTAGCACATGGATGTGGAGAGGAACATGTGCACATGGGGAAATGGAATGTGGTTTTTTTGTTTTGTTTCTGCTGCTTTTAATTTTCAATCCAGCCACTTCTTCTTTCTTTTTCTTTTGGTCTTTTCCTCACAATGATGTCTTTTTGCATCCTTCCCCTTTCCATCATTTTGGGATCCAGGCCTTGGAGGCGCTAGGGACCTACGTAATAAATGTACTGGTGGATGTTTTTGGAAACCTTTACCTTTTTCTCCTGTAAGTGGCTGCTCTAGAACATAATGTTTTCTGAGGGGAATTTTTCACGGAGATTTGCTGCTGTTTCGACGCTGATTTGCGTCGGAGTCAAATTTTGGTTATTCACTGCAGATCCGGCTTTTCCCTGATAGAGGTATAAAAGCCGCATTGTGTCAGCAGCAAACCAAACCACTTCTGAGCCGTACTTTCCAGTAGAAACGCGTTTTGTTGCTCGGATGCCCTTGAAAAAATGTTTGCTTCGGTTCCGCTGTCCTCCCCTTGACGTCTCCTTTCTCCTCCCCCAAGAATGGTGATTGGCTGGGGGAGTTTTGTGCTCGGGCAAGAATACCGCCCCTTTTTCTGCCTGTCTGCCTGCCTGCCTAGAGTCCTGGCACTTCTCTCCGTCCCGGAGGCTGGCTGGCGGGCCTTCCCCGCTGGCGGGCGGGACTTACCCGCCCCTCGCCCGGGGTGGGCCTTGTAGCTGGGCCCACACCTCCAAGCCCAGGGGGACATCGGACGGACGGCTCCAGGGGGAGACCGGCGGGGCCACGCCATGTGCTCCTCGTGCGCTGGGCACCACCACGGTGGTGGCAGCTTGGTCTAGGGCAGCTGGACCCGTGGGGGGGATGTTCAAGGGAAGGGGCTGTTGGCTCCTCTACCCCAGCGGGGAGGGGGGATTTTTGAGAAATCAGATGGGAAAAATGTGCATCCTGAGAGCGGAAAACCCAAGGCAAAACTCCCTCCCATCACTCTTCTGAAGAGTGGCGACCAGCCTGCTCTTATCTCCCTCCTCTCTCTCGATGCACTGTGGCCGGATCATGGCCTGCGCGCAATCCAGGGGGCTTCTTTCCTCTCCCTTCCCGCCATGCACACTGGCTGGATCGGGGCTGGTGCGCAAGCTAGGAGCCCTCCTGTCTCTCACGATGCAATGTGGCCGGATCATGGCCAGCTCGCAATCCAGGGGCCTTCTTTCCTCTCCCCCCCCCCCGCCATGCACACTGGCTGGATCGGGGCTGGTGCACAAGCTAGGAGCCCTCCTGTCTCTCACGATGCAATGTGGCCGGATCATGGCCAGCTCGCAATCCAGGGGCCTTCTTTCCTCTCCCCCCCCCCCCCCCGCCATGCACACTGGCTGGATTGGGGCTGGTGTGCAAGCTAGGAGCCCTCCTGTCTCTCTCGATGCAATGTGGCTGGATCATGGCCAGCGCGCAATCCAGGGGCCTTCTTTCCTCTCCCCCCTCCCCGCCATGCACACTGGCTGGATCGGGGCTGGTGTGCAAGCTAGGAGCCCTCCTGTCTCTCACGATGCAATGTGGCCGGATCATGGCCGGCGCGCAAGCCAGGGGCCTTCTTTCCTCTCCCCCCCACCCCGCCATTCCCACTTTCAGCTAAACACTTCTCTGGGCACATGGATTCCCTGCCCCCCCCCATCCTGTCTATCATTAAAGGGCAATGGGTTCCACACCTATAAAAAATAGAGGGAAGCTTTGAGGAAAGCGCTGCCTTGCCCCCCCCCCCCCCAATTTGGAATCTGACTGTTCCAAAAGCAGAACAGAGCGAGGGTGGAAGAAAAATGGAGACCAGAGGGACTGGTGCTTGTTTTTTGCGCTGGGGCTGGTGAACCGCACGAGGTAATCTGGGCGGAGTTGGGGCGGAGCTGGGGGCAGGCATAAACAATGAGCCTGTTGGAAGGGGAGGCCTCCTGCAAAAGGGACAGACCAAACCATTGTCAAATACAGCGTGCTTTGTTCCCATGAAAAACCAAAACTACATCGAGATTGACAGGGATAAATCGCTGCCATGAAAAAAACATTTAAATCGTGTGTTTTTTTAGTCCGTGGCAAAACAGAAGCAAAATCTACCCTGAAAAATGCCCCTGAGTTTCTCCTCAGTTACTCTTCTCTCTCTTGCCTGCCTGTCTCATCTCGTCCACTTAATAGTGCTTTATTGTTTGATTTGACCTAAGTGGATGAGCCCTCTACAGCAAACTATGAAAAACATCTAAGCCATCCATTAACCTCTTGTCCTTTCTCCTCACACACTGCTTTACTTGTACCTTTATTTAGTTTGGTGGTGGTGGTAATGGTGGTAAGTGCCCTCAAGTCGCAGCTGATTTGCCTTGAAAACCCTACGAGGTTGTCATAAGAGACATTCAGAGGTGGCTTGCCATTGCCTGCCTCTGCACAGTGACCCCGGTTTGTCTTGCTGGTCTCCCATCCAAATTCTGACCAGAGCCAACCCTGCTTAGCTTCCAAGATCTGATGAGATCAGGCTAGCCTCGGCCACCCAGGTCAAGGCATTTAGTTTGTTAGTACATTTTATCCTGACCTCCGTCCAAGTATATATTGTTCTCCCTTCTCAATTTTATCCTCACAACAACTCTCTGTTTGGTAGGTAAGGCTTTGAGCAGAGTGACTGGCTCAGGGTCATCCAACAAGCTTCACAGGGATTTGAACTTGGGTTTCCCAGTTCCTAATCCATTTTTAGCCACTTCACCAAATTGGCATCTTATAAGGTCTGATGTCCCACTGCTGAAATCTACGAACAAAATCCCACCTGATGTTTTTAAATTTTCTAAATAAATAATCATTGTTAGCATCTCTAGATATTTATCTATTTAAAACATTTTTAGGCTATCTTTCTACCCAACTTAGGATCCTCTAGGCAGTGAATAATAAAAACAATGAAACATGTTAAAATACCTATATATACATAGAAGTGTGTGTGTACACACACACGCACACACACGCACACACACACACACACATATATATACACACACACACACACACACACACAAAACAATTTAAAGCAATTAAAACAATTGTAGACACGTGAACAGGAAGGACAGTCACTGAGAATCAGTGAGGGAATGCTAAATAAAACAGAAATGTCTTCACCCACTGGTGAAAAACAATGGTCATTTATGCATGGGAGTTTTACTTGGAGTTCGAAGCTTACTCGTCCCACACTTTTCTGTTGTAAATCCAAAAATTGCTATGCACCAGCAGAGTCACCAAGCTCAAATCAGAAAGCATTTGAGTCCCTGCCCCATGAAACACCAATTTGTAATTGGCTGTAGTGCTTACTCTGAGAAAACCATCCAATTCCCCTCTCCCCTGCGGAAACCCAAGTGCCATTTTAAAAACCAACAGAGCTCTTTAAAAGGGACCGGGTGGGGGGGAACCCAAGCGTGTACTGGCTTCGTTTTGAAACCATTTTTATGTGACTGCTCAGAAAATAGAACTCTGTGTGGGAAACAAAAAAGCAGGAAGCATTTGAGTCCCCACCACTTAAAAAGCTGCTTTGTAATTGGCTTTAATGCTTACAGAGAGAAAAACATCTCACACACACTCCAGCTCCCCTCTCCAGTGCTTTTGCTTATGCATGGAGATTTCACCTGGGCTGATCTCAGGGGAGATCGAAGAACAGGAACGAGAAGACCTGGGATTTGTGGGGGCTGGGTATGAGGTAATCTCTAATGGATGGAAAACTCATGCATAACTTTAAGGAACAACCGAGTCAGTCCAGGGGCTAATGTAAGTGAAAGTACCCATGCATAATGGACCAATGATAGAAGGGGACAGTCAAATCTCCCTGGGAAGGGAATTCCATAATTCTGATGCCATGACCAAGAAAGCCCATTCTTGGGTTGCCACTTATGTAGCCTCAGATGGCTGGGGCAGCCGAAGCAGAGCTTCCAAAGGAGACTGGAGTGGATGAGTAGGTTCATATGGGAATAGGTATTCCTTAAGATATGCTACCCCCAAGCTGTAGAGTTTTTAATGTCAACACTAGCACCTTGATTTGAGCTGGAAGCAAATTGGCAGTCAGGGTAGGTGGAACAAGACTGGAGTGATATGAACTCTATGACCCACTCTAGTTAGAATTCTGGCTGCAACATTATTAACCTATTGTAGCTTCCAGACATTCTTCAAGAGCAGCCTCATGTAGAGTGTGTTGCAGTAGTCTAATCTAGATGTTATCAGATCAATCACTGCAGTGTCAAGAACTACATATGCAAATGAACAGCAAAAAGCTGCATTGGGGACCAATTTAGATTAGAGACACTGCACAAGGGAAGGGTGGACATGGTACTGGGGAGAAGATTTTAAATTATAGCACCATGGCCCTATCCATATCATCTTCCCCACACCCCCAGCTGTTGTTCTCTCAGCTCAGTTAAATGTCTGGAGAAACAAATATGTATCCCTACCGTCACTTTTGGAGTGTCTCTATATCTTTGCTGTATATAAGCCTGCTCTAGAAGTATAGCTTCTTAAGTCTTAAGAGAAGACTAAGTACCCATCAAAAATATTAAGGCTGGAGAAAGACAAAAGATTTATTTATGTTTTTACCCCAGAAAGTTAATGGCAGGTTGAAAGACACATTACAATGGTGTAAGTTCATCCCACTTTGGCCTCGGGTAAAGTGATTTTTCAGGTTTATGTATTGTTTTAAAAAACCTGCAGAGGCTACAATGAGGCAGAACAAAGACTGCAATGAGAATGAAGGGTTTTTGTGTGTGAGTGTGATATATACACGCATATATACCATGGGGAACTACATTTCCTTAAATCTCTCTCATCTTGAAAACATTTCTGTCTCTGGTCAAATTTATTTCATATTTATCTCCAAAGATCTCAAGGGTGATTTACTTAGGGTGGGTCTCGTTTTACCCTCAAAACAACCCACGTGAAGCTACTATATACTGAGTCAGACTAGTGGTGTACAAAGGCCAGTATTGTCTACTCTGACTGTTACCCAAATCAGTTCCTGTGCCAGGCCTGTCATGTCAGAGCGGGCTTTTCCGCATTCTCATTTTCCTCACTTCTAAGTTCCTGTTTATTTGGGTTTTTTTTCCCAATTCTACACGTGTTTTGCTCCCACTGTATTGCAGAAACCAAACAAAAGCAATCACACAATCGTAATGCAGAGTGTGTTACTTTAAGCCAAGTGCCCAATTAAAATTAACCTTTAATCCAAATTATGTTCTCACTTAGCTAGTCCAGAGCAAACCAACCCAAAGAGATAAGTGATGGACATCCCAAACTGGGCCTAAAAGGTACATTGTGGAAAACACGAATGGAGCTTCGGATAAGGGGAAAGGAGTCCCTAACCAGGATGCAATGGGGAAGGGCTGGCTGTAGTTGGAACAGTAGACGGTAAGAAGAAATAGAAGAGCTAAAAGAGGGGAACCAGGAAGAAATAAGTGAAAGGTTAAATTTGGGAAGTAATCAGAATAGGTTGAAGGGTCCAATGTCATGTTCATGGTGATTGAAAGATGGTTCTGGATTGGAGCTATCTACAAAGGTCACTTGAATTTACCTTGGTTCCTATGGGGAAGGGTTGCTATTGGCCCAATATTAGGATCTTTCCTGGCATTGGACTTAACTGTCATTGGTGGACTTCGAGCTGGATCCTGATTGGTACGGTTCTGGATGAGAGACCCTAGTGGTATAAATTGAAAATTTTGGACTATTATAGGATAATGTAGCCAGTCTATAGAATAGGGGGCATTAAGGTGCACCTGGAGTAAGTGTTAAAACATAGATATGCTGATGTTGAGAGATGACCAAATTGTCCTTCCTGGGTTGCTTATTGTATTATCCTGGAATTCCATTTGCAAAGGAAATTTTAGTGGCTTCACTGGAATACCTGAGTCATGCTTCATGGCCAAGAAGGTATGAGGGACTCTGGAGCTTCAAAAGGACTTTTGATCCATGCATTTCTGCTGTATCTGGGATGAGAGGTTGTTCTCAATTAGAGCATGCCCTCTATCAATTACTTCCTTTGATAAAGAGACCTTCTTTTGATAGGAAAGAGATGCAGTTTCCCTCACATCTGGCATCCTGTGGCCAAACATTCTTGGGATAGTCAAAAAGGGCAAGAGTCCAGTAGCACCTTAAAGACTAACAAAAATATTTTCTGGTAGGGTATGAGCTTTCGTGAGCCACAGCTCACTTCTTCAGATCTGAAGAAGTGCTACTGGACTCTTGCCCTTTTTGACTACTGCAAACAGACTAACACGGCTACCCACTGTGAATTCTTGGGATAGTTTCTTTCCACACTCCTGCTATTTTAAAAGTCAAAAGATTTTTAGAGAGTGCTGACCTATGCCTCTGGGTCTGTTTAAGCCAAAGGGTCTTTTTGGGGTGCACTCATATCTGATATTAATGTGGGGCTAGAGGGCTGTGTAACATGCCTGGCAGCAGCTCAAGCCAAGACCTTTCCCATCAACTGCTAAATGATCCTTTTCACTGGAGATACCGGGGATTGATCTTTATTGCTGAGCAGGGCCTTCTTCAACTAAGGCTTCCTTGTAAGTCAAATACTCTGTTCAGCATATCACATTGACCCATTATGACTTTTGCATGAACTGTTGTATTAAGCCAATAACTTTTGTGTGTCCAGATGCATTTAACCATATATTTGTTTTTACAATGTCAGCTTTGTGGCCATAGCTTACCAAGGAGAAAGTGCTTCTTCTGTCATATGTATTCTAACACGCTTTCCAACTCTGATGTCAATCCACTTTACCTAAACCCTTCCCTGGCTGCTGTTTGCGGATGTATTTTCTTTGTGGTGAAGGATCATCGTTAACCTGTTCTTTTATTTGCAGTGTAGAGCTGTAGCAGTTCTTTCCTGGTAGCAAGAATATGGTAGACATACCCAGACTTGGCAGCATCAGTCAGATTTCATATTGGTCCTGCTGCAGCTGATACTGTTGGAAAAATACTGTCATGTGTGTGGTCAAGTGAACTAGTATTAACTGGGATTCTTCCACACATTGTAGAGTGGGAAATTGTAGGAGTGAATGGCAATGTACAGTCGGCTATCACTGGACAGCACTTTCTACCACAAAAACCCTCACAACAAAATAGTAGCCCTAAAACATGACTAAAATCAACAGCATAAAAGTAGCCGTTGATTAAAAAAATTAGCAAATCAAAATAGTAGTGTGGATTGAAAACAAAGAAGGGAAAAAGAAATGCCAAATGCCTTCCAGAATATTATAGTTTTTACATATTCCCTGAAGGCCAAAAGGAAAAGAGCTAGGTTCAGAGCCCATGCAAAGGGCATTCCACAGTTTGCGGCCAAAACCGAAAGTGTCCTGCCCTGTTTCTTAACACTTGGGGGGGGGGATTCTGACTTAGAGGCGTTCAGCCATAATCCCATGTCCTGCCCTGCATACTTCTATTAAAGCAAGAATAGGGTACTACCAACCAAAGCACTGGTAGATCATGTGGCTGAATGCAATTAATTAGGAACTGCTAAATGAGATACCAAAACTTTACCTAGAAACAAGATGGTAACCAATGAATGTGGTAGAAGAAAAAAGAGGGGAATGAAACCCAACCTAAAAACAAAAGCTGGGTACCCGAGGTTGGGTGAAAGGAAAATTTATGTAGGTCTATATAAAAATATTGCAAGTATAATTTATTAGAAGTGCTATCAGTGGTTAGTTAAAACCTTTTCTTAAGTCTGCACACATATATGCTTCACCAGGTTGATACCTGCACACAAAATATACGAGAGACTTATACTAACCAGTATTCCAACAAGAACCCAATATACCAGTTGTTTGAATAATTGAGAATAAACTTTACAACATATTCACTTGCCTGGTTGGGTTTTAAACTGTTTGTATTTGCATTTGTTTACATCATTGTATTTCTGTATATGTGTGCAGACTTAAGAAAAGGTTTTAACTAACCACTGATGAAGGCCCTAGAGGCCGAAACGCGTTTGGTTTGTGGTTACAGATATCAACCTCAAGATTTGCCATTGTGCTATTTTAATGCTTTTAAAGAATTTTAAATTTTGTATGGTGCTTCTAATAAATTATACTTGCAATATTTTTACATAGACCTACATAAATTTTCCTTTCACCCAACCTCGGGTACCCAACCAATGAATGTGGACCAAGACTAGTGTGTAGTTCTGTGGTGGGCACTTCTTAGAGCCCTTGCGGCCACATTGTGGATCGATTGAAGTTCCTGTTCTTCAAGGGCAAACCACAGAGCACAATACAGCAAACTCAAAAGAAGGGAGCCTTCACTTTCTCTCTTGTTGCTGCTGAGCCTTTGGAGACCATGGAATGCTTCTCCCGGGCTCTTTTTGCATGAATTCAGCTGCTATCTGGAAAATGCCCACATTGTAACGAAATATTAAGGATATGATGTCATATCTACATATGTGCTCCATACCGACAGCAAGTTCTTGCATTAAAAGCAACCCTACCCCTAAAAGAGTGTTTAATGTCTCTGCTTTTATTTCAATACTGTGGGAAGTTGGGCAGGAAGGAAATTTATGTAAACATGTCAAGTTAGTTGAAGGATTAGTCGGTGGAAGATACGCCACTTGATGAATCATCAGCACGTAAAGAAAGAGGCCAATGATGCTCTTGGATTAAGAGGATGTGGCGAAAAGAATGGAGGAGAAAACAAAGACCTCTTGCAATGGGGATTTCTCAGTGTCAGAAACTGACTTTGCTGAAGATTCCTTGTATAAACATTTTACAAAACGAATGTTCTGTTTCTCTGTTTTCGTGCATCTCTTTCCAGCAGAGAGCATTTAAATTGAAGAATGAGATTGGGAAAGATAGATGTGAGGGTGTGGTTGACTGATTTCCCTTTATAACTAAAGTACAAATATTTGAGCTTTTAGGAAAAGCCGTTCTCTGTAGTCATTTTGGCTGCTGTTCTGATGAGAGTAATTTTTTTTCAATTTTCACCCCTACCCCCTACTGTTCATATGGGTTTGAATCCAAAGGTGCTTTTTAACCAGGGTAATGGCACATAGGCTAGCAGATCACCACTTCCACCGATAGAGGAATCAGGTTTCCCAGGGCTGGAACTGGCTGCTGGTGAAGGGGAATGCAGGAGAGATCTGCAACCACTGGCACCTTGTGCTGATGGATCCCTGGAAATAACCGAATGTCACAATATTACATAGGCAGTTATGGCATTAAAGGTAAAGATAGTCCCCTGTGCAAGTACCGAGTCATTACTGACCCAGGGGGTGACGTCACATCCCGACGTTTACTAGGCAGACTTTGTTTACGGGGTGGTTTGCCAGTGCCTTCCCCTGTCATCTACACTTTACCCCCAGCAAGCTGGGTACTCATTTTTCTGACCTCGGAAGGATGGAAGGCTGAGTCAACCTTGAGCCAGCTACCTGAAACCGACTTCTGTCGGGATCGAACTCAGGTCGTGAGCAGAGCTTTTGACTGCAGTACTGCAGCTTACCGCTCTGGGCCATGGGGCTCCTGAATTATGACATTGTTGTGGGCAAAGGAAGCCAGTTGAGAGTAAAGGCTTCACAGAACAGCCACATCAGTGAATGGGAAGACATTATTATGACAGGTAGCCAAACAGATTTGGTGTGGTTTTATGTCACCAAAGTGAACCACAGTTAAAACAAACCATGGTTTTGTACTTATGTCTAAACCTAGCCACTATATTATATTTTTACAATGTATGGGGGTTACCGCACTTGTATTCCCAGCAATGTATTAAGAGTTTGAAAACGTTATAAAAAATAATCTTCGCACTTTGTTTGGCCCCTTTAGCTGTGAAGACGTCTTCCAACCATTTATAAGCCGTGGTATCCAAAAACCCTTTTAAAGCGATGTTTTTTACAACATTTTCAAACTCTTAATACATTGCTGGGAATACAAAGTGCGGTAACCCCCTATAAGTCGCTAAAATGTAAGCATAATTAGGGCTGTTTACATTAAAACCATGATTAGAAACACCATGCAAATTCTTCCTGGTGAGCCTCTAAAGAACCATAGCGGTTAAGCTGACCAATCACTGCTGCAGTGCCCAAAATGACACTGTTAGAATAATATCTCCTGTCAATGAGTGGTTTATTGTACAGGAGCAGAAACTGCTCAAAGTCAAACAGACGAAGGGCAAATGACGGAAGCGTGTTACCTAAGGTTGTAAAATGTCAGAGACAGGAATAGGAGCTCTGGTCTCTGAGTCACTGTTCTGTGTGCTGACTCTTAACCACTAAAACCAGATCACTTCCCGCTGGGACTTCTCAGCTTAACTCCGATGTAACGCATATGCCATAAAAAGAAAGCCTGAATTCCACAGGGAATTAAGTATGGGATGTTTTATTCTATTCAAGGATGGCCTAGCTAGTACTCCTATGAGTAATTAATTCCCAGGTGCTTATCAGTGCAGTCCTAACAAGAGTTACACCTTTCCAAGCCCACTTCAATTTATTTATTTACATCATTTGTAGTCTTCCTTTCTTACTGAGACTCAAGGCGCGGATCACGCAGCGTGAGACAATTTAAATGGACAGGAATAGAACATCCAGTAAACAATGCAGTAGGGCTTAGTGGACTTGTGTGTGTGTGTTGTGTTAAGTGCCGTCAAGTCGCTTCTGACTCATGGCGACCCTATGAATGAAAGTCCTCCAAAATGTCCTATCTTTGACAGCCTTGCTCAGATCTTGCAAATTGAAGGCTGCAGCTTCCTTCATTGAGTCAATCCATCTCTTGTTGGGTCTTCCTCTTTTCCTGCTGCCCTCAACTTTTCCTAGCATGACTGTCTTTTCTAGTGACTCTTGTCATCTCATGACATGAGCAAAATACAATAGCCTCGGTTTAGTCATTTTCGCTTCTAGGGTCAGTTCAGGCTTGATTTGATCTATAACCCACTGATTTGTTTTTTTGGCAGTCCACGGAATCCGTAACACTCTCCTCCAACACCACATTTCAAAGGAATCTATTTTCTTCCTATCAGCTTTCTTCACTGTCCAGCTTTCACACCCATACATAGTAATAGGGAATACAATGGCATGAATTAATCTAGTCTTGGTGGCCAATGACACATCCTTACACTTCAAAATATTTTCTAGCTCCTTCATGGCTGCCCTTCGCAGTCTCAATCTCCTTCTGATTTCTAGCGGACTTAGAAGGGTGTAAAGTGTCTTTAGGATTGTACTGTATGGCAAGATGTTATGTTGAATGCAACATTAGAGCTTTGCTAAAAGCGGATCAGCACTATTGTCACACTTTGTGTGTGTGTAAAGTGCCATCAAGTCACAACCAATTTATGGCGACCCCATAGGTTTTTCAAAGCAACAGCAGAACAGAGGTGGTTTGTAATTGCCTTCCTCTGAGTAGCACCCTTGGACTTCCTTGGTGATCTCCTATCCGAGTACTAACCAGGGCTGGCCCTGCTTATCTTCCAAGATCTGATGAGATCAGGCTAGCCCGGATCATCCAGCTCATGGCCATCACAGTTTAGCTCTTCACTATTTCATAATTATCTTCACATATTTCTCATATGTGTTTCCTGAAGCCTGAGTTCTGTCATTCTCCAAAGACCTGCCTGGGGCAGTTATTTATATTTTTGCTATGGAAATCACGGAGGCACACATAGAGTTCCAGGAAATTTTCCATCCAGATTCCAGCCAGACTCAAACCTGCTTAGATTTATCTGCATACATAACACAAATTAACATGCTAAAATATATATTGAGGAGAGGGGGTGAAATGGCAAGCACTCATCATAAAGAGAGCCCCAGATCCATTGTTAAAAGGTCACTAGAAATATTTATTTATTTATTTGATTCATTTATACCCCACCTTTCTCCCCAATGGGGACCCAAGATGGCTTACATAATTCTCTTCCATTTTATCCTCACAACAACCCTGTGAGGTAGGCTAGAAGAAGAAGAAGAGTTGGTTTTTATATGCCGACTTTCTCTGCCACTTAAGGGAGAATCAAACTGGCTTACAATCACCTTCCCTTCCCCTCCCCACAACAAACACCCTGTGAGGTAGGTGAGGCTGAGAGAGCTGTGACTAGCCCAAGGTCACCCAGCTGGCTTCGTGTGTAGGAGTGGGGAAACAAATCCAGTTCACCAGATTAGCCGCCGCCGCTCATGTGGAGGAGTGGGGAATCAAACCTGGATTCCACTGCTCCACTACTCCAAACCACCGCTCTTAACCACTACAAATCGCTGGCTGAGAGAGTGACTGGCCCAGGGTCACCCAGTGAGCTTACATGGCATGAATGGGGATTCAAACCCAGACCTCCCAGGTACTATTCTGATACTCTTAACCACTACACCACACTGTACAATAGCTAACAGGAAGTATCTCTCATATTGTTACTACTCCGTTGAGGGTACCCATTTTTTTCCTTTAAAGGGTTATGACAATCTACAGATGTTAGTTATAATTTGTAGAGTTAAATCTCCTAGGGGGTAAGCACTGGGGGGGGGGTTTAGAGGAAATCTGGCAGTTTTTTGTAGGAATGCTGCATCTGGGGCTCAGCCTGAAGAAAGGATGGGGGGATGTCATTGATATGGGATCATGAAGTACTTGAATTCTTGGACTGCCATTGAAGTAAATGAAATAAGCTTCTGGTAAAAAATAGTGAAAGCTGGAAATCAAGAAAACTGATAGGAAGAAAGTAGATTCCTTTGAAATGTGGTGTTGGAGGAGAGTGTTACAGATACAGTGGACAGCCAAAAAAACAAATCAGTGGGGTATAGATCATATCAAGCCTGAACTGACCCTGGAAGCTAAAATGACTAAACTGAGGCTATTGTATTTTGGTCACATTATGAGAAGACAAGAGTCACTAGAAAAGATAGTCATGGTAGGAAAAGTTGAGAGCAGCAGGAAAAGAGGAAGACCCAACAAGAGATGGATTGACTCAATAAAGGAAGCCACAGCCCTCAGTTTGCAAGATCTGAGCAAGGCTGTCAAAGATAAGACCTTTTGGAGGACATTGATTCATAGGGTCGCCATGAGCCGGAAGCGACTTGACGGCACTTAACACACTCACACACACACACACAAGATAGTGCCCTGACCTGGATGTCCCAGGCTAGCCTGATCTCGTCAGATCTCAGGGTTAGTCCCGGCTAGTACTTGGATGGGAGACTACCAAGGAAGTCCAGGGTCACTATGCAGAGGAAGGCAGTGGCAAACCATCTGCAGGTAGGGGCACAGACAGCAAGCCTTGTGAGGAAGATCTTAGCTAGTGGGCTGAACAATATGGAAGGAGGCAGTCCTACAAATACCCTAGCACCAAGCCACTATGGTAAGTAGGGCTGTCAAAAAAAAAAAATTCGGTACAGTTCGGATTCGGCCGAATTTGGCCCTTGTGGGTTCGGTACGTGCCGAAGTCCAAACTCCCCCACTTCGGATCCGTTCAATTCGGCGGGAATTCAAAGTTCGGAAAAAAAATTCCGCCGAATAAAGCCATTAAAAACACAATCGTGCCTTTCCGCGGCTCTGGGGGGGGGCATTTTTGGGCTTAGAGGTCCCAAACTTTCAGCAGAGCTTCAAAGGACGTATATTGAAAGACTCGCCAAGTTTTGTAAAGATTGGGTCAGGGGGGGCTGAGATATGGGCCCTGAAAGGGGTCCCCCCCACCCTTAATGTGTATCTCTCAGCAGAGCTTGCAGCCCACCCACAAAGCTCCCAGCCCCGACAAACAGCTGATGAGAGCAAGGGCGGGGCAGGTGCTAAGAACTTTGCAAAGCAACACAACTGAAAAGCAACACCTTTGCAAACATGCAAAGGGCGGGGCAGGTGTGAAGAATTTTGCAAAACAATACAACTGCAAAGCAACACAAGCACGCAATGCAACACCTTTGCAACAGTGCAAAGCAACACCTGACACCTGGGAGTTTGCATACCATGGAAAGGGACAGAGGCAGCTAGCTATGCATAATGAGCAGGAGGGGGTGGAATTTCTCCTTTTGCATTGGACTTGGGACCAGACAGATGCATTCTTTAAGTCACCATTTGAAAACCAGTTTTGAGCAAGCATCAAAATAACCTAACTGATCTTATGAATGAGGAAAAACCTGAAGAATAAAAATGAAGCCCCCCCTCAAACCAGGGAGAGAGAGACTGGAGGGGGAACACACACCCCAGGCAGAACCGGCAAAAGCCCCCTTTGGCTCCCCCACCCACCCACAGAAACTGCTCCCTCCCCACACACACACACAGACCCTGCTTTCCCCCCCCCACACACACAGAAAAGAAAAATTATAGATTAAAGCCCCCAAAGGGGTCTTACTGTGGCTGTCTTCTGTTCCAGCAGGAGGGGGTGGGAGGCTGGGTAATCCAATATGATTCCATTTGTATCCAATATAAGATCCATATGTATGCATCTCTCGAGGGTGATCCATTCATCCCAATAGGGAAAAGGGGAAAGCCCATATCTCGGGGGGCCTTGACCCAATGTTTACAAAACTTGGGTGGTCTCTTAAAAAGCCTTGACTGAAGCTCCGCTGAAAGTTTGGGGTCAGCACACCCAAAAATGCGCCCCCTGCAGCCACGGAAAGAGAAAAGGGGAGGAGCCGATATTTCAGCCCCCACTGAACCCATCTTTACAAAACTTGGGTGGTCTCTTAAGAGGGATTCTCTGAAGCTATGATAAAAGTTTGGGGGCTGCACCCCCAAAAAAGTGCCCCCTGCAGCCACGAAAATGGAAAAGGGGGGAGAGGAAAAAGGGGTGGAGCCCATATCTCGGGACCCCCTGACCCAATGTTTACAAAACTTGGGGGGTATCTTAAGAAGCCTTGTCTGATGCTCCGCTGAAAGTTTGGGGTCGGCACACCCAAAAATGCGCCCTCTGCAGCCATGGAAAGAAAAAGGGGGGGAGCCCATATCTCGGGACCCCCTGACCCAATGTTTACAAAACTTGGGTGATCTCTTAAGAAAACTTGTCTGAATATCCCCTGAAAGTTTGGGGTCTGTACCCCAAAAAATGCGCCCCCTGCAGCCACGGAAAGGAGTGAATGTGCACATGCACCCCCTCACACACACATGAGGATTTCCCTCTCTCTCTCTCTTTCCCCGGCCGGCCGCACATCAGCTGATTCCTCCAGTACTCAATCCTGACTGATTGGCCAGAAGAAGACCCAGCTTGGCCACCGATTGGCCGGGGGAGGAGAATGCTGCTTACTGAAGGTTATGCTGCTTACTGACGGCCCCGAATTGGCCGAATTTATTCGCGAACTCCCGAACTCGCTGAATTCGGCCCCCCCGGTTGCCTGCCAGTTTTGAGTTTGGTTCCTCCCGAACTAAAAACCGCCGAATCAAGGGAAATTCGGCTGATTTTCAGTTCGGGCCGAACCGAATTGACAGCCCTAATGGTAAGAACCTGCCCTTTTCATTGTGCCCTAAACAGACAAGCAGCCAATGTAGATCCTTTCTCCCATCTGTTGTCTTTACTTCTCACCTCGTAAACTCCTCAGGGCAGGGTCTTGTGACTTTTGCTTATATTTCTCTGTGAAGAGAAACATGTACACAGATAAATGTTATATAAATAATAAATAAAAGATAGCCACAATGAGACTATTTGAACAGCTTCCTTTGTTTCCAACCTGATAGCTTTAAAATGAAGCCAAAGAATCAGCACAGACACCAAATGTTCTCAATGCTCGTCCACAAACTATTATATATCTATTTTCCCTTCTCCTCCCTCTTTATTTTTATCTGAATATATCTGTACTCAATGTATTTTTAAATTATCCAAATGGCCTCTCCTTTCATTCTTCCCTCCTTGATAATGTATTGTTCCGACAGCATGCCAGCACCTGCATTTAAAGAATAATGTTTCCTCATATTGATTTATCATTTCAGCCAAGAAGTAATATTTAGTTTGGTATTTCTTCAAAAATGGGATTCTTATCTTTCAGCCTTCAGAACAGCAAAAGGCGAAGCGGGCTATTTGTGCGTTTGTCAAAAGCTTTCCATGTTAGATTTAGATCTTATAGGGACTGCAAAAAATAAAAATTGAAAAGTCTTATCAGATTATTGAGCTTGTGCCTTTTCAAAAGAGTAATATAGATTCCCTAAAGGGAATTACGTGTGTGGGTTTTTTTACAGACTAAGAATATACTTTGTTGATACTGCTGAATCTGCCCCCGTCCCATTCTTGGTCTTGTTTTGCCATTCTTTTGCAAAGCTGCTATTTTAATTATTTTAAAAGGCCAATAGGGATAGTGTTAATAGCCATATGGCCAGAGATGCTTTGTTCAGACGCTTGGTTAGTGTGAAAGTATTGAGTCATTGCATCAGGCACAGAGACCAAACAGACACACTGGTAACATTTATTGAGAAGTATAGGAGCTTTGCAGTTATTAAAATGTATGGGTTTGAAGAACAGCTCTCTGGTTAAGCATCCTAACCCTTATCAATGAACCTCACCCATTGCTGGCTCCAGTCTGGAGAGAGAGGTTTCTGGGAACTGTCCTAGCAATTCAAGCTATGTAAATGGCTCTCCACACCCTGTTCTCTTATTGGCTGCTGTGGATCTCTTAAATTTGTAGCATGAAGTTCTTAATTAATAAGTCTCAAACTCTTCCAATTTTTAACAGAAAACAGAACCTTTATTGGCATTAACAGTAACAAAACAAACATGTAAAGCAGCTAGATATAGATCTAAAAAAGAATAAATACACAGTTCATCGGTAAATATTATAATAAACAATTAAATGAGGGTTCCCCTCCTCCTTTCTCCCTCCTTTAGGACCTTGGCCAGGAACTCGGCTACTTGAGTGGTAACTTCAAAGCTTTTGTCATCCAATAAATGGGCTATGTTTCCAGTAGTCATTGCAATAGTAAATTGAGGAAGGGAGCTAATTAAGCTGCATCGAAGCTGTGTGAAAAGTGGACAGTACAAGAGAATATGTTGTATTGTGTCAGGTTCTTTGCATTGACACCTACAATATCTTGCTTCGCGGGGTATTCCCTTGTATCTACCACTAACAACAGCTGAAGGGAATATATTAAATCTGGCTAACAAAAATGCTCTACGGTGAGAGGGTATAGTTAAGTTACAAAAATACTGGGCCATAGAGTTTGTTTGATAAGAAAGGCCTAAAAAACGAGGGGAGCAGATACCTTCAGCACCGGCTTTTATTATTTGGGAATCACTGTCCCATATCCTTTTTTGGATTGACCTAAAATTATATAATTCACTGGAATTGGACAAGGAATCAAGATCAATCCCGAGTGATCTGATCCTATTTAAGATAAGCCGAGACCATCTAGAAACAGTTGAGTCAGTATGTAAAGCTGCCAATAAACTACTTGGGGGGGATCGAAAATGAGAGCGTAACCAGTATTTGATAGTAGTGATCCAAGCACCAGATTCTATCGTGTGCAGTCCCAGCTCAGCGCACAGAGAGAAATAACAAACAGAGTTTGTGACGCCAAGGATGCGTCTCAAAAAAACTGCCCTGAGACGCTCCACTTCTTTATTAAAACCCTGGATCCAAACTGGGATTCCATACAAAAGTTGTGGAATCACAGTGGCTTGGAAAATCTGTAAGGCGGCCGGAACAAAATGGTTACCCTTCTTATAGTAAAAACGAGTTATTGCAGCCATCTTATTTTTGGCCAAGGTTAGGGACTGATTACGGTGTGCAATCCATTTTAAATTATAATGAAAAGAGACCCCCAAATATTTGAACGTTTTCACTTGTTCGATTTCTCTTCCCTCAATTTTCCAAACTGATTGCTTCCAAGTCTTAGAAAAGATCAGGATCTTGGTCTTATCAAAATTAATAGATAGAGAATTCCGTTTACAGAATAGGATAAAAGAAGCTAATAAACGTTTAAGACCCATCTTTGAAAGGGATAGGACTGCTGCGTCATCCGCATATAACAGAATAGGGACTTTCTCAGAGCTTAGCTTAGGTGCATGACCATCAGTATTAGCTAAAAAAGCAGGGAAATCTGAAATAAATAAATTAAATAAGGATGGTGCCAGTACACAGCCTTGCTTTACGCCCTTTGTCACCGGGATTTTTTGGGTTAAAAGGCTCCCCTCATTGAATCTAACTTGACAGGTATTGGATGTATGGAGGTTACGTAATAAAAACAAAAGGCGTTGGTCAAGGCCCATATGGCATAGTTTCTCCCATAAAATCTGTCTATCGACTGTGTCAAACGCTCTTTGAAGGTCGATAAAAGCAACATATAACTTTCCTCTAGGGAACTTAAGATATTTTTCTGCCAAAAATGCAAGAACTGTGCAATGATCTGTTGTAGAATGGTTAGGTAAAAATCCAATTTGCTCTTTCCCTGGGAGATTATGAAGGGCCATCCATTCAGATAATTTCTTGAGGAGATGCTTGGCATAGAGCTTTCCTATAATAGACAAAAGACTAATTGGTCTGTAATTTTCTGGTTTACTGGGATCACCTTTCTTAAACAATGGTATTATGATAGAATTCAGCCACGAATCTGGGAGGATATCAAATTTGTCTATAAGCGTGAAGAGGTGTGCGAGTGGCGGGGCCCACCAATCGGAATTACTCCTTAGGAGCTCTACAAGAATACCATCGGGTCCCGGGAACTCTTCCAATTGTACACTGCTCTATTTGGTCCTTCCATTTTTCTTAATTCTATCTTTGCTTCAGGTTCAACTCTGACCTCCGTGTACTGAAACCGTAACTTGGTACATAAGTCATAAGTACGTATTTGTAGCATGCATTTATATCGCAAGGCTGGACAAACAGGGGAAAAAAATAAACAACATAGGATTTCAAATGGTATTTCTAACTTTCCTTGTAGAATACAGATGTCTGTGTTTCTTGCCAAATTTTCTCCAGAAAGAAGCAACTTTAAAACGTCTCTGTAGAATCTTATAGTTTTTCTGTCTGAAAGGGCTTCTAGAGGAGTGGAATATTTGTGGTTAGGACCAGCCGGACTCTTAATGGATGGGAGGTTTCTCTTAATTAGGTTTGTTAAGACTATACTGTTTCCTTTGTCTATTTATTTATAAGCCCGTGTTTTTCCTAATGCTTCTTCCAAGTTTATTGCTTATTGGAACAGAATGGATTCTGTTTTTCTAGGGATGGATATGTGTGTGTGTGTGTGTGTGTGTGCACACACACACACACACACATAATAAGCTGGTGAGTTTAAGTTAACTCTCAGAGTTGATTCATTAAACTTTTTGCGAGCAAAGTGTTAAAAAATAAAATTGTTAGCCTTGCAAAGGTCACTGTAAGTTGTCATGAGCAAGAGTCATGTATTAACTATAGATTGAAATCCAGTAACACCTTAGAGACCAGCAAGATTTTCAGAGAAAGAGCTTTTAAGAAGCAAAGCTCCCTTCTTAAGATACAAATAGTATATAAAAGTTCCTACTTGTATCTGATGAAGGGAGCATTGACTCTCGAAAGCTCATAACCCCAAAAATGTTGTTAGTCTCTAAAGTGCTACTGGACTCAAATCTAGCTGTTCTGCTCCAGTCCAGCATGGCTACCTTCTGAAACTATTAACTATAGAGTACATTTTGCAGCTTTGGTTACACAGAGCAGACTGCGTTATATTTCCAGGTAAGAATGTAACCATTGTTATACTAGATAGAACTGAGGAATCGTGATCAAATAATAAGGGAAGGTAGGGCCTTTAGGGATTCCAGAGTGTGGCTGGGAAACACTTTGCTCAGAGCTGAGCGAAAGGTCTAGATCTGGTCAGGATCTGGATGGGAAGCCTCGTGTAATGGGAAGCCACCTTGAATTACAAAGGAAGAAAGGCAAGATGGTACAAGCCAGTACATTCCTAAAGAATTACCAAGTACCAAGTACCAATTACCAAGTACCAAGTAAACTTCATCTGGCCTTAGTAACTAAAACTCTACCACCAACTCTGCCTCATCTCTCAGAGACAGATGGGTCTTCTGTAGGGTTGCCAGGTCCCTCTTTGCTGCCAGCGGTTTTTGGGGTGTATCCCGAGGAGAGCAGGGTTTGGGGAGGGGAGGGACTTCAATGCCATAGAGTTCAATTGCCAAAGCAGCCATTTTCTCCAGGTGAACTGATCTCTGTTGCCTAGAGATCAGTTGTAATAGCAGGAGATCTCCAGCTTGTACCTGGAGGTTGGCAACCCTAGTCTACTCTGTGACACCATCCTGAGCTTTGGATATGTTCGGAGCACACCCAAGTTCCAGTAGTGAACTGACAATTACTTTGTGGACCTTTGTGCAAAACGGATGTAATTTCATATTTCTTCATATAATACCTATCTAAGATGTAAGAACGGGGAGGAGAAGGTGTGTGATGGAATTCAAGGAATAAAGGCAAAAACGTCTAGCATATTTTCACAGTCGAGAAAAAAAATTCAGTTGTCCTTGGCAAGCAGTAGTCAGATAGGTATGGCCCAGGCTAGCCAGATCTTGTCAGCTCTCAGAAGCTAACCAGGGTTTGGCTGTGGTTGGTACTTGAATGGTAAACCACCAAGGAAGGCCAGGGTTGCTATGCAGAGGCAGGCAATGGCAAAACCACCTCTTTTCTTGAAAACGCTACAGGTTGCTGTAAGTCAGCTGTGACTTGATGGCGCTTTGCACACACTCATGCAGCTTTTGTTTCTGAAGCTTCTGATAAGAATAATTTAATTGCCATTGAAGGAGTTATGCTAACTTGTGGTCTGTAGCTAGTCCAACTACAGAATTTAGGTTGCTGAGTCTAAGCTGGTTTTTCATGGAGAAATTGTAGACACAGTAGATGTAATATAGTGGAGCTGCACAAAAAAATTTAGACTGTTGTGTACAATCCTGCCACTGTGAATAAGAATCAATATCAGAATCCATTATCTCTGGATACCAGGCCAGTAGGAGAAATCTACTCCAATACTCATTTACCATCTCGTTATTGTGGATTGCATTTCGCTCTCTAAATATTGGAAGTGGCTTAGAAAGCAAAATAATTTGAGCAAGTGTTTTGCTTTGCACCATTCTCTCTTGAAAGAGCAGGGGCAGATTTTTTTTTTTTGCTTCAATCCCTACACAACAGTTTTGTTTTGTTCCTTGCAGTTATTTTAGCCTGACCGATATGGGTGACCTAAAGGCAAAATTGTTGAGACTTTAATGGTCAAAATGATGGACTGGAATTCATTAGCACACCTCTGACTCAGCTTGAACTTGGAAGCCGGTTAACTGTTATGCAACTTTGTTGTCCGTCTATAAAGTTTTTATGCTTACCTTTTTGCAAAGTGCCTGGAATTTTTGCATGGTGTCTCAGTGTGCTTTAGCCTGGTTTGCTGAGGCTTATTTCTGTGCTGATCTTTGTTCCTCTAATCCAGGAAGAAGCTGGCTGCTGCCAGTGTGTGTGTGGGGTGGGCGGGGGGGGAGGTTGATCACAGCAGCAACCATGTCAGGGATGGAAGGGGCTTTTGCAGGTAGTGCTTGCCACTATCAGTGTCAGTGATTGCTGCAACTACTCTAAGGCTTCTCACCATGTGAAGACTCTTTCTGAAATAAAAATAGTTCACTAGTTAGGATGCTTAATCTCCACTCCCCCCACACACACAAAGGGGATCCAAAGCAGCTTACAACGATAAAAATGCAATCAAAACTCAATGCAGTAAATACATGGTGGTGGAAAGTGCCGTCAAGTCACAGCTGATTTATGGCAGCCCTGTAGAGTTTTCAAGGCAAGAGACATTTGGATGTGGTTCGCCATTGCCTGCCTCTGCGTGGGCTGAGAGAGTTCTGAGAGAACTTTGACTGGCTCAAGATCACCCAGTAGGCTTCATGTGGAGGAGTGGGGAATCAAACCCGGTTCTCCAAATTAGAGTCCACCACTGTTAACCACTACACCACACTGGCTAAACAAAATAGCCAGCTGTATCTTGGGCTTAGGGTTGCTGACCTCCAGGTAGTAGCTGGAGGTTATTACAACTGGAGAAAATGGCCGCTTTGGCCATTGGACTCTACGACATTGAAGTCTCTCCCCTCCTGAAACCCTACCCTCATCAGGCTCCACCCCCAAAAATCTCCAGGTATTTCCCAACCTGCAGCTGGCAACCCTACTTGGGCTGCTTCTGAGGCTAGTGTCCTAGGCCACAAGGCATAAACCCCAGGTGAGGACCCAATAGCCCCTTGGTTCTTGTATTACACTGGGCCCCCAAGGGCTCATGCCCCTGGGCACACCCTAGGGTTGCCAGTTCCCTCTTTGCAACCGGCAGGAGATTTTGAGGGCGGAGCCTAAAGAGGGTGGGGTTTGGGGAGGGGAGGGACTTCAATGCCATAGAGTTCAATTGCCAAAGCAGCCATTTTTCTCCAGGTGGTCTGATCTCTATCGGCTGGAGATCAGTTGAACTAGCAGGAGATCTCTTGCTACTACCTGGCAGTTGGCAACCCTAGTGCACCCACTCTTTATGCCTTCAGTCAGGAGACAGGATGAGCAAGCAAAAAGATCGCTTTAGAAGATGTTGCTGGTAGTAGTGGCCCTCCAAATCTTCCTTCCCTGCTCACAGCATCTGGCCAGTATTTTATTACTAACAAAAGAAAAAGAAAGAAAAGGATAGCTAGGATTGATTAATGTCTTGGATAAAATGGAATTACCAACTTTACAAGTTACAAAAGTCCTTGGATCAGGACATTTCAAAAACTGTTGGGAGTGTTTTTCGGGAACTGTCTCCCAAAAAAAGAGCTGTGCCGAAAAGGAAGACAGTTATGAAGCAAATGCAAAACAGCCATCACACTATGTTTAACCATTTTTGAGCTTAAAAAATATTTTTGTGAATAGGTCACAAATATTCACTGAAAGTGACAAGGCAAGAAACTACGTATAAAGCCTATAGTGCCTAGGCAGGATCTGTGTCCATACCTAAGGTTCTGTGAGCCCTAAGTAAAAATAGAAATAGCAATTTTGCTTTGATTTTATGTGTTGAATAAAATTTTCTGGGTTGATGAAAACAGCAGCACTTTGCATAAGAGGTGTGAAAATGAAAGAGTTCTGAATCATATGCTTATCTCTGAGGCACTCATGCCTATTGCCTGTTTACTATGCTTTTTCTCTCCTCTACTTCCAGCTTTTTTTGGAAAGTACCTAAATGAATATAATGGTTCCTATGTGCCTCCTGGCTGGAAAGAATGGGTTGGATTACTTAAAAATTCTCGCTTTTACAACTATACCCTCTGTAGAAATGGAGTAAAAGAAAAGCATGGATTTGACTACTCTAGGGTAAGTCCTGTTGATTTATTCTAATTTTCCTCCCTTGGCCACAACTGTGAGAACATTGCAGATGCTTTATGGCATTGGTCTAATTAAAGTATTTGTTTCATATTTGAAAGCCACTGCTGGTAATATAAACTGCAATCCATAAATGTGCTCCCTTAGACTGTACATTATCGTTTTACTTCTGGAGGGATATATAATTTAAAATTTACTTAGTGACAGCAGGCAGTTCCTGAGATGGTAAACACTCTAGTATGTCCTACCAGCTAAGAAATGGATTTGATTGTAGCTTGACTCGTATTGTATTGAGTGGGGCTTTCTGCTTTAATTAACACAGAGAGATATCCTCTGATCTGCTGCATGCATGTAATTAATTCTCTAATTCAGAATCACTCTTTCTGCTGTTGTGGTATGCTGATTTGATTTTTGGAATGTGCTGGGCTACATTCAGATATCCTGATAAACTGTGCTTTATAAACCTGTGATTTGATCAAACCTGGATTAATTCAGTAAACCAGTGGCTTGGATCCAATAGAACATTTCTGTGGATGGAAAGATTTCTGCCCACAGAGTGTATCACCTTCCTCCCCCCCCCACCTGCAGGTCAAAATACCCCCCAGCCAGGTAGGCAGAGACAAGAAAGTCGTACTCCATTGGTGGAAATCTGATGGATATAAGCCAGCATTTCAGACTATGATTTGTACATGAGTTGTTAACCTTTTTTGTTTGCCATCACAGCTGACTTATGGTGACCCTCTAGGGTTGTCAAGGCAAAATATTTAGAGGTCAAAATATTCTGGGAAAGGCGCTCTGATGGAGGAGGATTCAGTTGGGGACAGACCCAGTGACAACCACCAGGGATTCACCTATCCACACTTGGCCCGGTGGTTGGCCTCCACGCAACTGTGCTTGTCCTGGAAGCAGCCACCACCCAAATGGGCCTGGCCCAGGCAGCCACTGTATAATTGGATCAGGCCTGCTGCCTGCCACTGTGCAACTGGGCCAGGCCTGGCATGGTGATGGCAGTGACCATTGTGCAGATAGGCCAGGCACCAGCAGCCATTGTGCAACTCAGCCAGACTTTTTCTGAAGAGAGTGTCCCAGGGTGAGGGAAGGAGGAAAATCTGGGGAGCAGATAAAGGTAGTGTCGAAGGCTTTCACGGTCAGAGTTCATCGCTTCTTGTAGGTTATCCGGGCTGTGTGACCGTGGTCTTGGTATTTTCTTTACTGACGTTTCACCAGCAGCTGTGGCAGGCATCTTCAGAGGAGTAACACTGAAGGACAGTGTCTCTCCTGTGTTACTCCTCTGAAGATGCCTGCCACAGCTGCTGACGAAACGTCAGGAAAGAAAATACCAAGACCACGGTCACACAGCCCGGATAACCTACAAGAACCAGTTAAAGGTAGATTGGCTGGTTGATGCAAAGAAGAGAAGGAAACAGGAGAAGAAAAGACACTATGGGGACTTCAAGGGAAGGGAAAGAGGAAATAGCGGGGGAGGTGATACAGGGGGAAATGAGGCACCCTCCAAAGGTCCTTCCTGGTCCCCCCTCTTGTAAGATACAAATTTTCTTCTCTCCCCCACCCCCATTATCATCATGGCCATTTTACTGGTTCTTAATATTTTAAAAACCGTATGAGATTGCTTCTCATAATCCAATTTATTTAGAATATATATATGCCTCCTCTCCAGAGACCACTTGAAACTGCGTCTATGTATTGGATGCTGTGTGGTGTTTTGTCTGAAACATTCACTATTGCTTCTCAAATTTATAATATCATAAGTACTGTATATACTCACGTATAAGCCGAGTTTTTCAGCCCCAAAAAAGGGCTGAAAAAACCCAACCCGGCTTATACGCGGGTCAATACGGTAGGGGGGGAGGGGGGGAGGGGGAACTTACCGCCGCCACCGCTGCCGCCGGCCCACGCACCTTCCCTGCGGCCTGGGAACGGCCAGCGGGGTCTCCAGCTGATCAGCAGGCCTCGTCCTCCTGCCTCTCCCGGTGAGTAGGGGGTTCAGGGGCTCTTCCCCCTCCCCCCCTAGGGTGGCACTGGGGTCGGGGTGAGTCTGGAGGGCCCGAGCGGGAGGGCGACCCGGGGCAGGGGCGTTGTATAAGCCGACCCTTGGCTTATATGCGGGTGCCTAATTTTCCCCCATTTTTGGGGTGAAATTAGGCACCTCGGCTTATACGCAGGTCGGCTTATACACGAGTATATACGGTAGTAGTTCCAAGTTACAGTGGAAAGGAGTATTGGGAGATTCAGCTCCAGATTACTGTCTGATGAAAACTCATTTGACGGCTTTAGATATGTCACTCTTTCTCCACCTCCCCTCTAGATCTGTAAAATGGAAATAAATGGGAACTTTAGTTTACAGTAAGGATGTGCAATTCCGATATGGAAATACTTGGAATTCATTCAGGATTTCTGCATTCAGAATATCCTGAATATTTCCACATCAAGACAATAGGAATATTTCTAGATATTCAAAATCCTGTGGACTCCTATAGAGAGATGGCTGGGCTGCCTGGGAAATGAAGGTGAAACATATTTTACCAGGCAGCCTGGCAAAAAAGGGTGATGGAGGGAAGGGAGATGAGTGTTCCCTGATTGGTTTTGCCAGGCGAGGAGGGAAATGTGGTAAAAGCAATGCCTGAGACTGTTGCCTGTCTGTGCTTATGGGATCCTGAGGCAGGCCCGGACAACAGAAAGCTCTTTCACATTAGGTCCTTTCCAACAACTGAAAGGCAGGCATAGCTGCGTTATAACGGACCTGGTGTCCCCTGACCACTTGCTGTTGAATACACTCTGCATGCTGAAAGAAACTTCCCTGTGTCCCTTTTCCAGTATCTTATCCTACAATTGCTTCCCTTAGTCTATGTAGTGACTTAGTACTTTGATATAAGATTTTGGATTAGTAGATTCCTAGACTAATTAGACTGTACATTAATAGAGAGATTTAAATTAGGATCTTGGATGGGGGGAATATAAAGCATGGTTTGTTGGATATGTGGATTACATACACATGCACGTGAAGCTGCCTCATACTGAACCAGACCATTGGTCCCTCTAGGTCAGTATTGTCTACTCAGACTGGCAGTGGCTCTCCAGAGTCTTAGGCAGAGGCCTTTCACATCACCTACTGCCATGTTATTTCACTGGAGATTCGTGAGATTGAACCGGAGACCTTCTGCAAAGCAGAAACTCTTCCACTAAGCCACAGTGTCAGGTTCTCCAGCCAACCTGGGCAATTTCCAAAAAGCCACTCACTCAGACAGCCAAGTCAGAAGCAGGTTAACTTTATTGAAAAGGCAACAAGGGCAGCTCAGGTAACTTGCAGAATACAAAGCTGCTAATGAGCTAGCCAGACTACAGAGCCTAGTTAAAACGTGGTAACATGATTACATCACAGGTGCACATTCTAGCAAGCTGGGAAAGGAATTGATAACAACGCCTGGGGGGAAGGAAAGGAGGATAAGGGAGAGTGGGAAGACACAGCTCGTTAGCTGCTCAAGGCTACAGCGACGGGCGGAGGGGAATCGAGGGTGAGATCAGCACAGCAAATATGTAAACAACTGAAACCAGGCCTGCACTCATGCCAGGAGCCTAACCGCCAGACCCAGCATGAGACACAGGCTAAGGAAGTAAGGACGGACACCCCTGACATTCTGCCCCCCTTAAGGCCCCCCTCCCATACCAGTGGCAGGACGGGGCTTCTGAGGGTAAGCAGAGTGAAACTCATGCACAAGACGGGGGGCCGCAACATGAGGGGCTGCCACCCACTCATCCTGGACAGGCGCTAAATGTTTCCAACGAACCAGATAGAACAACTTTCCCCTCTTCAGTTTTGAATCCAGAATCTTAGTGACCTCCAAGTGTACCTCCCCCCCAACACCATGGTCGGCACTTCGGGACTGGGCACCGGGTGGAAATGGGGAGCTGCTGTGTAAAGTTTGAGGAGACTGACATGAAATACTGGATGAACCCCCATAAGAGTCTTGGGGAGTTCCAGCTCGACCGCCACTTCATTGACCACTCTGGTGACTGGGTAGGGAGCAATATACTTCTCACTGAGTTTCTTACTGAGACGTAAGGACTGTAAATTCTTCGTGGACAAATACACCAGGTCCCCTACTTTAAACTCCCCACCAGGGGAGTTTATCGGCTTGTTCCTTATACTTGGATTTGGCCCGTTCCAAATTCTTTTGGAGCCAGGGCCAGGTGGTTTGAACCACATGCACCCAGTCCTGGATTTCTACTGCTCCCTCCCCCTCCGGGGAAAAGGAAGCGTTCCCAAAAGGTCCAAACTCTCTGCCATACACCACACGAAAGGGACTGAACCCTGTGGACGAATGAGGAGCATTATTGTAGGCATATTCAGCAAAAGGCAACAAATCCACCCAATCATCCTGATGGTAATTCACATAACAGCGCAAATAACATTCAATCACAGCATTGGCCCGTTTGGTTTGACCATCTGTTTGCGGGTGGTAAGCCGAGGACAACCCTTGCTCCACCACCATCAGTTTCAGGAAGGCCCTCCAAAACTGGGGCACGAATTGGGACCCCCTGTCGGAGACCACCTTCCGTGGGACCCCGTGCAATTTCATCACGTGCGTAACAAACAAGTGTGCCAACTTCTGGGCAGAAGGCAATCCCGTACAGGGAACGAAATGCACTTGCTTGGAAAACAGGTCCGTTACCACCCACAATACAGTGTTCCCCCGGCTGGGAGGCAGGTCTGTAATAAAGTCCATGGCAACCACCTCCCAGGGAGCAGACGGAACTTCCAGAGGCTTGAGAAGCCCAGGGGGCTTCCCCATGAGTCGTTTAGAGGTTGCGCAGGTGGGGCAGCTACGTACAAAGAGATCCACATCAGCCCACATTCCCGGCCACCAAAACTGACGATGCAATAGGTACAAAGATTTGACAAAACCAAAATGTCCAGCCATTTTTGCCCCATGCACCATTTCCAAAACGTCCTTCTGAACAGCTTCGGGTACATAAAGCTGTTCCCCATGCAACCAGAAATCCCCTTGACAAGTGAGAGCTTTGGGGAGGACCTGTTTGGTTTCCTCCTGACACAAAGCTTCGCTCAATTTCAACCGGAAAATCTCCGGAAGTCCACTAACAATGGTCGAGCCCTTAGCCCGGCTTTGAGCCCGGGTAGTTACAGCCAAACCCGACACCTCCCCCCGCTGCTCCGGAGTGAATAGAGAATCAACAGGACAGTCACTCTGTCCTCGGTACTGAGGGAGGCGAGATAACGCATCAGCTACGGCATTGTCTTTTCCTGCAACATGTTTTAAAACGAAACGAAACTTAGCAAAGAATTGGGCCCAACGAACTTGCTTCGCGGACAACTTTCTTGACCCTTTTAGGGCCTCTAAATTTTTGTGATCGGTTCAGACCTCAAAGGGCACCTCAACCCCTTCCAGAAAATGTCTCCAAATCGTAAGAGCATGTTTCACTGCAGCCACTTCCTTTTCCCAAATGGCCCAATTGAGTTCAGACTGTGAAAACGTTTTGGAGAAATAGGCACACGGTTGCAAACACCCATTGATGTCCTTCTGCATCAGCCCCCCCCCCCCATAGCAACATCAGAGGCGTCTACCTGCACAACAAAAGGCTTTTCGCAGTCCGGATGTTGCAACACTGGTTCAGACGTGAACAACTGTTTGAGAGTATCGAACCCTAGTTGACACTCAGGGGTCCACTGAAGCCGAGCAGACGGCAAAGCGGCTTCAGGGCCCTTCCCTTTAGTTCGTAAGGAGGAGGTGAGGGGTAAGGCGACTTGAGCAAAATGAGGAATGAAGTTCCGATAGAAATTAGCAAAACCGAGGAACTGTTGCAACTGCTTACGAGTAGCAGGAGGCTCCCACTCCACAACTGCCCGAACTTTCTCGGGATCCATTTCGAACCCCTGATGCAATACAATGTAACCCAAGAAAGTCAGAGATGATTGATGGAAATCACACTTGGACACTTTGGCAACTTGTGAGCGCGCAGTCGCGCTAAGCCTTCCTTGACCAGAGCTACATGTTCCTCCATCGTTTTGGTGTAAATTAAAATGTCGTCTAAATAAACAATGACTCCTCTGAACAACAGGTCATGTAGGACTTCATTAATCATTTGCATGAACACACTAGGAGCCCCCGTCAATCTGAAAGGCATGACTAAATACTCAAACATTCCAAAGCAACAAGAGAAAGCAGCTTAATGTCAGGTTCTCCAGCCAACCTGGGCAATTCCCAAAAAGCCACTCACTCAGACAGCCAAGTCAGAAGCAGGTTAACTTTATTGAAAAGGCAACAGGTGCAGCTCAGGTAACTTGCAGAATACAAAGCTGCTAATGAGCTAGCCAGACTACAGAGCCTAGTTAACACGTGGTAACATGATTACATCACAGGTGCACATTCTAGCAAGCCTGGGAAAGGAATTGATAACAACGCCTGGGGGGAATGAAAGGAGGATGAGGGAGAGTGGGAAGACACAGCTCGTTAGCTGCTCAAGGCTACAGCGACGGGCGGAGGGAAATCGAGGGTGAGATCAGCACAGCGAATATGTAAACAACTGAAACCAGGCCTGCACTCATGCCAGGAGCCTAACCGCTTGTACAGGCCAGACCCAGCATGAGACACAGGCTAAGGAAGTAAGGACGGACACCCCTGACATTCAGCCCCTCCCTGTTAGATTTATAAGACTTTGTGTATCTTTGTGAGAGAGGGACTTTAATCTCTCTCTCCCCCCCCCCCCCCGCATACAGTAACAGATGTTGATTTGGTGGGAGTCCACTCTTATTCATCAGTGACTAATGAAGATCTTCCTGGAAGAAGTCAGATAGACAAAGAGGAAACTCACCGTGCTGTCAGCACCCTTAACAGCGAAACCCACCAACTGCCTCCCATTGTCTAAAGTATCCAGTGATTAAAATGTGGAATTTGCTGCCCGAGCATGTAGTAATGACCACAGGCGTAGACAGCTTTAAAAGGGTATTAGAGAGATTCTATCACTGACCAGAAATGCTGGTTAGTTAGACATAGAATGCTGGTTTAGTTGAACTTTGGTTTGATCCTTTGGATGGGAAACTAAGATGTTAGAGCAGGGGGTAGTAAGGTGCACTTGTTAGTATATTTGGAGTGCTAGAAATACTCAGTACAAGTTGTGGCATCTGTATGGGCAGATAAACATAATCAAGCGTCACTAGTATATGTTTCTTGTGAAAAACGTTTTCCAAAGTTTATGTGACTTCACAGTGAATCTGCATATTACTTTTTTTGTATTATGTGTTTGAAAAGACAGGCTGCAATCCTGAAGGGGGGGGCGAAGCTCCTCAGGAGCCGACGTGACCTTGCACCAGCGTAAGTGCCTATTTAACCCATGATAAGGGGCACTTACACTGGTGCTGGGATGCCTCGCCACGGCACAGGGCTCGGGCACAGGTGCTGCCTCCTGGCAGCCTGCAGTATCACAGAAGTCCCCGCGTCAGCATCCTGGGAGGCATTCCTGGGGTGTTCCTGGGAGTGGAGCTGCCTTTAGGCAGCTTCCTAACCCCTTTTGCCCTGCGAATACCCCCTCTCACAGCTACATAGCTGATGGGAGAATTTTCCCTCTTCTCCCTTTTCTTGGTTCATTTTATAATTGGAATTTCTCTGCCTGCTTTACTCACCAAAAGCGAGGACCAGAGAATGTGATAGGAAAGACAGACCTTTTTCACAGATACTCTTTAAACACTACACCAAAACGTATAACAGTGAACCATCCAGTTTATTAAACTTACAAGAGAAATATAAGGCAAAGAAAGAAGCAAATACTTGACTAAATATATAAGACAGAAATTAACAAACCGGCACACATACAGACAGACAGTTACAGAGGCCTCTGGGTCACTTCCAAAGAGAGAGACAGAGATGGCAACCATTCAATGGGTCTGTGGTCTCTCCGTGGAAGGACGCCGACTGGACAACTATACTAGCTTTTTATGGCCTAAACCGTGAGAGAGGGTTTCAAACGACCCCCTCCTCCTAAATTCTCCAGGAGATGAGTTTTCACAAATTATGACTACAAATTGTTTGGAAATATCCTGTTCCAAAATACGTTTTCCATGTCCAGGTCTCTGATAAACTGCCTGTTCCGCCCGTCAACCAGTGTACAAAAACAATCCCCCCCCCCATGTAAGCAGGCAATTTGTTGCCTGTTCAAATAACCTTGTTATCACAAACATAGTTTAGAGCATCCGATGTGTTTTGGGTGATTAACTCCAAGTAATGTAATCTCCTATGCCCTTTAGGGTCAGGATCCTAATTGGAGCTAAAAGTCAGGTCTTCATATGGCTTCTAAGCTACAGATTAATAAACTACAGATTAATAAAATTGGTTCTTCTTAAGCCAAACCAATGTTTAATATAAAATAATTCTCGCCACAATAGCTACGACATCTTTTTTGGTGTCGTAGCCCTGTTGAACCCTATGGGGGCATTTTCCTCTCTCTCTTTTTCTTTTTAAAAGAAGTTACATTTCTTTTTGGCGGCCGGGAAGCCACTGTCGTAACACCTCCCCCCTTAGGAATGGGATGCCAGTTTTTTAAAGAAAAGACTAAAGTAATTGAATGCTTGTCGACAACAGTAAGAAATATTTCTCAGTTTGGCAGTTTGTAAGTTTCTTGTTTTCTTGTATTTTACATATCACTGTTTTAGGGCATCATTTTAATGGTTGGATTAATTTTAAAAAACACGTTATATTCATAGTTACGTGTAAACACTCAATATTGTGCCTCAAATCTGAGGCAATTGCCTACTGTTCATTGAAGTGGCAAACCAGTATCTGGGCTGTTCCACCATTAGACAGCATGTGCAGGGTGGGGGGTGGGGAGCTGGAGGACAGTTTCTGCCTCATGCTCCTGACAGAAATGGTCTCAAAACAGTGTGTCCAAAGTAATGAAATTGCTTCTGAGGCAGTAAGCAAAATCCTCGTGCTCTTGATGTCAGATAGGAAAATCAGCTTCTGAATGGATATGGAAAATGGAATTCTGAATGGATATGGAAAATGGAATTCTGAATGGATATGGAAAATGGAATTCTGAATGGATATGGAAAATGGAATTCTGAATGGATATGGAAAATCAGCTTCTGAATGGATAGGTCTGCCTCTTGTTTGTTTGTTTTTCTACCTCTAAAGGAACAAAAAGGAGGAGGGGGAGTGTGAAGCATTTATTTCTTCTTCATGTTTCTTTTCTTAACAATGATTATTTAATAAGGAGAGAGAGAGAGTGGTTCAGCATCAACAACTTGAAACATGAAGTATCATTCCCCCCTCTTATGACAGAGGCTCATATGATTGAATTTTCCTTATTAAAAAAAAGCTTTCCTACGTGTAGAAAATTAGGACATTGAGAAGAAGCTTAGTCTCCCTCCACACAGAAAACTGTGAAGGACCATTCATTCATAGACCCTCTCCCACCTGTATTCTGAAGTAGTTTTACCACTTCAATGAGAACTAGGCCTGAAAGTAGAGTTACCAGGTCTCCTAGATTAGTGGGAGACCTCCTACTGGCAGCCCTGTTCCCCTGCTGCCACTTGGTGGACTTGGCACCTGGGGGGGAGGGATGGGGGGCAGTGCTGGTGACATGTTGGCATGACCCAACCCGGAAGTTACATCACCATGCAACCCAGAGGTTATGTCATCATGTCCCCAGCAATGTCGCCACATCACTGGTGAGGGCATCCTGTGATGGTAGGTCTCTCCTGCCAGTTGCCAGCCTTTGGCTGGCAATCCAACTTGAAAGTAGACATGAGGTAATATGTGTCCCCCCCCCCCCGCACAGAGTTGTCTACCAGATGGTAAGGCTAGACAGGACCACATTAATTCTGTATTTTTTAATGTGGGTAACGATATACATGGACCACACACAAAGCAATTTGGCTGAGAATGGTACATACATAAGAGATTCTGGAATAATCCAAATTGAGAGGATCCAGTTTCCATGCAGTCATTCTGGATCTGGCTTGAAACTTTCCTGTGTCAATTCCAAATAAATCTGATAAGTGGAACGAAATGGGTGGCCTCTTTGGAGTAGGAAAGAGAGGGGTTTCCTCAGTTCTATTCCTTGTGTGTTCTGGAATTTTGATCAGTTTAGCATTCTACTTTTCCTTAATCCCAGTTTAGGAAAAAGAATGTCTAAAGTGAACTTTGAGTTAATTTGCAACTTCTTCCCCCCTCTACCTTACTAATGTGAATGTTTCCATTGATAAACACTGCAAAAAAATAGCTAAATTGATCTGACTGTACATATGTTGTATCAAGTTCGGTCTGTTTGTGTGGTTGTTTGCTGATATGTGCATGCACCCTTTTGCATTGGTAAAATACTTTATGAAAGAGTAAAATTCAAGTCCATTAGTACGTTAAATACCAACAAGATTTCCCTGGCTACCCACCTGAAACTACTATTTGAAACAATCTTGGCACAGTGGTACAATTACATTAAAATTACATTTTTGTTTGTTCGTTTCATCTCTGCCCATGTACATATTAGTAATGTAGAGATGGCAAAAATGTAGACAAACTGAAAACTCTGGCAAATGGTTAAGTGCACAACACTCAGTACAATATACAACATGTTTGTGTGAAGTGCTGTCAAGTCACAGCTGACTTATGGTGATCCCCTAGGGTCTCCAAGGCAAGATACCGTATTTTTCGCTCCATAAGACTCACTTTTTTCCTCAAAAGTGAGGGGAAATGTCAGTGCGTCTTATGGAGCGAATGCTGGCTGGGCGCGTGCGCGTTGGGACAGCGCGAGCCAGTGTTCCCCACCCCGACGGCCAGCTGGGAGGCGGGCGGGGCCGCACAGAGCGAGCCGGCGCACGCGCCCAGCCGGCTCTGTGTGGCCCTGCCCGCCTCCCAGCTGGTTGTCGGGGCGGGGAACGCCAGCTCGCGCCGTCCCGACGCTCACGCGCCCAGCAGACATTTGCTCCATAAAACAAGTTTTTAGAGGAGGTAAACAAGATTTTTTCTTGTTTTCCTCCTCTAAATACTAGGTGCGTCTTATGGAAAGGTGCGTCCTATGGAGAGAAAAAAACGGTACTTACAGAGGTGGTTTGCCATTGTCTCCCTCTTAATAATGACTCTGGAATTCCTTGGTGGTCTTCCATCCAAATACTTACCAGGGCCGACCCTGCTTAGTTTCTGAGATCTGATGCAATCAGGCTAGCCTGGGCCAACTAGGTCAGGGGACATTAAAAATGAAATGTTGGATGATTACTGATGGATTGGTTCTATTTTGGGATCAAAATCTGGTAATCCAGAAGTCCAAAGTTGGGGGAGAAAATTAGAGGAGAACTTTTGCGGAATCCCTAAATCAGAGAATGGGAGATACAGAGCAGTGTCTGAAACCTTTAGGACTGAATGTAGGGTGATGATTTTGTACTAGTGGTAACATCATGTCGATGCCTATAGCCCAAACCAGTGATAGAGCTGCACAGAGACCCAATCTTGATGTAATTTGAGATTGGAATTCGCTTTTCAGATATCTGGGGAAAATTTTTTATCTCTAAATTATTTCTGGTCGAAGTTTACCCATATGCAGCATAAACCTTTTAACTGCCAGCTTTTGCAGCTACGTGTGAAAGGAAAGGAGGAGACAGGGATTTTTAATTATCATTTCTAATTGTTTGGGCTGCTAATAATGGAACTTTTTTATAATTTGTCTTTTATTGTATTTTTAATAGTTATGATTGTGAAACGCCTCATCAACCTGTATGGGTTGCAAGAGCAGCATAGAAATATTTCAAATAAGTAAATCACAAAAACAGATGCTCTTAGTATAACATTATCAACTGAAGTGAAGCATATTAGGGGAGGGGCTGTAGCTCAGTGGTAGAGCATCTGCTTGGCATGCAGAAGGCCCCAGGTTCAATCCCCTGCATCTCCAGTTGGGACTAGGCAGGTAGGTGATGTGAAAGACCCCTGCCTGAGACCCTGGAGAACCGCTGCCGGTCTGAGTAGACAGTACTGACTTTGATGGACCAAGGGTCTGATTCAGTATAAGGTGTGTTCATGTGTTCATATGCTTTTTAATTTCAATGCTCAACATGGAGTGAGATGTGGCCATTAATGATAAAGGGGAACGCTTCTCAGCCTCTGTACCCCATGCCTATTAATCTGTGGATGAATGCTATTGATTTCATTGTCCACACACAGTACTGTGGTCTAGTCCAAGTAAGAGAAAAGCTTTATTATGGATAACGTATATTTGAAACGCTTGGATAATTTATATTTGAAAATAAATGTATCTAATCTACATTCTTTTTGTATGCTGTGAAATACTTGTGAAAGTAGTAGAAACCACCGAAAATTATGTTAATGTCTCAATCAAGGTTCGGAGCCCCTGCTCTTGCGCCCACTCGCGCCGGCAGCCGGGCTGCGGAGCTGGCGCGCCTGAGAGAGAGAGAGAGCGGGTGCGGCTGGCGCGCTGTCTCTCCATCCCCCCCGCCATGGAGAATGGCCAGGTCCCCCTTTCCCTTGCCCTCAGTGGTTGGGAGGCTAAAGCCTCCCCTCCCCTCTAGCCGCACAATTGCTGGGCGGGCGGCTCGGCGGTTCCTGGCCCCCCCCTGCCTATAAGCTGTTGGGCGGGGCGGGCTTCCTTTGTAGACCTGGCCTCCGGCTGAGTCCCATTGGGAGGCCATGTCTACCCACTGGCTTTCTTGGCGGTAGACCTGGACTCCAAGGAGGGGGAAAAGTCCCCCTTCAGAGGCCTGGTCTACCAATTGGCTTCTATGGGCCTCCGGAGGCCAGGTCTACTGCCAAGAAAGCCAATGGGTAGACCTGGCCTCCCAATGGGACTCAGTCGGAGGCCAGGTCTACCAATAGGCTTTTATGGCGGTAGACCAGGCCTCCAGACGAGGACTCTGGACGGGGAGGGGGAAATGGCAGGGACTTACAATTTAATTTTTATCAATAAATAAGATCACTATTAAGTAGGATATCAAGTTTTATTCAGTGTACCTATAGTTTAATTAAGACTTAAAACTTTAATTAAAGTTTATTAAGTTAATAAACAGTCTACCTACCTATATAGTTTAAGTTTAAGAAATTTGGCTCTCAAAAGAAATCTCAATCGTTGTACTGTTGATATTTGGCTCTTTTGACTAATGAGTTTGCTGACCCCTGACCTAGATGGACCAAATGGTCTAATTTGTATGAGGCAGCTTCATGAATGTTCCCTTCTTCCACCTTGTTTCATGAATAGGACTGCTATGCCCACATAGCAATCAAAAGAGTAGAGCCAATAAAGAAGAGCAGTGGAAGAACAGGCGAAGGATGATGTGGTTCTTGTACCTCCCACTTAAATCAGTAGAGACAGCAAGCTGTAAATTACAGTCCGGCAATCCTATGGGACACTATTAAAAATTATATTACAAACCAATGCATCCTGCTTATGTGTGTGTGTGTAAAGCGCCATCAAGTCACAGCCGATTTATGGCAACCTAGTAGGGTTTTCAAGGCAAGAAACTAACAGATTTGAACACATGAACACATGAAGCTGCCTTATATTGAATTAGACCCTTGGTCCATCAAAGTCAGTATTGTCTTCTCAGACCGGCAGTGGCTCTCCAGGGTCACAGGCAGAGGTCTTTCACATCATCTACTTACCTAGTGCCTTTAACTGGAGATGCCGGGGATTGATCCTGGGTCCTTGATGCCGGGGATTGAACCTCCATGCCAAGCAGAGACTCTACCACTGAGCCATGTTCCCCTCTGCATAATGACCCTGATATTCCTTGGTGGTCTCCCATCCAAATACTAACCAGGGCCAACCTGCTTAGCTTCTGAGATCTGATGAGATCAGGCTAGCCAGGGCCATCCTGTTCAGGGCCCTGATCACGCACATAATTATAAAAGTAAAACAGGATTGCTTTCTGGGGTTATAGATGGCTGTTGCTAATATACCATTCAGCTTTCTCTTTCTCCATTCTTCAGGATTATCTGACGGACTTGATCACCAACGACAGTATTAGTTTCTTCCGAATCTCAAAGAAGATGTATCCTCACAGGCCAGTTTTGATGGTCCTCAGCCACGCAGCCCCTCACGGCCCTGAAGATTCAGCCCCACAATACTCTCATCTCTTCCCCAATGCTTCTCAACACATGTAAGGAAACAAAAATCCCGAGCCAGTTCTTTGCATTTTCAGATGCTGGCATAAAATTCTCACAAAATAATTTGTGAATAATATTCTGTTTTGGCATGTGTATATCCAAAGCAGCTAAAATAGCATCATATGGTATTGTTATAATTTTTATAAGCAACAAATTTTGGTGTTTGAATAACAAATTGCAATTATGCAAATTCATCACAGTATTTGGGGGGAATTGTTGAGGGTTAGAAAGTAATAGAAAAGGAGGGAATGGATCTCAGATAAATAGATGTGATGGGTTCAAGTCTGGAATTGAGAACAGATTAAGGGAACTAACACAGTTCAGAGTTCTACCAAGATCATTGCTAATGTCTTTTCCTGTCCTAGACCCTGCTGTCTTTTGTGCATTTTATAACTACTGTTTTATTCATATTGTAATCCACTTTAAGTTCCGCCAGGTAGAAATGAATATTTTAAATAAATCCATGCTTTCAGGCTTTTCTCAAAAGCTTTGAGAGCTAGAAATATATGCTTCAAAAGCTCTGATCACAACCTGAGTTCGATCCCGACAGAAGTCAGTTTCAGGTAGCTGGCTCAAGGTTGACTCAGCCTTCCATCCTTCCGAGGGCGGTAAAATGAGTACTCATCTTGCTGGGGTAAAGTGTAGATGACTGGGGAAGGCACTGGCAAACCACCCCATAAACATAGTCTGCCTAGTAAACGTCAGGATGTGACGTCACCCCATGGGTCAGTAATGACCCGGTGCTTGCACAGGGGACTACCTTTACCTTTTTTTCGAAGATCACTTAATGTGGAATTACTGTTTGTTTCTGAATCAGTGACCTATGTGATGCAAAGATCACATTGCTGCCAACAAAATTTGTCTTCCCTTGTATCTTGGTAAAGTGAGAAAGAAGCTAATTTTATGGCCTCATTCAGTTTCTCATTCAGTTTCCCCGCCTCCATTTAACTTCATTGGTTGCCATTGGGGGGGGGGGGGCAGGTGGGGAAACTTGGACCACAGTGATATCACATCACATGTTTTACTTTCCTTGGACGTTACCAGGAGCTGCCATTACATACCTCAGAGCATTCAGTTAAAGATCAGAAGGACAAATGTGTTTCAAGAACAGTTACAAAAGGGTAGTTAAATTGCATTGAAGGGTAATTCATGAGCAGTAAGTAGCTTAAAGCCTGTGTCCAGAACGTGCAAACTGAGCCCGTCCAGATCTCAATATTAAGCTCATATTTCATTTTTCCACATGCTGCTCACAGAAAATGCATGTTTAACTTTTTTGAAAGTTGCTTATGTATGATCATTGGGAAGGCTTTCTGAGGGCTACTGTGGTTGTATCTGCAAGTATTTTACAGTCTCATTTTTCAAGGTCAATGAGGATTTGCAGCGCAAACCAGGTTCTCACATTTTCCCCCTCTTCTGAATGAATTTGAAGTGGATATTTTTGTTCAGCTTCCAGAAATGTTGTACTTTGTGTATTTGGCCATAAGACTGACAAATCTGTTAAGTATAAGAGGGTTACATTTGTAGTAATCAAAGACGATCGTGGACTTCGGATGGATTAAGCAGTGGGAGGTTTCAGCTGAGCCAAGAAATCACAAAGCAGACTGGAAAAGGAATTTGCCAAGCATTTTAGATGCATTCAGGGCACTGCATAGCAACAGTTTCCCTAACCATCAGCATTTTCAAAGCAGCAATGTCATTATGCAGCCACAATAACTTTCTGAAATCAGAGAGAACATTAACAATGTAAAGAAAATAATAAGCAGTCTTTCTTCCCCAAATGAAGAATCCTCTCAGACCCCTTTTAGAATGTTTTTGTTTCAAAGAAGCCGTCCACAAAAAGCCCATTGGCTCAGTTAAGACACCACACAAAACCATGGTTTAAACTATGGTTAGTATGATTGTTTGAGCGTAAGCTACTCAATTGATAATGGTTATTTAGGGACTGTCAAACCAGGATCTGAAGTAGGCTTACTAACTACAGTTTTGTGGTTTCATGTAATGTACAAATGCAGACACCCTAGTTTAATCCTCTCCTGTGTTGACAAAGTCCCAGTCTGCAGAAAGGGAAATGAAACAAGCATTTGTTGAGGCAAACCAGGATTTGAGCGATTGTCTACGAGCAAAACCCTGATTTCACACACTAACCAAAGTTAGAGGTGGGGGCTGTGAGCATTTAAATTCCAAGGCTCCTGCTCACCAGAGGCTGCGTTTTGATTCAGTTGAGCTGAGCTGGGGACTACAGGCAGGGGTGAGTTTAAACTTTGCCTTTTTTTAAAGGCTGGGAAGCCTAACTAAACTGAGAATTTAATTGAGGTTTGGTGGGAGAGGGTTGTGCCAGTGGGTGATTATGGTTGATTGCTGCCTGAAAGCTTGATTGTTACCTTGTTAAGTGGGGTTGTTGTGATTGGAGCTTGTGTGTGAGAGGTGGGGGCTGTGAGCATTTAAATTCCAAGGCTCCTGCTCACCAGAGGCGGGAGCTGAAGGGCTCTTGCCTTGTGGCTTGGCAGAGTAACTCTCTCCATCCAGTTGGAGTACCGAGCAACTTGAATATCTATGTGAATTAGCAGCAGATAGCTGCAGGGCAAGGAACTTCGGCACTCAGTTCTTATTTGGTACAGGAAGAGTGCAAGGGAGTAAAGGGCAGGGTTGCAACACCAAAGAATAATATAATAATTAATTAATTAATAAAATACCAGTTATGAAGGTAGAAAGCCAACAGGGGTCAGGGGGCTATCCAGTGTGCTGCATGGAGTGTCACATGTATGATTATCTGCCTGCTGGACAGAAGTCGTGGGTGTGCGCTCGGTGCAGGGAGCTCCTGGCTCTCAGGAAGCGAGTTCACTTCCTTGAGGCCAAGGTAGCTCAACTGGATGAGCTGAGGCAGGCAGAGAGAGAGGTGACTAAGGACTCGGGGGATGAAATAGTCACATCCCAATCCCAAGGTGAAGGCCCTGGCTCTCGTCGAGGACAGCCACACACTCTTAGGGCCAGGGACCACCAGTAGGTTGTTATCTGATGATCGTAAAGATCTTCGAGGGGTATACCAGGAGAGGCGGTCTCGCAGATACGAAGGTCCCAGGCCGTGTAAGGCTTTAAAGGTCAAAGCCAGCACCTTGAACCTGATCCGGTACTCCAGCTGGAGCCAAACTATGGTTGAAATATGACTGGTTTATAAAAGCAGGATTCTGCTTGTAGACAAAAATATGCTAGTTCATTTTCCATTGTCTTTTCCCCACAGAAACCCAGCTGGTATCCCTGTCCTGCGTGCATTGGAGGGAAGGCAGCATTAAGCCAAGGTTTCCATAGCCACATGCAAAACCACAGTTAAGACTTAAATGTGGTTATTAAACCAACTTTAAATCATGGTATTATATAACCCAAGCAACCAGGGGTGGTCTTAGCCATGGGACATCCAGGGCAACTGTCCAGGCCCCAGACTGGGGGTGTGACTGCTGCCTGTGGCCCAGTCTCTCTGATGGAGGAGGAAAAAAGGAGGAAGAGACAGTGGTGGGCTCAAGCAACAGCTAGCTGGCTCATCCCTCCTAGGCTTGGGCAGCGGCGCCATTCATTTCATACAATATTGGGGCAGATTGCTCTTTGGTTCATCATGGTACTGAATGAGCTGTGGAATGCCTTATAGGTCGCTGACTGCCCATCAATATGATTTCTTGCTCTGTGTTGGATTCTTCTTTGTGTATTCTGCAACTTGTAAATAGCTGGCTTGTCCAAGGTGTGGGGAGCAGGGGAGGTGTAGTGATTCTGGGGCCCTATCTTGGTCTTTTGCCCAGGGTCCCAGAATCACTAGGACTGCCTCTGTGAGCAACCATAGTTAATGATGTAGTCTGTGAATCCATTTATAGTATTGGTAAACTAGGATAAGCCACAGGGATATATATGTTTGATTGACAATTCTTCATTACTTCTGTTTCTCTAGCACTCCCAGTTACAACTATGCTCCAAACCCAGACAAACATTGGATCATGAGGTACACTGGACCCATGAAGCCTATTCACATGGAATTCACCAATATGCTACAGCAGAAACGCCTTCAAACTCTCATGTCTGTGGATGATTCTATGGAGGCGGTAAGATCTCTCGTCCCATTCCCCAAGCCTTTGTATTGCACTCCATCCAAGATGTGTTCAGATTTGCAAAAGCTAAACACAGATTGCATAATCTCAAGACTGTCAACTTTTTTTTATAAGACTGAGCTGCTCCAGGCAGGTCAGTAACCTCATCTACTAGAATTTAAAAAATAGTATAATATCCCCAAACAGCCATTGTGGAGCGACCGATACAGACAGACAAAATCATACAGGAAAGGGAAGCTCTGTCTTCTCCATGCAGAAAAATAGAAACATAGAGCTGGAAGGGATCTCAAGGGTCATCTAGTCCAACCCTCTGCACACAAGGCAGGAAATTGACAACTACCTTCCCACTCCCCCAGTGACACCTGCTCTGCCCAGAGGAAGGCAAAAAACCTCCAGGATCTTTGGCCTGGAGGAAAATTCCTTCCTGACCCCAAAGTGGCCATCACCATTACCCTGTGCATGTAAGAAAGCCAAGCACTGACTCATTCCTTCCTGCCCTCCCTCCCTCTCACGATCTGTCTAAGTTCACAGAACTTAGAGATCTATTGGCAGTTGCTCATTATTTTGGTGCTACCTTGGTGAGCACACCAAGAAGTAAAAGCTGTTTGATAAACTTGTGTGTGTGTGTAAAGTGCCGTCAAGTCGCAGCCAACTTATGTCAACCCCTTTTGGAGTTTTCATGGCAAGAGACTAACAGAGGTGGTTTGCCAGTGCCTTCCTCTGCATAGCAACTCTGGTATTCCTTGGTGGTCTCCCATCCAAACACTAACCAGGGCCGACCCTGCTTAGCTTCTGAGATCTGACGAGATCAGGCTAGCCTGGGCCATTAAACTATATAAATGATCTTATAGTTTATATAAACTATATAAACATAAACTATATAAATGATCGTATTGGTTTTCATGGTGCACCATGTGATTTAGGACTGGTGAAAGCTGTTGAAAGTTTGGGTTGGGTGGGGGGTATGTTCTTGAGCCTAAAAATCACTTTCCTCCCCCCAAGAGATCACAGTGCCAGTGGTTAGGAGCTGCTTTGGGGCTTTCTGTCTAGGTAAGCCATCCATCACTCTCAGATATGCGTAAAGTGGACCCCAAAGTCTCCTTTTGCCAGGTAAGGTGTGGCAGCTCAGTAATCAAGTGTATGTTTTGCGTGCTAAAATTTCAATCCTGGCCATTTCCAGTTTGAAAAGAGATAGATTTTATAGCTGGGGAGATTTCTGCTTGAGAATTTCAAGATCAGCTGCCAATTTGGTATAAAGCCACTTTGTAGGTTATCTATTGCTTGGTAGTTGCCTTGAAATTAAGTCTGAGGCATATGCTGTTACATAATGGAGCTGTTGCAGAGGAGAGCGATGGGGATGATCGGGGCCTGGAGACCAAGCCCTACGAAGAAAGGCTGAGAGAACTGGGAATGTTTAGCCTGGAGCAGAGGAGGTTGAGGGGGGTATGATTGCTCTCTTTAAGTATTTGAAGGGCTGTCACTTTGAGGAGGGCAGGGAGCTGCTCCTGTTGGCATCAGAGGATAGGACTCACAATAATGGGTTTAAATTGTAGGTGGAAAGGTACCAGCTGGATATTAGGAAAAAAAACAATGGAATCAGCTACCTAGGGAGGTGGTGAGCTCCCCCTCACTGGCAGTCTTTAAGGAGAGGCTGGACAAACACTTGTCAGGGATGCTGTTGGCTGATCCTGCATTAAGCAGAGGTTTGGACTAGATGGCCTGTATGGCCCCTTCCAACTCTATGATTCTATATTACAGAGTAAGAAACTCACAGCACTAGCTAGCTGTGCCTCTGAACTGATGCAGCGTTCATCTCAGCTGGTTCCTTTGGTGAAAATTGATGTGCTTGTTTTTAAGCCTTTAAAACTGCCCGTCTTAACATGGAAATGAAACAATTTATTGCTTCTAATCTCCAGATTTTTTAAAAAAAAGCATGTTAGTGATTCAAGACAAGGTTAAGATTATATAAAGGCCCTGCACCAGCCTGCTTGTGATTATGATGATTACCATTATTGCTGATTGGTGGTTTGCTGAGGGAAGATATAATCTCTCTCAAGTGCTATTGCATGCACATGGAGAGGGGAGCATTCAGTGTTGTAACTTGCCTAAAGAGGTGGGTTGATTTATTTTTAACCCCAAGTAAGCCAGCTGGAATTGAACTTGTAATTACAAGGAGCTTCGACAAATTTTTAAAAATCCATTCAGCTAGTCAAACTTAACCTCATGCTTTGTCGCAAGCTCATTCCCAAAGTAGTTGTGTCTTGACCTGTTTTTCTAAATTAAACAAGGAGGTATCTGGGTCACCATAATGTGTCTCAGTTTTCATACTTTATTACCCAGAGAAAGACAGATTTTTAAGGAAAGAAGCATAGATTCATGTCTACATTTGGAGGGAGGGAGAATATACTTTATCCACTGTGTATTATCCAAGGAAAATAAAAGTTTTGCCATAAATCTATAAAACACAGTCTGCTATTAACTTTTGTGAGCTAGTTATGGTAAATTCTAACCCTTGGGACCCAGTTCATACTAATTGTTTAGAAATTTTTAACCTTGGAATGATCCATGTGGGTTAAGGATAGATACATGCTTCATTTTAAGCGACCTGAGTTCATTGGTTCACTAGAAGATCCATTTTGTGAGAGCATTATATTTTAAGAGAAGGTTCTTAAAGACTGCACAGGTGTCAGCCAATCAGAGCTGTGCATAGCATAGCTGGCTTCTGCCTCATACTTGCGGCACTAAGAGCTCAGTCCTGGGTAGGAAAAGTACTCTTGGACTGAATGTCGTGAGAACACTTGCAGATCATTCCTACCATTCTAAGACTGTTAAGTGTGCCTTTTTCTCTTTTTCAGTATTATATCTGCTTTTGGTTTAGAATTAAGTCATGTGGACTGTTGTGCAAGAAACTGTTGTCAAGATCATAGAATCATAGAGTTGGAAGAGGCCATACAGGCCATCTAGTCCAACCCCCTGCTTAATGCAGGATCAGCCTAGAGCATCCCTGAGAAGTGCTTGCCCAGCCTCTGATTAAAGACTGCCAGTGAGGGGGAGCTCAACACCTCCCTAGGTAGCTGATTCCACTGTCGAATAACTCTTACTGTAAAAAATTGTTTTCCTAATATTCAGCTGGTACCTTTCCGCCCCCAGTTTAGACCCATTATTGCAAGTCCTATCCTCTGCTGCCAACAGGAACAGCTCCCTGCCCTCCTCTAAGTGACAGCCCTTCAAATACTTAAAGACAGCAGTCATGTTCCCCTCAATCTCCTCTTCTCCAGACTAAACATTCCCAACTCCCTCAGCTTTTCCTCATAGGGCTTGGTCTCCAGGCCCCTGATCATCCTTGTCGCTCTCCTCTGCACCCACTCCATTCTGTCCTCATCCTTTTTGAAGTGAGGCCTCCAGAACTGCACACAATACTCCAGGTGCGGCCTGACCAATGCAGTGTACAGTGGAACTATGATACAGCCTTATTTATCTTGCTCTCTTTTACGTTTATCGGATTCATGGGACCCAAATAATGTAGCAATTACATGGCTTTTGGTCCGCTTCCAAGCCCAATTCAAGGTGTTGACTTTGACCTTTAAAGCCCTACATGGCTTGGAATCAGGGTTATCTGAAGGGCTGTCTTCTCCCATGGGTTCCTGCCCAAGTACAAAGATAACAGGGAGTGACCCTCTTGACTGTCCCATCGACCAGAGAAGCTGGGTACACGAGAGAGGGCCTTTTCTGTGGCAGCTGTACAGTTATGGAACAACCTCCCCAAGGAGGTGCACCTGGCCCCCTCACTCTTGACCTTTAGGAGGCAGCTGAAGACAGTTTTATTCAGGAAGGCATTTGCACAGTTAAATTGTGGAACTCCCTGCCCCAGGATGTGGTGATGGCTTCCAACCTGGAAGGCTTTAAGAGGGGAGTGGACACGTTCATGGAGGAGAGGGGTATTCATGGCTACTAGTAAAAATGGATACTCGTCATGATGCATACCTATTCAAATCAAATGACCTTTATTGACATATTCTCAGAAATATAGCATAGAGCATACCTATTCTTGTCAGGATCAGAGGAGCATGCCTATTAGGAGCTTTCGAACACAGGCAGGATGGTTCTGCTGCAGTTGTCTTGTTTGTGGGCTTCCTAGAGGCACCTGGTTGGGCACTATGTGAACAGACTGCTGGACTTGATGGAACTTGGTCTGATCCAGCATGGCTTTTCTTATGTTCTTATGGTTAATTTTAGTTCTTCTGCCTCCTGGCAGCCTTAAATTATTGATTTTAAATTAGTGGTTTTATGTATTGTATTGTGTTTTATTACCATTTATATTGTAAGCCGCCTTGAGTTCCTTTAAGGTAGAATTCCTACTAATAAATATTGTAAATACATAAAATAAAAATAAATAAGTTGCCAGACAGAAAAGGGAAAAAGCATCAAAAGACAGAAGATGAAATATCAGGATTATAAATAAGCTAATCCTGTTCAGGCACTTTGATAAACAGAAAGGTTCTGAAATTTCCTTTGGCTTGGAAATTTCTCTGAACAGATCCCTGAACAAATTTAATTTCTGACTCAATAGGAATGGTAGTTCATGTTGTTGCCATATCATTAATATGGTTGTATTCATCACTAACTTTGTGTGTTGGTATGCATAATACTATCATTTTTTTAAAAAAAATGGAATGTTGTGCTTCTATTCATTTACTTTTGTTTTCAGATCTATAATACATTGATCGAAACAGGTGAACTGGAGAATACATATGTAATATATACCGCAGACCACGGCTATCATATTGGACAATTCGGACTGGTGAAAGGAAAATCTATGCCTTACGAATTTGACATCAGAGTTCCTTTTTATATTCGTGGTCCTAATGTGGAGGCAGGATCCTTGTAAGTTCATGGACTTTATAAGAAAACAATCTTATTGGTTCTGCATGGCCTTTGTAAGATGTTCTTTGTTTTTTACCATGTCATGTTCACAGTCTTTCTGTGTGGTGTGGTGGTTAGGAGCGGTGAACCCTAATCGGGTGAACTGGGTTAGATTCCTCGCTCCTCCACATGAGCGGCGGACTCTAACCTGGTGAACTGGGTTGGTTTCCCCACTCCTCCACATGAAGCCTGCTGGGTGACCTTGGGCTAGTCATAGTTCTCTCAGAATCTCTCAGCCCCACCTACCTCACAAGATGTCTGTTGTGGGGAGAGGAAGATAAGGTGATTGTAACCTGGTTTGAGACTCCTGAAAGGTAGAGAAAATTGGGGTATAAAAACCGACTCTTCTTCTTCTTTGATGACACTCCAACCAATATTCTTTGCTGCTTAGAAATTATAGGGGGCATATTAAGATAGTGTAGGATATTATTGGTTTTAGCTTTAAGTCCCAGTGTAGCCTGGGTAGCTTCTATTCCTCGTGCACTAAAAATGGATACAAATAATATTATAGAAGGCTGCTATAGGGATGAACAAAATAAAGATTATTAAGCACTTTGTGTGTTAAACTGCCAGAACGGATTGCTGCTGGTTACACTACATGGGAAAAATAATTGTTTCCTTTTTTTGAGGGGGGGGGGGAAACAATTAAACTTAACATTGTTTTATAGTGACAAAATAACAACAGATCTTTAGAATGAATGCTTAATTATGGCAACACAATTTCATGCGTCTTATTGCTTTTCTTCTCCCTCTTCCAATTTGGGTTTGGATAATATTCATTCAGTGGGGTATCCATGTTGTTTTTTTAAAGTATGAAGTGAGCAAGTTAGAAGAAAGAAGGGGGAGGTGGAAGGTATAGTTTCTACAGAACATCTAAGGAACATTCCACACCAGGTTTCCTAGACTCTTATGAATGAATACCTCGTCTGACAAAACCTCCTCTCTCTCAAGCTCTGTATTGGTGTAGGATGATCAGCAGATTTCCATTGATATTTTTACTTCTGCATACTACCATTCTCCTTTCTTGCAGTATTAGGAAGCAGCAATTGAGCTCAGAGTATTTACATTGAAATACCTTCTTTTATGGAGAGAGAAAGAAGAGAGAGAACCCAAACTGTATCCATCCTGTTTCCTTTTTCTCCAGTTGTCCCTCTATACATCTGAATGCTAGATAACTCCCATACAGGATGACATTACAAGCTACCCCTTGCACATGGGAGGTGTCTGTAAAAAAAATCTAACTTGTCCAAAATTTTGCCAGTCATGCTGATGAAACGTCCAGTCCTTCAACTAAATTCCGGTCCGAGTCACGATGTTTCAAAGTAATAACATTGTATAATGTTCACTGCCTTAGTGTGTCATTATCATCAGATGTTAATTAATTAATACAGTTAAATCCCTGTTCTCTCCTCTTAAGAGAAACCCATGCAATATTTACTTGATGTTCCATTTACCCTCTTCCCTGCCAGATAAAGACACAAATGGGTCTCCTTGGTTTATCCTTTGAGATTAAACAGTTACAAGCAGTTCGTCAGTGACATACAAGAATACAGAGCACAACTATTAATTAAAATGATATCTTTGATCAGCTGAGAAATTATGTAAATATACTTTCTAAGTAATTATTTTAATAGCAAATATTTGCACTGAACCAATTATTTTGGACACAGTGCCACAGTATGCAAACTTAAATGTATGGCAGTATGCATACATCAACATAATTAGCACTCACATTTTCCCACCCTTAGCTTTTTTTTTTCCTTTTAGTTTATGGAAAGCAATCTAAGCAAGCAAGATCAAGAATTCTGCGAACATGTGATTTTTAAAAATATGCAAATAAATATTCCTTGGATTTTCAACCTAAATGCACTGCAACATTGTAGACGGGAAAGGAGCCCCTCAAAAAACACATCATGTTATCATTATTGAAAATAGTGGTATATTTAATATGACAAAAATACAAAATGTCTAAAAAGGGATGACTTGAACGATAGTGCAACAGCATGTAGAGATTATTACAAGTGATTTATAATTTCAAATCCAAGTGACCTCTGAGTATTGGGGAGATAGCCAGGATTTTTTAGCTGTGTCATTCTGTTTCCTCTTAGAAAGCTATAAATGCATCCCCTTCTAGCCTAGCATTCCTCTAACTATCTACAAGCATACACCTGTAGTAAGTAAATACAGCCTTACAACAGTGACAGATTACAAAACTGCCTGGGGCAACTGGATTCCAGGGATTCTTGCAATGCCAGAAATTGTGTATGTGTCCAGGTTCCCATGCTGCTCCTGGCATAGCTGGTTCCCTGCATGAATCGAGGAAACATATCAGACAGTTATGGGGCACTCTTTCAGCTCATTCAGTAGTGTCTTCCCCCTGCCCTACCTAGGACGGGGTGGGGGAAAGCTCTTTAAGTTGGCCCTGCCTGTCTCATTCATCTGCAGACAACACCTTCCGCCATTTGATGATCAAATCAAAACCTGAGCTCTCCCTAGAAGATAAAATTACTAAACCGAGGCTATCATACTTTGGTCATATTATGAGAAGACCAGAGTCACTACAAAAGACAATAATGCTAGGAAAAGTTGAAGGCAAAAGGAAAAGAGGAAGACCCAACATGAAATGGATTGGGTCTATAAAGGAAGCCACAGCCCTCAGTTTGCAAGACCCAAGCAAGGCTTAACGATAGGACTTTTTGGAGGACATTAATTCATAGGGTCGCCATGAGTCAGAAGCGACTTGACAGCACTTAACGCACTCACTCAGTTGATGAAGATATCTACAGGGCTCTGCCTTGCCTGCCATTCTGGAAAGCCTTCAGTGGCTATCATGCATACCAGCACTTCCAAGTGGTCTCTCGAAGTGGTGCTGCATTCCTGAACATCCTTCATTCTTACGATGCTCTGCATTGGCTCTTGTGCAATAATAGACAGAATTATATCTTAGATGGTGGCTTCACCATAGAGTCCAATTGCCAAAGCGGCCATTTTCTCTTATGGATCCACAAGTCCTCTTATGGATTGAGAGCTGGCTGAAAAATAGGAAGCAGAGAGTAGGAATCAATGGTCAGTTCTCACAATGGCGGGATGTGAGCAGTGGGGTCCCTCAGGGATCTGTGTTGGGACCGGTGCTTTTCAACCTGTTCATCAATGACCTGGAGTTGGGGTTAAACAGTGAAGTAGCCAAGTTTGCAGATGACACCAAATTATTTAGGGTGGTTAAAACAAAATCGGACTGTGAAGAGCTCCAGAAGGATCTCTGCATACTGGAAGAATGGGCATTAAAATGGCAAATGAGATTCAATGTAAGTGTAAAGTGATGCATATTGGGGCAAAAAATCCCAGCTTCACATATACACTGATGGGATCTGTGCTGGAAGCGACAGACCAAGAAAGGGATCTTGGGGTGGTAGTGGATAGCTCAATGAAGATGTCAACCCAGTGTGCGGCTGCTGTAAAAAAGGCAAATTCTATGCTGGCCATAATTAGACGAGGAATAGAGAATAAAACCGCTGATATCATACTGCCCTTGTACAAATCTATGGTGAGACCACACTTGGAATACTGTGTACAGTTCTGGTCACCACACCTAAAAAAGGATATTACAGAGCTTGAGAAGGTACAGAAAATAGCAACCAAAATGATTAGGGGACTAGAGCAACTGTCCTATAGGGAGCAATTAGGACTCTTAGGGCTGTTTAGCTTGGAAAGAAGGCGGCTAAGGGGAGACATGATAGACATGATATAAAATTATGCATGGTTTGGAGAGAGTGGACAGGGAGAAGTTTTTCTCCCTCTCCCATAATACTGTAACACGGGGTCATCTGCTAAAGCTGGAGGGCGAGAGATTCAAAACAGATAAAAGGAAGTATTTTTTCACACAACGCATAGTTAAATTGTGGAACTCCCTGCCCCAGGATGTGGTGATGGCTGCCAGCTTGGAGGGCTTTAAGAGGGGAGTGGACATGTTCATGGAGGAGAGGGGTTTTCATGGCTATTAGTTAGAATGGATACTAGTCATGCTGCATACCTATTCTCTCTAGTATCAGAGGAGCATGCCTATTATTTTGGGTGCTGTGGAACACAGGCAGGATGGTGCTGCTGCGGTCGTCTTGTTTGTGGCTTCCTAGAGGCACCTGGTTGGCCACTGTGTGAACAGACTGCTGGACTTGATGGGCCTTGGTCTGATCCAGCATGGCCTTTCTTATGTTCTTATGTTCTCCAGGTGAACTGATGTCTATCGGCTGGAGATCAGTTGTAATAGTAGGAGATTACCAGCTAGTACCTGGAGGTTGGCAACCCTACTGATAACCTTGTGAAGATCTTTAGGGTTCCCTGGAGTACAACTTGAAAACCGCTAGCTTAAAACATGCTAGGAACCATGGGATAAATCCAAACAATGGAACTGAAGGAGATGTGTATCCAGTGTGCATACAATCCCCCTATAGCCTATATATGCTTGCCATTTCACCCTTCCCTGCTTCCCTGTCTGCACTGCAGATGAAAGAAACCTCAGGACCTGCGGATTTACATACCTACAGTGAGGGTACCTGCTTATTTAATTGCCCAATTCATCTACCTTCTGCACTTCTCCTTAGTGCACCAAGTGCCAAGCAAAAAGCACAGGAAGTTTCTACCCAGGCATAAGCTTAACCTTGAAAAGAATCCGTTTCCTCTGAACTTCCTTTTTGATCCTGAGATGTGGTAGCATTTTAAATCACAAACAAATTATGCCCTGCAGGAGTCTCCCATTTTGGTGCCTTCTGAGAGTCCAAACCTTTTTTTATTATGGTCACATAAATCAAAGCCTGAAAAGACCTGATAAATCAGAGGTCACCCTTGAAAGAAATTGGCTAAGTCATGCTTGCAGGTACTCCAGGAGGGGATGTATCAGATGTGAAATGTATGCAAACTTAGAGCCCCTATTTCCATAAAGAGGGAAATGCCGACGGCCGTGTCAGCTTTGCCATTGCCTACACCTTCTACTTTTCACGTAAACTAATTGCTGACTGTCCCTACTTATCAGCCCTGATTTAATAGCAATTGCTGTAGTGAGGCCTCATTACCATAGGTTCATTACTTTTACCCAGATACGCTACATCACATTAACTAGTAATTAAAATTAAGCTCCACTTGTCAAGCAAATGAACAAATGTATCATCCTCAGTTCTCGTCATTGTTTGTTTGCTTTCAAATCCAGTAATTCACAAATGGCCTCGTTCATTGTTGCAAATTAGGATGCTGCTGCCTCGCTGTGTCTCTAAGCTGTAAATAGGTATAAAGGCAGAAAACGAACCATATGGCGCTGTCTTTGAACTGTAATTTCTCTCTGTAAATTACGGCAAGTGTGTGCTTGCCCTCAAAGATCTGTATAATTGTATGTTGTTGTTTTTCTTTAGGCATAGTTCCTCAGCTTTCTCTTTTGTTTTTAGTAAGCATCATAATTAGCGATGCAGCATACAGCTAAGAGACTTAAGCTCAAAATCTGGAAGTCTCCGGTTGGAAGTTTGTCATAAACTCACCAGGAGGTCTTAAACAAGGCATTCCTTCTCCATCAAGCCATTCTGAAATATGGGGATAGTTATACAGACCTCCCTTACGGAGTGCTTGTTCTGGACTGGAACAAGATCATGTATTTGAAACACTTCGAATCCTAAAATGCCATATCAACGCCAAGTTGCTATTAATTGACTTTCTTCCCAGAGTGGTAAAAGACAACGCTCATTCTGACAGCTAGATTCACAGTTAAATTCCATGAATTTCAAGTCTTCAATTTGTGCTTACTCAAGTTATTGTCATGACTGGTAAAGTGAATATGAGACTTCAGGTGGAACTGAACACACAGCTGCTTCTGAAAATGACAGCTGTATGTGTAATTCACCCTACAACCTACGCATGTGGAACCCCCTCCCTCAGGATGTGGTGATGGCTGCCAATTTGGAAGGCTTTAAGAGGGCAGTGGACATGTTCATGGAGGTGAGGGGTATTCATGGCTACTAGTCAAAATGGATGCTAGTCATGATGCATACCTATTCCTTCAGGGTAAGAGGAGCATGCCTATTATATTAGGTGCTGTGGAACACAGGCAGGATAACACTGCTGCAGTCGTCTTATTTGTGAGCTTCCTAGAGGCACCTGGTTGGCCACTGTGTGAACAGACTGCTGGACTTGATGGACCTTGGTCTGATCCAACATGGCCTTCCTTATGTTCTTATGTCCTGCCAATCACAGTGTTGTATGTATCTTTGCCCCTGCTCTGCATCGTTGGCTAGTGAGGAATAGGAAAGCTGTAATGTGTGGACATGGGTCAGTTTTACTAGAATGTTATGGGGAGAATCGCACACGTGGCTGGTGTTTTCAGTGGCAATGGCGCCTTTTAATGTATCGTCTAGTTCGGTGGTACCCATCCACATCTTGCAGAGAGCCACACTTGCAATTACACAATCTCTGACATGAGGCCTACCCCTCAGGGATGCTTGCAGCTTACTTGTGCTTCTGGCAAACAAGCCCCACTAAGGCAAGGGCCTTGTCCGCTTCCCTGAAATGTGGGGCAGACGCCATACTGAAGATTAGCATAGCCACATGTGGCTCCCAAGCCAGTGAGTAGGTATCATTGGTCTAGTTCAGGGTTCCCCAACATGGTGCCTGTTGGGGGCCATGATGTCCACGACTACTTCATTTGGTGTCCACCAAGCTTTTTAGAAAGTGGGTGGGTCCATTGTAAGGCAGGGCTTATCTACTGAAGGATGAGGAGGACTGGTAAGCAACTGGGATTTCCTCAGTTAAGTGTGTGGTTCCATTCCCCTTTCAGGATTTCCCTCTTCTCAGGAGGCGTGTGGAGGGAGGTATTTCATTTGGCTTTGCTTCCAGAAGCAGCCATTTTGGGTTTGGCTCTGCCTCCTGTGGCAGCCATTTTGGGGTGATGCTCACCACACCCTCTCAAAATTCCAAATATGCCCATAGCCTCAGAAAGGTTGTGGACCCCTAGTCTAGTTCATTCCTTTCTGGTCTGCACTGTCTCCTTCACATAGCATGAGGTAGGAAGACAAGTTGCAAAGTAATATTCAGTTAGCATATTTCATTTAGTATGTTTTCTCACCCTTCCTCTGTGAGGAGCTCAGGACGGCATCGACCATTCTCTGCTGTTCCATTTTATACTCGCAACAACCTGAGAGTTGGGTTGAGAGAGAATGACTGGCCCAAGGTCATCCAATGAGCTTCATGGCAGAGCAGTGAGTTGAAGATGTGTCTCCCAGATCATAGTCCAACACTGTAACTAGTATGCCCTGCTGACTCTCTGTAGAAAAATAGACTGGCAAATAGTCACGCCAGTGGCTTGGTTGGGCCAATATGTCTACTAGCATGCAACCAAGTTACAACATAGCTCTGATCATGTGGGTTGCATGTGCATCAAGTAAAAGATTATGTACACACAGCCTGAGGCTTTGTATGGGTATGGAAGCACCCTGAATAGAGGGACAGACTGACAAAGAAGCATGGTCAATGTGTGAAGTTACCAAGAGGGATTTAGGATTATAAACATATTCTCTGAGATGTCTTTGCAGAAATTAATTTGGGATCTAACACGCTTGACCAAGGTGGTAACAATTTTAGTGAGGAAACTTTTTTTTTTTTTTGTCATCAAAAAAAACCCTGGTAGGGTTTTCAATGCAAGAGACATTTGGAGGTGGTTTGCCATTGCCTGCCTCCACGTCACAATCTTGGTATTCCTTGGAGGTCTCCCATCCAAATACTTGCCAGGGTCGACTCTGCTTAGCTTCTGAGATCCGGCAAGATCAGGCTAGCCTGGGCTATCCATTTCAGGGTGAAACACTTCTGTGGTGGAAAGTGCAGTCAAGTCACAGGTGATTTATGGTGACCCCATAGGGTTTTCAAGGCAAGAGACGTTCAGAGGTGGTTTCCATTGCCTGCCTCCATGTGGGCTGAGAGAGTTCTGAGAGAACTGTGACTGGCCCAAGGTCACTCAGCAGGTTTCATGTGGAGGAGTGGGGAATTGAACCCAGTTCTCCAGATTAGAGTCTGCTGCTCTTAACCACTATCCCATGCTGGCTCTCACTTTTACATTACTTAATTTGAGGCACATGTTGCAAGACCCCTATCACCTGGCTTTTGTGCCAGTGTTCATCCCTGGAAAATGTGAAAGGAAGCTAAAGGAGAATGTTTTTCCTGAACACTGGGTAAGAACAGCTACTGTACAACACACTAACCAGAGTGGAAAGCTTCCAGTCTTGGACACGTGACTCCCTTACACATGTAAGCTCTCGAAGGACACTAGGAAATTATGAAATATACTCATTTCCTATCAGCATCATTGTAAAATGAAACATTAATAACCTGTTAGCACTTTTCTTGTTAGCAGTTCTGATCTGTTTCCTCTCGTCTGATTTCATCTCCATGCTCTCATCCATCCTTCTGTTCTGCTGTCTTCTGAGTCTGTTCCCACGGGAAACAGGATGACCCATTTCTTCCTTAACTAACACAGCTTCATTGCAGTGAGCATTGATGTTAAATTCTGTACTGTTTTCGGAAGGAACCAGACCATAAGGTGGCAGCAGGTTGCCTCTACAGTAAAAAAAAAAAATATCATGATTCGGGTTGACAGGATGCACCTCAATTCTCAAGGCAGAAGAGGAGCTTTATGATCACATGCTTTTTCATAACAGAAGTTTAATTTCACCTTCGATCTTGGTTGCTGGCTAACTTTTAGCTAGTAAAAAGATTTGCATATTCAACTTTGATGTTAATTGTGCTTTATTTCTAAATCTCCACATTATGCTCGGGTGCTTTTCAGATTCAGCTGTGGAACGGGCTGGGGGTTACTCTTCCAGAAGTTCTGTTTACCCAAACATTTAGTTACGTGCTGTATTTTTAATCCTTTCTACTTTTACTGGGTTGGCTCTTTCAAGCCGTTCATGGAACTGACCCCATCCATCTCCTCATTCTCAGGGCAGTCTATTGCACTCCCTGAAGTTCTGCTCTTAGGGGGTGAGGCGACCTTCAGAAACGGAATGGAATGTGACAATGGGAGGGGGGGCTTTCGCAAGATGGAGAAACTGGCAGAAATTGCTTTCCCCCCACACCTCTTGCACAAATGCTAGTTTTGTTCATGGAATTATCTCATGCAAAGGGGAGGAGTTGTGATTTCTGAAATCTCACCTTTTTGATGCAATTCCTCAACCACATCCCACTTTGTTTCTGGGGGTCCCCAGCCCTTTTTTTGGGGGGGGGGGTTCCTAAGTAAATTGTAAAGGGCTGTTGAAAACCACTCTGCAAACTCCTGCCACTCATAGTCTGCAGGATCTAACCCAGTTTTTGCTGCTTTTATTGGATTATTACTGCTTTTCAGTTGCTTTCAATAAATGTTTTACAACTCTTTCTGTTTCTTTTATATTTAATTTTGTATAACTGTATTGTTTATAGAGATGTGAGCTGTAAATAAGAAGGCATTTATAAAGACTATACACATATAAATGCTTAATAAAGGCAATGATGATAATGATGATGGCTGTGCATATGTGCTTCTTTTTCAGGAATCCTCACATCGTGTTGAACATAGATCTGGCTCCTACCATTCTAGACATTGCAGGCCTGGACATTCCGCCTGACATGGATGGAAAATCCATTTTAAAACTGCTGGATTCTGAAAGACCAGTTAATAGGTAAGTATGGAAAATGCATTGAACACAACTTTATGTTTCCAGCACTTCATAAAGAGGTGGGGACCTCAGTCCTAAGTCCCAGATCTTGACATGTCAATGATGTTGTCATAATACTGCTATAGCTATTCAGTATCATGTGCTCCCTCAACAGAAGAAATGCCCCCCCAAAAAAACCCCACTAAAACTATTCCTAGAAATTGAGAACCTAGCAACTGCACTAGAATTCATAGCAACACACCCCATACTGATTGTGTTCCTGTGTCTGCCGTATATATAGTCGGCCAACCAATGCACGGCTATGCTGGGAAAACTGGAGATAAGGGAGTGCTTACCTTTTGGCAGTAAGAATTAATAGGAGCAAATGGAAGGAAGGAGAAGGACTACATTAAAAAGTATTCCTCTGACCACATACGTAACTTGACACTCAAGAAAAGGACACATATGGAATCTTCCATTTTCCATGGAGTTGAAGTTAGCTATATATGCCAGAACAGGAACAACCGCAGGAAAATTGTGAAACAGCACCAGCTTATTGTATTGTATCAGGTCCCTAGCTTGTGGTTAGCTACCAGAGGGGCTTGAAATAATCCCAAGCACAGCTGAAGGAAGAGGCTGTGGCTCCGTGGTTCCAGGCTCAATCCCCGGCATCTCCAGTTAAAAGGCCCAGGCAGTAGGTGATGCAAAAGATCTCTACCTGAGACCCTGGAGTGCTGCTTCCAGATAATAATGACCTTGATGGACCAATTATCTGATTATGGGTAAGGCAGCTTCATGTGTGTGCAGTCAGAGCACATGGGCACTCACATAGACTCAATACGCCAGGCTCCAGTATTTTGCTTAGCACCTTCCCATGTAGCCATTACTCCACTGCATTTGTAAGAGTAATTATTGCTATCTGCATCCCAAAAACTCTTATTCTCTGCCTTCCCTCCTTGTCATATAGCCTACATGGCTTAGCGTACATTAGCTGTGATCAGAAGGATTGTGAACCTGGAGGAGTCTGTCCCTTCCCCTCCTTGGAAAATACCTGTGCAGACCCTTGCAGCCACTTCACAGTGTAAATCCCATGCTGAAAACAACAAAGGTTAATAATTTGTTTATTTATTTTATTTAGATTTATTTTTGTGCCTCCTCTGCAAGAACCTGCCTAATGAGGCTTACAAACTTTTTAAAAACATATAAAAGCAAAACATTAAAAGAAACTAATTAAAAATCCAGCATTTTTAAAAAAAAGTGCATTAAAACATAGACCATAAAAACAAGACCAGTGACAGTGTAAAATAACAGTTTCCAAACAAAAATAGTATTTAAAAATTAAACCCCTTAATTCAAATCCTGAGTGAATCGAACCATTTTGGCCTGGCGCCTAAAAGAAAGCCTCAAGGGGAAGGGTATTCCATAAGTGGGGTGCCACTACTGAAAAAGCCCTATCTTTAGTTGCTACCCACCTTATGTCTGAAGGTGGGGAGCACAAGAAACAGCTTGTGAGGCAGATCGTAACTGGTGGGCTGGACAATATAGGAGGCGGCAGTCCTTCGAGTACCCTGGCCCCAAGCCATTAATGAGCATAGATTCCCTGAAACAATCCACAAATTTGTTAAAAGGAATCAGGAATGGAGTTTTGAAGGGATGGGGTTGCCAACTCTCTCAGTTTAACAAGGTTTCCTTCGCCTTTAAAAGCTGCATTGACAGACAACAGAATCTCATGCAGAACTATCCCTTTCACTTAATGCCCAAACTGTTTAAGGGAGAACGGTGGTTGAGCTAATTCACAATAGGTATATGTGACAGTGGGCAAGAAGTTTGTAGTAGTCAAAGTTTGAGACAGAGGATCCCTTCCCTTGCTTAACTGTGTGGGGTACATTGTCTCTACATCCTCAGAGGACGGAGTGGAGGATCCAGGTTTGTACCCTCAGGTGCATTACCTGCAAGGTACTGAGCAGCATAGTGTTAGCAGTAGGTAGCAACAACGGCCTTTTATGCATGGCTGTTTCATCCACCGTCACCCCTCCAATGACTTCGGGTCTTTGTTTCGATTATGCATGCTGTTTCCGTCTTCAGAGGTTGTCTCTCTCTTCCCCTGCGTTTCGCCCATGTTTTCAGAGGCCTGTTTTATCTCGAATTTGAAAACATGGAGAAATGCAGGGGGAGAGTGAGGCGACCTCTGATGGTCAGAAATGGCATGCATAATCAACACAAAGACCCAAAGTTGCCAGAGGAATGATGGTGAATGAAACAGCCATGCATAAAAGACCAATGTTTATTCTTATCCTTGGCTTTTAGGCAAATTGCTCCTTCCTTCCTTCCTTCCTTCCGTCCTTCCTTCCTTCCTTCCTTCCTTCCTTCCTTCCTTCCTTCCTTCCTTCCTTCCTTCCTTCCTTCCTTCCTTCCTTCCTTCTTTGCAAAGTGCCTTTTCTCTAGAGCGGTGGTTCCCAACGTGGCAACAGTGAATCTTTTGCATTTCTTATGGTTCTAGGGGCCTCATATACAGTATATAAATATATATTGTGACATACACATTTTAAAAATTAAAATCAGAATGTACACGGTGGTCAGCTGGTGACAATGGAGAGGGGGAAAGCCCGCTAATAGAGAGGAGTGGTGAATAGGAGTTCACTTTTTGAATAATAAGAATTATATGTCAAGGGGGGGCATCAGGATTTTAGAGATGCTTAGGTGGGGCATGGCAAAAAAAAGATTGGGAACCACTGCTCTAGAGCTTTCATTACCAGAGTTCTCACCTCCATATATATACAGGGGGGGGGGATGTTTACATGTTCTAAGTATTCCCAGTGAGAGGCCAGAACGAAGAAGATGTCATGCACCTAAGGTCTGGCTGTCTTGCCTAGGGATTATGTATAAACTCAGGAGAACAGTGACTAACTGTACATTTAATAATCTGAGATACAGCATGACTTGGGGGCATAATGTTAGGGGCAGTGGGTGGGGTGGTGAGGATTTATTTTTAGTTCCCATTGGATTTGATGGGAATACTTAACTGAGCACTGGAGACTGAATGCGCGTAGGAGGCCAACCAAATCCTATTTCTCCCCCAACATACCCTCAATGCTATCAATTTTGGTCCTGTATATCAGTGCCAGATTTACTAAAATATATCTGCTGACATATATCTGTATTATGTCAGCACGGGGCTTAGCTGCCATCTGAGATTTGCTACAGGATTGTGCAGTTAAGCAACTAGAAAGTAAACTGGATTAACAGAATGGTGGCTAAGAGGAAGGAACGTCTTACCTTATAAAAACTGTATTTGAAAGAATGCTTCTGTGGCATTGTTGAAATGTTCTGATAGTTTAATGGTGCCTTTTGCTACCCAGTTGTTACCACATCTAATTTTTGTTTTGTTTTGTTGTTGTTCGTGGGTGTAGGTTTTGAGGAACAAAAACATTTCCATGTGAATTAACAGGTTTTGAATTTCTAAATGGCACCGTTTTTCATGAGATGCATTTTTCAAAACTACTTCAGTTGCATATAACAAGTTGGATCCAGCCAATTTTTCCTCTTAATCTTTCTCAGTTCTCCTACTTACTACAGCCCATATCCCACATGGCTTTTGTCCCATGCAGGTCCTGTGATTGCTAGCATAGCTTTTTTTTTACAGTGGTCAAAGGGGACACCACCCTTTTTCAGCAGTGGAAAAGCTGATTGGATCCAACCCAATCATAAGAGCCTCATCTGTTTTCTGTGCAATTGATCAGGGCAGGCTAACCAGTTTTTCTTCTGCTAGCTGCTTTCTGTAGGGCTTTAGGGAACGGCGGGCATTTCAGAGCCATTATAAGAATAGGGATCTATTGTTGTTGTGTGTCCAGCATCTGATTTTGTAGTCCAAAAATAATTATTGTTTAGAGCAGGATGCATGTATTGGCTTTGCACCCAAAGCACTAATACCTAACATGCTTTGGATCTAAGTTCAGTTTAGTTCTCAGTCCTGACCTTTGGCCAGTGCACATGTAATGCTAAATTATGGTTTGTTTTCTTAACCATGTTTAAGCATTTAATTGAATACCTAAACCATGGTCAAGGATTGGCCAGGGTATGAACCAATGGCTTGAATTCTGTTTGCAACGTGTGGCTTATATTTACCATTATTAGGTATTACAGCGCACCCTCACCATTCGTGACTCAGACCAGGCAGTAGGTTATGTGAAAGATCTCCCCAGCATCTCCAGTTAAAAAGTACCAAGCAGTAGGTGATGTGAAAGATCTCTGCCTGAGAACCTGGAGAGCCACTGCCAGTTGGAGTAGACAATACTGGCCTTCATAGACCAATGGCCTGATTCAGTATAAGTCAGCTTCACGTGTGTTCAATTTCACTTATTTATGGTCCGCAGTCTGTTCATGTGATGTACTCTCCAGCTTGTTTTTGCTCCCAGCATGCCATTACTATAACCATTACGTTTTGCAGGAAATTGGTTGTTTTGCTACTGGGAAGCAGGAGAACCCAGTGAATGGCAAGGGTCTACTGTAGATCCACACCCACTTATAACCATGGTTGAAGCCTCTCTGCCTTAGTAGCACCCTGTTTGCAAGGTAATGGGCAGATATTATTGTCAAGATTTAAGTCTGTGAAGTACAACATAATTTCATGGCATGTTCGTGGTATTTATCAGAGTTGAGACAATAAGCCATGACCAGCGCTAATTGTAGTTAAATGTTCCATCTCCACCAGTTCTATGCATCAGCATCATTTGCAGCTACATTCTGTGAGCCAGCATGGTGTAGTGGTTATGAGCGGCGGACTCTAATTTGGAAAACCAGGTTGGTTTCCCCACTCCTTCACATGAAGCCTGCTCGGTGACCTTGAGCTAGACTCAATTCTCTCCAAACTCTTTCAGCCCCTCTTTCAGGGAGAGGAAAGGAAGGCGATTGTAAGCCAGTTTGAGTCTCCTTAAAAAGGTATAGAAAGGTGGCATATAAAAAGAAGAGTTGGTTTTTATATGCTTTACTTTCTCTACCACTTAAGGAAGAATCAAACGGGCTTACAATCACCTTCCCTTCCCCTCCCCACAACGGACACCCTGTGAGGTAGGTGGGGCTGAGAGAGCTCTAACAGAGCTGTAACTTGCCCAAGGTCACCCAGCTGGCTTCATGTGTAGGACTGGGGAAACAAATCCAGTTCACCAGATTAGCATCCGCCGCTCATGTGGAAGAGTGGGAATCAAACCCGGTTCTCCAGATCAGAGTCCACCGCTCCAAACCATCGCTCTTAACCACTACACTGTGCTGGCTCTTCTTCTTCTATATAGGCCTTACCCGAGTGAGAGCAAATATCTCACATATTATCTTGTAACCGTGTCTGTCAACATTTGCCTGCCAGGTGCATTCTAATTGCACATCTTCAAGGGAGGAGCCAAGTCATGTTTCTGCTGAGGCAGGGCCCGGGGACTTTGTTCGACTTTCATGTTAAGCTTGTTTTTCCAGGTTCCATTTGAAAAAGAAGATGAAGGTCTGGAGGGATTCATTCTTGGTGGAAAGAGGGTAAGTGTTATTTACAGAGTCCTAACCTTCAAAAAGAAAAGGTCACTGAATTGCCACAGCCAAACCAAGTGTAGCCAAAACCAATTGCCCCTGTTTTTTTTGTGTGTTATTTTTTTTAGTTATATTTGTGGAATTGCTTTATGCTTTTTTTAAAAAGAACTTAAAAAATTTCATGGGAATGATTGTATAATAAGAACTAGACAGTTTTAAAAAACAAGTGTACACACACACACACACCAATCCGCCCATCCTTAAGTGTTTGTTTCATGAAATAGGCAGATCCTGCCAACTGGCACCTTTTTGCCTAATTTATAGGACAGCCAACCACTTTTTCCATTTGTGGTGATGTTGCTGTGTTGTGTTGAGGATGTGCAGGAAAAGCACATAAACATGACACTGGGTACCTGACAATCTCACCTTTCACATTAAGAAAAGAATAAGTTTCTAGCCCTTCTGGCTGCAGGAAGCAGAAGTAATGTCTTAGTAATTGGGTTGCCAACCTCCAGGTGGGGCCTGAAGTTCTTCTGGAATTCTAGCTGATTTTCAGTCTGCAGAGATCAGTTTCCCCAGAATAAAAAGGCAGCTTCAGAGGGCGGACTGTATGGTTTATCATAGATTATAGCAGAAATCCTTTCCTAAATCCCCCCCTCTACATGTACCACCCCCAACTCTACAGGAATTTCCTGGAGCCTGGAGTTGGCAATCCTAATCAGTAACCTTCTCCATGATTTTCAATACCAACATAAATAGTATGGAACAATAGTGGTTTTTTTTACAAAAACAACACCAGAGTGGCCCAATAAATTATGCAAACGGAGAGACATTATGCAGAAAAACTCAGTTTTCATACTTTATTCACATTGCAGAATTAAGCGTTTCTTGGTGCAGAAACAATAAGCTTTTCAGGGTATGGAGGTAAATAACATCCCATTAAGCTTCTATTAAAGGACAGGACATTTTTCTCTAGGCCAGTTGGCAATCCTAATTAATGGTCTTCCACATTGACCTGCAATACTTAGCATGTTTCCTGTCCACCTGTGATTTCTCCTTCTTGGTTCCACATCGACCTAGAATACCTTTTGCTAATTTCCTTTCTCCTCCAAGGACTTCATGCTTTTGTTACAAAGATTAATGCTGAGTTTATTAACCTAAACATTTTCCAGTGTTTTTTGGCATAAAATTGTTTCTTGCATTTCCAGGAAACTACTGCACAAGAGAGAAAATGAAAAAATGGATGCTCAGGAAGAAAATTTCTTGCCCAAGTACCAGCGGGTGAAAGATCTCTGCCAACGAGCAGAGTACCAGACTGCATGTGAACAGCTTGGGCAGGTGAGGAACCTCTCGTTCCCAAGTATACACCAGTGTAACTACATTGTGGATGTGCCATTTGAGAGAGTTTAGAAATCTTGGTTGCATCCTTGTTAATGATAATAAATAAGTGCTGTCAAATTGCAGTTGACATACAGCAACCCTTCAAGGGGTTTTCAAGGCAAGAGATGAGCAGAGGTGGTTTGCCATTGCCTTCCTCTGCAGAATCTTCCTTGGTGGTCTCCCATCCAAGAACTAACCATTTTATTTATTTATTTAAAGCATTTTTATGTTGCCTTTCCACCCAATCAGGATTCACAAGGCAGTGAAAATAAAAACAGTTAAACAATTAAAAATACAGTTATAATTATAAAATTCAATTAAAAACACATAAATAAACAAACATGGCCAACCCTGTTTAGCTTCCAAGCTATAACAAGCGTGAGCTGGGCTGGTCTCTTCAGGTTTGTTACTGCGGAAGAAATAATGTTTTCAGACAGGGATCCCCCCCCAGTTGGAACACAGTGTGCTCCCACTTTTGTGGGGAGCTTCCACACCATGTCATGCTCTGTTCACCATGTCATGCTCTTGGGAGAAAAACCTCCTTTGCTCCAACTTAAAGGGGAATTGACAGGTTGGCTGTAGACAACCAACCCAGAGAGTGGGGTGGAACTAACCTCCTCTTTCAAAATGGCAGAACTAAGGTTCGTTTCTTTGCCCCCCCCCCTTCAGCCCTTTGTTTGGGTGAGGGTTGGTTGCAGTGCCTAGGAAGATTAAAAGGTATAGTTAAGGTCCCCTGTGCAAGCACCAGGTCATTCCTGACCCATGGGGTGACGTCACATCCCGACGTTTCCCGACTTTGGGGAAGGCACTGGCAAACCACCCCATAAACAGTCATCTTACCTTTACCCCCAGCAAGCTGGGTCCTCATTTTACCAACCTCGGAAGGATGGAAGGCTGAGTCAACCTTGAGCCGGCTACCTAAACCGACTGCCGTTGGAATCGAACTCAGGTTGTGAGCAGAGCTTTTGACTGCAGTTTACCACTCTGTGCCACGGGGCTTACTGCCTAGGAAGATTACCAGTGCTTTTCCACTGACACAACAGGGTGGGGGTCTGGGGTCTGGGGACTGTAGTGAGCAGCATGGGGACAGAGCGTGCATACCCTGTCCCCGCCTACTTCCACCCAACTTGTTTCTGCTTTCATAGTGGAGGAGTCTTTTCCCACCTCCATGTGGAAACAGCCTTTGCCTGGCTGCTGCTTTTTCACATGCAACCAGTGAACCTTGGGAGATTGGTGTAGCTGAAGAATGAGGGCAAAAAAATTTTTAGGAGTTTGGTTGAAAATAAGAAAGATGCAGTTTGGCGGGGAGTTGTTCCTGGTAACATAAAAAGATCCCTGGTGGATCACGTCATTAAGTTTACTTTTCAAATCCTACTAAATTAGCATTCATTTTTCTATACACAAATAGCATAGGCTGTATTAAAAGTTTGGGCCAGTACTGTAAAATGTGTACAAAGGGTCTCTCTTTTAAAAAATATACATGAACATTTATTTTTGCAGATGAATTTCAGAACAGTTACAGGAAGAAACGGAAAATGAGAGCTGGTTTAGTGTAATTACAGCACTTTAGTACGGTATACATTTGACCAACAAATACATCAAGAGAACCTGTAACAATCAAGTTGATTAGAGCCAGTTCTAATTCCACAAAGAGATCCTACGCCACCATGCATTTAGCTAATCTTCAATACCTGTTGCTCTGTCTGTACAAGAAATGAGGCAGCTGAAAGAACGTGTGTGTCTGAGAGCCAACACCACTTTCATCTATATATAGCTGAACTATTATTACTCTGTCTGAGTGAGTGTGTGTGTGCATTTCTTTTTTTTAATGTGCACCATGGCTCTTTAAAGACGCACATTACTTGGTTACCTTGTTCAGTGCCAGAAAGATGCACCACTGTGCAGTTTCTTTATTATACATGCATATGGACATGTAAAAGTGCATTGTACTGGTTCAGGCCATTGGTCAGTCAAGCCCAGTATTGTCTTTTCCAGACCTGCAGCTACATGTGATCCAAAGTTGCATGTATATTTCCCTTGACATGTTAACACCAAAATCAACTAAGCTTAAAGTGGTGGGGGGAGAGACAGGAGGAAAATATACCCAGCAGTGTGCGGCTTCAGCATCCCTTGGAAGTGGCTCCCCAGGGGCTCAAGAAAGAGTATTTCCTAATCATGTTGCCGACGTGCCCCATAGATCAGATGACAGACAGGATCCTCTTGATCACCTCTAAAGCTACAAAGAGTAGAAAAAATGAAAAGCAAGGAATTCAAAGACAGTTGTTACTCTTTCCTTCCTCCAATGAACTCAGAGAAACACATGCGGAATTCCAGCATGGGGAAGATGGCTGCTTAGTTGTAGAGGCAAAGCTGTATTGGGCATCTTAAGACAGTTTTCTCTCTCCCTCTCTCCCTCTCTCCCTCTCTCCCTCCCCCTCCCCCTCCCCCTCCCCAGATTTAGGATTTCCACAGTCCTGTCTTTGCTTTCTCCTTTTCCCTTCATTTCCAAAACCATGCCCCCAAACCAACTTCAGAAGTTTTGTCGCAGTAATAGGAAAAATGTGTCAGATTATCTTAATCAGTGTGGAGATGTATAGTAGGAGAGGTGATAGCCAAGGTTACCAAGTTCTAAACCCTACAGAATGTTATAGATAGAACTCCACCCCTTTGAATTTGATCCAAGAGTAAGCTAAAATCTTATACGGGCTTCAGAGAATAAAGGAACTATGCTTCCTATGGCTCATTTTAAAGAGGAGCCTCTGACACCTAGACCTTTGGAAACATTAGAAATTAGCATGTCTAGTTTCCTGGTATGATGTGTCATCTTGTAGCAAACTAGAGCTTTGGATACTCTTGAATTAATGTTTGGCCTCTATGTTCCCGGTCATCTGGATAGGCCTTGTATGAATGAAGAATGCTTGTAGTATAAGGTGAATGAGGAACTTGGTGCCTGTCATATTTTAGGCAATTTAGAAATTGTAGTACTGAATAATATTTATTTTGGTTGGTTATTTGCCATTTATCATTATCACTGATGCTAATGTTAGATCCTAGATTGCGAAGTTATTGTAACACAACCATGATATCAGTGCAAAAAGGTGTCATTCAAGGATCTAAAATGAACGTGTTCTTCATTCACATGTGAAAATATATGTATTAAGATCACTGCTGAACTGTCTCTCATAATGTCATTGCTTTCAGTGCTCTTTGGCACTTTCTGTAGGATCTTGGAGAAAGCGAACCACTTCTATCCACTGACCTATGTTAGCAAGCTTTTTAAGAGCCAATTAAAGTAACAACTCTCCTCTTGTGGAGTGTTCTGAGAAGCTCTAGGGTATCATCATAACAGTTGTACAAGGACTCTGTTTAAGAAATTTGCAAAGTTTATACAGATTTGTTTGTGTGCTCCGTCCAGTCTTCTGGCAGGCTATTGGAAGGGAACTTGTTTTGCATTCTAAACTGAGTGGTTTAAATCTTGAATGAGGCCCTGTAATAACTAAGAAAAATACTTTTCCAAAACAGCTTTCTTATTGCAGCTCTTGCATCCCAAGGGTATCAAAAATATTTTATGTACCTGAGCACAATTGTCTCACAGTGTAAGACACATGGCATGTCTAGTCTGTCTTAAGTATCTCTTATTTATTGAGAAAAATTCAATGCCGCCTTTCCAGGAACTTGCACAAGGTGGCTTGTGTGTGTGTGTGTGTAAAGGGCCATCAAGTCGCAACCAATTTATGATGACCCCAGCAAGAGGCTTTCAAGGCAAATTAGAAGCAGAGGTAGTTTGCCTAAGACATCCTCTGCAGAGTCTGCCTTGGTGGCATCCCTTCAGTACTAACCCTGTTCTGCATCTGAGCTCTGATGCGATCAAGCTATGCCATGCCACCCTCCTTCCTCCAAGGTGGCTTACAAAGCAATAATAATGAAAACAAAACATTAAAATATGATTAATTAAAACCCACCATTGAAAACCCAGCCCAGCATAAAAACATAGACCACAACAACAAACCACTGACTGCTTAAAATAACAATTTCCAGAATACTAAAATGTGTTTTTTTAATCAACCCCTTATTTAAAAGCTTGGATGAACAGAAATGTTTTGGTCTGATGCTTAAAAGAAAGGTGCCAGGTGCGCCCCAAGGGCCAGGACCTTCTACAAGGAAGGTGCCAGGTGTGTCTCAAGGGTCAGGGTCTTCTACAAGGGAGGTACCACTACTGAAAAAGCCCTGTCTCTCATTGCCCCCCGTGGAGGCACAGAGAACAGGGCTTGTGAGACAGATCTTAACTGATGGGCTGGACAGTACAGAAGCAGGCGGTCCTTCAAGTACTCTGGCCCCATTTGGCACATATATAAGCAGTGGCGGACCTAGATTTTTGGGGCCCTGAAGCTTGAACTGTTATGGGGGGCCCTTCACAACCAGCAACAACAGGGCAACATCCAACAAGGTCCAAACAGCCTTGTTGCCCTTGCGAGGCGCCCATGAGGCCCAAATGGTGGAGAACGGGGGGGGGGGAGTCCTTGAAAACGGGCCATACAGTGATGAAATAAAACTATAGAACTATTAAGCCATGCACCAACAAAGGATTTAAGGGCCCAGCTGCCAAAATGTAGACTATGAATAGATTCTGGTGAGCTCAGAGAGCCCATACAGCGGGGGGGTTCGGGTGCTGCAAGCCCCCGAGAAAATTTTGATATTTGATCAATTACAGGGACATTTTGAGGCCATGTGAAATGGGTATTAGAGCATATTCTAAGGTCAGTATTAAGTACTTCAACCCATTGGCTTATGAGAGATTCAAAACAGATAAAAGGAAGTATTTTTTTCACACAACACGTAGTTAAATTGTGGAACTCCCTGCCCCAGGATGTGGTGATGGCTGCCAGCTTGGAGGGCTTTAAGAGGGGGAGTGGACATGTTCATGGAGGAGAGGGCTATTCATGGCTATTAGTTAGAATGAATACTGGTCATGCTGCATACCTATTCTCTCTAGTATCAGAGGAGCATGCCTATTATATCAGGTGCTTTGGAACACAGGCAGGATGGTGCTGCTGCACTCGTCTTGTTTGGGGGCTTCCTAGAGGCACCTGGTTGGCCACTGTGTGAACAGACTGCTGGACTTGATGGGCCTTGGTCTGATCCAGCATGGCTTTTCTTATGTTCTTACTTATGTTCTTATGATTCTATCGCTTAAAAACCCCATCGATTTTGTTGAGAAATTCACTCATTAAAAAAAAAGTTGCTTCAGGGGCCCCCTCTGGGATTAGGGGCCTTGAAGCTTAAGCTTCATTAGTTTCACAGTAGATCCGTCTCTATATATAAGCAATGTGACTGATAATATTTTCCAGTGGAATGAATTTACATCACCTCTGTGTAAGTGGAGAGGGGCTGTGGCTCAGGGGTAGTGCATCTGCTTGGCATGCAGAAGGTCCCAAGTTCAATCTCTGGCATCTCCAGTTAAAAGATCAGGTAGCAGGTGATATGTGTGACCTACCTAAGTCTCTAGAGAGCTGCTGCCAGTCTTAGTGATGGACCAATGGTCTGATTCAGTATAAGGCAGCTTCATGTGTTCATGTGTCCTTTTCTCCTTCTTGCTGTCCTGAGGTCTGTTGGACAAAGGGAGACTATTGCTTAATTGCCATAAATTTCCAAGAGTTTTTTTGGAGCTCTGCGGGCGGAGGGGGGAGAACAGCAGTCTGATGGTAAGATAACCCTCAGAGATCACACCTGTGTAATTGCAGCCTGTCTCATAAATAAATTGAAAGAGAGAGAAGACTTATTGATTATGACAGTGCATACCTTTAGTAAGCATTTAGGGAATCTCTTGGACTATAGTCTTGAGGAATAAATGGCTGATTACCATCAGTAGTGTTTAGTTCATGAATCCCACACACAACATTCATCATATCAAAGCATCTGGTTAAATACCTGATGCCAAAGGTAGTATGTTTTTGGGTTTTTCATTTATTCCTAGAGTACCTTTCTCATATATCTCTGACGGCTCCTGTAGCCCTGATTTGAACCTCAGCTGTCTCTCGATCCCATAGTGCCTTTGCAAATTCTTGGCTTCTCACTATCTGCTTTTCTCAGTATTCAGCTAAGTGTGGATTCAGGCAGAAGCCATATTTTCCCATCAGACGCTGATATTGTTTTTTTAAGGAGTTAAGAATATCCTGAGATGTCTGAAGAAGACACATTTTTCAAGAGCAGAAAATTGCCCTTGAAGAGAAGTGGATTACTCAGATATGTTGAGTACATTTTAAGTCTATTCTCTCCCCCACCCTTATTCTCTAATAAATTATTCACAGCACTTTGGAGGTTTTGCTGTTCTCTCTTGTTGATATGGTGTTGTCTGGAAGTTGTTTCTCAGTTACTCTAAATTATTTTCTGCTGGTAGCAACATGATCACTGGTTTTGCTGTGTGGGACAGTGGAGACAGCTCATGTGTTGTGTGGGTCAGTGGAGGGGCTGTGGCTCAGATAGGATACACTTCAGTCCCGCAACCATTGACTATCTTATGGATCTGATAAGTTTTCACCTTGTTAAGAACATAGTGACTTTTGAGTTTTTATTTTCATTCCTTCCTGGAGAAGGATTCAGGTTCAATTCCCGCCACCTCCAGTGAAAGGATCTTAGGGAGGAAGTGCTGGGAAAGACCATTCTCTGCATTTGTTCAAGGAGGTAGTTGTGAGTCACTGGGCAAAAACGCATGGTCGCTTTAGCCTCCTTTATTCCGTGTTTCAGCCAGGATTGAATGCATGCGTTTTCGCCGAACGTGTGTTCAATCCTGGCTCAATCCTGGCTGAAACAGGGAATAAAGGAGGCTAAAACGACTATGCTTTTCCATGCACTGTCTCTCTTTGTGTGATTCATTCAACTGGTTCATCACTAACTTCAGTGGACTTAGGGTGTAACTCTGCTGAGGGTTGCATCATAAAACACACTGCAGCATTTTTTGTGTCTGAGCCCACTCTGAGATTTTTGAAAATAATGGCTGGAATTAGATTTTAGTGATGGGGTTTCCCAAGCACTAGTTTCCTCCAATGTGCAAAGCAAAAACGGGAAGGCGTTTTAGGGAAGTGGTGAGTGAGCAGGAAGGGGATTCCCAACCCTTTGCCTATAGTACATCCCTGCAACAATTCCCCCTTTGGAAACCAGGTCTCAGAGCTGGGGTAAGGGAGTAATGACTGAGGTGGAGGGGGACAAAGAGGTGAGGGAGGGGTTATGTGACAGATGCAAATGCAGAACTGGGGAGGGGCTTTGGCTCAGTGGTGGAGCAACTGCTTGGCATGCAGAAGGTCCCAGGTTCAATCCCCTGCACCTCCAGTTAAAAGTAGCTAGGCAAGTAGGTGATGCAAAAGACTGCCTGAGACCCTGGAGAGCTGCTGCCGGTCTGAGTAGACAATACTGACTTTGATGGACCAAGGATCTGAGTCAGTAAGGCAGCTTCATGTGAATCCTATATTTTGTCTCTTAAGATCTAGGCCCATCTAACCCCACTGAGAAAATAATAAGGGCCTTTCCACATGACATTGGAATATCATGATTGGCACTCAAGACATATTATTGGGCCCTAAAAAGTAGCTACAGGAGTACCCAGTATGGATCAGGGCCACAGCTGTAAATGAGGAAAGTCAAATCTTTCTCTGCGGTCTAGTTTCCAGAGCAGTGTGTTTGAATGGGGGCTACTCCATACTGCGGCTTACAGTAACCAAGTGGACTCCAAAGTTATATGTCGTTTGACCCTAAGAAACTGGACATGCCCTGTTTTGTGGGGGAAATGTCTGGGGGAAGAGAAACTATCCTCATGTTTTTAGAGACAATGAAGCAAGCTGCCTTGAAGAGATGAAAATTTACCTTTCTTTGGAGAAACATGGGACCTGTTGCATAAGTATAATTAAAAACACACACCATTCATTCTCTTTTTAATTTTGCTATTTAAATGTCTGAAATGTCCAATATTTTTCTAATGCCAAAGGGATTTTATTGCAAATAATTATGTTGACTGCTCTAAATCCACTAAGGAAGAAAGCATTTCTACCACTTAACTATTAATAGCTAGAGTTGCACCTTTCAGATGAGTGTAAATTCAAGTTGTGGGTTAATCTTTCTGATAAACAAAATTAGAACAGTGAAGTGATTTGATGGTTGTTGTATCCAAATCTGCAGGAACTGAACTGGTTAAGCTTCTCTGCCCTTTAATCCAACAGCAGTATTCTCAGATTAAAACTGAAACCAGCGAATTGCCTCTAGTAATAGAAAAATCCTTCCAGGAAGGTCAGAGCTGTTTATCCCTGATTGGAGCCCTATATAATGAGTTCGAGTTAACATCTGTAATTGCTGTTGTTGCAGGAAAGCTCTGAAGGGCAATAATGCAAAACTACTTGGTGTGGCAGCAGAGGTTTGTTATGAGGTCAAGCCTTCTCCATTCAAATACAGATCTGGCCCGTGGCTGGCAGGGAGGGCTAAATTGAGGGTATTTGGAGAGGAAGCGAGATGATACAGTTGCTCGTGAGCATAACTGGGGGGGGGGGGCAGACAGGACCCTGCTTCTTCTTGTGGGTGTAAAGTGCCGTCAAGTTGCAGCCAATTTATGCCAGCCCAGGAGGGTTTTCAAGGCAAGAGACTAACAGAGGTAGTTTGCCATTGCCTGCCTCTGCATAGCGACCCTGGTATGCCTTGGTGGTCTCCCATCCCTGCTTAGCTTCTGAGATCTGATGAGATCAGGCCAGCCTGGGCCATCCAAGTCAGGGCTCCTTCTTCCTACCATGCTGTGAAATTGGTAACGTATTAAAACATGTTGAATAAATATTAGCATAAGCTGAACACTCACACTTAAATAAAAGGTCTAATGTGTGTGTGTGTGAAGTGCTGTCAAGTCACAGCTGACTTGTGGCAACCCCTTATGGGGTTGTCAAGGCCAAAGACTAACAGAGGTGGTTTTTCAGTGCCGTCCTCTGCATAGCAACCCTGGTATTCCTTGATGATCTCCCATCCAAATACTAACCAGGGCTGACCCTGCTTAGCTTCCGAATTCTGACGAGATCGGGCTATACCCTCCCAGAAGAGGTCTAATAGGCAATATTAAATTATAACCAAAATTCAGTTGGTTGAGACCCAAAAATAACTTCTACAAATGGAAGGCACTTGTTTGTGGAATGGAACTTCCCTACTCCCCCTCCTGCTGCAACCCAGTGATAACTCCAATGTGCTGCCCGCTTGGGGACAAGGGATCCCCATGCTCAACATGAGAGGTGAATCGGAGGTCCTCCCTTGAATGAGCAGAAATTATCATCAGGATCCAATCTAGTATCTTCTAGTGAAAGGCATTTTAAGCTGTTTATCATCGTTGTCATCATGATCATCATAGTTCACCTTTCTCACTGGGACCCAAGGAGGATTACAAGTTTTTTTATAATATGCATAACATTCAAATGACTGAAGTGTTTAAACATAACTAGCAATCAAGCATAACTTGCAATTCATATTGTTATAATTAAATTTTGGTCATGTTGAAGTCATGTGTGCCCATGTATCAGTATGTTAAATTTTTGTCCAAACTTAGCCAGAGATGTTATATTTTCCCTTTGTGCATCAATAATTCTTGCAGCCATTACTAGGATAAAAACAAATTGCTATTTGGGATTTAGATTGAATTTCTTTGAGATCACATGTGTCAGAAATTTATATTAGTATTATCCCAGGAACATTTTAATTGGGAGGGGAGGTATTAGCACTAGCTACAACTGTCGTCAGTTTCCTGGACTTTTCCAGTGGGTATGTTATTATTCTGCTCTGCTGGTTTCTTTAAAGGAGCCTGTTTTATTGAAATGCACCTATAAATGCACTTCTGATACCAGGGGCACATTACTCAAGAAAGAAAGAAAGATTTAGATTTGAAAGAGGAGTGATTGCATTAGTGTAGAATTCCAGAGAGGGTTTCGGCATGCAAATTAACTGTTCTGGATTTAGAAACAAATTATTACTAGCCGTTTGGGATATTAGTTTGAATGACTCCTTGTCTGCATTTATTTGAATCTAACTTACGCTAAAAAGAATCTTATTTACCAGGGCTGAAAGCATGGACTGATTAATCAGTGGAATCAACTGATTGACATATTGCAATTTATGAGCCATGACTTGTTTTCTTTTCTTTGCCCTTGTTAAGACCTGATGCGTGGCTTTCTCCTTAAGTTATGCAGTCCTAGCTGCTACAGTATGTGTACTAGGTTTGTAATTTTCTTATACCATGGTACAACAATAATTGTTAAGCTCCCTAAGCCATGGGACTTTCTCTGTGGTAGGAGGAATGTTCAGAAATGGCCTACCAGAATGGGTGTGGAAGGGGCCTTCCTTGGCTTCCTTTAGGAAGGTGTGCAAGCCTGTTGTGTTTCAGAGGGCATTTGGAGGAGGGTGAACTTTTTTACCAGATTTGGCTGTGGCTCAGTGGTAGAGCATCTGTTTGGCATACAGAAGGTCACGGGATCAATCCCTGGCATCTCCATTTAAAGGGTCTAGGCAGGTAGGTGATGTGAAAGGCCCCTGCCTGAGACCCTGGAGAGCCGCTGCCGGTCTGAGCAGACAGTACTGACTTTGATGGAGCCAAGGGTCTGGTTCAGTAAAAAACAGCTTTATGTGTTCAATCTGCGTGTTTTTAATATGTGTGTTGTATTTGTTTCACTAATAGACACTTAAATTTTGCGTCCTTGCAACTTGTGTTGTGCTGTCAGCCTCCTTTGAGTCTAAGGAAATAAGGTGGGGTATGAATGAATGAATGAACGAACAAACGAACGAATGAATGAAGTACTTTTAGAAGCAATTAACTGGGACTAAATCTCGTGTCACAGATTTAGAAGAGGACGGCATACGTTAACAGAAATATTCCAAACTAAAGCTGGGGAAAACAAATCACACATGTTCTCTGGCACTGAAATCAGTACTTATTTTCCACGTATCCTCATAGTTGGTGGGGAGTTTAAGAATCTATCAATTCTTTTCAGCATTTGAATTGTCCAATCTAGAAGAGATCACTTGTATGGCTAAAGTTAAGTAAGTCTAAAGCTAGGGTGCCAACCTCAAGTTGAGAAATACCTGGAGATTTTGGGGGTGGAGCCTGAGGAGGGTGGGGTTTGAGGAGGGGAGGGACCTTGGTGGGGTATAATGCCATAGAGTACACCTATGGCCATTTTCTCCAGGAGAACTGATCTCTGTCGCCTGGAAATCAGTTGTAATTGCAGGACATCTCCAGCCATCACCTGGAGGCTGGCAACCTTATCTAAAGCTAAGGAGTGGTAGGAGCATCATTTTTATTAGCAAAGATCTAATGAAAGCCTTTGGTTTTTATACCGAACCAAACCAGATGAGCTGCTGGAGTATCTGTGATTGGATCTCCCCAGTGTTCTTTAAAGATTAATTACAGCTGCAGGAAATCTAGGCTGCTGTGCTGAGGGAAAGAGCAATAACTCCGTCCCAAAGCCGTTTTGACCGAGAATGGACAACCCCTACTTGTTGTTAGTCTGGAAGGAAAAAAGGGGAATAGGCCTCACCCAAAAAACAGCCGCCGTCAGCCTTTCCAGATCCAGAACTCACCTCTAATCCCAATTCACAGTGAAGCAAAAGTGTCTTCAGTCACTCGTTCACCATCTATTCGCATCATCATCACTAACACTGTTGTGTTTTTTTAAAAAAATAAATCAAAAAGCAAGCCAGAGCCTGTATTTTTACCTCATCTTAAACTCCAGGCAACATTCAAAGTTTCTGCTAGGAACCATTGTTAATGAGCAGAATGATTTTGTATTATTAATTCAATTAATAAGTATTATGGTAAAGATCAAAAGGGCGGGGGCAGTCAGGTAAATTTTTAAATTGAAAATACCCAACTGTGTTTCCAGACTGGAGGCACATACCTCTGTAGTAATTGAGGAGTCAGGGACTCTGTACACCTAATAATCCTACCTTCCCCTCCCCTGCCCGCAGACTTAATGCTCCGATTGTTCAGCTCCTGATCCTGCACTGGCATTCTGTTAAATTATCCCCAGATTAAAAAAAAAAAAAAAAGAATAGGGAAAAACCTATGAAGAAATAGCCATACGGGCCAGGAAATTGCAGTGAGAAGGAGGAGGAGGAACCTGGGGATCCCCCAGAATTAAAGTTCCCCTCCAGACAGCAGAGATCAGTTCCCCTGTAGAAAACAGATTCTTTGGAGGGTGGACTCTATGACATTGTACCCAACTGAGGTCCCTGTCTTCCTAGGGTTGCCAGGTCCCTCTTCACCTCTGGCAGGAGGTTTTTGGGGCAGAGCCTGAGGAGAGGGGTTTGGGGAGGGGAGGGGCTTCAGTGCCATAGAGTCCAATTGCCAAAGCGGCCATTTTCTCCAGGTGAACTGATCTCTATCAGATGGAGATAATTTGTAATAGCAGGAGATCTCCAGCTAGTACCTGGAGGTTGGCAACCCTATGTCTTCCCCAGGCTCCATCCCCAAATCTCCAGGAGTTTCCTAATCTGGATCTGGCAAACCTAGCCCCCATTCCTCGCTGGTGGCCATGGAGGAGGGGCTGGCAACCCTATGCCTCTTCCATCAGAGAAGCTCTGCTGACATAAAAGGGAGTAATCTCTTTCCCTTCCCCCTCCTTGCTGTAGCCCACTGACTTGGCTAATTCAAGTCTCTGGAGAGATAGCATATGAATTTTCTGCATAAAGAAATGTTGGTCCCAGACATGAAGTGTCCCAGAATCAGAAGGGGACTGCAGGGTGAGGGGAAAGAATCCGTGATCCTTGTGCTGGATACAACCCAGTAGTTAGAGTATGGGACTTTGCCCAAGGAGACCTGAGTTCAAATCCCTTCTCATTGGCCATTCACATGTAGTCAATATAACCATCTTTACAGAATTGTTGTGAATATAAAATAGGGTAATCTTAGTTCCTTGTATGAAGGGTGGCGCGTAAAAATGTTAAAAGAGAGAACAGTTGCGTGTGCACGGGCTCACTTCACCTCAGAGCAATAGCAATTGATTCTTACTGCAACTTATTGCCATAGCAATAAGATTCTTCAGGAAATCATGAGAACAAAAAATCTGGAAACTTCACAATGATGCAGAGGCATAAATCTAGAAATTCATAATGCAGAATAACCAGGGATTGTCAATACAGACCTGTGCAAAGTTGTGTGTGTGTAAAGTGCCTTCAAGTCACAGCCGACTTATGGCAACCCCTTTTGGGGTTTTCATGGCAAGAGACTAACAGAGGTGGTTTGCCAGGGCCTTCCTCTGCACAGCAACCCTGGTATTCCTTGGTGGTCTCCCATCCAATACTAACCAGGGCTGACCCTGCTTAGCTTCTGAGATCTGACAAGATCAGGCTAGCCTGGGCCATCCCGGTCAGGGCTGTGCAAGGTTACTTCAGTCTAAACCACTGGTTCCCAACCGCGGGTCCCTGGACCCCCAGGGGTCCGCAAGAACTAAATTAAGGTCCGCGAAACAAAGTTATAAACCCATAATAAATTAATATTTTCAATTAAAAGTTCTCTATTATAAAACTATATATTCAAATATTATTCTAAGTTTAATGTTTAACTAACAGTTATGATTAAAGTTTATTTTCAAATTCTCTGAATTTTTATTTTGAACCTTGGGGTCCCTGCACCGAACAAAAAAGTCCTAGTGGTCCCTGGTCAAAAAAAGGTTGGGAACCACTGGTCTAAACCTATTGATTTCAGTGGTCAGACTGCAATGGCTCTGTATAGGCTTTCAGTGTAAGAGATTGGGTTTTTTTTAAAGTAAAATAACGTGGAACAGCAACAGACACCTGTTAATATTTAAGTTATTGGAAAATGGAAAATGAATGAGTTTTTACTGCAATCTTAGTTAAGTGAATCCTTGCTCCCCACCCCCCACCCCCAATTCTCCTTCAAAGTAAGAATAGGAGCTGACATAGCCGCACCTTTCTCTTTTCGTCACCAAATGTTCCCCAGCTCCACTTGGTAGTGTTTAAGTTGCCGTATCATACCATCCCCTTCTCAGATTCACAGTGCTTATCTTGTTCTGGCAATTTAGAGGGAAATAGTACAAAATACTTTTCTAATGGCCAACATCTATGTTTGAAAGGGTTCATTTTTAAAAAAAATCAAAGTTGTTTCACAATTAGGCTGGATTAGGTGTTGCTAGATAGTTCATGATTGTTGTGCTATAACACTAGTTTGCAACATGATTTTCCTGTGCGGACTAGATTGCTGTAGCACAACGATATCATAATATCCAACAGTGTGTGGGTGCAACCTTCACCTGGAAATAATTCCCATTGATCTTGAAACTTTTGCAGGAACGTGCATAGGATTGGGGTGTGTGTTACCTTTATCTGCCGTATATTTGCTCAAATCTGAACTCTGCCAATAGATTGGATATTAAACTCTATATATGACAGATGTATATATAGTTGTACCTTTGTTTACATGCATTTTGCACAACTCTTTAGCCTCCATTCACTATGATATTCTTCTTCCATATATCCCTGTTTCCATCTTTCTATCGCTTTGCCACCTTTTAGGTGTCAAGCAGGAGAACGTATGCTTCTTACACCTACCAATGATAATGCAAGATAGATGTTGGGACAGACCTCACCGGAACTGCCAAAATTGTCTCACTTCCCAAGGGCAGTATCCACAGAAGATGTTTTGAAGTTTCTCAGGCTGTTGTACATTGGCTGTGGTCAGGGAATAAATTTTGTCAGTCTTTAAGGCCATCACAGGACCCCAGTTTTTTATTTTGCTGCCACAGACAAACATGCTTTTTATAAACAACAACAACAGAACATTGTTCTACTAATGACATTCTTAACAATAGCCTTAGTAATAAAAACAGCAGCCTAAAATATCAGGAGGATCTCCATGGGAAGAAGGGTCCAGAAACACCTCGGACCTAGCCACCCATCTTTTTTTCTAAAGGGAGGGGGTCACAAATTGCAAGAAGGTACCTTAAGCTGGTGGATTGCTTCAAACTTTGCTGAGCATAGTGATAGCATCTATGCCAGTGTCAGACACCAACCAAATTTTTTTTTAAAAAAAATATATTTTTATATAAGGGGATACAGAAAGAGAAAAAAGGGGAGGGGGAGAAAAGTAAAGCATAATTCATCATCCAATCCTCAGCATGATCTATACCACTGGTTCCCAAACAGGGGTCCGTGGACCCCTAGGGGTCCGCGAGAACTAAATTAAGGTCCGCGAAACAAAGTTATAAACCCATAATAAATTAATATTTTCAATTAAAAGTTCTCTATTATAAAATATATATATTCAAATATTATTCTAAGTTTAATGTTTAACTAACAGTTATGATTAAAGTTTATTTTCAAATTCTCTGAATTTTTATTTTGAACCTTGGGGTCCCTGCACCGAACAAAAAAGTCCTAGTGGTCCCTGGTCAAAAAAAGGTTGGGAACCACTGATCTATACTTAAAGAAATACTGTTACCATAACTTTTGACATTCATCCTGTACATTAAAAGATCTTGGTACTCACTGGAACCTGTTTCGTCCTCCCAGCCTCAACATGAATTAAGCTTGAGAAGAACTAAAAACCATAACTTCTATCATTTATCGTAAACTTTCTAACCTCTTAAATCTCGCTGAGCATTTTCTTGTAATAAGTCATTAGTTTGTTAGTTTTTTACATTATTTACTTATCACTCAGTTTGTAATTTTATGCTGGCCATTGGCTGTAACAAATAAACAACAAATAAACAACAACTTATCACACAGGTAGTAGTCGTAGAAGGGTTGCCATTTCAACACACATTCATCTACCAACCAAATCTTAATATCAAGCACATATCATCATCATATATTACAATAGAAGAGTGAGATTCGAGTCCAGTAGCACTTTAGAGACCAACAAGATTTTCAGGGGCATAAGCGGTCGAGAGTCAAAGGTCCCTTCATCAGATATACTTTGACTCTGGAAAGCTTATACCCCGAAAATCTTGTTGGTCTCTAAGGTGCTGCTGGACTCAAATCTCGCTCTTCTACTGCTGGTCAGCACGGCTACCCTCCTGAATATATTACAATGTCATTTTGGGATTTTGGATTTCAGAAATGGCAGTGTGTGGAAGACTCCAGCGGGAAGCTGAAGCTGCACAAATGCAAAGGGATGGCCAGCCTCACAGCTCCAGGCAGCAGCAAAGGTCTGACCAATCTCATGCCCAAATACTACAGCCAGATCAGTGAGGACTGCAACTGCGAGGAGAATGAATACAAGCTGAGCCCCATCGGGAGACGGAAGAAGCTCTTCTCCAAGAAGAGTAAGTAAGGCTTTTGCACACTCCAGAGAAACTGGGCGCAATTAGGCTTCGCTCTTCAAAGGTTGATATTAACCTGACTCAACTTTAGTACATCATTTTCGACTCTAGATGGCTTTAATTAAAGGCGAAGGAGTGTGGGATGGCTTCCAAAGCATTCACTAGATCTATGGTTGGTAGAGTTTGCTGTTTTTTGTTTTGTTTGCTGCAAGCAAAACTCAGGATTAATTAGACCGAACCCAGCCCGACTGCATCGGGTTCCATGCCCTAGTTTGCAACAGAACTGCAGGAGACAAGTCTGGAAGAAGACAAGAAAACCACCTGACCCATTTCCCACAAGCACTGATACGCAGGAAGTCCATCAGGCGGGCTGCACATGGCCCGGTGAGGATCTTTTCCAAAAGGCATGATCAACCCTGAAATAATAGATGGCTAGATGGTGCATTACAGGCATACTAAGTGACGACACTCACTGTTCTAGGGAGGACTCCAGGTTAAATCCCTGCATTTCATATAAAAGGATCTCTGGTGCAGCTTTTGAGGAAGGCTTTTCCCTGCTTGACATCTTGGTGAGATGCTGCCAGTCAGAGTATTCAGTAACCAAGGTAGAAGGGTAGAATCATAGAGTTGGAAAAGGCTATACAGGCCATCTCATCCAACCCCCTGCTCAATGCAGGATCAGCCTAGAGTATCCCTGACAAGTGTTTGTCCAGCCTCTGCTTAAAGGACCAATGGTCTGATTCAGTAAACAGCAGTTTAGAGGCAGTTCAAAATGCCCTGGGTTGTTTTGAGCGTTTCTCAGGATGTTGCAGCACTTGTTCATGCTTAACAACACACATAAACACTTGAAGCTGCCTTATACTGAATCAGACCCTTAGTCCATCGAAGTCAGTATGGTCTACTCAGACTGGCAGCGGCTCTCCAGGGTCTCAGGCAGGGGTCGTTCACATCACCTACTTGCCTAGTCCCTTTAACTAGAGATGCTGGGGATTGAACCTGGGACCTTCTGCATGCCAAGCAGATGCTCTACCACTGAGCCACGGCCCCTCCCCCAGAAAGGATGTGTATACTTTCTGTTCCCAAAGCCACTTGCCTCTTGTGTTTTCCGAACAGGTTCAGCCAAAGGTGCCAAGGTTGATTTTTCACCAAGCCTGCCTTCAAAGCAGATTGGCTGTCCTTGGCAGAGGCCGGGCTCTTTTCCACATCGTCCATTCCACAGGCTCTGCTTTTAAAACTGGAGTCAAGTTAATATCTATATTTGAAGTACATGGTCTAATTATAGATTAAAAGAGCCAAACAGCAGCTCAGAATTATTATTCAGCTGTAAAGTTTCTTTTCGACTTGTTCCACAAATGCAGAGCCTTAATTATTTAGCAGATTAGGCTTTCTCGGTAATGACCTGGCACAAGCTTCAAACAGAGTTTAAATTGATTTTCTCCCTTTATATTTGCCATGCAAGCTGATTAGTAACTACTAAGCTAATTTTTAGGTGAATAAAATTATTGGTTTTCAGGTGAAATTGCATGAGAAGCTCTTGCCGCTTAAAATTTGTGGCACAACAGATAATCTTCAAATAATGCTTGAGTTTGAAGTTCAATTAACTTGTTCTTGAAGGGAAGGAGCATTGGAAACGTGAGCATGGGGTTAAGGCAAATTTGCTAGTAACTATGGAGCACTGGAAGACACTAATTTGGCAGGTAAACCTGATATTTAAGAGGGGGAACCATGACACCCGTTTAGAGACTAAGCATTTATCAGGCACTCAGCAAAGAATTTATTAGCACCTGTTCTAATCCCCATAACATCCCTGTTAAATGGGCAATTATCTCTGTTTTAAGATGCCAGAGACCTGAGGACCTTTCCAGGAAATCTTTTTTTTTTTTTAATGCACTAAATGCACAGCATTTAATTCAGGAGTGTGAGAGCCAGATGTCTTCCTTCATAGTTAGCATATTTTTGCTTCTAAAATATTGTGTGTTCCTTGCACTCAGACCCTAATATTTTGTCATGGGGGAAAGAACTGCTTTCGGTATTTGCTTTCATGATCTTTGAGCTCCCAGCATAGTGGAGAATTGAGTTTGCTTTTTTGAACTCTTTTTGTAAAATGAGTATTCTGGGGGAGGAGGAAGTGTACCTGTTTTCTCAACATTCCTTCCCGGTCCATAACATTAGTGCATGAATGCTGATGGTGCCATGTGTTTACATTTTCTTGTGTGCTTTACTTCTGAGTAGACCTGCTTAGGATTGCTCTTTATGTGATTTCTCCTGGGATTTATGGCTTGGTTTTACCTACAGCCATGCCCCAACAGTATTCATGGTGGAAGGCGACTTGGAAATTCAGTTGTTCGATCAAATGTTAGATCGGGAACAGTGATATTTGGAAACAATGCCTTGGGTACTGCGACATTGTTCCCCTTACACTTTTCTCCAGTTGCTACAGAGGTTGTCCTTGCATGTCCTCTGCTACTTGCACTTGATCTTGAGAGCCAGCATGGTGTAGTGGTTAAGAGCAGTGGTTTGGAGCGGTCAGATCTGGAGAACCGGGTTTGATTCCCCACTCCTCCATGTGAGCGGCGGAGGCTAAGCTGGTGAATTGGGTTGGTTTCCCTACTCCTACACATGAAGCCAGCCGGGTGACCTTGGGCTAGTCACACTCTCTCAGCCTCACCTACCTCACAGAGTGTCTGTTGTAGGGAGGGGAGGGGAAGGTGATTGTAAGCTGGTTTGACTATCCCTTAAGTGGTAGAGAAAATCAGCATGCATAGATATAGATATAGATAGATAGATAGATAGATAGATAGATAGATAGATAGATAGATAGATAGATAGATAGATAGATAGATAGATAGATATATTATAAGGCAGACCATTGTGTATGCTTGCTTGGACAGAAGTTTAAATACGTATTCCTAGGAGGTAAGAAAGCTTATGAGAGAAAGTATCATATTTCTATGCTAGATTTCTGGAGTTTCTTTTGAACATCTGCTCCCACAGCTGGAGTAGGCATTGAGTAGAAGCACCAGGATCAAATTGAATCCATGGGATGAAGGATTTAGACAACTCTATTTTTTTCTTGTTAGAAAATTCCCCCTCCTGTGTAGTATGGCATCCTCCAAAAGAATGCTGCCAGTATATGCACTTTCTCTATTGATATAGAAACCCCGCCTGTCAAGTTGGCTATGACTTAATTGAAATTGCCAGAGGGAATGGAATTATCAAAGCCTATTTGAAATTAACATGCTCTTTGACAAGCAGGAAAGTTGGTCGCCGTGTCCCAGTAACAATGAGCACCAAAGTTGAAATAAATAGATACTAAAAGTTGGTAAGGTTTTTTTTGTAGGAATCTGTAGACATATTGATATCTATTTATCTAGGGTTAAAGTTTCCCGCCCAAGACTCTTAAGGGTTAAGGCTTCTTAGATCCATACAGAGCCTCTGACAAGCTGAGCTTACAGACAAGGAGCCTGCAAGCATCAGTTCAGAAGAATGGAGGTTTATTGATGAATGATGTTGTGGCGGAATGAAAAACGCAAAGTACAGTTGATCCTTGCTATACCCCACTACTGGCCATTAGAGTACTACATTGCTATGTCTGAAAGAGGTATCGCCTCACCAACATGTCTGTTCAGCGAATGTCAGTGCTCCTCCTCTTCCTCCTCCACCCCCCAAGAAAATATTAATCTCAGGAGGTTGGATCTAGTGATGTGTGTGTGTTAAGTGCCATCAAGTTGCTTCCAACCTATGCTGACCCTATGAATTAATGTCCTCCAAAAATTCCCCTCTCACCATTAACAGCCTTGCTCAGGTCTTGCAAACTATGGCTTCCTTGCATCAATCCTTCTCTTGCTGGGTCTTCCTTCTTTCCTGCTGCTTTCAACTTTCCGTAGCATTATTGGCTTTTCCAGTGCCTCTTGTCTTCTCGTAATGTGACCAAAGTATGACAGCCTCGGTTTAGTCATTTTAAGTTCTAGGGAGAGTTCAAGCTTGATTGAACTAGAACCCACTTTTTTTGTCTTTTTGGCTGTCCACGGTATCCGTAACACTCTCCTCCAACACCATATTTCAAATGAATCTGCTTTCTTCATTGCCCAGCTTTCACACCCATATATAGTAACAGGGAATATGATGGCATGAATTAACTTGATCTCGGTCGCCAGTGACACATCCAGTGGAAGACTTCCACTGATAGAGGAGGAGGATTTTCACTGATTCCCCCTTCAGGCTGTTCCAGGGAACAGCATTTTGGGGAACATTTCTGGCTGCAGCAGAATTGGGTGGGTGAGAAAGTTCCGTTCCGCTAATGGAAATCTCTTCCATCAGCAGAAGTCACTGATGAATCTGACGCAGGGAACTAACTATCCAAGAGGCATATATTTGCAAAGATCTGTGAGTGCAGCTCGTAACTTTCTGCCCTTGTTTCATATCCATCCTCCTACTGACAGCATTAACTGAAAAGTTTCCATCTCTGAAAAGCTCTCATTGCTGTTTTTCCATAGCACTCAGTTTAGCAGGCGCAAGACCCATTTTAGTCCTGTTCTGCTGAGCTCTTCCAGTTACATCAAAGCCTTTTTCATTGTGTCATCCTGTTATTTAAATAATATGGTATACTACCGTTTTTCACACGCAGTAAAAAAAAGCACACAATCACAGTGCATTCCTGAGCCTGAAGGGCAAAAGCCCTTAGGAGGCCAGGAAGGCTCTGCACTGGCGTTCGGGCCCCCTGCGCCGGCGTCTGGGCAACTTTCGCTGGCGTTAGTGGCCCCAACGCTGGGGGGAAGGTCCAGGCGCTGCCAAGGCAGCACCACCCTGGGACACCGACAGGGCCTTCTGATGGCATCCCACCAGTGTAAAATCCCGCACTGGCATCCCAGGAGGCATTCCGGCATCCCAGAAGGCATTCCTAGGTGTTAGGCAGCTTCCTGTCCCCTTTTGCCCCGTGAACGCCGGCATGGAAATGAGTGAGGCTGCGCTTGTTTTTTAGCAGGCGCAGCCTCGCTTTTCTTGATGGGGTGAAAAGGCCCTGTTTCACCAAAAAAAAGGCCTTTAAAGGGCTTTTTTTTCCCCACGGCGTGCAGGGAATGGCTTTAGGAGGCAGCGCGGCAGCGCCTCCTCCCCACCGTCCACGCATGCCGAATCTCAGGAATGCGCTGTCAATGATAGTTCTTCAGTTTTGCTGAAAGATCTTCAAAAATATTCAACAAATATGCTCTCAAGACCCCCAATTGGCTAATGCTTTCAGCCAGGTATTTTTCCATGGGATTTCACGCATGGAGATACAGAAAAGATATGGCACATGTGTGCCTTTCTTTCAAGTGTTTTAGAAAACCTGTGATTAACTTGTGGTAGTTCTTTGATACAATGCTTGAAAGTGGCCTTGAGAAACTCTTGGGAGGAGAGAAGAAAGCATCTACTTAGAAGGAAATCAGATGGTTTTGATAAACGTTTTGTAATTGAAAATTAATTCATACGAGCATCTTATTACCCAAACTGGCCCAGCAAGAGTTTCTAGGACTATATTTCAAGTAGTTCAGTTCCATGATGAAAAAATCAGGCTAAAATATCCTCACAAGAATTGGTGTTGTCTCTATTCTACTATTCACAGCAAAGGATTATTTGGCTATCCAACAGAGTGTGGAAAGACGCTAGTGTGAATGGGAACTAGTTACTTGGAAAGTAATTAAAACGCGAAGCAGAACCAAACTTGTTCCAGCAGACCATGGGAGGAAAGTGAAATGTAATTATGCCAGGAAAAGAGGATTGCACCCAAAGTAATCTTCTGAGAGGGCACTAGAGGTGGAGAAGCAGAATACAGTTAGAACTACTTTCAATTTTACAGCTCTTTTCAAATTAAAGGCACCTAATAGCATGGATGAAGCTGGGCATTAAAAAAAAAAGATACCAAGAATGAAGGGGAGATTTTTTTAACATGGGCAGAAGGGAGATATATTGGACTTGAGCCAGTTAAGGCTTTCTGGTGTAAAGGAAAAGGCTTGGGTTGGCCAGAAGGGACCCTAACCCAAAGTCATTCAAGTCCTTCCAATCGTGGGAGAAACAATAAATGAATTTAAACATTTAAGAACTAGAGTCTCTATTTACTTTATTCCCTTCATTATAAGGAAAAAAACTTCTTACTTGGCAACCAAGCTGAAAGAGGGGGGAACCCAGTTATGCCAGGGGAAATCTGGTTGAATGGCAACCCCGTTGTGTGTGTGTGTGTGTGTTAAGTGCTGTCAAGTCGCTTCTGACTTATGGCGACCCTATGAATCAACGTCCTCCAAAATGTCCTATCTTTGACAGCCTTGCAAACGGAGGGCTGTGGCTTCATAGAGTCAATCCATCTCTTATTGGGTCTTCCTCTTTTCCTGCTGCCTTCAACTTTTCCTAGCATGATTGTCTTTTCCAGTGACTCTTGTCTTCTCATAATGTGTCCAAAGTACGACAGCCTCAGTTTAGTCATTTTAGCCTCTAGGGTCAGTTCAGGCTTGATTTGATCTAAAACACTGATTTGTTTTGTTGGCGGTCCAGGGTATCTGTAACACTCTCCTCCAACACCACATTTCAAAGGAATCTACTTTCTTCCTATCAGCTTTCTTCATTGTCCAGCTCTCACATCCATACATAGTAACAGGGAATACAATGGTATGAATTAACCTGATCTTGGTTGACACATCCTTACACTTAAGAATCTTTTCTAGCTCCTTCATGGCTGCCGTTCCCAGTCTCAATCTCCTTCTGATTTCTTGGCTACAGTTTCCCTTTTGGTTGATGATGGAACCAAGGAATAGAAAGTCTTCAACAATTTCAATTTCCTCACTGACAACCTTAAAGTTGTGTAATTCTCTTGTAGTCATTACTTTTGTCTTCTTGATGTTCAGCTGCAGTCCTTCTTTGGCACTTTCTTTTTTAACTTTCAGCAGTAGTCGTTTCAAGTCTTCCCTATTTTCTGCCAGTAATGTAGTATCATCGGCATATCTCAAATTGTTAATGTTCCTGCCCCCAATTTTCACTCCACCTTCCTCTAAATCTAATCCAGCTTTTTAATGATATGTTCTGCATACAGATTGAAGAGGTAGGGAGATAAAATACATCCTTGTCTAACAACTTTGCCAATTGGAAACCATTCTGTTTCTCCATATTCTGTCCTAACCGTGGCCTCTTGTCAAGAATACAGGTTGCGCATCAACCCCGTTAATCCATATATTATACATTTTCAGAGAGTGAGGGATAGTAGAGTCTATATTACTCATTTCCCCCTGTTTTCTGGGGTTTCAGCAGCACAATAATACTTGGAATACAATACTTGGGTTACAATAATACTAGCTTCCATCAGTGCAGCCAGTGGTACTGCAGCAAGTGTGCATAGACACTTTGGGGACCACTGCAGACATCCACTGACTATGACTGGTCATTCTCCAGAGACGGTTGTGATTTTATAATAATCATAGGGCACAGCCCATCCAAATTTAAGTGCTAGCAAGATTTCAACAGTGTAGCTAAGCACTTTATCTCCTCTTAGTCTGGATTTATTTAAACAACGAGTTGAGCAGCTTTGCTTAACCAGCTGGATTGTGATCAAAGTTTAAAACAAATCAACAGATCCTTATCAGTAAGAGCTGGAAACCTAAAATCTCTTACACTTTCTAATTCAAGAAGTCTGAAGAAAGGTGAAGGGTAGGTTATGGGAAGGCAGGAAGATGGCACTTAAGTTCTTATATTTCGGTGAAATGTTAGCACATGTTTTTGGATATATTTGAGGAACTCTGTCAGTTGTTTCACCATGTTATCATCACTACTTCCAGTAATAAACTGACTGACACCCTGTGAAAATTCCTAAACTCCCATCCCCCAGTAATCCTTTCTGACCCTAGGAAAATTTATTTCCCAGGATTGAGGGACTCGCATAGACACATGGGTTGGAAGGCTGCAGAGGGGAGGGAGAAGGGGGCAAAATGACCTCTCTTCCCTCTTCAGCCAGTGGCACTATGCTGACGGAGGAGGCATATTTCATCCCCAGACCTCTCCCCACTGCATAGCTATTAGTCCACATTGATCCTGCGAGCCCAGGAACAAACTTTTCAGGGGTCAGAGAAGATGCTGGGGGAATGGCACGCATAAAAGATCTATGATGCTCAGCAACTTCTGCTGACAAATCATTGGATCCAACACAAAGTAGAGACCTCTATATGCTCGGGGGACTCCCCAAATGTGGAGAAGGTTCTTGACTTTGGAAATTAACCAAATGAAAAGGAAAAAACATTTTAAAATGGCCTGATGAGGACCAAATATGCTTCTGAAGGAATGGGATGTTGAGAGCAGGAAAAGGGAGAGAGCAGCGTGTACAAACCTCAGAGAGAATCGGGGGCGGGGGCTGGATTTCTAAGTTGTCCCTGTCCCACAATTCCTTGCGGGCTCCCACCTTTCTTTATTCATTGACCAAGCCTAGCATATTCATTAACATTTTAATACTTAGTTATGCCTGGGTTTTCAGAGTTGCAGCATAGTTCTTCCTGCTGCCAGAGCACCCTGAAGAATTCCTGTTGTTTTGGTTGTTTTTGGTAAGGCTTTGGCACAAGAGTATTGAAAGGAAAGGTGATAGTTGTTGAAAGCCCTGGGTAGATTTAAAAAACTGTTTAATGTTTCTAAAAATTATTGAAGTATGTGAAAGAATGAGTTCGGGCATCTACAGGATTAAAGAAAAACTTTCCCCTTCTTTCCTAGGTGTCCCTTCCTAGTGAAATTGACTGGAGCACATACTGCCTGATGGTCCAGTCCTGTCACTGGGTTGGATCTAGTGCAAAATGTCCCCTTCTGCTAGAGCTGTTGCACAAACGAAAACATAAGAAAAAGATTGCAGTAACTTCTTCCTCTAAGTCAAACTTACTGTGTCCCCATGTACATTTTCTCTTGCACAGGACATTGTGCAATTAATTTCTGAGCACTATTAGTTAGAGGGAGGGAAGCTCAAGGTGTTGCACAAGATCTCATGTAAGTGGAACTGCTCTAAATCCACTCATGTATCCAAGCCATTGACTTGTAAGGAGAACCAGCTATTAGCATCAGGATAGGAATGATCAGCATTTCCCCTTTCCCGTGACATTTGTACATTCATCCTCTTGCTCTTCAGAAATTGTATCTTCACAGCCTTACATCCCAAACCTATGGTTGTTTAAGTAAGTGCCGTGGAGGGGCCTACTCACAAGACCATGTGTACAGGATTGCAACCTTGGACTCTTGCTACATATAGGAAAAAAACATATGCTTTAGGGAAATCCTAGGTAAAGTAGCTCTAGAGGAGTTATTCTAGACCGTCTATTCGTGAGGTAACCGCGAGCACCTCATGATCTCAGGTATACGTGGGTTTGGCCGTTGTCAACTAATAATCAGGTAGGAGTGATGAGTTATACATTTATTAGAAAACATTACCTCATTTGATTGTGATTTTGTAATTGTTTCAGGTGTTGCCATGTATTTTCGGCACACAACACAAAGCATCAGATATTACTTCAAATTTATCACAGGTTAAAGTTTTGTGTGTGTGTCAAAGTTAATCTGCTCAGAGTGGATTTCTACTAAAAGTTTTGTCCTGCCAGCTAATCTAGGTAGGCTGCACAGTTTATAAGGTGGTTTATACACCAGGATTTAATCAAATTCTGGTTCTTTGTGATGTATGAATACAGGCACTTCCAACAAACCAGGGTTTGGTAAAGGATGGTGCCAAACCTGGATTTCGAATAAAAGGTTTGTAACTAGTTTGTAAACCAGAGTTGTAATAATTGTGAGTTGTGGTAAAATTCACAAAACACAGTTTGGCTTTAATCATCAAGGCCCTTTTCTGGGATTAAGCCTTGTAGAATAATGTAGGACTTACTTCTGAGTAAATCTGTTTAGAGTTCCTGGATTTATGACTTGTGTAGATTTATGAGTTTGTGCGCAAACCATGGGTTAAACAAACCACGTTTTATTGCAATGTCTGAATACAGACTGAAAGTTGAAAATTATATTAGTAACACATCAACACATGAAGCTGCCTTATATTGAATCAGACCCTTGGTCCATCAAAGTTAGTATTGTCTGCTCATACCGGCAGCGGCTCTCCAGGGTCTCAGGCAGGGGTCTTTCACATCACCTACTTGCCTAGTCCCTTTAACTGGAGATGCCAGGGATTGAACCTGGGACCTTCTGCATGCCAAGCAGAGGCTCTACCACTGAGCCACAGCCCCTCCCCTCTAAAAAAAAAACCACAAACCTCTCCAGTGTTCCACTTACCCAATCTGTTCTTTGAAATATCCTCTTGGGGAGGGGGGGCTGCTTTAAAAAAACATTTTATTCAGAACTAAGAGGATCCACAAGAATGGGAAGTTAATTCTTGATGTAAAAGAAGAAATGAAAAAGATTAATGGTTTGGGTGTAACTCTGCAATTTCCTGTTGGAATTGAACAGGAAGGGAGTTCCCTCATTTCAGCCAAATGTTCCATGTTTCTGCTTTTTTTTTTTTTTTTTCCTTCCTCTGGGCTATGATTCACCTGGGAAAGCTTGAATACCAGGTGGGGAAACCACAATGAAATCATCAGTGTGCCACTGAAGTATGAAACACAAATTCAGTTTTAAGAATCATTGGAAAAGGGATCGGGGGAAAAAATAAAAACAAATATCAGAAGATCGTAACATTAATATTTTAGTAATAAGTTTGTATTTATTTGGGAGGGTTTTGTGTCAGAGTTCGATGCACTTTTTTATATGTTGTCTTGTTAATCTTTACAATACCTCTGTACGGTTGGTCAGTATTATTATCCTAGCGGTGGGTGCGGTGGGGGGGTTGACCCTGAGACAGACCAGCTTTTTGAAAAATAGCCTAAGGAGAGTGGAACTGAATATTCCAGTTAACATTGGACTGCCCCTTCTGAAACACTGAATATAATTGTACCCGTATACTAACTTTATTACAGTGCTTGTTTCCCCATCACTGTTGAGAGCAGCCAGTGATATGTAGTAGACTGAGATGAAAGGAGTTAATCAATAAGAAGTTTGTAAGTATAGCCTACGACGATGCCCCAGAGGTTCATGTACAGAGACAATATGGGCCTGTTTGCACAGAAGTGAAAAATGTATGTGCACTTTTGAAAAGGAAAAGTATTGAATTGTAGATGTGAATGGGGATCTGGTTTTGATGAAGGAGATCAAGCGCTGCTTGCTGGATAGGAGGGAGTTGAAATTTCGAAAGAGAAGTTGGAAGGGCGACTGTGTTTTTCTGGGATATGCCTCAGCACTGTTGCCATGGGAAAGGGAAACCCCCCTCACATTGGATGACCTTTCAGTCTGAAGGGGTCAAAGGCCCTTGGCATCTTCTTAAAAGGTTGTTGCCATGACATCAATTCTGGAAGTTGGAGCTGTATAAATTTCTCATCGCTTCCATAAAACATTCTAAGCTTTTGCTGCCACCTACAGACTCTGTGGGTACAGTGTTAGAAATAAATGTGATAATATTGCACAGGGCCTAAATCCACAAAACGATTGTATACTTAAGACAGAACTTTATCTATATCAAATCCAGCACTCTAACATACATTGTTGTTGTTATATTTTAATGTCTCAGAAGCTGTGGGTTCTGAGGCTGATCCTACTGGCCATCTGATTCCTAAAATGTGTATTATCCCAGATCAGTAGAGGTCATACCTGAGCCAGGGATGGCCATTGTGGGTACCCAGTGAGCTTTTCACCGGGTAAAAGAAGAGAGGAGAGAGAAGGCAGTGTGCCAAATTTCAATTGAGTGTGCCACTAATTTTGCATATAATAAAAGATTATTTTTCTCAAATGTTGTAAAAGAGCCAGTCTTAAAAGCATAATAATGTCTTTGTCCTATCTATCATTTGGACTTCAGATAAGAGGTCCTACATGTACTTAACCCTGACCTGGATGGCGCAGGCTAGCCCAATCTTGTCAGATCTCAGAAGCTCAGTAGGGTTGGCCCTGGGTATTATTTGAATGGGAGACCACCAAGGAAACCCAGGGTCGTTATGCAGAGGCAGGCAATGGCAAACCATCTCTATATGTCTCTTGCCTTGAAAACCCCATGGGGTCGCCATACCTTGGCTGAGATTTGACAGCATTTTCCACCACCACACCTACTTTAGGATATTTGAAGCCACTTTACCATCGATGGTGACTTTATTGTAAAACTGAGTACATTAATTAGGAGTTGATTTTTGCAGGAAAATGTATTTGTTGCTACTTGAAGCACTTGGCTGTCTGAAGAACAGAAGCTGCCTGCTCCTCATGGTGACTACAGAGGTTGGCCATTCCTGAACTCACCTATTTCATATCCAAGGCAGGGTTTTCTTTTTACACATCTGCTGCTTTAATACAAATAAAAGGCAAGCTGTGTTTCTCCGCCCCCCTTTCCCCAGAGTACAAGGCAAGCTACATTCGGAGCCGCTCGATTCGCTCTGTGTCTGTTGAACTGGATGGAGAGGTCTATAATTTGGATTTGGAAGATGGCTACCAGCCTGTTTTGTCCAGTAATATCACAAACCAACACAAAAAGGTCAAGGGTGCTGAAGGAGACGATGAAGATGACGACAAGGACGTGGGAGAATATAGTGGTACTGGTGGAATTTTAGAGAATGCGGCCCCTAACTTAATCAAAGTGACTCACAGGTAAGGATTCATGGGGTTTATTTAAAAGGATTGTTGTTGTAAGTGTTGGCACTTGGATGGGAGACCACCAAGGAAGTCTAGGGTTGCTGCACAGAGGTAGGCAATGGCAAACCACCTGTATTTGTCTATTACTTTAAAAACCCTACAGGGTTGCCATATATTTGCAAATTTCCACCACCACCATTATTTGCACAGCAATATGTGGTACTTTGCAGAGTGATATACCGCAAAAATAGTGCCTGAAAGAGCTTATGAACTAAATTTGGGTAGTATGAAGGGAGAGAGAAAAATATTCAAAAGAACAGACCACTGCTTTCTTCAGCTATTAGATTTGAACCCATAACCCCAATGGGTCCAAAATTAGAATGAACAGAAACATTAAGCAGGTGAGCCCCGTGTTCCTGTCCAACATGTGTGGGTCATACACGCCTGGGGACTTTACGATAGCTACAAGGCTTCAAAGCATCTGAGAGCTGCACAGGCTACATGGTGATCAAGTCCAGGACAGCTTCCGGGGACATTTCTCCTCATTCTTCATAAGCTCTCTGCTTGATGCACCAACCATGTAAAGTTGGACTGACATATCAAAATGCAAGGAAGTTGATGTTGCATAGTCAGGACCATTCAAAGATGAATCCAAAGACCCTCACATCCATTTTCAGGTGGGTGCAGAAAGCTGTAACACAAAATGCAAAGCAGTATCTCCCTTGAAAACTGAGATGTTGAAAAGAAAAGCTGGTGAGATTAATTGGGACGTTCTGCATTTCAGTTCAACATCTCGACTCTAGTACCTGTTTTCAAAACGGGGGGGGGGGGAATGCAAAATAAAACTAAGATCTCTCGACTGTGCTAATATATATATTCCATGAGTATGATCACACCCAAAGCAAAAGACCCTGTTGTCCAACCTTAAATAAACTACTGCTTGAAGAATCCTTATAAGCATACTACTTTAATAAGTTGTTGTGCTTGCCCACTTCTCTCTCTCTCTTCCCCCCCCCCCCGTGCAGATGCTACATTCTAGAGAACGATACTGTTCAGTGTGACACCGATTTGTACAAGTCATTGCAAGCATGGAAAGACCATAAACTTCATATAGACCATGAGGTTAGTGATTTTAACAGCTGCATACCAACTGGCACCCATGGTGATCACGGCTTTAATTTCATTCCTAAATGCTGGAGCAGCAAGATTCTGTTTGAACTGGTTGTTTAAGGCCTCGAACAACTTCCGCCCCAAGATGTTAGTGACCTCATTTTGTGAGTAAGTAGGCCGAAGATCACAGCCTCAGAGAAACTTCCACATCTAAACTGTGGCTGCCTCCTTTTCTTCTAAAAATTGGTTATTTTATTTATATATTTATATACTGCTTTTCTCTCCAGTGGGGATTTCAAACCATCTTACAACATTGTTCTCCCTTGGAGAGGTGGACTCTGATCTGGAGAACTGGGTTTGATTCCCCACTGCTCCATATGAGTGGCAGACGATAATCTGGTGAACTGGATTTGTTTCTCCACTCCTACACACAAAGCCAGGTGGGTGACCTTGGGCAAGTCACAGCTCTGTTATGAGCTCTCTCAGCCCCACCTACCTCACAGGGTGTCTGTTGTAGGGAGGGGAAGGGAAGGTGATTGTAAGCTGGTTTGAGTCTCCCTTAAGTGGTAGAGAAAGTCGGCATATAAAAACCAACTCTTCTTCTTCTTTTGAAATTGTCATTTCTGAGAGGTAATCCGCAAAACCACACTAATTATTTCAAAAGAGAAAATATTCTACTCACCTCACACACACCCAGTTTCCATATTGGGAGAAAACAATATGTTGGGTCTGATGATCCATCAGCGGATGGTGCTGTCCTTTCCCGCTTGCCCTTCCCCTCCAGCAATTCTTTCTGCTCTGGGAAAGTTGTATCCAGGAATCATGGGACCTATGTGAATTAATAGCCATGTGGGCTGTTGATCAGCAGTGGAATGAAATTGTCTTTCCTGCTTCTGTCAGCAGGATTACACAGAAGAAAGTGCTATGTGGCTGTTAATCTACGCAGGTCCCACATCACTTCAGGAGTCAACTTCCCTGGGGTCAAAAGGGACTGCTGGGGAGAGGGAAATGTGGGAAAGATCTGTGATTTTTGTGCGAACAGATTGCTGGACCCAAGTCAATCCCCCCCCTCCTCTAATTTTGCCATATCAGATCAATCAAGATCAGTGTGGGCAACATAACTTACTGCAGCTCTTTAGGGTCTCTTGAGTTTTTCCAAGTGATGTAATTAAACTTTAGAAGCCGTAGTTCAAACTTGGACCTAACACCCACAAAGCACGTCTCTACCACTCAAGCCCCTTCCCTCTACAATGAAAATGAAGGTCTCATTATAACTTCAGACATGGGTGTCCCTTGCTGAGAGTACATCGGTGTCTTTTGTTTAAGGGAATGTGACAGTCTTCCCTCAGTCTGAAAAGAGAAGCCACACACACACACACACACACACAAACACTTCAACAACAAAAAATGAGTTTCACTTACCTGTAACTGTTGTTCATCTGGTGGATCTTCTATGCAGGCACACATTGGGACTGCGCAGGCGCAGGCCAGCCATGGATAAGATTTGTCAGCTTCTAGCAAAATCTAAGAGAGTGCTCCCCCTCCCCTTGGGGCATGCAATCTCCCTGCCCATCAGTCACATGACCCAAGGGGGAGGGAGAAATCTTCCCTCCAGTTCTCCAACCTGCCTTCACGGAACCAACCACCGGTCTAGCGAAGTGGTCCCACAGAGGGGATGGAGGGAGGGATGTGTGCCTGCATAGAAGATCCACCAGATGAACAACAGTTACAGGTAAGTGAAACTCTGTTTTTCATCTGCGTGGCTTCTATGCAGTCCCACATTGGGAGAGTAGCGAGCTCGCTTACCAGGACAGTGGGTGTGGAACAGTCACCGAAATAAAGACTGCAGTATGGCACGTCCCATGGCTGCATCTCTTGCTGAGTCCACATCCACAGCGTAGTGTCTCATAAACGTGGAGGGCGTGGACCAGGTGGCAGCCTTACAGATGTCCCGGAGATCTATCTTGGAAGAAAAGGCGATGGAAGCCGCATACGCTCTGGTAGAATGTGCCTTAATCATAGGAGGGCATTCTTGGTGAGCAAGATCATAGGCCAATTTGATGGTTGATGTGATCCACCTCGAGAGGGTCTGAGGAGAAGCACAACGGCCTTTACCGTGTCCCCCAAAGCAAACAAAAAGGTTGTCATCCTTATGGAAATTCTGAGACCTCTTAATGTAAAAAAGAGGGGCTCTTCGGACATCGAGGGAGTGTAACGCTCTATCAGCGTCGGAGGATGGGTGAGGGAAAAACACAGGGAGGACGATGTCCTGGGTAAGGTGGAAGGCTGATACGACCTTGGGTAAAAAGGAGATCTTTGGCTTCAATACCACCCTATCCGAGTGGAACTTAGTATAAGGAGGGGAATGTGACAGCGCTGATAAGTCGCTTACTCTCCTTGCCGAGGTAATTGCAACCAAAAAGGCCACCTTAAATGATAGTAGAGCCATTTCACAGGTGGCTAAAGCTCAAACAGAGGTCTCATGAGCTGTGAAAGGACTAAGGATAGACTCCACTGAGGAACGGGCGGAGTGATGGGAGGATACAAATTAGTGAGACCTCTCAAAAACTTTTTGGAAAGGGGATGAGAAAAAACTGAAAAGGAGTCGATATCTGGGTGAAAAGCCGAAATTGCGGCTAAATAAACTTTAATGGATGAATTAGATAAACCATCATCTTTGAGGGCTAACAAATAAGCAAACACAGTAGATAGTGGGCAAGTAGTTGGCGACACATCTTTGACCTTAGCCCAATTAGAAAAATGTCTCCATTTAGCGTCATAGGAGGACTTCAAGGAGGACATGTGGAGGACTTCAAGGAGTGCAATAATACCTTAGCTACTCTAAGACCACTGCCCTGGGGCTGCACCCTCCAGGCAGCAAGTTGCAGGTCCGGGGGGGAGTGGGAGGGATCCCTCGGAAGGAGGATGTAGTTCCCTTGCGCAAGTGACATGAGCACTGCGAACCACGACCTCCTGGGCCAAAACGGAGTGACAATGATGGCATCTGTCCTGTCGTGGTTCAACTTGCCTAGGACTTTGTGAAGTAGGGGGAATGGGGGAAAGAGATAGAAAGAGCCCCGTTCCAAATCGCTTGAAAGGCATCCCCCAGTGAGCCCGGGCTGGCTCCCGCCCTCGAGTAAAACCTGTGACACACAGAGTTGAGGTGTGTAGCAAAAGGGTCTATTTGCGGGTAACCCCACTGATGGAAAATTTGGTGGAGACAGTTGTTGCTTAAGGTGAGCTCGTGTGTTTGGTTGGGAAGGCGACTCAGAGCGTCTGCTAACGTATTGCTCTTGCCTGTGATGTGAATTGCCATGAGAGTAGCGTGGTGAGCTATGGCCCATTCCCAAATGTCCCTGGCCTCTTTGGAGAGCGAAACTGACCCTGTGCCGCCCTGCTTGTTTATATAATACTGGGCAGTGGAGCTGTCCGTAGCGATCTGAATGTGATGTCCATCCAGATGCCCTGTGAATGAAGACAGAGCGAGACGGATGGCACGAAGTTCTAATAAATTTATGTGCAACCTGGATTCTAGGTGCGACCATGTACCCCATGATGTAAGGTTACCACAATGAGCCCCCCATCCTGAAAGGGCAGCATCTGTGAACAGGTGCCTCTCAGGGGAAGGACAATGAAAGGGGACTCCTGAGAGGATATTGACATCATGCACCCACCATTGCAGGGAGGAAATAACGTATCTGGGAATAGATAGGCGTTTGAGTTGGGGACTGACATTGAGCCTGAATGCCCAGAGGAACCAGTTTTGGAGCGGGCGCATACGGAGCTGTGCAAACTGTACCACAGCCGTGGTGGAGGCCATAAGGCCTAGCAACTGTTGAATATGATAGGCTGTCTGAAAGCATTTCTTAGTGAACCTAGCCACCAGTTTCTGAATGGCACGACCTCTTTGTACAGGGAGGAAGGCCCTGGCTTGCTCAGCATCCAAACGTGCTCCAATGAAGGTCTGTACTTGTGCAGGGACAAGTTTGGACTTCGAAAAATTAACTAAAAGACCCAGATTGTTAAGGACTGAAAGGACCAAATCTACTTGAGTGGCCAACTCCGACTGAGACGGACCCACGACTAACCAATCGTCGAGGTAGGGAAATATTACACAACCCTTCAGGGCAAGGTGGGCTACCACAACCGCAAGGCACTTTGTAAAGGTCCTGGTGGCCGTAGACAAACCAAAAGGCAACACATTGTACTGGTAACATTTTCCTTTGCAGTCAAACCTTAGGTATTGGCGACACTCTGTGTGAATCGCGATGTGGAAGTAAGCATTGCGGAGATCTAACACTGCGAACCACATATGCCTGTCCAGGAGGGGAAGCATTTCTGGGAGCGAGAGCATACAGAATTTTCTGGTCCTAATAAAGGCATTAAGGACCTGGAGATCCAGGATAGGGCACTTCCCCCCCCCTTTTTATCCACAAGAAAAAAGCGGGAGTAAAACCCGCGGTTCTGGTCGGAAGATGGAACCTCTGAAATAGCCCCCTTAGAGAGGAGACTGTCAACCTCTTGTACAAGTAGGACAGGGGCCGGTGTTGGAGAGCGGCCCAAGGGCCTATGTGGAGGCAACGTATTAAACTCTATGAAGTAACCGACATTTATTATTTTCAGAACCCAGACATCATTGGTAATCGCAAACCAGGCATGGTAGAAAGCAGACAGGCGATCACGAAAACAGATGGACACGTCTAGTCATGCCTGCTTCGGCTTTTTGAAACGGGCCGGAGACCCTCTGGGGCCTTTGCGGACCCTGGGTTTGTTTTGGAATTTCCTTTCGTGTTGAGGATGAGGAAAGGATGGGCGAAATGAGGGCTGTGTAAAAGAACTCTGGAAACGGTATGGGCGGGAAGACTGGGTCGTTTGTCGGCCAAAATAACGGCGCTTAAAGTCGGGCGCCTGAGGGGTAATGCCTAGAGACTTTGCATTGGTTTTATTCTTTTTCAAGCGATCTAGGAAAGTATGAGTTTGGTCACTGAAAAGGGACATCCCTTCGAACGAAAGGTCCTCGATATGTGACCTAGTATCATAGGGGAGCACAGATTGACATAGCCAAGCGTGTCTGTGAATGACTATGGCGGAAGCAATGGCTTTACTGGACGAATCCGCCACGTGACGTGCCGCCGTGAGTTGCTGTCTTGCTAAAGACATGCCCTCGGACTGAATGGCTACCACCGAAGGACGCTGGTCGTCAGGAAGGACGAAAATTTGAGGGGATACACGATCCCAAAGGGAGTATTGATATCTGGCCATGACCGCAAGGAAATTGGAAATGCGGAGGCCTACCGCACTAGAAGTATAAATTTTCCTAGCGAGGGCATCTAGTTTACGGCTCTCTCTATCCTGCGGGGAGAAATGAGCTCCTGACCTATATTTACCAGGCAACACCTCCACTATTACAGAATTAGGAGGGGGATGCTGGGAACTCTCCACTTTCCCTGCGAATCTTATATAGATTCTCAACTCTTTTGGTGGATGAGGGGACTGAGGCAGGTTTAGCCCAGTTGGTACGGACCACTTCGAGAATGCTTTTTATCATAGGAAGGGCCACAGGGCCTACATCAGGGCTATGCAGGATATCCATAATATCATCTATAGGACCGGAATCCTCCGGTTTAAAATCAATTTTTAAAGCCTTCGCCATGCAAATTAATTGTTCCACGTATAAGTGAACATCTCCCGTAGGAGAAACCGGTTTAGATTCCCCGACAGTGTCCTCGGGTGAGGGAACTGAAGCGTGGGATTCCTCATCCGACCCAGGAGAGAAGGAGGCATCATATTCGGAATGATCAGTGTCCCTTGATATAGAAGGAGACCTGGATAGAGGAGGCTTGCGAAGAGGCGCTTGCCTTGGACAGACAGAATCTTTAGAATGATCATCAGGATGGCAAGACCGAGTGTGTCGATGCTGACGAGAGCCCCCAGAAGGCGAACGTGAATGGGAGCGGTGGCGACGGTCGACCAAAGAGCCCGAATACACCAAAGGCGTAGGATATCGGCGTCAAGAGACATCTCGGCGTCGACGGGAGGGAGACCGGCTCCTAGAGGAGTAACGGCGCCTCTGAATGACTGGACTGCATGAGCGAAATGAACGGCTATGTCCGGTAATTGACTGTTTGGATGATGAAGGCGTTTCTGAACGGCTGGAGTACGTGAGCGGAGTGAACGGCTATGTCCGGTAGATGACTGTCTAGATGAAGATCAGTGAGATTGGGAGCAGCGAGAGGTAGATCGGCACCGACGATAAATGGATGGCTCCGACTATTGGATCGGCTCCGACGATGGGATCGGCTCCAATGATGGGATCGGCTCCGATGAGAAAAACAGCTGCGACGAGCAGATCGGAGAGAGGATGATCAACGTCTATGAGAGACGGATCAACTCCGACGTGTGGATCAACGTCAAGAAGAGGACCGGCTCCAACGGATAGGACGGCGATGGTGCGAAGCAGACCGACACCGACTGGATCTGGACGAAGCCGGGCTTCGAGAATGGTGTCGAGAAGACGATCAACGCCGAGGCCGTTGGCCAGGTTCGAGATGAGACGAACCTTTCGGTGACTCCACTTGGACCTTGTCGGCCGATTGCCGGGAGTCTTGGTGGGTGCTCACATGAGGGGGTGGTTGAACGGCACCCTCCTGGAACTCTGCAGGTTCTGCCCGAGGCCCTTTATCATCAGGCCGTGGGGACTTTGGAAGCACCGGAGGCACATCTTTGTAGAGATGAAGGAGGTGCTCTTTGAACTCATCCGAGTCTTCCTGGGCCCTGCTCGGACACAGAACTGAGGGGGTAGCCAGGGAATGAGGAGGTGAATCCTCGATAGTAATGGGCTGCTGTGCAGCTGCTTTGGAGGCGAGCACCGCCGAAGGATGAGACGACTTGGCCTGGGATCGGCGTTGAGGAGATGCCGAGGGTGATCGGCATCGAAGAGACTTCGGCGAACGTGAAGATGATCGGCACCGAGGCGATCTGGAGCGGGACGCATGGCGCGAAGAGCCGCGGCCACGGCCATCTTGCTAACCCGGAGCAGGAAACTTTGCCGGACGAATAATGACCGAGGAGGGCTTTTTAGACAGGCCACCCCACTTGGATTTTTTTGTTGAAGGTCCCGCTTCGGACTGTGTCTTACCGAACGAAGGACCAGGGTCAGAAGATTGACCTCATGGACGAAAAGACTCTTTGTAAAGATGAGAAAGCAGGCGAGTCGATCAAACCCTCAGGGCCTTGTTGAAAAGTTTGGAGCAACTTTTACCAGTTGCAGGAATGTGGCCTTCCCCCAAACAAAGGAGGCATTTAAGGTGAGGATCAGTCTTCGCCATCTTGGTACCACAAGAGGTACATTTCTTGAAAAGTGGAGCTTTCTTGGACTCCATGGCTAGAGAGGAAGCTAACACGTTCTCTCTCCGTGGCGGCAGAAAGAGAACTGGAGAGAAGAGTGCTCCCTCCCCCTTGGGTCATGTGACTGATGGGCGGGGAGATTGCATGCCCCAAGGGGAGGGGGAGCACTCTCTTAGATTTTGCTAGAAGCTGACAAATCTTATCCGAGGCTGGCCTGCGCAGTCCCAATGTGGGACTGCATAGAAACCACGCAGATGAATGTAAGTTAAAGACAACTATTCCAAATACTCAACAAGTTGGTATTAAGACCAGGTGTCCTGTAGTGTTCCCTTGGAATTCTTCAATGATTATATACTTAGTAGAATGCAAAACCACCTTACCAGTGACGGACCTATAGCTCTCCTATCCTCAGTACCATGATGAAATTAAGGAGACCCTACCCCACTTCCCAGTAGGACACTCAGTCAATGAAGATAGGCTTCTGCCTAGAAATTACTCTTTCTTTTTCTGCAGTTCCCAAGTCCATCCCTTAACAGGTTCAAGAAGCAAAAAAGTTGACTTCAGCTTTGCTACCTGCCTAGAGTTGCTCTCTTGTTTGTGCTTGGTGCAACAACAAAGACTTCCTGCTCTTTCCAAAACAGTAGGAAATGCAACAAAAAGCTGTGTGTTGGGAATGTAGACATATTTAGAGTAGGGGTTCCCAACATGCTGCCCAAGAGCACCACGGTGCCCACCAACACCTTTCTTGGTGCCCACTGTGCTTTTTAGAAAGTCAGCAGGACCACGTGTGTTGTTGCCCACCAGGGCTTCTGATTGGCCACTGAAGATCTGATTGGCTGTGCATATTAAGATAATGTTGTTTCAGTAGGAGCTGCCACCACTGAGCTGGTTTTATTCTCTCAATCGCCTCTTTTCCAGTATATTTTAAAAATTACCCCTCTTCTCCCCTGCACTTGGGCTTCCTCTGTGTATGGCTCTGCCTCATGTGGCAGCCATGTTGTGATTGCGCCTGCCATCTTGTGTCAGAATTCCAAAGATGCCCACAGGCTCAAAAAGGTCAAGGACCTCCTGATTTAGAGGCTGTGAAAGTGGCAAATGCCAAAGAGAAAGAAACCTAGCCCATTCACTGGAAACATTCTCTCTGTGTTCTTACTACCTTTTAGATCGAAACTCTTCAAAATAAAATTAAAAATCTGAGGGAAGTGAGAGGTCATCTGAAGAAGAAGAGGCCAGAAGAGTGTGACTGCAACAAAATAAGGTATTCCTTTCCACCCACATTGGAAAAGCAAGACTTAATATGCCATTTACGGTTGTTCAGAGTCTCATAGGCCACAATTCAGTCACTGCAACCTCCATGCTTTTTCATCGTCCATTGGTCATCCGAACTCATTAAAGTCTTGGAACAGATCTTTATACAGCAGATGAAGAGCTAAGCGTGGTGTTGTGGTTAAGAGAGGTGGACTCTAATCTGGAGAACCAGGTTTGATTCCCTACTCCTCCACATGAGCGGCTGACTGTAATCTGGAGAACTGGGTTTGATTCCCCACTCCTACACATGAAACCAGCAGGGTGACCTTGGGGTAGTCACAGTTCTCTCTGAACACTCTCAGCCCCACCTACCTCACAGGGTTTCTGTTGGGAGGGGAAGGGGAGGTGATTGTAAACCAGTTTGATTCTTCCTTAAGTGGTAGAGAAAGCCAGCATGTAAAAACCAAGTCGTCTTCTTCTTCTAAGCCTGTTCTTGGACTGTACTCTTTTAGTCAGCAGGTAGGTGCTCATGTTGACAGTGCCATCCTATGCAGAGTTATTCTAGCCTAAGGGCACAGCTAGATGTGATGGTGAACAAAGTTTGGATCTCGGGGCTACAACGCCATCTTAGCGTCTAACAGGGGAGGTTTTAAAAAGCGGTGAAGACCCAATCCTGATTGGACCTGCAGCATGCTTCCCCCCCCCCACCCCTGCACTTGAAACAGCCACAGTGGTGTGTGTTTTTTTAACTAATTGTACATGTGGGACTTTTTACAGCTTCCATTCAAAACACAAAGGCAAACTGAGGCACAAGGGGTCCGGCCTTCATCCTTTCAGGTAAGTGCAAATAAGCATCCCTAGAGAAGCAATAATGGCACAATAATCCCCAGAGAAGCAATAATAGCAAAATACACTTCAGTTACCTTCATCGGAAGTCTTAAATGAGGTCTCGGGAGAGGTCTACGTAAATGATGCGATTTTCTGTCTCCAAGCCAGAGACTGACACATTTGTGTCTTGATCATGGTTAACCATTATAGGAAGGAACAGAGAGAAGGATCCTGACAGCTGGCTGTGCCTCCCAGGTGTTTTGAATACCAGACTAGAATCTGGGTGACCCCGGTTCTAATCCCCATTCTGCCATGGAAATTCACCTGGTGACCTTGGGACAGTCACTCCTTTCGTACAGGTTGCAAGGATAAAATGGAGGAGAGGAGAAATATGTTGTGAGCCCCAAATAAATCTCATTTTCTGTATGTGTTGTTTGCTTGTGCTGCTGAGACTAGTACCAATCTAGAGGAATCTGCTCAGTGCACAGAAAAAGGGTTAAATTCACACAACAGAATTCTGCCTGGCTTATTTTCTTAAAATATTTGTGTACCACTTTTTATCCGTGGTTTTCAAAGAGGTTTACGATACCACGGTATCAATTAAAACAATTAATGTATTGGCTGATACTGATGCAAATGTAACCCTCACCGTGGCAAAAATTTTATTTATGGCTTTTAATGATACTTCTTTCTAACTGTATATTCTGGATTTTGTATTTCTGTATGTTTAATTATCTCTGTATTACCGAGTTTATTGAATTTGTTTTGCTCATGACCTTTTGGTCTGCAAGCATAAAGGACAGAAATAAAAGGAAAAATAAAACAATTAATTTAAAACTGCACTTGTAAAATCACAAAACAAAGGAAAACATAATTTCAGATCTCCAAAGTGGTTTGATTTTATCTAACAGAATAAAAGAAAGGCACAGTGAAATGAGTAGATCTGAAAGGAAGGCAATTTGACCTCACATGGCAGGGGATTCCTCTGCTTAGACGCCACCATCAAATAGTCTGTTCTGCTTTTAGACTCCAGGAATGCTAGAATGTTACCACTCACATAAAAAACTCCCTGTAACACATAACAGAGTAAATCAGTCTTTTATCTCTAATGGACTAATTTTCCTCATACAGGAGTCTTTTTTAACTCATAGGATAGCATACAGAAATAAGACTCCCCACCACTGTCATCTGAAGTGCTACATGCCAGCACTCCACCATCTCCATCTGCTATGTTGTGCCTGTGTAGGACAACCACTCCAAGACCCATATGAATAGGAATTGTAAAGATTTTCAGTAGCACAAGTTTCCCTGCAAATTATTACTTCTTTGACTTGAGTGGTTACTTCATCACCTTGGTGTGATATAGAATATTTATTAACTCTACATGGAGTCCATCTTTCTTGCTGAGACTCGAGATGGATTTCTAAATTTGAGCCCAGTAGCACATTAGAAACCAACAAGATTTTTGAGGTATAAGCTTTTGAGAGAGAAAGTTCCCTTCATCAGATAGGGATGAAGACAGCTTTTGACTCTTGAAAGCTTGTGTGTTAAGTGCCGTCAAGTTGCTTCTGACTCATGGTGACGCTATGACTCAAAGTCCTCCAAAATGTCCTATCTTTGACAGCCTTGCTTAGATCTTGCAAATTGAGGGCTGTGGCTTCCTTTCTTGAAAGCTTATACCCCAAAAATCTTGTTGGTCTCTAAAGTGCTACTTGGCTTAAATCTAGCTCTTCTACTATAGACCAACATGGCTACTCACCTGAAACTACCACTAAGAGGGTTATTCTAGGCAAATGCTTTGCTCAGTGATAGAGAGGGAGATGGTAAAAGCATTGCACGACAACTTTGCCATAATGAAAAAAATTAACGCATGGCTTGCCCACACACACAACATAGACTTCACTTATAAAGCCAAATTTGGCAAAGTCCATGAATCAGCTTTTGGAGGCTTGTGTTTGTTTGTTAGTTTGCACAGCAGACATCCTGATGCTGTCCTCAATCTCTGTGTTATAGGAAAGCCTTGCAAGAGAAGGACAAGTTGTGGCTCCTTCGAGAACAGAGGCGAAAGAAAAAGCTGCGCAAGCTGCTGAAGAGGATCAAAAACAACGACACGTGCAGCATGCCAGGCCTCACTTGTTTCACCCACGACAACCAGCACTGGCAGACCGCCCCCTTGTGGACATGTAAGGGTCTCCATGCTTTTAAGCTGAACTCTGGAGGGTGTAATATATTGCATGGCCTTCGGGAGACTGTGTGTATCTACGCATCAAGCCACTGGAAGTGGTCAGTAGGGGTGTGCATTAAGCCGAACCAAAAAAACCCCAAAACTACCAGGGTTGCCGGTTAAAAAATGGAGGCAAATAAAGGGAGCTGAAAAAGTGGATCCTGAATAATGCCGAATCTTTTGGCATTATTTGAGGCCCTTTGGCACCACTGTCATTTCCCCCTTCCTCCTTAACTGATGGCTGAGTCCTTGCTGCTGCCACCTTTGGAGACTTTGGAGGCAGTGGCAGCGAACGGAACCGTCTCTGAAGCCCAGCGTCACGTATTTTTCAGGTTCCGGTTTAATTAACTCAAAATCTTTCGAATATTCAAAAAAACTGATACAAGGATTTGGCTTTTTATTTTATTTTATTCCCCCCCCCCCCAAAAAAAAAAATCCTGGGTTTATTAAACCCAAACCTGAAAAATACCGACAAAATGGAGCAGACCACTAGATCTTTGTGGTTGCTCTACAGCAAACAGCTGTGACTGCTTAATTTCTTAGGGATGACCCTTGAATACGTATCTGTAGGGATAATCTGTGCTGTATGACTTCAACACATAGGCTCCAGGCTCTGCAAACAGTTCAGTGCATGGATGGTTTGGGTTTTTTTGTAAGTAGCCTCTTTGCAAGGAACAAGTAGAAAGCCAGCGTGGTGAAGTGATTAGGAGCAGTGGACTCTAATCTGGAGAATCAGGTTTGATTCCCCACTCCTCCTCGTGAAGCCAGCTGGGTGACCTTGGGCTAGTCACAGCTCTTTTAGAGTTCTCTCAGCCTTACCTACCTCTCAGGGTGTCTGTTGTGGGGAGGGGGAGGGAAGGTGATTTTAAGCCACATTAAGACTCCTAAAGGTAGAGAAAAAGCAGGGTGTAAAAACCAACTCTGCCCTGACCTGGATGGCCCAGGCTTGCCTGATCTCATCAGATCTCAGAAGCTAAGCAGGGTCAGCCCTGGTTAGTATTTGGATGGGAGACCACCAAGGAATACCAGGGTTGCGGTGCAGAGGAAGGCACTGGCAAACCACCTCTGTTAGTCTCTTGCCATGAAAACCCCAAAAGGGGTTGCCATAAGTCGGCTGCGACTTGAAGGCAATTTGCACGCACACACATAAACCAACTCTACTTCTTTCACATTCATTTTAACAGAACCACACAAGCAAAGGAATCTGCTGCTTGGCTTGAAATAAACGGGGAAAGTTCTTGTAAGCAATGGAGCTCAGTGTTTGTCCCTTATGTCCCACAGCTCTAAGGCGATCATTGCCTTGGGTTAAACAGCAATTTTTTTTTAATATTTATGAATACCTTTAACTAACGTCAACGTTTATTTTGCAGTGGGTCCTTTCTGTGCTTGCACTAGCGCAAACAACAACACATACTGGTGCATGAGGACAATCAATGAGACTCACAACTTCCTGTTCTGTGAATTTGCTACTGGCTTCCTTGAATACTTTGACCTCAACACTGACCCTTATCAGGTATATGCAAAAGGTGGCTTAGAGTCTGGAGGAAATGTAGAACCCTTTTTTTAATACGGCAAAGAATAGAAACCAATTAAGTTTATATTCTAACTGATTTTAATAGATTTACTTTGTAAAGTCATAGGGACACAGCAGTCAAGTTGAAACAGACATTCCAAAGGGAACATGCACGTCTCCAACCACTGGGGGGGCAGGCACTTGGAGCCTATCATTGGCCATAACTTCCTGGTGCAAGACCACTGTGTTCACCTTTCCTTCACGCTTTATTTACTGCATCACAAACAAGTGGAACAGTGTGAGTGAGAAGGCAGACACTGGGGGTGGGGTTACCATATTATGTGTTCCCACCGATGTATTAAGAGTTTGAAAATGTTATAAAAAACATCGCTTTAAAAGGGTTTTTTGATACTACGGCTAAAAAATGGTTGGAAGACGTCTTCACAGCTAAAGGGGCCAAACAAAGTGCGAACAGTATTTTTTATAACGTTTTCAAACTCTTAATACATCAGTGGGAATATATAGAAAGTGCAAACAGTATTTTTTATAACGCTTTCAAACTCTTAATACATCGCTGGGAATACATAATGCGGTAACCCCCATAGTGGCTTCTTAAAAGACTTACTTATTGTGTCATAAGTTTCTGAAGTCACCACCAGGTACAGTTGCCAAATTTAGTAGTACTACACTTGATCTTAGCCAAAAGGCCGAGAAGCGATAGTATTCGATGTTTTTGCTATCATGCCAATAAATAAGGTTATGGAAGTGGAAAATTTAGTAGTATTTGCTTTATCCCCTTCTTTCTACAACTTTATTCCTTTAGTAAAGGAATGCACAGATGCCTAAGTGGCCAGCTAGGCAAGTCCCCCTGCTGTGGAGATACCCACTCCTTGGGTAAAATGAGCCTGTGCTCCCAGGGCGGGGAGATCTACTCAGAGCATTATATACCATCTCCAGCATCTGTCTTAGCGATTTTCAACTCTGTGTTGGCCAGATGGCTGTTTCCTTTAGAGCAGTGGTTCCCAAACTTTTCGGGACACTGCCCCCTTGGTTCCACAAACTCAACCCCAGCACCGCCTACCCTATCCTATAAAAAGCATTATTCAAAACGGGTTTGCATGACTCACTAAAGAAGATAGTAATAACATTTCAAAACAGTAACAATTAATTGTACATCTATTCAAAATCAAATTAAAACTTTTTAGTTGAAATTTATTCAACAAAACTGATGAACTTGATCCAGTGGTACCAGCTGTTCAAAGTCTGGAAAAATTCTGATAGTTTCCACCAAATTTGCCGTCATGGTGCCATAGCTTGATCTATTGTAAATTAGTGAACAACACAGTTAAAGAGAGGACCACCTCTAGCGTCTCCTGTTGCCCTCTTGCCTCTTAGTGCCCCCCTAGGTAATCCCCCCAGGGGGTGGTACTGCCCACTTTGGGAACCACTGCTTTAGAGGCTCTGCCCTGGCCACAAACAGTACTCCTGATTTCTTGTACCCAGGCGCCCTTAGGGCAATCCTCATTTATGTTCTTGTTCCACAGAACTGTACTTCCTTCCTGTGGTCCTATCAGCAAAAAATGTACATAACTTTAGGCTTAGTGTCCCCAGTTCAGAAACCCTTCTGACCCAATGGTAAGGGATACTAAAGAGCAGTTTCAAAATTAGTTTCTTCCATGGAGCAGTAGCCATAAGTTCAGATGTGGTCCCTGCAAGTGTAGCAAGGACCAGTTCCAGTATCAACTGAGAAAGTGATGCACTGTTAGTGGTTTTGTCAACTCTGCTGCCTTCACTGTTCATAAAGGTAAAGGTCCCCTGTGCAAGCACCGGATCATTCCTGACCCATGGGGTGACGTCACATCCTGACATTTTCTAGGCCGACTTTTGTTTACGGAGTGGTTTGCCAGTGCCTTCCCCAGTCATCTTCCCTTTACCCCCAGCAAGCTGGGTACTCATTTTACCGACCTCTGAAGGATGGAAGGCTGAGTCAACCTTGAGCCAGCTACCTGAAACCAACTGTTCATAGTGAAGCATAAAAGCTATGAATAGAGTGTCTTTTTCCAGAAACCCAGCAGGTGCCCTGGTTCCTTAAAGAGAGCAGGAGGCCAACCAACTAAATGCAGACTACATTTTCTTTTTGCACTGGGGAGTCTGCTTTAGTGATTTCATGGCTTGCCCTGCCCCTCTCCCTCAGTAATCTGGCCCAAGGATAAGGCTTTGGAAGAGAAGCAAGGAGAAGACAGCTATGTCTTAAAAGCGTGCTGGAAGGCAACGACACAGAGAAGTGTTAAACACAATGTAGGTTCCAATGAGAAGAGATAGCTGGTATGTATGAACAGTATTACTTTAAAGAGAATGTCTTTATTTTCAGCTAATTAATGCGGTGAACACGCTAGACAGGGATGTGCTCAATCAACTGCACGTGCAGCTCATGGAACTAAGAAGTTGCAAAGGGTACAAGCAATGCAACCCAAGGACTCGGAACATGGAACTGGGTAAGGGTCTCCTGGTTTTTGCCTCTGGAAAGACTTCCTCAGCAACCAAGATATTACTGTTTCATAAGGTTTTTGAATTAATCATTAATTACATGAAGTAGAAAATCAGATGAGGAATATGTAATGGGAGCTAACATGGTGTAATTGTTAAGAGTGTTGGACTAGGATTTGAGGCATCTTTGTTCAAATTTCCACTCTGCCATGGAAGCTCACTGGGTAACCTCGGGCCAGTCACATGCTCTCAGCCTAACCTACCTCACAAGGTTTTTGTGAAGATAAAATGGAGAAGAGCTTTGGATCCCATTGGGGAGAGAAGTGGGGTATAATTGAAGTAAATAAACATCGTAAGCAGATGTCCTTATAGTAGTCTTCTTATAAACTGATGTTGAGAAACCATGACAAATGTGGATCACACAAGATTTCCCTGGGCACCTAGCCAAGTGAGAAACCATTGTAGGGTAGCAGTTTCCCACATCATCTTACCTTCTCGAGTGGGTGACAAGAAATGAAGAAAGGACCAACTGTATGAAAGAGGATATGGTCACAGTCTTTAGGAGCAAGCCAATAATGATATTGACGCTACTAGAAGACAGGCTGCAGTATAGTAGGGAATACTCACCTTGTCTATTAATTCTAACAGGCAGTTGTAATAAAGAGCCCACTTGGTGTGAGTTAGGGACAGTGCAGTGGCTATGTGTGTAAAGTTAATTGCTCTGCCCCTTTACCTCTGTCCCAAATACTGTGCCTTCAGATGCAGGAGACTGTAGATGAACCCCAAACACCCTTTCTTTACATCTTCATACAAGAGGACAGGTTGCTTGCATGTAATTGTTGTTCTTCCGAGTGGCCATCTGTGCATTCAGAGAAGGTAGGACAAACTATATGGCCTATGCACAGAAAACCAACAAATGAAATTTAGCCTTTTCAAAAAAATGAACAAGAAATGCTAGGTCTCAGCAAACATGATTCAGAGGGGCAACTCCTCCCCTTTGGGCATGCGTTGTCCAACCTGTGTTTTTTAGGGTCTGTGATCTTTGTCTAAAAGCCAGCTGTAGAAGGCTCCAGATCATGTGATGCACGAGGAGTAGTAACTCAAAATTTGCTTTGATGCCCTTTAAATCTGCTTATCAGTGAGAAGACGAGACACTGGAAAAGGCAATAATACTAGGAAAAGTTGAAAGTGGCAGGAAAAAAGGAAGACCCAACATGAGATGAATTGACTAAATCAAGGAAACCATGCCCATCAGTTTGAAGGAACTGAATAAGGCTGTCAACATAGGATAGGACACTTTGGAAGTCATTAATTCATAGGGTCGCTGTTAAGTCGGAAGCAACTTGACAGCACTTAACACACAGACAATTCTGCTTATTATTCCAACCTCTTGGTTACACTTGGTATGCTTTGCTCACAAAACATCTTAAATTCGAGACTGTCACCAGCAGCCATGTGTTTACAAAATTTAAGAAGTCTCCTTTATCATTCCATGATGTGCCTTGCTATACACTCTTCCTCCGTCTTGTAGCTATTCCTTAACAAGTTATCAATTTTCTCCTGTTTAGGCCTTAAAGATGGAAGCTACGAGCAATACAGGTACTGCTTAAAGTAAAGCTTTAATTTTTTTCCCCATATGTTACCATATCAAGCACTGGGAGGAAATGGACATCAGCTCTCTTGGCTTGGGGTTGGAGTCAGAATTAGTCCACAGAAAATGGATTTGTTATTTTGAAGGGCTGTGGGCTTTGTATTCAAACACATTCTTTATAAAAAAACCTCTTTTCCATCTTGTTTGGTCCTGGTGGAACTCCTGGTGAGGGTTAACTTTTTTTTTCTCCTTTTATGGCTTAAAAAGTAGGCAATTTCAGCGACGGAAATGGCCAGAAATGAAGAGACCTTCATCTTCCAAGTCGCTGTGAGTTGGGAGTACACACATGCAGCCTTAACTCTTGACTTTCTTCCTTTCTTTTTGCATGTAGTACACAATTTGCTTTAGTCTATTCTCACTCTTAAAATACCTACCTCATAGGAAATCGTGCATGAGAAAGATGGGTTTGTAATTAATAATGGGTGTCAGTATTCCCTAGTTAAATAAGGTTGGGATCATGACTGATTCTGAACCTTGCCATGGAACTGAATGGATGAATCAATTTGTGTATTGGAGGTTTGATAGGACAGAGAATCTCTCGCTTCTGATTTGATTCCCATGTGTTCACAGGTAGACTAGTAGCTGTAGTAAAACTGCAGTTAGGCAGTCTGATACAGCTTCTCTCAATTGGACTGATTTGAAACCAAAACAAATAAATGAAACTGCTTTATACAGTCACGCCACTGGGCTTATTCTCCTGACTGGTAGCAGTTATCCAGGGCCCTGGGAAGGACCTTTCCTGACACCTTCTACATGTGGACCTGTAACTAGAGATATAAGTATTAAAATGTGGGACCTTCTGCATGCAAAGCATGTGCCCTTCCACAGTCACCATATAACATGCATGCAAGTACTGACATCAAAGGGCTAATAAAATGCTGTACTAGATCCCGTGTCCAATATTACTTCAGTCTCAGACCTTTGGGAAAAAAGGCAAGGGTTACATGAACAGAAGGTCATTGGGCTAAGAGGAAGATGGAAAGCCGACACCAAAGCAAGAGGCTCTGACATGGATACGAGAAGCTCCCTTCAGCTCCTTTACTGTTTTATTGTGCAATCTTTCCTGAAATGTGAATTTAAATGGCCCACCCTGTAGACCAGTGGTTCCCAACCTTTTTTTGACCAGGGACCACTAGGACTTTTTTGTTTGGTGCAGGGACCCCAAGGTTCAAAATAAAAATTCTGAGAATTTGAAAATAAACTTTAATCATAACTGTTAGTTAAACATTACACTTAGAATAATATTTGAATATATATTTTTATAATAGAGAACTTTTAATTGAAAATATTAATTTATTATGGGTTTATAACTTTGTTTCGCGGACCTTAATTTAGTTCTCACGGACTCCTGGGGGTCCATGGACCCCTGGTTGGGAACCAGTGCTGCAGACACAAATCAGTGCCAAAGGTGGCGTTTCAAAATAGGTGAAGAAATATTTTTGCTCAAGTTATGAACTACAAGGTGGGAGAAGCACAGACACTTAAATGTCCCAGATGTCTTTCACCTGCATGGCCTTGCTGAACACACATTTTCTCCTTCATTGCCTTTTCTACTTGCACGACAGGGAGAGGATGCTAACGGTCACGTGTTCTTGTTTTCATTTTACAGAGGACAGCTATGGGAAGGCTGGGAGGGCTAACCTGCAGATGCTGGACCTCAGTGAGGATATAAACTGGCCAGAACTTGAATCTTTGTACAGACTTAATGAAAGTGCATATGATTTCAGACCGAATTATAATGTTAGCCTGGAGGACTGGATGAACTTTTGACGCTAAGGTAGATAGGATGTTTGCACTGTTATGCAATCGGAATAGAAACAATGACCGCCCGGGGACTAATGCCATCAAGAGTATCTAGCTGTTCTTGGAGTCCACCGGTTCATCCGCTTTTGCTTTGGATTATACCTCACTTGCTTCACAGGCTGTTTTGCTTCCACCAGTCACTACAGATACAGTTCCAAAAGGGAAGCAGAGAAATGCCCCACTGACCCACAAAGAATCATAAGGGGCGAAAGCAGACCGAGCACTGTTTAAGAGGAAGCCAGCTCATAGCCCCTCTTCAGTTTCAACTTCAACTGGCATTAGACAGACACAAATGGAAAGATAAGAATGTGGATTCCCCACCACCACCACCACCTTATGCTAGGCAAGTCAAAGTACAGAAAGTAGAAGAGAGGTATGGAAGGACCCAGGATCTCAAGACAATATTACTGAACAGATGCACAAACCGTAACATTCTTCAGGTGTTTACTTTTATGGAAGCAATTTACTTCACTGTTCACTCACCTACCTTGGGCTATAAAGAAAATAAAGAAACCAGCTTTCCAGCATGGTACTGTAAATATTTAGTGTCCTGTTTAAAAAAAAAATCCAGAACAATTTTGTTACTAAAGTGTTGGCATGCCCCAGTACCATTTCTGAAAATGTCACCTTCATTGCATAATAAAATTCCAAAATTTATCCATTTTTAAAAGCACTGCAAAATTAAAAAAAAAAGCAGTTTGTGTATGTCTTGACAATTTTAACAAAGTTGGATTTGTATTAAGTCTTTGTGGTTATATTGTATGTTCAAAAACCAAAACAACTATAAAAGAAAGCACTTGTTTACTTTTATATTTGTGCGGGGTATTTCGTTTTTTAAAGAAAAAACCTTTTTAATTATTCTTCACAGGCCATGAACACATGAGCACATAAAGCTGCCTTACACTGAATCAGACCCTTGGTCCAACAAAGTCAGTATTGTCTACTCAGATCTGCAGTGGCTCTCCAGCAGATCAGTAATTTTAAAAAAACCCTAAACTTGAAAAATAAGAACACCTGATGTTTTATTTTTCATTTTAACTATAATTTTTGTTGGCCACAAAACGATAATCTATGTAATAATCTGTGTACATTTGAAAATCCAAGACAAGAAAGTAAGAGCCGCAATTCAGAGGACAGTTGGGCCTACTCAGTTCTATTTAAACCAAACCTAACTCAGTGCCAGGTTTTGTTTTCTGAGTTTTAGCATCCAGAAGTCCAGTGACACCTTAACTATTAATAACATTTATTTATTCTAGACTTACAGTCAATACTAGGCAGTTATTCTGGTCTAAACCCCTTGATTTAAAGAGGTTTAGACGAATAACTCTGCGTAAGATTCTGATAAACTTGCTTGTGTGTTCAACTGTACCCAGATCTAAGTTTCTATTAGTTTTCCTTTCTAATATGTGTTTTCAAGTCTATTCATACTGACATGTTGGAGGGGAGAAAAATAATATACTAAATTGTTTATGACAAATGGATTGTTATTTGTCATATTCTTAGGCAATCCTTAAACAGGGATTGGTATTCCTGACTAAAGGGTTTCATCAGTTTCTATCGCTAGAGGGTGACATTGGATCTGTTTTAGTCCCCAGTATGTTTAGAACATGGGTGTCAAACATACAGCCCAAGGGCTGGATCCAGCCCCTTGAGAGCTCTTATCTGGCCCGCAAGCCAGCCACACACACCCCTCTCGATCTGGCGAAGCATGGCCCTGCCCAACCAAGTGACATTTACATCATATGTGGCCCTCGTAACAAATGAGTTCGACACCCCCTTCTTTAGAAGCTTAAAATAAACTATTAACCAGAGTTTAAGGTGCTGCTGTGATATTTGATTTGAGTTGGGTACATCTAACATGTACGATCTTTTTAAAAAATATGCCGCTCATATCCACCTTGATGTATAATTTGTGCCAGATTACATTTGCACATGAACATGTCTCACTGAATTGCAGCATGCAACTAAGTGAGAAAACATGCAGGGGTAAATTCAGCGGAGTACACATAGGTCAAGTAGATATGGGTAGCAAACTTTTCCTAATGATCATGCACGTTTTCATAGTTCTGACATAAGAAACAGACATGCCAGCAAGGCTATTTTCCCCTCCTTTGTCTCCTGTGATCATCTACGGAAGCCCATTAACATTACGATATCCGCAATTTCCTTATATACAGCAGGTACATCCAATTGGTTTCAGTTACACACCAGCCCTTATTTTAAGTCAGCATTGAGGGTGAAGATAAGAGCCACTAACTGCTGTGTGTGTGGAAATAGGTACCCACCAGGTATGTATCATTAAAACATTAAGGAGATCACCGAAACCCTTCTTAAGAGCTACTATTATGAGCAAGGAACTGTTTAAGTAACTTCACTCCTGAAAAAAAGAAAAGTAGTGTTAATTTCTTTAATTGTTGAAGCCAGATTTCCAGTTTCGAATAGAAACCTTTATTTACATTATTGACATCAAACACACACAAAAATCAGAAAAAACAAGACCATCTGAACAAACTTTTTAATAGATCAACCCACAAGAGGCTTTTCTTCCGTGATGTAAAGACTGATGATTACAAGCAATATTCAATGTAAACTAACTTTAGAGTCAATTCTCAATACTGTCTGCTTTTCTCTCCTGAGATATTTAAAAATATTGCTTAGTTGAACTGTTTTATAACCTACTGCACCGCTGTCAACCAACAATCTGCTATTACACTCTGCGTGCTAATCTGTGCAACAAATAGTTTTCTTACAGCGGAAAAAAATCGCTTCTCATTGACCATTTTAAAAGCACAAATTAAAAATAAGGTAGATAAGTGTATTTTTCAACAAATTCTGTTCAATAATTTATATAGAAGTGGTACTTTTTTCTTTTTAGAGACATGGGATGAACTCTATGACTTTGCTCTACACCTGTGAGATTTCTGCTAAGTCCTCCCAATATAGACCCTCCTCACCTACTCCCCAAAAAAAACGCCTGCTCCCCAGCAACAGAATTTCAAGGAGCATAGCTGGCTACAGTGATAAGGGAAAGGAGGAAATTCAATTTCACAAGTGATACAGCACTCATGGTATATAGAATCCAACCCAGTAACCTCAACAGAATCAATTTCAAATCAACCTCGTTGTCCCATTACGCCACATTTGCTGTTATCCAGCCTAACCACACCACATATAATCCACACTCCAGAGAGATATTGCATTGAAATATAAACAAAGGCCTGCGTATTCAGACTTTTGATACTAGATGTGATCATCTGAATAAGAATTGCCCAAAGCACAGCTAGTTTCCATACATTTTTTTACGGTCTGATTAGTTTTCATCAAGTTGAAATTAAATTCTTTGGATTCAGCAAGAAGTACAAACCTGGAAAAAAATATATAACATTCTAAAAAACAGATTAATTAGTGAACAGCAGGTACCACCTCATTTCAGAAATACAAACGATCACTCAAAATGAAAAGAGGGCAACCACTAAGAGAATACAGTGTAGGAAGTCACAAGCTACGGGCTTTCACATCAGTTATCATGAGCTACCCAAGAAAGTTACTTTATGGGCTTTTTGAAAAAAAAATTAATATGCTTGTGGAGTCTGAATGAGAATGCATTGGCTAACATTAGCAGGGACTTCTGAAAAACTAAAAAAAAAAATCTAACTTTAATGGTAGGACCTTCAATAATAACTAGAGAAATACTTTTTAGGCACCTTGTATGCACAAAAAGTTCCGATACACACATGGAACGTCTGCACATGTGCAAAATCTTTCTTGCCGACCCAGATGTTCCTAAATGTGCTATTTTGTTTCATTTTAATGTCAACGTTTTATTCTTTTTCATTAGTTGAAAACTCAAAGCACATTACATCTTTTAAAACATCCATAAAGCAAATAAACCAATCTGTGCAAACAAATTAAGCAATGCACTTTTAAAAAAAAAAAGTAAGAAAGCTTTTGAACGCAGAAGGACTCCATGTTTACATCAGAACACACAGAGAATTTTCGACCAGAGCCCAGGTATTCGAAACGTAACATTGCTGAAAGTTAATACAGTAGCTAGGAAGAATTCACACAGGACAGGCAGCATTTAAAACCTGGGTTGGGGACTGTAGCAGCTTTCTGGGGATAACAAAACAATTTCTGCACTAGAGACTTTTTATTAATATAAACTCACAAAACTGTGAGCTTCTGAACAAAGCAGAACCTTCATTAAAATAATGAAAATAACAAAAATTACAGTTCAGTTTGGAGAAACTAACTTGAATATGCAATGGAAATAGTAAACAAAACAAAACCACACCACTTCAAACATTTTGGCCTGTCTTTCTACAGAAAGATCCTGTGACAAATCGCTACAACTTGTGCTTAAAACTGAATCTACCAATGTAAGTTACATTTTATGACATTAAACTGTTAGAAAATTGGGATATCTTCTGACCCCCCCAACTTTCCACATTGATATGAAGGGAACTGCCTGAAAAATAAATGCATTTGTTACCAGAATAGCAATTAAATGTGATAACACCTGCATAATTTCTATAAACAATTTTCAATATTTATGAATCATCACGTCTTCTGATAAAGAGAAATTTAAAAAAGACACAAACATGTTCGGAACAATAAGGCTTAATTAAAAATTAACCAAATGCCCTAGAGCAGAGGTTCTCAATTGAAAAGACAGGTTGTATTTAAAAAGTCCACAAATCATGACAGCTAAAAGAGCCGCTTTGTCATCAAATTGCCCTCTTAAGAAAAAGTAACAAAGTGCACTTTAAACAAATGATTTTAAAAAGTTACTCCATCAAGTTGTAAATAAACTGTCAGAGATCAATGAAGAGGATCAGGGCTACAGTCGCCTAATTCTGAAACCATTTAAATTAAAAAAAATCTATTTGAACAACTTTGACTAAACTGAGTTTACAGGAACTCTCTTTGTTACATATTTAGCTTCACAAACTCTGCAAAAATGAGTCAGTGATCTACAAAAGTCATATATCTATATATATATATGTATGTATATATAGTACAACATCTTGAGATCATATTTACAACACTTATTCACAAATAATTCCCTCTTCAGACTGCAATGCCTTGCCTTGAATTTTCTTCAGTTTAATGGCAAAAAGATGAACAATTATTGCTCAGATTTATACATAAGAGGCATTTTGTGCAATATTAATTTACACAGGGTTTGAAAGGGGGCATTGAACGTACTTTTTATAGCCATCTTTTTTATTTAAGATATTGCATTTACCCATTATGTTCAGCATATTATAAAGTGCACACAGCTGCACATCAATATAGAAATATTTACCATGATTATATTTTAAAATTTCTCTGTAACCCTTCGGCACCAAAAGGTAAGATAACGGATTTTTGCCCTGCCTCTTGCACAGAGTTTCAGAATCTGCAGGTAAGAGTAACAGTAGCATACCTGTTCTGAGAGGTTTTGGGGTTTTATTCTCCTTTTTAGATCAAGGGCAGAAACTACTACATTCTGTCAGAGGCTCTGACTAGAGAACTCAGACTATTGTCGAGATTTCTTCAGGCACGTTGGTCTGCCTACAGTTAAGGACTTTGGATAGCAGAACCAGTACACAGAGAGTCTACCAACTGCTTTTACTCAAACACCATTGTTAGAGGCAGAGTGCCAAGAACAGTATTCATTTGACCATTCTGTATACACCACATCATACAGTAACAGGTACTTCGTTCCCTCCCCACCCCTCCCATTCATAACTTATATAGTCACTTAAGAATATCTTCATGATACGTTGGGAAAAGTGGTATTTCCATAAGGCCTGGAGTTGTTGACATGAAGTATGTGCACACGCTTCTCTGCTATACTAGTTCATCACCATCTGCCTACTGGGAGTCTGCAGTTGTAGGTGTCAGCAGTATTTCTGCTGCTGCAAAAAAAGGAAGAAAAATGTACACAACTTTACTTCCCCATTCAGAAAAATGCAAGCTGAAAATACAAGCTAAATATAGGGCACTGATACATGTTGCATTAGAGTGAGAGCTGTTTTATGAGGGAAAATGCACCTTTACTGAGTTTATGATTACTGCCTCTGAGTCCAGGATTCAAAACTGTTATGGATTCCTTGCGATTATCTCGAGTTGTGATTCTGTATAGGTTAACAGACAACAGTTATTCCACTGCAGGCTTCACCACTGGGGTTGAAAAAGCCAGTGACAACAGAGAAGCCACCAGGCAATGGAGAACTGAAAGGCTTGGGGGGGGGGAATGTCTATTACATTTCTATCTAATCATTTCTCCAAGGAGCAAAAACAGGCAACAATATCATACAGGTGGGGAACCTGAAAGAACTTGCAGGGGGCACCTCGTTTCCCCCGTCTCCCCCTCCCTGCACTATTTCCTGCTTTCCTCCTCCTGGTATATAGTCACACACAAAAATGTCTAAGCTGTAGAAGGCTTGGCAATTCCTTGGCAATTCCTCCTCCTGGTAGCATCTCCCTCTGCTTCCTTCTCTCCTTTCCACATACCATCCTTCCCTGCCCCCTTAGTCTTGAGCTCTATTTATTATTTGTTTATAACCTCACTTTCTTCTTGACAGGGACTAAAAACAGCTTATATCATTCTCCTCCATTTTATCCTCAGAACTACCCTGTGAGAAAGGTTATGCCAACAGTGAGTAACTGGCCCAAGGTCGCCCAGTTACAGAGTGGGGATGTAAACCTGACACCACAGTGGTTTCATGGAGTGGCTGCTGTCAAATGGTAGTGAATCGTGCAAGTTGTGTGGTACTGATTCTTTTGATGGTTGCTACTGGACCTGGTCCCAATGAATCCTCTTCCCTCCAGGGCAGGGGGGGAGGGGAGCAGCGTTGGCCTGTGAGGCTTAAACATCCTTGGAAAGGGCAATGCCCCTCCTCCTTCCTTGAAGCCCAGGCCTTGAAGGTTGGCAATATTGTTGCAGTTGCCTAGCAACCCTGACAACAGCCACTGAATCTGAGAGGGCATCAATGTCTTAAAGCTACAGAAGCTGCTTCTGTCAGTTGGGAGGTTTTTAATCTCCACCCCCACACACAGATTTCATATTTTTCTGCAAATCAGGGGCTTTCTCATACTTGTAGAAAGATCTGGCTTCCCTGCTCAAAGCGCCAGTCTTTGGACTTGTATTCAGAGAGGTTATGTTGACTATTAGATATACTGATTGACAAGTGGAGCACTCAAAAGAACTTGAGAGGGGGCATCTTATTTTTCCCATCCCCCACTTTTTCATCTTTCTCTTCCCTGAAAGCCCCATAGGCTCTCCCTCTTTTCCTACTTCCTTCTCTTTTTCACATCCACCAACCAACCTACCCTTACCTGCATCCCATCTTCAGTTTTCTCTCCTTCCCTCTCCTTGGTAGCCTCTACCTGGGAAAACTATCACCCAAGTTGTGTGGGACCAGCCACTGGGCCAGGCCCAGTTGTACAGTGGGGAAACCCTCATTTTTTCCTTCCACACACGATTTCCTCTTTCCCTTCTCCTGGCAACTCCATATCCTCACCTTTCCTTGGTTCCTTCTCTTCTTCCCACCTACCAACCAACTTACCTTTTATATGCCCCCCATATTCAGTTATATGTATTATTTATTCATTTATACCCTGACTTTGTCCACAACGGGGACCCTAGCAGCTTACATCCTTCTTTCACCTTCAATTTTATCTTTCTAACAACCCTGTAAGTTGTTAGGCTAAGAACATTTAACTGGCCCAAGGTCACCCAGTGAGTTTCCATGGCAGACTGGGGATTCAAGCCTAGGTCTAATAGAGTCTGAAACTGTGACCACTACGCTGCACTGGCTTTTGTGGGTGACTGTTGTTAAACAGTGGCAAGCTGGGCCTGAGAAAGTTATGCAAGTCAGAGGGCAGAAAGTTGTCCAGTGGATGGTCCCAGGGCCAAAACAACCCTGGAAAGGGGCCCTGCTTTTTACTGACAGAAACCAAGGCTGGAAGGCTTGCCAATACTGTTACAGTTGCCTGGCAATGGCCACTGACAGAGCTTGTTTCTTGAAGCTAAAGACATTGTATCTATTATTTGGGGGCAATTTAACCCCCTGCCCCAAAAAATCTTATTAAAAGATTTCAGATTTTTCTGGAAACCTGGGGCTGTTCTCAGGTTCTATGGGTCTTATTTCTGGATTTAAGTATCCACAGATGGGGCCACATTGAGAATTAGATATACTGATGTATTTTCTGAATCAGGAGATAAAAAGTTGAAGAGTGTCTCTGGATTCTCTGGTGCTTTGAGGGGTTGAGCGATAACATTTGCAACTAAAAACCAGTTATTAGAGTCATTTTACCTGGTCTGGCCCCATGGGTATTCCTGACATAGGCATTGCATTTATGTTAATTTGTCCCATGTGACCAGCACTGCCATTCATGTGCATCATATTGTAGGTTGCAGGGTTCCCTGGATGACTGAACTGCTGCTGTGGAAAAGAACTAGAGAACACAAAATTGACATATCAAAAGGCACTCTTGGTCTATATAGTCCATCTCTGTATATATACATTCCCCTTCAGTCAATGGGCATAATACAACAACACTGGCAATAGATTTCAACATTTTTTTCACTACTAGCATCCTGATCACCTTTGATACAGAAGGCTTCAGGTATGCTTCTACACTACCTGTTCAGATGTATTAAAATTTTAACTTGGAGATTTGTTTTAAGATGTCTGTTTCCTAAAATATCTTGCTCCAAGCCCTTATAATTGACAATTCCTTGCTAAAGTATCTGCGTCTTTAGAATCTAGCTGACCTTTGTGTTTCAGTTGAGCACAGCAGTCATGTACAAAACATAGCTAGGAATTACCAAGCTTCTTTCTGGCCTTCAGTAAGCCATTTTTGCATCAAACTAGCAAAAAAGGGCTTTGGATATCCAACATACAACTATAACGGCCCCTTTAAAGGTTAACAACACCTTGAACTTAATCTGTTGTTCAACTGGGAGCCAGTGCAGCTGGAGGAGCACTGGTCTTATGTGCAATCTCCATGGGGTCCCAGTAAGGACCTATACCGGTGCATTTTGGACCAGTTGAAGTTTCTGGGGCAGCTTCAAGGGTAGCCCTATGTAGAACAAGTTACCATAGTGCAAGCTGGAGGTGACAGTTGCATGGATCACTGTGATTAGATCAGAGCGGGACCAATAAGGGACCAGCTGTTTAACCTGGCAGAGATGGAAAATCACCATCCTGGCTGTATTTGTTACCTGTGCCTCCAAACAAAAGGAGGTGTCCGGAGTCACACCCAGGTTCCTGACGATGGGAGTTGCTATCAATTGCACACCATCAAGAGTTGGGAGCTGATGTCCCAAACCTGGATCGTCCCGGTCCAGCCACAGAACCTCTATCTTTGATGGATTTAATTTCAGCCAGCTCTGTTTCAACCAATCCACCACAGCCTTCAGACACCTGGACAGAATATCAGGGACTGCACCCTACTTACTGGCCATCCATCAACAGATATAGCTGGATGTCATCTGCATACTGATGGCAACCCAGCCCAAAACTCCGGACTAGCTGGGCAGGGGGGTGCATATAGATATTATAAAGCATTGGGGAGAGGATTGCCCCCTGTGGGACCCCACATACCAACAGGTATCATGATGAAACCCTTTTCCCTAGCGCCACCCTCTGTCCCCGATCTTGAAGAAATGAGGTTAGCCATTGAAGGACTGTCCCATGCAACCCAACAACTGCAAGGCAGTGGTCAATAGATCATTGTCAACCATGTCAAATGCTGCCAAAAGGTCGAGCAATAACAGCAGCGCTGAACTGCCTCAATCCAGCTATCTACAGAGATCGTCTGTGAGGGCAACCAGCACTGTCTCCATCCTATGGCCAGGCTGGAAGCCAGACCAAAACTTGTCTAGAGTCGGTGTCCTCCAGGAAAGCCTGAAGCTGTTCTGCTGCTGCTCTCTCAACTATCTTACCTAGGAACGGAATGTTGGACACTGGATGGACACTAACCTCCCTTGCATCTAATCTCCCAAATCTGAAACGCCACCCCTAGATGGGATGCTGTTCAGAATGCCTCTCAGAGAGGCCTCTCTATGGACATAACCTCAGATGGGGGAGAAGTTCAGTCCATGCTTAGATGTCCAATTTTCAAATCACATTGTTCCTTGATAAGTTATTGCATTTACTGTGATTTCACCAAGCAAAAAAAAACGTGACTAGGCCACAGTTCCTTGGTTAAGTGAGTATGTTAAAAATTTAAATTTTCCACAAGAAATGGGGTTTTTTTTGGTTATATGTCATCATCAGCTCTGACGTGGAATCGAGACAAATTCTGTCTTTGCACAGAATTCAGATCCTTAACCTGCATTCTTTGGTTCATTTAAAATGGTCCCTGTGTGGCACCCCTGGGCTTATTTTCAAACCACCAGCTGTGTTCCTGTTCTCACCTGCTCCTGGCCATGCTTCCTGATGGCCAGCCCTTCATCTCAGGGGACTGATACATTGCGGCCGCCTGAGGGTGCTGCATCATCGGATTTTGAGACGGTCCAATTCTTTGAGCCATCATGGAATTTGGAGGGCTTGATACCCTGTTGAAAGATGGATCTGGCTGCTGGTTCATTCCTTACAAAGCAAATGAGATAACAGATTTTGGTTTATTTTCAGCAGTTGTTGTATTAGCTACTTTTGCTTATAAGGAGAAACGACTTATAAAGAGGTAATACAGCTGTGAGAATGAAAAGAGCAAGATAATTTTTTAAAGAAGAAAGCTGAGAACTACTACATTATAACAACAGATTGCTGTAACGGTATTGTGCTACAGTAATATAGACATTCCTGATTTTTTTTGTAAAAGCTCCTGGGGGGAGGTAGCTGCAGGGGGCTGAGACAAGGAAAGTGCAGGGAAAACTGTGTGGGTGCTCTTTTGCAAATAAAAACGCCTCCGCATTCAATGCAGCAAGAAGTACACAGAGAATCGTTTCCATGTGGAAGCAGTGCTGGAACAGTTAGTTTACTTTATTTGTTCTCCTTTTGCTTGTGATAAACTCTTGACCTTCAGTGAAAAGTAAAGCATTTAGAGCCACAGACAACAGAGGCCAGAGAGAAATGATACTCTTGGGACAGAGGTGATGGCACTCAGGCTAACTGCACCTTGGATACCATCTTAATGCTTCAGAGATCCAAAATCTCATAAGAACACCTTCCACCAGTAAACCACTCTGCTTTCCTTCATTTCATTCAGTCCTGAGGATGCTGCATCATTGGATTTTGAGAGGGTCCAAACAAACAAAGATTTGGTCATTTGACCAACTCCCGAGCCCAACTTCATTATTACAGCTATGACATAACAATTCTCTTTTAGCTTAGCTGGCTACCCAAAATAACCTCCTTGTTCTTTACTGTTGTATTTTATATCCCGAGTCCTTGATGTGAGTTTTAAGATGTAACTTGTTAACTCGCGTCAAGGATCTGGGATGGAAAGAAATAACAGGAAACAGAAAAGGTGGAACAAGTACCGTAATTCGCTGGGTAGGAAAACTGCTGGGGCGGGACTGGAGCCATCGGAGGGCCTGCGAAAGAACCGTCCATGCTGCCCGAGGCCGTGACGTTTGGAGGGGGGCTGAAGGCCTGTTGTTGCTGCTGCTGCTGCTGCTGCTGAATCATCATTGCCATCCTTTGCTGTCTGATGTGGTGACTTATTAGCTCTCTGTTTCGCTGAGCCACCATCTGAGCATTAAGGAAGCCTTGCTGTTGGCAGCCCAACATTAAAAAAACATGCACACACATTGGAGAATACAGAGAAAGAACTATTAAGACTGAGACACCAACCATGCTTCAGTGTATAATGCTCATAACTAGCAAAAGAGTGTATATGTTAAAAAGTTCTGTGGCAGATGAACATTTCTCTCTTACAAACCAGTTGTACCCAGAATCTGCAGTAAACCACGGGCTGGTATTGCTGCACTAGTATGCATCACAATCTACACACAATGCTAGACCAGCATCGAGAAACTAGCAAGTTGCAATTCCTTGTGTGCTGGAATGCTCACAGGTCAAAACCATAAGCCAGTGAGCCTTTTTCTGATACAAACTCCTGGACAATTTTTGCCTACCCATCGCTTGTTCGTTCATTCATTCAATCTAAACATTTTAATGCCACCTTTCCACCCAATCAGGGTCCCCAAGGTAATAGACATATTTATACCCCAACTTTTTCCCCAGAGGGGTACCCATAACAGGGTATACATCATTCTCCTCTCCTGCATTTTATCCTCACAACAATCCTGTGAGGTAGGTCAGGCTGAGAGTACGTGACTGGACCAGAGTCACCCTGCATGTTTCTAGGGCAGAGTGGACATTCGAACCTGGGTCTCCCAGACACGAGCCTAACACTCTAACTACTACACCACACTGGCTTGCAAGTGAGGTTTCAAAACAGCAGTTATACAGTAATGCTAGAACTCCTTTTCAGAGATTCAGAAAGAGGCCAAGATACATAAAGAAGGTGGTGTGGAGAAAGAGACAGGAATCATAGAATTGGAAGGGACCTCCAGGGTCATCTAGTCCAACCCCCTGCACAATGCAGGAAATTCACAACTACCTCCCCCCCACACCCCCAGTGACCCCTACTCCATGCCCAGAAGATGGCCAAGATGCCCTTCCTCACATGAACTATCCAAGGTTACAGAATCAGCATTGCTGAATGTGGTAGAAAGACAATGGCACAAGGGGCTGTAATCGTATTTGAAATACTGCTATGTAGCTATGATGTAGGTATCCACAGAGCCAACAAAGACTCACCTGTGACCCCATTTGGGGAGGCATAACAGGCCTCATCACCGACGCACCACCAGGGTTGGGGTTCTCCATTTTAATATCCAATGTCTGACGCGTCTGATTCAAAAACTTAACGAGAAAACCATGTAAACATAACTGCTTACGAATAAACATTTCTGCAAAAGTCATGCTGTAAATACAACTCCAAGTAAGTAATTATTTTGAAGCCCTGCCCAGTGAGTTTTACCCCCACTCAAAATGTATACAATTAAAATGTTTATGTAACACAATCTACATTAGATAACGGTTATTCCTATTAGAGATGTGAAGACCTAGAATAATTTTTTTCCCAATGGATAACTGTGGATTGTAGGGGAGCACTGAAAACTACTCGGGAATATGTGGGATGCTTTCAAGACTTTATCAAGAGATACAATTTGAAGATTTTTACGTAAGGCATTACATCATAATTCCTATGTATATTTTCAGATATGTTTATTAACTATAAATAATTTTATCAACAATTAATGTGTTATAATTTGTTTGATATGTTAAAGAGCTCAGAGTTTTCAGAGATTTATTTTGATCTCTGTTAGGATGATCTTACTATCTTGTATTTTTAAGATTTTGCATTTTTTTATTGAGATTTGTTGATTGATCATTTATTGAACTGTTATGAGCCGCCCTGAGCCCTGTGACACAGGGGAGTGGCAGGTATATGTCTAAAATAAAGAAGAGTTTAACTTGGGATCTAAATATGCTGGTAGCCCTACTGTGACTACAAGACTTTTCTGCCCAAACATACACACACCTTTGTTTACCACAAATCTGTTTTCTAATTTCTAATTTTATTCCCCCTACCTTTCAAATGGCAAAACAATACATGTACTAAGATAGTACAGGGTGCAGATGTTCGTGCTCCCTTCTCAAGTACTATCTGCAATTTTGCTTACAGAAAAGTATGACTTTTATACTTGTAATTTCAATAATATTAGTTTTTATACATCTAAGTATTTGTTTTCATCATGACATAATTACCAGGAAAAGTTTAAGTTTTTTTAATCAACCTAAAACCATAGAGAGTATAATGTCAGATCAGCAGTTCCCAAACGTTTCAGTATGGTGGCCCACAAGCCCAAATTTTCTTGGTATGGTGATTCATCCATGACTGGTGCAAGGTTTTTTGGCGCTCTAGGCAAACTATTACCTTGGCACCCATCTAGTTCAATATTCCATTTGCGACAGTGGCTAACCAGATGTTTTTGGGAAACCAATGGATATCTCACAAATCTTCTCTCACTATGAACTGAAGGAAGTAACATTCCGACATAAACGGCCTTCACATATGAAGATTACATTCCGGCCTTTGGCCATCCTCTTCTTCTCCAATACTCCCCCCTAAAATTCTAAAAAAACTCACTCTAGGAACCATCAGGACACGTTTTACTTGCTCAACCAATGTATATACAGTGAAGAAGAAAAATACCAACTAATGTATGACATGGAAGATACTGTTTCCAGATACAAGATGTTGGTTTCCAAGATATAAAAAGAGAGCAATGGAAAGGCCAGGGGCAGGCATGAGGGAGGGCTCACCTACAACCCACTTGCAGAAGCTTCACAACCCACTTTTGGGTCCTGACCCACAGGTTGGGAAACAGTGTAGGGGTGGATTCCTTAAACTGGATATAAGAAAGACAGGACTGGATCCAGCAGAGGGCACTGACAGTTGCCCATCTCCCCTCACCCCCCCAGCAATCCTTTCTGGCCCTGGGAAACTTTATTGCTGGGGTCACAGGACCCCCATGGAGTAATGTCTCAGGAGGCAGAACAGAGGCAAAATTACTCCTTCCTGACTCTAGCGTGAGCAGTTTCACCAGCAGGAGAGAAAGTAAGGAGCGATTTCACTCTCCACACTGCAGCCTCTCAACCTGCATGGCTGTTGCTCCAAATGGGTCTTAACTTTCCCAGGGCTGGAGATGGGAGAAGGGAAAGCCAAAAAGATAGGCAACCTTCACATGGTCCTTGCAACAGATGCCACTGGGTATACAAAGCAGCCTTCATGCTCTTGAGAATTGGCATGTTGGGATGAAAGGAAGTAACAGTGTTCAAGTTCAGTTTATTTACAGTCATTTGACCAGCAAACATCAGAACAAAATTACAATTTTAAAACCTCAACTGAGGATCTCCATATCTCACTGGCTACATAAAAGAGATAAAAGCATCTGTATCTTCTAATAAAAAATTAGCAATAAAATCATCCGAATTGCTAACATTCCCAAAATGTCTGGTGAACACAGGTAAAATCAGCTTATTTCTAACCTCTCTATAAAATTCACAATGTAATACAATATGTATAATTGTCTCAATTGAATTAAAATTGCAGGGGCATAATCTGACCTCTACAGGTATATGCTGAAATCTCCTGCTGAACATAGCCAACGGAAAGGCCTCTTGAGAAGGCCCATCGAAAACTAGAAAATGTAATGGTTGTTAAATAGGAAGTAACAATGTGCTTCAGCGTAGGTGATGCAGTTCACTAGTTTGCTCTGTTATGAGAAAAAAAATGGGTTACCTGCTGCCCTTGAAGTCTTTGCTGGAGCTGCATGCGAAGTTGCTTTGGCGCGTTCGTTCTGGGCCTCATCATGCTGGCTCTGGGATGCATATTTTGCATCGGGAAATTGTTCTGTGGGTTCATTTGATTCATCACAGAGTTAAAGGACGGCTGCTGGCCCTGTATGGCAGCAAAACCCGCTGGCATTGCTGCCCCCTGCCCCTGGTATGGCTGACCGTACACGGGAGGCTTCTGGTCAATCATTACTGCGGATTCTTGGCCATGAAATGATTCTTGCTTGGGTTCCAAAGCTTGCCCCTTTAAGATAATGATGATGTGAGTTGAAACTACATATGCTACAACAACTTATTAATAAAGTTAAACAGAAGAGTTTTCTTAATATTGTTTGAGAATGTAGGGGGGCTTTTAATGGTGTCATTTTGTAAGGAAAAAATTAGTGTCCTCAAATACAATTTGGGGAGGGGCTGTGACTCAGTGGTAGAGCATCTGCTTGGCATGCAGAAGGTACAAGGTTCAATCCCTAGCATCTCCATTTAAAGGGACTAGGCAAGTAGGTGATGTGAAAGACCTCTACCTGAGGCCCTGGAGAGCCGCTGCCGGACTGAGTAGACAATACCCGACTTTGATGGGCCAAGGGTCTAATTAAGTATAAGGCAGCTTCATGTGTTCAAATACAATGCGGGCCTGGAAAGGCATGGGTGAGCATAGGAACCACTACTGGCACCAGTTCCAGCACCTGATATCCTTTGAATACTGCCAAAATAATCCAGGAATCCAGTAAAAATGTCAAGTTTAACTGTTTGTTTAGGGAAATCCCATGTGATATATAACTGTAGACTCCAAAAAGCACAGGGCCCTGAGCTTTTTGGGTTAGCCTATTCAGAACTGCATTTATCGGAATCCATCTTCCGTCAGCAACTTTTGACAGTCAAAAGCCTCAGTCACTTAGAGGTACTTAACTATCACCAATTATTTGATAACATTACCAGGAGAAAAGTTACACCCATCTAGACTTCTAGATTAGAGTACTTAGACTGGATGCATTAGAAAATACCCCCATTCTCCCCTTACCCTTTTTTAAAAGGTCACAGAAGCACCTTGCTTATATCATGTAATGTCATCATAGCCTGTGGATCTAGTAAGCTGAACACAGCCTACTATTAATATATGGCAGCCCATCAGGAGTTTGTTCAACCTGCTGTTGCTATTTGCCTGGGACTGCCAGTAGTCAAACATCTGGCAGGCCATAATACACACCTGCCGGGCTGTGTACAACTTGAGAGCCCCTGTGTTATATAAAACCAAATTCTCTTACTCAGAGAGCAGAATATACAGATGTAAACTATTGCATGAAGTATGCGGAGATTAACCCCCTCGCCCCACCCCTGAAAGATCTGGCTAATAAGGACCTCATGAGAACTGGGAACTTACTTGATTTACAAGATCAGGAATCCCTAAGGCTCTATCAATTTCTTCCAGGCTGGTGACATCTGTATTACTCAGCAGCATGTGAAGTTGGTCTAGAAGAGCCCTTTCATCACTTTGGCCTTCGACATTCGGAACATTATATAAGAAATCATCCAAAGTATTTCGAACTAGCGGTCTAGAAAAGTCAAAATGTTACAATTACTTTGTTACTGAAATCTGACATCATCAGTTATTCAGCTCTTCACCCTCACAGACCATGTATGGCTAGATGGCCATCTGTCAGCAATGCTGATTCTATGACCTTAGGCAGATGATGAGAGGGAGGGCACCTTGGCCATCTTCTGGGCATGGAGTAGGGGTCACTGGGGGTGTTGGGGAGGAGGTAGTTGTGAATTTCCTGCATTGCGCAGGGGGTTGGACTAGATGACCCTGGTGGTCTCTTCCAACTCTATGATCCTATTTTCCTACTGGGTCCAAGCGCTACCTAAACAGTGAGATGCGAGCATTATCATCTGGCAAGCAGGCAGAATTTAAAATAAAATTCTCTTCACCCAACCAGACTCTTATTGACCTTAACAGGTATTAGGCTAATATTCAGACATTGTTTTTTAAAAGATATCAAGTTGACACGCGCATGAACCAGCTTCTCCCCTCTCTTCTTGGACAGAAACCAACTTCGGTTCCTCTGGTGTATATATGCAGCCACATCACTTTGTTAAACAGTCAGTCTTAAACCAAGCCCAGAACCAGGATTAGAAACCTAGTTTGTGCAAGGGCAGATGGAGGAGAGCTAAGCAAGACACACAAGCGTGGCAGCAAGCTGGGCTCCTACTGACGCCTTCAAGTGACATCTGAATGCAGCCCTGACATGCATCCTCATGAACATATCCAAGGCTACTAAGTCAGGAAAGATAACAGAAAATGATATAAAAGTTGCCTTGTTGCATCAGCCCAAAGATCTGCGTAGTCTAGCATTCTGTTTCCTACAACGGCCAGGCAGATGTTTCCACTTGTTCACAAACAGGAACACAGTAGAGAGATCTAACCCTTTTTTTTACTGCCAAGCACCTAGTAAATATACTGTGTCTATTCGGAACTCATCTTACAGAGCAGCGAAGTTTCATGCATTTTTTCTTAAAGGAATTGCATTGTTTCTCAGAAGCACGCTTATTGTTCACAAGACGGCTAGAAGAAGCCTACAAGGATTGGGATATTGGGATATTAGTCACACTAAATCACCATGAACCCCTTACTCTCTTTCTTCATCTCATTTTGTAGGTACCTTTTGTTTTAAAGTTGACACAAGGCAGACTATTGAAAGCACACAGATTTAGTGAACTACAAAATATTTCATAGACTCACAGAGTTGGAAGGAACCACCAGGGTCATCTAGTCCAACCCCCTGCACAGTGCAGGAAATTCACAACTACCTCCCCCACACACCCACAGTGACCCCTACTCCATGCCCAGAAGATGGCCAAGATGACCTCCCTCTCATGATCTGCCTAATGTCATAGAAACAGATGGCCATCTAGCCTCTGCTTAAAAACCTCCAGGGAAGGAGCACTTACCACCTCCCGAGGAAGCCTGTTCCACTGAGGAACCACTCTGTTAGAAAATGTTCTGTTAGAAAATTTCAGAATTCAGTGAATCTTGGGCTGTACAATTATGAGGTTTTGAATATTTTGGTGATTTGGTGCATCTCCCGTGCATCTTTAATAGTCTGCTTTGTAACATCTCCCGTGGAAGTAAAAAAAAAGGGGGGAGAGTGCATCCAGTGAAACATTTGCAGCCCCCAGCTTGGGTGCTACCACCCTCTCTTGTGGTCTTTAATACTGGCAACAATAACAGCAATCAGGTAATACTAACATGCTTATTGCGCTGCAGACAACATAGTCAACATTAAAGCAAAAAGGAGCTCATGACCTACTTGTAGAGTCTAAGGCTTCCTAGAGTACTCTACAAGGTCAGAATACCATGAAGTAAAGAAAATCGCACCATAGTTTCCCAATACATTTCTACAGAACAGGGAACTCAATCTACTCAGTGTTCCTCCTATGCTCTGCCGCGACAGATCCACTCATCCGGCAGAGCCTTCTACAGGTGGCAGCCAGCACATGGACAAGATCAACAAATGCCTGTGCGTGTGCATTCTCAGTTGCGAGCCCCACCTCAAAAATTGGCCTGTCTGAGGAGGACAGGAAGGTTCCCATGTGCCTGTTCTTCTGCAAACTATGTAAAACAGAATGGTTCAGGGGGGCATTTTTATAAAGGTCATAGGGCTACATTACAATCGAATGGTTCAGGAAGGTGTTTTAATAAATGAAATGGGACTGTGAACTACGCTACTGCATGTAATATGTATTATCTGTTTGCTGTATATATTAGCCTGCTCTTACTGCACTTTTTTCTGCATAGTTTAATACTTAATGCTTTGTTTCAAATATTAGTAAAACAAATATGTCCCAAAATAAGGCTGAGCCTTTGACTAAATAATTGTTGTATAACATCAGTACATTGTCAAACAGCTAAAGACTTTACAGTAACTTAACACACACCTTTTCAAACCACATTTTAGTTTTACATTGGTTTGATCAAATATCTTAACAATGTAGACAGAGGCCAAACAATAAACTGGTAACCCGTTAATGATCCATCTTGTTCTGAGCCTTGTCATACCTGGTTTGTGAGCCTCGAGGCCCTTGCTCCATAGATAACATATTTTCTGGCCATGCACTTGACTGGTTAGATGGTCCTGGATGTGCATAAGGATTTCCTCCCATACCAATATTAATATCATTTGGTCCTTTAAAAAAACAACAGAAAGCACATACTTATTTCCAGGGTCCATTTTGCTAGGCAGGGAGAAGTTTACTCCAGAGACCATATAAACATGAGGAGAAACAGAGGACAAAAGGGGGAGGGGAGCATCCAGTGAAATATTTGCAGCCCTCAGCTTGTATCCTGAGCCCTTCAGCAGTCATTCAAGCGGCAAACTGAAAATATCTGGGTATTCTCCCCTTCTAATACACCCCAGCACAAGTTCCGCCCCCCTCCCGAAAGAAAGACTCTTTCTCAAGCCCAGTACTTCCTGGTGAGTGGATTCCAACAAATAAACAAGCGCTCGTAAGAACTTACTCATGTGGATCATTTGTTGTTGGAGCATAGATCTGGTGCCCGGCATGCTGTTTGACCTCATGGGCAAACCAGGCATGGACCCTCCCATTGTGGACCTGGAAAGCGATGGGTTGCAGTCTGGTCCTGGCCTGGCCACCGGAGCCGAACCCGTCGGTTCCATCCTGCTAACCTTTGGGTTCTGCAGGTTCCAGTCGCCTCCGGAATTCTGATTCACAGACACATTTCTGTTTGAGCCACCTGTAAAAATTAGCACACTTAAATAGATTGCTTCCTTTTGAAAAGTACGAAGAATGCTTTGATACCACAATCATTTTTACATTTTATTTTTCCCCCCCTGCCCCCGCAAGAAAGGGCCAAACGCACTGGGCTTTTCAGCACCCAAGTTCCAGAAATAGCCCCCACCTGTAACAGAATCATAGAGTTGGAGGGGACCACCAGGGTCATCTAGTCCAACCCCCTGCACAATGCAGGACATTCACAACCATCTCCCCCACTTCTCCCAAAGATCTAGGACACCCCACCTGGAGCAGCCTGGGCCTACTCCCAAAAGCAAACATCCACAAACCGCAACTTCCCCATATGCTCACACAGGCCACTTTGGATCCTAGCTATATTTTCCCCCTTTTGCTACACCACGTTAAATATAAATTAGATAATTAAAAAAAAACTTGAATTACGTTTTTAATACGAGGCGTGAACTAGCCCAATAAAAACCTTGGCCAAAACAGGCTAGCACAATCAAATCCTCACAACTATTCTTGTAGCTAAGAGTTGGATCCATCTTATCAAACTACAACGTTAAAACATTGTACAATGTTCGGTTTCACATTATGATGTTTCTAAAGTCTCAAGGTTTCAGAGTTTTCAGATAAAACAAAAAGCTATTTGCATGGAAATTCACAAACCTATATTCGCTCCAAAACTGTCCTGATTTTCAATCATTCTTGGACTTCCAGCTATCATGCTTTGCTTTTGTAACATGGAAAACGCATTGACATTTCTTGCAGACGGGCTTGAGCCCACAGATACAGGACTGTCTAAAGACATGGCTCTGTTGAAAGGAGGACGGGCGGTCTGCACAGATTGCGGACTTCTCATACCTGTTAAAGAAATGGAAATGTATTTGCAACCATAGCAAGAAGAAACTAACCTACTGTATGAATGTTTACGGAACATTTAAAAACACTACAGAGGTTTACAGCCTTGAACACATACATTTCTATTGGAAAAACAAGAAGAAGAGTTGGTTTTTATATGCCGACGTTATCACTTTAGGAAGAATCAAACCAGCTTACAATCACCTTCCCTTCCCCACCCCACAAGAGACACCTTGTGAGGTAGGTGGGTCTGAGAGAGTTCTAAGAGAACTGTGACTAGCCCAAGGTCACCCAGCTGGCTTCTTGTGTAGAAGTGGGGAAACAAATCCAGTTCACCAGATTAGAGACTGCCACTCATGTGGAGGAGTTGGGAGTCAAACCCAGTTCTCCAGATAAGACTCCACTGCTCCAAACCACCGCTCTTAACCGCTACACCATGCTGGAGACTACAATGGTATGCTTTTTAAAAGATCTGATTAAATTCCTCAGAAATTCTTCAGTTGTCCAAATACAGAAGCAATGTCTCCGAGAATAGCAAAAAAAAAACCTTTCATTCTCCTGGCTTCTGCACACCTTACTGTCAGTTTCTTTAACAAAGCCACTTTTGCAGCTCGGGCAGAGCAATCCTAAGGGGGGGGGGTGTTGTTGAGGGGCACCCAGGGACGGCTCAGCCATGCTGCCTCCTGAGTGGTTTACTGCCCCAGAGCAGCAAGCCAAAAATGTAATTTTCTCAAAACCTTGTGAAACGGCTCCATTCAGTTTCACAGGGCTATGCCACCCTTTTTGCAGGCACATCTTCGTACTGGCAAAAGGGGGCGTTCCCAGGGCGAACGGGCTCAGGGAGCTGACTGCGCCAGCGTGGTGTAGTGGTTAAGAGCAGTGGACTCTAATCTAGAGAACCGGGTTTGATTTCCCACATGAGCGGCGAACTCTAACCTGGTGAACCGGGTTGTTTTCCCCACTTCTACACATGAAGCCAGCTGGGTGACCTTGGCCTAGTCACAGCTCTCTTCGAGCTCTCTCAGCCTCACCTACCTCACAAGGTGTCTGTTGTGGGGAGAGGAAGGGAAGGAGATTGTAAGCCGTTTTGCTTCTCCTTAAAAGGTAGAGAAAATCAGCATATAAAAACCAACTCTTCTTCTTCTAAAGTCAGCCCCACCCCTGGGAACACCCCCTTTGGCGCAAGCCCTTGCACTGGAGAAATGCAGCTGTGGTGGCTGCACCAGTGCCCATGCGTGGCGCTGATGTGCGGCTCCCTAGCACTAGCATAACTGGCCCTGCACCGGCACTACTGCTCACTTAGCCAGCACAAGTAACACCAACGCCAGCACAGGGAGTCATGCCAGCTCCTGCCACTCAGCCCCCCCCCCCCACTTTTCAGGATTGCTCTGTAAGACTAGAGAGTTTGTCAAATCAATGCAAAATCTTAATAGGCTTAACACTACCAATGTTCACTGTGCAGATACTGTCGCGGTTCGGGCCGTTAAGTGCCTACACTCTTAGAATGTACCATTTACTGAGAAATGGAGTTATCTATTCAGCGAGACACCACTAGACCGGAATCAACGGTTCCTAGAAACTTGTTATTGTTCCTAGGACATCTCTTGAACACGCCAATAAATTTATAATAATGGACAAGAGTAGAAGTATATATAAAAAACACATTTATTTACATTATACAATATATGCTTTTTGGTTGCAAAGCCTTAAAATATCATATAAGGATAGACATCATTAGTCTTAAACATGTTTATGTAGCAAGTAATCATTCACATTCTCTATGCCTCCATAAAGGAGTATTTTAGTCAGAATATACTCATAAAGTATCCTTAGTGCAATGCACCTTCATTCAGAATATAAGGTTACAGAAATCCTGTCAAAATATGGTTAATTCTTTGGAGAAAGATTTGGTTAGAAGCATCCTAACTTAAATAATTCAAAACATCATAACATTTCTGTACAGAAGACACACTATACCTTGCTGTGCCTATCTGTGTATGTGCATTGTGCCTATCTCACAGAGTACAGAAAGTTTCCTTTCCCTTCAGGAACATTTCTAGTCTCTTGCTCTGAGGAGGTTCAGAAGTCCCTCTGTTAAGTAGAGGACGTTCTGACACAATCTCAGAGGTCTAGCTATTAGCCCTGTATTCAGGATGCTTCTTAGCATTGGTAAGCCAAATAGGCTTAGTTTGTAAGAATCCATAAATCTGATGGACTCTCAGTGTTCCAATACATGGAAAGATCACTGCACTTAGATTCCTATTCAAAGAATAGGAATTCTAAGGGTCTCTATCCTCTTCTAGGAATAGAGCAGTCTCACAAGAAGACTGTAAGTAAGATATGTTGAAATATCCAGATCTTGATAATTCAAGATATCTTTGAAAACTACTGTCCACGCAAGAACAGAGTTTCAATGTTTTACATCTCAAGCCTTTTGAGATGGAGGTGCTACACCAGACAGCTGCAGTCTGCCAGCCATAGAACTCTAAAGTGCCAGCTGTACTGTGGCTGGTATTTATACAATTTCTAGACCCATTAAGAGTGAAGAGTGTTCCTTTTCCCCTCTTCCTTAGTCTTCAAAAGGGTACCTTTATTCCCCTTTCTTATCCGATACCAGGAGCTCAGTGGCATCTGCTCCTGTCCTCTGATATCTTATTGTCCAAATATGGACATCCTTTCCTTTCACTCCTCTGTGCTTAAAGTATAAACCCTCATTTCTGAGGTACATGATCACGTTACATATTTAATTTCTATACCATCCTCTTCGTTAGGACTATACGCATTAAATGAGACTACTTAGAAATCTGTAGCACAACGTTTAACTATATAACTAACAGAACACAATTATAGCTGACACTGTCACTTTGCAAAGTGTTTTGTTTACATTAGTTAGCAGGTTTGCATCTGGCAAGATTACAGTAGAGCAAGGAAGCATATTACTCTTATCTTTGAGAGAACTATAATGCCTTTAGGCTATATTTTAAGCACAATTTCAGCTATTAATGCACTCTTAGTACATTAAGATATCTTAAGACCTTGAAAAGGCCAAGTATTCTGACATCTGGCAGCTGAGTCAGAAAGGTGACTTTTACGCTGCCCCTTCAAGGGAAAGCCAGAGTAACTTTAGTAGTTAGCTTTGAGAGAGCTAACCTTGAGAGTAGTCTGTCAGCCTGACACAGAGCTAGCCTGTCAGCATGACACAGACTTTCATTATACATTACACAAACCTCTGTATGTGTATAATGTGTTTAAGCTCTATATGGAATTAATTCTGCACATGTTCACAAGATACCATGATCATGTCAGGGCCTGTCATAATACTGCAAAACACACCATCAACTTGTTTGATAATTCCAATCTACTACAATGCACATAAAGCCCTTTACATGTATCTTCTGGGAAATTAAAAGTGGAAAAGAAGGGTTATACACATTTCATCTTATGAAAGCCACATATTCGATGTCATCGGAAAGGTGACGTTTACTTAATATTTACTTACCCAGTGGTGGATTTCCTTGACTCAAGAGTTGCTTGTTCCCCATATTATTCCCATTCATAGTCATAGGATTACTGCAAAAATCTGAGCTACTCAGATCACCCAAAATTGCATCTAAATTATCGACCAAATCACCACCCATCTGAAAAGGAAGAGGAAAAACTATTTAAACAGACAGGCAGGATTATTTTACTGATTTGGGAGGAGGCAAAAACTGGATTTTTAGTTTGGTATTCTGTACTCGTTTGATTACAGGAAACACTATCTCCAAATTAGGGATCCATGAACAGACTTTAAAAAATGATTTTCAAAGGCACCACTAGTTAACTGGCCAGCAGACTTTTAAAAAATTGAGATAATATTTTTACAAATGGACAAATCCATGTGTGGCAAGGCAACTTCTAAGAAGAGAGACTGCCTCTTCTGAGATAGTGTCTGCTGTGACATATACATGCATCATCTAAAAACAAAGGATGCTTTTTCATGGCTGTTTTGTTCAAATGTAAATTTATGCAGATCAAATGAACCGTTAAAAACTTAAATTATTAACTGGCCAAGACCTCTTTTCACGTAAGCATGAAAACTTTCAATTGCATTATTTCAATTATACCGGCAGCTGAAGGGCCACAGCTATAATGTTAACTCTTAATCACAAAGTTACACTCTATAAATAATACATTATTTAAACATGATTTAAAATTGTTTTGCTACAGCACGAATTGGACTTCAGTGGTTTGTCAGTGTTTAAGCACAATGGGTTAGATCCAGTGCAAAATTTCCACTTGTGCTAGAGCTCTTGCGCGAGTGAAAATGCAAGAAAAAAAAACCTGCAGTGGCTGCGTGTGCCAAGTCTAACTTATCGTATTCCCCACTCCTGTTTCTGCAAGATCTTGTGCAACCAATTTCTGGGCAATATAGTATATAGGTAGAAAAGCACTAGGTATTGCAGAAAACCTTACACAAGCAGAACTGTGCTAAGTCCGTTTATGTTTCCACTTGCATCCTACTGGAAGAAAGCGCAACGTTTTTCATTTCAAGAGATTATTCATATGGCGAATCATTAACCGAATTTCTACACAAAAGTTAGGACACTACCTCGTCTGTGGGTTCTGTTTTTATTTTAATCTCTTTATCTTGGCTCGAAGTAGGCATGGCGGAACTGCTGCACTGTCCCATTTTGCTGTCCAAACATTCCATTTTAGGTTTTATCTCTTTCGAAAGATCCTTTCCATCGTCCTTATCAAGCAAATATCTGAGCAGAGCATGGTTCTCTTTCTTTTTTGGACTCAGCTGTTCCTGCTTGACCACTCCTTCACCACAGGAAGCTGAGCTGTTGTTATCATGGTATGGATCTTTACCAGTGGCTTCTGCTGTGATTTTGGCTACTTCTGCCGGAGAATTACCATTCCTTAACAACTTATGTAAAATCTTATGCTTCTCTTGTATATTGGACGAAGACGACACCCCTCCTGAGGTAGAAGAGGAAACTCCTGAGGAAGGGCTGGTGGCATTCGTGGAAGGTTCTTTGCAACTAGAGTCCAAGGGGGAGTTTGACAGTGCTGAATGCCCTCTCTCCTCTGAGGAACAAGTCAGTAACTGAAGAAGTTTTTTATGGCCTTTGCTCTCAAGCGGTCCCCTTTGCTCCGAGCCTTCGAGGTTCTCCTCTTTGATATCTTTGTTACTAAGGGACTCCCTGTTGTTTGACTGACACATTGAACTCTCCACTTGATTTTGTTCGCAAAACAACCCAGGAGGGCTTTTAGAATCCTGGTTCCCCATTTTACTCGGCTGCGCAACATTCATATTTGGAGAATTGTCTAGTTTCGGTCCTGGTGAAGACAGCGTAGAAAGAAGGGAAGTTCCAACGCCCTCACTGATGGCCTGAAGAGCACTAAGCGAGCTGCTTGAAAAGTTGTTGCTGCTTGTGTTGCTGGCAGATCCCATTGGAGAGTGCACACCTATGAAAAAGAACAGAATTAACGCTGGAGGGAACTCACCTCTCAAGTGACACCTTTCAGTGAAGTACTTCATTTTAATAAATAATTTACTTTAAACATGAATGTTGTGAATTGCAGCCTTTTGAAAAAAGGTCCGGAGGATAGGCTAATTACGTTTATTGCAGAAAATACTAAAAAGAGTCTTATGGCATCTTAAAGAAGAAGAAGGGTTGGTTTTTATATGCTGACTTTCTCTACCACTTAAGGGAGAATCAAACTGGCTTACAATCACCTTCCCTTCCTCTCCCCACAACAGACACCCGGTGAGGTAGGTGGGGCTGAGAGAGTGTGACTAGCCCTAGGTCACCCAGCTGGCTTCATGTGGAGGAGTGGGGAAACAAATCCAGTTCACTAGATTAGCCTCCGGCGCTCATGTGCAGGAGTGGGGAATAAAACTCGGTTCTCCGGATCAGACTCCACTGCTCCAAATCACTGTTCTTAACCACTCCACCACGCTGGTTCTCTTAAAGATCTGAATCATTGTTCCATCATAAGCTTTTTTGCATCTGAGAAAGCAAACTCTGGTTCATTAAAACCTCTGCAGGAATAAAAAAATGCATTGGTCTTTAAGGTGCCGCAACAGTCTTGTTGGTTTTTTGCAAAGCCAAGTTTAAAACTACCTTTCATATTTTTCTGAGCACCACTGCTTTTCATGGTGAACAGAAGAATCACATTGAGTTTCAAACTCTGAAGACAGAGGGGGAAAAAACAGGCATTTACAAGCAATAGCTACCTGCTACAGGGGAAAACTGGTGTGAGTTCACTTTTGGGCTCCCGCGATTCCTAGGAGACATCATTAAATTCTGCTGACTGGAATTTAAGCCTGGGCTGCCGTGTGGTGGACTGCTCATATTCAATCCATAGCTATTGCTCTGATAGGGAGAAGACTGCATCTGTTGTCCAGAGTTCATTGATCCCATATTTCCGGGACCGCCATATCTAGCACCGCCCATCTGTCCCATTAGGTTGGGATCTCCCATGCCGTAGTTCCTAATCTGCATAGGCATGTTTTGCCCAGGTGACATACTCATCACACCACCGACTGAATTTGTGTTCCCCGTCGAAGGTGCTCTGATGCTCTGTCCCATCGGACTGGGATTTGGTCGATATCCATTTTGTTCTCTGAAAGTTACACACAGACAATATGAGAAACTGAAGAAGAGTTGGTTTTTATATGCCAACTTTCTCTACCACTTAAGGGAGACTCAAACCGGCTTACAATCACTTTCCCTTCCCCTCCCCACAACAGACACCCTGTGAGGTAGGTGGGGCTGAGAGAGCTCTAAGAGAGCTGTGACTAGCCCAAGGTCACCCAGCTGGCTTCCTGTGTAGGAGTAGGGAAACCAACCCGGTTCACCAGATTAGCGTCTGCCGCTCATGTGGAGGAGTGGGGAATCAAACCTGATTCTCCATATCAGAGTCCACTACTCCAAACAAACGCTCTTAACCACTACACCACACTGGCTCTCATTGACCTTCACAAATAGTGGATTTAACAACATCACCCTCCTTATACTTTCTTCCATTATTCAGTATTTAAGTCTGCTGTATCCTATGCTTTTTTTTTGTTTTACTCTTCCCAAACACCAGAGTAGGTAATACTAAACTACAGGGACCAAAGGTCTGATCTGGTGCGTGGCAACTTTATATGAGATCCATGTGTCTTAAGGTGATGTGACAAGCTGAACCAGTACAAATAAGTGAAGAGCAGATGGCTGTTCATATGATATAATTTAAACCCAACAGAAGAAGATACTGTATTCTGGAAATTTTTAGGCATGTCTGACAAATTAGTAATGCACTTCTAACCACTTAAACCATTCACTAACCACTTAAACCATTTGCTATCTAACATGCCTCATAATGCCTTTTCAGTATTTATACATCTCTTGAGTGGAATGAAAACATGTTGATATTTCAGAACGAAGGTTACACATTTCACCTTTGAAGAAAATGGGTGGAGATATATCCATGCCGGTCATTGGTAACTGGGTTTCGGAACAGTTTACTTTTGGTTTGTGCTGTCACTAGCGTTCCATCTGCTAAGGAGAACCGATAGAGGGGAGTTTCGGAGTGACCTTGAATATAAGCTGTTGGGAAGAACAACAACTATAAACACAGCAAATTACACATTACAGACACCAGGAAAACATAATTGACAGTACCATCACTCATTTCTTCCCAAAATAGCTGCACAAGAAATGAAACATGGGGGAGGGGGGAGAGAATAAAGTCACAGTGCAACAGTTCTGCAACATTAAAAATTGACCACCCAGCAAGCTTCCATGGTAGAGTGGGGATTCAAACCTGGAGCTGCCCTGAGCCTGACTTGGTTGAGAAAGGGCAGAACAGAAATCTAAACAAACAAACAAACCCTAGTTTGACAGTCTAGTCCAGGGGTGTCAAACTCACTTGTCACAAGGGCCGAATATGACATAAGTGTCTCTTCATTGGGCTGGGCCATGTCTCACCAGCCCAGATTGAGAAGGGGTGTGTGGATGCCTCGGCTGGCTCATGGGCTGGATTAGAGCTCTCAAGGGGCTGGATTCGGCCCCTGGGCCGTATGTTTGACACCCCTGGTCTAGTCACTATACAATGTTGGCTCTCTGTATGAATATACTTTCATAGCTGTCCAGCCACCTTCATCCCAATCTGTCACGTCTTTACAAATATCAAAACAATATTGATATTGATATTAACCATATTGTTGCTCTCAATACACTAGCCACTAAACAAATTGATTTCTTGTAAATGCATCTGCTACTATAGCTACTCAACACATTAATTTTAAATTACTCCTAGATGTCTTCAGTTCAATTTATTCAAGGACGATGTCCAAAAATACCCACTGGCTGTTGGACTCGCAAAATGTAGCATTTGAGCCTGTATTACTTAAGAAAACTATAAGTATGTTAAGATATAAACTACATTACATAGAAAGAATGAACGACTTACAGAGCAAAATACATTTTTAAACATTTTGTTTATAAAAAAAAAGAAGAGTAGAATTGAAATCTCTCCTAGAGACAACAATACTCTGGTGCAAATACTCAGAGCGGCAGAAACGTATTTAGCAACAGCTTTTGTGACCTTTTCTACCATTATCAGCAAGAATGTTCAAAAGTCGGTAATCCGCAGAATGTAGAAAAGAGTAGGAGTCCAGTAGCACCTTAAAGACTAAATTTCTTGCAGGGTATGAGCTTTCATGAGCCACAGCTCACTCACTACTTCAGATACAGCTAGAATGTCTTTTCTACTGCTCTTTTCTCCTACTCTAGAATGTCTTTTCTCCTACTCTTTTCTACTGCTAGTGAGACTAACATGGCTACCCATCATGATCTAATCTACAGAATGGTAAGGATAAATTGCCAGAACAAGAGCAAGCAGGGAAGCGCTGGGGTTAGCATACAGCTTGCAAGAAAAGAAGTGGGAGACTGACTCCAACATCAGGCACACTCTCTGGGAGTTCCAGCAAACCTGCCATGAAGCACCGCCAAAGGGAGTGCATTAAAACGGGCTATCAAAAAAAGCCACTGATAGATGGCAACCATAAGATTGAATAAGTAATTGCTACAGGTAAATGGGGGTGAATGCATGAAGCCCAAAAACATAGGAAAACACACTTATTTAGCATCAAAGATACTGCTGATCTGAGTTCTTCAAGCTTTCCAATCATAGAAATACAAACTTTATTTAAGACTCCCAGATGTGAAAGCAAACATGATATTCTTTTTTTTTTAATGTAGTTTTCTGAAATATGGGTTTTTACCTTCTTGATAGTGGCGTTTATTTGACCATGGCTGTCCTTCATTTGCACATAAAAATCTCTGAATACAACGACGAATTGTATCTTCAAATCCAGGTCTCATAGACCTTAGGGAGTTTGTATCTATGTTAACCAGTTTACCTGTCAAGGAAGAAAAATGAGGAAGAGATAAAATCCATACATAATGATAGATAGATAGATAGACAGACAGACAGACATATAGAGAGAAACAACTAACTAAACAAAGCAGTTTACAGATAAGGGGAGGAAATTGTCAGAATAGATACAGCCAACAATCTTATGCTTCCCTGCTCTTAAAATCTTTTACTGATTATGCTAGGAAACTGGGCTAAATTACCTATTAGCTTTGGCCTGTCTGTGGAAGTCTCCCCTAAGTTTCTCCCTTTGTGCAGTAGAGAGCCAAGTCATACCCCTGGTACGTACATCAGTCTGAACAGAATATATGTGCATCAAACAAAGTGAATCTGGCCCAAATGAAGACGCTGATTTCAAGTTTGAGGGCAGGGAGACTGGCCAGAAGATCTGGGACTAGGCAAACTGGCTGCAGACACACAAAAACACATACAAACTACCCCTGCAGTAATGCCCAGAAGGATAAGGGAAGCTGGGTACATTCAGTTTAAAACACTCAGTGGGCAGGAAAGCACAATAATGGTATCCTCTACACATCTAGGGAGAAAGCTGTGAAGTGTGTTGTCTGATTCGACCCTTTGATCTGGAGAGATACTGAGATCTGGAGAGATACTGAGAAAGTTAATATAAGAAAATATTTTAAATATTACAAAATCATACGAAGACAGACAAGATCCGTATAGCTTTGCTATATTTAGGAATGAAGAAATGTTCTCCACAGATGTTTCTCACCTGAAAGGTCATGCCTGGTAACAAAGCTCTCTGTGATTGGTGAAAACACCCTTTCCATTGTAGAAATACGACGGGCCACACATATCATACAGGATTGCAAATCTGCAATTAAAATCATATTGTTGCTCCAAGTGTATTGCTGATATTTTGTTATTTAAAACAAGGGCATTATTGTTCACTATTAAGGCAGAAGGCAGAAATCAGCTGAACTGCATATACTGTAGTGTAAGTTATATATATTGATCAAAATTCACAGAAACAAATCAATAGCTTGCCATTACCTTCTCCTTCTTCCATCATAGCTCTTGGCTGAGACAAAGCAAAACACTGCATGGTTTCAAATCGCTGATGTGACTCCTGGTTGCTCCCTACATCGTCCAGAAGATCATGCATGGTTTTCACCATCATGCGACAGTTAAATGTATGACTCTTCTGTCTAGGTGCTTCATTGGTCCAAGAAACGCCATTCACTGAAACCCAAAGATTTACATTTTAAAAAAAGATTCAAAATAACTTCTGTTTCAAGAAGAGAGGGAGCTTTGTACAAGATGCGGAGTCTGCAATCTGTAGTAGTTACCTGGGGATGGGGGCTAGAGTGATAGATCACCGATGCTGAAGCATTCCTAGAGCAAAGTGGATGCGGAGCTGATCAGTAATTTAGGATCTAGACACATGACTGGATCCTACCAACATTTCTGGTGAAAATATTGGTAAAGGATCCCCTTTTTGCCACCCAAAAGACTATGCTAGGGATTATGGGATCTGCCTGGACAAAAAAATCACGAGGAATGCCTGCTGTAATAAGGAGGCGAAATTGGCAAGGTTTAGTGAAAACGTTGGCTGGATATAACCCACTGTTACTTCAAATGTGTTCCACAAAAAGTCACGGGGATTCCTAGCATGAAGCTGAAGGTGCCAATGTATTGAATGTTGCAGCTCTCTACAAAAGCAGTAAAAGATTCTCCCATGATTAGAATGCAAGGAAAGGGCTGCTAGGTCTAGGGAAGTGAAAAGAATATTCAGCCTTTCCATCATGTACTCATTCATGGTAATGCTGCAAACTGGGCATGCACCGCCTGACGGGTATTTATTTATTTACTGTATTTCTGTGTTGCCTCTTCAGAGTCCTGGCTCAAGGCAGCTTACAATTAACACCAGGTCACAATATTAAAAATAAGCCACTATAAATATATGCCGCATAAAAACTATCCATACAACAGAAACAAAAGCTGATAAGATTTGGGGAAAACACAGTTACAAACCTGGATTAAAAAAAAGATACATTTTGGCACTGAAAAGATAGTAAAGTAGGTGCCAGGTGAGCCTCAAGGGGAAAGGCCATTCCAAAGGCGAGGTGCCACCACAGAAAATACCCTGTCTCCTCCAAAGTTGGGGGCACAGAGAGCAGGGCGTGACAGGTAGAGCTTAAATGATAGGCTAGACAACTCTAACCAATGATTGATGCTAGTTCTGACCCACCCCTAACATGGCAAAAGGAAAGTACAGGCACTAGACTCATAAGTACATAAGAAAGGCCATGCTGGGATCAGACCAAGGTCCATCAAGTTCAGCAGTCTGTTCACACAGTGGACAACCAGGTGTCTCTAGGAAGCCCACAAGCAAGACAACTGCAGCAGCACCATCCTGCCTGTGTTCCACAGCACCGAATATAATAGGCATGCTCCTCTGATACTGTAGAGAATAGGCATGCATCATGAGTAGTATTCATTTTGACTACTATGAGTAGTATTCATGGACAGCCCTCTCCTCCATGAACATGTCCACTCCCCTCTTAAAGTCTTCCAAGTTGGCAGCCATCACCACATCCTGGGGCAGGGAGTTCCACAATTTAACTATGTGTTGTGTGAAGACTCCCTCAAGTTGCTTCCCCCTTCCCTTTTCCAGCTGCCTAAAATGATATTAATGTGATCAGAGATGAAAGCAATGATCACTGCAAGCACAGCAAATGTGTGGCACAGATTTCTGTTTTCTGGATCAGGATTTTAGGCAGTAATGTACAGATCAAGCATAAATTCTGATGGACATCAATAGGATTTAAATAAGCTTGCTTGAGGATCTAGGAGCCCCATGGCTCAGAGTGGTAAGCTGCAGTACTGCAGTCCAAGCTCTGCTCATGACCCGAGTTTGATCTCAATGGAAGTTGGTTTCAGGTAGCCGGCTCAAGGTTGACTCAGCCTTCCATCTTTTCGAGGTCGGTAAAATGAATGCCCAGCTTGCTGGGGGTAAAGGGAAGATGACTGGGGAAGGCACTGGCAAGCCACCCCACAAACAAAGTCGGCCTAGAAAATGTCGGGATGTGACGTCACCCCATGGGTCAGGAATGACCCGGTGCTTGCCCAGGGGACCTTTACCTTTTTTTACTTGAGGATCTAGATTGAGTGTTCAAAAGACCGTTACAATTTACAGTACTATGTTTCAAAAGCTAAGTCACATTCATTGTTCTATTATCCCAATTTGAAAGAAAATACAAATCCTCTACACTACATGTCAAATGGAAGCCTTTTTAACTCCTTGTTAAGCAGGGTGTGGAATGATGGGTGAAGGTAAAGAATTCGAGTTTGCTAGCTATATGCAAGTGAACTGCAAGTATTTCAATCATAATGCTTGATTTTACTTTATATTTTAAAAAGAATGTGTCAATAAATTATCCCCATTAAAAGGCACAACCAAAAGGTAAAACCAATGCCTGTAACATTTAAAAAATGAATGCTTTGCACAACGACTAACCTAAAGAGATCTTTTCAAAAAGAAAACGAAAATTGACCACTAAAAGCCTTATTACCTGCAGATTTGGGTAAATTTTTAAGAAAATCCTTCCGATCCTCTTCATGCAAGATATTGTAAACACTTGTATTAACCAGGTCCTCTTGTTTGTATTGCAAATACTGAGTAACGTTTTCTGATACAAACACAATGTTCCCATCTCGATTGACTACAAATAAGAAGCCATCCAATGCCTAGAAACAAGATGGTAGGATGTCATCAAGCACAGACATTTTGCATAATTCATTCTGTAATTTTTATTATTGTGCTACTTGTGCTACTTCTAGTCATGTGAAGGGCTACAGGAAATTTTTTTAATTCAGTCTGAGGCAGCCCAGCTTCTTCTAGTGTAGTCTTATTGCTTCTACAGAAAGAAAACAGGGACAAAGGATAAGATTTAACACATCAAAATCAATATGACACAAAATCTACTGTCTCAAGTCCTAATATACTAACACAGCAATACTCCAGTTTAAACCCAAATCAAATTAAAAGCTTTCTGAAATCAGAAGCTATCTATTCACTTTTTTATAAAAGCCAAAAAGAGGATTCCAGTAAGCCTCTCGGGGCAACACTACCAAGGCTCTGTAGCTTGCAGCCACCCTCCAACACTTCAAATAAAAGGGGCATTCACAGAAGAACCTGCTCAGACAATTTCAATGTGCAGGTTGGCAAAATAAGGAAGGAGGAGTCAGTGAATGACATGAGCAGATTCTAAATGGTATATGGTTTTAGAAGTCAAAAAGAACACTTGGAATCACATCCAAGAAAAAAAAAGGACCAAACATAAAACTTTTTAGGACCAGAGCCGTGTAGCCTTACAATCTGCACCACCTAAAATTCTGGCCACTGCATTTTAGAGCAACTAAACTTTTAGATCAAGTTCAACTATCATTTTAGATCAAGTTCCAAACTCTCTCTCTCTTTCTCTGCCGCATACTACTTCTTAACTTAATAGTTTTAAGCTGGTTATTAAAATATAAAAAACTAGATCACATCTGAACAGCTGCAAAAATCAATCACAAGAGCATAAAAGTTTGCAACTGGAAGAGCAATAGGTCTACTATTATCTTCTAATAAAAGAGGTAATATCTCCGCTTGATCTATATTTTGGTGCAAAGGAAAAATTAAAGGATTTCTAGCCTCAGTAAAATAGTTATATTAAAAAGTCACGTGGTAAAGAGTATCTACACTACCTGTACCACAGTCACATACTCTATCAGAGTAGGGTATCTTAAGTCCCTTGCAAGACTCTAGATCAGTGGTTCCCAACCTTTTTTTGACCAGGGACCACTAGGACTTTTTGTTCGGTGAAGGGACCCCAAGGTTCAAAATAAAAATTCTGAGAATTTGAAAATAAACTTTAATCATAACTGTTAGTTAAACATTAAACTTGGAATAATATTTGAATATATATTTTTATAATAAGAGAACTTTTAACTGAAAATATTAATTTATTATGGGTTTATAACTTTGTTTCGCGGACCTTAATTTAGTTCTCGCGGACCCCTGGGGGTCCATGGACCCCTGGTTGGGAACCAGTGCTCTAGACGGTAAGGCATTTAGACACACCAACATAAAGGCACACCTATACTGAGGAACCATCAAATATTGAACAGTAGTTGGGAAGCTGGCCAGATACCAACAAATTGGGTAGAACAAACACGTCATGCTCTGATCGCACTGTTGTAATCGTACCTAAATAAATGTTTCTTAATCATGCTCATAGCTTCCTGTCTGGTGACTAATTGAAGGGAATCCAAGAAAAGATTGAGGAGCTGAAGCCGTTGCTCTACAAGTGTATCCCAATGGGACACTTAAGAATCCTCCTTGATCAATCCAGGGTATCCCGCTTGAGTGTCTGCGTATATAATTCTAACTTTAAGAGAAAAGGCCTTCATCCAACCCCGAACTTCAAGAGAAGATTATGGCAATTCCGCTTGGAGGGCCACCCCAGCTACACAATTTGGGATTCCAAAGATCAAACGTAGGAATTTAAGAAGAAATGAAGGACTCCTTCATTTAGTCAATCCAGATACCAGCCCCATATAAACTTGGCGCAGCCACCTTGGCAGTGAACAGTTTAATGGCAGCTGGGATATACTGAGCCCCAGATGAATAAAAGAAATGACAAATAATATTTGGTGTCGCTATATCCAGTCTTTTAACTTGAGCGGCTTGCACTGACTAAGTTAATCGCTAGTCAAACCAAGCCCCTTTGTATTTAAAATAGGGGTCCTTCCTTGATATCATAACCACAGATTTGCCACTTATGGTATACATGAGATTTTTTTTGCCAAAAACAACCTTGGATTTTTGATAGTTAACTATCAGACGTTCTTCTAGACAATAAGAGACAAAAGCCTTTATCAGATAGTCCTGATGTTGTTCTTGATAGGAGAACTGCATCATCAGCAAAAAGGTAGAATAGGAACTTTAATGTTGGCAATAGATGGAGAATAACAGCCCTGAGTAGAGACAGCAGAACTCATATCATTAACATATAAGCTGAACAATAAGGGGGCCGGGCACACAAAATTGAAATTGAAATGCACAGTGGAAATTGAAAGTTCTAAACAATCTTTTAACAAGTATCCCCTGTGCAGAACACATTATATTAATCTGCTCTAGCAAGGCAGATGGAAGCTCCTGCTTTGGCTGGAGGAAGCATAAAAGCACTTTTCCGCCCCGTGGACAGATGGAAGGGCCGTCAAGCATTCTAGGCTTTTAAAGAGGGCAGGAAGGCTGTGTGCTCCCTCCCATCTCTCTGTTCAGCCCTTTCATTTCATCTTGTTCAACTCCCATTTATTCTAATGGCCCTCATGCCAATATTACACCTCCGGGGGAGCGGGGGGGAGACTCTATGAGGATCCTTTCATGTGACTAGGCAGGGAAGAATCACATTCCTAATGCTTAAAGTGCTTTGCCGTAATTGTTATCAGTCATCTTCATGAGTCACACACTAATGTGTCTTTATTACAGGGGAAGGGGAGTGAAGTTTCAGTGTCCATGTACACTTGTAGAACTGGTGCTTATCAAGTGATTAAGTATCATTACAATATATGTTGCTCTCATCTAGCAGTACAAACACAGAATATCATCTGAAACTTGCCTGTAATAAAAGAGGCCCCAGGGAATCCTTGTCAATAACACCTTGACCTGTTGAAGACACATCAGCCTTCTGGACATCATCATCTGTAGAAGCTGTTTTTCCTAAAATTGCAAAGCAAGTTTTATAAATGGCACTGCATGTAAGCACCCTGGCAAAATTCTGCAATGCATTCAAATTGCCTGACAGATGAACAAAAATCAAATAGGCATTGGGCTCTCATGTTCTGCCTTCTTTCTGTGTTTTCCCTGCTTCTCCTCGCACAGAGGTAACACAGATAACTGCTTTGACCAGGGACCGGCTCTATCCTTGCAAGACAGACCCTGCCTACTTGGAAATCTCATTAGTTCACTAGTTAAATTCCAGCAAGGAAAGCAAGGGAGGAAAACAGAATGGGCAAAGGAAGGAACATGTGACCCTAAAACTGATTCCTTAACCAACTACAACTCGAGTCTTGAAGACGAGTCAAGAAAAATGCTCAGTTATCTATTATTTTATAGTAGCTAACACAAGATATGGGGAAGGCACTGGCAAACCACCCCGTAAAAACAAAGTCTGCCTAGGAAACGTCGGGATGTGACATCATCCCATGGGTCAGGAATGATCCGGTGTTTGCACAGGGGACCTTTACCTTTTTTAACACAAGATAACAAAGATTAGAAATCCAATTTAGTATTGTATCAATGAGTCTTCCACTTTGTTCATTCTGCCCCCCAAAATCCTTTTTTGATAATGTTAATGCTCAATGATAGCATTCTTTAGGGAAATCCACATTTGGCAGCACCTTACACTGGTGGTTGGCTAGATCCAACCCATTGTGCCCAATTGTATGACAATCAACACTTAATGGAATACAGTTTCCTTTATAATTTAAGAATAAATGTCTTGCCTTGTTCCTTTATCTGCCGTATCTGTCTAACAGTTTCCTTTAAAATTGCACATTTATCTGGCTTGACATTGAAGTTATCAATGTCACTCAGGTTAGCGGATATCAGTTCAGCCAATTCTTCAATATATTTGCTTTCCTGTTCCCGTCGACGTTTCTCCCCACTGCAGATCAAACTAGAAAAGATAACATTTTTGCATAGTCAAGCCTCATGATAAAACAATCTTCTTTAATACAATGTGTATACCATCAAAATTAATGTAAATTTATAGATGTACATTTGTGATATAATTTTTATTAAGGTGGAAAACTAGTTGCTGAGAAGGTACACAAACCAATGTTTCCCCTTCTTGGTATCAAAAGAGAAGTAGGGGGAGGGGGCAGTGGGAAAAATAAAGGCACTTAATTATGCCTATAGGAAAGCCCAACTAATAGGAAGACACCTGAGCAGGACTTTCTCAGAAATGCTTTGAAGTGTATGGGACATCCTGCATTTGGCAAAGACTGAGAGCAACAGCACATTCAAACAGTGACAGAGGAGGGGGGGGCGATCAATACACTGCATAACCCAAATGGATGGGGAAAATAGTTCGGCATGGCAGTATTTCAGATGTAGCTTTGTTAGGCAGCCACTTTGGTTCTGGTAATGATATGAATTGTTTCAGGTTCACATAAAAACTTCAGAATGTTTTAAACAGACCACCCACTGACTGACACAGTAATATTAATACACATCTCAGTTTTAAAAACCAAAACCCGAACTAACTATTCATAAGTATTCCATAATAAGTATCAAAAATGAACAGTGTGTACCCTGGTCCCGGGGTATCACAGGGCAACGGCTTACGCTTTCTTGAATCACTGGTCATGCCGTCCAAGGTATTTTCTCCTAATCCGCTCATCCTGCTCAAACATCAGCACCTGAAAACATGAATGAATATCCAAGCTGAAAATTTCTTAAGAATACAGCCATGCTGTTCAAAAACAATAAAATCAGAAACTTGGCTCAACTTTCAGTGACCAGGTGGTAAGCAACAAGATGATACCAGAATGCGGGGTCACCTGCTGAAGGGTGAGAGATTCAAAACAGACAAAAGGAAGTATTTCTTCACACAAAGCACAGTCAAATTGCGGAGTAAAATTGCCTCTCTCTTTGTCTATTTTATCACTTGAGCATCTTATGACAATGAAAGTGCCACAGGTGAAACAGGTAGGGAAACGGGTATTTATCTGCTTTCCCCTCTATATAGCAGCTGTGTTCCATGGCTGGGGAACACCCCTCCCTTCCTCCAGAATTGGTTTTGGGGGCTCACTTGCAGCTACCTGGTGAAGTTGGTGATGGGAAAATTAAAACCACGAAGACTCAGTGTCCATGTGATAGATACCACGTCTTCTACTATAAGCACAAACACGTCAATTCTGAGTGTTCTTCCAATTCAAGCAACAGAGGAGCAAGGAGATGCAATGGCATCAGGTCTTTGTATCTGAAAGTAGTTAATGGGGTCCACATATAAGTGGATTAGTATAGTAAAAAGCATTTAATTATTTCCATTAAAAATTGTTTTATAAATCCTCCATTTCTCCCTAATTTAACATATATTGTTTTCTAGTAAATTGATATCATATATAATTCTATTTCCATTATAGCCAATCCTTTTAACCAATTGCTTTTCAATCATAACCAGTAAAGAAACTAGACTCTTTAAATTAGTCCCTTTATCCTGAATTTCCAAAATTTCCTTCTTTTCAACATTAACAATAATTGACGAGATCCAGACATTACTAGTGTCTGTTGGAATACTGGTGAATTCTATATGGTAGCCTGTTGAGACTACCTGAAAGACCCATGAATCGGTGTAGGCGTGTGTCACCTCCGGTGAAAACATTGGAGTCTCCCCCCCACTGCTATTGTCCTGGCATCATTGTCTAGAATTTTTGGAGAATTTGTCTCCTTTGCTGCTACTGAATTGCTGTTGTCCCTGTTGGGGACAAAAAAACCTACCTCCTCCTCTACAAAAGGAACCTCTATTGTTCCAATTTCCCCTGCGCTGGTAAGGTCTAAAGCACGCAAGGGAATGAAAGGATCTGAAGCTAGGAAAGGAGGAGGAGTGGGACTTGCCTTCCTTTCTATAGGACTTAGGCAGTATCTTTTTCTTATCTTTGTCTTCCACAAGGATCTTTTCAAGTCTTTCCCCAAACAATTTTCCGCCTAGAAAAGGATAGAAAAGTGTGAGAGACTTCGTTTTGAATTCGTTCTGCCAGGGACATAACCAAAGGGCCCTTCTAACTGCCACATTGGAGGAGAAGGCCCGGGCAGCAAATGTCATGGTGTCAAGGGAAGAGTCTGTCATGAACGTAACCGCTGTTAATAGTCTGTTGAGGCCCTCGGCTATTCCGCGATTCTCCCCAGTGTAAAGCTGTGCTATCTTCCTGGCCCAAACTATAGAGGCTCTGGCCATAGTGGAGGTGGCGGCAGAGGCCTAAATGGCCAGGGCAGAGGCATCATGGACTTTTTTGGATAGTATTTCTGCTTTCCTATCCAAGGGGTCCCTAATGGTTCCCATTCCGTCCTCAGCAGGTAAATCTGGGGAATGGACTGCGGCAACAGGGGCATCTATTAATGGTGTTTGCAAAAGTTCCATCGCCTGGGGCACCATTGAATATAATTTCTTGATGCCAGCTGGAAATTGTCTGTAAGCCAGAGGCTTATCGAATTCCGCTTTGACCTGCTTCTCAAAAAACTCCAGGAATGGGATGGCGTGGCTTTGGGACCAGGATCTGGGGGAAAATTCCTTGGTTCCCTTCTTTCTGGCCTTAGGATTGGGATCCGGGGCTGGCTCGGGATCCTCATCCAAATCCAGGGCAACTAGCACTTTGCTGAATATCCTCTGGGGGGAAGAGCTGTGGCTGTTGCTCTTCCAAAATAATTGGATTTTCCTCGTCTGAGTCAAATTCGCCATCTTCTCTGCTTTTCCTATCAGAATCTGCCCAACGCCCGAGGGCACAATCCTCCCTGAATTGGTAAGGGAGGCCCTGGAAAGGAGCCTTCATGGCTGCCTTGGTGGGCCATCTGGATACGGATGGGATAGGTTCTGCCATGGTTTCCCCCCTGGCTTGGTCTCTAGAACTACCCTGAGGAGTTGAGTTTCCTATGGCTTTAAGGAGGGGAGAAAGGGAGTCACTGAAAGCCTGCAGCATTTGAGACTGTCTATCTAATGGAGTTCTTCCACCAATTCCCTCCTTTCGCTCGTCATTGCTCCCGGGAGCGAGGGGGGAGGGGGAAGAAGAAAGGGAGGGAATAGTCTTGGAAGATGGAGGACGGGGTAGAAGACGTACAAGGAGAGGGGCTTAAGCAGAGGAGGCCGGGGGATTGAGAAGAAAGGGAAAGTAGATCAAAAATTCCTAATGTACTGGAGCTCGGAGACAAAGCTACCTCCCTAGAGCACGGAGGACGGAAACTGGCTCAGGCGGTTTTCCCGCCCAGAAAGACAGGAAGTTAAAAACTTTAGTCCTGCCTCCCTGGGCACGTGACAGCAAAACCACTGCTACAAGATGCCTGGAGACCCAGAACGAGAATAGCAATGTGTGACAGTCTTCATTTTTGGGCTGAAGAAACCAGCAAATACATTTCTTCCCAGCCAGAAGCCAAGGAAGCCGACACTCACTATCACACATGGGAAGGCTAAATCTTCTAACTTTGCAAGGCCAAAAGGGGCCACAGTACAACATCAGACTGTCCCTGACAGACATCATCAAATGAAGTTCCATTTACAATCTGAACTGAGACTGACATAGCAACTTTGACAAACCAAAAGAAAGAAAAGTAAAAATTCTCCTAAACTTCCAGCACCACACAAAAAATAGAAAAAAAGCCTATCCAAAATTTAACTTCATTCCTTACCAATATTATCCCAACACTTTCAGTAACAGTGTACATTTAAAGCTCTGGCACACATTAGAAACATGAGCTTTTGCTAACACTTTTAAGGTTCTCCCTATTTCAGGATCAGGGTTGCTGATCCTAGATTAACTCTTTAGAGTCGTCGTCCTGCCCCAATAAGTTGCAGGATTTTTCCTACAAGGAAGTTATTTTCTTGCTTGTTGGTATAACACACATAGAAATAGACATGCATCGGACAGATAGACACTTATTAACTTCAATTGCTTGTAATATAAGAGACTTCTATTATGGAAAAAGTAACACCAGCCAAAGCTAGCACAAGGCTCACCTAAGCCAGAAAATGAATACTAAATAGTAGTTCTCAGTTTGGAGCTTTCTTGGAGAGGCAGCATCTAAACCTACATAAACAAATCTAAATATAGCTCCACTTGGGTTACATTGCTTTTTTTTAGGCTGCTTCACCCCCCTTTTTTTTACTCTGTTATGACAATTACAAATTTTAGACAGTCCAAGAAAAACATATTGTAAGTTGCATGCTTGCCACTAGATGGCAGGGCAGCATCAAACATTTGGGCAAGGGGCATTTTAAAGAACAAAACTCACACACACACGCAGACACACAAACACACACACACACACATATACATAGAGAGAAGAGGCAGCTTTTAAGAGAAGATAGAATGCCAGCAAACATCTGTAGCTCAGTCATGCAAAAGATACACACCAGACCACACAACCTTTACTGCTTATGTGGTAAGGGAGGGTATGTGAGCACGTTTGTTTTTATGTCGCAAACCATGAAGTGGTGTTATATAGATGCGTACAGATTGCAGTGTTTGGTGCTGCTCTCATAGCAACGGCATTCCTAAGCAGAAGCAGAGTTTAGTAGTCCTAGAAGCTGCCCTGGAAAGAGACAGGAAACGCCTAGAATAAAATAAAGGACTAGGAAGAAGCTCAGGAAGGGCGAGGACAGACATCAGAAATTAAATAACTGCAGTTTTGTATGAAGAGTAAGCCCTTCAACACCATAAATAAATTCGAGATACTTCATATTAATCCAAAGATTAAACAATGTTAAAGTGAAGTTGCACTTTCCAATGTACCACTCAACAAAGAACAATTGCAGTGTAAGGAATTATGTTCAAGAATACCTGTTGCAGAACAGCAGAAAGGCCTGTGGCATCTTAAAATTAACCAATGTATTGTGGCAGAGGTTTTCACAGCCCAGAGCCCAAGAAGACTCTGCAGCAACAAAATTTCGTCAGCCTGTCTATAAGGTAATACATGAAAACGCTTTCTTTTTTGGCTGCAGTATACAAACCATGTCCCTGTCTGTGATATCTGTTGCACGAGAAAATATATATATATATACAGAACGTGTAAAAGCACATTTTCTTTTTCAATGGAAGGCTCGTTTAAAATTCTGCATAATGGGTAGGATGAGAGTTTGTTCCTTGCCTATCTTACTACAATATGCCTCCCCCCACCCCACCTTGAGGAACAATTTTAACTGGGAACAAGGTCCATGGAGCTGACAGAACAAGATGTGTAAAAGGAAGGGCTCTTTAGGAGTTATGTTAGGTTTTATTTATGCTTTATTTAGGTGGCTGTATTCTTAAACAAAAAAGCTATATTTTAAGGAGCTTATTCTAAAACAAGGGGCACTGCTGTAAAATGACATCCTTACCAGATATTTCCCTCGTAACAGTTCTGTAATATATATCCTGTGCAGTCCTCCATTTTTTCCTAATAATATCGTTACTGATCGCGCATGAGACGCTGCAGCAAATCTGCCCCAGAAACCCAGAGAGCCTGCTCCCTTGCTGCTGAGGATCTCGTGCTGAAAATGCTTAGAAACGCTATTTCTCAGGCAACAAGAGACCTTCGCAACTAAGCCAATTATCCGATGCATTATTAATGCAAAAATCACTCATTAGGAACACAGCAGCAACATTGTTGATCCGTCAGATATGGAGGCCAAATGACTACTGTTGCTTAATTTTATTGAAAGTATACCACCCCACCCAGTGAAAGCCTCTTTAAAGAACAGGGCAGTGAGGTTTTCAGTCTGGGTCAGTCTCAAAGCACTCCGCGTACTGATTTATTTATATATCTATTTATTAAGCTGGGCAATTGGCCATTCCAAGGTTACTAGTATTTCTAAACACTATGAAAATGTGTTCTTTTCCATTGACTAATTTCATAAAACCGAAGTTATTTTAATAATGGCTACTATAGCTCTGACACTATCCCTTAAGTAGCATGTTGCAGTTCTCAAAAGCAATTCAAGAAGTTCTAACCAAATCAATTCTAGGAGGCTGTCTTGAAATACAGAGGGGCTTGTATTAAGAAATAGGCAGAACTCCTTACACAAATGAAGATGGTGCTGTTCTACTGAGTTAGAAGAAGAGTTGGATTTTATATGCCGACTTTCTCTACCACTTAAGGCAGAATCAAACCGGCCTACAATCGCCTTCCCTTCCCCTCCCCACAACATACACCCTGTGAGGTAGGGGGGGCTGAGAGTGTGACTGGCCCAAGGTCACCCAGCTGCCTTTATGTGTAGGAGTGGGGAAACAAATCCAGTTCACCAGATCATGTGGAAGAGCGGGGAATCAAACCCGGTTCTCCAGATCAGAGTCCACCACTTCAAACCACCGCTCTTAACCACTACACCAGTTAGCCATTGAACAGCCTTATATATTTAAGAGCATTCTTCTCTATGCTTCATCACGACAGCTAAAATTCATGAAGACTTTCTAGTGTTTTCCATTCAACTAAACCCCAAAAGCGAGGCAAAGGCAATGGATGCTCCCCAATTACTAAAATCCCAGTCTTCAAGAACCTAAGTCCAGCCACATGTATTTTTAAGAGGAAGTAGCTCCAGACTTCTACAGTGTAACTATGAAAGGAGGAGGGGGCTTGTGAAAAAGGTTGTGTGATGCAGGAGCTTTGCTTGCCATCATTTGCCATTAAGCTTTGGCTAAAATACTGGGAATGCAGGAAGCTTCAGAATAAAGGGCTATGCCTAGGGTGACTGTCACGGTGCTGACAATTTCTGGTGAGAAGGGGATTCTGTTTTCAAGGCAGTTTCAGCTCCAAATTTACCTTTCCGCAAACCTCTATAAACGCCAACTGTTTCAAACCTTTAAAAAGTGTCTTCAGCCACAGAAGCCGTTCGTTACCTGCAAAAAAAAAGTCTTGCAAGGTCACCATTATGACACACTAGTTCAGTGACTCTGATATTACTAAATATTTTAATGACCGTTTGCTACAAGAAGAGGGCAGAGGTTAGACATTGTTTTGTAAAACTGTACAACCAGTTCTTTACTATGAAATCCTGATGTGACCTATAAACCTCCTATATATACACAATCACCACTGTTCTCCCTGACAGAACCCCAAATGGGTTACACATTGTTCTCCTCACCTTTTATCTTCACATCTTGTGAGGATATCCTGTGAGGTGGGTTAAGCCAAGAGAGAGTGCCCGGCCCTCAGTCACCCATGGCAAAGTAGGGGTTTCAATATGGGCCTCTCAGATTCTACAATGGTGTAGTGGTTAACTACACCAGGCTTTACTGTGCCATTTGCCAAACATTGCTACTCGTATAGTTGAATTGGCATCATCAACATTGGCCAGTCAACCTGGATAAAGCCTAGATCATGCTATAATCTGTGAAGAAAATTACTACTAAAGACGTCCAGACAACCTCTCTTTGGGATTAATTTAAAAACCAGATGAAAGCAAAGCCATAGCCGGAGGTGCTTTGAGGCCATTGAATACAGTGTACTCCTGTACCCGAAAAACTGCTAGCATTTCACTGTTTAGAAAATTAAAAAGCTAAGTGAAATTGTGGAACAGTTATTCTATTTGGCAACAGAATATAGGGCAACTATCAAACACATAGCTAAATACCTTATTTTATATTGTGCCAGCTGAATCAAAATACCTGTGACTGAAAGACCACTTACTTTTTATGCTGCTGCTTTTGTTGTTTATCGTTGCCGGGTTCTATTGTTGCTGCTTTTAGCTTTTGTTGTAAGCACCACCTTGGGGTTCCTATACAGGATGGAAGGATGGGGTATAAATGTTTTAGTAAATAAAATAAATCTTGCAAAACGTTGTCGTGTAATCTTTTTGCTAACTTTTTGAGAACAAGTTATTACTTTTTTTAAAAATAACTTGCTTATCAAGCAATCATCTCTACTGATATTCTGGACACAAAATCAACCTAGTGTCAGACCAAATTATACTACTTTTGATTAAGTGTTGGCACTCAGGACTTTGCATCAGGAATGAATTCCAGAAGAGGCAGAGGATGTACTATTTCTAGCTTCTACTGTTAAGGCATTACAGGCTGGTTTGCACTGTGACATTGTCCTGTTCCAGCAGTTTGCTGGAGCTTCAAGAGGTGCTTCTGGGTCCTGGTACTACTAAAGCCATATACGGTCCCTGCACATAAGGGAACTCCTCTAAAGTGAAGTAACATGATATATGTATAAAGACAACATCTAAGTTCCATTAAGTTAAGTAATGTGTGTATAAAGTGCCATCAAGTTGCAGCCGATTTACGGTGACCCACTAGAGTTTTCAAGGCAAGAGACTAACAGAGGTGGTTTGCCATTGCCTTTCTCTGCATAACAACCCTAGACTTCTTTGGTGGTCTCCCATTCAAGTACTCACTAGGGCCAACCCTGCTTAGCTTTTGAGATCTGACAAGATGAAGCTAGCCTGTGCCATCTAGGTCACAGCAAGTTAAATAATAGCCTATCCTAATTTCTGGAGCTTTTTAGGGACACAGGAAGGCTTCATGGGTTTCTCAGAGACGCAGTATGGTGTTGACAGGGACGCTGCTACATGGAAAGACTCAGAAGCAGCTCCACTCTCCAAGATAAAGTTCACCAATCCCCAAACCCAATGGTTCAACAGCTAACACAAATGCTTTTCACTAACCAAACTGGCACAAGCCAATTCAAGTACAGTTACTTCAATAAGCCCTTATGAATTCTAAGAAGATAACTAACCAGTATTGCAGCCCTAATAGCCCAGACTAGCCTGATCACCTCAGAGCTCAGAAGCTAGGCAGGGTCAGCACTTGGATGGGAAGTTAGAAGAAGACAGTGGCAAACCACCTCTGCTCATCTCTTGTCTTGAAACCCCCATGAGGTGTAACTTCGTGGGGTCAAGGTGGAAATCTTCCATGGGATCCAAGCTATGCTCCACATACTTCCCCCCTTATTCCCCTACATCAGGTATTAAGTCCTTATCTACAGTTGTACAAGCTAAAATCCAAGACCTAACGATTAAAAACCTTCAAATGTTTGTCATGGTTAAGAAAAATAATATCTACAGTGCTTTAAGAGTAGCTCAAGAATTAAGTTAAAATTTGTGTAGCTCTGTGTATCAGTGGGGCTTAAAACTGCTTCAGTTTGATTGGAGTGTACCAGAGTAAGTGTGGTGGAGTTATCACAGACTAGGTTCTGGGGAGACCCAGGATCCAATCCCCAATCTACCACAGAAGGTTGCTGGGTGATCTTGGGCCAGTCACTGACTCCCAGACTAACCTCACAAAGTGGTTATTGTGAGGATAAAATGGAAGGGGGAACATTGCTTAAGTTACTTTTTTTAAAAAAAAATATTTTTATTGATTTCTAGTATTAAATAGGAATACGGGAAAGGAAAAGAGGGTGGGGGAAAACATTAACAAGAAAGTACATATTTTTACCCCCTTATGCTTTAAGTTACTTTGAGTCCCCACAGCACGTGTGCGGGGATAGGTTATAAATAGCTAAAATGAACTAAACAAAATCCAGTTTTTTTAATGTGCATAGCACGGAAGCTCTCACATATACACATTTGAGATTTTCACTCACTAACAAGTCCATAAACTCATGCAAGTATACCACTTAGAGAGCCAGCGTGGTGTAATGGTTAAGAGCAGTGGACTCTAATCTGGAGAACCGGGTTTGATTCCCCACTCCTCCACATGAGCGGCAGATGCTAATCTGGTTAACTGGGTTGGTTTTCCCACTCCTACACATGAAGCCAGCTGGGTGACCTTGGGCTAGTCACAGCTCTCTTAGAACTCTTTCAGCTCCACCTACCTCACAGGATGTCTGTTGTGGGGAAGGGAAGGTGACTGTAAGCCCATGTGATTCTTCCTTAAGTGGCAGAGAAAGTCGGCATATAAAAAACAACTCCTCTTCTTCTACACTGTTAACAGCTACTCAGGGTACTGTATCACAGTATATAAGAGAGAGAAAGAAAAAGAGAGAAAGGGGGGGCAAGAAACCTTGTAGAATAGTTTCAGAGGATAGCCTTGTTGGTCTACAGTAGAACAGCTAGAGTCCAGTAGCACCTTAGAGACCAACAAGATTTTGGGGGGTATGAGAGTCAAAGCTCCTTTCCTCTCTTTCTCATGTTAAGGTAATGCGCAGAGACTGTTTTAATTCATATTTCAGGATGTCCTTTATGCGACGTAGCGTTACCAAGCATTCTGAATGTTCTACAGAGAATGACAGTAACCTTAAGTAAAAGTTTTTAACAGCTGTGGGTTTGAATAGATTTATTCAAAACCCCCTGAAGCACCACAGAGCACAGAGACTGTTTAATTAGAAAAAAAATTGCTCTTGGGAAATATTTATGAGGCATTCACATGTAAAAGCCCACACTATAGTCCTATGCAAAATCCAGAGTTTCAAAATTAATACTTTTAACTCAGTCTACTTATAGATAATTATTAGTAGTCAGGTGAAGAGCTTTGTACGAGCAGATAATTTCTTAAGAAATTTAAGTAGGGCCTTTCATCTCAACTAGTTGCATATGCATTTGTATGCAAGTTTAACCATCTCAGTTGACAACACTGACAGTAGCTGCATTCAGATGAACAATACCAATTAGAGAGGTGATTGGCAACGTGGTCACATAGAGATTAGCATCTAGACTCAACCATCTCCTAATTTGCACCTCTGCAAAGCTTTCACGGTAAACACCCCAACCCCCCAAGAAAACAGCAAAAATACAACCAAAATACAAATTCAAAACCCTGAAATGTAGAAATTCCCCTGCCAAAGATCTGAATTCACTCAGCTATCTGAACAATTAAATCATATCGCAGAGACTTTCCTAACGTTTATGAATCTGACTAATAAGCCTTCCAGCCATTGGTCGAAGGACCTGGCAATCACTGGTACAGGGACCAAGATGACATCTACGGCTGCAAATTGCAGAGATTTCATCTGGCTGATTGGAGGCAGTACAAAATATACTATCTTAACTGTTAAAGAAATGGTTTTGCATACAATATTTTTCAAAATCCCTGTACAGGTACTGCAAAAATATCAGAAGATACCACTTTTTAACAGAAGGATCCAGCTCTGTCAATGCAATAGTTGATTTGGGTAATATGGTATATCATAGTATTCTACAACAATTAAAAGATCAGCAGAGGTGTTTTTAGAATGGAGATTACCAACAATTACATAGTGGCAAGCCTGTACAGATTATACACGTCCATTCAAAAAGATTTTGTCAAAAGACCTTTCATCCACTTAATAGTTGTAAGATATGGATACAATCCTATTACAGATCAGCACAGGAAGAAAGTAAGACCAAAGAAAGTGCTTACAAGCTAGAAAGCAAGGATTTCTGTGTTTGATTTTAATAACCCTAAATCACTTAATCATTATACAATCAATCGTAGATAACAAGAGTATTCAGAATGCGGAGGTCTCTAGCCGTTTCTAAGGAGCTCCAACAAACAGGCTTTGCCAAAACACAGTGAATTTACACAAGTATGATAGATGAAATTCAACGTTAAGTGCAAAACGATGGACCCTAGGACACTTTCAAAACAACACATACCCCAATGAGATCTAAAACGACTGACTACCCAAAAAGGGTCAGCCCTGGTTAGTATTTGGATGGGAGACCACCAAGGAATACCAGGGTTGCTGTGCAGAGGAAGGCACTGGCAATCCACCTCTGTTAGTCTCTTGCCATGAAAACCCCAAAAGGGGTCGGCATTAAGTCGGCTGCGACTTGACGGCACTTTACACACACAATAGAAAGTGCACTAAAAACTTTCTTCGCAGTTTTGTAAGGAATTAGATATGTACATATCTTCATTCACATGCTTTCAGCTCCTTCAGTCCAAAGTCAGCTCCGTACTATCCAAAATTAGAATAGACCCATGGGATGACGTTACATCCCGACGTTTACTAGGCAGACTTTGTTTGCGGAGTGGTTTGCCAGTGCCTTCCCCAGTCATCTTCCCTTTACCCCCAGCAAGCTGGGTACTCATTTTACCGACCTCGGAAGGATGGAAGGCTGAGTAAACCTTGAGCCGGCTACCTGAAACGAACTTCCATTGGATCGAACTCAGGTTGTGAGCAGAGCTTGGACTGCAGTACTGCAGCTTACCTCTCTGCACCACAGGGCTCCTAACAACCTTACTACCCACCTATTTATTTGTTTACACTTATGCCATGCTAGCTTGACACTGCTTTATTCCCATCTGTGCCCCATTCCGACACCCCCTGCCAAGCATTCTGTTTTTTACTTTCTGTAGGAGTCAGACTAGCCTGATCCCGTCAGATCTCAGGAGCTTAGCAGGGTCAAACCTGGCAAGTATTTGGATGGAAGACCTCCAAGGAATACCAAGGTTGTGACGCAGATGCAGGCAAAGGCAAACCAGTTCCGAATGTCCCCGAAAGAAAACCCCACCAGGGGTCGCCATAAGTCAGATGTGACTTGATGGCAAAAAACCAAAAGGTCATCTGGCCTCAGGGCATATTTTTCATATGCTGGCTAGTAAGGAACCTCTATTGGATAAGAAGAGTTGTTTTTATACCCCTATTTTCTCTACTTTTAAGGAGTCCCAAACTGGTTTAAAATCACCTTCTGAGGGAACTGTGACTGACCCAAGGTCACCCAGCAGGCTTCATGTGGAAGAGCAGGGAATCAAACTCGGTTCTCCAGATTAAGAGACCGCTGTTCTTAATCACTACACTATAATACAGTTTCAGCTCCTTGCAAGCCAGAAGGGATTTCTGAGTCTACAAGTATTCTGATAAGAATTGGGAGTCCTGTGCATGATAAAATAAACTGGAAATAACTAAAGCAGAAGCAGTTCTTAAATGTTAGAGTGAGGTTCTAAAAAAACTGCCAAATTTCAGTAAATATAAGGGTATAATGGTTATGAAATTACATGCAATCATACGGAAAGTCCAAAGTGTATACAATCCTTTTTGCATTAATGATAATTAGTATGATATATATTAGAGCTTCTTAGAAGATAAAAATGGGGGGGAGCCGATGCCGAAAGTGTCACTGATGAATTAATTAACTACGGTTTGTCAAAGCAACAGTTCAACAAGTATTATAAATACATAGGCAGAAAGGAAACTGCACCAGAAAGGCTTGCTCCAGACTCCAGAAGAGTTGTATTTGCTCCAAGAAAACCAACATTAGTTTCCTTGTTTGCACTTCAGTCAGTTCCTTAAAGCAAACTTCTTCAAGTTATCCGGTATCTAATGTCAACTTGAGGGGGGGCGGGGCTGGCAACCAACTCATCCAGACTAAAAGGTATGATTTTATCATCTGCATGAGATTTCTTTCAAAAAAGGAAGACAATGACTTGTAAAACCGCACCAAGATTTTCAAAAGAGAGAATATGATCAGTAACATGCACAGAAGTGATAACTACACAACCCATGAAGGCCCACCTTACTATATTATTTTAAATACTTATAAACATTTTTACATCCTACATTCTCTCTTGGGAAAAGGACATCTGTACAGGTTGTGCACCCTTTCCAAACTTTCATGCATTATTTTGTAAATGCTGTTCAATAGAAAAGTGTTAATTTTCACTTGCAATTAAGCAGAGTCCTAGCCAGTGTATTTATTTTTAAAGTTATCATTTGTAATGCTGCAGTGTGGAAATTAAGACTATGAATGGGGCAAGATTCTCATAGGACTGGCAAAAAAAATGGAGAGGCTAAAAATAATGAGAGCCAATCTCAAGCATTTTCCTTTACTAGGAAAGGGACACTATTTACAATTTCCTCTTTTATACTGGAATTAGTAACATGCCTTTTGCTTCAATATGTTAAATTTTAAAAACTTTAAAAGACTGTTATGCCACCACAACACTTTAAAAATATTCAAATATTGTTTCAGTATCACAGTATTCAATCCCTAGTTTTAAAAAACATGTATACTGCAGAGAGCACCAGCCTTAACATTTTATCCTTGTTAGTTTCATATTGCACACACTGTGCCAAAAGGTGCACGCTGCAAAAAACCAGAACTGTAATATGCTAATAATGAAAGCTGCTGGATGAAAATTAGATTACTTCTATGACTGTGCTGCCTTTTCAAATAAGCCATTAGTTCTGGCAAGGCATTGTTCTTGACAAACAGTTTTTCACATACCAGCTGATGCGGATATGAGAGTACTTTACCTTTGAACTTAATAGCCAAGAAAATAATTTCCCCTTAAAATGGAGAAAGCAACATTCCAATTACACAACTCTTAACATTCAACTTCAAAGTAGTTGCCAGTTTCTTGCTGCAGAAACTGTCCTTTTCATCCCGAAGACAGAACACGCCACTCTTAACACTCTCAGGAACTAAGAGAACTTGGCATTCTTGGCACAAACAGGAAATGTCTTCAACTAAATCATACACCCCAAGTCACAAAAATAAGGAAATCTGTTGTCCCAAGTGTCAGAATACACGGTTTTGTTCCACAGTTTGACTACTCATGCATACTCAGCAAGGATTCAAAAATATATCCTCTCAGGCAGCTTCATGGATTTCCCCAAGTGCCATGTCATTGTCTAGCGGCCTTACTAAAGCACTGCAATTAGCATTAACTCCTCCCTTTATCCTCTTGCATTTTTTATAAGTGAATCAGGTTTTACAGAGCGCTTTCTGACTCATTCTCAGAGCAGCGTTACATAAATAGGTCTAGATTCTGAACAGATATCTTTCAGGTTTCCCTTTTTGCAGAGGGTTATTTTAAAAAGTGCCCTGACCTGGATGGCCCAGGGGAGCCTGATCTCGTCAGATCTCAGAAGCTAAGCAGGGTCAGCCCTGGTTAGTATTTGGATGGGAGACCACCAAGGAATACCAGGGTTGCTGTGCAGAGGAAGGCACTGGCAAACCACCTCTGTTAGTCTCTTGCCATGAAAACCCCAAAAGGGGTCACCATAAGTCGGCTGTGACTTGATGGCACTTTACACACACACATTTAAAAAAGTAGTGTTAAATTGTTTCAAGGAACCCAGATGTTTTAAGTCTTTTGAAACAGCAACACTAGCTTCGTTGGGAGGCAGCCCGTACTCTATATAAAGAGTAGACAGGAAAAGGAACAAAAAGGGGGGCCCTCAAAAAAAAACAAAAAAACATTAATCCCATGATCCACTGAAGTCATCCCCTTGTCCTGACACTGCTTCAGAAGGGGTTACAGAAGCTGATGAGCCCTTAAGGACACAGTTGTCTGCTTTAAGACATCTCTTAGGGCCAAGAAAGACTAGTCCACTGGCATCTCAAGAGTGCAATAAAAGAAGACCAGGGAGCAACATGGCTTCCACAGCATTTGGCACTAAGTATGGATCAGATTTTTTTTTAAAAAAAAACAACAGATGGGCATCATAGGATGCCATGCTGGATCTGACCAAGGTCCATCAAGTTCAGCAGTCTGTTCACACATTGGCCAACCAGATGCCTCTAGGAACCCCCAAAGCAAATTGCAGGGGGAAATAATGTCAAGGCATGACATGTTAAAATCATACCTTTTCCCATTCTTCTCTGGTTACTCTTACACAGATCACACCCTTCTATTCATTACTACTACAGAATTATTGTTGCAATATAATTTATAAGATTTATTATTTATGCTGTAAATTAGGAATAACTGCCACTCTGGCTCTGTACTCAATATTACTAGAACTTAATCTCGTTTAAAAAAAACCAGACAGCACCTAGCACAACAGTAGGCAATTAACTAAGTCCATGCCTGCCATGAACAAACTCTGATTTGTCTGTGGCATTTGCTCTGAGCCTTAAAAAACACAGCAATAATAGTTAAAAACAATTCACACAAATCCTCCCTGTGAATTCACAACAGAATAACTCAGGCCATATATGCATGGGAGGTTTTGCCTTGGATTTGCCGCTTTCTAGATGCACATTTCCCCCATCCAAATGCTCAAAACTCTGCACGGGGGGCTTATTTTTTAGCTCTGAAATTCAGACCATGTTCAGACTTGACACAACCATGGTTAAGAGAGAAAAAAATGTGCGCAAGACCTCCTTGTGGTATATCAGAGGCAGTCTTGGCTACCTCTGTTATACACGAAATGCAGGAAGTGGCTCTCAGCTGCCTGGTATCAGGCTCTGTGAGGGGAAAAAAGCTTTTGGCTGCAGATGTTAAGGTGTGGCTGGGATCTTTGTTGGGAAGAATGTAAGACAATAGGAGCATATTGTGTCAAAAGGCACTTGATTAATGGTCTGAAAGCCCTGGCCCAAGGTGGATCCAGGATCTCTGAGACAGTCATTGTTTTCCAGGATCAAAATGGGTGCATCTCCCCTCCTGCCCCTGCCTCTGCCTCCTCTTCTGCCAGCTGACATGCTTTGTCATGGAGATGGAACAAACCTCTTTCAGAGTCTCATGCAACTCTCTGAAGAATGGCTGGTCTGGGAGCCAAGAGAGAGAGAGGGAAAAGACCGCTCCTGGAAGGCAACAGATTGATGGATTCATCCAGGAGGCATTCTGAGCGGAAGTCAGTTCCGCTAAAACATACAGCTGGCTTCTACCAGCTGCTGATGACTTCAGTTTGACGTCAGCAACTCAGGATCTTGGGCAGCCCCTTGCTGACTGCTATGAAACGCACATGCTACTGCGTATGATGTAAGCAGCACAGCCACAGAATACATAATACACATTGATGCACTGAAAAGTGAATACAAAGGTTGAAACATACATGCAGTAAGCATGAGTGTGTGTGACTTTTTAGGCAAACATTGAAAGCCCATGGTGCCTTTGCAGCTGGATATCCCATCTGGATTTACTTTATGGCACAAGGCTCTACTTGAATTTGGGGGAAAGGGGTTGCCTTCAAGTTACAGCTTACTTATGGTGACCCTCTAGGGTTTCCAGGCAAGAGACGTTTGAAGGTGATTTGTCATTGCCTGCCTCCACTTCACTCCTCTGGTATTCCTTGGAGCTCCCCCATCCAAACACCAGCCAGTAGTGGGGCTGAGTGTGTGTGACTGGCCCAAGGTCACCCAGAAAACTTCCATGCCGTGAATGGGGATTTTAACCCAGGCTTTCTAGGCTTCCTACGTCCTAGTCAGACACCACGCTGGCTTGAGCTACAGCAAGTGAAATGCTACATCACGCGCAAACATGTTATCAAACATGTTGGCATGCATTCTCTTCACAACATGATTTCTACACACACACAGCATGACACTCAGCTGACAACAACTTTCTGGTGGTCCCTGGCCCGAGAAATATCTGGCTGTCCTCAACCAGGGTCAGGCCTTTTTCAGCCCTGGCCCCAGCCTGGTGGAACTCTCTGCCGAATGAGACCTGCGTTCCACAGGACCTGTTAATAAAATATTTCGCTGGGTCTATGGTTGAGGGCAGCGACAGTTTTACAGCAGCTGGCAACCCTTTCCTCCCTGTTCCCTTTCCACCTTTATTTACCTTTTCTCTCCTTCTCCCCACTGGACCCTACTGGATCAATTCTATGCCTCCTGAATTATTTTCATTGGTCTTCTGCTATTACCCTCTAGGACAAATTTTACCCTATGAATGAATGATTTCCCCCTATTTCTTGCTTGGCATAATGAGGGAACCATAGTTAGGGTGCCATTTTAGGTAATTTAACATTTTTAAGGATTTTATAGACAGACAGACAAATATTGCGTGCTGCGTTTGTTGTTCCATGAGCCCAACTTGTGTTGGGAAAGGGAGAGGTAGAAATTTAATAAAATAAAAATAAAATAAAGTAGCCAATGTGTTTTGAAGCAGTTTTTGAATAGCTTTTCAATATATACATGAACATGAGCAAAACGTAAACCTCCCATCCAACTGCCAAAAAACAAATCAGTGGGTTATAGATCAAATCAAGCCTGAACTGACCATAGAAGCTAAAATGACTAAACTGAGGCTGTTGTACTTTGGTCACATTATGAGAAGGCAACAGCCATGTGGAGGAGTGGGGAATCAAACCCAGTTCTCCAGATCAGAGTCCATTGCTCCAAACCACCGTTCTTAACCACTACACCTCGGTGTTTAAAAATGGAAGACCTAAAGAAATGTATTTAGGCAACATTTTTATTTTTTAATATCCTATTTTTATTATATAATAGATATAAAAAGATACAGAAAAACAGAAAATATAACAGAAATACAAAAAGAAACGAGCCTTGGATACTCACTGTGAAGGCTCCTTCTGCTCTGGAATACGGAGGTCATCTGTAAAGTGGGTGTTTCCGTTCCTCTTGCTTCTGGGAGGCAGGACTAAAACTTTGACTTCCTGTCTCTGAGGAAACGCCCCCTCATTTCCAGTTTGAAACTTTACGAGCTATAGGGCACAAGAACGCCTAAATTCCTTTTTTTTTTTTTTTTAAGGACAGGAAGGTTTAAATAGAAGGAACAACAGTAACTGTGAGAAGAAAACAATAAGTGTTAGTAACAGCAACTCAACTAAGAGCCGTGGCTCCATTGTGGAAAAGGCAGGAAGTTGCTAGATCCCCAAACGAACTAGCTAATCCTGAACAAAATGCTAAATTCCTGAGAGGTGGGCCAGATGACCTCTGTATTCCAGAGCAGAAGGAGCCTTCACAGTGAGTATCCAAGGCTCGATCTCGCTCTGGAAGAGGAGGTCATCTGTAAAGTGGGACTTACAAGAGCTGTCCCTGGCCCGGGTGGGTTAAGAATTTTGCAAAACGCTCTGAAGGACTCTGCGGCCGAAGGCCGCGTCCGCAGAAGCGAACAGATTCAATTTATAATGACGGACAAAAGTGGAGACGGACGACCAGGTCGCCGCCTTGCAGATTTCCTCTAGGGAAGCCTGTCGATGGAGGGCAGCTGTGGTAGCGGCACTCCTGACAGAATGGGCCGTGATGCCTTGTGGCACGGCCAACTTGTTGGAGCTATAGGCCTGGGAAATGCAAGATCTGATGGTGCGGCTTATTGCCGTGCGAGACAGGGGTTTGCCTTTATTTGGGGCTGACAAATTGATAAACAAGGATTCAGAGGTCCTGATGCCCTCAGTGCGTGAGATGTAGATCTTGAGTGCCCTCCTAAGGTCTAAAGTGTGCCATTCTCTCTCTTTGGGATGTTGGGGGTTGGGGCAGAAGGAGGGCAGCACTAATTCCTGGTCCCTATGGAATTTGGTGTTAACCTTAGGGAGGAAGGACGGGTCTGGGCGAAGGACCACCTTATCCCTGTGAAAGGTACATAACTCTGGTCTAACCGAAAGAGCCCCCCAACTCTGAGACCCTTCGAGCCGAGGTAACGGCCGTTAGGAACAAAACCTTCATTCTCAGGTGTCTTAGGTCGGTAGAACGTAAAGGTTCGAAAGGTGCCTTGGAGAGGGCGGATAAAACCGTATGGAGACTCCATGTGGGAAATCTATGGGCCACTGCTGGGGAGGAGAGACTGACCCCTCTAAGGAAGGCCCTTACATGAGGATGTTTAGTTATCTGGATGCCTGAGATCTTGGGAACTAAGGTGGCTATTGCGGCAAGTTGTCGGCGAAGGGTGGCTGGCTTGAGACCCTTGATTCGTCCATCTTGGAAAAAGGACAGCAGGTGAGAAACTTTTAAGGGTTTTAAGGGGTTCACGTGCTTGCGGGTGCACCACCTAACGAAGGTCTTCCAGGTCGTGCCATAGATGCGACGCGTGGATGGACGCCAGGACGCAACGATGGTGTCCGCAATTTCTGGATTGTAGCCTAAGGCTAAGAGCCGGTCCCTTTCAACAGCCATGCGGTCAAGCGGTACCACCCCAGGTCCGGGTGGCATTATGGGACCCTGTTTGAGTAGATCGTGTCGCACTGGGAGTCTCCAGGGATCGCAGATTGACATCTCCACAAGGTTTGGAAACCAGGGACGTCTTGGCCAAAATGGTGCGATTAGAATGATTGACGCTTTCAGAATCCTTACCCGTCGCAGGAGTCTGGGGATAAGTGGAAGAGGAGGGAAGGCGTAGAGAAGAACTATTCGGCCACGGAGACAGCAAGGCATCCGTCATTTCCGCCTGAGGATGATAGTAGCGGGTAAAGAATGGGAGCAGGTGGTTTGTAGCTGATGCGAAAAGGTCTACCTGCGGGAAGCCCAGGCGCTGGGAGAGGAGAAGGAAGGTTTCCGGATGTAGGGACCACTCTGACTCGTCCAGATTCCGTCTGCTCAGCCAGTCCGCTTGTGTGTTGACTGTCCCCTGGATATGTTCCGCTGAAATGGAGGTGAGATGGATCTCTGCCCAGGATAGGATGAGCTTGGCCTCTCTGTGCAGGTTCAAGGACCGAGAGCCCCCCTGTTTGTTTATGTGCGCTTTCACTGCCACATTGTCGATCCTGATGAGAACGTGTTGGTTTTTTACCTGAGCATGAAAGTGTTGTAGGGCCATCCGGATGGCTCTGATTTCCAGGGCGTTGATGTTCATAAGTCGTTCCTTCGAGTTCCAGAGGCCCTGCGCCGGTTGGTTGAGAAGGGAGGCTCCCCAACCCGAGAGGGATGCGTTGGTGAACAACTGGATAGGAGGAGGAGTGATATATTGAAGACCCTGAGAGAGGTTGCTGGGACAGGCCCACCATCGGAGGCTCGACTTGACAGCTTTGGGTATAATCAAGCGTTTGCGAGACCTGAGGGAGATCTCCCTCTGATACGGGCGAAGGAACCACTGCAAGGTCCTGGCATGAAGTCTGGCCCACTGTACTGCTGGAATGGTGGAGATCATAAGGCCCTGGAGTTTTGTTAGGTTGATGATCTGAGCTGACTTGGAGAGAAGAGTGAACTTGGCTAAGGAGGAGATCTTGGTTACCTTGTCCTCTGGCAGTGACAGAGTGTTGAAGACTGTGTCTATGTGGACGCCCAAGTGAAGCAGATGCTGGGAAGGGGAAAGATGACTCTTTTCCTTGTTTATCAGGAAACCATGGACTTCCAAAAGCTCCATGACTATCCTGGTGTGGTTGAGGCACAGATCCCTTGATGACGCACAGATCAGAATGTCGTCTAAGTAGGGGTGCAGTCGGATCCCCTTCTCCCGTGCCCGGGCTATCAAGGTTACAAGCACCTTCGTGAAGACCCGGGGGGCGGATGACAAGCCGAAGGGGAGCGCCTGGAACTGTTAGTGTCTGAAATGAAAGTGGAAACGGAGGAATTTCCGATGGAGGGAATGGATCATGACGTGTAGGTAGGCTTCCTTTAAGTCGATGGATGTGAGGAAGTCCTGTGGTCGTAGAGCCTCTGTGATTGAACACAGTTTCCATCCTGAAGCGTCTTCTGAGGATGTGTCTGTTGAGGAACTTGAGCTCGAGGATAGCCCTCCAATCTCCGTTTCTCTTTGGCACTGTGAAGAAATAGGAGTAGACTCCCGATGAGTGCTCCTGTGGATTGACTGGTTCGATGGCTTGGATGTCGAGTAGATGACGGACGGCTTCTGATGTTCTGAGTTGCTTTTCTCTGTTTGAGGTGCGAGTCGATGCTACCAGACTGTCTGGAGGAGTGGAAACCAGTTCCAGCTGGTAGCCCTGATGGATGACGTTGAATACCCAGGCATCTGGGTGGGAGGTTTTCCACCGGTGACGGAATTGGGTCACCCTGCCCCCCACAGGCTGAATGGAAGCGTCATTGTTTTGATGGACGAAAGAATTTGTCGTTCCTTTCTCCCTGGAAGTTGGTAAAGCGTGAGGGTTTGGAAAAGCGGCCCCCCCTCCGAAAGGAACCCCTGGAGGAGCTCCACTGACTTCTTCTTTGTTCTGGTCTGTACCTAGACAGGGTGTGGGAGGTACGAAAGGAACCCTGGGAGGAAAAGCTTTTTTGTTCTTTACTGAAGACCTTGGGTAAGGCCTTCTTCTTATCCTTGGTTTCGACCAATATCTCTTCCTGCTTTTCCCCGAAAAGCTTCTTTCCCTGAAAGGGGAACCCCATTAAAACTGTTTTGGATCTGTGTTGTACTTGCCAAGGGCGGTTCCATAATGCCCTTCTAGCCGCCGCCGTGGTTGCCATGACTCTAGCCGCGAAGGCCATCGTGTCTAAGGAGGAGTCTGCTAGAAAGGACACGGCTTTTAGAATCCTGGAGGCCCCCTCCAAGGCATTCCTGTCGTCCTCTGGGATAAGTTGACTCAGTTTTCTGGTCCAGACTATTGCCACACGAGAGACAAGGGCTGAAGTGATGGAAGCTTGGATGGCCCAGGCTGCTGCATCGTGGGACTTTTTGCAAGCCAAGTCGGCTTTTCGGTCGACGGGGTCCCTAATAAGGCCCTGGCCCTCCTCTGTGACTAGGTCAGAGGTATGGAGAGCACTGACTGCGGATTCCACTAGGGGGACCTTGAATAAATCAGCAGAGTTACTGGCTATGTTATAAAGCTTCTTAACCACTGCTGGAGGTTGGCGAGAAGCCAGGGGTTTATCCCACTCTGCATTGATAAGGGTTAAGAAATAATCAGGGACAGGGACTACATGTGGAGTAGCGTGGTGCATATGGAAGAACTCTTTGGCCCCTAACTGCTTCTCTTGAGGCTGGAGTTTTCTGGTCCAGACTATTGCCGCACGAGAGACAAGGGCTGAAGTGATTGATAGTCATCGGGGCTAAATAATCTGAGTTGCTTTTCCTCGGTAGCGAGGTCCTCTCCTTCGGAGGAGAACTCGCCTTCTTCCCTCTCATCGTCAGAAGAGGCAGGGGAAAAAGTGACTGTGGTGGTGGCTGATTTGGTCAGAGGAGACTTAAGGGCTGCTTTGGTAAGCCACTGGCTCCCTCCCTCCCTTTGGGGTGGTTGGGAACTGGGGCCCTCCCCCGGGTCGCTAACAGAGAGTTCGGAGGAGTCACGGACGGAGGAGGTAGGGGAGGTGAGCTGTACCGCTCTGATGCCTTCTGCAAAGGCCTCCTTAATTAGGGCTGAGAGTTCCGCCTTAAGGGACAGCAGTCCCGTCGCCTCTATGGCGGCTAGGAGAGGGAGCGCATTACCCTCCGAGGAGGGAGTCGGCGCCTTACCGGCTGGAAGGTTCTCCGAGGTTGCGGCGTGTGGCGCAGCTGGAGCCATCGGGTTCTCCGGCCTCATCACCATGGAGGAGAGCCGGCGCGGCCGCAGCAAGAGAGCAGGGGACAGTAATTGCGCGAGCTCTTTTGTTACTTTTAACATGAGCCTCATCGGTTCCTTTCCTTTTAATGGAACCGTCTCCCCGCTTCTTCTTGCTCTTCCCCTTAGAACCACCGGAGTGGCTGCCAGGGGGTTTTTTTTGTTGGACTTCCTGGGCTGGGACAAGCAAGCTGGGGTCCAAATCTTCCTGTGCGATAAAGGCGTCAGGAGTGTCCGCCATTTTGATTTGGCGGGAAAGCCAAAAACCTGACTAAAAAGGCCTATACTGTGCAGCAGGAAGACAGAAAAAGCAACAGTACAGATTAGAAAATAGACCTCTAAGAGGAGGAAGAAAGAAAATTTTAGAAAAGTAGACTTCTAAGAAGAATTAGTAGAGAGCTGCTGATAGAGCCTGCTCTCCCGATGCGAGGCAGGAAAGAACTGGAAATGAGGGGGCGTTTCCTCAGAGACAGGTAGTCAAAGTTTTAGTCCTGCCTCCCAGAAGCAAGAGGAACGGAAACACCCACTTTACAGATGACCTCCTCTTCCAGAGAGAGAATGAAAGTTTTTTTAAAAAGATACTTTGAGTTGATATCAAACTGAGGTTTAATCTACTACTTTTAAAACCTGCAACTGTTTCAGATTTTTATGTACCCCTTGGTCAAAGCCTCTACCTTCTATCTTAGATTGGGAAACTTGAAGAAGAGATAAAATTATGCAAACTGATAAAAGCTTATTACAGCCTCTAAATATGTTTTTATTAATCACACCACACATCTGGTCCAGCAGTCTAATCCTACATTTCTTAGTGGTTGAATGCTTACAGATTATATATAGTGTTAGCAGCTGCAAACCATTGGAACGATACACAATAAGAATTTGCATAAATTAGAAAATCCTCCTACTTTCTACTTCTAATTTTCCAACTAGCAGCATTAAGTACTTGTGTTCATCCCTCCCCTGTCCCTGCTCCACTTCATACGATGCTTTTGGCTTTTTTTTTTTAGTCAAAATACTCTTTTTTAATACATTTCCACAAGACTGCTTCAAGGACTTTGGAGGCCATTGGTAAGATGCCACTTGACTAGACTACTGGAACAAGGCCCTGCACCAGAAGACAGGCTTGGGGTGTCAATGCCCCCAAAGAAGTAGGCACATGTGTAAGTAAGCAAGCAGCAGTGTTGCACCTCTTAGCGTCACACTGTCCTAGTAAACATGCGAGTAGCAACTGCACTAAGAAACAGCATGAAAGCTGGTGTAGTGGTTAGAGTGATGGACTAGGATCTGGAATATCCAGGTTCAAATCCCCACTCTCCCATGGAAGCCAACTGGGTGCCATTCGGCCTCACATACAACCCAGCCTAATCTGCCTGAAACTGTTGTTGTGAAGATAAAACGGAGGAATGATGTAAGGTGGTTTGGGTCTCCACTAAGGAGAAAGGCAGGGTACAAATGAAGTAGATAAATAATAAGCATCTACCACTGTTCATAGGAGCCCCGTGGTGCAGAGTGGTAAGCTGCAGTACTGCAGTCAAAAGCTCTGCTCACGACCTGAGTTCGATCCCGACGGAAGTCAGTTTCAGGTAGCCGGCTCAAGGTTGACTCAGCCTTCCATCTTTCTGAGGTCGGTAAAATGAGTACCTAGCATGCTGGGGGTAAAGTGTAGACAACTGGGGAAGGCAATGGCAAACCACCCTGTAAACACGGTTTGCCTAGTAATAGTTGAAATGTGACGTCACCCCATGGGTCACTAATGATCTGGTGTTGCACACGGGATTACCTTTACTGTTCATTACTTTGCTAGGATGGACTGGGCAGCCCCTATGGCATCTAGCAAGTGCCACATCTTCCCTCTGCTTCTCAGAATAAGAAGAGGAGCTACAAGATACAGGCAGCAGAGCAAATGCATGAGTGTGCACACATCTATGGGATGTTTGTTCTGCAGTATGCCACTCTTCTTTCCTGATCTGGCAAACAGAAAGAGGCAAGTGCAGCTGCTTGCTACAAGAGGGCCAGAACCGCCCTTGTCTCCTGCCATGGACAAGGTGAGAGTGGTAGCAGCCAGTGTGGGGCCAGCTATGTCCAGTACTGAGCAAACAATGTAAGCTCAAGATTTCCCAGGGCTATCAGGAAAGATGAGCCAGCATGGTGAAGTAGTTAAGAGCAGAGGCCTCTAATCTGGAGAACCGGGTTCAATTTCCCACTCCTCTACATGAAACCTGCTGGGTGACCTTGGGTCAGGCGCAGTTCTCTCATATCTCTCTCAGCCCACGCAAAGGCAGGCAATGGCAAACCACCTCCAAACGTCTCTTGCCTTGAAAATTATAAGGGGTCACCATAATTCAGCTGTGACTTGACGGCACTTTCCACCACATTAGGAAAGATGCTTTCCTTGGGCTTCATTTAAGTGTGAGGCATGGGATACAATGGGATGGGGCATACCAGATGCAATAGGATGCAGCTGCTGGGCCCGAGTGCGACTCCCCTTCTATTGCCTTTCTTCCCCTTGAAGAATACAGCTTCTGAAATTACTGGATCCTGGGAGGCCGAGGGAGGGGACTGCTCACTTTGTTGGCAGATACAGAAAGCAACCACTTGGAAGCCACAGCAGAGCAGCGTTCTGACAACCGAAGACAGGACATCTCCTTCCCAGGCTGACAACAAGAGAACTCCACCAGCAGATTCAAAACACTGCTCTGCCAGATCTCCCAAGTGAACGTACCTGTTTTTCTTCCTACAGGAAGTTTGGGGGGGAGTGGCATAGCTTATGCGAAAGTCAGCAAATACTTGCATTGACATGATTATATCTCTCACAAGAAAGGGAAAGACATGTGCAAGGGAAGCAGTGCCCATGCAAAGCAAGTACGTCATAATGCCGCAGAACTCCACTGCTGCATGAAGTGTGTCCCATTGTGTCCCTGGGGTAAGGAAAAGAACTCTTTAGGGGTGTTCTGGAAAGTTCGTAGTGCATCCTAACAGGTATCTGGCTATAAGGATGAACAGTAGATCAGCAGAACCTTAAAGACTAACAAAATTTCTGGCAGGGTATGAGCTTTCATAAGCCACAGCTCACTTCTTCAGATACAGCTAGAATGTGAGTTCATCAATCCTTAAGTAGAGAAGAGTGAATCAGACACACAATGGCAATGTAATTGTTAAAAGCAAGTAGATGACATTAGCAGGCATGATTGGATTAGGTGTGATATGCAGAGGGGTAGTAGGCGTGGAGAAATTAGCATTGGTAATGAGACAGGAATCCCATATCTCTCTTCTCTACTTAAGGAATCCCAGATTCACTCTTCTCTACTCAAGAATAGATGGACTCACATTCTAACTGTATCTGAAGAGGTGAGCTGTGGCTCACGAAAGCTCATACCCTGCCAGAAATTTTACTAGTCTTTAAGGTTCTACTGGATTCTTGCTCTTTTCTACTGCTATTGACAGATCAACATGGCTACCCATCGTGATCTAACAATAAGTAAGTTTTTGTTCTTATTAAAATAGTTTTAATGCATTGATCTCCTGGAAACAGGATCTCAAAGTGGCTTACAAAGAGTGAAAACATAACATCAGAACACATCACAGCCAACACATAACCACACATTCGAGTAACCATAAACAAGTCATGAACAGGAGCCAAGAGATAAAACTGGCCTACATACCTAACCCTGTGTTGCCGATGGCACTTTGTCAGGTTGATCAAGATAAAAGTTCACACCTGAGAAGTCAGACTTCTGCTTGGCTTCCCCTCTACACACAGACCATGAAATAGTAATGACGAAACGGAGCCTTGGCTTACCTGTGAGGGCTCCTTCTTCTCTGAGTGAAGAGGACATCTTATGAGCGGGTGTTTCTCTTCCTATGCTCAGGGATAGGCAGGATCTTAAAGACTTTCACTTCCTGTCCTGTGGTAGAAACGCCCCCTGACTTCCAGTTCGAGGACTTCCAAAGCAGAAAATTAGGACAGAAAGCACATAACATATAACAGTAGTAATTTTAAACAACATGAAAAAACATGCGGCAACAAATTTAAACAGCTGTGTAGCCATAACCAACTTGACAACAATCAAGGTGTTAGAACTCGGGAAAACACACGTGGGATAGAGTAAATGGCGGCAAATACGTGTTTGCATCTTGGTGTTCAGCAGTGGTGCTTAGAATGTGTTGATCTTCACCCTGGGCGGGCAAGATGTCCTCTTCACTCAGAGAAGAAGGAGCCCTCACAGGTAAGCCAAGGCTCCGTTCTCTTCTCTGAGACTCAGAGGACATCTTATGAGCGGGATTTTCAAGAGCTGTACTTCTGGGTGGGATTATCTTCCACCACCTGCTGTAAAACTCTTCTCCCGAAGGACGCATCGGCGGAGACATAGGCGTTGACTTTGTAGTGCCTAACAAAGGTGGATGGGCTTGCCCAAGTTGCCGCTCTGCAGATATCTTCTACCGAGGCGTGTTTATCAAAGGCCGCCGAGGTTGCCGCACTGCGGACTGAGTGCGCGGTGATCCCCTGTGGGCAGGGGATATTGGAGTGTCGGTAACATAGTTGAATGCATTGCTTAATGCATTTGCTGATAGTTGAAGGTGTCATTCGTAGTCCCTTGTTTGGTGGATTGATCGAAATGAAAAGGGCCTCCGCCCTCCTGAATGGCTTGGTTCGTTTTAGATAGATTTTGAGAGCTCTCCTTACATCCAAGGTATGCCAGTTTTTCTCTCTAGGATGGTCCGGATGTGGACAGAATGATGGTAGGGACAACTCCTGTTGTCTGTGGAAGGTTGAGTTTACCTTGGGGATAAAGGTGGGATCCGGGCGAAGGATGACTTTGTCTGCATGGAATATGCAGAGACTGTCTCTAGATGAAAGGGCACCTAACTCTGACACCCTTCTTGCTGATGTGATTGCAACTAGGGTAATGACCTTCATACGCAGGAATGACAGCGACACCTCTTTTAGGGGTTCGAATGGTGGTTTTGTCAGTGCATTGAGCACAACGTTCAATCTCCAGGGGAACCTGTGAACCGTCGGAGGAGTTAAGTATGAAACTCCCTTCAAGAAGGTGATTACGTGAGGATGCCGAGTGGTAGGGTATCCATCCAGGTGGGTGACCACGGTAGCTATAGCTGCCACCTGCCTGCGAAGGGTGGCGGACCTCAGTTTAAGCAGTAGGCCATCCTGCAAGAAATTGAGGAGGTTAGCCGTAGAGATATTAAGAGGATCTAGGTGTTTTCTCCCACACCAACGGACAAAAACCTTCCAGGTAAAGCTGTAGATGCGCTTTGTTGACAACTTTCTGGCTTCCAACATGGTGGATACTACTTCAGCAGAATAGCCTAAGTTCAGCATCCTCTGCCTTTCAAGGCCCAGGCGGTCAGTTTTAACCACGCTGGGTCCGGATGCAGGATGGGTCCCTGATGTAGAAGGTCCCTGGTTTTTGGCAGCTCCCACGGGTCTTGAGTGGATAGCTCCCTCAGCGCGGGGAACCACAGCGCGGGGAACCACGGTCTTCGAGGCCAGTAGGGGGCGATTAGGATGACGTGGGCCTTTTCCCTCCGGATCTTCCTGATCACTCTGGGGATTAACGGAAGTGGTGGAAAGGCATATAGCGTCTCCCGAGGCCACGGTGTCTCCAATGCATCCACCCCTTCTGCCTCTGGATGCAAGAACCTTGTGAAGAACCTGTTTAGCTGTCGGTTCTCGGCTGAGGCAAAGAGGTCGACTGCTGGACGGTCGAATCTCGTGCATAGGAGTTGAAAGACTTCTTTGTTCAGGGTCCATTCTCCTTCGTCCAGCTGCTGCCTGCTTAGCCAGTCCGCTTGTGAATTTAGTGTGCCCTTGATGTGTTCCGCCCGTATGGAGGAAAGATGTTTTTCCGCCCAGTTTAGGATGAGTAGCGACTCTGCATGGAGGGATGAGGAACGAGACCCTCCTTGCCTGTTCAGATGCGCTTTGGCGGACACGTTGTCCGTCCTGATCAGGATGTGCTGATTCCTCAGCAGAGGCTGGAATTGTAAAAGGGCTTTGTGTATGGCTCTCAACTCTAATTTGTTGATATGCAGACGGGCTTCTGTTGCAGTCCACTGGCCCTGGGCGATGTGATGTTGTAGGGTAGCGCCCCATCCTTGTAGGCTCGCATCTGTAAAGATCTGAGTCGTGGCTTCTGGAATGTATGAGAGGCCCTTGGTTAGGTTGGATCTCTTGGTCCACCATAGGAGGCTGGTTCTGACTTGTTTCGTTAAGGTAAGGCGAGGGTTCCGCTTCTGGGATATCTGGATTTGATACGGTTTCAGGAACCACTGAAGAGTCCTCATGTGCAATCGTGCCCATGGTACCGCGCCGATGCAAGCTACCATGAGCCCTTGGAGCCTCACCAGGGACGATAGTCCGGTTGATTTCGAAGTCATGGTGGTTCTGGCTAGAGCCTGTAACGTGGATACTTTGTCTTGAGGCAGGAACATTTTGTTCTGGGTTGTATCTATGATGGCCCCCAGGTGATGTATTGATTGCGTTGGCGACAGGAGGCTCTTGGACATGTTGACCAGGAACCCATGTTGTTGTAGGGTTCGAATGACGGTCTCTGTATGGAGTATCGATGTTCGTTCCGAGGGGGCGCTCACCAAAATGTCGTCTAGATAGGGGAAGATGTGGATCCCCTGCTCTCTTAAGACCGCCACGATGTTGACTAGGACTTTGGTGAAGACCCTTGGGGCAGATGTAAGGCCAAAGGGCAGCGCTCGGAACTGCAGGTGTAGATGTCCGTGCGTGAATCGAAGAAATCTGCGATGTGCTGGGTGTATCATCATGACCTCTGTGAGGTCTATTGATGTTAAATAGGCTTGAGGTCGCAGCGCCACTACTATGGACCTGAGGGTTTCCATCCTGAAGTGCTTTTTTCGAACAAACCGGTTGAGGAATTTTAAATCTAGAATGGCCCTCCAGTCTCCGTTCCTTTTTGGTACAGTAAAGAAATAGGAGTAAACCCGGTGCACTGCTCTGGAATAGGAACGTGTTCTATTGCCCGGATGTCCAGGAGGTGTTGAATGGCTCCTTGCGTTCTGAGGGCCTTGTCCGGATTTTGGGAGACTGGAGAGACCAGGTAACGATTCGGAGGAAATTTTTGAAAGTCGATGGTGTAGCCTTGGGATATCAGCCGATGTACCCATGCGTCTGTTGTGGAGGAGGTCCAGGTTTTTGCGAAGAACTTTAACCTTCCCCCCACCGGTGCCTGATTGGAGTCATTGTTTGGACTGCTTGTCAGCAAATCTGCTTGCTTTGTCTGCCCCTTGGTTGAACTGGGGGCCTTTTCCAAATCTGGTTCCTCTCCTGAAGGTTCCCCTTCCTGAATTCCAAGAGTTTCGCCTCCCATCTGATCTGGGGCGTGCCATGTAATGTGATGTCCTGAAGGGACGAAAGGAATGGGAGAAAGATGGTTTGCCATCCTTTTTGAGGTACTTTGGCAAGGCTTTTTTCTTATCCTTGTTTTCCACAAGGATGTCGTCCAGCTTTGGTCCAAACAATTTTCCCCCTTCGAAAGGGTATCCCAGTAGGATGGACTTAGACCCACAATCTGCCGACCAAGATCTGATCCAGGCAGCTCGTCTACCTGCACAGGATGCTGCCAATGATCTAGCTGTAAAAGACATAGAGTCCAATGTCGCGTCAGCCATGAAGTTGGAGGCCTTTAAGAGACGTGCGAGACCGTCCAAGACTCTTTTGTTGTCCTGTGGGAGCAAATCAATGATTTTTCGAATCCACATTATGCTAGCCCTTGCCACTAGGGCAGCGGTGGCTGACGCTTGGATAGACAACGCTGCAGCCTCGTGTGCCTTTTTGGCTGCATAATCAATTTTTCTATCCAGGGGATCCTTTATATTGCCTGCCCCATCCTCCGAGATTAGGCCCGAGGATTGGAGGTCTGTTACTGGTGCCTCTACCAGTGGTACCCGCAGCAGAGTCATGGCTCTAGGCTCCAGTGTATACAGCTTTTTTATGGAGGCTGGAATTTGCTTATTAGACATGGGTTTCTGCCATTCAGCCTTAACCAGATCCTCGAAATACTCTGGGAAGGGCACTGATCTTGTTTTGGTTTGGAGTCTAGTGAAGAACTCCTTGGATCCCCTAAATTTTGCCTTGCTCTTGATGGCCTCAATGTCCTCATCCTCGTGAAGGTCAAGGGCTGCCATGACTTTGCAGAGGAAGGACTGATAGTCCTCCCCTGCAAATAAACGTGGGTGGGGGTCTTGGCCCTGGGTCCCCCCTTCTTGTTCCTCTTCTGAGGAGAACTCCCCTTCCTCTCTCTCTTCCTCAGGGTAAGGATTTTCCTGGGATTGAACAACTTGGGATAGCCTGGGCGGATTGGCTGGATGGGCCTTTTGGGCTGCTTTAGTTGGCCAGGCAGTACTGGGGCCTTGTGCTGCAGGCTCAGAAATCATTAAGCGCTCTGATCTTACTGAGCTTCTAGAGGGAGAGGAGGCCCTGGAGCTCACTGGCCCCCTAGAGGACGATTCTCCAAGGAGAGCAAACTCTTCCCTGAGGGCCCTTCGCATTAAGGCAATCATGTTTTGTTCACTCGCCCCCCCCCCCCGCCATAAGTTGGGAAAGAGAGGTTCTTACTGTGCTGGGTCCGTCGCCCGTAGCAGAGTCTCCTTCAGGGTCGGCATTACGGGCTGGTTGAGAGCACTCACCCTCGTCACCTTGCAGGGACAAACGGGGAGGTTCGGCGGCCGTTTCCTCTGCGTGCGCCTTTTTCGCGCCATTTTTAGCTTCCCTGGCCGCTTTTGCTTCTTCGGCCGGCTGCCTGCCCTTTGATCTCCCGGCGGCCGCCTCAGGCTCGTTGCGCCGCTTACTCTTTCCCCCACCCTCCTCCGTCGTCTTTTTCCGGCGGGGGGGTAGGAGTCCCGCGTCCACGGCCTCGTCCCCAGAGAGAAGTTCATCTCCGGAGCGCTCTTCCATTGCCGCCATTTTCCTCCATGAGAGGAAAAAATGAGCAGGCTCGGGTCGGGAAGGCAACAGGGGCACAAGCGGGACAACAAGGTACAGACTTGACAGGGAAGACACAACAAGGGTAGACCTTAGGCTTTAGTAGGAAAAAAGGCTAGGTTGAAATGGTAGCTCGGCTCAAAGCTCAGCAGGAGCTCGCTTTGATGGTGCTTATCCCTCTGAGGCAGGATTAGAACTGGAAGTCAGGGGGCGTTTCTACTACAGGACAGGAAGTGAAAGTCTTTAAGATCCTGCCTATCCCTGAGCATAGGAAGAGAAACACCCGCTCATAAGATGTCCTCTGAGTCTCAGAGAAGAGAATGTAGATTTCTTACACTGTAACAACGAAGTGCTTTTTACATCCATATCATTAGCGAAAATTGTCTAATTCCCTCTTGTTATATTCGTGTATCATGAACTGCTAGCTATAAGCACAATTCACTAATGCAGTCTACTTCTATGTCTCCTAAAATCTGCTCCCTTGTGAACACAATAGAGGAAAATACGACTGATTGTATTATTCAGGGGTATTCAGAGCATTAATATTGATGAGATTCAGAAGTGGATTCAGGTGCTACATAACAGCTGGACAGCAAGTTGAGCAACTCTGTTTACTGGATCCCTCCCTCTACCCATGGTAACTCTCACCCAGATTGGTACATGTGCAGGCCCTGTAGCACTCAAGATTGCCCTCCTTGAAGGCTGGGGTTACATCATCGGGGCAATGAACTTATTGGGGCCAAACTCTCTTTCCTGAGTGATTGAGTTATAAAATAAAGTTGAAATGTAACATTTCTGGAAACTTTGAAGCCGTAGTGTAGTGGGTCCTCGTTGTCCCCCTTTCCTCTTTGCTATATGCAAAATTTCTGTTACAAACTTCTGTTACAAAACTTCTGTTCTGAACAACATAAAGTACATACTTTATAACCTAGCACGTAAAATTGTACTATTTGGCATATTTATGGAAGTTAAAAGTATAAATGTCTTCATTTTCTATAAGAAAAATAGCAAGTTTATCAAATACAGGGAGAAACAGTTGCAAACTGCTTCACCCTATGCTACCATAGCACATGTATCTTAATTTTTATCATCTGGGAGATAGAAAATAAGTTGAAGATAGAGAACAAATTCTGTAGCAAACAAAAAGAAGTGTATTATTTGGACAGAAATACTCTTATACAGTACCAATGGACAGGCTTGGGTATTAAACTTTATACTACTGAAAATACTTGCCTCTTTCATAATGTATTACAGCATATTAATTATTGCCAAAACTATATATGCCAATAAAGGGTTGTGTTGTGTGTATTGCCAAAACTATTTACATTTAAGCAATATTCTTGAAAATGTTGTATACATCTACAATATGCACAAGAATCATCTTACATACAAATTTAAATTCTCTACGCTTTAATGCTATACAGTTTGGGTAAAATCTTGTCTTAAAAACCATTCATCTCATTTCAAAAGAGAAAATATTTCACAAGAGTTTTGTTTCAGTGTTCTAAGATTGCACATTTTTTTTCCTTCAAAAGGCTGAAAAAAGTCCTCAAACATTTTCATGCTATACGTTTGGAATGAGTGAAATGTTTTTAGGAATGCTTTTCTCAGTCAAAAAGAGAAAATATTTCATAGGAGATGTTTTCCCCCCAAAGGTCTCCCCAAAATTTCCCAGTGTTTCCACTGAAAAAAACTGAAATAAAGTCCTTAGATTTTTTTTAAAAAATTCTCCCTCGATGTTTCATTGTTTATTCTGGGCCTTTACATCTCTAATGCTAAGTAAGCCCCACTGAATAGCATGGAACAGACTTCCAAGCAGATCTTCTTAGCACTGCCTCCATTCAACTCAAACAAATTACTACCATAAAGGCCTAACAAACTGGTGCTTAAGTATGAGAATAATATGGTTGCATTTGCTACAACCAGTAAGTATCCATTGTGCAAGACTGTTCGCAATGAAGAACTAATGAAAGCTAATATTTAAAAAGTCAGATACAAGAGTCAGATCTACAAATCCCTGGTGCAACCGGGCCAAGGCAAGGTCAGTCTAGGATAAATACTAGGCTAGTACTGCTTAATTCTCCCTTCTGTTTACTGGGAAGTCTCTCTTTGCCACAAACTAACCTCATTCAGACAATTGCTGTAACTGAGAAATGGTGGGCATTGCTGCTGAACTAAATGTTAATGTATGCAGCTGGAATCCCAGATTTGCATCTCTTCACTGACACTCAGAACATACTCTTAAAACATTCTCTTCTCACTTCTGGACGAAAAAAAATTGCAATTTCCTTTCTTCATGATGTATAATGCACTTAGAAAGCTTTTTATAAATAATGTTATGCATTATAATTTAGTTTCATCCTACAGCGTTCCACTGCGTATAGCTCGTCTCGTAAACCAAACACATTTAAGTTACCTCCTAACTGCAGAAAAAGAGAACTGGGCAGTTTAACTGAGAAGCAATACTAACTGAAAAGTTTAGTAGCCATCTGTAAAAAAAAGTGCATATTTAACACACAGTTCAGGACTGCAGAGAAAGGGTGCAGAAAAGAATTTCCTGTTATTGTAGATATCTGTCTTTGGCCTGTTTCAGCCAGTTCAGAAGCTTTATATACAAAGCTATTCGAAACTGGCTACAGGAAAACCATAACTAGCATACTCATCTTCCTTTCACAAGTTATGTCAAAGGCTTCACAGTTTACTTGTATGAAATTCAGTAAAGAGTTATTTTACAAGCAGAATCACCAGCTAGTTGTACTATGAAAGCACAATAATATTTAGCTTTTAAAATAGCCTGAAGTAACTGTCCCATAATTAAATAGGGTCTTTAATAGGAACTTGCATTTTTCCAATTAATTTTAATTATAAAAATAACATTTTATACTAATTGATGTTATGTACTAACTGATATTAACTACTGCAACTAAGTCACTTTCATTTAGCCCAGAGTTGAGGTGCTTGTCAGTGGCTTGTGATCCAAAGAACTATACAATTATTTCTCTTGTGACCAAGAGAACCTCCATTGTGTGTCTCAGGCAGCAATTTGCCACACCAAATGGTAATCCTTTTTTGAAATGAAGCAATTCATACTATATGATTTGGAGTCTGCTGCTCAAATTGGGGGAGGGGGCAGAGAACAGAAGTGTCACAGACCCCACTGGGCACACCTAAAATAGATCTTTGCATCTCAGCTGTTGTTAAAGGGATACGTGTGTCATCGTCGTCCCCAGAAGACCAACATGCACTTTGGGTGTATGAGTGGAATTCTTGGAGGCAGGGGGTATCCCACTCATTTCAATAAAGACATACTATTTGTACCTGCAAATCAGGCCCATCTATGGGGAAAATAGGCTTCTGCGGGTGGAGAACTGGAGCTGCTGCTGCCAGAAACTATTGGGGTATTGTGACAACAGAAATATTGATTTTAAATATGATATGTGTTTGTACACATATGCCTGTACACACACACAGCTTTAAATACAATTTATACCACACATAACAGTCCTTCAATGGCTTTCCAGATTTGCCACGGCGTATTTTTAGCAGCTCATTTTAACAGTTTTAATTTATCCATCTCCCTCAAATTCTAACGCAGCATACTAAAGTCGCTGGTGACCGAAATTTTTTAATAGCCTATTCTGGCTTAATCTGGAAAGAATCAAAAGGAGCAACGGCCATAGCTGGGTGTCAAAGAGAAATTCAGAAACGATTTACACATCTGTGCCATCTCAATATGAATGGAAACAAAAGCTCCCGACCTAAGGCTATTATATAGTAAGGGGCCGACAAACCTTTTTTGCCTGTAATATGAAGGACATGAATAATGGCTTTGAATGTCATTAGGAGACATGGTGAAGTAGCATTATAAAACTAGTTTCATTTCCTTGTGCATGCTTGATAAATGCAACAAAAATACTGCAAAAGAACTAGAGTGTATTAAGAAAAGTACAAGGAAAAGCAAAAGGGAACACAGGCAGGTAAATCTGGTTGCTGAGTTTTTTAGAAAAAGAAATGAAGTCGTAGCCATAGATAACACAAGCTACTAATTTTAACACTGGCTTGCCAGATCCACTGTTGTTTGTAGAACAAGGAAACTACTCCAGGGCTCAAAGAAGTTAATCCACTAAAATGTTAGTAGAGTGGAGACAGCTTGCTATGGAAATGCCACCACAACCTGATAACAACATTTGGTAAACACACTCTATAGAGGAGATAAGCATTTCTAAAAGGTATAAATGAAAGAAAGGGGATAACAAAAAAATGAAAAAGCACGAATACAATTGCTGCAATCTACCCTTCCAATGACTATAAACCTTGAATACAATTGCTGAAATCTACCTCTCCAGTGACCGAAGGCAAAAAAACTGTGATTTGTATTTTCATTTCAATGGGCTTAGACTGGAGTAACTCTGCATAGGATTGCACTGTCAATGTATTACTTTCTTAGCTTTTAACCAAAGAGTGGTCAAATAGACTAGAAGAAGTGGGGGGGGAGGGGAAGGCTCGTAAAACTTTGTTTTCAATCTTCTGCATCTTCATACTGGGCATATTGCTCATCAATAAGAACACATGCACTGTGGGATTTCATATACCCAATTTGGTTTTAATAAATTGCATCACTAGGATAATTTACACCCCCAGCTGCATTAAGAGAAATTAGCATATCAGGGACACTGGCAAAATCATATTTCCTTCATCTTCTCATGTCTTCGATGCTTTTTATTTGCTTTTTACTTAATAAAGGCGTGATTCTTTACCTCATGCAACTATGGATGGGGTTGCAACCTTATTTGCCATGCAACTTATGACTTAACATTTGAACCAAATACCAGATTGGTAAAGTTTCCTTTTGATATGAGCAAGGGGCATGGACATTTATAGAAGAAACATATGTGATATACTTACCACAGAGAATCTTGCCATCCAGTGCATAGGCTTACTTAAAGACAACACTCTGAAAGAAGCCAAACACATTATGTGAGCACTTTACTGCTGTATACAATCAATATTCAAGTTAGTACAATTCTACAATTCAGTGTTTTAGGAAACTGGAGGAGCACCAGATACTTTCAGTCCAGATCCCAAAATAAAGGAACGGAAACTCAACAAGGTTAATCATGTTGAAGATGGGCACCACCTAGAATCATAGAATTATAGAGTTGGAAGGTACCACCAGGGTCATCTAGTCCAACCCCTGCACAATACAGGACATTCACAACTAACTCCCCCCGCCACACCCCCAGTGATCAGAAGATGGCCAAGATGCCTTCCCCTCTCATCATCTGCCTAAGGTCACAGAATCAGCATTGCTGACAAATGGCTATCTAACCTCTTCTTAAAAACCTCCAGGGAAGGAGAGCTTACCACCTCCACCTGCAATATCACTGCCAATACTTTTCCTAAATGCTACTTCACACAACTCTAGAAACTTAACAATTGCTCTGAATGACAAGGCCACTAGTACCAATTATAATTTAGTGTGAAATGGCAGGGATCTGCAATGATTAATTTGTTCACATTTCCAAGACCCAAGTAAGGCGGTTAACAATAGGACATTTTTGGAAGTCATTAATTCATAGGGTCGCTGTAAGTCAGAAGTGACTTGACAGCACTTAACAAGCGCACACATTTGTTAATGTTAACTCACAGTTTAAATTGTGTATATAACTAGTACTTAGATTCTGCTTTCCCAGATGGCGGTAACTACTATTCAGTAAACTTGTATCATTTGTGCTATTCACACTGGTATTATAGATACGTCCTAAAGCCACCTAAGAAACAAAAAGACCCCCGATTCTCCAGAAAAATAGATTCCATGTAAAACCCCTGATTTTTTTTTACTTCTGAAGCCATTTCTTAATGTAGTAAATATTAGTCAACCCTGGGAAAGAAAAAAGCCCATTATAATGATAACTTATAATGATGACCCATATAAAATGAAGAATGCAAGAATTTAGTTTCATAAACATCTGAAGCTTAAAAGCAACCTTTACAAATACTAGCAAAGCTTCATTCAGGGCACAGCTTTACTTCATCAGTAACTAAGCGCCAGATTTCTTCTGCCTCCAGCTTCTGCAGACAGTACTGGAATAATTCCTGCAGTCCCATGTTCTTCCAGGGAAAACAACACAGCAAACAGAAGCAGCAGCAGACAAAAAAGGACTACATCCAGATCCTATTCTAGAGTATGCAGAAACAAGTCCCAATGAGTTCAGTAGGGTTTAGTTCCTGAGCAATGTGCGCAGGAATGAAGCCCTAGCCAGTTTATCTGTTTCTGCCTAGTAACTAGCAACAGGAAAGAGCCTTGGCTGCTTACCGTGAAGGCTTCTTCTGCTCAGAGGGACGAAGGGCATCTTCAGAATGGGTGTTTCCTTTTCCTCTTTGCTCGGGAGGCAGGATTTAATATTTAAATTTTCCCTTGACTACTGAGGGTAAACGCCCCCTGAAGCCAGTTAAAAACTTTCCAAGCCTTATATAGGTAACTGAGAAAAAACTTGTAACATTTAAGTCATCAGTAAGTTATAAAACGATTAGTAGTAAAAGACGCTGAGAGTTTAGAGTAGTCTTAACGAGACTAAGGTCTAAGTGTAAATGGAAGTAATGAACTATGGTAAAGAACAATAGGAAATAAAGCAGACGTCTGGGAGGGCAAGATGCCCTTCGTCCCTCTGAGCAGAAGAAGCCTTCACGGTAAGTAGCCAAGGCTCTTTCTCGGCTCAGAGGGACAAAGGGCATCTTCAGAATGGGACATACAAGAGAAGTCCCCGCCCAGGGTGGGTTAGACGTCCTGTAATATACTTTGCAACACTCGTCTGCCGAATGCTGCATCTGAAGATGAGTATAGGTTCATCTTATAGTGTCGTACAAAGGTAGACACCGACGACCACGTGGCTGCCTTACAAATTTCATCTATGGGGGCCTGCCTGTCGAAGGCTGTGGAAGTTGCTGAACTTCTAACTGAATGTGCAGTAATGCCCCCCGGTATTGGTAGCTTGCTTTCCTTATAAGCTGTCTTAATGCACAATGAGATGGTGCGACTGATAGAAGCTCTTGACATGGGTTTACCTCTCTTTGGCTGTGATATGTTAATGAACAAAGCTTCTGAAGTCCTGATACTTTCTGTTCTGGACATATAAATGTGAATGGCCCTCCTTACATCTAGTGTATGCCATGTCTTTTCCTTTGGAGTCTTAGGATTGGGACAAAATGAGGGCAGAACTATGTCTTGATCTCTGTGGAATTTTGTAATGCACTTAGGTAAGAATGAGTGATCATGTCTGAGTACTACCTTATCCTTGTGGAAGGTAATGAGACCGGGGCGGATAGATAATGCACCTATTTCTGAGACTCTACGTGCCGATGTTATGGCTGTTAAAAATATCACTTTCATCCTAAGCCATTTGAGTCCTACCTTCGAAAGAGGTTCGAAGGGGGGTTTTGTGAGTGCTGTCAAGACTGTGTGTAGGCTCCAAGTAGGAAACCTGTGTTTTGTTGGAGGATTGATGATGCTTAAGCCTCTAAAGAATAATTTAATGTGAGGATGTTTGGATATTTTATAACCTGCCACTCTTGGAACGATGGTGGCTATGGAAGCTAATTGCCTGTGTAGTGTAGAAGTGGCTAAGCCCATCTGTTGACCTTCCTGTAAAAAGGACAGGATGCCAAGTGTTCTAGGTTTGAGTGGGTTAAAGCCTTTGTGTCTGCACCACCTAGTGAAGGCCTTCCATGTAGAATTGTAGATTCTTTGAGTTGAAGGTTTGCGTGCAGCCTGGATGGTATTAATTATGTCCTCACTGTAACCTAAGTTGCAAAGTCTCCTCCGTTCAATACCCATACGGTCATTTTGTACCATCCTGGATTGGGATGGCATACTGGGCCCTGTATCAGAAGGTCCTGTCTGTCTGGAAGTCTCCAGAAGTTGTTGTGAGACATTTGAATTAAAATCGGAAACCATGGCCTTCTGGGCCAGTAAGGGGCTACGAATAAGACGTGTGCGTTTAATGTTTTTATCCTCCTCAGTACTCTTGGTATGAGAGGGAGTGGAGGGAAAGCGTATAGCATTCCCTTGGGCCAAGGAGCCGTTAGTGCATCCGTCTGTTCCGCCCCCTGTTGTGCAAATCTGGAGTAATACCGGGGTAGTTGGTGGTTCGATTTTGAGGCAAATAGATCTATTTGAGGTGTCCCGAACCTTTGTGTGATGTGCTGAAATATGTCCGGGTGAAGGGACCATTCTGCCTCGTTTATTGTCTCCCTGCTCAGCCAATCTGCTTGAACATTCGTGACTCCCTGAATGTGTTCCGCCTGTAGTGAGGTTAGGTTGGTTTCTGCCCAATTCAGTATTTTCAGTGCTTCCTTGTGTAGGGCTGATGACCGTGAGCCCCCGTTTGTTCAAATGTGCCTTTGCAGCCACATTGTCCGTTCTTATCAGTATGTCCTTCCTTAGGATTAGTGGAGTGAAGCTTTGTAGAGCTTTGTATATCGCTCTGATTTCTAACACGTTTATGTGTAATTTTTGTTCCTGGGGGTTCCAATTGCCTTGGGCTATGTGCTCGTGAAAGGTTGCTCCCCACCCAGTCGTGCATGCGTCCGTGTAAATTTGCTCTGGTATCGGGTAAATGAATCGGAGGCCCCTTGAAAGGTTGTTTCTTTGTGCCCACCACTGTAGACTGTGTTTGACTTCCTTGGGAAGGAGGATGTTTATGTCTCGTTTCCTTTGAATGTCCGTTTGATAGGGTCTGAGTAGCCATTGTAGAGGTCTCGAGTGTAGACGAGCCCATTGTATGGTGGGGATGCAAGCTACCATGTGCCCTTGTAACTTGGCGAGAGCCATGAGTTTGGGCACCCTGGAATTGCATGCAGCCTTGGCTAGTGATGATATGAGAGTGATCTTGTCCTCCGTCAGGAAGAGTTTGTTTTGTTGAGTGTCTATGAGAACGCCTAAGTGTTTTAGATGTTGTGAAGGAGTTAACTTGCTCTTCTTGTGATTGATTAGGAAGCCGTGGCTTGTCAATTTTTCTACTACTTGTTTTGTGTGTTGTAGACTTTGCTGTTTGGAATCTGCACATACCAGAATGTCGTCTAGGTAGGGATGAATGCGTATGCCCTCCTTGCGTAATTCTGCCACCAAAGTAACCAGTACTTTGGTGAATACCCTTGGGGCGGAAGTTAACCCGAAGGGGAGGGCTCTGAATTGGTAGTGCATTCCTTGGTAGAGGAACCTCAGAAAGCGTCGATGTTGTGGATAAATGAGGATATGTAGGTACGCTTCGGTGAGGTCTATGGATGTTAGAAAGTCCATTGGTCTCAATGCCTCTGAAACTGACTTCAGCGTCTCCATTCGGAAGCGTCTCAATGGGAAGAATCTGTTCAGAAACTTCAGATCTAGGATGGCCCGCCATCCCCCATCTGTTTTGGGAACGGTGAAGAATACTGAATAGATTCCCAATGAGCGTTCCGAAGGAGGCACTATCTCTATCGCTTTGATGTCTACTAGATGTTGTATCGCTTCTGAAGTTCTTTGTATTTTTTGTTTGTTCTTGGATGTTGGTGATATCTGAAGTCTGTCTGTAGGTATGTGAGAGAACTCTATTTGGTATCCCTGAAGTATTATGTTTTGAACCCACAGGTCTACATGAGGGGTCAACCACTGTGGGTGAAAGTGACTGAGCCTGCCCCCCACAGGCAGCAGGTCGGCGTCACTGTTTGGACTGTTGTCCAGGTTTATTCCCTTTGTCACTTTGAAAGGAGGAGAATTTTGAATTCCTATTGAATCTATCTCCTCTCCGAAAGGAAGTACGATTTTGTCTCCACTGATTGTTTTGACCCCAATGATTTCTGCGTTGGTCAGGTCTGAATTTTTGGAGAGTATGGTAAGATCGAAAATTGGTAGAATTGGAGGAGCTTTTAAAATCTTTGTGAAGAGACTTGGGTAAGGCTTGCTTTTTATCTTTAGTCTCCACTAGGATGGTATCTAATTTGTCTCCAAATAGGCGTTTTCCTTGATATGGATAGCCCATGAGGACTGACTTTGACCGGTGCTCCACTGACCAAGGGCGAAGCCATAAGGCTCTTCTAGCTGCGGCTGAGGTAGCTAAGGCTCTGGCAGCATAAGCCATGGTGTCTAAGGTAGAGTCTGCCAGGAAGGAGACAGATCTTAGAATTCTAGAGACACCTTCACAAGCCTGTTTTTCCTCCTGAGGAATAATCTGAGTCAATTTTCTGGCCCAGATAATTGCTGCTCTTGACACCAGAGCAGATGTAACCGAGGCCTTAATTGCCAGGGCTGAGGCCTCATGTGACTTTTTGCATGCCAACTCTGCCTTTCTATCAGCAGGATCTCTGATCAATGCCTGTCCCTCTTCAGTGACTGTGTCTGAAGTATGTAGTGCAGTGACCGGAGCTTCCACCGGGGGTACCTTGAGCATTCCTGAGGTGGCCTGATCTACATTATAAAACTTTTTTGATGTTACAGGGAACTGTTTTGAACCCATTGGTTTCTCCCATTCTGACTTAATGAGTGATAGGAAATAATCAGGTACAGGTATCACCTTGTCTGGAGTGTCATGCATATGAAAGAATTCTTTCATCCTCTTTTTTCTTTGAGTGTTTGCAGTGTCAGTGTCATCTGAAAGATCAAGGGCTGCTAGGGTTTTAGACAATAGCAGAGGAAATTCCTCAGCGTTAAACACTCTAGACTGTTTTGGTTGTTCAATTATGTCTTCCCCATCCGAACTGAACTCGCCCTCCTCTCTTTCAGACATGGAGTCATCTCCCTCCTCCCCTTGCATAGCCTGCTGAGCTGAAGTGTCTTTTAGAGCCGCCTTAGTAGGCCACTTGCCGTCCCCAAGGTAAGTACTGCCAGCACTTGTTTGTTTTGGACGGGCACCCAAAGACGTATAGTCCTGCAATGTCTGGGCTTCCATGGCTGAGGAGGTCTGGGGATAGATTGGAGGAGGGGGGGGGTTGGGCTGCTCTCAAGCCTTCTGTGAAGGCATCTTTAATAAGAGCTGAAAGCTCCGCTCTAAGAAAAGCTAGCCCGCCATCTTGAAACAGGGGGGGAGGAATCCTACCGGTAGCCGGTGTCTCCGCAGCCGCTTCACGTCCTTGCACTAAAGGCGAGCCGCCATAGGACGAAGCGGTAAAAGGCAAAGGCGAGCCGCCAGCCTGCTGTTCTTCCCCTGGGAGTTGCTGCACCGGAGGAGCGGCAAGAGCCGCTGTAATCTCCGTGGCGCTAGCCGCTGCGGGAACTCGTCCGCTTCTTTTCGGAGCGCCTGTGAGCCGGGCGGCGTCTATGAGGCGTTTAGCGCGCTTGCCGCTGGTCGAGACGACCCTCTTGCGCTTGCCGCTGCCTCCGCCGCTTGAGCCGTTTTTCTTTTTATTTTTAACCCCCGAGTCAACTGGTTGACTGGTGGAGGGTTCAGAAGGACCCGGCATAGCTGTTAGAAGGCTAGGGTCCAAATCGGCTGAGGCGATATAATCGTCTTCTTGCCGATCCGCCATCTTGTTTTGGCGGGAAGAATTTTTTTTTTTTTTTTTTTTTAGCCTTCTATCTAAGATAGAGAAAGTAGAGAAAATATAGATGTGAAATTTAGGTACAGGAAAGTATAGATAGGAATAGATAAGGAATAAGAGTAAAAATTTGTTCTCCTTGAGCTGAGAGCTGCTTAGAGGCTGCTCTCCCGATAAGGCAGGAAATAGAACTGGCTTCAGGGGGTGTTTACCCTCAGTAGTCAAGGGAAAATTTAAATATTAAATCCTGCCTCCCGAGCAAAGAGGAAAAGGAAACACCCATTCTGAAGATGCCCTTTGTCCCTCTGAGCCGAGAATGTTCAGTGGAGCCAAAAAAAAGGTGCCAGTGAAGAACAGGACACACCAGGCGTGCTATTGAATCAGTTGACTACGTTCACAAAAGAAGATTAGACAACGTTATTTCTCAAGGTTGTGTACTTTGGCCACCCGTCACACTTTTTGGAGCAACCATCTCGTCCATCCAATGCTGCCAACAATTAAGAAGTTATCAGTAGAGATACTTGGGAACAGTGGTGTGGATTTTCTGGGGAAATGGGAATTGGAATTTTAAAAAAATTTAAACAACTTATTTCTTTATTTGATTTTTATCCTGCCCTTTTGCTGACTGGAGTAAGGCTCAGGGAGGCTACGTGTTTAAATAAAGTTAAATAACATTAGCAAGAATTAAATAATGTTAGCAAAAGGAGGCAAATACACCACGGAGAAGCTCTGGGGTTTGCCGAAGCTTCATATTCCAAAAGCTTCATAACCCAAATTTAGCCAACCGAACATAGTTGATTTTTAACACAACAGCCCTAACAACTACAAACTATATTAACATCTGTGGGTGGGGCAGAAAATGTTCCACCCGATATCACTGCTTGGGAGTAAACAGCATCACTGCTTCTAGTCTACATTTACAATTCAAGATTTTTGTTCTGAAGCTGGATGGCAGAGGTGTGGCACTGAACCTGGAGCGCCCAGGTTATCTATAAGCTATGCATTAGGACAGGGGTGGGGAACCTTTTTTCTGCCAAGGGCCATTTGGATATTTATAACATCATTCGCGGGCCATACAACATTATCAACTTAAAAATTAGCCTGCTATATTTGGTCAAACGTTTAGCCAAGAGGCACAACCAGAGACGGCTCCGAGTGTCTGCCACGTATAGCGACTTGCTTCTGAGCTCTGCCGTCCCCAGCTGGGCCCAAGAGATTCAGGCAGGGCAGCAAACACAAGACGGAGTGAGCGTCAAGCCACTTGGGCTTATAGGCAAAGGAGCCCGGGTCCAGTAACACCCCGATTTGGCACTTTCCCGCCCTAAGCGTCTTTTGCAGGACTTAGAGGGGAAAGAACCAGAAGGGAGAGGGAGTACCGACCAAGCCCCAAGCAGGCAGCTGCCCCAGATGACCCCCTGGCACGGGCAAGCAGGCAGGCATCCAACCGGTGGCGCACTCGCCCACCTGGTGGCACAGGATGATCTGTTGTACCAGCTGGGTGTAGCAGTCCAGCCACACACTGGAGTTACTCCTGCTCTGTATGGTCGGGGCCGGATTCTACAGCTGGCTCCTGCTACCTCTGCCTACAGGGGTGAAATGAGGACACACTGGCTAAGAACTCACCTGGCCCTGCCCCCTTTAACCCCTCCATTGTTGCCACTTCCACCCCCAGCCCTCTTGTAGTACAGAGGGAATACGTTTCCCCACGGCCCGGGTGGGAAAGGGGTAACACAGTTTCTTGGGAGATCCTAGCAGCTTCATAGCTGACAACTCTTCTGCAAGGGGGAAAAAAGGTTCCTTTTCTCGGCAAAACAAACTTGCATCCGCCTTGAATAGAGGCCATTCCTGTCCGCGGGAGGGGCCTGATGTTCCCCACCTCTGCATTAGGAACATTACAAGCAGTTATTACAAGGAGGAGAATCCAAGCTAAGGAAAAGACACAAGGCTGAAGTTGGATCTGAGTTCTTTATTTGCACAGTTCCTGTTTGCTTGTTCTGCAATCCAACCACAAACACTGATACTATTTGAAACAACTCTGCAATCCTAAACAAGCTTTGAATATGTGCGTGCGTGTGTGTGTGTATGTAAAGTGCCGTCAAGTCACCACTGGTGGCCCCTCAAGGGGTTTTCAAGGCAAGAAATGTTCAGAGGTGGTTTGCCATTGCCTGACTTTGAAACAAGCATCCCAAATCACACATCCCTGCTATTATGAGAAAGAGCTCTGACGGCTTCCATAGGGCAGTGTCCACATACATAAACTGCCTTATACTGAGCCAGACCCTTGGTCCATCAAAGTCAGTATTGTCTACTCAGACTGGCAATGGTTCTCCAGGGTCTCAGGCAGGGGTATTTCACATCACCTACGTGCCTAGTCCCTTTAACTGGAGATGCCGGGGATTGAACCTGGGACCTTCTGCATGCCAAGCAGATGCTCTACCGCTGAGCCACAGCCCCTCCCCATTTGGTCCAGTTCAAAACCTGCTTTTTCTGCACCAAAGTGAGGATGCCCCTAGAATTCCAAAGGCTTGCATTGCTAAGAAACAAAGATTGCTTTACAAGTTACTTATAATTCAGCTAGCTTGCTATAAAATCCAACGGGACACCCTGGGACACTCCCATTTCAGAGTACTTTGCCAAAACCCACGCTTCAGATCAGACGCCACTCTATGAAAGCTGACAGAGTCCTGTCTCCTCATTCTAGGAATGTGTGATTTGGGTTGGTCCAAAGCTTATACTGGAGTACAGAGCTGTTTAAATATTTGTGGCTGTGTTCGAGAATGAGGAATCAGGAACTGTAAACAGAGAACTGAAAATCAACTTCAGCCCTGTACTGAAGAGAGAACATGATCAGGCTGTACCTATGGGGAAAGTGGTAACTGGGCCTATGAGCAGACACCTCCAGATACAACGAACAGTGCATTATGCTATGCATTGCAAAGCAGTTTGCAAATGTTGCCTGCTTGGTATTTCCATTTAAATAGGTACAGCTGCTATACATCTTTACAGTTGCCTAGTTTGCACATTTGAAACTTTGGGAGAGCTGGGGGGGGGGCATGAACTCTAAACCCTTTTCTTGGCTGGTTGCAGCAACTATATTCCACTCCTTTACTGTCTCCAACACTAAACTGGGGTTTTTTGTTCCTTACAGAGGGTGTGGACAGAAGACTGGTCACTATCTTCTCCTGGCAGAGCCAGGGCAGTATCTGTTGAGTATGCTGAATCCCAACTAAATATTTACATTCAATCCTACAGAATCTTCCACCTCTCCTGGCCTTCCACAAACTATGCAAAACTGAACTGTTCAAGAGGGCTTTTCTGCCTCCCCTAGCAATGGTTGGGAAGAACCCAGCACTTCAAGATGCCCTTCCCTTAGAGCTAAAATGCTGCATATACCTTACTGTAAGTAGGGTTCTATTATGTAATTTCTACACTGCTTAATGTGTCATGTTAATACTTACAATATGTTTCATAAGAATATAAGAACATAAGAAAGGCCATACTGGATAAGACCAAGGTCCATCAAGTCCAGCAGTCTGTTTACAAAGTGGCCAACCAGGTGCCTCTAGGAAGCCCACAAACAAGACAACTGCAGCAGCTTTCTCCTGCCTGTGTTCCACAGCACCTAATAGGCACGCTCCTCTGATCCTGGAGAGAATAGGTATACATCATGACTAGTATTCATTTTTACTATTAGCCATGTATAGCCCTCTCCTCCATGAACATGTCCACACCCCTCTTAAAGCCATCCAAGTTGGCAGCCATCATCACATCCTGGGGCAGGGAGTTCCACAACTTAACTATGTGTTATGTGAAGAAATACTTCCTTTTATCTGTTTTGAATCTCTCTGTTCTGTTTCAATTCTCTCTGGTGGATCCAGACTTCTAAAATCCTAATGCACTGGTTGTTGCATGTCCCATTTTGTTGACTGTACTAACTCACTATGGGTAATCCACTTTGAGTCCCTGTGAGAAAGGCAGACTATGAATAATATGGAAGGAAGGAAGGAAAATACAGATGGGCGATTAAAACTGCAGTCCTTTTAAAGCAAGCCCTATTGAAAGTGATTTCCTGACCTCCTCGCCCAGGCCATTCCACACAGAGAAAGCACAGAGAAAGCACAGGTATGGGCAGTTGCTGACTTTGCCCACTTGCAGGTTGGCACCTGCAGAAGGCCCTCCTGACATTAAAGAAGTTGTCGTGGGAGAGCATAGGGAGAGAGGTGGTCACACAAATAAGAGGGGCCAAGGCCATGAAGGGCTCCTTATGTGATAGCCAATACCTTAACCTGAGCTCAGTAACAAATGGGCAGCCAATGGAGCACCTGCAAAAAAGGGAGTAATCTGAATGCTCTGTCTAGCTCCCACTAATAGTCGAGCCACAGAATTCTGGACCAGCTGGAGTTTCTGAGTTGATTTTGAGAAGAAACCAATGTACAATGAATTACAGTAGCCTATTCTCAATGTTCAAGTGGGGAGGGGAGACTGAAGGGCATACCTGAATGTTTTATATCTCATACAAACACATGAGGAAGTTATAGTCAAAAGATCAATGAAGCAGATAAATTTGTAGGAAAGTGTGCAGAGGCAGTGTAATTTCAATTCCTAAAGAGCGACATTCACAAAATTAGAAGAATTATGCCAAAGCCAAACCAAATATCAGTCATTTTCTTCCCAGTTTCGCCCCCACTTGTTTTTATCCCACCCTTCCTCAAAATGTTTTATATTATTTTTTTCTCCTCCATTTAATCTTAACAACCACCCTGCGGGTGGTTAAGGCAGGCTGAGATAATGCAACAAGATCCAAGATTATTCAGCAAGCCTCATGATAGAGCAGGGATTTGAACCCTGTTTTTCCAGTTCTAGTCTAAAAATGCTAACCACTGCATCATACTTCCTTCTGTGGAAATAAACTGTTTCTGACACACAGCTTAGTTCGAGAGTCACCTTGAATTTAAAGTGCTGACAAGCTGCTGCAAAAAAACAAAAGGAAGAAAAAGCTTCTGTACCCTACTTTTTGGAGGTCATTAATTCATATGGTCTTCATAAGTCAGAAGTTACTTGACAGCACTTAACACACACAGCCTACTTTAAATTCCCAGAACTCATCCAAAAACAATCCCTTGCTGTACATCTGAGATTATAACTACACTGTAAAAGTAAGCAATTTCCTTCAACAAATGGAAATATCTGAGTTTCATTGTACTGGGATGGTATTTGTTTTACTACTAATTAGCAAAAGTAGAGCTCTGACCTGGATAGCCCAGGCTAACCCGATTTCGGAAGCTAAGCAGGATCAACCCTGGTTGGTATTTCGATGGGAGACCACCAAGGAAGTCATCTCTAGGCATCTGTAGAGATGACAGGCAATGGCAAACCACCTCTGAATGTCTCTTGCCTTGAAAACCCTACAGGATTGCCATAAGTCAGCTGTGACTTGATGCCCCCCCCAAGTTAAAGTAGTATCATGAAAGAGATACCCACATCTGACGAACAGTTCAGTATAGATATAGAAAACCTGCACTTATTTGTCACACTCATAAACGCTCAACTCTCTTCCCACTTTTCCTCTAACTTAAGCCTTCCAAATATGCTGAGTGAACACCTTCTCTTCAACCAAGAGGATTAAAACGCTTAAGAATCTTTAAAAAAGAAAAGAAAGATGAGATGATCCTCAAGACAATACAACACACTAACATGGTCTGTCCCCAGAATACTGTTAGTCTAAAAAGTCTCAAATTGGTTTTCTAGCAGCAGCACCTAAAGGGATTCACAATAGCCACTTATCTTCATCCTCATGTAATTTATGTTGGTTACTTGGGCCAGAGTTACATCCAGTGGGATTCCAGATATTTTCCTCTGAACATACCCAATGTCACATTACAAGCTGCTTTAGAAAGTCTTTTGAGTCTCAATACCAGCAATATGGGGATTCCTGGAAAATCAGAAAATGTTCCAATTCAAATTAAAATAATTTAAATAAAGTTAAAATTAAATAGTTAGCAAAAGAAGGGAATCACATTATGTACAAGCATTGGAGTTTATCCATGCTTCATATTCTACATTTACCCCACCTAACATGATTGGGCTAGAGTAAAACAGCTTGTCAACTATAGATAAACAGACTATATTTACATACATTGGGTGAGAAATTTTCTACAGCAAAATATAGCAATGTAAAATTTAAATTTTCTGCAGAAATTTTTGTGCTCTGTTGTCATTGCTCAAAATTGTGTACTATGCCATTGTCAGGATGGAGGGAAGACAACAAAGAACAGAAGCCCAGAAACCAGGTGGATATGAAAAACTAGTTGTGCTGTTATTTGCCTTCTGGTCTTGTATTACAACATTAGTCAGTTATACCTGCAAAAGGAGGAAACCAAAATACTGGTAGCTCCATCAAGCCATTCCAGTGATACCCAATTCTGAATGGTAAATTTGGAACTGGAATGCATCTGCAGCAGGACCCATGCTACAGAACGAAATGTCTACAAGAAATTGATGTGAGAGATTATTAGGGGATGTGGGGTGAGGTCATCAAAGTTGTAATCACTTGTAAATCCAAATTATGCAAAATACAGCAGTTCATTTAAAATGGGTGTTACACTCACATTTGATTTACACGACTCAAAATGTAAGTATACAAATGTTCAAAATGAGAGATTTTCTTTGTTATCACTTGAAAAACTGGCCTCAAACGCACTTCTGCTGTTTTGTTTGTCCATCTGACGCACAGCAGATTATAAAGGACCTTATTAAGCCAAAAATATTTTCCAACAGTCTCTTGGCAGCTGCATTAGCACTTTCTACATTCCATTATAAGGAGCAAGAACACTTCATATTTTTGATTCACAAGCTGCATTTTAAAATATTAGGATCACAATATTTGCTTATCTACACCAGTCACCTAGAGCCTTCTGTTACCTTGCTGCAGGTCAATGTGATCTGCATATCAATATATTGAGTTACCACAGTAACACAACAGTTACAAACATGAAGCCAGTACAGGGCAAAAAAGAGATACAAAGGGACTGCCTAATCTACAACCGATTTAAAATACTAAAACTTCCTTTGTAAAAATAATATAGATGCCATTTTGAATTCTGGAACTTAATTTAAATCCTATATTATTCCATTGGGCTTTAGTGGAAGAACTGGGTTCCAATCCTTGACAGAATGGTTGTGTACAACCACCAAATAGGATCACCACAACACTCATTCCATTTTTTGAACATGGGTATTTGGAGAAACTTAAACAAATCTTCCAAGGCAAGAGATAAAAGCTTTGAATCTTTCACATTATTCTAGGACCACTAAATTTTACATGTCCCATTGCATAAGATTAATGCTATGCACAAGTTTGATGTATGAAGCTCATTAAAGTTTTATACTTTGGACCCTCATGTTAATGAGAGCCAATGTACTTCAGAACAAAACGTTCAAAGCTCACAAGACATATGCTGAACATGTGTGCATACATAGAGCTTACAGAATTTGCTTAAAAATCTGAAAATGAGTAAAGCTCCTGTTACCCTTGATAAATATCAGCTGTCATGCAATTCAGTCCAATATGTACTATTTTTCATAAGCCAGTCCTAGGAAAGGCAATTTTGACTTCAACAGCTGTATGTAATGCATTATACATGGCAATATTAACTCAAGGTCAAGAGTTTAAAGGCTTCACTTTAATAGGGTAATGCTACAGCCCTAATAAGCCACAACCACCCCATTACCCATGGAGTAAACCCACCAACGACAAACAAAGGATTCAACTAAGTGAAGCATTACTGAGAGAGAATTAATTCAGTTTGATCCCAATTTAACCATAGTGCACCAAACTCTGCTCTGATCCTACAAAGTACACAACCTACTTCAAGTCCTGTAACTTACAAACAAGGAATCATGATTGAATTTGCTCACTCATCTCAAGAGTTTACTTTCACGGCATGATACTCTTTCCCCTTCTGACCTTTATTTTGAACCAAAAAGTATACTTGCCTTGGCTTATAAAGAGAAATTATTATTTTTTAAGACCTCTGGTACTTCGTACCTCTTGTTCTTGTCATTCAAATGTTTCATCTCTCCCTTTTAGTTTCCTATAAGGACAAAGCCACATAAGCAGAAGCCAGGCAGCTTCATGTTTTTGGTTTTTTTTCATTGAAATAAGATTTGTCATTGATTTCTACCAAAAAAACTTTTCCAAATCCACCCAGCGAGTTTCAGTGATGTTCAAACTTTACGATATGCAGAAGTCAGTCCCACTGGACCATATACAAGTGGAAGTTGTCCTTCAGATACTTCAGAAGTCAAAACCTATGCTTTGAATTAAGCCCAGAAAAAATACTGAAAACCAACGTAGCTGAGACAAAATCGCCTTAACATGATCATTTTGGCAAGCATTCTAAGACCACCTTCAGACCGTGAACCTGTTCCTTCAAAAGAAGTACAAGTAAAATCCAAACCTTGTGGGTTTAAAAAAAAAAAGGTGTTTTTTTTTAAATAGTATGGGTGGATTTTCAAGACTTTACTTGTTATCTTACCTCTGCGGGTGCTGGATTTGATGGAAGCTCTTTCATTGGTGTGCTCCATGCTATGAATATGCCCATTGATTTCACCCACACAGTTCAAAGATTGTCTGTCTCGCTATAATATTCACAAGAAAAAATTATCATGAGGAGGCCCAGGAGAGAGCCTACTATGTCTGAACACTTAGGATCTCATGCAGAGATCTGTGTGCTTTCTCCCCAATACATCTTTGAACGTAACTGCCTTGTACTCATTAGCCAAATAAATATGGATGCAGAAGCCATTGCCCCTTTTGCTGTATTGCGTGCACACACACTTCTGTCATCGCTGACAGTTAAATCATCTCAAATAAAGGGGAACTCTTCTTAAACTCCTACGCCTTCCACGAAACAGAAGTAATAGCCCTGACCAGCCCAATCTTGTCAGAGCTGGAAAGCTAAAAGAGTCGCCACAGATAGTAATTGGATGGGAGCCCACCAAGGAAGACGGGGGTTGCTATGCAGAGGAAGGCAATGGCAAACAACCTCTACTCATCTATTGCCTTGAAAAGGGCATCATCTTCTGGTTGCCAGGAGTCCGCAGCCACTTTACCACTCAATTCAAATAAAGTGACACTAGTGGAGTACATAAATGATATCAAGTACTGGAGGCTGGGGACTTTTCAGTCCATGGCAGTCTTTTCAAAGTATGTGGGCTGGTCTATCCACTGAAAACTATCTGCCAAAGCAAACAATTTCTGCTCATTTGGTTTGAGCAGATCCTGTGTTTAAACAGATATGAGATTCCTCAGTTCAGGCATTCCTGAAGATCTATCCCTCATTTTATAGTTGGGGAGAAAAAGAAATGTCTAAATAGCCTAATTATCTACTGAGGGATTTTACTATAACATCTAAACAGTTCACAAACACACCTTACATTTATTTGTTTGTACAGGAAAAACAGAAGGCAATGTAAGATTAACAGTATGTCCGATAAGCCTCCCAGAGAGCATTATGCTTTGCAAATAACTTACTGATTGTACTGGCCCGAAAAGTGTCCAGCTGTCCTTGACCAGGGCCAGGGCTTTCTCCGCCCTGGCCCCAGCCTATTGGAACTAGTGAGACCAGGGACACGCGAGATCTGGTGCAGTCTCGCAGGGCTTCTAAGACCAAGAGGTTCCGTCAGGCCTATGGTTGAGGGCAGCAACGGCTTCCATCATAGCTGGCCTCCCTTCCCCTTCTTTCTACCTCAGATGAGTTTTCTAATGGGGGACCAAGTACTTGAGGGGCTGTCATATAGAGGATGGTGTAGAGTTGTTTTCTGTTGCCCAAAAAGGTCGGACCAGAACGGGTTGAAATGGAGCCTTGACTACTTACCGTGAGGGCTCCTTCTCTTCTGAGGCGGAGGGCATCTTGGAACTGTGGGTTATTGTCCACGCCCTATCTGGGGAGGCAGGACTAAATTAACTTCCTGCTGCCCCCTGTCGGGACACTAACCCGCTGTACCTCAGTCACAGGCTTGCCTAGCTCTTAGACAGGAACAAAACGAGGTATAACGGAACAAAAACGTAACCTTAACCAATGAACACATGAAGGAAAAACATTCCTATAACATTACAAACAGACAGGCAATGGGACCGGAATTAGGTCTGAAAATGGCTGTCTTCTGAAGGTATAGTCGATAGCACGTTGTCCTGACTCTTCGCCCGGGTGGGCAAGATGCCCTCCGCCTCAGAAGAGAAGGAGCCCTCATGGTAAGTAGTCAATGCTCCATTCTCCTCTGAGGCTCGGGCATCTTGGAGCTGTGGGACCTATAAGAGCTCCCATCAGGGTGGGTCATGCGTTCTCATCCACTATGTGCTGTAAGACCCTACGGCCAAAGGCCGCCTGTGCAGATGACCATGTACTGATCTTGTAGTGCTTGACAAATGTTGACACGCTTGACCACGTGGCTGCGCGGCAAATTTCGTCAACAGGAGATTGTTTGTCAAACGCCACCGTTGTAGAGGCGCTGCGAAGTGAATGAGCCGTAATTCCCGGTGGAAGAGGAGCCCCCGCTGCTTTGTATGCCTCAGCTATTGTTGACTTTAAGGCATAACTGATGGATGCCGCTGACATTCTGAAACCCTTGTTAGGGTTGGATATGTTAATAAACAAATAGTCTGTCTTTCTCAGGTCTGATGTTCTCTCAATGAAGATGCGCAAGGCTCTACGTAGGTCGAGAGAGTGCCAAGATCGTTCCTTTGGGCAAGAAGGTTTAGGACAGAACGATGGTAAGGAAATATCCTGACCGCGATGAAAAGGAGAATTAACCTTGGGGATAAAGGTGGGGTCTGGTCTTAATACCACCTTATCCCTATGAAAGATGCATAGTCCCTGACGAATAGACAGGGCTCGCAATTCTGACACTCGACGAGCCGATGTGATGGCTACGAGAAATAGAACTTTCATCCTAAGAATCCTAAGAGGAGCTGTCCGAAGGGGCTCGAAGGGTTCCTTCGTTAGGGCCTTAAGAACGATGTTAAGATTCCAGGTAGGGAACCGGTGAACAGTAGGAGGTCGAGTCTGGGAAACTCCCTTTAGAAAGGAGACGATATGCCGATGCTTGGATAACGCCGCTCCATCTACCATTGGAACCACTGTTGCTATGGCCGCAACTTGTCTGCGAAGAGTAGAAACTGCCAGGTTTAGTCTCACTCCCTCCTGTAAGAAACCCAGGATGTTGTTAACTCCTGGTTGAAGAGGGTCAAACTTCTTTCTACGTGCCCATCTGACAAACGCTTTCCATGATGCGGAATAAATGCGACGGGTTGCAGGTCTGCGCGCCTCAAGAATGGTGTTCACGACCTCTGTGGGGTAACCCAGTTTGACCAGGCTCAACCTCTCAAGTGCCAGACGGTCAAGCAGAACCAGAGGGGGTCTGGATGGACTAGAGGACCTTGGCGTAGAGTCCCCCACTGAGTTGGAATTCTCCATGGTTCTTGAACTGCTAGTCTTTGTAGAGTGACGAACCATGGACGGCGAGGCCAAAACGGGGCCACCAGGAGTACATTGGCCTTTTCCATCTGGATCTTGCGAAGGACCTTCGGAATGATTGGCAGAGGTGGGAATGCGTACAACAGAGTCCTTGGCCAAGGACTGAGAAGAGCGTCGATTCTCTCTGCGTCTGGATGGAAGAATCTCGAGAAGAATCTTGGAAGTTTGGAATTGTCTGACGAGGCGAACAAATCGACCTCTGGAAGACCAAATTTTTGAGTGATGAGACGAAAGGAGTCCTGGTCCAAGGACCACTCTCCTTCGTTTACTTGCTGCCTGCTCAGCCAGTCGGCCTCCACGTTGAGAGCGCCCTTTATGTGTTCCGCTCGTAGATAGAACCTTGAACTGGGCCCAGCGGAACAGTTTGACTGCTTCCCGATGTAACGTCGATGACCTTGTGCCCCCGTTTGTTCAGGTGGGCCTTGGTAGTCGTATTGTCCGTCCTGACTAGGACGTGGTGGTTGCAAATGTCCGCTGAGAAGAATAGAAGAGCCAGTCTCACAGCTCTTAGCTCCAGGACGTTGATGTGAAGATTCGACTCCTGAGCAGACCAGCGTCCCTGGGCCATCTGCCCGTTGAGGGTGGCTCCCCACCCTTCCAGACTGGCATCCGTAAAGAGCTGGAGAGGATCCTCGTGCAGGTACTGTGTAGGTTTGGTTAAATTCTCCCTGGATGCCCACCACCGCAGGCTCTTGCGGACTCTGAGTGGTAAGGGAATGCTCCTGTCCCTCTTCATCCCAATGTCCCCTTGATATGGACGAAGGAGCCACTGTAATTGTCTGGAGTGGAATCTGGCCCAAGGCACCACTGCTATGCACGAAATCATGTGCCCTAAAAGTTTCGCTAGGGACATTAGTCTGGCTGATTTGGAACTGGCGGCCGAAGCAGCCCGACTGACAATTTTTTCCACTCTCTCTCGGGACAGGGTTACAGTATTTTTCCGAGAGTCTATCCGCACTCCCAGGTGTACCAGAGATTGTGCGGGGGTGAGGGAACTTTTCTCGAAGTTCACTAAATATCCATGGTCTTGAAGAACCTGGACTACTCTGTTGGTATGGGTCCGGGATTGTTCCCTGGATTGTGCACAGATCAGGATGTCGTCCAGGTACGGATGTACTTGGATAGACTCCTGTCTGAGGGTGGCCATAACAGTCACCAGGGTCTTTGTGAAAACCCGGGGGGCAGAGGCTAACCCAAAGGGGAGGGCCCTGAATTGATAATGATTGATGCCATGGGTGAACCGAAGGAACCTCCTGTGGGCTGGATGGATAAGGACATGGAGGTAGGCATCCGTCAAATCCACCGCCGTCATGAAAGTCTGAGGCTGGAGGGACTCTATGATGGATTTTAACGTTTCCATCCGGAAATGTTTGCGCCTCATTCTCCTGTTCACATACTTTAAATTGAGGATAGCCCTCCAGTCTCCATTTTTCTTCGGAACCGTGAAGAAGATGGAGTAGATCCCCAACCCCCTCTCCTGGTTGGGGACCTTCTTCACGGCTCCTATGTGCAATAGGTGCTGAATTGCTGTGGCAGTTCTGGCCCTCTTCTCTTTCTGTAGGGGTAAGGGGGAAGAAAGGAAACGATCCCGGGGCAGGGAAGAAAACTCCAGGAGATATCCCTGAGAAATTATTTGGGATACCCACGAATCCGGGTTGGATCTGGCCCAAATGTGACTGAAAGCCTGAAGTCTCCCCCCCCCCCACTGCCAGCAGTGAGGCGTCATTGTGAATTGCTGTTTTTGGGGAACTTATCCCCTTTGTCAGGTCTAGTCTGGCCTTGTCTCTGGAACTTCCCCCCTTTCCGAAAGGATCTACTCTGGTTCCATGAGTTACTCTGGTTCCAGGAGCCCTTTCTGTAATCTGCCCGGTATCTGGGAGGGACCTTGGAAGAACGAAAGGACGGGTAAGAAGAGGATCTATTCTCCTTCCGAAGCTGACTAGGGAGGACGTGTTTCTTATCCCTAGTTTCAATCAAAATCCCGTCCATTTTTTCTCCAAAAAGCCGGCCCCCTTTAATGGGGTAGGACATGAGAATGGTTTTAGATCTGAAATCGGCCGGCCAGGCCCTTAGCCACAGGGCCCTTCTAATGGATGTGGTAGAAGCCATGACCCTAGCCGTGAAGGACATTGTGTCCAGAGAGGCATCTGCCATAAGAGTGATGGCGCTAAGCACTCTCTCCAAGCCCCCAACAACCCTGCAGTTGTCAGGCGGAACCAATTGTAGGAGTTTTTTGACCCATAAATAAGAAGCCCTCGCAAAAATGGAAGTAGTGGCGCTAGCCTGGATGGCTAGGGCCGAAGCCTCGTGAGCCTTTCTTGCCAAATGATCAGTCTTCCTGTCCAACTGGTCACGGATGGATCCCACCCCATCCTCAGGAATCAACCCAGGGGTCTGAAGGTCAGCCACTGGAGCATCGACTACATGAACCTTCAACATCTGCATGGCGTGAGGAGCCAGAGTATAATGTTTTTTGACGTAGGCCGGGACCCGTTTATTAGAGGAGGGGTTATCCCACTCGTCCGTGATGGCCCTAATAAAAAACTCTGGGAAAGGAACTAGGTTGCTTTGAGTTCTCCTTCTAGGGAAGCACTCCCTAACTCCCTCTTTGAATTTTGATTTGGGTTCCTCTGAGGACTGTTGCTCCTCATTAAGGTCCAAAGCGATCATAGCCTTTGCCAACAGGCCCTGGAAGTCCTCTCCCGAGAACAACCTGGGCTGTTGGTCATCGGGGCGGGGGGTCTCGTCCTCGGAGTCGAACTCTCCCTCCTCGCGTTCTTCCCCTTGTGACTCCTGGTCAGTGGTAATGGTATCCTGAAGGCTAGGGGAGTCAGAGCCAGATTGAGAAATTGGCTGTGACTGTGCCTTTTTAGCGGCCTTAGTGGGCCATGAAGCGGCTGTCTCCCCTCTGGATGCCCCCCCCCCGAGGTGGATGAACTGCCCTCTTCCCCCTGAGATTGGGGGACTAAGGTAGGAGAGGATCCTGAAACCCCGTTAGAGAACTGGGGCAGGCGCATTTGAAAAGCCTGGAAGGCTTGCCACTGCCTCTGCAAGGCTATATTAACCATGTCATTAGCTTGATCAGCAGTTAAAAACCTCCCTGTTGCCGCCCCTGAGGTGGGAAAGGGGTTAAAAAATGGTTGCTGGACTGGAGCCTGCTGCATAGGCATAAAGTGGCCCCCTATAGGCCCCAAGGAAAAGGCGGGAACAGAAACAGCGGGCTGCCTTTTTGTTTGCTCCGAAAGGGGGGGGTACGTTACCACCTCCCGACGGGAGACCGTCTGTCGCCACGGGATCTGAAGTCGCGGGCGAAGTTGCTGTTGAGGAGGGCTGGGTCTGCGAGTAGACAGTCGGGGCCTTCCCGCTGGCTCTCGCCACGCCGGCGAACTTCCCGCTGCCGCGCTTCCTGCGTTTAGCGCCGGCAAGGGACGGCGCCGATTTTCACGCCTTTTTCTGCTTGGGCTGAGCGGCGACTCAGCAAGCCTCCTGCGGCTCTCCGCTCTCCTCCGTCGCCGGGGTGGATACGCCCTCGTCGCCCTTGGGCAGTGCGCTGTTAGTCGGGGCGAATTGGACCAGCCCCAATGAGTAGTCGTTCTCCGAGAGAAGGTCGTCTTCTCTGTCCAAAATGGCGTCCGCCATTTTTTTCCCCCCTTCTCCTCTCGCTTCAACACTCAGGAAGACACCAGGAAGGTCGAGGGAAAAGACACCGGGTAGGTCGGGTCGGGTGGGGAGGTAATTGGAAAGAAGGTTGAGGAAAGGAATAAGGGAAAGGACACAAAAAAGCCTCTAAACCTAAGCCTAACTCACAGAGCTGTGAAAACTCACTGCTCTCCCCACTAGGCAGGACAAAAGACTGGAGGTACAGCGGGTTAGTGTCCCGACAGGGGGCAGCAGGAAGTTAATTTAGTCCTGCCTCCCCAGATAGGGCATGGACAATAACCCACAGTTCCAAGATGCCCGAGCCTCAGAGGAGAATTAAATCAAAAGAGTTTCCGTCTAGACATTAGGAAAAAATTTCTAACAGTTAGAGCGGTTCCTCAGTGGAACAGGCTTCCTCGGGAGATGGTAAGCTCTACTTCCCTGGAGGTTTTTAAGAAGAGGTTAGATGGCCATCTGTCAGCAATGCTGATTCTGTGACCTTAGGCAGATGATGAGAGGGAGGGCATCTTGGCCATCTTCTGGTCACTAGGGGTGTGGGGGGGTGGTAGTTGTGAATTTCCTGCATTGTGCAGGGGGTTGGACTTGATGACCCTGATGATCCCTTCCAACTCTATGATTCTATGACCCTGATTGCTTTTCCTTGGGCTCGCTGTGGGCCTGTGTGCTAATAAATGAGCACCAATTCAATTTTGGTATTAGAAATTCTTGGTTTTAAATTGGAATCTGAAATTATTTTGTTATCTGTTGTGCTTTCTGTATTTTGTTTTAGTGCATGTTGGCTGTTCTGAACCCAGCTTTGGCTGGGATACAGAGTGGGATATAAGTCAAATAAACAAACAACAGTAAACAACCACTATAACAAGAACACTTGCTTCCGGGGTGAATTTGATTGAAATCACTAGTCAGTAAGACTTGATTTAAATCATGGTTTTCTATATAAAGACTCATTCTAGCTGGTATAATCTTAATATTTACAACCAGAGTTTTAGAATAATAACTTTACAGATTAGTTTTACAGTTATATCAAAAAATTACTGATTTGGTTATACAATTAAAAATATATAGATCGATAATAATTAAATTATTGCAAGGTGAATTATCTCTAGTTTCATTCGGGCCACCAGGCCTTGCATTTCTTTTTTGCAGTGTTTGCATTTTGCATGTCTTACTTTTAGGCAGAGAACTTCATTAAAATATTCCCAAACTGGGACTCTTGCTGCTGCCATTACAGATTTCTCCTCCAAGGAGAGAATAATATGATAAACCTCAGGCTATATGAACAGATCCCAAGACTTGTGGAGTATTCTGCTCAAAAAGTTTCACTTTCATTTTTACTGCTTCCCCTCCCTCCTCACACTTAGATCCTTGCACAGATCTATTCCACTCCAAACAATCTTCTTTCTATTCATTGAACTTCTTGAAATTTAGCACTTAAGAGGTAAGGGACTGATTCTGTGCACAAAGATTTGGAAAGGAACAATGGGATTACAGAAAACTCTGTAGGTTATTTTATAACATCATTATTGTGAAGAAGAGGCATGTTATCTCTGCAGATACAAATTCAGATTTGAGAACTGCAAAATCAAGCATCTGTGATAATATACTTCTATATAGAAAAATTGCCCACAATCTTACAGAAACCTCTGGAAGAGCATTTAATTGTGAATGGATTAATGGAATTTGTTTACCAAAAACTTTAAACATTGCACGAATATACAGTCTCATGCTACATAATTAAAAACTAATCCTTATATCTTGATGAATAACCTTTGGACTATAACATACCTTAAATAGAAAACTATTTAAACTATCTTTAGATAGATTTTTCCTCAAAAAACATTTTATTTTTTAAAAATCCGATTTAACTTTAAATATCCGATTTTTAAAAATTAAAGAATAATTGATTTTTATCCACCCTGCTTGCTTCTCTTTCCACTTTACAATATCTGACCATGTAACCCTTCACAACCTGAGGAACTGCTGGTTTGCTTCATACCAGTTTCCATAACTATTCATACAAGGTGAAATCCTGAAATTTGCTGCATGTATAAGCAAGCCCCAGTTAGTGGTGATAATCTGGAACTGAGTGTGTGTGTTTTAAGTGCCGTCAAGTCGCTTCCGACTCATGGCGACCCTATGAATCAATGTCCTCCAAAACATCCTCTCATTAACAGCCTTGCTCAGGTCTTGCAAACTGAGGGCCGTGGCTTCCAATATAGAGTCCATCCATCTCTTGTTGGGTCTTCCTCTTTTCCTGCTGCCTTCAACTTTTCCTAGCATTATTGTCTTTTCTAGTGACTCTTGTCTTCTCATAATGTGACCAAAGTATGATAAATTTGGAACTACAGCTCCTTAAAGTCTGCACTGATGAACAAGCCATTAGTCGATTAAAATACAGGTATGACGTTTGTTCTGCTCTTAAAGAAGACACTACAAATAGAAGGCTAACATACCCATTTTTAATCACTATATATATAGGTTTAGGGGTTTTTTTAAATGTCAAAAAGAGTGCCTATCTTAGTTTGCCAGTTCTGAGACTGCTGAACACTGATGTCCAAAATATTGAGTCAGGCTACAAAGATAAGTATATGGTTAACTTCTTTTCTTCACTGATAAAGCCCAATAAAGGAAAAGCAAGGAGGAAAGACATGAGTAGCAGAAAGGGTAGAACCTGCTCCAACACTTCAGGAAAAGCTCTATCTAAGAAGGTGGAGCAGGAAGGTAGCTTAACAACCGGACAGGGAAAGACTGGGTAGATATCCAGGCGTAGTATAGCATTAGTCTCAAAAGAAGATTTAGGTTTGTTAATTTTTACCACAGCTGAAGAACTTGCACAGAGCAAAGCAAGCAATGAGTACAAAAAGATTAGAAGCAACAGGGAGTCCACACAGATTTGCATTCAGACAAAAATGAAGACGGAGGAAAGACGACAAGTTCTCCACTTATTAAATGGCTTGGTGGGCTTAGTATAGGATGCACGTCCCGTAGTTAAGATCTGCAGAGAAATAGCAGCGGGTGGCTCTTGAATACTACAGAGAAGCTATGTAAACTGAGTGATATGACTCGGGATACTAAAATGCTGTAGGGTTGGGCCCTAAATTTGTGCAACTGCAGCTTGCAGAAGGGATTTTTGCCACCTTGTCCTTCCTAATGCTACCGTACCTCTTGGTATGCCACATACAGCTGCTCAGAACTGGGGAGACCTTCAGGAAGAATATGATACAGCATGGGGATGGGCTGCAGTAAGAAGGAGCAATCAGAAGAAAACATGCCAATACATACAAGCCCCACAATCGCCCACATCTGGAGAAAGCTTCTCAAATGGGACAAAAGCTTGTAGTGGGTTTCCACCATTTCTCCTTCCTGCTGCAGTGCCCTGTGCTTCATCCCATGCAGTTCATAAGAAACCCCCAATCCTCAGCAGTATTTAGAAAATGTATACACCTCTCCAGAGACCTGCTCGTGGCACCTCACAAAGCAAACTATGTTAAAATCATAGAAACAGTGTAAAATCACCAAAGTTAACGAAACCATATAAAACAAAGCGAGGGCATTACACCAGCACAAAAAAATTAGCAGCCTACCAATGACCCTTGTAAAACAGTCCTCCAGCTAGAGCCTGGGTAAGAAGAAATGTTTTTGCCTGGCAACTTAAAAAAACAACAGGATAGACAGGCAAGCTTCAAGGGGGAGGGCATTCCTCAGGCAGAGTGGCATGACTGAAAACCCTGGTCCATGTTCTCTACTTGCTACACATCTCCAGGCAGGGGAACAGAGAGCAGGGCTCGTAAGGAGGATCTTAACTGGTGGGCTGGACAGCATAGGAGGAGGTTATCCTACAACCTTTCTGTGATAGAATAGGAGGCTGCACTGGGAAGGGCGAGATGAAGAGATCCCTTCCACAAATTGACTGTTAATGGAAGGGGTGGATCCATCCCTATGAATTCTACAACTCTAGTTAGTACTCTGTGTGTGTGCGTGCAGTCAAGTCACAGCTGACTTATGGCAACCTCATAGGGTTTTCAAGGCAAAAGATATTCAGAGGTGGTTTGCCATTGCCTGCCTCTATGTGAGCTGAGAGAGTTCTGAGAGAACTGTGACTGACCCAAGGTCACCCAGCAGGCTTCATGTGGAGTAGTGGAGAACCGAACCCAGTTCTCCAGATTAGAGTGCACTGCTCTTATTCACTACACCAAGCTGGTGCTCGTTAGTACTAAGTAGCAACTCTAAATGCAGAATTATTTTTCACAGTTATCTGCTGGAAGCAATTATTTTCTCAAGTAATTGCTAATCTCTCCCTAAACAACCACAACACTGGTAAATGTGGCTCAGAAATTAGTTCCAAGACTAACTAGAAATGCAAGACTCAAAAAAACAAAATGGTAATTCAATGGTATATTTTTAAGATGTAAAGGGGGTGGGGTTGTCTGTTTCTCATTTCCTTCTGCCTCACTTCACAAAGGAAATTTGAGATGTCCAAAAAACGTTTAAGGAGTTAACCAGTGGGCCATAGTTAAAGATATCTTTTTAGGACTGAGCTACAGTTAAGAAGAAAAATAGCACACATCCTCACGTTAAGAGGCTCTTCCAGATCAAGGGCCCAACTCTGCTTATAGTAACAACCCAACCGGTTGAAACAAAAACAGAGGTAAAGGATAGTGTGTGTGTGAGTATATAACTAACGTAAATACAGGCATCCACATTTAGAATTTCCAAAACAAGTCCTTAGGGATTTTGTAAAATCATCCTGGTTTGTATTAGACTCACACCATGCATGGCATAAAAACATTTTAATGCATTGCAAAAAAAAATATTGAATTATGCTAAGAGACTGCTGCTTCACACTGAAATTGAATAGTAACTTATGAGCTAACTGATACATAAATGATACATAAGTTCAACCTATTTCACCCAATTAAATATTTCAACAAGACTATAATAAATCACCATCTTGTATCACCACAAAATACTAGTATGAGTGATATGAGCTGCAATACCAAAATATGTGCACAGTAAAGCCCAAGATACTTACCGTGATAAAACAAGAATAGCCAGCATGCACACTGCAAAATGATACTAGATGTAAGTCTGGGGAGTGGGGAATTTATGTCTATAATAGCTGTTACTTGGGAATACTGATTAGACAAACAGAGGCCACTGGCTATAATTAAGAATGCAGCAGTGAAAGCAAAAGGCAAAGGGAGGGGGAAGGGAATCTGCTATTAATCATATTAAATTCATTGCTCCTTTGATGCGGCTGGCAAGGCTATAGGCTCCCTCCTTAATTCCCAGAATGAATTGTAGAAAAAAGAACAATGGGCAGTTTTCATCCACAACCTTTCATATGCTATATGTCTCGAACATACTAGGGGTCCATTATGGGATTAAACCAATGTTAAACAAAAAAAATATATTATTCAACACACTAATGCTGAGCTGGAAATTATTTCATATAATCTTTTTGTAGATGGCACCTCTGAATACACTAAGTCTCCAGTTGTTTCTTGAGGCTGGTTTTGCCCCTCTTTTAAGGAAACACACACACACACACACACACACACACACACACACACACACACGGACAAATGAAAGTAATCTTTAAAATGTGCCATTGATTCCAATCCTGATGTGACTGAAAGGGGCTAGATGTTCAGCATGCCAATTACATGATTAGAATACAAGACTGAGCACCTCCTCTCATGGATCAGAGGCTGTTAGCTGATGCAATGGAATACCTAATGAAGTCATCTATAGTCAACATGTAAGATAATTTTCTCAAATAAATCTTTATCTCGATATTTAACTTAGATTTGATTCTCACTTATTTCAAACTCATTACAAACCTATGCCATCATATCTAGGGAACATTTTTAAAAAATACGTATTTCTTAAATCAAGAAAGGAAACAGTTTCCTTCTCTGCTACATTAGCTGTAACTAATACCAATATATAACATGTTTAGAATCAGGTCAAGCATCTTCTGAATCTTCTTAATAAGAGAAACCAGTTAATAAACAAAACCTACAGCATTCAAAGTGTATGATGCCCAAGAATACAGCCCTTAGCACACGTACTTCATAGAACAGAATCTCAGAATCCTAGAGTTGGAAGGGATGACCAGGGTCATCTAGTCCAACTACCTCCCACACACACACACACAGCGCCCAGAAGATGGCCAAGATCTCCCGATCTGCCTAAGGTCACAGAATCAGCATTGCTGACAGATGGCCATCTAGCTTCTGTCTAAAAACCTCTAGGGAAGGAGCGCTTACCACCTCCCGAGGAAGCCTGTTCCACTGAGGAACCGCTCTGTTAGAATATTCTTCCTAATGTCTAGACAGAAACTCTTTTGATTTAATTTCAACCTGTTTGTTCTGGTCCGACCTTCTGGGGTAACAGAAAGTTTAGCTGAAAACAGTGCCATGGTGCAACAAACAGACGTAGCTGGGACGGGTGCTTGCAGTTTTGAGTAAGCAGTTCTTCAGCACAACCAATTTTTGAGCTCCACACCTCAATGAAACAAATGACAATTATGCTCAGCTCCCAATTGCACGCATAGGGCTCTCAGGCAATCGGAGCCATGCTATGCTCAGCTCAGATTCTTCTCAACATAACTTTAGCCTCCAGAATAAAATGCAAACAAGCTAGGAAGAGGCTAACAGCTGTGGGACTCTTGATTAAATGATATGCAGACAGATCATCTTTGTGAGTATCAAGAAATGTCTTCATTAATTGCATATCTGGCTGGCTTTCAGTGCAGATATTAAAAGACTACACAGTATTTTTTTTTTTAAGTTCACCATTAGTTACGTCCTACATGAAGAAACCTCATATTCTGGGATTCAATCGTCCAGCCAATGAGTCATCTCCACTTGCTTGGTTTCTAACTACTGCTATTAGCATGAATCTATAATTTTTAAATACAAACAACAACCAGCAAATAAAGATCCAAGAGTTTTATTTATTCACAGGCTCAAATTTGTTTTTCTTTAATTGCTAGTGTTGCTAAGTGGGGGGGAAATGCCAGCTTTTGCTGCTACTGGAACATGCTACCTACTTGCTTGTGCTTGTTCTTCCTCTCCCTCCCACCCCCTCTGGAAACAGTGCATGCCAAGCTGCACGATCACACAGAGTAAATACAGGAAGGGAGAGGGGGAAACCCACCCTCTTTCTCTGCAAGTGGTAGGCGTTCCCACAAGAACTGCTATGGGGTCAAAAGTTCACAGTGGTTTCAATTTCACCTTTCAGCAGCCAATCAAAACGCAGAGACTGCTGTAGAACTTCCAGCAGCGAAAGGAAAGTTAACTCGCTGAGTACCACACCGCAAGTTTGGTATTTGACAAAGTCTTTGTTAGGAAACCTTATGCCACAATGATCTACTAACTTTTATTGGAAGCACAAGATTTCTTCATTGTATTGTCAAGGGGGGGAATCTTAAGCCTTGGCTATTTATAAAGTCTCTTTTCATTAAGATGCAAAATAATTATAACCCTCCACCATCCTAGTATCCCACATACTCAGTTTGAGAATCTGCTGTAGGCACTTGAGTTGCTTTCCGTAATAATGATCTTCTACCAAAAAAAAAAAGAGAGGAAGATCTCTCTTATTCAACACTGCACCCATCTACTCTGCAGACTGTTGCTTTTATCGTAATTGCTATGCCTGCTCCAACCCAACTTGAAAGCACAGACAGGAAATAACTACATTTTATAATCTCTGCAGCTATGGGTAGAGGCATTCCCTATCCCTGCCTATAGCATGCCCCCTCAATACATACATCCCTGCACATAACTTGTTCATTAAAAAGACAAAAAAAACCCAACCCTGATTCTTTACTATCTCTATACTTAAAAGCAAGAAGGCCTCAGTTTGAAACAGAACTGTAAACTACTTGGAGGCAGTATGTGAGATGCCCTTTTGTTTTTTAAAAACTGTGTCTTAAGAGAACGGTAGCAAAAATGCAGGATGGGAGTCTACTTGCAAAACGTTAAGTCAAGATGTTATTATTGGTTTAGATTGGTACTGCTGAAGTACTCTTTGGTACCCAAACAATCTAGGGCAGGGGTCCCTCAACCTTTTTGACCCTACAGGCACCTCTGGAATTCTGACACAGGGCGGTGGATGCAACCACAAAATGGCAGCCACACGATGCAAATCCAACTATTAAATGGCTATCACAGGAGGCGGAGCCCACCACAGTGTCAAGAGTGTGAGGTTATGCACAATGCTAACAGTAGCTGTTAAACAGATTGCCACTGGCCAATCAGAAAGTCCCACCTGGCCCTGTCCACTTTCTAAGAACACTTGACAGGCGCCAGGAAAGATGTCAGCACATGCCATGGCACCCATAGACACCATGTTGGGGACCCCGGTCTAGGGTCACAGTGTCAGATTAGGAAAGACCCAGGTTTGTATTCTCACTCTCGTAGAAGCTGGCTGGGTGACCTTGGACCAGTTACACACTGTCAGCCTAACCAACCTCACAGGGTTGTTGTGAGGACAGGAGAACAATGTAAGCCACTTTGGCCCCCACTGGGGAGAAAAGTTGGGTATAAGTAAATAAATACCACTGTTGTTGCTCCATTTTAGCACACATGTAGTGCAGACCAAAAAAATATTGGAAGGGGAACACTGATCTCCCAACCCTGAATTCTTCCCTTCACCACAATCAAGCCTTCTTTTTGGTCGGCTATATTCTAAATTTAATTTTATCAACTGTATATGCCTACTAAACAGCTAAAAACCTCTCCTATGCAGGCTAACTCTGAATATTATCATTTCCTGTTATGCTACAACATGTGTGTATTGCATATCAGCAGAGGAAATGAAAATTGTATTATAAAAACATTAAAAACAGGACACACCTTCTCCACAGTCTTACACTCTAACAGAGTGCCAAGATAGTCCCTTAGACTTCTGAGACAAAGACAGCACATTTACATCCTCAAACATCACTAAAGCCTCTTCACTAAGAATCTTACAGGACATTCCCTGTTCAAATAGTTTATGTTTACCTTGGCTGCACTTTATTTTTTAATGCCTGGTTTTATGGGGTTGCTAGGCAAATAAGTAATGTCAAACTGACCTCACGAGATCCTGATTGGCATTTTTAAAGATGTTAAGATTTTTTTAAAAATTGTTAAAGTTCTGGTATTTTTCTGCAAACCTGGGAGTTCCCCCAGATCTACAGAAACATCTTCCCTTTCTGTACCTCTTCCCACTGTTTGGATTTTTGGGTCTGCACTCTAATGCAAAGATCAGAATTGGATAAGATTATATATAGGCTGGCCATTTCTCCACATCATGAAACACAACTGAAACTCCCCTAAGTTTCAAAGGTCAATTTTATGCAGCAAGAGAGATTGCTGATCAAGTCGATACATCCCTTGGGCTCATGGAACTACTTCCACATTTCAATGGATCCTGGCCATGTGAGATAGGGATTTGTCTACTTTTTGAAAGCTAAGGTGATTGGAACCTCATTCTCCTGTATCCAATCCACTACACTACAGGAATTCTTATCTTTGACAGATTCCTCCTTCCAACCTTATTATCTATTATATATAGTCCGCCTTTCTAACTAAGACTCAAGGTGGATTACACAGATTGTGTGTGTGTTAAGTGCCGTCAAGTTGCTTCTGACTCATGGCGACCTTATGAATCAATGTCCTTCAAAATGTCCTATCTTTGACAGTCTTGCTCAGATCTTGCAAATAGAGGGTCGCGGCTTCCTTTATTGAGTCAATCCATCTCTTGTTGGGTCTTCCTCTTTTCCTGCTGCCCTCAACTTTTCCCAGCATGACTGTCTTTTCCAGTGACTCCTGTCTTCTCATAATGTGACCAAAATACGATAGCCTCAGTTTTGTCATTTTAGCTTCTAGGGTCAGTTCAGGCTTGATTTGATCTATATCCCACTGATTTGTTTGTTTGATTGTTTTGGCAGACCATGGTATCTGTAACACTCTCCTCCAACACATTTCAAAGGAATCTACTTTCTTCCTACACAGCTTAAGTCAATACAATCAACAGGATGGGACATCTAATAAGAAATTTAATAGGATTAGGAATGCAGAAACCAGAAACCAAGCAGAAATTTAAGACAAAAGCTGAAATAAAGCATAAGTATTACACGACATGTTAAATGATGCAGAAATTATATGGCAGGATAATACATACAGCCGCAAATAGTACACACTGTCCACAGTTACAAACCACAGCCCCTTTCCCCTTCTTTAAAGCATCTTTCTTAACCATTAGGTCATCATGGTAAACTTGAGAGCCTTTTATGTTTATCTCCAATTTAACACAACAGTTCTATATGGTGACAAACTCTAGTTTGACAATGACAGCTGTGGGTTCAAATAACCCGTTGGTGGTTTCATTCAAACTAAGAAATCTTCAATTAGGGGATGAGGGGAAAGGGGAAGTATAGGAAACCCCAGCCCCCAAAGATAAACCTGGCTCACAAGTTTATTTTTAATGACATCTGATTGTAGCACTTCTGTTTTACTGCCTCTTTCTTCAGAGCAGAACAGGAAATACCAAGGAAAACCCCAGCCAAAACTAAAAGCTCCAGAAAACTAGAAGTTGTTTGCCCAGGTCTTTCCACAGTATGGAGGATCACGTGAATGGCTCCAAGATTTTCCCTGTTAAATCTGCCCACTTGCCTGCCAGAACCACAAACTAATTGCTAGAACAACAATATTCCCAGCAATAAAATGGACACATTCTATTAGATATGGCCAAATATCACCGGCTGTTTTTGATTATTCACCAAAAGGCCTGTACTCTGGCTCGGGGTTAAGAAAATGGATATGTATCATGAAAGCCTGATAGGAGATTTTAAAACCCTTGAAAAAGAAAAGAAGTCTAGCAATCATAAGTACAGGAAAAAAGTGACACTTTTTTTGCTTTGCAATAAATAATTGCGCTAACAGGGGCACCCAAGCCAAACACGGTATGAATAACAGCAAAACTTGAAGAAAATACAAAATTCAGCAACACGCCCCCCCCCACCTCCACAACAACAAAGAGAATGAGGTCCTAAGACAGAATCTTAAAGAACTAAGATGTGTCAAGAACAAGAACTGTAAAATGAGAACACCCTCTGAAATAAGACACTGAAGCATTAGATCAAGTTTGTAGCAAGCCAAGAGAAAGGACAGTAAAACCCCTTTTTAACAAGGCGTTTAAAAAAGCAATAAAATAAATAATTTTTGATATTAAAAGATCTTCACTAGTTACATTTTGGTTAAATGTAACATTTCTTGAAATACATATTATACTATTATAGTACCACAGACTGAATGGACACACAGAAAATGAGTGTTTTTCAGCTATTCTGCACACTACCCTTAAACTTTTAAGCAGATCTCACTCTGTTTTATATCCAGAGCTTATACTTGTTTATTCAGAAGGAAGTTCTATTGTATCCCAACAGGGCTTATTCCCCAGTAAACACACACAGAACCACAGAGGAACAAATGTTATTTGAGTAAACTATTAAATGGAAAACCTAGATTTGTTAATTGTTGCAAAATATCTTGAGTCGGCACTGCATGCAACTGGAGACTGCCCCCACCACTCCCTTCCACCACCAAGACTGCTGTTGGTCAACTCTGTCCGGGATTGGAGCAGCTGATCTTCCTTGCTATCCCCGAACTCTTAAAAAGGGGGGGGGCAAGCCATACATCCCTATAGGGCTTCCCTAACTCCCCCAAGATTCACTCCTCTCACAAGAGCTTGGTCAAAATTTTGGATGCCTCAGTAGCCCTGCCACTTACCCGGAGGGTGTTGTGGAATGCAGGCACCGCCTCAGGCAGAGGAAAAACAATTTCCTCCTGGGACGGGTAGCAGCAAGCAATACCCCGTTCAGAAATGTTATGGCACACAGGCTCATATAAAGAGAGACAGTCCTTCAGAAATGCGGGCTGCAAGTCATGAAAGGTTTTAGAAGGTAAGAACCAGCACCTTAAACTTGAGTGAAGAAAAAAAGGCACCTTATGCAGTTACTACAAATATAGGTGTCACCAGCTTATACAACAATCTGGTAGGCACATTTTACAAAAAGAGCCTTGGATACTCACCGTGAAGGCTCCTTCTGCTCTGAGATACGGAGGGCATCTGAAGAGTGGGTGTTTCCTATTCCTCTTGCTTCGGGAGGCAGGAACCAGTTCTAATACTTTCCGAGCAATAAAACTCAGATGAAAACAGAAAGTACATGCAGACAATTGTACATAAAAACTATGTGAACATTGTAACATTATGAACAAGGACATAGTAAAAAACGCCTAACTATAGTGAAAACTACAGAAGTTAGGATAGACTACGTTCTACCAGAAGTAACTTCTAACTTGCTAGTTAGGAAAACTTTAACTCTGAAGCAGAATTTTGCTTAACCGCTGACTAACTTGCCAGGATTCTCACTGGGTGGGCTAGATGCCCTCCGTATCTCAGAGCAGAAGGAGCCTTCACTGTGAGTATCCAAGGCTCTTTCTCGCTCTGAGAGAGGAGGGCATCGAAGAGTGGGACTTACAAGAGCTGTCCCATGCCCAGGTGGGATTCATAGATCCTGCAGAATACTTTGGAGAACCCGCCTACCGAAGGCGGCATCCGCCAAAGCATATAGATTGAGCTTATAATGTCTAACAAACATGGATATGGAGGACCACGCTGCAGCCTTACAAATCTCCTCTAACGTGGCCCTGCGGTCAAAGGCAGTGGAAGTAGCCGCGCTCCTGACCGAATGGGCCATTATCCCTGATGGCACTGGAAGGTTGCCTGATCTATAGGCCTGAGAAATGCAATCTTTGATGGATCTACTGATGGCTGCTCGTGACATGGGCTTGCCCTTGTTTGGTGCTGTTAAATTGATGAAGAGGGAGTCTGAGGCTCGGATGCCATCAGTGTGTCGGATGTAAATACGTAACGCTCTCGGCAACGTTGTCTGTCCGGACTAGAAGATCTGCTCGTTGGAGCTGGTTCTGGAAGTACTGCAATTCCTTTAGGATTGCTCGAATCTCGAGGGCGTTGATGTTTAGCATTCTCTCTCTGGAGTTCCAAGCTCCCTGAGCCGGCTGACCCTGGAGGATGGCTCCCCATCCAGAAAGGCACGCATCCGTGAAGATCTGTACTGGAGTAGGCCTGGAGAGAGATTTGAGGGATTGCACCGAGACTGGCTTTCACCTCAGGTGATACAGTCAGAGTCCTGTCGCGCTTCCGGATAATTTCCTTCTGATAGCTCTTGAGGAAGTCCTGCAAGGGTCTGGCATGAAACCTTGCCCACTGGACCGCTGGTATACTTGATATCATTAGGCCCTGGAACTTGGCCAAGAACATTAGCTTGGATGACCGGGCTAGCATGGTTTTCTTGGAGATGGAGCACATCTTGAGGATCTTGTCCTCTGTCAGGACGAGGCGATTCGAAACCATGTTGATGTAGACTCCTAGATGCCAGAGGTTCTGGGTAGGCGAGAGATGACTTTTCTTGCAGTTTATCAGGAAGCCGTGACCCTCTAGCAATTGGATGATAGTCTTTGTATGAGACAGACTCTGTTGCTCTGAGGCGGCACAAATCAGAAGGTCATCCAGATAAGGGTGGACTCCGATGCCCTTCTTGCAGGCCACCGCCACAAGAGTAACCATGACCTTGGAGAAGATCCGTGGCGCGGAGGTCAAGCCAAGGGGAAGGGCCCGAAATTGGAAGGAAGGCAGATCCTCTATGTTAAAAGTCCTATTCTGCTTATTTTCTACTACCATGTCTTCCCCGTCGGAGGAAAACTCGCCCTCCTCTCTTCCCTCCGCCTCGTCTCTGGAGGAGAAGGAGGAGGCAACTGGGTCCTGCTGCATAGAGAATGCAGACGGCTGAGCTTTCAGGGCAGCCTTAGTAATCCGCTGATTTCCCTCCTGTCCTGGGGTTTGAGGGGTTAAAGGCTGTTCGTGCCCAGCAGGGGGTTCCTGATGAACTGAGCCCTGGTAGGAGGGGGATGGGGAAGGAAACTGGACTGCTCTCAGACCTTCCGAGAAAGCGTCCTTCACAAGAGCAGCTAATTCCGCCCTCAGGAAATCCAGTCCCCCCCCCGCCCCGGTTGAGAAAGGAGGAATCGACACCTTACCTGGGTCGGAGGCTTCATGGCCAAATGCCTGGGAGGTGGAGAGTAACATGGGCCCCTGTGGAGTCGGAGCGGCAGCCGCCGCTGTGTACTCCAAGCCGCCAATCAGAGTCGGAACGGCTGAAGCCGCTGTATGCTCCTGGCTGCTAATTTGAGTCGGAGCGGAGAAATCCACTGTGTGCTCTATGCCGCTGGAGGCTGGAATCGGAGTGGCCAGAGCCACTGTGTGTCCCTGGGCGCATTGTTGTTGTGCTGGCTGAGCGGCTCGCCCCGACACCTTGCTAGTGCAGGCTGCAGCGAGGAGGCGCTTGGCAAGATTGCCGCGCACTGACCCGGCTCTCTTTCGCTTGCCCGTTGTGCTGCCCCCTTCTTTAGATTTATTCTTGGAGCCAGCTGCGTTGATGCAAGAAGGCTGCTCTTGGTCGGGGGCAGGCATTAACAAGGAAGGATCTAGATCGCCCGGGGCGATGTAAAGGTCGGGGCGATCCTCCGCCATTTTGTTTTGGCGGGAAAAAAATATTTTCCTCACAAGGAAGGCAGAGACAGAGGGAAAAGCTAAGAAAGGACTAGAGTTTTAGAACAGAATAGGAATCTAGAATAGATTAAAGGTAGAAATAAAAAAGAGATAGCAATAAGACCCTTCCTAACGGCTAACAGCAGAGAGCTGCGAAGAAGGCTGCTCTCCCGATTGCGAGGCAGGAAAGAACTGGAGAGGAGGGGGGGCGTTTCCCCCAGGAGACAGGAAGTGGAAACTTTTTAGGTTCCTGCCTCTCAAAGCAAGAGGAATAGGAAACACCCACTCTTCAGATGCCCTCCTCTCTCAGAGCGAGAAGCTGAAGTTTCCAGGTTGTCTTTCAGGGCCGCCCTACGCAGGGCATATTACAGTAATCCAACCGCAAGGTTACAGAACAGAGGTGGTTTGGAGCAGTGGACTCTAACCTGGAGAACCGGGTTTGATTCCCCACTCCTCCACATGAGAGGCAAAGGCTAATCTGGTGAACTTAGTTGGCTTTCCCACTCCTACACATTAAGCTAGTTGGGTGACCTTGGGCTAGTCACAGCACTCTTAGAACTCTCTCAGCCCCACCTACCTCACAGGGTGTCTGTTGTGGGGAGGGGGAGGGAAGGTGATTTTAAGCCGGTTTGATTCTCCCTTAAGTGGTAGAGAAAGTCGGCATATAAAAACCAACCCTTCTTCTTCTTCTCCCTAAAAGGACTAAAGAAGACCCCTTCCATTAACAAAGTGTTACTAATTTTAGTTCTTTTCTTAGAACAAGTTTTATTAACCAAGAAGGGTATGGGTCCAAACAGCTGGTTACAACTCCAAGGATCCTGTCAGCATCCCTCAGTGAAACCCGTCTGAAACTATCCACCGGAATCAACAACTGGATGCTGCTACCTATACCTCATGTATTCTAGTTAGCATTCAAATAAGAGATTTAATCAGCGAACATGGCTAATGGATCAGTTACCAACAGAAAAGGATCAAGTGTTAATAGGTCATGAACCACCTTAAACAACAGTTGTGTGAGATTCAGCTGACACAGTGATGGTAGAGGGGAACACCTTCTTCAATGCCCCATGGCTATATATATGAAATGAATCTGATTCACAAGCAGAACCACTACAATTTGCATTGTACTTCATGCTGTTCTTGAGGGTTCCTGACCTGCAGGAACAGCTTTTCAGATTGCATAGGAGGCTGCAAAAGTCATGGAAAGGTAGGAGAGATGCAATCCACTCGCAGAGCTTCACTTTGGTTCCAACACAAACCAAAACCAGAGCAAAGCAAACTGAACTGACTCCTCAAAACTTCCAAAATATATTGGGCTAATGGTAAATGCTGTAGAAACTGGGACCTCCAATTCTTACATCTTGGATACTTTTTTTAAAATATGGGACCCATGAATTAAATTTTGACTCAAGCTTTGTATTTTAAAATCATTACCACCATAGTTAACCCCTTCAACAGTCCTTAACATCTCCATTTAAAGGACTTTCTGTAGAACTTGTTTAAGATAAACCCTCTTCCCCCCCCCCCTCATGGCCTCATTTTAAAAGAAAATGGATGCTATAACATTTTATATCAAGTCAGTATGTTACCAAGCAGCTTTTCTGTGTGTTCTGAATTTGATTAATACAAGCCAAGGTCACTTCCTGAAAGATGTCTAGCACTGCAGCTGCAAACTAGGCTCCTCTGAGCAACAAGGCTGTGGGGGATGGGGATGGGTGTTGGCAGTCGCTAATACAAAGATAATTTCAGCAGTGCCAAATATAAACCCTTTCTGATATCTTGGGAGGCAGAAGGGGGGGATCTTACACATTACACAATGCCATTTTTTAAAACAAAAAGAAACCAGAGGACCATGTTAACATTTTCCTACACATGGAAACAATGGCACAGAATTTTTAAGACACAGCCATTATGTTATCAATTATACGAACAATGTATAAATGTTACCTTCCTGGATTCCACTCACCTTCAATACTATTCATACTGCACTGAGCTTTCATGAAGATTTTATCACGCAACACGTATAAAACCAGTAGGCTGCACTTTACGTTAAAACTAATGCCTCAAAACCCAGACAAGTCTAATCTAAATAATATTTACAAACCCCTTTTTTAAAAAAATCCTTGAAGAGGCTCAAACATGCTTGGGCAACTTTAACCCTTCAAATGCTGCTGACATACTCCTATTATTCCCCAACTATGCAAGGTGATGTTTAGATGCCATTTCTGACTAGATGCCATTTCTGACATTAGCAGTAAAAAATATAGCAAATAATTTGCAAGCACTACTTACAAATCACAAAGCGAAATATATACACATCTTATACACCTCAACTATTATTTCATGTAAGCATAAGGATTTTTTGCTTCTACTTTATTAATGAGGTTTTGTAATCATGTGTGTTATTGCAGATTAATAGTTATTTACCAATATCATAACATGATCAATAATATCCAAACATTCAAAAGGAACAATAGACAAACATTTGATTCTAGCTGAATTACTCAAACCAGGCTAATTTAGATTATCTCTATATACAGCTGATCACTAAATTACACAGTATAATCTTTTCAGAAGACAGCACAATACTGTGGATGCTTTTGTTTAGCCACATTCCAGGTTTAAATGAGATTTCCCCCCCCTCTCAAAAAAGAGAGAGAGAAGTGATATACCTCTGATAACTGAATATCAATATGTGGAGTCTCCAAGAACCCGTATCATCACTGAACTGGTAAAATCATTTTATTATTGAAAAAAACCAAAATGGAGCCTTGATTACTTATCGTGAGGGCTCCTTCTCTTCTGAGGCGAAGGGCGTCTTGAGCAGTGAGTTGTTTTCCTTGCTCCATCCAGGGAAGGCAGGACTAAATTCTAACTTCCTGTCCCCCTTGGCGGGAAAACAGCCTACAGAAGCCCAGTTACCGGCTTGCCTAGCTCAATGGATAGGAATGAAAAACTGAAACTGATAACATTAATAAGACCAACAACAGCAACAGAGTAAATGGACAACTAAAGAAGCCTTAGTTTTGCTTAACTTGTGGACGATAATTGTCCCTGTGTATGTGTACTGTACAAGAATCACTATTAGAAGGTTCAGTATTTACCCAGGGTGGGCAAGACACCCTTCGCCTCAAAAGAGAAGAAGCCCTCACAGTAAGTAATCAAGGCTCCATTCTCCTCTGAGGCAAGGGCGTCTTGAGCAGTGGGACCTTCAAGAGCTCCCATACGGGTGGGTTATGAACCTTCTCCAACCACATGCTGAAAGACCCTTTGGCCGAAGGCTGCCTGTGCAGATGACCATGTGTTGATCTTGTAGTGTTTGATAAATGTGGAGATTGTAGACCATGTGGCGGCCTTACAAATCTCTTCTAATGGTGCTTGTCTGTTAAAGGCTGCAGTTGTGGCTGAACTACAAAGAGAGTGAGCTGTAATACCTTCTGAAACGGGAGTCCCACTGGCTTTGTATGCCTCTATTATGCAGTGCTGAAGAGTATAACTAATCGAAGCAGTGGACATTCGTTTTCCCTGAGTGGGATTGTTGATGCCAATGAATTGTCTGATTTCAGCTGTTCTGCTGGTGGTGCGTATCGCTCTCCTAAGGTCCAAGGAATGCCAGACGCGTTCCTCAGCACAGGATGGTTTTGGACAAAATGATGGTAAGTTTATCTCCTGTGATTTGTGGGATGGTGAGTTCACCTTAGGGTGGAAGGTTGGATCTGGTCTCAGAACCACCTTATCTCTGTGAAAAACACAGAGACCCTCTCCGATGGATAGGTCTCTGATCTCCAAAACCTGTCTCGCCGAGGTGATAGCCACCTTTCCTTTTCCTTTCATCCCTTAGAAGCTCCTTGATCAATTGAGCAGCATATATCTAGTGTTGGAGGGATATAAGGACTGAAACAAATCTTGCCACTGACAATGTAGCCTTGGGGTCCCTATCGCTTAGTAAAAAAGGCATTATGTCAGTCACAGAGGCATTGGATTTGTATATTAAAAGGGGGGAAATATAGTGTGATCGAAGTTCCTCGTAAAAGCGGCATTCCAAAAGGGCATGGGCTAATGAGTCAATAGAGCCAGAAGAGCAAGGGCAGATCCTGTCTGAGTATGGTATATTCAGAATTCTGCCCTGCATTACCATAGAAGGGTTAGAATTCAATCTAGCCAAGCAAAAAGCTCTACAGAGACGAGGAGTTGTCAGATAATATGTATAGGCAGGCAGACCACGTAGAGGGGGTATTCCGAAGAACTGGGATGAACAGACACGACGAGCACGAAAAGTAGTGCTGTTATAATCAAGCTCTTTAATGAACTTTTTAATTTTGGTAAAAGCTTGTTTTCCCAAGATCTAATAACATATCCTGCGAGAAGCCCAACAACGCCAGTTTCTCATCTAAGATTTTTTGCCATAAGGATTTAAAAGGGTCATGCTTCAGAGAAGCTAGGAACCCCTCAGTGCTAAAGCACAGTTTAAGGTGTAGTTTAAAGGCGGCCAACCACGCCCTAGCTTCAAGTGACATTTGGCCAAACTCGGAACGAAGAGTAACGCCAGCAACACATCGAGGGGCATTTAGGAGTTTTCGTAAGAACTGAAGCAGTGGACGATCTATAGATTCATTGATGACTGTAATCCAGATGGCAACACCAAAGAGGATAATTGGGGTAATTTTCAGGTTAAAAACCTGAATAGCCCCTGGAATATATTTGCCACCTTTGGTGTGAAAAAAATTGACAATAGCACCAACCCCAGGTTTAATTTTGTTGGACACTGCTTTTTGATGGGCATTCCAGGTGACAGCCATTAGGAACAAAACCTTCATCCGAAGGTACTTGAGGGACACTGAGGACAGAGGCTCAAAGGGAGCAGAAGTGAGGGCGTTCAGCACTAAGTTGAGGCTCCATGAGGGGAACCGATGTCTTTAAGAAACTCCTTTGAGAAAGGCCACCACGTGTTTGTGTCTAGATGTGGGAACCCCGTCCAAAACAGGGATTACAGTGGATATCGCCGCTATTTGTCTTCAGAGTGGAAGCTGAAAGTTTTAGGCGCATTCCCTCTTGTAGGAAGTCTAAGATTTTTTGTACCCCTGGATGTATGGGGTCCACTTTCTTTCTTCTCGCCCAATGTACAAATGCCTTCCATGAGGCGTTGTATATATGTCAGGTCGCCGGTCAACGTGCCGCCATAATGGTGGCTACGACCTCCTGGGAATAACCTCTTTCTAAGAGGAGTACCCTCTCAAGTGCCATGCGGTCAAACAGAACCATGTGGGGTCTGGGTGAACTAATGGGCCCTATTGGAGAGTTCCCCAATGAGTTCCCCAACTCGAGAGGAACGAAAGGAGGGGTAGTTAAAAAGATCTCTGCTCCTTTTGGATTTGTCTAGGCATGGCTTGCTTTTTATCCTTGGTTTCCACAAGGATTTTATCCAATTTTTCACCAAACAGTCTGTCCTCTTGGATGGGACAGGCCATGAGGGTGGTTTTGGCTCTAACGTCTGCTAGCCAACTCTCAGCCAGAGCACCCTTCTCAATGAAGTAACAGAGGCCATGGACCTAGCTGTGAACGACAGAGTCTAAAGCGGCATCGGCCATTAAACTGACCGCGCTCAATACCCTCTCTAAACCTCCCACAATTCTGTGGTTCTCTTCGGGTACCGAGATTTTTAACCCAGAGGTAAGAGGCTCTGGCAAAAATAGACATAGTTGCATTGGCCTGGATTGCTAGAGCCGAGGACTCGTGTGCTTTCCCAGCCAGAGAGTCCAACTTTCTGTCCAGCTGATCACGTAAGGCCCCCACTCCATCCTCCGGAACTAGACCTGGATTCTGAAGGTCTGCCACCGGGGCATCTACGAGGGGTACCTTAAGCATGGACATGGCATGTGGTGCGAGAGCGTACAGTTTTTTAATCTTAGGTGTCACCTGTCGTGTAGAGGATGGATTATCCCACTCCTCTCTGACTGCTCTTAAAAAGAGATCAAGAAAAAGAACCAGGTTATTGGTCACTTTCTTTCTTGGAAAGCATTCTTTAACCCCTTGTTTTAGTTTGGGCCTAGGTTCCTCTGGAGTGTCAGCCTCTTCGTTTAAATCCAGGGCTAAGATGGCTTTTTGCTAACAGTCCCTGGTAGTCTTCTCCAGTGAACAGCCTGGTGGGCTGTTCCTCTGACTGAGAGGACTCATTCTCTGAGTCGAATTCCCCTTCTTCTCTCTCATCATCAGAATCTACAGAGGAGGCTGTGGATTCCAATTGGTTTGTCTGTGGCTCTATTCCCTTTGATTTCAGTGCAGCCTTAGTTGGCCACTGAGATGAGGTAGAAGCCTGTGCCTGATTTTGGACTGATTCCTCCTCCCTGGTACTCAGTGAATGGGAGAAGGACGTGGAGGGAGACCCCAAGGGCCCCGTCCAGGGAAAGAGAGGGACTTTTAATTGGTAAGCCTGAAAGGCTTGCCATTGCCTCTGTAAGGCAAGATTAACCAAACCATCAGCCTCCTGTTGGGACAAAAGCCGATCGCCCGCAGCATCTACGGGGGGGGGGGCGTTACCAACTCCAGGCAGGAAGGAATCCGGCAATGAGGCAGGGAGGGCAGAGAAGGTTGTGCTCGCGGAAGTATTAGAATAGACAGGAGATTTCTTCCCGGCTTTCTGTTTGGATTTGGTCTTGGAGCTGCAGGCAGCCGCTGTTTTGAAGCCGTGCTTCCTCTTTTTGCCCCCCTGGTGCAGCGGCGGGGCTTTTCGCGGCTTTTTTGATGCCGCGCTCTGCAGCTCCTCCCCCATTTGCAGAGTTGTCGTTCCCTAAAGGCTTGCTATTGCGGCCATTGGGAGAATCGGACTCGTGGTGGGCAGATTTAACTAGCCCGACTCGGTAGTCCTCAACCGAAAGTAAGTCGTCCTCCAGGGGACTAATGGCGTCTGCCATTTTGGATTTTACAAAGGGAACCCTCAAGAGAGAAAGGAGGTCACACCAGGAGGGTTGGAAGGGGAGTAGAAGACCAGAGATAGAGTGGAAAAGGGTTTAGAATAAGAATAAAAAGATAGGCTGAAGAAAAACTAGAGTAATTAACCTACACTGACTAAAACACGGAGCTGTGCTACAGAGCCTGCTTTCCCTTAGAAGGCAGGAAGAAACTGGGCTTCTGTAGGCTATTCTCCCGCCAAGGGGGACAGGAAGTTAGAATTTAGTCCTGCCTTCCCCGGATGGAGCAAGGAAAACCACCCACTGCTCAAGACGCCCTTGCCTCAGAGGAGTATCACTAGTCCAAGCTATAGGCAAGGAAATGGTCAACTAAAACCAGTTTCCTAGGATGTACTGTGTCCACAAATGAGGGGTACAGACTTCTATGCTTACAAATCACAATGCGTACGCAATTTTAGTCACATATGGGAGGGGGGGGACGAAATTAATAAAACAATTGCCATAAAGAAAAAGACAAAGCAAGCTTGAGCAGTGCTATTTTCGTCTAGGGGAGTGCAGAATGGTAATGCAGTTTTCTTGGTAGCACAGACTTACCTTATTTTGAGCACAAAGGGCTCATAATTGCTGGATGTAGAAACTGGTCTTATAAACATCCTTTCCTTATTAAATGCCAGATGTGTCTGCAATATTTTGTTTCAGATTGAGTTGTTTCCTCGTTTGATCTTAAGTAGGTAACTAGGGCCCTGACCTGGATGGCCCAGGCTAGCCTGATCTCTCAGAAGCTAAGCAGGGTCAGCCCTGGTTAGTATTTGGATGGGAGATCACCAAAGAATACCAGGGTTGTTGTGCAGAGGAAGGCACTGGCAAACCACCTGTTAGTCTCTTGCCATGAAAACCCCAAAAGGGGTCGCCATAAGTCGGCTGCAACTTGAAGGCACTTTACACACACACACACACACACACACAGGTAACTAGGTCCTTTCACAATATTAAGAAGCAATTTTGTCCATTTTTATAAACTGGTGGGGGGAAGAGGAGTAATCTTTTACTGTTTTAACTCCATAAAACTGAAACTTCAGATACCACAACTATTAACAAAGTCAGCGAATAAATGATCAAAGATCAATGATTGACCCTACTAATGACATCCAAAACATGAACTTCTTAACTTTTATTTCAATTTACTATACGACAAACTATACAATAAATTTTGTACTATCTGTGTGGCAGCATACAGGATATATTTAGACATAAACCACAGTTTGCTGTAACAGGAACAAGCTTTAACTCCCCTTTCCTTTTCCCATGACACACAGCCTGGCGAGGAACAATTGCTCTATTCATAACAAACTGGGGTTTAGTGTCTACAAACCAGAATGCCAAAGTTTAATTATAGACAGTTTTGCATTGCCTAGACTTCACAATACTTATAAATTTCAGAACACGCTTCCTCGGTCACCAAATTTACAGAGAAAGAATCATTACACTAAATCTTTAATTAAAGAAACCCCAAAATAGAATGGTACTCCAAATGCCACAGAGGAGGTAGGTAGAGCATGTCTATTACCCAAATTCTGCAATGACTCCATTCACTGCCCATAAGTTACTGGGTTCAGTTCAAGGTATTGGCTATCACATAAAAACCTCTATTTCTGGTGCTGACCCAGCCAATTTCATGGTTAAGGTGGAAATATGCATATCCCAAGTAGGCGGAGCCATGCCTTCCCACTCAGTTCTTTCCAAAGCAAAACAAGAGCACCTCTTACTGGGAAGATGAGTATGCTGTGTGTCTGCACAGATGATCCCTTGAAGAGCAACTTGTCTTTTTTCTTTGTGGCCTCTGTGCATCACACATAGAGGAATAATAGCACAGTCCCCTACCAAGGGATGGAAACAGATGAGATCAAGGAAACAACATACTGAGCACTGCCCTATCAAGAGACTCCTCTCATCTGGCTTTGATGTCAAGGGTATAGTGCTTGTAACCAAGTGGCAGCACTACACAAGTCCAGCACAAATACACAATTAGCAGAGGCTATAGGTGTTACAATCACCCTTGTACAGTGTGTTCTAATCGTAGATGGGAAGGGAACATGCCATAATTCCTAACATAACTTGATCACCAATACAACCCAGGATGAAGCACAACCTTGTATCTGTGAAAGATGAAGTAAGGAGAATCCATTCTTAGAGCATGTTAAGTCGGAAGCTCTGCGCAGAGAGGTTATGGTGAGAAGGAATGTGATTTTTAAAGATAGCAACCTGACATCATAGGTGCCAGGAGGTCGAAGGGTTGTTTCAGGGGAGCAGAGAGAACCAGCTGCTAAGTGAACCCTTGACAAAGTAAACTTTGTGCCCCTCACCCAGAAAGAGTAAGCGGAGGGAATTTACCTGTGCTGGGAAGTTCACTGACATAATTCTGACGGTGCTTAAAGTAGTCCAAAGGGCCACAGACAAAGAGAAAAGCCACAACAAGCTTGAAGGCTGGCTTTTCCTGCTAAGGCAAGGTAAAATGTAAACAAAATGAGACAAAGCCAAATACCAGCCCAGAGGTCAGAAAAGTGAGGACTCCACAAAGCAGCCCTAGCTCAAGGTACAAACACAGTTCACAAGGCTGCTGCTGTGATAACTATGAAGAACTGAGCAGGAAGGTGCAGCTCCACCCACTTGAGACACATCAATACGCCCCTGTCCTCAAGAGGAGTCTAGCCACCACCAGAAATAACTCTTCAGCTTAGCTGTATACGTTTGAGTGACACTCTGGGTAAGCATGAATTCCTAGACATGTGATTCACAGAAACCTTGAAGAAGGGTTTTGGGGGGGTAGTCCAGAAAACTTCTCGATCAAGTGCAAGGATTTGACGTCGATTGTTTTTCACATTATACTCAAATTTCTTCCATGTGGAAAACAAAGGTGGTACAAAGTGGGAAAACTGCACCGCCTGAACAGCTGAATTAGCCCAAAAGATGCAACGTAAAGATGTACAAGCATGGACACAAATTGCCAATCCATATGCTCTGGTTTGCAGCATTAAGAACCGAGCTGAAGGCAGGATGGACACGTACAAGGAAGACTGCCAAACATTAGCTAAAACAAGCAGTTTCCTATAAGGATACACGTTGCAGGGAACGACTGCCACTCAGTACTACGGAGCCTGTATTAAGCACTGCATTTTGAATATGGACAAGGGCTACATACTTTTGTATTCAAAGTTGCCCTTTTCATGCAAAAAGTAATCTACTCACAGAAAGAATTTCTATGTTTCTATAGCACGACATAAATGAAAGTGAAATTAAACCAAAAATTGTTCTTTTCACTTGTCCAGAGCTTGCACTACTTCTTATAGAAGCATAAGAATACCTGTACTAGTTACATACTAAAGTACTATATGAAGGCTTGCGCAGACATTTGCAGAACAGAACTAGCTGGCATTTTTCTTTCAACTGGTGTAGTGGTTAAGACTGGTGGACTCTGATCTGGAGAACCGGGTTTGATTCCCCACTCCTCCACATGAGCAGCAGACTCTAATCCGGTGAACCAGGTTAGTTTCCCCTCTCCTACACCCGAAGCCAGCTGGGTGGCCTTGGGCTAGTCACAGTTCTCTCAGAACTCTCTCAGCCCCACCTACCTCACAGGGTGTCTGTTGTGGGGAAAGGGAAAGGCGATTTGTAAGCCGGTTTGATTCTTCCTTAAGTGGTAGAGAAAGTCGGCATATAAAAACCAACTCTTCTTCTTGACTTTTGAGGCTGGAAGGAGCCCTTGGAGTTCATTAGGCACAATACAGACAAGGAAGGCAAAGATAGCATTTCTATTACATTGCAAATATTTATCCCACCCTTCCTCCTAGGAGTTCAGCGCAGAATATGGCTCCCTTTCTCCTCCATTTTAACAAACCAGTGAGGTAGGCTGAGAGGGCACAACAGGCCCAGAGCCACCTAGAGAGCTTAATGGTTAAATGGAGATCTGAACATGGGTCGTCCTAATCCAACACTCTATAAACACTAAAACCACTCCAGTAGCACGAAATTTAAATTACTACCACAGCCAATCTACACAATATATGCTTTAAATAAATGAAGTGTTGCATTTGGTGATACTTCACCATCGAAAAGACTACCTTATGAATGGATTCTTGATGGAATGATCTACTTGCACCCTTGTGTAAAACTGCCACATTAATGTACCAACAGACAATAACAAATCCACAACATCATAATATGTGATTAGTAAAGTAACTGAAACTGTAACAAACATTGTTAGGCCATCAAAAGCCAGATCTACATAACAAGCAAAATGAACCTTTTGTGTACATCATGAGTTTGACACAAGCTATGGTTTCCCCATTATTATTTCTTAAGAGTGTGTGTGTGTGTGCGCGCACCATCAAGTCACAGCTGACTTATGTCAACCCCTTGGGGTTTTCAAGGCAAGAGATCTTCAGAGGTTTTATGCCATTGCCTGCCTCGGCAAGGGGTGAGAGAGTTCTGAGTGACTGGCCCAAGGTTACTCAGCAGGCTTGATGTGGAAGAGTGGAGAATCAAACCCGGTTCTCCAGATTAGTCTACTGCTCTTAACCACTATACCACGCTGGCTCTTAGCAATTCAAAATGTTCCTCTTGAACACAGACTTTCAGAAGTTGCCATTCCTCCTCACTAGCCCCCACATCCTCTTCTCTAGTTCGTTCCCAACCCTCCCATCATCACCTACTGTCCCTACCCGCCTAGATCGCCACGGTCTCCTCTCTGCTTAACACTACAGCTGAGGAGGCTGTCTCTCCAGAGTCACTGCCATCATCCCGCATATACTTCCTATGCAATTCTCCTTAGCAATGCACTAAACACAAAATTGAAACCATACATTCTAATTCAGATAACTGCATAAATCAGGGTATATCTGGAAATTGCATTTATTTTGAATGAAGAAACTAATTCACCCAGAAAACAAAATTAATGGGAAAGCCAATCCAGGCAAGAGAGTTTCAAGTGCTCATATAAATTCTTCTTCCAGAACTGATGACTTAATCGGGGCAACTGAATGTTAACTTACTGTAAATGGTTGAAATTTCTGTTAATATTACTCTGTAAACAGCTACATTAAACCTCTTCGTGTTTCAGGCAACTTTCTTTTAACTACCTCCCAATTTTCTAGATTAAAAAAAAAAGCTGGAGAATTTTTTTTGTCCAATAAACCAAACAAGTTTGCAAACTACAGCTGTGTACATTTGTAGCCATGAAGTAAGCGGCGAGATTATATGAAAAAAATAGTTTTGAAAACAGGGTGAGGAGGAGACTACATTGTTTCCACTTGAGCTACTTGGGAAAGATTCTCCAAACAATGCTGTTACCCCCATCTTCAATAGTTTGACTATGGAGGAATAAATGTCCAAGGCTATAGTAGAGTCTTCCATAGGTTCTTAAACTGCCGGTCAAGACCCAAAGTTGGTTGCACCTCTCTTAACGGTGGATCATAAGGCTACCTGGAAGGCAGCAGCTCAGGGGCGCTAATGACAAATTTGCCTCCACATAATGTAAAAAATGGCCATGAAATACAGCCTTTCATTTAGTATTTGTACATATAGCATTACTGAGCAAAAAAAAAAAAAAAACACAGGCTTGTTATAGCGTTAACTAGGGTGAGATTCCTGCATTTTATGTTGCCAAAGGGCGTAAGCAGCATTTAGTTTATAAACGGATCCCAAAGAGCACAGCAGTTTTAGGATTGGATCAAAAAGTTTGAGACCAACTGATCTATTTATCCCTTTGAATATTCTTTTTATTAATATACTCAAAGAAGTATATTAATATACTCAAAGAAGGACAGAGACACTGTCCTTCAGTGTTACTCCTCTGAAGATGCCTGCCACAGCTGCTGGCGAAACGTCAGGAAAGAAAATACCAAGACCACGGTCACACAGCCCGGATAACCTACAAGAACCGATGATACTCAAAGAAGCTTTATATAATTCTTTATACAATTTGAACCATACAGATGTTTCTCCATGAATGAATATATATTCTACTGCAATAGTCTCTGGAATGATGTTTTCACCTCTTACAGTCTGGGAAGGTCATGGAAATGCAGTATGTCTATATATCCAACAAGAAAGGATGCCTTAAAAATATGAGTGTCTTTTATGGCAATAAAATAAACTGTTCCAAACATACTGAAGGCATTACTACTTGCTACTTGACACTCAACAGTGAGGTTCTTAAGTTCATTTTGATTCAATATTTTAGGACCACTACAAGAACCAACACTACTACTTCTGACACTTCAAAAATCTGCTTGGCAGGAGAAATTGACAAACTACTCCCCACCAGAGCATATCCATGTGTGTCAGAGGGTTACGTCTTGGCCATTTCTTTGAATTCAAGAGAGCAGCAGAGGCAGCACCAAGAAGCCTACTGCTTACTGAGAAGGGAAAAGGTTTGAAACAGTTATTGTGAAGAACACTTTCAACTTTCTATGGCAACCACTTCAGACTAACTGTACATGTCTAGCATATGTTGGTGATAGGTGTTTTAGTTTCCATTAATTAGAACTTTTTCTTAGCAAGACCAATAGGCAAGAGTAATATTAGATTGTTCTGCTGACTTTATAAGACACTAGTGATAAAGTCCAGCAGGAGAACTAATAGCCAGGTGTCATCGAGAAAGGGGCAATAGATAAAGCTCTTCCTCTTTTCAGGTGAAACTTTCAGGGTTACCGCACTTTGTATTCCCAGCGATGCATTAAGAGTTTGAAAATGTTATAAAAAACAACGCTTTAAAAGGGTTTTTGGATACTACGGCTTATAAATGGTTGGAAAACATCTTCACAGCTAAAGGGGCCAAACAAAGTGCGAACAGTATTTTTTATAACGTTTTCAAACTCTCAATACATCAGTGGGAATACATAGAAAGTGCGAACAGTATTTTTTAAAACGTTTTCAAACTCTTAATACATCGCTGGGAATACAAGTGCGGTAACAGCCTTTGTCCGTACTATATTTCACAGATGCTTAGATCCAAAATACTAGACCTATGAAAATAAACTACTGCAGTCTTAACTATTTGGTTCTTGAAGTAGATTCTTAAAAGGAGAGTGTTTCACCATGTCATCACCCATCTATGGCTTTAGGTATTGCGACACATTCTTCGTAATATTTTATTTCAGCAGCAGTCGAAGAGGCCATGAGTTAGACACGCACAGCCTGTTTAGACAAGCATCTCTTAACTTTCGGTCATCAGAGAGGTAAAAAAAAGCACTATGTATAAAAGGTATGCCATTGTATACTTGGGAAACATGCTTCACATAAGCATGCTTGGAATTCTGCAAGAGGGAAATTCATGGGGGACAGAGGGAACAGCAACAGACAAGCTGTCAAAGGGGAAGGATCAAGCAGATTCTCACCTGCAGCTTTCTCCCAGAGGGAAGCTATTTTTTCCTTAACAGCTGCAGCTGTCAGGATGTTTATACTTAGTTTTATGCATCATATAGTTTTGTTCTTATCATACAATGACACATAATTGGGAAAATATATATTTTTTAAAAACCAGCCTTTAGGTAATGCAGGTAGATAATTTTTAAAGCAGACCCAACACATCTTCAGAGGACTGGGGGAAATGAAGTGAACAGAGTTACAAGTCCCATAAATACATCCCTAAGACACACAGTCCCTGACCTGTATAGCCCAAACGGAGCCTTGATTACTTACCGTGAAGGCTCCTTCTCTCCTGAGGCGAAGGGCGTCTTGAGCAGTGGGTTATTTTCCTTGTTCCATCCGGGGAAGGAAGGACTAAATTCTAACTTCCTGTCTTCCTGGCGGGAAAATAGCCTACAGAAGCCCAGTTACCGGCTTGCCTAGCTCAATGGACAGGAATTACAACTGAAAACTGATAATATTACCAATGGGTAACAATAAGAACGACATAAAGAACGACAACTGACAGTAGAGGGAACTACGGATTCTAGCCCGCTTCCGCTGTGATCGACATCCACCTTGTGGCTGTTTGAGAAGTTTATGATAGATTGAAGGTTCGATATTATTGCTCAGTTTATGATCAGGGTGGGAAAGACGCCCTTCGCCTCAGGAGAGAAGGAGCCTTCACAGTAAGTAACCAAGGCTCCGTTCTCCACTGAGGCTTCAGGCGTCTTGAGCAGTGGGACCTTCAAGAGCTCCCAACTGGGCGGGTTACGAAACTTATTGCACTACCTGCTGTAACACCCTTCGTCTGAAGGATGCCTGTGCAGAGGACGAGTTGATCTTGTAGTGCCTGATGAAAGTAGAGATTGTAGACAAATCTCTTCTAATGGTGCTTGTCTATTAAAGACAGCAGTTGTGGCAGCACTACATAGGGAATGGGCTGTGATGCCATCCGGGACCGGGTTCCCGCTAGCCCTGTATGCCTCAATAATGCAATGTTTAAGGGTGTAGCTAATTGCTGCCACTGACATTCGTTTACCTCTGGTGGGATTGCTAATGCCTACAAACATGTAGTCCGTTAACCTAAAATCCGCCGTTCTACGGATAAAAGTACGGATCGCTCTCCTAAGATCCAAAGAGTGCCAGGCGCGCTCCTTAGAACAAGAAGGTCTTGGACAAAAGGAGGGCAAATTAATTTCTTGCGATTTGTGAAATGAGGAATTTACTTTGGGACGGAAGGTCGGGTCTGGTCTCAAGACCACTTTATCCTTATGAAAAACGCAGAGACCCTCTCTGATGGATAATGACCTAATTTCCAATACCCGCCTGGCTGAGGTGATGGCCACCAAAAACAAGACCTTCATTCGAAGGTATTTTAAAGGAACTGAGTCGAGAGGCTCAAAGGGGGCATTTGTAATGACGTAAGTGCATTCAGAGCTAGGTTAAGACTCCACGAAGGGAATCGATGGGCCACTGGTGGTTGCGTCTGCGACACCCCTTTTAAGAAGGCCACCACATGTCTGTGCCTAGACGTGGGTACACCTTCTAAGGTAGGTATTACTGTAGTGATCGCCGCTATTTGCCATTTTAGGGTAGAAGCTGAGAGCTTTAACCTTACCCCTTCCTGTAGGAACTCTAAGACCTTTTGTATCCCTGGACTTAAGGGGTCAACCTTTTTCCTTCTTGCCCAACGCACGTAAGCCTTCCATGAGGCATTGTAAATGTGTTGTGTGGCCGGGCGTTGCGCCTCCACAATGGTGTCTGCTACCTCCTGGGAGTAGCCCTTATCTAACAGGAGTCCCCTTTCAAGTGCCAGGCGGTTAAACAATACCACGTGGGGTCTGGGTGTACTAGAGGGCCCTGCCGGAGAGTACCCCAATGAGTTGGGATCCTCCATGGTTCCTGGACTGATAATTGTTGAAGGGTTGCAAACCAAAGGGGCGCAGTGAGTATGACACTGGCCTCTCCTGAAGGATTTTTCTTAGAACCTTGGGTATAATTGGCAATGGTGGTAAAGCATACATCAAGCCCTTGGGCCATGGACTGGTCAGAGCATCTGTTCCTTCCGCATTTTGATGAAAGTATCTTGTGAAAAACCTGGGAAGCCTGGTATTTGCGTCTGAGGCGAACAGATCTACCTGAGGGGCGCCAAATTTGGAAATAATTAGCTGAAAGGCATCGTGATCTAGTGACCACTCTCCCTCGTCTACGGTCTGACGACTGAGCCAGTCCGCCTGGATGTTGAGAGCCCCTTTTATATGCTCTGTCCGTATCGATTTGAGGTGTATTTGTGCCCATGAGAATATCGCCTCTGCCTCCAGGTGAATGGAGGATGATCTGGTCCCCCCCCCATTTGTTTATGTGCGCCTTTGTAGTTGTGTTGTCTGTCCTTACGAGGACATGGTGACCTTGGAGGACTGACGAGAATTTGAGAAGGACTAACCTGACCGCTCTCATCTCTAACAAATTGATGTGAAGTTTGGTCTCGACTGAAGACCAGCGGCCTTGGGTGTCTGTTGAGGGTGGCTCCCCAACCCTCTAGACTGGCGTCCGTGAATAGCTGGAGAGGCTCGTCGTGAATGTACTGACTTGCCTTCTGAAGGTTTTGTTTGTGAGTCCACCACCGTAACCCCTGCTTTGCCTTCTGGGTAATGCAGATGGGTCTGTCCCTCTTTTTGGCTATGTCCTTGTGATAGGGCCTTAAGAGCCACTGGAGAGGTCTTGAGTGGAACCGACCCCAGGGTACCACTGCAATGCACGAGATCATGAGCCCTAAGAGCTTCGCTAATCTCATTAGGCGTGCTGACCTTGATTTTATCACGGAGGATGCTAAGGTGACAATTTTGCAAATTCGCTCTGGGGGCAAGGAAAGGGAATTTGCCTGAGAATCTATCCGAACCCCCAGGTGGATTAGGGAGCGAGAAGGTGTTAAGGAACTCTTTTTGAAATTGATTATGTAACCATGTTCCTGGAGTACTCGTACTACTGTTGTAGTATGCTGTATGGATTGATTCCTGGATTGGGCACAGATCAGGATGTCGTCCAGGTACGGGTGCACCTGGATCCCTTCCTGTCTGAGGGCCGCCATGACTGTCACGAGAATCTTCATAAAGACACTCGGTGTGGAGGCCAGGCCAAAGGGAAGCACCCTGAACTGAAAATGACATGGGCCAATAGCAAATCGGAGGCATCGTTTGTGCCGTGGATGAATGGGCACATGCAAGTAGGCCTCGGTCAAATCTACCGCCGTCATGAATGTATTGGGGCAGAGTGACTCGACAATGGAGCATAGAGTTTCCATCCTCAAATGCTTTTTTATCATTCTCCTGTTTACATATTTGAGATCCAGGATGGCCCTCCAGTCCCCATTTTTCTTGGGGACGGTGAAAAATATGGAGTAGATCCCCTGGTGCATTTCGTGAATGGGAACTTGTTCTGTGGCCCCTATGCTTTGAAGATGTTGTATGGCCCTGAGTGTTCTGGTGCGCTTTTCCCTCTTGCGGGATGTGGGGGAAAGTATGAATCTGTCGCGTGGTTGTTGGGTGAACTCCAGAAGGTAACCCTCCGATATAATTCTGGAGACCCAGTTGTCCGGGTTGGAGGCTAACCATCTGGTCAGGAAAAACTGTAGCCTCCCCCTGATCCCTGTGGGATAGATGTCACTGGGTATTGGATTTTGTGAATTTGTCACCCTTGTCGCTGTAACCCTGATTTCTAGCATTGTTTTGGGGTCTTTGGAACCTACCGCCCCTTCGAAAGGACCGGGAGGTATTCCAGGATCCTCTCTTGTAATCAGTGCAGTACTTGGGAGAGGGCCGAAAGGAACTAAAGGACTGGGTGTAGCTAAACGACCTGTGTTCCCTGCGAAGTTGTTTGGGCATGACATGTTTTTTGTCTTTGGATTCAATGAGAATTTTGTCTAACTTTTCCCCAAACAATTTGTCCCCTTGTATGGGGTAAGCCATCAGGGTAGTTTTGGCCCTGAAATCTGCTGGCCAGGCTCTAAGCCACAGGCCCCTTCTTAAGGCTGTGACGGAGGCCATGGATTGAGCTGTGAATGAGATGGCATCTAGTGAAGCGTCGGCCATTAGACTGACCACGCCTAATACTCTCTCCAATCCTCCAATCACTCTGTGGTTATTCTCAGGTAGTAACTGAATGAGTTTTTTGGTCCACAAATATGAGGCCCTTGCAAAAATGGACATGGTTGCATTGGCTTGAATTGCAAGTGCCGAGGCCTCATGCGCCTTTCTAGATAGAGTCCGATTTTCTGTCTAGTTGGTCGCGTAGGGTACCTACTCCATCCTCTGGAACCAAACCAGGATTTTGTAGATCTGCCACTGGGGCGTCTACAAGGGGCACTTTAAGCATGGCCATGGCATGTGGTGCCAAGGTGTACAATTTTTTAATATTAGGAGGCACTTGCGTGCTGGAAGAAGAATTCTCCCACTCATCATTGACTGATCTGACAAAGAGTTCAGGGAAGGGAACCAGGTTGTTGGATGCTTTCTTTCTAGGAAAACACTCCTTGACCCCTTGTTTTAACTTGGGTTTAGGTTCCTCTGAGAAATCAGCTTTTTCATTTAAATCTAGGGCTAGAATAGCTTTAGCTAACAATCCCTGATAATCTGCCCCATTAAACAATCTAGTAGGTTGTTCATCCGACTGAGAAGACTCATCTCCTGAGTCAAATTCTCCTTCCTCCCTCTCCTGATCTGAATCTACAGACATGGAGGAATCCAATTGACTAGCCTGAGTATCCAAGTCCTCTGATTTCAGTGCAGCTTTTGTAGGCCACTGAGATGAAGTAGACGCCTGGGGCTGAACAGGTGCTGGAGTCATGGGCCGATTTAAGGCAGTCTCTCCTTCCCTTGAACTCAGGGAGTGAGAAAGAGAGGTAGAGGGAGACCCCATGGGCCCCGCTCCTGTGGTTCCCGTCTATGGAAAGGAGGGGATTCTAAGTTGGAAAGCCTGAAAGGCTTGCCACTGCCTCTGCAGAGCATAGTTCACCAAATCGTCTGCCTCCTGTTGGGAAAAGATGCACGATCCCGTCATTTCAGAAGGAGGGGGGTACGTTACCAACTCCAGGGCGGGAGACATCGGGTGCTGCAGACGAGTGGGCAACGGTAGGTGCACTCACGGAGGTTGCCAAGTAGGCGGGAGATTTCTTCCCGGCTGACCCTTTGTGTCCACTCAGTTTAGATCCGCGCCTTTTCCCCCGCTCCATATTTTTGCGGTCGCGACTTTTCACGCCTTTTTTGGCGTCGGGAGCCGCGTCTCTCTCCGCGCTCTCCAGCACGGTCTGTAAAGCGCTCTCCCCTAAGGGCTCGCTATTGCGGCCGTTGGGGCAATCGAGATCGCGGCAGGTCGCCTGCACTAGTCCGAGACTATAATCCTCTACCGACAATAAGTCATCTTCCTGGGTCGCAATGGCTTCCGCCATCTTGGATTCTCCCGGGTCTAGCTACATACCTCACACAGAGAAAAAAATTCACACAAAGGGAAGGGTTGGTGAGGGTACATAGGATTCGATGAATAGGAGGACAGAAAGAAAATAGAGGAGGGGCAAAAAACGAGAATAAGAACACAGATTCTTCCCACTCTAACTGAAAGCACGGAGCTGTGCCAAGATCCTGCTTCCCCCTCAAGAAGGCAGGAAGAAACTGGGCTTCTGTAGGCTATTTTCCCGCCAGGAAGACAGGAAGTTAGAATTTAGTCCTGCCTTCCCCGAATGGAACAAGGAAAATAACCTACTGCTCAAGACGCCTGAAGCCTCAGTGGAGAACTAGCCAGATCTCGTCAGATCTTGGAAGCTAAGCAGGGTCGGCCCTGGCTAGTATTTGGATGGGAGACCTCCAAGGAATACCAGGGACGTGACACACAGGCAGGCAATGGCAAACCACCTCTGAATGTCTCTTGCCTTGAAAACCCTACAGTGTCCCCATAAGTCAGCTGTGACTTGACGGCACTTTACACCACCACCAAGACACACGGTTTGGTGCTAGTAGTTAGACTAGGATAGGAGACTCTGAATCTCCACTCAGCTATGAAACTGACAGCACCATCCTATGCAAGTCTACACAGAATCCTACTCAGGTATACCCAATGGGTCTAGCTCCCAGGAAGCGTTCTTAAGATTGCATTGTCACCGCACAATCTTGGGCCTGTCACTCAGCCTTCTCTACCGCTGCCAAGTCAGTTGTGAGGATAAAGTGACAGTGAGGAGATAAAGTACGTGTATTTCATCACCCATCCAATTCAGACTTCAGCTGGGTAAAGCTATGGACACAGTGATCATTATCTGCTTTTCTAAATCTACTTCTCAAAATATTACATTGTATTTAAACACACGTAGCTTTGTTCCTTGCTATGCACAAGAATGCTTAAGAGATAACCTCATTTATACTATTGATTACACTTTCAACTTGACAAAAACATCCAAGAATTCTCTCACATTCCTTTAGAAAGACAATTAAAGAATTACAAGTATTTTAAGGATCAAGTACATATTCTTGATACTGATGACTGCAGGCTTCGCTTTTGTTCTTTTAAAAAATTGAACGACTCTAACATTGATAGAATAAAATCTCATGTGCATTACCAATTTTACCCCTAGAATCATTTTAAATTAAGTACAGTGCGCAGAATATTTAGCACAAGGTAACACTGAATACAGCAAATAAATACAGGAAATAACCGCTATTGTATTGTTAGGCATTGATATTTTGCTTAAAATCTAAGCACTCTGGGCTATGGCTGATGAGTGACCTTGAGGCAGCTTTCAGAAGGTAGTTGCTATAGCAACACTATCACAAAAGTGGCTCATCCTTTTGCAACACGCATCAACCTGGTACATCATGTTGCTAGATATAATACCCACCGCTATGCTGTAGCTCTGCTGAAGCTTTAATATACATTGCAAACATTACAGGTAGCAGATTTTTTAAGAAGTCCATTGTCACTAAAATTCTTTTTTAAAAAAATACAATTGATAAGCCAATTATGCTTCCTAGGAAGAGTGGTTAAGTATTTCACGGACTTTCTAGCTTTCGAAGTAAAACTACAACGTGTAGACAATTAATCAAGCAGGTTAAAAAAAATGTTAAACACAAAAACTACATGAAGCAGAAGCCATCTTAGAAGAAGCGTTCCTCCTTCTCAAACTGAATAAATGTATTTTAAAAATATATCTGTGGTGAGTCATACATACATCTTAAAGCAAAGAAATGTCTTTCTTCAGAATTACTGTTTTATTCACATGGAAATGTATGCAGATATAATTAACCAATAATTGATTGAATACTTATCCATTTTTGGTGTTTTACCAGCCAAGTCCTTAAGGATTAATTCCAATTATGTTCCTGCACTAGTCCTTGTTTCCACAGATCAGGGAAAGACCGAGCTTATAGACACTTTGGGAATTTTGAGAAAGGGTGGAGGACACCGCCAGAAAAGGACTGCCATGAGGCGATCTAACTCCATACATATTTTAAATATAAACTTTCAATTAAAGAGAAAAGTCAAAAAGTTGAGGGGAATGACAGATTTTAGTTTTTGTACAGCGCCAAGAAAAGTTTAAGACATTAGCGGAACTGCCTGAACTTAGTAATGTTTATCCAATAGAAATAAATGTGGGTGAGTTGTCTCAGTTACTATCTCCAAGTCTGGCTCCTAGAGTCAAATAAATCCTTTCAAGGCCTGCTTTGAGGCCTCCAAAACTGAGGGCCCACATACTGCAATGTGCTTTAGGTCAGGCTTCCCTTGAAAAGTATTCAGAAACGTCAACTGTTGCAGCATGCTACAGCCAGGATATTGACTGGAGCGCGCCATATGGCCGTTATCACTCCAGTCTGGGCCCATCCACATTGGTTCCAAATTTGTTTCTGGGCACAAATCAAGGTGCTGGTATTGACCTTTAAAGACCAATACGGTTTGGGAACAACACATCTGAAGGACCGCCTACGCCCTTATGAACCTATCTGACCACTATGGTCTTCTTCCGAAGTCCTGCTTTGGGTCCCCCTGCCTTCTGGGATTAGGCAGGTGGCAACTCAGGAGAGGCCCAGAGTTGTAAAGAAGAACCAATGTAGTGTAGGAGCAAAAGCTATGGGCTAGATGGGAACTGGAAAGCTGAAATCTAAACTCCAATTCAGCTGTAAAGCTTGCTTTAAAAAAAAAGTAATCATACTATTATGGCTTCAAGAACTGCAAGATAATCATTGCATGAGCACAGTGTGTATTTTAATAATGACAAAAAGAGACAAATGTCAGACATTCAAGTTGTTGAAGAACGCTAAATGTTTTCCTGTGAAACAGCAGCTTTATTAAAGGCCCTGCACATGGCCATTTAATTATATTAGACATGACTACTTCAACTAAATGATAGGAAAGACTACAAATGTAGTATTGGAGCACTTCTCAAATTCACTGCAGGTCAGGCTGAGAATGCACCAGTGACAAAATCTTTCTTGTCCAGGAAGGGCCACAGCTGGCTTACCAGTGGAAGCTGCTGAAAGGCACCCCTGGCCACCACTGTTATCATATTACCTCTCAGTTTTCTCCTCTTCAGACTAAACTTAACCATCTTCAAGTACCTGAAGGGCTGTCATATAGAGGGTGCCGAGTTGTTTTCTGTTGCCCCAGAAAGTCGGACCAGAACCAATGGGTTGAAATTAAATCAAAAGATTGTCGAAGGCTTTCACGGTCAGAGTTCATTGGTTCTTGTAGGTTATCCGGGCTGTGTAACCGTGGTCTTGGAATTTTCTTTCCTGACGTTTCGCCAGCAACTGTGGCAGGCATCTTCAGAGTAGTAACACTGAAGGACAGTGTCTCTCAGTGTCAAGGGTGTAGGAAGAGTAATATATAGTCAGAAAGGGGTTGGGTTTGAGCTGAGTATTGTCCTGCAAAAGTAATGTGCTAATCATTGTCCTGTAAGTATCAAGATAATGTGCTAATGAGGATATGGTATGTTAATATGGAACCATTGTATCCTGAAGTGATCTGTTAATGTGTGTAATCCAAAACTAATCTGCATGGCTATTGTTGAATGTTGTCTTTGTTAGTCTGGAGGTTTTTTAGAACAGGAAGCCAAGCCTTATTCATTCTTAAACTCTCCTCTTTTCTGTTAAAGTTGTGCTGATGTTTATGAATTTCAATGGCTTCTCTGTGCAATCTGACAAATAGCCATGTGGATTAGTTTTGGATTTCACAGTTGAGAATCTCCTGCATTGTGCAGGGGGTTGGACTAGATGACCCTGGAGATCCCTTCCAACTCTTATGATTCTATAAAAACGTTGACAAACTGAGCTTTGAACCATGAAACCTTTAGAGACCAAAATTTTGTTGGTCTCTAAAGCACTACTGGACTCAAATTTTGTTGAAAACACTACTTTTCTAACATTTCTGTCTATTCAAGGTTTCAAGCACTATAACAAAAACCTGACAAAATTTAACATAAAATAGCCAGCATATTAGCTAGTATATTTCATAACCACTTTCCCCCCTTACAGCAAATAAATGCATGCAGTATAAATGTACAAAACAAGACAACACAAACTATATTGTGCGGCCAGTTCAGAATCCAACAGGCTGTCACATGAACACATGAAGCTGCCTTATACTGAATCAGACCCTTGGTCCATCAAAGTCAGCATTGTCTACTCAGACTGGCAGAGGCTCTCCAGGGTCTCAGGCAGAGGTCTTTCACATCCCCTACTTGCCTGGTCCCTTTAACTGGAGATGCCAGGGATTGAGCCTGGGACCTTCTGCACGCCAAGCAGATGCTCTACCACTGAGCCACAGCCTTTCCCCATAGGCTCTTGCAATCTCCCCCAAGACCATCTGAAGAGAGATGCAGCCTTTCCAGGTGGGAAGGGCCTGCGGGGCAGAGGGGCGAGCGTTTCCCCCTCCCCAAGACCCCCCCTCTTTGCCCGCCCTGGTTTGCTCTGACCTACGAGCAGAGGACCAAGAGCCCTTCCTTCAGCTAGAGCCTGCTGGCCATGCCCGAACACATACGAACACATGAGGCTGCTTTATACTGAATCAGACCCTCGGTCCATCAGACCGGCAGCGGCTCTCCAGGGTCCCAGGTAGAGGTCTTTCACATCACATACTTGCCTAGTCCCTTTAACTGGGATGCCGGGAATTGAACCTGGGACCTTCTGCATGCCAAGCAGATGGTCTACCATTGAGCCACAGCTCCTCCCCAAGATGTATACCTTGTGTATACTGAAAGATCAAACAAGCACAGCTAAGACGGACAGCAGTGTTCCTGCCTGCCTGCCCTCCCTGTTCACCCATTGGTCTTCAACTAGTAAATCAGAATCCACAAACAGATTCCAGCCTAACCTAACGTGGGTTGCCATCAGGGAACCAAAACACGTGTTCAAAAAAGAAATAAGGGAGAATTCCTTCAAGCTTTAAACCCCATCCCATTACAGAAATTCAATGGTCCGAGTCCCCTAGAAAGCAAGAAATATCGTTTAACCAATACATGCAGGTAAGTCTTGAGAAACAGGCAGAAGATGGATCGTATACATTACGAAATTAAAACTGGCTCCAGTGTTCCCAGTTGGAGTTACAGTGTACCATGGGATGGAAAACTGTTATGACAGCGGACAGAATCAATTACCATTCACACAATAAAACAGCACGTCCATTCAACACACGTTGCGAGAATGTTTAGACAGTCAAGTAACAGAACGTCTACGTTAAATTTCCCCTACATAAAATTATTTGTAACTCTGATGCCTAATGAAACTAAACTTCTCTATTAACTAAGTTAACAGAGTATATATACGTGGAAAACCCACTTAAATGTTCACAAACTGTAGTATTAGAAGGTTTTATAGTGAAGTCAAAGTACATTGCAAAAAGAGATAACAAGCCAGGAAAAGGAGGTTTCCTAACAAACTTGGGACCGGCATACCATTTCTGGTTTAGCCTCAGGTTAAAATAGTCATGATGGGTAGCCATGTTAGCTCATATCCTGACAGAAATTTTGTTAGTCTTTAAGGTGCTACTGGACTCTTGCTCTTTTCTACTGTTAAATAGTCAGAAACAGAGAAAATTGCTTTATTAATTGGAGGGGTAGCTGTAAAGTGATTTTAAATCCATGGTTAACCTAAGACACAGATTAAGAACACAGCTCAGGGATAACTGCACAGAAAGCACCCACCTGACTGGAATAACAAACATTCAAACTTAAGCTTACAGACAGACACTTTAACAGGCAATCCTCATTGCCATATCGTACACAGAATGGTAATGTATTCTGGGATTCAAGTGACGGCAAACTCACAGACAAAACTACAAATAAATCAAGTGAACTACTTATCATCAAAACACTCAGGGAGAGAGTAATGCAAATGGGGCTGCCTGCGTACCTGACTTGGTATTCCTTGAGATAAGCATTTTGAGGTTTGATGGGGATGGTGGTTAACATGCATTCAGGAAAGAATCAGAGTTGGAAGGGGCCATACAGGCCATCTAGTCCAACCCCCTCCTTAATGAAGGATCAGCCTAGACTGAGCATTCCTGACAAGTGTTTGTCCAGCCTCTGCTTAAAGACTGCCAGTGAGGGGGAGCTCACCACCGCCCTAGGAAGCTGATTCCACTGTTGTACAACTCATACTGTAAAAACATTTTCCCTAATACCCAGCCGATACCTAGTATGCATTCACATCTCTAAATCTAATATGCATTCATGTCTCTATATTGTAGACATTACAGCAAATGTTTCTTTTGTCATCTACATAGTTAAATGTATACTATGATATCAGTTCACCGTATGAATATGACATAGTTTAGCCTTTTGCTAAATGATTGGAAAAGGGAAAGTTTTTTTTTCCCAGACTCATTTTCCTAGTGATGCCCGAGACCTCAATTATAAAATAACTGGTTAATACTCACAAATTTCAATAGTACATTTTGTATCCAGCACTGATCAATCTTGTCACAGTTTTCATTTGACTAGTTTTTTCACCAGAGAACTGCAGCAGCATGTGGTTAAAAGGAATGGTCAAAAGGCAGACATGACTACATGTGACCATTTCCATATTCTGTCAAATTCTACATCGTTCTAAATCACTTCGCCACTGAACAGCCTGCAGCTGCTCAGCGTGTTGCACCTGGATCTGAGCCGCCTGCAGCTGCTCAGCGTGTTGCACCTGGATCTGAGCCGCCTGCAGCTGAGGGGCTCTGAAGCGCTTGACCCTGCATTGTCTGGGAAGCCTGCTTTTGCGCCTGGCCTTGGATCTCCACCTGGATTTATTTGGGCTGTTCCAAAGCGGGATGAACAGAAAGTTGGGGAGAAAGCTGTCGGGCGGAGACTTGCTGAAGGCACTGCTGAACCTGAACTTGTGCCTGAACTTGCTGAGGCTGTTGCACTTGTATTTGCTGTTCTTGAGGTTTGCTGCTAGACGCTTGTTGTAACGGGACAAGCAAGTTCAAGCAAAAGATCCATCCTCCTCTGTGCTATCTGTATACAGACAGTTGCCACCCTGCTGCCATACCATTGTGGTGGTAGCAGCTGTCTGCTGAAACTCCTGTAGGGCTTCAGGACCCTTTGAAGTGAGGGAGTCCAGAAACTCTATCCTAAACTGAGGGATTGATCGTGCTTTCACACACATGTACTGAACACATGAAGCTGTCTTATGCTGAATGGACCTTGGTCCATCAAAATCAGTATTGTCTACACAGTCTGGCAGCGGCTCTCCAGGGTCTCAGGTAGAGATCTTTCACATCACCTACTTGCCTGGTCCCTTTAAATCCGGGGTGGGTAACATCAGGCCCGGGGTCTATTTAAGGCCCGCGAAATCATTTGGTCTGGCCCTTCATGGGTCCTGGCAGATCTCTAGCTCAGAAGGATCTAAAACTGGTGATCTGCCCCCTCCAGCAGACAGGAACAGCCTCTATTCAAGGCAGATGTGAGTTTGTTTTGCCGAGAAAAGGAACCCTTTTCCCCTCTTGCAGAAGAGTCCTATGGAGCAGACAGGACCACCCACGAAACTGTGTTAAGCCTTTCCCACCCGGGCCATGAAGAAACGTATTCCCTCTGTACTACAAGAGAGCTGGGGGAGGAAGGGGCGACAATGGAGGGGTTAAAGGGGGCAGGGCCAGAATGCATGTGGCGGGGGGAGAGTTCTTAGCCAATATGTCCTCATTTCATCTCTGCAGGCAGAGGTAGCACCAACAATTCCATGTGCCTATGAATTTGGGTAATGTGTCGTCCCCCCCACAAAAAAATCACCCTAGCCCTTCTAGGGCCTCATATAATAGACAGGCACAAGAGTTCTGTAATGTTCTTTTGGCAGATGACCTTGGTCGTCTCCTAAAGCTACAGTAAGTATATTTCAAAAGCACAGTGCACATATCAATCACGTACTTCTCTGTCTGCAACCATAACAATGCTTTGTATGTTTTGCAGTCTGAGCATCTGATAAAAGCAAGCATTTAAGGATGTATTTCAGAAACCAAGTCTTTCCCAGAAAATGTTGAATCAGTTAGGTATTAACTCCACATAATGCTGTACTTAACTGATGCAACAACCAACATATTAGATGCATGCTTTTCTACACAGTCACGACATTACCTAATATAGTAAACCTATTTTAAGCAGCTAATCACAGCAGCCTTTTAAAGACTACTACAGGGAGGGATGGAACAGATGACAAAATGAAAATAATTCCATTGTAGTTTAAGCAGGTTTTTTCCCTTAGAAAAGGTTGAGCAAGATACCAAAAAAAGAGAAGGAAGCCCCATTGGAAAGACTCAGTCTATTCTCCAAACAAACATGCATACAACTGAACTGTGAACATAGTGTGTTCGTTGGGTGACAATTTGCCAGTACCTAGGGTATGATCTTTTCCATTTCATAGTATCTTAAGTCTAGAAGGAATCTGAACCTTGGCCACCCCAACTCTTAACACAAGACCATTCACAAGCTTACCTCGTACATCTTTGCATAATGACTCACACCAGGCACAGGTAATATATAATTCACCACCCGCTCTTTCCCATAAACTAGAAGAAGAGTTGGCTTTTATATGCTGACTTTCTCTACCACTTAAGGGAGACTCAAACCGGCTTACAATCACCTTCCCTTCCCCTCCCCACAACAGACACCCTGCGAGGTAGGTGAAGCTGAGACTCAAGGTCACCCAGCTGGCTTTGTGTGTAGGAGTGGGGAAACCAACCCAGTTCACCAGATTAGCCTCTGCCGCTCATGTGGAGGAGTGGGGAATCAAACCCGGTTCTCCAGATCAGACTCCACTGCTCCAAACCACCGCTCTTAACCACTACACCATGCTGGCTCCTTCTCTCCCTTCTCCTCACTCTGCAAACTCCCTTCCTCAACCTCCCACTGGTGGCTCAACTCAACTCATCCCTGCTCCTCACTGTGCCCATCCAGCCTAACCCACATTCTGCTGAATTCAAACCTCTCCCCCACCTCAACAGGCTACTTTCCTTCTCTCATGTCTCCCCTTTCTCTTGGTCCCAGCCAGCCTGCCTTTCCCCTTTTCTCCATTCTGCCTCATACCTACCACTTATTTCTTTCCTTCCCTGGACTATTTGAACTACCTGTGGGTGAGAAACATTCAGGCAACATAATTACTGCCATTGACTGTTTTAAGGTTTTGTATTTTAACATTCTGTATACCTGCCTGCCATTCTTCCCCCTCTCACCTTTCCTATCCTCTTTGGCAGCCAATAAAATGGATCTCGTTACTCTCCTATTTCCTAAATATTGCTCCTACCACATCCCTGTGTTTACATAGACTTTGGATCCCTAAACCAGGGCTGAGGAAGTGCACACAAAGGGATGCCTGCATGAATAACCTCCAGTTCCCAGGAAATAGTTGACTTCTCCATAGTGCCCACTGCCCCTTCTGCTATGCCAGCTTTGAAAGATACCCAGGGTTCCAGCAAGATGGCTTCACCATCCACCTCCACTACAAGCACATCTATGAGATAGGAAACTATCCTGACTCACTACTACTAGGCATACTCACTACCACTTGGACATACTTTCCAGGTATCACTAGCTTGATGCACTGTTTAGTGAATGCATCATGATCTCCCAATAGACATTCACCTGGTGCTGCTGCATGAAGAAGATCCAGCAAACAGCATTCTACACTGAAGACCAGGATAATGAGGAAGCCCAGATCAACATCCAAGCTGCCACCCTGCAACATCTGAGCAAAGCTACATCTGAGCAGATTGAGAAGCAAGTGCTCAATCATGCCCCTCTCAGCACCAACGCTTTTAATCTTTTAACCGAGCAGTTCTCCAGCCTTTCGCCAGCAACCAACCCCATCAGCATTCCTCTTGCCCCAGATCTTGCATGTTCCACTTTGAGCATGTTCTCGGGTAATTTGCCTCCAAGCATGGTCAAGCTTCAAGGAGGGCAAAGACCACCACGACGTGCAGCAACCCCCTGCTCTCACCCACCAGGATAGGATCTAAATGTGACTATGGGTACTCAAGTAAAGGCAAGCCCAACCCCGTACCACTGATATCTGCTATTTTCCATGCTGCTGCACACATGCACCTGTAGCTTTGTACTGTGCAAGTTACACCCACCTGCTACTAACAACGCTGTTTATATAACCATCCCTGGACTTTGTGAACAGGACTTTCCTAGTTCTCCATATGACTGCAATCCACTCTACACCCTGAAATGTTGCTGGGGGTCAGAAGACCCTCAGGGGCAATACAGGTGTGTAGTCAGAGGGGAGAAATCAGCCAAAACCACTGCCTGATCTACTGAAGACTTAAGTGCCATCTGCCTTGCATCTCAGTGAGAAAGGTGGGCTAAAATTAAAGTAAATAAATATTAAGTATTTGGAACTGAATGTTTGGATGTACCCCAATATCACCCACTCTCTGTCCCCTCCCTGCACCATTTTACAAAGCCACCACTACTAGCAAACTATTTACATTTATTCCTACAGCAGTCAAGCATCCCTGCTAAATATTTACAAATAATCCAGATCTGGATAGCATGTTGAATTCTAACACCAATTTTGAATACTAATTCAGACAATGATCAGATTTACTCCTCTCTTCTGTACAGATTCGGAAGGTAAGTTCCTTGATTGGGAGAAGCTGGAAGAAGACAAATGGGGAAAGGCTTGCCAAAGGATAAGCTAGTGTCACAGGATCCGAGGGAAAGCATATTCAGACGAGGGTTACTTGCAGGTCAGGCCGGTTTTGATCCCAGTACCCTCATCACTGCCACACCATCAATGTCTAGCAAGCTGCATTATGAGAAACTGGAAGTAGGAGAACAGGCTGCAGTGCAAAAAGAACATGGTGGCTCAAATGTGCAAGGGGGGGGGATTCTATGCACCACCTCAAACACTTGGAATGAGGTAGAGAATGAGAGGTAGTTTGATGACTGCAAGATGATGTCCAGGACAGTTCATGACTCAACAAGCTTCTCACTACCAATGTCAAGTGGGCATCTTAATGTTGTGATCAGACACACCTTGGAAATGTAAGTCTATCTTCTAAGGCGACTGGTGGAGGTTGTCACAGCACATCGGCCAGCATACCCACTAGGGGTGTGTAAAAAAATGTTTTTGGCAAAAATTAGGTTTGGGTTTATTGGGCCCGATTTTTTTGGGAAACCCGAAATAAAACTAATTCCCATACCGGTAAATATGGGGATTCGGTTTCTTTTAGGGTTTCCCGAAAAAAATCAACCCTGGAGGGCATTTTTTGAGGTAGAGCCCCCAATCTTGCAGGGTAGTTTGCAGGGACTCTCCTTGCAAGAACCCCCAAGTTTGAAGATTGGGTCGGGGGTCTGAAGTTATGGGGTCTGGAAGAGGTCGCCCCTCCCACCTCCATACACAAGCATTGGAAGGTAAGTGATTCTCTGTTCTCTAATAGGCTAATGCTTGTCTATGGAGGAGGGAGGGGGTGACCTCTACCCCCAAAAATGCCCCCACAGGAGCTTTGCAAAAAATCCCCATAGACTTTAGTGGTGGGAATTTTCTATTAGCCGACTTTCACTACATAGACACAATCCTGCGGAAGTTGGCTAATGGAAAATCCTAACACTAAAGTCTATGGGGATATTTTGCGACGCTCCTGTGGGGGCATTTGGGGAGGGTAGAGGCCCCAAATTTTCAGGGTAGGTTTCAGAGTTTCTCCTTGCTCAAACCCCAAAGTTTGGTGAAAATTGGATTGGGGGTCCGGTGTTACGGGCTCTGGAGAGGTAAACCCATCTTCTGAGTAAATATGCATAGGACCAGACCACAGATTACTGAAATTATCTGGCCCCCGGGTTTGGAAAACCATTCTAGTTTTTAAAAATCAGTAAAAGCTCTGTACCAGTTTTTAATAAAGAATAAAGACTACCTGACCTCATTGTCCCTCCATGTCACCCTGGCCACTGTTGCAGCAAGTTTCAGAAAGTGTGGCAAGCCAGCCATGCATGTTCCTTCACTTTAGTTTCCTCGGGTCCCATCATGGCAATGGCACAAAACGGGAGTCCGACCAGGCACCCTGGCCCCATCAGCTGTGCAGCATTGCTCCTTCTCCATTAGCACAGTACAGCACAGCTGATGCAGCCAGGGTGTAGCTAGCCATACCTGCCTCTCCACCAGCACTGAAAGGTCTACTATTGGGGAGTCATCAAGCTTCAGATAGCTTACAACTGATGGGTTGGTGACGGCTGCAAAAAAAATTTTTTTATCGCAACTAAACTTATTTAACTGCTTTAACAATAGATGTCTGTTGTGAGGAGGGGAAGGTGATTGTAAGCCACTCTGCGACTCATTAAAGGTAGAGAAAAGCGGGTATAAAAAGCAACTACTACTCCTCCCTCACATCCCTAATAACTTCTCAGTTGCCTTGAGAACTTGAAAACAGCAGAAAGGCAGGTTACAAAGAAACCAAGTACCTCAACCCTGGACTACTATAACACATTCTGTGTTGGGCTACCCCTAGAAGACAACCCCAAAACTCCATCTGGTGCAGAACATGACACAGAACATGACTTCTGTCAGTAGCTAGGAGAGAGATGTTCCCGTCAGCTGTTCTAAAACAACCACATTGGCTGCCAGTTTTTTTTCTTAAGCCCAATTTAAGGTGCTGGTTATGCCCCTTAAAGCCCTTCGTGGACTCTAAAGCCCACATAGAGGACCAGCTCCTTCCATATAACCCCATTCGCCATCTACGGCCCTTGGGCTGCCCCATACTATCTTCATCCACACTTAAGACAGCCCAGCTGTCATCAACCAGATGCCTTCCACTTTGCGGAACAGGCTCCCTGAGCAGCTGAGGGGGGCACCATCTTGAGATACTTTTAGGAGGTACTGCATGGCCGTTTTATTTGCCAAGTATTTTAATGGGTTATAAACAGTAAATATCACTTGTGGGGGAAGAGTCATTTAGGGCTTCATTTTGCTGGTTTTCAACTGTGATATTTTAATTATGATTTATTAGCTACCTTGAACCATGAGTAAAGGTGGGATATTACAGTAAATAAATGTTTACTCAAAAATAAATCTCTGTTTGTTCAGTGGGGCTTTCTGTAACAAGATTGCAGCATTAGCTACGTACAAAGTGATACCCGGTTTTGGATAGCATAGTTTCCACAACTGACACCAATTAATTATTCATTTCTTTGATTAAACTGGAAGGCTACAACAGCACCACATTAAAACAGCAACCAGTACCAAGATAAAAGTGATTGGCCCCTATGAAATGGATCAGAGCTTATCCCAATTCTTGGGAAATTTTTAATATACTAATTACTATATCAATATTTTAATTTATCAGGCTCTGTGACCAGAAAAGTGTCCAGTTACCCACAGCACCTAGTGCCAGGGACTGAGCTGGGAAGAGAAGTCAATCACATGAAGCCAGGCTGCCCAACGGAAAGCGGTGACTGGATTAGTAGACAGAAAGTTTCCTAACAGAGTGGATTGTTATCATACCAGAAGTACTTACATTTGGCAAGAACTGCCCCCTGCCATCCTTCCCTCTGGTTTTGGCAATTGCAGCTATAAATCCAATGTATACATATTTAGTGAGAAGCAAGCCACAGTGAGTTCTATGGTACTAGTAATCATCTATAAAAACACACCCTTGATTGCATACGTATATGATTTACATATGCTATAAAGAGATCCAAGCTAAGAAACATCTGTCATATGTTATCAGAAATTCTTTTGTAAGTTTATTCCAAAACAAATCCTTTCATTCTGCATTATTAGATTTAGACTCATGCATCCAATCTTATTTGTTCATCACAATATTCCTATTTTATTTCACGTAAGCAATTACATGTCAAACTAATAAAGCACAGTTCTTTGTTATTACTACTACCTCCAGCAATTTTTAAAAAGTCATTTAGTGGACATGCCTATGTTAGCCCAGTCAAATTCTGCGCATCTCCTAATATGCAATTCCATCAGACAATACGATAGATAACTGTTCTCAATTTTTATAAATATGGGGAGGAACATGATCGCAAAATTATATTTGCCCCAATACTTTTATTTAAATGGTAAAGACAGCGTCCTTCCTATTTGCACTGGGAATGAGCGCAACAGCATATCTGAGGCTGCTTTGTGAACACAATGCAAAAATAAGATCTTCGATTACTGCTCATATTGCTCATTTACATGCAAGACCTGAAGCAACCTCCAATGTCAGACTGGCGTCCAATATCATTTTAGGTATTCGTGCCAATGTTCATCTTAAACACAATGTCTTTCCTTGCTCAACTGCATTTCTGCTTCCTCCAGTATCTATACAAAAGCCAATGGTTTGGTTTTTTTGTTTCCATTCTATACATGATTTATATTGCTAAGATCAGCACAATATAAAAATACTGTTCTGGATTTTTTATTATTTGATTGACTTTTCCTTTCTAGTCTGTGTTTTGGCACAGTTATCTGATAAGCTGCTCTACACAATACAGAAACATACAATATAAACTTCCAAGTCAAAAGATATACAATAAAGCTTTATTCCACCTATAAAACTTAAACAGATTAAACATTTAAAACTTGCAGACCAATTTAGCTGTTTGGTCTTATGTTGGGTACTGAACACCATAGGCGGTCTGTACAGCGTGGTCAAGAGCAAATCTATTACCTCTGTAGCAGGACTGGTATAGTTACATTACAGACTGCCTACATTTTCATGCATGCTATTCTTGAACAGAAAAGGTGATTTAAAGCAATAATGTGTCAAAAGAGAGGTAAAATGAAAGGGGGGAAATTATAAGGGCAGCCCACATCTAGCTATTAGTTATTCAGCACCTCAAGGTATTTTATCAAGGAAAAAAAATCTTTCTCTGTCCAACAACTCCTACAGTATGGGATTTTGCAGTATAAAGCAAGCCACAGTATAAAGTATAAAGCATAAAGCAAGCCACAGTATAAAGCAAGCCACAGTATACCTATGTCACAGTGTACACAATACACTCCCTTCATGTATCAGAGACCAGACATGTCTAATAATTGGTATGAAGAGAGCCAATATTGATTTTAGACCGCTGAACAACAGTGAGGACAAAATCATAATATATGTTAGCGTTACAGAGACTTATTATTTAAGATACCTTCAAACAGGGGAGTATTGTTTTAAAAGATGGGTCTTATGCAAAATAACGTGGTTAGCTGCAATACAAAAATAGACTTGTGGAGACCACAAAAGAAAATAAAAAACCCACAACAAACTTGGCAAACCAAGGACACACGCTTGTCAAGCAGCCAGCACCTTGCAGAGCAAAAACTTTAAAACAAGCAAACGCTGGTTTAAATAATAATTTTTTAAAAAAAAAAACCATTTAATCGCTGGATTGTTTCAGTTACAGTTTCCAGAGGGCCAAGGCTCTGCCCTGCTACCCACCATCCGCTTTGGCTTTCCCAGTCACCCCTACTACTAGTACACACCCATTCACAAACAGAAGCTGCTCCTGTTTCTCCTTCCCAGCTCCCATCCCCGAAGCCTGCCTACGGCTGAAAGGCACAAGCGGGGCGAGAAGCGCATCAAGGAATTCCACACACACCCCCGCCCACTCTCTCAAGTCCCAATTTAGCATCGCCCACCCATTCTGGAGAGTGGGTAGCCGTGTAAGTCTGTCTGCAGTAGTAGAAAAGAGCAAGAGTCCAGTAGCACCTTAAAGACTAACAAAAATATTTTCTGGTAGGGTATGAGCTTTCGTGAGCCACAGCTCACTTCTTCAGATCTGAAGAAGTGAGCTGTGGCTCACGAAAGCTCACCCTGCCAGAAAATATTTTTGTTAATCTTTAAGGTGCTACTGGACTCTTGCTCTTTTCTACCATTCTGGAGAAAAAAGCGACCCAAAAAAAGGATCCACGCTTGAAAACTTCTCCAGGCAAAGCGAGCAACAAGGAGGAGGAGGGTGGTTGCTCAGAAATCGAGACCTTAGGAGTTTGCCCCTCTTTTCTCTCCCAAAATCCGCTTCAAGTTAACACCACCCACACTCAACTCTTCCCTCCCCCACCCCCAAAGCAGGGTCTCCCATTTTCCGCCAGGCTCAACAGGGACAGCTATCGAGAGATGGGAGAGGGGCGCGCCACGCTGGATGGGCAGGCTGCAGAGAGACACTCGCGCAGCACACATAAAAAAAACCCCTCCAAATTGCCTCTCCTACCCATTCTTTCCTGAGACGCCCACCTGCAACAGTAGAAAAGAGCAAGAGTCCAGTAGCACCTTAAAGACTAACAAAAGAATGTTTGGATATAAGTTTTTCTTTGGACTATAGTAATGAAATTCTTTCTGTGAGCCCCAAATGGGGGGGGGGGTTTTATAGGCTGCTTTTCTTCTAACAACAGCCCTCTTGTGCCACATGACAAATCAGTGAAGCATCCATCAGACCCGTCTACTAGGTAGCCCTTGGTTGCTTGTAATAGGATTGAATCCAGAATGTTTCAAAATGACTTATAGGCTAATTTGCCATTTGCTTACCTTCTGGCGTTTCACGTTTTTTAGGCTAGGATGTATGTTTGAGTAATCTCTCAGTTCACATACTCATACCCTGCCAGAAAATATTCTTGTTCGTCTTTTCAGGTGCCCCTGGACTCTTTGCCCTTTTCTACTACTGCAGGCAGACTCACACGGCGACCCACTGCGAATTAAAGACAGATGGATTCACATTCTAGCTGTATCTGAAGAAGTGAGCTGTGGCTCACGAAAGCTCACACCCTGCCAGAAAATATTTTTGTTAGTCTTTTAAGGTGCTACTGGACTCTTGCTCTTTTCTACTACTGCATCTGAAGAAGTGAGCTGTGGCTCACGAAAGCTCATACCCTGCCAGAAAATATTTTTGTTAGTCTTTTAAGGTGCTACTGGACTCTTGCTCTTTTCTACTACTTGGTTAGTTCATGAAAGCTCATACCCTGCCAGAAAATGTTTTTGTTAGTCTTTTAAGGTGCTACTGGACTCTTGCTCTTTTCTACTACTTGGTTAGTTCATGAAAGCTCATACCCTGCCAGAAAATGTTTTTGTTAGTCTTTTAAGGTGCTACTGGACTCTTGCTCTTTTCTACTACTGCATCTGAAGAAGTGAGCTGTGGCTCACGAAAGCTCATACCCTGCCAGAAAATATTTTTGTTCGTCTTTAAGGTGCTACTGCACTCTTGCCCTTTTCTACTACTTGGTTAGTTCACGAAAGCTCACACCCTGCCAGAAAAAATATTTTTGTTCGTCTTTTAAGGTGCACTCTTTGCCCTTTTCCACTCCTGCGGACAGACTCACACGGCGACCCACCGCGAATTACCACCTGCAACAGTACTCGCGAAACCCTCGTCTTCGTGCGCGTCCCCCCCCTCACCAAAAACGACCCCACACACACACACACACAATAATCCTACCCCTCGGTTGCTCCTACCTCGCAAACGGCTGTTTTCCAGGCACCTCACAACTCCACCGCGAACAAGAGGAGGCGAGGCAGAGTCAACCTGATCACAAAGGGGGGAGGAGAGAGAGAGAGACCCTCTTCGCTTCTCTCGGCCAGCCCCTCCCCCTCCCCCTCCCCCTCCCCCGCGCTCCCCCCAGGCCCAGCGACGCCCCCCTGTGGAAGAGGCCTCCCACCCTGCTGCAAGCCCCTTCCTGAAGTCCCCTCAGACCGACCGAGCGGCAGTTCCTACCCCACCCCCGGTACTCCCCTTGCAGCACTTAGTACTCCCGCAGCCTGTCCTTTTTTCTTTTCTTTTCTTTTCTTGTTCCCCCTCCCGTGTGAATGCGCTCACCGGGGAGTGGGGGGGGGGGAAACAGCCCGGCGGGAGGTCGCGCTTCTCCTCGGCGCCTCTCCGCTCAGCTCCTGGCCGCCATCTTGCTCCCTGCCTAGGTTTTCAAAATAGGGACCCGGCCTCCTCCAAAGCGGCCGCCAGCTAGAGCCGGAGCCAGCCCGGCGGGCGCGGGGGCCGCTGGGATTTGTAGTCCGCGAGATGCCTTGGCAGGGCCGCACAGGCGCCTCTTTTTCCCCCCCTCCCCTCAGACCAAAAAAAAAAAAACGGGTGGGGAGGGGGGAGAGAAGGAGCCCCGTGGCGCAGAGTGGTGAAGCTGCAGTACTGCAGTCCAAACTCTGCTCACGACCTGAGTTCGATCCCAACGGAAGTCGGTTTCAGGTAGCCGGCTCAAGGTTGACTTAGCCTTCCATCCTTCCGAGGTCGGTAAAATGAGTACCCAGCTTGCTGGAGGTAAAGGGAAGATGACTGGGGAAGGCACTGGCAAACCACTCCGCAAACAAAGTCTGCCTTGGAAACGTTGGGATGTGACGTCGCCCCATGGGTCAGGAATGACTCGGTGCTTGCACAGGGGACCTTTACCTTTTAGGGGAGAGAAGACTCGCCAGCCCGCAGGGTCCTTCGGGGATTGTAGTCTCCTGGCAACCGCGTTGTTCCTTTTTATTATAATTTTTTTAATTAATTTTATTAATTTTTATTAATTTATTATTATTTTTTATTATTTTTAATTATTTTTTGGTTCTTGTGGGTTTTCTGGGCTGTGTAACCATGGTCTTGGTATTTTCTTTCCTGACGTTTCGCCAGCAGCTGTGGCAGGCATCTTCAGAGGAGTAACACTGAAGGACAGTGTCTCTCAGTGTCAAGTGTGTAGGAAGAGTAATATATAGTCAGGTTATCACATTACCTTTGTTACTTTTTGCAGGACAATGATTCAGCTCAAACCCAACCCCTTTCTGACTATATTACTCTTCCTACACACTTGACACTGAGAGACCCTGTCCTTCAGTGTTACTCCTCTGAAGATGCCTGCCACAGCTGCTGGCGAAACGTCAGGAAAGAAAATACTAAGACCACGGTTACACAGCCCGGATAATCTACAAGAACCAATGAACTCTGACTGTGAAAGCCTTCGACAATATTTTTAATTAATTTTAATAACATAACACATAAAACAAAAACAAACAAATACAATAAAAAGAAAATCAACATAAGAAAATACAAAAAGAGTATCTATGTATACTTAGTCATACATTCGTAGTTACAAAATTATGAAAACCAAAAAGACCCCTTCGACCCTCCACCCACCATTAAAAAAAAAGTGACCCATCACCCGACTTCCAAAGAAGCGTCTTAACCGTTTTAAAAAATCTATTAACAGTAAAATGTGAAAATATTAAAACTAGTTTCTATAAGTCACTAATTAAAGTAGTAAAATCCATTTTTGCCAGTTTATCCCAATTTGTGGCAGCCTTTGCCCAAGTTTTTTTATATTCTTCCATATCTATTCCATGTAGGAATTCGGTTAGTTTGGCCATCCTCATATACATTCATAATTTCTCTCTCCAGTCACAAATTGAAGGTTTATTCACTTGCTTCCAAACTTTAGCACAGCGTTGCTCCTTTACAGCCCTTCTTCTCTTTCTCCCCAAGCGCTTGTCTCCTGTGGGAACAGGAATGCTTAAGCTAAGGGGGTTACCGCACTTTGTATTCCCAGCGATGTATTAAGAGTCTGAATATGTTATAAAAACATCGCTTTAAAAGGTTTTTTGGATACCACGGCTTATAAATGGTTGGAAGACGTCTTCACAGCTAAAGGGGCCAAACAAAGTGCGAACAGTATTTTTTATAACTTTTTAAGTGGTACTCATATCTCAACATGTTTAACTTGTTGCTGCAGTTAATTTTGGGTTTTTTGGGGGGGGGGGTACCACACTTGTATTCCCAGCGATGTATTAAGAGTTTGAAAACGTTATAAAAAATACTGTTCGCACTATTTTTGTTAGTCTTTAAGGTGCTACTGGACTCTTGCCCTTTTCTACAATTGGACTCTATGGCATTGAAGTCCCTCCCCTCCCCAAACCCTGCCCCCTCAGGCTCCGCCCCAAAAACCTCCTGCCGGTTGCAAAGAGGGACCTGGCAACCCTAAGCCCTCTGTTGTAGTACTGTGGCACTAAAGCACACATGAACCTGGGGTGCAGATCTTAATTATTCTTCTGTATGTGTGTGCCGACAAGTCACAGCTGACTATGGTGACCCTGTAGGGTTTTCAAGACAAGAGGCATTCAGAGGTGGGTTGCCATTGCCTGTATCCGCCCCACGTCTCTAGTGTTCCTTGGAGGTTGCCAACTCTGCTTAGCTTCTGAGATCTCAAAAGCTAAGCAGGTTTAGCCCTGGTAAGTATTTGGAAGGGAAACCTCCAAGGAACACCAGGGTTGTGGCGTGGAGACAGGCAATGGCAAACCACCTCTGAACGTCTCTTGCCTTGAAAACCCTATGGGGTCACCATAAGTCAGCTGTAACTTGATGGCATAAAAATAATAATCCTGTATAGACATTCCTAAAATCTGTTCAATATCAGCTCAAATACTCCTTTATAGACTCCATCATAAAATCATAGGTCTATTCATTGTTTTTATCTGAGCTTGAATGTGCCAGGCTAGCTGGATCTCATCAGTTCTTGAATGCTAAAAAGCATTGCCCTGGTTAGTGTTTGGATGGGAGACTACCAAGGAAGTCCAGGGTCACTATGCAGAGGCAGACAACTGCAAACCACCTTTGAATGTCTCTTGCCTGTGGGGTTACCATAAATCAGGTGTGACTTGATGGCACTTTCCACTAGCATTGTTTTGCAATACCAACATCATGCAAAAACATGGATCTTCATGGCTATCATATGGCCATTTTACATTAATTGTCACAGCTCACAAACATGTATACAGATATACACAGATAGTAACACCTTCATGCTTGCAAGTACATCGATCTGATTTAATAGAACATTATAAAATATGTAAAGTTCAAAAGCACTTAATTATTATTAACACTATAGAGCTGTGCACGATAAAGGAGCCAACCTTTGGCTGAAAAGAAAAAAAGTTCAACAGAGAAAATAAAATTTGTAAATTCTAAGCATGCATTCCAACTCTTCCTATTTACCAAAGGCAATCCCTATTTTCTCATGCCTATCCCTCATAAATAGCAGGAGGAGGATTGAAAGGGGAAGAGATATTTCTGTACACTATTCAATTTCATCTTACTTTGCTACTTCATCAACAGTTGTGATTGGTTCACACCCAATCTGATGGATCTGTCGACTTGATCTCACTTTCATCTGCCTTCCCTCTATGATTGCCTACTCTGGGTTCCGAAATTCTTGGAGATTTAAGGGTGGAGTTTGGGAATTATGGATTTGACCGGGGAGGAACCTCGGAAGGGTGTAATGCCATACAGCCTACCCTCCAAAACTGCCATTTTCTCCATGGGAACTGATCTCTACAGTCTGGAAATGAGATCTTCAGTCCCCACCTGCAGGGTAAAAAGGTAATGCAGTGTGACAAATCCCGGGTTTGAAATCATTATATAAAAATTCAGATATATTGAAGAATAATACAGTGACTGATCATAATGATTCTTCAACTGGAAGATGATCTAGCATAAGACTATGTTTATCGGAATTTTTTGCTGCAACCACAAGATAGCAGTGCCCCTTTAACATCCATTGATTCTTTACCTAAATTAATCTCCAGATGTGTTAATATGATTACTGTGCATTGCCTCTGCTCCTAGCCTTTTAAAGGATCCCTCTGTTTGGTTTGGAATGATATTGTGGGATCCTGCATGGTGGGGGGAGGGTATTTCATCATCTAGATTCAAGTCCTGTAGCACCTTAGAGACCAATAAGATTTCTGGGGTAGAAGCTTTCAAGAGTCAAAGCTCCTTTCATCAGTTATCTTTGATCAATGGCTTAAAAAAATGATTTTCAAATGTAGGCACCCTTCAGGAATAAAGAAGGGAAATAGCAAAGGTGCAACTGGAAAAGCTGTAGCTCCACCCAGGCACCATCTAATCTGGATGTAGATCCAGTATCTAATCTATTTTCCTTTGCAGGGCATTCTATACAGAGCTTGAAACATTTTTATTCCGCCCCAGCATATTGCTTGTTTTGTTTTGTTTTTACATCTAGTCTAATGAAGAACTTTGGGCCAATGGTTATCTGCAGTCTCTGTTCATTCACAGTCATAATAATTAGTGATAATGCAATTTCCTCAATTTTGCTAAAGCAATTCCAGCACCTGTAATGGCTAGAAAATTCCTTGCCCTCCTTATTAGGGTAGAGAATGCAATCTTATTTCCTAACATCAGTAGTTTCAAGCAGGAATCTCCTTTAAAAGTTATTTTGTTGAGGAATACTGACTTTTAGGCAACAGCAGAGCTTCGTGGGAGATAATAATGTTATACTTCAGAAAGCTCATATCGAGAGTTTATCATGTCGTTACCATAGGGTGAGGTATTTGAAAAGAAATACAGCAAAATCAAAAGTTACATGCGATATGAATGTCTTGTACTTGGGGGTCCTATTAACCTATAAATCCTTTACTTCCAAGAGATGGGAGAAAGAAGCTGGTACCTATTTAATAGAATCATAGAATCATAGAATAATAGAGTTGGAAGGGACCACCAGGGTCATCTAGTCCAACCCCCTGCACAATGCAGGAAATAAACAACTACCTCCCCCCACATCCCCAGTGACCCCAACCCTCCCCCCACCATGCAGGATCCCACAATCAAAGCACTCCCGACAGATGGCCATCCAGCCTCTGCTTAAAGACCTCCAAAGTCTTTTCTTGTGTTCTTTCATCAGAGTTTTCGTAGCTCATTCATCTAGGATGTTTCATAGCTATCAGAGAATTTGCTTGAACATGAGTATTTTACTCCAGCGTGGTAACTCTAGATTTTTCTGAACATCCAGGCAAGGCAGTTGCTTCCTTTGCTGTTGCTCCGATTTTTAACCTTTTAAACTGTGCTGAAGGCCATGTATATCAGACTTTTACATAGCAGACAAAAGGACAATCAGTCTATTTGTAGATCACTTTAGACTGCAATCTCCTGCACAATTACTTGGGAATGACCTTATTAGAAGACCTCAGCAGTGCTTACATCCATATACAATTCGTATGAACCAGCCCTGCTGCTTTAGTTCCCAGACGCTCAGAAAATTACATCTCTGTGATAGCCCCCATCAAGTTCTGAATAGGATTCCCTGAAAGCCAGTCAACTCCATCAAAACTATGAAATCCCACAAAGCTTTTCCCCCTCATCCAGGTGCACAAACCAAGCTATAGCAAAGATGATGTAAGTACGGAGACTCAACCACTCACTCCAGGAGTGCCATAATGCAGTATGAGCTCTCTTTAGAACAGAGACTTACACAAAAGAGAACAAGAAGGCATTTGACAGACATGCTGCTGTATTCAGACACATCAGGGAGGAGTCATAAGACCCAAAAGCTAATTGCATGGAAGAATTCTGCTTGTTGAGCAAGATAACTTAACCAAAATCCTAAAAACAACTCGATTTAATTTTGCATTGGCTTTGATAGGTGATCCATCTGAATAACTGCTCTAAGTCTATTGGGCTAGACCTCATGGGATAGTTCTTCATTTTGAGAGTAATTGTCTCACATATTAGAGTTCAGGGGTTGAGAAAGATAATTGGAGCTGTTCACTGCTCCTGAGAGAACAGGTCAAAGACTAAGCCCACAATGAAACAAGAACTACATGCTTGTTCCTACTAATTTATAGCAAGGGTTACGGTTCACTTTACAATGGGACAACAAGGGACTGGAACTTTAATGTAAACAATTAGGATTACAAGTTGCATCAATAAATCTTGTACTTTGGAGTCCTATTTACCTAGAAGCCCGTCACTGTTAACAGAGGAGGGATATACCAGGGCTACTTATCTGACCCATTAGGGTTTGACTTATGTTCTTAACGAGATGGCCATGGCTTACTCACTTAGTGTTTTTCTTCTCCTTATGCATCCCATTGACTATACGGTTTTGCCAAAGCATTTCTGCAAGGGTTTCACATATTGGCTTCTGTAGTAATTTTATAAGGTTTTATCAAGGAGAGAGCATTCATGGATTTTTTTTTGGGGGGGGGGCTTTGTGCTCTATAGATAATATGAAATGAAAAACAGCAAAACATACATATTACTGAACCACAAACTGATTTGTTTTCTCCCTACAAGCCAGGGTTTCAAAGTCTGATTTGAAGCAAATCCCTAGCTATTCTTTCAGATATAACAACAAACTATGGTATGGTTTGCTATGAAAGCTGAAGTCTTTCATTATCAGGGAACACATAATGGATGGATTGTGTGAGCCTAACAGTGCAATCCTAAAAAGTTAGATTGTTCCAAGTTCATTGAAGTCTGCTTTAGATTTGCACACTATAATCTGTTTAGTACTTTTTATTACATGTATGTCTCACATTTCTTTCTTCCGTCTGAGAAGCAAATGACACAAAAGCAATGAAGTTAAAGTGGTGTAATATGTGTGTACACCTACCTTGGAGAATCAGGAATGTATTGGAAGAAAGATCAGAGAAGAAGGCCACAGCCTCTTGAGCAAGCAGAAAAGAAACCAGGACAACCTCTGCCTATGAGCTTAATGTAAACAATGTTGGTCTTGGGGGAGACAGGAGCATATATTTATTTAGTAAGTTATTTGTATACCCTGCTTTTCTCCCAACACAGGACCCAAGGTAGGTAACAACAATAAAAAAACAGAAAAATTCCAATGTTAACACATAGTTAAAATAAGTAATAAAAAGCGTAACTAAAACATTATTTAAACACTAATTAAAACAGTTAAGGAAGAGCCCATTCAAATCACCCCTAAACTGTTTTGCGGTGTCATCGGAAGACCATTAGGGAAGTTGCCTACCTCACCCCTTCCACAAGTCTGTTCTATAACAGCTGGACAGCCACAGAGAAGGTCCCAAACGATCAAATACTGCACCCTCAAGAGGAGTTTAATTACCACGTGGGTTCATATTCGGAGAGTAGCCACTTTAACTTTGAAGATCAATTTATAAGTAAGCCCATGGACCTGCCTGTTGGTTATATTAGAGGGGAAAGGGTACCCCATCCAGAACCACAGCTCTCTGTATCAATTTGGGGGCCTCTGCTGGAAGATTAAGAGTTTCCCCAGATACAGACCACACTTTTCAGTACTCTTCATGTTAAATACAGTATCATCCCTGAGTCTGAATCCTATGCACAATTATAGAGGAGTGAACCATATTGATTTCAGTGGGATTTACTTCTGTATAAAAATGAAAAGGATAAGGATCAGGTTCTTGTGAGCCTCTGACCTACCCCTACCCTCATTTTACCCTGAAAAATGCATTTATTATCATGGCCGTAATCTATTTAGGAAGGAGACAGGCTAGCATCAAACATTTGAAGAGTGAGAAACAAAACAAACATCACAATGCATTCTTCTTTTACTTAGGCGAGACCTTTTGTGGCAGGATAATGCTCTGAGCAACCTCCATGTGAGCAGGGGAACTTTATCCTAGATTCTTATCAGATTATCAAAGGAACTTTGCAGAGGTTGAGTAGCAGTGTGTACATGGCACCCTTGCAAATCAAGAGTGTATTTAATCAGGACTTCTACCGAGTTAATTGAATGTGTTGGGGGGGGGAGGGGGAGGCTGTGGTTTAGTGGCAGATCATCTGCTTTTCATGCAGAAAGTCCCAGGTTCAATTTTTTTACATATCCAGTTGGGGGGGGGGGGAATCAATCAGTAGGTGATGTAAAGGACCTCTACCTCAAACCCTCCAGAATAAGTGCAGGTATAAAATACCGACTTTGACTCAGTATAAAGACAACTTAATGAGTACATCACACATTGATAATGTACTGTTCTCCGTGAAGAAGAATGATTCCTCAGATTGTTTTAACTTACCAGAACAGTGTCATTAAGAATGGAATAATGAACCCAGAAGGCATAGATCATAATCAGTTTAGTCTTCTCCTGAGGAATGGACTTATTTGCCCTTTTCCCTACCTTTACTCAACATGTCCTGAATAATTTTCCAGTAAGGAGGAAAATTAGCCTCCTACTGTAACTGCCCATATACCTGGTGACTCCTCTAAATACAATAGTGCCACCATACAAAAACTGTGTGGCTACAAAATTTTCAGCCATAGTTCAATTTCACAACCAGCCATGAAGCTTACTGGGTAACCTTGGCCTAGTCATTCTTTCTCAGTAGGGTTGCCATCGCCAGGTAGTAGAAACTGTAATAAATGGCAGCACGTAGCTTTAAAGATAATAATATGAAATATACCAACTGGAAAAGAAAACAATATTATAGAATATAATAATTCTATTTTTTGAAAAATCCAAAACACAACATATATTCATAAACACTGTGTTGAAGGCCACACAGAAACCTCACAGGGTCTAAAATAACAAAAAATGTATAATACAGATTGCTTTAAACAACATGAACAACATAAATTCAAGAATTATTTCTATGGCCTTAGCAAGGGCTCATGTATACTCAAGAATTATAGTCCATGAAAAATCACGAAGAGACGAAGAAAGGTCCAAGGTGGGTCTATCACAAGTACGCATTTCGGAATCCAATCCTTCCTCAGCTTGGCAACCACAATGATGTTTAAAGAGACCAAAAAATGGCTTCTAGGAATAATGATAATCATAGTAATAATAATAAGGCTAATAATAAGGCTTATCAAAGTGGCTACAGTGACAACTTAAGAGTGTTGAGAATACATTTGTAACAACATGAATGCAATTTCAAAAATAAGACTGCTTACCACTGCTTTTCAAAAAGTCCAAGGAATCTTCAAAAGGAAATTCATGGGAACAATTTTTTCCTATGGTACAATGAAGCTAATCAATAAGGCTAATATTAAAAAAGAGAATCAAAGATTGAACAACTCTCCATACCAAAAATGAAGTCTTACCCCATATGAAAGGGATCAAGAAAGAGTAATCAACCCATTCAGAAATCAGTATTCTTCGAAGTGAGAACAGGGATGCAGGGACAAACTCAAATACACACAGCTGTGAGAAAAATTTCTCAAAAGGATCTAACTGATTAAAGTGACCACATTACAAAAAACAAGAGAGGTCAAATTCTGTATTTAAGCCACTAGGGGCTAATGTTTTAAAAAGAAAGATGAAGCGTCTCTCCTGGCAATTGAGAATCTTCTTAACATCTTGTGCCTGATATGCTTTAGGCTGGTATTGCCAAAGAACAAAGAATTTGAGATCATGGTCACTATGACCATGAGAGACAAAATGGCTGACAATTGGTGCGTCCTGAGTTCGAGCTCTTACTCTTGCACGATGTTCACCAATGCGTAAACGTACTTGGCGCAAGGTACAGCCAATGTACATTTTTGGAACTGGGCAAGAACACAGAAGGGCATAAACGACGCAGGCTGATGCACAGTTAGAAAACTGTTTAAGAGTGTACACAAATTTACCACCATCAGCAGTGACTTGCTTCACAGGTAGGCTGTACGGGCAGGCGGAACACCCATTGCATTTAAAATGACCATGTGCAGTGATCTTAGATTTCCTGGGCAACACGTCTGTTTTAATAAGATGATCCCTCAGAGCAAAGGTTTTTCTTAAGCCTAAAATAGGAGGAGAATCACAGCCCGGTAGGTGATTGATGACATGCCAATGCCTCTGAATAATCTTTTTGATATCATAAGAGAGATGTGTATAGGTGAAAGAAGCTGTCAGTCTCTTGGAGGTTTGTGAATCAGATTTCGGAGACAAAAGCTTAGAACGATCAAGAGACATTGCTCTCTGGTAAGCTCTCCTGAGAACAGGCTCAGGGTAAGATCTGGAATGAAGATTCTGTGTTAGAAGTTGTGCAGCTGTTGCAAAATCTTCAGAAGTGGAAGAGCTGCGCTTCAAGCGTAAGTATTGGCTGTAGGGGAGGTTCTTACGTAAGTGTTCAGGATGATGAGAGTGAAAATGTAAACCCCCTCCTGTGTCGTTGGGCTTCCTGTATGGTTTGACTGCAATGGTGTTATAACTGGTGCGAAAAGTACGTCTAAAAAAGAAATGGAGGTATGATGCCAACTGCCAGTAAACTTTAAATGTGGATTTAAAGTATTGATCCATAGTAATACTTGTGAATAAGACTCAGAGGATTTACATAGGAGATACAGATCATCCACAAACCTGAGATAAAGGACCACGTGCTGTTGGAAAACTGAAGTAGGGGGAAGAAGATATTCCTCCTCAAACCACACCATGTACAGATTAGCAATAGAAGGTGCGCAAGCTGCGCCCATTGAGACTCCCTTAATTTGGAGAAAAAATTGTTGATCATATCTGAAATAATTGTGCTCAAACAAAATATCAAGAAGAGAAAGAAGAAAGTGGGTGGGTGGATGAAGAGAAGTCCGACTGGATAAACATTTTTCAATAAGGGTACGTACATCTTCTAAAGGTATGTTGGTATAGAGCCGTGTTGGCGAACCTATGGCACGCGTGCCCGACCTGGCACACGTAGCCCTCTCTGCCGGCACGCGGGTAAGTGGCTCGGGACGGGACCGAAAGTCCAGACGGGCGAGGCAGAGACGGATGGAAGAGGTGGAGAGAGAGCAAGCCCGCTTCCCGAGGGACGGGGCGAGGAACCGGCAAGCTGACAGCCGACAGAATACGGAGCGCAGTAGACGCGGCGGCGCGCTGCCGCACCCCAGCTGTAGCCCCGCCGCCCGGTCGCGCCTGCGCCAGTCAGAGGACTTGGCTGGGGGCGTGGGGAGGAGGGCAGGATGTTTCAGCCCTCCCTCTAGTCCCGCCCCCAAGACCTTATTAGGGCCAAGTCCTCTGACTGGCGCAGGCGCGACCGGGCGGCGGGGCTACAGCTGGGGTGCGGCAGCGCGCCGCCGCGTCTACTGCGCTCCGTCTTCTGTCGGCTGTCGGCTTGCCGGTTCCTCGCCCCGTCCCTCGGGAAGCGGGCTTGCTCTCTCTCCACCTCTTCCATCTGTCGCTGCCTCGCCCGTCTGGACTTTCGGTCCCGTCCCGAGCCACTTACCCGCGTGCCGGCAGAGGAGGCTCCACCCCCACCAAAAGTCGACCACGAAGCCTCTCCTCACCGCCCCATTTCGGGTTTATTCCCCCCCCACACAAGAGAGGTGGTGTGTGAGGTAAAGCGCCACCCTCCCCCTCCCCCTCCCCTTCCCCTCACAGCGCGGCCGGGTTTTGAATGCGCGCTCGAGGGCCGGCAGCGCCAAGGCGGGCGGCGAGGAGGAGGTCGGGGCTCGGGGGGGTGGGGAAAGCAATGTTTGATTCAAAACTCTGCATGGGGGGTTATTGGCCATTTATGAATGGGAGGTTTTGCATTGGATTTGCCATTCAGATGCACATTTTCCCCATCCAGATCCTCAGAACTCAACAATAAGCCCCCCTGCAGAGTTTTTTTTTCAGACGGAACCCTCTGAATATAGAGCAGGTTTTGCTTCATATATTTGCCTTAGGGTTGCCAGGTGTCTCTCCCCCAATCATTTACCTCTTTTCCTGATGGTTCAGTTACAAATATCAAGTTTCACTTTAAAGAAGAGTTGGTTTTTATATGCCGACTTTCTCTACCACTTAAGGAAGAATCAAACCGGCTTTAAATCACCTTCCCTCCCCACAACAGATACCCTGGCCATTTATGCATGGTCAGTTTTGATGTTCACTAAAAGCTCTTTTTTAAAATGTGAATTTAAAACTGCCTATTCACGGTCTCGAAGCAAAAGGAGAAATTCCATCCCTCCCACTCGCCTGCTCCTTTGTTCCTGTTTGCATAGCCATTAGCATGTGCATAGCTAACCCGCCGCTGTTATTTTGCATGGTTCCTTCAGGGGGATTCTTCAGGTTAAATTGCCGTGTTGGCACTTTGCGATATATAAGAGGGTTTTGGTTTGCAGTTTGGGCACTCAGTCTCTAAAAGGTTCGCCATCACTGGTATAGGGGGATGTAACATCAAGAGTAGCAAACACTGAAGTGGGATCAATGTGTTGGCCCTCAACCTTAGAAATAAAATCCCTGGTGTCAGCAACATAAGAAGGGGTGATGATGGAGAAGGGATGCCAGGTAGTAGCTGGAGATCTCCCGCTATTACAACTGATCTCCAGCCGACAGAGATCAATTCACCTGGAGAAAATGGCCACTTTGGCAATTGGACTCTATGGCCTTGAAGTCACTCCCCTCCCCAAACCCTGCCCTCCTCAGGCTCCACCCCAAAAACCTCTCGCCAGTGGTGAAGAGGGACCTGGTAATCCTAATTCTCAGCCTAGCCTCCCACACAGGGGTTTTATGGCTTGAGGTCCTTGGAAGGGTGAGGTAAAAATGAGACAAGATGAAGAAGCGAATCCCAAGTTCAGTTCACATCGTAGTTCCTCCACTCATATGAATCTCCTTCCCCTACTCAATCCTGAGGTTAGCAAATGGTGATTCCAGAGAACACAAATTGTGCGCTGCAAGAAAGTGCAGGCGGGAAAAGGCTCTATGAGTCAGCTTTCAATCAGGCTCATGTGAAAGGAAGTAATTCAGCTGTGTCTCTGCATCAGGAGTGATTGAATTATTACATCACACCCAGTGCAGAGATTTGCCAGAATTATCTGCCTTCAAATAAGGTCAGCCCTGAGTCTCTGTGAATCAGTACTCTGGGGATATAAGCCTTCTCTATTGTAAGAATTAACTAAGCCTCCAATTTTTATTTCAGAAGAAAAACCGCAGCTGATAGTTTTGGAAAAAGATATTCAGCCCTATACAGAACTGCCAGTTTGTTACACTGGTTGGCTCTTGTTAACAGCATTAGTGGTGCTGTTAATTACATTTGTATCCCACTTTCTTCAGTGATTCAAATAGGGTTGCCAGGTCCCTCTTTGCCACCAGTGGGAGGTTTCTAGGGCGGAGCCTGAGGAAGGAGGGGTTTGGGGAGGGAAGGGACTTCAATGCCATAGAGTCCAATTGCCAAAGCGGCTATGTTCTCCAGGGAAACTGACCTCTATCAGCTGGAGATCAGTTGTAACAGCAGGAGATCTCCAGCTAGTACCTGAAGGTTGGCAACCCTAGAGTCAAAACAGCATGTTAATCACACAAGCAATTCTGTGGTGGAGGCTGGGGTCCAAGGCACCCCGCCTCCAAGCATCATAGTTGACTTAGAATCTGAACTCTTCCTCTCACATCCAAGGCAAGAACTGCATCCCCTGTACTGATTCAAGATCAACCCTGCTTCAAAACCCCAAAACAAGTGGGTGGGTGGGTGCGAGAGAGAACACCTTTGCTTCAATAACTGCTTGTTGGGGAAAAACAGCATAGACATACAGAATGATTCTTTGCTCCCCCTGCTGGTGCATGGATCAGTCCTAGATATTTTACCATGGCTTTTGTATATGCATCACCTTCGGGCCTTACCTGCTAACGAACATGTCTGAATTATAAATCAAGGAGAGGATTATGGCTGACCACAATGGATAGGCATTGTGTCTCAACATTCAATATAATTCCATTAATAGTTTGCTTCAGCAGGGCTCTTCTGTACCACAAATGGGTTACCAAAATCTCTTAACCCAAAGTAGCTGCAGCAGCATAAACGGGGGAAATGTTACATGGACTGCATCATCCTTTACCTAACAAAGGAGCCAGAGCATTGTCCCTATTCCTAAGAGATTCTAGTGTAGGGTTGAGATAGGCCTAAGCACTGAACAAGGATGAAAATTACTGCTTCTACCAGTGTTGCACAAGTAAACATATAAAACTGTCTTATCTAGGAGTCATACGGCCCTCTTTCGCTTGCCTCCGCTGCTGGAACTCCCTTTTCTTTTAGGTTTAGCCCCCAAGTCAGCAAGTTGACTGGTGGAGGGCATATTAGCCTCGGATGGCTGTGGTAAAGCCGTTAAGAGGCTTGGATCCAAATCTGTTGAGGCGATAAAGATATCGTCCTGCCGGTCCGCCATTTTGTTTTGGCGGGAAGGATCCTAATAACTATGAATTGATCCCTCCTATTCCCTCACAAAAGGATAGGAGAGAGAATAATAAGAGACAGAATAGTAGAAGAAATACAGTTTGTTAGGTAAGAAAGTTATTAGTAAAGCTTGGAATTTCTAATCCTAATAGCTGAGAGCTGCAAAGGGCTGCTCTCCCGATCAAGGCAGGAAATAGAACTGGCTATAGGGGGCGTTTACCCTCAGAAGGCAAGAAAAATTTAAATATTTAATCCTGCCTCCCGAGCTAAGAGGAAAAGGAAACACCCATCTTGAAGATGCCCTTTGTCCCTCTGAGCCGAGAAGCATATAATTTACCAAATCCACAGCCTTGACAACTGGGTAACTACTTGCAACATCTTCACACCAACAACATCAGGAGCTGTTTGTTGGGTGTGGACCCTTTTAAAAATGAATTTACAGGTTGAATATCCCTTACCTAGACTGCTTGAGACCAGAAGTGGTCTCTATTTCAGATCTTTCCATATATTGGGATATTTTGGATTTTTTGCATATACATAATGAGATATTTTGGGGATGGGACCCAAATTCATTTATGTTTTATATACATTTTATACACATAGCCTGAATGTAATTTTAAACATTTTAAATGATTTTGTCTACATTGAACCATCAGAAAGCAAAGGTGTAACTATCTCACCAGAATACCTGTATCAGCTGTTAGAGCAATAACAAAGGAACTTTGGTTCTTGTAGGTTATCCGGGCCATGTGACCGTGGTCTTGGTATTTTCTTTCCTGACATTTCGCCAGCAGCTGTGGCAGGCATCTTCAGAGGAGTAACACTGAAGGACAGTGTCTCTCAGTGTCAAGTGTGTAGGAAGAGTAATATATAGTCAGAAAGGGGGAGGGGTTGAGCTGAATCATTGTCCTGCAAAAAGTATCAAAGGTAATGTACTAATCATTGTCCTGTAAGTATCAAGATAATGTGCTAATGAGGGTGTGGTATGTTAATATGGAACCATTGTATCCTGAAGTGATCTGTTAATGTGTGAAATCCAAGGCTAATCTGCATGGCTATTGTGGACTGTAGTAAGTAATTGATCAAGTAAGCCAAATTGATCAGGCCAGAGTTATTCATTTAAAAGTGGGGAACCCAGAAGGACACACTTTCTCTTGTATCCCCTCTTCACCCTATTTCCTCTTTTTCTCCTCCTAGCAGTCCCCATATCCATACCAGGCTCCACCTACGATGCAGTGTACGCTGCATTTTATTTTTTTTTAAGTGAAAAGAAACATTGAAAGCAGGCAGCACGGATCTGCCTGCATGCCGGCTCGAAGGGTCCGGTTTTCGGATCATTCTGGATATGGGATGTCCGGATAAGGGATACTCTACCTGTACTGTAAACACAAGTCACTAACCACCAGTTCTAGCACTATTTTTTTTTAAGTAGTTAGTAATCTGGAATGTGTTTTTGTTGCTAGTGCCACAATGAGAAACCAGCAATCTGTGTTCTCAGATGAGCCAAAACACATGACAGGGATCAACCCATGCTCCTCCCACGCAGATGAGCAGGACAGATCTCTGCCACTGCCTGTCTGACTTGCCAAGACAAGAAAGGCCTAATGCTAAATGTGAGAGTTTGCTGCAAATAACTGATGTCAGCTTCATCTCGGCCTTGCTTATACTTTATGCAGTCACCTGGCTTTGAGGTTTGTAGTACTTCCAGAGGACAACCTATGCAGTCTATTAAGCCACTATAAAAGGGACAAGATGACACTTTTCTCCAAGGCTGTTGGCAACCTAGTGTGGGGGTTTAACCTTTCCCCCATATGTATTTTTACAAAAATAAAAATTTAAATGAACTGTTCAGAAGGTAAATGGGGAGGGGAAGAGAGAATAAAACCTGTAGGTAATAGTGAAAGTGAGGGACCTTACTAATACTTATACAGCTGTTAATATCTGTCAGTCTCTGTGGGATTGGGGACTTCGAGTAAAGCAGCTGAACTGAGGCATCCATAAACCTTTGGGATTATTTGGTGTTGATGCTTGTTGAAGGTATCTTGGTAAGGTTGCCAACAGGACTAGAGCAAAATGTCTAGGCCCTTTAATAGTTAATGGACAATTACGTACAGGGTGGTGTTATTTTCTCCATGTCATGAAAAGCTTCAGCTGCTCATTACACACATTTAAGGTAAAGGTAGTCCCCTGTGCAAGCACCGGGTCATTACTGACCCATGGGGTGATGTCACATCCTGATGTTTGTTAGGCAGACTAACATTTGCCACTGCCTTCCCCAGTCATCTACATTTTACCCCCAGCAAGCTGGGTACTCATTTTACTGAACTCGGAAGGATGGAAGGCTGAGTCAAACTTGAGCCAGCCACCTGAAACCGACTTCCATTGGGATCGAACTCAGATCATGAGCAGAGCTTTCGACTGCAGTACTGCAGCTTACCGCTCTGCGCCACAGGGCTCCTTTACACATATTAAACTCAAAGGGAAAGGACACTTTTCTTCAGCCTGTTGGCATCCCTATATTCTGTATGGGACAGGTTTCCCTGACTGAAGCCATGGGAGCAGGGAATAAATCCTCTGCTCTTCTAGCATTTACTTTCATTTCTTCCTTTCTGTACAACAGTGGCACCACAAGCAGAAGCAGTTTCAAACAAATACACGCCTTTAATGAAGAAAAACAGAGCCAGGCTGTGAACTCAAGTGAACTTTTACGCTGAGGCAGGTTTTGCCGGTGGTGGTGGAGGAAACTACCACCACCCTGAAAATCCCAGCACTTATTACTATAACCTCTCTGCCTTTGACATATCTGGAAGCCAGCTGGAGAACTGCCATGAGGTATATATATGAAAGACAGGGACGTTTAAAAGAGAAAGAGGAGTAAAGAAAGGCAAAGGGAAAAACTGTCAGGGGAACTATTAGAAAAGAGTGTGAATGGGACTAAAGAGGACAAAAAGAAGGGGATGCATTGGAAGTGCCAGGGCACAGGCACCGGGAAATACACTGGCAAGCGCCTTTTTTGGGGGGGGGGTGGCATTGGGCATTTCCAAAACTAATATCCGAGAGGCATTATGTTGGAAAGAATGGACTGTGCAATGTTGTTTAATGCTTGCACAGGCCTTGCAGCTACAGAGGAGGGCAGTAGAGATTTACTAGAGGGATAGGGTGCTCCCTGACCTTTCCTTTTGTCCACTCCTACTGCTGTCCCTTTGTTACCCAGAATGCTACTGTTAAGGGTTTATCTTCCTTCTAGTCACTCTCCTTCTCTCTCTCTCCCTTTGACCACCATGAGGGCTGGACATATGTTCTACAATCTCTCTCCATCCTAGCTTAAGAAGCTTTTATTCTGCCTATCCAGTATGGAGTTGTCCTACAATAAAGAACTTCTATTTATTTTCTAAAGTGATAAACCTGAGTGTGAACTTATTCCTCAAGCAGTTAAGCTATAGAATTCCGCTGTGCACAGACTCAGCTCTGCTTTCACATTAGACTTCAATTTATTATGGAAGAGCCTACATTTGATTCCCAGGAATTTCTGACTACACTTCCCATAAGCATAAAAACCACTGATTGCTTGTAAGTACTCCAGCAAACCATCTGTTATTGCTAGGCCTTTTGTAGCAATCCAGCATTGCACTGGGAGGGGATCATGTCAATCCCAACCCTACATACAACCCCAACTGCTGATTACATTTTTAATCAAAAGGATATTTATCCTCATCCAAATTCAACCACTTGTTCTACAACTTCAGAGACTAGGAGTACATGATTTAATGTCAAACCAAAAATTGCACAAGAAATTCTTAGAAACAGTTAAAGAACATCAACACTTCGTTCTACTAGAAAAGTTTGTTTTCTGGGCAGCCTACCCAGTAAATGACACAACTTTAAAAAATGCATCAAAACATTAGAGGCGTTTTATAACCTTAAAAAAAAGGATCAAAAACTTAAAGTGACCTGAAGTTAAACACATGATTTAAAAGAGTGCTACGAAGTGACAACCAATTTCTTAACATACGAAAAAGCAGTGCATTGGAGCATTGTTGTTTTTGGATGGGATACAAACAATTGAAATGCGGAAAGTACAGGGAGAAAAAGCTCAGTGTTCCACATCCATCATGATATGTACACAGTATAGTATGGGTTTCATTGCTGGTTTAAATACAGCTTACTCTACACATATTATAAAAGATGAAAGTTTTAAGATACCATTACAATTTGTAGACATTACTCTTGTTCAGTTACATAGTTTAAAATGAGGATTCCCAAAGTTAGTGGTATCAACTCAGGCTTTTATTTTCCAGGTACCTGCACTTTTTGAAACAAAGCGTTTTAATACTTGTGTGAAAACACTCGTAACAAAGTAGGTATTGAGCATATTGCCAATAGTAGGATAGCTTTAAGGCTGGGATCCCATTCACAATATGTTACTTCTGAGTAAACATGAATAGGTACAGGCTGCAGCTTTAAGAACAGACACTGGGAGAAAAAACCATCCACCGCCTACTCGTTTAAACACAGGTTTATTGAAGTTTTCGTAGGCCATTTGGCCTACAGGGTTGCCAGCAGGTCTGAGAAAAAGCATCCTGTTCCTTTAATAAAGAGGCTCATTGGGCTGTTATTTTCATCCTTGCCATGAAAACCATTTCAGCACCACAAACCTCTTTTAAAGGGGCAGGGCATTTTTCACCAGGCCTGTTGGCAACCTGAACTGTAACATTTTAAAGGCATATAGTTCCTAGTCAATACCAAAATTCCTGACTCCTTCAAGTACTTATATTTTTATAAAGATATGCCCAATGGGACACTGAGAAGAATCAGTACTACCCTTGGACATTATGCATTTAAGCTTACTTAAATAAATATTAAGCCTATGGAAATGTTATTTTGCAATTTGTAGCCCACCCTCCCCAGCCAAAGCCAGGCTCAGGGCGGGTAAAATAATTTAAAATACATCAAAAATATTAAAACAATAAAATTAACAATAAATTCTAAATTTAAAAGAGCAAAATCCTAAATTAAAATAAACCCCAAGGAATACCAAGATGACACCTAAATTCCAATCATATGGACCGAGATTGGTAGAAGGCTACCCCCAGTTAATATAATATATAGCCTGGAAAGGAGGGGGTAGGGAGGCCAGCAGATCTAATACCTGTGGCTGCCGTCTACTATAGGCCTGGCAGAATACCTGTGTCTTGCAGGCCATGCAGAACTCTTTAAGGTCCCGCAGGGTCCTGATGCCACCAGAGCATTCCACCAGGCTGCAGCCAGAACGGAAAAGGCCCTGGCTCTCATTGAGGACAGCCAAAACTCTTAGGGCCAGTCAGGGGCCACCAGTAAATTATTATCAGATGATCATAAAGATCTTCAGGGAGTATACCAGGAGAGGTGGTCCCAAAGATATGAAGGTCCCAGGCTGTGTAAGGCTTTAAAGGTCAAAACCAGCACCTTGAACCTGATCCGATACTCCATCTGAGCCAGTGCAGTTGGCGGAGCACTGGCTGTATAGGCTCACGGGGCAAGACCCCTGTAAGGAGTCTCGCCACCACATTCTGCACCAGCTGGAGCCACCAGGTCAGTCTCAAGGGCAGCCTTACATAGAGTGAGTTACAGTAGTCTAGCCTAGAGGTGACCATAACATGGATCACCATGGCTAGCTCAGGGCGGGAGAGATAGGGCACCAGCTGCCGGGCCTGGCGTAGATGGAAAAAAAGTCGCCTTGACCACAGCTGCGACCTGGGCCTCCATAGATAAGGAGGCATCTACGATCACATCCAGACTCTTTGACAGCCAGTGCAGATGTTAATTGCACGCCATCAAGAGCTGGGAGCTGGCACCCCGATCCCAAGCTGCCCCAGCCAACCACAGGCATGCATAGAAAAGAACACTGGTTAAAAGTTTTTATTGTTGGTCTTGGACCGTATTAAACTAAATCTAAACAGACTGGTTTTCCAGGTTTTTATACCCTGCTTTTCTCTACTGTAAGGAATCTTAAAAGCCGTTAAAAAAAGTTTTCTTTAAAAGCAGCCATTGGTGGGGGTGATTTGAGTTGGGTCTGTGATGCTGGAGGGTGGGGTGGAGCAATATTAATGCTTCCCTTCACACTATTTTAAAGATATATCCACTAGTCTTGTTCATCCGCAACCCAGAACACAGGAGTAAGTGCAATGGAATTCCATGTGACTTGCATAACATTGCAGAATGATCCTATGAAGTGTTAACTTGATGGTAGAACAAAAACCAATAGATTATACATAAGGTTAGAGCAGGTGACTTCTTACAATGTGTAAGATTTCGTTTTAGATATGTAAGATTTAATGAAAATTTTGCATTTCAAATATAAAGGCAAGTGTGGAGATTTATCAGCTTCACCATGTTTTCTGCTTACCCAAGTCTTGTATCTACCACATTGCATTCTGGGAAAACTGAAAAGTGTAACTGTTTTTCAGAATAGAAGAAGAGTTGGTTTTTATATGCCGACTTTCTCTACCACTTAAGCAAGAATCAAACCAGCTTACAATCACCTTCCCTTCCCCACAACAGACACACTGTGAAGTAGGTAGGGCTGAGAGAGCTCTACAAGAGCTGTGACTAGCTGGCTTCATGTGTAGGACTGGGGAAACCAACCCAGTTCACCAGATTAGTGTCCACTCATGTGTAGGGGTGGGGAATAAAACCTAGTTCTCCAGATTAGAGTCTACTGCTCCAAACCGCTACACCACACTGGCTCTCAGAAGCAACCCTGTTCGTTGGAGGTCTTGAGCATGATGTCCATAATTTTTAGGCTTTTATTCTACTCCTAACAACTGTATGTAAATATTTGCTCTGGCAAGTCTAAGATAAGACCAGCCTTCTGAGAGGGCACCTGAAGGTTTCTGTATTTGACTCACAGGGAACATTATTTAGCTTTTTGCTCTTCTCTCCTCCAGGACTGCCACTGTATATACACTTTATCAGGAGTAAGCCCCAGTAAATTCTGGGGATTTACTTCTGGGCAAACACACTTAGAATTGTACAGCACATATTGGTTATTCCTTTCCTTACCCAGTGCAAGCTCTTCCATGGCACATACTGGTGTAAGAATTTGTGCTAGAAGATTAGGTTTTTATACCCTGCTTTTCTCTACTATAAGGAATCTCAAAGCAGCTTACAATCACATTCCCTTCCTCTCCCCACAACAGGCACCTTGTGAGGTAGGTGGGGCTGAGAGAGTTGTGAGAGAACTGTTACTGGCCCAAGATCACCCAAGTAGGCTTCATGTGTAGGAATGAGGAAGCAAACAATTCTCCAGATTAGAGTCCGCAGCTCTTAACCACTACACCAAGCTGGAACTAAACCATGATGTACAGTTGCAGTAAGTCCTGGCTTTCCCCAGAATCTCTGCACTCATCTTTTAAGGAGGAAGCTAACTAGAGCATCTAGCATAATATTAGAGGTTAAGAATAAGACTTGGTTTTTATATGCCAATTTTCTCTACCTTTTAAGGAGAATCAAAGTGGCTTACAAACTCCTTACCTTCTCCTCCCCACAACATACACCTTGTAAGGTAGGTGGGGCAGAGAGAGTTCTGAGAGAAGGATGCCTTGGTACTTACCGTGAAGGCTCTTTCTCTTCCGAGGCGAAGGGCATCTTATGATTGGGTGTTTTCCCGCTGCTTCCAGGAGGCAGGACCAAAGGAAACTTCCTGTCTCCTTGGCGGGAAGACCGCCCACTATCCTCAGTTACTGGCTTGCCTAGCTCCTAGAGAAGTGCTAAACAAAAACTGAGAACAGAACACATGTAAGGGAGGAAACAGGAGTGTTTAAAACATTGAACAGTGAACCTAAATGACCCCGGAGGGTTAAATGGTAACTGTGCCGCCAAACGGGCGGAAAAAACTTGAGAACTATAGGTCCATATGCACTGATTGAGTGCTAACAAGGCAGGTGTTAGCTGAGTGAGCGTCATGTATTCCTTGGTCTATTGATCAATGGAACGAGGAGCCACCTGGTCTGCGAGTAGATATTCCATCCGGGTGGGCCAGATGCCCTTCGCCTCGGAAGAGAAAGAGCCTTCACGGTAAGTACCAAGGCATCCTTCTCCTCCGAGGCAAGGGCATCTTATGATTGGGACCTTCTAGAGCTCCCAGAGAGGGTGGGTTAGTTCTCTTCCAGCACGTGTTGAAGGACCCTGCATCCAAAAGCCGCCTGAGCAGATGACCAGGTGTTAATTCTATAGTGCTTGATGAATGTATTAATAGTAGACCAGGTGGCCGCTCGGCAAATTTCGTCGACTGGAGCCTGTCGGTTGAACGCCGCTGAGGTTGCCGAACTGCGAAGGGAGTGAGCGGTGATCCCTTCTGGAGGAGTGACCTTAGCAGCTTTGTAGGCTTCTATGATGCACCTACGCAGAGTGTAGCTTATGGAGGCAGACGACATTCTTAACCCTTTGTTGGGGTTGGAGAGATTGATGAACATCGAGTCAGACTTCCGGAACTCTTCTGTCCTATCGATGTAGATGCGGATAGCTCTGCGAAGATCCAGTGTGTGCCATGATTTTTCGGCCTGACAAGAAGGTTTTGGGCAGAACGATGGCAGGGAGATGTCTTGGGCTCTGTGGAAGGAGGAATTTACTTTTGGAAGGAAGGCTGGGTCCAACCGCAGAACGACCTTATCTTTATGGAATGTACAAAGTCCCTTGTGGATCGAGAGAGCTCTGAGTTCCGAGACTCTGCGGGCCGAGGTGATAGCCGTTAAAAATAGAACCTTCATCCGAAGGAACTGGAGGGGTATCTTCCGCAGAGGCTCGAATGGAGTGGAGGTGAGAGCCTTTAAGACCAGGTTCGGCTTCCAAGTGGGGAAGCGGTGGATGGTCGGAGGACGCATGTGTGTGACACCTTTCAGGAAGGCAGATATGTCCCTGTGTTGAGAGGTCGGAACGCCCTCTACAGAAGGGACGACTGTGGAGATGGCTGCGATTTGACGCTTGAGGGTTGAGGCTGATAACTTCATCCTTACGCCCTCCTGTAGGAATTCCAGTATCTTGCTAACTCCTGGATTTAAAGGATTAACTTTCTTTCTCTGTCCCCATCTGACGAAGGCCTTCCAGGATGCAGTATATATTCGCCGTGTCGAAGGCTTGCGAGCTTCTAGGATGGTACCCACCACCTCTTGTGAGTATCCGCGTGCTAGGAGTCTTGAGCGCTCAAGAGCCAAGCGGTCAAACAGAACCACTGGGGCTTTGGATGGGTCAGAGGGCCCTGCTGAAGCATGGTTGGAGAGGTTGGAATCCTCCAGGGCTCCTGGATGGAGAGACTGTGGAGTGTCGCAAACCAGGGTCTGCGTGGCCAAAAGGGGGCCACTAGAAGGACCGTGGCCTTCTCCTGTCGAATCTTGCGCAGGACTCTGGGAAGAATTGGGATCGGTGGGAAGGCAAACAGCAGTCCTTGAGGCCAGGGAAGGAGAAGGGCATCTGTTCCCTCTGCCCTTGGGTGGAAGTACCTGGAAAAGAACCGAGGGGTCTTGTGGTTGTAAGCGGATGCGAAGAGATCTATTACGGGTTGGCTGAACCTGTCTGTGATGGCCTGGAAGGTCATCTGGTCTAAGGACCACTCTCCCTCTTCCACTGTCTGTCGACTTAGCCAGTCCGCTTGTGTGTTCAGGACTCCGCTGATGTGCTCCGCCTTTAAGGATTGCACATTGGCCTGTGCCCACTTGAAAATCAAGGATGTCTCCTGGTGAAGGGCCGAGGTCCTGGTCCCTCCCTGCTTGTTGATATACGCCTTCGTGGTCATGTTGTCCGAGCGCACGAGGACGTGATGGTGTTGAATGTCCCTTGAGAACGCCCGCAAGGCTAGCCGAACCGCCCGTAGCTCCAGAAGGTTGATGTGGAGCTTCTTCTCCTGTGGTGACCAACGACCTTGCGCTACCTTGGAGTTGAGGGTCGCTCCCCAACCTTCTAGACTGGCGTCCGTGAACACTTGAAGCGGATCGTCGTGGAGGTATTTCAGAGCCTTGCCCAGATTGGATGGGTTGGTCCACCACTGGAGGCTGTGTTTCACAGAGAATGGCAGTTGGATTAGTTTGTGTGTCTTGCGGGTGATGTGGCTTTGAAAAGGCCGGAGCAGCCACTGGAGTGGACGGAGGTGGAACCTTGCCCATGAAACGATGTTTATGCACGAGACCATGTGACCCATGAGTTTTGCTAGCGCCTTTAGACTGGATCTTTTGTTCGGTATAGTGGCTCTGGCTAAGGTGATTATCTTGTGGATTCTTTTCGGTGGCAGGGAAAGGCTGTTCGTGGTTGAGTTTATCTGGACTCCGAGGTGGATGATGTTCTGGGAGGGTTCCAGTGAGCTCTTCTCCAAGTTGAGGACGTATCCATGCTCCTGAAGGATTTGTGCCACTCTCGCGGTATCCACCAGGGACTGGTGGCGAGATTGTGCGCATATCAGGATATCGTCCAAGTAAGGGTGAACTTGGATAGATTCCTGCTTGAGGGTTGCCATGATGGTGATAAGGATCTTGGAGAAGACTCGGGGTGCTGAGGAAAGACCAAAGGGAAGTGCCCTGAACTGACAGTGTTCCTGGGCGTAGGTAAAGCGGAGGAATCGTCTGTGAATGGGATGGATGAGGATATGCAGGTATGCTTCTTTCAGGTCCAGCGCCGTCATGTAAGTTCCTGGTAGGAGGGATTCCACAATGGAACGCATTGTTTCCATCCGAAAATGCTTCTTCAGGATCCTGCGGTTGACAAACTTCAAATCCAAAATTGCCCTCCAGTCCCCATTTGCCTTGGGAACTGTAAAAAAGATGGAATACACTCCCTGAAACCTTTCTTGGGTAGGGACCATCTCTATGGCTGCCAGCTGTTGGAGATGGAGAATGGCCTGAAGAGTTCTTTGATGTTTCTTCCTTTTCGATGGTAGAGGAGAAGGGATGAAGCGATCCGGAGGTGGGGTAGAAAATTCCAGGAGGTAGCCCCTGGAAACAATTGGCATAGTCCAGTTGTCGGGGTTTGATTGTTGCCACCTTGTTGCAAACGCTTGCAGCCTTCCTCCGATGGGAAGGGAGCTGGAGTCATTGGGTGTTAGGTTTGGCAAACTTGTCGGACTTATCCGACTGGGTTTGCTGGCCTTGCCTAAGGAATCTGCCGCCCTTACGAAAGGCTCGGGAGTTGGAGCTATTGTTGCTCCAGGACCCTTTCCAGGACTCTGACCTGTATCTGAAGGGAGCTCTGGGGGCACGAAAGGACTGATAACCGGATGGGCGATTGTCCTTTCTCAATTGCTTAGGCATCACGTGTCTTTTATCCCTAGTTTCTACTAGGATTTTGTCTAGCTTCTCGCCAAATAACCTCCCCTCTTGGATCGGATAGGCCATTAAGGTAGACTTGGCCTTAAAATCGGCAGTGCTCTCCTGACTGAGGTGACCGAAGCCATGGATTTCGCTGAGAAGGAGATAGCATCCAGAGAAGCATCAGCCATTAAGGAAGTTGCCTTAAGGACCCTATCCAGGCCAGCAACCACACGTTGGTTCTCCTGAGGAACCAGCTGGGTAAGTTTCTTTATCCAGAGGTAAGAAGCTCTGGCAAAGATGGAAGTAGTTGCATTTGCTTGGATTGCCATTGCTGCAGCCTCATGGGCCTTCCTGGTCAAAGATTCTGCTTTCCTGTCTAGCTGGTCTTTGATGAAACCAGCCCCATCCTCAGGAACCAGACCGGGGTTTTGAAGGTCAATAACGGGAGCCTCCACCAGGGGGACCTTGAGAAGGCTCATTGCATGAGGTGCTAGGTTGTAATTCTTTTTAACAGTACTGGGAATTTGTTTCCCTGATGTGGGGGTTATCCCATTCATCAGTAACAGCTTGCAGAAAAAATTCTGGAAATGGTACAGTGTTAGTCTGGGGCCTTTTCCTAGGAAAGCACTCCTGCACTCCCCGTTTGCGTTTTGGGGATGGATCCTCTAAGGCTTCCTGATCCTCAATGAGGTCCAGTGCCAGAAGGGCCTTAGCTAATAGACTCTGAAAGTCCTCCCCAGAAAACAGCCTTGGCTGTTGCTCATCTGGGGGGAGGATGTCTTCGTCTGAGTCGTATTCACCTTCTTCGTGCTCCCCTGGATCCGAGGACTGATCCTCCTCCGAGGAAGGGTCCTCGTCTTGAAGCACTGTGGTCTGAACTGTGGCCTTCTTGGCAGCCTTAGTGGGTCACTTTGCAGAGGTAGAGGGGACAGGTCCCATATCCTCTCTATCTGTGCTAGCAGGATAGGAGGAAGAAGAGTGTGGGGAAGCCTGCTGGACTACCCAGGGGAAGGAGGGGGGAAGCCTCATCTGAAAGGCTTGGAAGGCTTGCCATTGCCTCTGTAAGGCTAGGTTGACCAGGTCACTAGCCTCCTCACTGGAAAAAGTCCTCCCCTCACCCCCAGCGCTCAAAGGGGGGGGTTGCCACCTCCCGCCTGGAGCCCTCCTACCGGTAATCCGACGATGTTCAAAGGCTGCATCAAGGTTGCAGGCTGAACTGGAGCTGTTCTGCTGGCGGACGCAGGAGCGAGCCTGGGGGAGCCGACCTTCGGCTTGTTGGAGCGCCTCTTCCTTCTCTGAGCGCCCGGGAGCGGCGCCTTCTTCAGCGCGGTTTTTCGCGCCTTTTTCTTTGAAGGCGCGGGCTCCCCTTCCTCTCCCGAAGGCGCTGCCGCGGCTCCCTCCCTTTCCAATGATCCGCCGGTGCGGTCATTGGAGGGGGCTTGGGCGGAGTGGACCAGCCCTCCAGCTTGAAAATCTTCAACGGAGAGGAGATCGTCCTCCCTCTCCGTTGTAGCGTCGGCCATGTTGGATGTGTGGCCGGCTTCCTCAGTCCCTCACTAACCCGCACTAGCAGACAGGAGGGGAGACGAAAACGAGGGGGGGGGAGGAAGGGAGACCAAAAGACGGGGAGACAAAAACAGAAGAACAGGCACGAAGGGAAATTTTTTTTTTTTAGGAAATAAGCTAGAGCTAAATGAGGTCGCTGCTCTCCGGAACAAGGCAGGACAAAGACTGGGGATAGTGGGCGGTCTTCCCGCCAAGGAGACAGGAAGTTTCCTTTGGTCCTGCCTCCTAGAAGCAGCGGGAAAACACCCAATCATAAGATGCCCTTGCCTCGGAGAACTGTGACTAGCCCAAGGTCATCCAGCTGGCTTCATGTGGAGGAGTGGGGAATCAAACCTGGTTCTCCAGATTAGAGTCCACCACTCTTAACCACACCACACTGGGTAGCAGTGCAGGTCTGAAGTATAACAGTTTAGTAGCACCTTACTTCTACCAACAAAATTTTCACGATATATGCTTCTGAGACTCAAAGTTCCCTTTATTTCCTACTTCAGTCTGACAAAGGGAGTTTTGACTTTTGAAACCTTATACCCTGAAAATCTTGGTCTCTGAAGTGCTACTGGACTCAAGTTTAACTGGCATAATATCGGCTCCTATACATGCATACAAAGGCATACAAGTATACAAATGCATGTACGATGCCCACATGGCATGACACCTGGTACATCTAAAGGTTCCCAAGGGCTGGCCGTCCATTAAGCAAGTGGTGGGATGTATACCGATACAACACATGGACAATAAATATTGCTGCAGTGCAGCTGTTTTTAGGACTGCTGATATACCTGCACATATTCTGCTCCAGGTCAGATTCAGCAATCTACTTAAAAGAAATGGAAAGTTCACACATGCAGAGCATGGGGTTTTCATGAATATACCAGTCCATTACTACTCCCCCACATCAGCTTAAATTGCAAGTTTCTATTCACCAAGTTTTCTTGGGGCAATACCTTAAAATCAATGTGTTTGCCAAAAACTGTTTAAGGCTCACCAAAACATCTTAAGGCACAGGCCCACCTTTTATTTAATGCATTTGATAGTACATAAAATATCCATCAGTGCAGTGCAATGACACAGGACATTACGGTAATCAATTGTTACGTTCCTTTCATGCTGCAGTAGGAAAGTTTTCTTCCCAGTTTACAGATACACACACACCCAAACACAAAATACCTGCATTTCAAGGACATTTTAGAGAACATACATTTAAAATGTTTAACCAAACGGTCTGATTTCATAGGGACAATAGTGTCAATTTTACCTTTAAATGTAGAAGCTTAGAAGAATTATACCTGTACTTTAGGAATTTGATTCTGATAATTCAGTAATTGCACCGCTATCTTCCTCAAGTATGAAATGTAATTCCCAACCCATAGACAGACTTTCAAAAAAATTTGAAGTACCTGATGACTTCGTTCAGCAGAGTTCAATTATTTTGTGATACATACCTAGATTATGCTAGAGTTATATTTTTTAAAAAAATATCTATTGGCCACTTCTGCTACAGAAAGATTACTTTATGTTAGCAACATACAACATCTTAGACAATACAAATTTCAGCCTGTAACTTGACAATGTCCATATTCACCATCTTTAGGACGCAACAGCTATAACTGGCCTTCGGCCTCCTCTGTTAGTCCAGGGCCACAATCATGCTGATCAGAGAAAGCATTGTCTTGTGAGCAGCATAGCTGAACCTTATAACAAAACTAAGTTTTCATCAAAACTGCTCAGAAGATGATACTTTTATCAAATGAGGCATTCATCAACATACAAATAAATTTTATTTAAAAGCATAAAAAAATATATTCTAGTTCCAAGGTAAAACATTTTCAGTAGAAATACAGGATTATGAGAAATCACAGACAAATCCTACAGTTAGTTTGCACACAGGACCAGGTTGGCAAATGAGAAAAATGGGCTCAAATCCTGAATGGCATTTGTATAAAAATGATGCAACTATGTTAAGTAATATACAAAAATTCTCATTACTTTTTATAAAAGAGTTATTTTATCCATGTGGCAACATCTAAACATAGGTGACTGAGTGGTTTACTGAGTGCAAGAGAGAAAGAATGATTTAAGTCACTTGTTTCTCACAGGAGTATGGTCAGGACTGAGGTGTAACTTCATCCCAAGACTGACTGGTTCAACACAAGGTATCTTTAAGCAAACAGCTTGTTCATGCTTGCATCCCATTCTGGATGTTTAGCATGTAAATAGCAAAAAGCCATAACAAGACTTTCTAAGGTAGCATATGTTGTAGAAGACGAGTACTGTTCTATCAGAATGGAAAGTAGACATATAGGCAATTTCTATGTGTATGGAGGAGTGTATAATAATGTCTCTGCTGTTACAAAAGAGGAGTAACTTGGTTACCACGCTGGATTTGCTGTTATACAGTGTTTAAACGCACACAAGAGCTTCCTCAGTGGGTGCAATTTCAGGGAATGTTCCATCCTTGAGTACACATGGGTAAAGTTCTCAGTGAATTATACAGGGAAACCCTTAAGTGTACGTGAGTTCACAATTGTGTTGTAGTGCCCATGGAGCACTGCATCAAGCTGTGAGGATACAAAATCGCTATAAACCATGTGAGTTCCTATAAAGTATTGCACTTATAGCATGTGAAAGACTCTCATTAGCTTTTCTGGGACCACCCAACAGCCTGAAATATAGGAGTTCAATAAACAATGTAACTTATTTTCACTTCGCTTCATTGCTACTGTTACAGAGATTTTATTTAGTAGTTGTGGCACATCTTGTTGCATACTCTAGATCAGCCACATGTTTTTGTAACAGACACTTTCAGGACTGCAGTTTAAACATCCACTAGTCCCATCTAAAGCAATATGCCTCCCCCCTCCAATGTATCTAGGAGCTAACAGCAGGAAGGGTTAAAAGGGACAAGGGAAATAACTCTACATGAAAACTTAATCAAAGCATATTCTAGGATCTGTATATTCATTGGCCAGGAACCAATGAATTCTCAAACGAGTTCCATGAGCCAAGGGGAGAAAGGAGTTTTAGACACCCGCCCCCAAAAAGAACAGCTCTCCCATACCACACAGCAAACTGCTGCAAAAACTGAAGGGGGGCTAAAAATGGCCTGTAGTATAGCGAGGGATGCCGTTTTCCAAGTAAAAAAAATTCAGCTGGGCTAGTAGTGCAAGCCCTTTTACAGGAGCATAAATTCTCTGAATCCTAGTCAGGGTAGTTTTTTCTTAAACTGTCAATTACTGTTCTGACCCTGAATCATAACCAGGTATTATAGCCCATTTTAAACTATAAATTATAACAGGCATTAATTGCAAGGGCCTTTTTTGGAATTAAAAGCTTATAGTATGAGGCAGAAACAGGGCCCCGTTAGCTGCAATTTTGATAGATCAAAAAGCTAGGTACAGCTCTGAGTGTTTTTTGTAACATGCAACAAAGAACTTATGGCTGCCTATTACACTATGCAGTCACAAAACTTGACTTTCTTCTAGATGAAAGTAATTCTGAAGTGATCTACAGCTCTGGATCAGAAACATTCATTTTGTATAACAATTAATAGTTTCATGGATCTCTAAACAAAGTAAAATGAAACGTTTTAGCACCTTTTTTTAAGCATCTACCTTTAAAACTTCCATGAAAAGGCTTTGGAAGCTATTTTGTATACAATGAACTAGTTTGGGTCTCAGATCAGGATACTATTTCTGCTAAATTAAGCCTTAAATAATAACTTGGTAATCATTCTCAAAACATACAATTGAACTGAACTGCTGAACTGGCAGTGTTCCATGGTGAAAAGATTAATTGATTTTCATTTTTTCTTAAACAATGCATTTAACCAGAGAAAATGTATCAGAAACTTTAAAAAACAATATTTAAATTGCTTCTGAATAACAGAGACATTTTAGACAGTACAATAAAAACAAAAAATTGTGCAGCCATCTCCTAAAAATCCTAACACCTAACTTTAGTTCTAATTAAGTCCAGAAATTAAAGTTTCTAAAAGCTAGTTTTTACTAATTTTATGGACTTGTTACTTATATTTATTAAACTCCAAATAAAGATGTGCCCGATCAATAATTACTCTGTGCCTGTACCCATATTACAGCAGTACTGTACTTACATGTGAGAATAAAACACAAGAGAAATTATATTTGGAAACTGAATAGTATAATGTTAAATAAACTCATGATGAAATATTCTCACAATAAGTTTTGTATTGATAATTTTAAAAATATATTATTTCAACAAGTGTCTCTCAGGCAACACAGCTGAATAGTCTCTCTCTTTGCAGTAACAGAACATTATTTTTTAAATAATTAAAGTCTTATGTTAGAACAGTGTCCTCTGGATCTATGGTTGTCTCACAAAACTTTTGATTTCCTTTTTCTGGGCGATGTGCCCTCTTCAAATTTCACTGCTCCATTGGCAAAGTTAGCTGTAATATGAACACAGAAAAGTTACAATACAGAACACTACTTAAGTGTACACACAATTATTGTAATATCATCCTAGACTGCTTTACGGAGATTGAACAAGAGAGAAAACTTGGTGAAATTCCCTGAGAGAAAATGGGAGAGCAATCTGGCTGCAACATCTGTCAACTGCATTGATAGCCTGGGTTGATTGGTTGGCTAGGCGGGTGTCCCCGATCTCCCTCACTGCTCCATGTGTGTCCCCTCCCGGAGCTGAGCGCTCAGTGGAAGAGGATGACCATCCCAGAGAGAAAAGAAATATGCTGCTGTATTGGACTAGTGGTCCATCTAGCCTAACCTCTGGCCAACCAGCTGCCTGAAGGGCCAATTAACATAACTCTGAGACCAGGCCTTCTCTTAATGTTGCCTTCTAGCACTGGTTATTCAGTGGCTTACTGTTTCTGGATGTGAAGGTTCTCTTTAGACATCATGGCTTGGATCCGGTGATTCAGTAGAAGTATCCCACCCCTAAACTCACATGCACACTATTGCTTTGATTGTAAAACAGGGGCGGCGGTGCTGTTATCCGCCTATTCCCCCTTGAGGATTAGCCTGCCTCCCCATACTATGTTCCATTCTTGCGCAGTGCGTCACCAAGGAGAATGTTCTTGTAGAGCGGTACAGCTGTGATGCAGTGGATCAGCTTGGGAGGTGACTTCTGTTATTTATTCCATTTACATCCCACCTTTCTCCCCAATGGGGACCCAAAGCAGCTTACATTGTTCTCCCCTCCATTTTATCTTCCAACAACCGTGTGAGGTAGTTCAGGCTGAGGGTGGGAGACTGGCCCAAGGTCACTCCAGTAAGCCTCCATGGCAAATACTTCTATGGTATGACTGATATTGGGGATACTGTTTTTTCTTCCAGTTCTTCAAACCCACCCCAACTGCTTTATGTTATTTTACTTGGCTGTTAGACTCAAATGTTATCATTCAAAAGTTATATTTTATAATCACCTAATTTATTGCCTGAATCCACTCTAAGCCCCAATAAGAAAGTCACACTATGAATGGACTAGAAATGAAAATAAACGTTTCTCTTGTTTCAGTGGTAGAACTGCACACTCCAAAGACTACACTTACCTCTACTTAGTTCCTTTTTTGCTGGTTTACTCTTTGTGTTGGTTGCTTTCTTCTTAGGAATTTGATTCTGTACATGTTCTCTCCATTTCTTTAATTGGAAGTTGATAAATTTCCACATCATCCAAGCTTGAGTCAAACAAATTGCAGCCAGACAGCCAACTCTAAAAAATGTTTTTTAAAGTATACATACACATATATATTATTATGCATTGTTACAACTGCAGACACGGAACTAGATGTAAAATTTGAAATAGTAGAAATATTGCCTCAAATTGCAACAAGATATACTGGTGAAGAGAAATGTGAAAAGGTCTACAGTAACATGTGGGAGTACCCCCGCCCCAACCAAGAAAGTTGTTTGTGAGGTACTTCTGCAGAGCTCTTTGTCAGCAATACTTTTTACTGACTTCGTTCCTGCACCTTTAAGAGCAGTCTGATATTCCTAGGCCTTCGAACATGACAAAAAAGGAATCACTAATATTCAGAAGCAATATACCTGTGATTTCTAAACACATGTCAAAAACAGACAATGGCTATGAACTTTTCAGAACGGCCTAGCTGGCCCGGTGCTGGAGACAGTTTGCTAAACTACTTAGATCTTTGACTGGGTCCAAAAGAGCTACTGTTTAGTTGCTGTGACTACTTAACATCTTACAAGGTAAGTTGCAAAGAAGGCTCCGAGGAAAGTTTATTTAGCCAGTTACTTCTGACATATTAATAAATGTAATATTTAAAACACTAATAAGAATAACAAACTTCAAAGGACATTCTCAGTCAATAAATCTCAGTCCAGCTGTCTGCTAAGCATTATACCTAATAGTAAGTATGTTGAAGTTTCCTTCTGCTATGGAAAAACCAGGATTTTCTGCTCTTGCCAGACCAAATCCAAATGTGAGAACTGACAAAGTTAAGGTCAGGAGACGAGCCATTACGAACAGTAGAGCCCAAAGGGTAAACCTGCAAGGAAAACCATAATTTCTCTCAGATGCCTTTCACAAACATTCTAAATCTAAGATATATACAGTTTCCTCAAAACTATTATCTACTCAAAGATAATGGCAATCATGCAAAACAGCTCAACGGACAGACTCTTTTGGTTAGGTGGGTGAAACTCTCCTCTGTACCACAAGTTAACTTCTTATTTAGGTTATGAATAATCCACCTTTTTCATTGACACTCAAGGTAGATTACACAAAGTCAGTGCGATCTAGCAAAAAAAGATTTCTGATAAGCAAGGTAATAGGACTAGGATAACAGAAATCTGAAAGCAAAGCATAAATATTAGACATGATATATGTTAACAAGGCCAAAAAGTGGAATTACATAGGTAGGTGACAACGTAGTGAATGCAAGATAATGCATATGGCCATCATAATAGTTTAACCCACAGTCTGTTCCCTTTATTTAATCACCTTCTTGAACCTTACTGCCTTTATGAAACAACTCAATTTTACATATTTTGCAGAATGCCAGAAGCACAGGGGCCTTCCAGACATTCTCAGACCGACCATTCCACAAGGGGGAAGCTGCAACAGAGAATGCACGTGTAGAGGCTGTTGCTGATCTTGCCTGTCCACAGGGAAGGCCCCACTCAGATGAGCGAAGCTGTTGTGGCAGGGAATGGGAGGGAAAACAGTCCTGCAGATCAGAGATCCAAGGGCTTTGTAAGTGATAGCCAGTAACTTGAATTCAGCCAGGTAACTGAAGGGGAGCCAACAGAGTGACTCCAGAAGGGGTATAGTAGATATGTTCCATCTAGCTCCTGATAGTAGCTGAGCTGTGGAATTTTGTACCAACCAGAGCCCAAACTGACTTCAAGGACAGTCCTATAAAAGTGCATTATGGTAATCTAGTCTTGATGTTACCATGGCATAGATCTAGGTGGCCACATTGGCTGAGTCTAGGCAGCAGGCCATCTTCCAGGCTAAATAGAGTTGGAAGAATAGTGTTTTTGCGGCTGCATTAACTTGTTTTCCCAGGAATAATGCTCAATTTAACTCCTGGGCTTTTAATTAAGTCAGTAAGGGTCAGCTGAACTCCTTTGAAAGCGTTGCAAGAACAATTCACAGGCTGACATGGTGCACCTATGCAATCAATCCCTTGCACATGCATAAGGTGATCACCTGATCATATTTAGGAGAGCAGGAATGCCCTGAAATTTCACATGCTCCTCCTCTCTCATGAGGGCATCCTACCTTCTTTTACTGTTCTGGGTACTTCTGAGGTTCACATTTTGTCTAGACTGATCAATTTGCAGCACTGCTTCTACCTATTCCTGCAGACTGAAACAACCATAACACCAACTGATAGCACTGAAATGGAAAGATAGGGAGGAATGCTCCTTTAAGAGAACACAAATCCATGGGGCACAGCCAGTTTCCTGATTGGGTTAAGAGGTCAGTCAGTGATGATGCCTGCACCAAACCTGTGTTGTGGCTATAATTTGGTGTTATATGATTGAGCCCAGAATTCACGCAAGCTCCCGCCTCTGCTTCCTGTCTGATTTCCTATGCATTCTCTCTTTGATCTGTTAGATTTGGGACCAGTAACACCTTAGAGACCAACAAGATTTTAAGCTCCCTTCGTCAGATACAAGTAGGAATGGAGATCTGAGTCTTTATATCCCAGTCAGAAGGTGGGAGGGATGTTATAAATAAGGAACTCAGGATGCAAAGGTACAATTCATACTGTAACCAGCTTGACTCACATCTCCATTCATACTCATACTTAATGAAGGGAGCTTTGACTCTCAAAAGCTTATACCCCAAAATTCTTGTTGGTCTCAAAGGCACTACAGGACTTGAATCTAACTGTCCTACTGCAGACCAACATGGCTACCCTCTGAAAAAAAATCTCTTTGATCTGGATCTAAAAATTAGGCAAATGCTTTCTGAACCTGAACTGAAATGCATAGTTTTGTTAACCTGCACAAAACTACAAACCATGAATGGATACAGAAGGGGACATTTCGGGGAGAATGTAAATATGTGGGGGGAAAGGGTGTGTGAGAGAAGGCTGGTCTCATGCAATGCCAAATCATATATTTTGGGCATTACATATAGACTGGTTCAGTAAAAAAAAAGAAAGAAGTTCTATTGAAAACTACTACAAGCCACTGTTCAGGGTACTCATGGCATGACACATTAGAATAGAAACTTTCTTTGGTAACAGGGTGAAATTATTTAAAAACAAGTAAACAAGCCACTTTAAATACACAAATATAAGGAGCAGAGCTGCAAAACCAACTCAATTTTACACCAACCTGATTTACTTAAATAACCAGAACTCAAATATGAGAAGAGTTGGTTTTTATATGCTGACTTTCTCTACCACTTAAGGGATAATCAAACTGGTTTGCAATCACCTTCCCTTCCCCTCCCCACATCAGACACCTTGTGAGGTAGAGAGCTCAGAGAGCACTAACAGAGCTGTGACTAGCCCAAGGTCACCCAGCTGGCTTCATGTGTAGGAGTGGAGAAACAAATCCAGTTCACCAGATTAGCCGCAGCTCACGTGGAGGAGTGGGGAATCAAACCTGGTTCTCCAGATCAGACTCTACCGCTCTAAACCACTGCTCTCAACCACTACACCATGCTGGGATGGAGAACCCTCCATGTTATCAGTACCCCAGTGGGGTATGGAGATGAAGAATAATATGATAGGGCAATATCAAGGAAACTGGGAAGGGCAAAGGAGGAGATAGAGGGGCTGGTAATTGGGGAATTCTTACAAATTTATCTAAATATTGTTTTTAACATTCATGGTCAATGTCAGGAGGAAAGACGCTTAAACAATAACAAAGCCTACAACTGGAATCTGAAGGGCTTCCTGCATGAGAGGAAGGCACGCCTGGTTATGTATGAGGAAGCCCCCAATATCCAGACCACCACCTCCAGCTGTAGTAGCCCATGCCATTCCTTTTGTAATTCTGGAGCCCCCCTCCCAAACCCTCAGGAATGGCTTTTCAGAAGGAGCAAGAAGGAAGGAGGACATTGGCAAGCTCTGTTCTCTGAACCAGAACTCCATTTGTTTGGGTTTGGATCTGAGCAGATACGTTTTTAACTACTGAACAAAACCTAATACAACACCTGAGTGAAAATGTTGGGAAACGTAGACCCCCATTGTCTTCCAGTAGCATTTGGAAGCAAAGAAGAGATTTCATTAAATGCTAAAAATCAAGATGGAAAGGGACACTGTTTGCCTGACTTCTGACTCAGCTTTCAAGACCTTCATTTGGTGCAACATAATAAAAGTCTTTCGCTTTCCCAAATTCATCTGTACCACTTTAAGTGAGAGATGACCTGGTGAGATTCCTTGTTTCAGGTGAGAAGAGGAATTGTGAAGGGACATTCTGCCTCCTTCACTATCTGTAGTAACAGACTGTGCTTTTAATAGGGTGCATATGCCTACAGTGCTCAAAAGAAGTCACTATTATTATCACCTCCAAAATAACAATAAAAATAAATTACCCTTTCTGTTTATTCTCGTCACTGAAGTAGAAAAGACGCGAGGCATGAAAAATCAGTTCCACAAGATAATGAGGCACCAGCAAAATTAGCCCCAAACGCTGAAGACTGGAATATTAAAAAGAAACATTCATTTCAAAATTTTATTCTGAGAAGTAATTAGTAACAAATTAAGCCCTGTGCATTAGTCAGAACAGACAAAGAATTAGCTGAGCAATAGGGAGCTCTGTGTTCAAATCCTTGCACATCAAAAAGCACAGATAGCAGCATAATTCCCAAAATATAACATGGAAATATTAACCTCATAAAGTGGTAAATAGTTTGAATGACACATTAACGGCACGTCACTCCCATCCTATAAAATATAAAAATTAAGTTTGTAAATACTTACTTCAATATATAGGCACCAGATATATGGGCAATATAAAGGCAGACATAGTGCAACTGTCTGGGAATATCTTCCTAGGATTACATAAAAGGAAAGGGGAAAAAGAGACCGTTAAAAGACCAGATCCTAGCAAAACATATGCCAGCTTTCCTTAGTCTTAGCACTTATGCACAAGTCAGTGAATATAAATTTATGCCAATTTCCCACTTAGGAGTTAGAAAAGTTAGTTTACAATTAAAATGAAAGCAATGGCACAGCAACAGATAAAACAAACATTCAGAATCCCCAACAGTAACAACAAACTGTTACCAATTCAGACCCCTGTGGAGAAAATCCACTGTCACCCCCAGATCTGATTAAAAAAGGTGGAGCTGGATGCCATCAGCATGTAAATGACACCTCACTCCAGAATTCCAGACTACCTCATCTCATCTTTTCATTTACATGTTAAAAAGCACGGGGAAGATACAACTCTGAATACGACAGCACATTACAGGAATGTAATCCCTTAGCATGACTTGCTGGAACCTATCTAACAGGTAGAGCTGACTATCAGTGAATACGATCGTCTACCCCATCTTGGACAAGCAATCCAGGAGTTCAACATGAGTGACCCAAGAAAATGTATGTGTATAAAGTGTTAACAAGTCGCAGCTGACTTATGGCAACCCCGTTGGTTTTCAAGGCAAGAGATGTTCAGAGATGGTTTGCCAATGCCTGCCTCTGTGTTATGACTCCGGTATTCCTGGTGCCTGGAGTTGAGCTGAGGGGAGACTAGTGACCAATCAATCGTTGGAACAATAATTTATACCCAAGGATTTATTGAGCTGTGGCCTAATGACCCCCTCCCCTCCTACTCTTCCCCGCCCAATCAGTTATCAACCAACAAGGGTAAGAATCAAACAGGCCAAATTCTCCATGAACCTGGTCCACACACTTAGGTTCAATAACTGGCATTAATTCAAGAAAATTAGTAATAATACATTGTGACTTTATTGAATCCAAAGTGCCATCCATGTTAGAACAGATGCAATTTTATTAAACCAGTGTTTTTGCAACACTTGGTCTGTCAAGGTTCCTCCATAAAGTAGGCTTTTGCATACACGTTCTTTCTCAAAATCATGATTATTAAACTTCAACAGACACAGCATTACCTGTAGAGAAGGACAATTCCGCATTTTAGTTCTTTCCCGCCTTGCAACCATTTAATTCCTTTATTGTTAAGGATATTTGGGGGCTGGATTTTGTCCCCCTCCCCAATTGTCTCTACTATTCCTCAGCTCTGCCCACCATCTAGTTTATTGAAGTTTTATTTGTATAATTTTATGTTTTACATTGTGGAATCTTAATACTAGGGATAAAATGAAACTAAAACAAAGAAGATTGAAAACATAATTTATACCTTTCTAATTTTTTGGAAGTAGAGTTCTGGCAGTGCATGAAGCCAATAGGCAATCTGGCAGATATAGAAGAATTTTACCTGAAAGCTAAAGAGAGAGAGAGCAATTACCAGTCATAAATAGTAGGAATTTAGCTAAAAATATTTTGTCAGTTAACCTGCAGCATAACCTTAGACTATAAAGGAAATATGTTACAAATTCAATACCTGTTGTCTAGCATCTGCCTTTAAAAACAAAACATACTCCTACATTAAATTTAATATTTTCATGCACAAAATCAAGGTATCATGGATACACTCTACCACATATTACAGTTTCAAATACTGCTTTAGCAGAGTTTATACAGGGCTAAGTCTCTAACCAATAAATTCTGAGAATAAAAAGCAAACATGGGATAAGATCCTATCATAGGCAACAAACTGATTAAAGATTGGGGGGGGGGAGAATAATGGGGTAGAAAATACAGTCTGGAGATGTAATAGGTATGAATAGATACCAGAGTAATCAGGATAGGAAAATCCCACATTACTGTGAAAAATGCCAGCTAATTCTCTGGAATCTGGGTTACTTACCAAAAGAATGGTAGGTGAAATTCAGCTTAAATAAGTGAAAGTTCATGCAAAGTAGGATAAAAATCCTGATGTCAAATACACACTGATGGAATTTATATTGGCAATAATCAGGGAAGATCTTGAGGTCATAGAAAAGGGGTAACTGAATGTGTATCAGCATATGTTAAAAACTTACTAAATAAATCTAGGTTAACTCTTTTTTCCGACTACCATATCAAAGTCTTTATACCCCCACCTAAAGATTAAAACAGCCAGAAAAAGGGCAATTGAGATGAGATGTTTTGGTTGGTCCCAACAAACCCTCCCTATTTGGAGGGTTTCTGTTCCCGGAATCACCAAGAATGGTGAAATCTGTCAATACTGGGAGGCAGGTGATCTGCTGCCTCCAGAGGAGGACTGAGAGGCCAAAATGGTCACCCCCCACATCCTCCCCCAAAAATTCATGAAGGCCCATGCATGTTGTGCCCAGTGCCCAGCTTGGCTGTAGCATTGCCAAGCGAGTTGGACAACCAACTGTGAAAACCACCTGGCCAGGCAGGGGTGGTGGGCACCACACTGTGTATAGCCTGGCAGGTAAGGTGAGCACTGTATGACTCATCCAGCATGCACACTTCCTGTGTAGGCACAGTGCTGACAAGCAGTGATCATATGGAAGCATGCCATCATGCTCATCCTCCCTCCCCCAACATCCAGTTGAGTCACGTGCTCAGGATTAGCCACACTATGTGGTCAGAATGCAAACAAGTGGAACTGTGAGTTATAAATGGTGAGGAACTACTGAAATCACACTATTATTAAGCAATTCAGTGGTTGGAATACCTTTTTGACAGAACAAGACAAACTGTTAGGGTAAGAAACTAAGAAGATACTGAAGGATACATTATAGAAGTGTATAAAACTATGTGATGTGGATTCTGACATGAAAATACTACACTAATAATTCTTGTTTTATGAAAAGCAACTAGGAAGTTATCTCCATATTGCTGATGGGGGAGGAGAGTGGAGACAGAGATTTACAATCCCTTAATGTAATCCAGTGATTATCCCCAAATTGTTACCTTGGGGTGGCCACTATAATTACACTGTACTATCCTCTTTTTTGTGGATGAGGACTGATGTGGAAAGATATTGGCTTATAATAGATCTCAAATGCTCTCTTCAAAATCACAGCACAGGTCTGTTGAAAGCAGACCATACAACAAAGGAATATTTTGCACTATTGCACACAAGTCATATCAAGCTTTACTGAAGGTAAATATAATTAAATCTTGCCCCGCTATCCAAACCCAAAAGCCAGTATCCAATTCTATGCTGTTATATTGTGCTCCATTCATTGGCATGCATACCATCCATGCATCCCTTAACCCCCTTGCAGTGGGAAACAGATCTCACATAAAATCAGAAACTAGAGTGGAGGGATGTGTTACTCCGGCTTTTTTGATCTCTACAGGATTGAGGAGAGTGAATAGACAAGGATCATTCACTCTGAAAATACAGGCCTCATATGTATGCTACAGTGATGGGCGGCAGACTGAAAAACAGCAAAAACACTTTTTCACCAAACACAGTATCAGCCTGTAATAATCACTGCCACAGACATTCTGGTGGCAATCAGCATAGCTTTGAAAAAAGAATTACATAAACACTTGAAGAAGGATATTAGAAATGTAATGGTCAGATGGCTTTGATTGCCAGATACTTGGAGATGAGCAACAGACCATGCATACTGCCACCATATCCTGCGTGCACGAAGTGAAACATCTGCCTAGCCACTATATGTAGGCAAGATGGATCATTGATCAGAACAAGCACAGCAATTCTTGCTATGAATAATTCAGGATCTCTCTCAGTGCAGGGCAGAATTTGGCAAAGATTATCTAAGTTCTAGTCCTTCAAGTCTATTTTTAAGGAGGAAGGTTAAATATATCAGAAAGCTGATTTAGACAGCAAACGCCCCCCCTCCCCAACACACACAAAGACGTCAAATCAGATGAGGCACTAAAAGACTTACAACATTCGAGAATGAGGGTAATCTTTCCACAACAGAGTTGGGTTTGTTACGAATTCTTCCTAAAAGGGGAAAAATATGAAGTTTTAAAAAAGATAAATAGTTTGGACTAGTGCACATTTAAAATAAAATATCAAAGAAATAACTTGACTTACTTACTGAAGACAAAATGCTTGCTCCCCAGACAAATGAAAACAAGTAGAAAAATGCTAGTTGCCCTGATTCATTGAATTTGCTATGCTTTGTTTTTGACAAATGAAGACGTCTATTAATTTTCTAGAAATTAAAAAGAGCACAATACGTTAGAAAATGGCCAATATTCTTTATTTACAGTAATACACCGGTCTTAGAAACCACCCTAAAATCTCTACAGTATCAGTATCTCTCTTACTGTCAGCATTTATACTCCAATGTTGCAAATCTGAAAAAAGGTCTTTGACCTTTTACTTGCCACTATTAGTCAAGTCAGCTCTATGAATGAGGGCCACCAGCGATCTATCCTTTCACATTAGCCGCCATAGCCTCAGAATATATTGAGCATTTCTGTTCAAATGCTAAGGGGAACATGCACAGCAAATTCACCACAATGTGACCCAAGCTGGCTACTGCCTCTCACAAGCAGTAGAGGTAAAGGCTCTACTGCACAGTCAGAAGACCTGGCTGTCTCCTAAGTAGCCACATAGATACTCAAGTCCCACAGGAATTGTAGAATGGGGGCAGAGTAAACAATGCTTTCCCATCATCCCCCAAGCCATAATTCCCCCCCATCTACCCACCCCCAATATTGGTGCAGCTGCATAGTGGCCAACAAATGACCTAAAGAATCCTAATGTCTAATTTATTTATTATTTATATCCAGCTTTTCTCCCCAATGGGGACCCAAAAAAGAGAAATACAATTACTGTATTTTTCGCTCCATAACACGCACCTTTTTCCTCCTCAAAAGTGAGGGGAAATGTTTGTGCGTGTTATGGAGCGAATGTGCACACAGAGCCGCTGGAACGACGTGAGCAGGCTCTGTGCGCCCCGTTCCAGCACGCCCAGCCGGCTCTATGTGCCCCGGGACGCACAGAGCCGGCTGGGCGTGCTGTAACAGCGAGCCGGCCTGGGAGGCGGGCGGGGCGCACAGAGCTGGCTCGCGTCGATCCAGCGCGAACGGGCTTTCCCCGCCCCGACGGCCAGCTGGGGGGGGCGTGTTATGGTCAGGTGCGTGCTATGGAGCAAAAAATACGGTATCTATAAAAACCACAAAGTCAAACATGGGCACTAGATGGGATGCCAACTATTGTATGTCGTCGCACACAGCACCCTTTCGTTCACCCTCTGTTCATGCAACATCATCACAACGAGGGATGGTATTGGTGAGCTATACACCACGGTATACACCCCTACACTGCTATCGGTAATGAAAACTCAGTCTTCCACGCTCTATGTTTACTGTCACTGATTGCGAAACACTTGCACAGAATCAGGACCCATTGAACATGTGAGTACTATACTCTGCTAGAGGATAGCCAGGGAAGGTGAGGAGGAACTTATGACTCAACTGACTTTCCCAATTTGGGTGTTGCATTAGATCACAGTAGGAGTAGCTTGTAGATTTCAGCACCTGACATCAGCTGCACAGGTCAGTTATCAACTTCTATGCTTCTGATGTTTGCTCACTTTGAAGTTCCATGGATTATTCCCAAGTATTCTATTTGTTAAACTCCTTTTGACCATTTGAGACTTTATGCAACTTTTGAGCTACCTTTCACTTAACAAATGAGAATATCTATGTAACTCCTATCTATAAATTAGAATACCGATATAATACGGTGTGAGCATCTCCTTCTGTGAGGCCACCCTCCCCCCTCTGTCATTTTGCCTTCCGTATTGAGGCTCCTTAGGCCTCAGCACTGGGGAAGATAGGACACCAGCTGAGCACCGGAGCTCCTTCCTTTCCTCCCATGGAACAGCACTCTGCCTCCCTCTCTAGCGTTGTGCTGCTTCCTTCCTCCCCTGCGTGTCTGTGAAGCCCATGTGGCACTGACTTCTAGCCCATAGTCACCTGTCAGCTGAACAACACGGCCTGCAACAAATGTATGGATCCAGCATCTTCAAGGCACAACACCCATCTTAAGCGCAGGACTGAAACACTTTATAAAGTAGCCCTGGTCCTGCAATTAGTTGGAGAAGCCAGGCCAGACAAGAGTTACAGTCTGATTCTGGAGGCTCTCTCAAAGTGAACCATCAGCTTGTGCAATCTGTGCAGAGGAGCCCCTCCCCAACTTCAATTTCAAAATGCACATCTGCCTGTTCACCCTTGTTAAGAGATCCCAGATATAATTGACCAAAATCTGAAGTAAGCTGATTTTTTACCCACAATAATTAGTTAAGACTGCTGGTAACATAAGACTTTCTGTTTGTTAAACTTTTAGAAACAATACAAAAATACACAGCGTCCAGCATATCCACACCCATGTAATAATTGTGAACTTACATCTAGTATGTATTCCTGAATCACTGCATGCAGAATAATGGCTATAAGCATGTAGAAAAAGATGGTGGCCAGATCTTTTGGACCATACTCATAGAAATGAACTGGGTCAGGCCTGTCATCTGAAAAAGTGCAATATTACTATTACAATAGTATCCAGCTGTACTTGAGAATATAGAAAGCAAAAACACACACATAGAAGTGTTCAGTAGTACTGCATGTCTTAAATAAACTGCCACAATAAAGCTTTGTTCTCTAGTCTGAAAAACGTTACTAAAGATTTGAACCTACATAATATTGTAACTTATGGAGATGTAAGCATCATCTGTCAGAAGCGTTTATGCAATGATACAGCAAACCCTGGATTTAGACTTAACGCTTGGAAGCGCTCAACACACAGTATTAGTCATCTGAGATTATTAACTATATGCTAGAACACAATCTGTTTTTCTCTGGTGTTCTTTAAGTAGAATGAAAGCTGCTTGCTGTACATTAGAACTAAATATAATTCCAATGTAAAGGTTTTGAGGTCTGCTAAGTAACTGATTTTGAGATACGACTGTCATGTAAATTTGTATGTTCACTGAACTGCTGGGCTGGAAGGGATTCAACTTACTTTAAAAACTGAAGTTAATGTTAAGATAGGATATTACAGCTTCTCTGATTTTGTAAGCTTTTATCATGCAAACCAAAATGCAACCTAACCCTTTTTGCCTAAAATTACCTGGAAAATACTGTGCTTGCACTCCCACAGTGTTCCTCATGCTTGGAACTCTCTCAGTATCCCTAGCACTTCCCTGATTTCAAACCCTTTTTCAAAATCCACATTTTCAATCAGACGCCTTTGGCTTAACCCAGGGGTGGGGAACGTCAGGCCCGGGGGCCGATTAAGGCCCGCGGAATCATTTGGTCTGGCCCTTTGTGGGTCCTGGCAGATCTCTAGCTCAGAAGGATCTAAGACTGGCGATCAGCCCCCTCCGGCGGACAGGAATAGCCTCTATTCAAGGCAGATGTGAGTTTGTTTTGCCAAGAAAATGAACCTTTTTTCCCCTTGCAGAAGAGTCATTAGCTATGTTTGCTGCTAGGACCACCCAAGAAACTGTGTTAACCCTTTCCCACCCGGGCCATGGAGAAATGTATTCCCTCTGTACTACAAGAGGGCTGGGGGCGGAAGTGGCGACAATGGAGGGGTTAAAGGGGGCAGGGCCAGAATGTGCGAGGTGTGTGTGTGGGCTAGTTCTTAGCCAGTGTGTCCTCATTTCATCCCTGCAGGCGGAGGTAGCAGGAGCCGGCTGTAGAATCCAGCCTGACCATGTGGAGCAGGAGCAACTTCGGCGTGTGGCTGGACAGCTACGTTCGGCTGGTGCAACAGACCATCCTGTGCCACCAAATGGGCCAGTGCACCACCAGTTGAATGCCTGCCTGCTTGCCCACGTTTTGGGGGGGTCATCTGGGGCAGCTGCCTGCTTGGGGCTTGGACTGTTAAGTTTTAAGTTAATAATTTTGTATGGCCTGCGAATGATGTTATAGATATCCAGATGGCCCTTGGCGGAAAAAAGGTTCCCCACCCCTGGCTTAACCCCTGCTCTTCACTTGCACTTGAACAAAACCTAAGTACATCTAACAGGTGACAGATATGAACCAATACGGTTGCACTTGCTGTTTCCATTTCCTCTTCCCCTCCTTTCTCTGCAATCTCCAGCACTATGGACATTTAAGTAAGCTTTCTGTAGGAAGGGATCTCTTTCCCCCACGCTCCTCTATCATTCACTTAGATTCCTTTGTAACATCCCACGTGCACTGACATACCACAGAACTATAGACACTGGCCTGAATCTACCACTCCACTCAGCTAAGTATAGATTCTTCCTCTGACCCAGGAAATCTTCCTCTCTATGAAGAAGGGCAGCAGGATACAGCTCAGTAATGCATTGGGTCCAACAATCCATCAGTAGAAGGAAGGTGCTGGTGGAAACGGATCTTTGCTGCCTTCGCCTCTCCCCAACTGTCCCTTCTAAACCCAGCAGTGATGATTTCAGGACCTGCATGGAGGTCTGCAGGTTGCAGGGCTGCAGATATGAGGGGGGAAGGAGTGAAATCACCCCTCCTCCCTTTTCAGCCTACGGAGCTGTGCTCCTTCTGCTGGATTCTACCCATTAGCTAAATAATTAGTGTGAGAAACATCAGCATTTTATTATTTTAAAAAATAGAATATTTTATTATTTTAAAAGATAGAACAAAGACATAGTATTTTAAAAAGCAGGAATAAAATTAAAGATAATCTTACCTGCAGTATATGTCACATTGTACTGAACTGTAACGAACATGATGGCATATCTGGCTGTAACCTAAAATTTAAGTTAACAAAAACATACAAATATTCAAATGTGGCATTTTTAATATACATCTCAGTAATCCTGGCCCATAACATGTGTATCTACATGTGTGGCTACTAACAGTGACAACCTAAGCAGTTACACCAGGGGCAGACTAGGAAGTTAAGATGGCCCAGGAGCAAGCCTGGCTGAGTGGCCTCTGAAGCAAGCTAACCCTACAGGGCTGGCCAGTAGTGCCAACAATGGGTACCTGTTCCCCATTGTCTTCTCTTGCACCACCACCAGTTATGTAGACACCAGTTGAGCAGACACCCATCACTGGCACGATCTGAGGCAGGTGGCCCCTGCAGAGCCACCAGAGCTATTAATGCTTAGGCGCAGCTTGCTTCTGGCGATCAGCAGCCTTCTAGCCTATCAGAAATGTTCCCTGTAAGTTAAATGGCCAGTCTACCCCTGTGCTGAAGTTAATGGGCTTAGAAAGGCATAACTTTGGTTAGAACGGCACTGCAAAGTCCCCCAGCCCATGCATCTTCTGCTCTGCATGAGGAAACAGTTGGTCAGTAACATAGTTTAGACATCTTTCTGTATTATTTCCATTTACCATTTATTTGCTAGCTCCTTTGACCAAAAGTCTTGAGCTTAACCATAACAATAATACATAATACAACACCAAATAATCAATTTACAATTCTGTATTATTTCTATGCAGGATACTTACAGGATACTTACAAGGACATTTCCATGTACAGATCTCATATTACACACATGCAATGATTTACAGTGAATGATCAGAGCAGTTATTTTAAAAGCCTCCTTCATTTGAACCCAATAAGTACATACAACATGAAAAAAACAGCAAATCAAAAATTAAAAATGTAATTTTTAAAATCCTTTAAAAAGTGGAATCTGAATTATATATTTTGAAAAATAGGAAATGAAATCAACAATACTAATAGGCACAATCATAGGTTTTTAAGCACACTGAATTTAAAGGGCTTAATCTCATCTAACTCTATGCCGTTTCATAGCCCATAGTCCAAATATTTAAACAAATTTAATCTACCACTATATTTCAGTTGAAAGTTTGAGGCAACCATCTCTTCCATAAGAAATGTCTTTGACAGGCTTTAGATGTGTTGAAAGGAGGAAGCTTTACAATACTCTTTGTACAAAGAACAAGTATGTGTACATACTTTAAACACCATAAAAGACATTGTTATGAAGTTTGCTACCAGCATACTACTTTGACTTTTTTTGCCACTGCTTGCAACTGTATCATTAAACAGTAATAAAGAAAAGTAAAGTCTAAATTGAACTGAAATATTACTGTTGCTACTGGAAACCCCAGAGAAAGCTCTTGCACTTGGAAAATCCTAGTTTTTTAAAACAGGAATTCTGTTGTCCACTGCAGCCTATCAGCATTCATAACAAACTTTTATTACTCATATGCATCTACGCCTACATCACTGTAAGTCAAATAGCACATCTGCAGACCTGCAAAACAAATGAAAAACCAATGTGTTCATGTGAACAGACTCCTGGAGGTTTCTCTTTGCCAATAATACACAGCACTGGGCAGCAGAACTAAGCCAAATCCTCTGAACATATTTTATATTTATATTAACGCAAGTAGCTTGCAGACTGAAGGAAAGAACTAACTAGAAACCACTGCTGTAATTAAATGCTTACCTCCCCATGGGTCTCAAATAAACACAGAAATAACTAGAGGTCTCAGCACAGTGCCACGTCAGCCTATCCCCATCTTAACTATTTTGGGGGGGATTATAGAGGAGGATGTGGCACCTAGGCCATCCATTGCTGTAACTATAGATTTCTTCATCTTACCTGATATATATAACAGCTGTAAGATTCTTGGACCTTAGGAACACCACCATCCTCTGACTCTACTGCAAATCCCAGCTGGTTGACCTTCAACATCACTCTTCTTTCTCCCTCACACCCGTTTCTGTAACTAGGGGGGTTACTGCACTTGTATTCCCAGTGATGTATTAAGAGTTTGAAAACGTTATAAAAAATACTGTTCGCACTTTCTATGTATTCCCACTGATGTATTAAGAGTTTGAAAACGTTATAAAAAATACTGTTCGCACTTTCTATGTATTCCCACCAATGTATTAAGAGTTTGAAAACGTTATAAAAAATACTGTTCACGCTTTGTTTGGCTCCTTTAGCTGTGAAGACGTTTTCCAACCATTTATAAGCCATGGTATCCAAAAAACCTTTTAAAGCGATGTTTTTTATAACATTTTCAAACTCTTAATACATCGCTGGGATGTTTTGGCCTTTCAACAATTTCAGATTTATGCCTCTGGAAAGTAAACGACCAATTTGGTAAACCACATTGATAATATCATAGCAGTTAGAGCGTCATACTAGGATCTGGCAGACCCGCGTTTGAATCCCCATTCTCTCATCAAACTTTGGCTAGACAAACTTGCAGAATATGTACTGTGGGCCAAGCTGACGGACATTGCTAATAAAAAAAGAGAGAAGATTTCACAAAGAACTGGAAATTATATTATGAATATATTGCCTAGTAATTCAATTAAGTGGAAAGCCGTAATCTTCTGTAACTAGTAATTGATGCAAGCTTAGTGTTATATATACCAACGGTATATTAATGGGATAACTAGATGAGGTTATGATTTATGAAAGCATTTTATTTATATTTTCTTTCTATTTTTGCTTTTTAAATTTTATACAAGCAAACTTTTAATATCACCAAAGTGAGCCCAACTTTATTAACTATTCTTTGATATGAAAGTGCGATCTTTTAGTAGAGTCAAATATATAGGCATATATACAGCAGGCTAATGCAATCTTAACGAATCAATATTATGCTCTGTATGTAATAGTTTTATATTAGTCTAGGTTAGAAGGATTATAATCCCATTCCAGCTATTCACAAATTGTAACTTGTCCAAGAGTTGTATTGACAGGTGTCATGTGGTTTGTATGTTATTTGTTGTATGTTTTATAATATGTTGGAAAAAATTAAATTAAAAAAAAACTTTGCTGCCCGACCTTGGACCAGTTACTGTCTCTCAGCCTAACATATTTCACAGGACTGTTGTTATGATAAAAATGGAGGGTAGGAGAATGATGTAAGCCACTTTGGGTCCCTATCAGTATAAATACCTAAATAAATAACCAAAGAAAAATCTATTTCCTGGTTCTAACAGCTGGCTTTGTCTTCAGTTTACCTACTAGTTTAATCTAGATTAAACGTTCCCAAAGTGGTGCCCATGGGCACCATGGTGCCCGCTAACACCTTCTTTGGCTCCCGCCAAGTGTTCTTATGAAGTGGGCATGGCCAGGTAGGGCTTTTGCTCAGCAAGGCTTCTGATTGGCTATGCAGATCTTTTAAAAAATGGTACTTTGGCAGAAGCTGTCACCACCACACAAGGATCTGCACTGTGTCACTGAAGTTAAGATGTGGCAATCATTTTGTGGCTGGCTGCCCCTCTTGCGGCAGCCACAAAGCACCCATCATGCTGTGTCAAAATTCCAAATGTGCTCTCAGGCTCAAAAAGGTTGGGGACCCTGATCTAGATCATTATCCATCCTGAAGTAGTGTCTGAATGGTAATGATGAACCTGGAACAAAGCACAGCCCTCAGCCACACAGAGCAAGACTCTTTATTTGTCAATGGACTCTCGCCTAACACTGCACCAATTGCTTGTACTGCTCCTGCCACCAGCAGTGCAGTTGCTTTGAGAAGCCCTGGATTTAAAGTTTATGTAACTAATAGCCTTCTGATTAATAAACCATGTAAGACTGCATGTTGCTAATAGAGGAACTAATGCAATTCTAGTTAGCGTTGCACTCTTCTAAGTCCATTGAAGTCAATCAGCTAAAAGGGTGCAATTCTGTTTAGGATTTAGAAGTGTAGCACATTCATGTCATATCAATGAAAGAGTAAAAAAAAACCTCTACTGCAAACAATTTCTGTTTCAGAGTTCTGTTTTGTAGGTTGTAAAGTCATGTGGATAAGCCTGTTCATCTTGAACCCCCTGAGATTTGACTGTTTATAGCCTTCTATAAGACATGCAAAGTTGCACCTGAGACTCTGTGCCCTGCCATTGATTATTTTTGAATAAGTTTGTATCCATCAGGATCAATTGCCCACTGCTAAAGCAAGTAGTGGAAGACAGCAGTTTTACAACAAATTCCCTAGGCCTAGATCAGAGCACTAAACACAGAAAGCCTGCGTACACTTCCTCCTTTCTGAGCAAATGCACTCAGAATTGGGCAGCAGTGAACTATAACAGCTTTCCAGTACAGAACAGCAGCAACAATACCTGTAATTGTAGGTTACAACAGCTTATCAGCATTACAAGAGCCTATCAATACCTACCATACCTTACCAGCACTACAATAACCTGAACATGCTTAATGCCACCATTATTTGATCCATTCACAAAAACAAAAGACACTTTAAACCCACATAGCCAAGGACCACTCAGTTTACAGAAAAAGTAATGTTGGGGTTCAAATGTGCTCACAGACACTACCTTATAATAGCCATAGTAATTCAGCACTGAAGGCAATGTTCCCTGCACATGCTCAGAGATCACTTTATATGTTACAGGGTTGAGTCTTAACACTGAAAGCCAGAGCCATAACTACGTGCTGACCCTGTGGCCAGTTTTAGAGGGCAGCAAAGTGAACATATACTGGGGACTCTGAAACTGGAAGGGTTGCCAGATAAATCTGCGAAAAACCTTTCACGTCGCTTTTGATTTCTTCTTAACACTAGGATGCCACTGCTAGACTGTCAAGGCCTTCCGCTTGGTCTTATACCACCAAGAATCCGGCACGCAGCTTGGCTCGCTTGTTCAATCTGTCTGTCAAGTGACTCTCGGATGCGCTCTCAGTTGGCTTGCTCCACCACCAATCCCATTTGTGTAGGAAAGGGGCCCAAAGGTTGCCTGCTCCTGAAGGGGGCGGGGAGGGAAACGGTGTAGGATGCGCAGAAACTTAAAAAACAGGCCTCGCTGGGCTTAAGCGGTTTCTCCAGCACAGAACAGCCTACCAAAGAGGCGAGAAAAAGTCATAGCGCGAACTACAGCAAAAGAGCCCGAGTTTCCAGGAAGGGATGGGGGGGCGCATGGGGGAAAGGGGAAGTGTGAGAAAGGGGCGTGGCTCCACCAAGCGCGCGCTGCTGCTGCTCGCTCCGCCCACTCCATCTCATTCCCTCCCCCCCCCCCGTACCTCGAACATGAGCCCCAGGAGGAGGCCTAGGGCTAGACAAGACACGGCGTCCGCGTGGTTCTGGATGACGAACTCATGGCTCAGTACTGGCGGGCTCTTATTCTTCTTCCGGAACCCCATGTCGGTGGCGGCAAGAGCTTTCCGAGGAAGGCCGACTCCAGGGCCAAAGTTGAAGGGTGGGTGTGGGGAAGGGACGGGCGCAGTTCTCGTTACTTCTTCCACAACCCTCACGCCCAGTAAACACCGACGACTCCCCTCCCCCTTTTCTCGACAACGCGGGGGGGGCGCGCCTTCTTTCCGCAAAGCTGGGCCAATCGCCGTGCAGGACAGCGTGACGGATGGCTTCCGCGGCGAATCGCCGTGCTCGGTGGGAGGCGAGGGTTCGCTCGGGGAGGGGCGGGAGAGAGAGAGGCTGGTCAACGTTCGCAACGGCTGTTTGGGGGGGCCGTGTGAGTGGCAAAGAAACCCGACCAGTCAGGGGAGCCCGGAGGCGGGGTCTGCGAGGGTCCGTCCACTCGGAGCCTTTTGTGCCCGTGGTCGAGAGAAACTGCACGGCCGCCTCTGAGGACTTTAGCTGGGAAGAGCGAGCACCAGGTATGGGGGGGGGCTTCTAGAATAACTCTCCGTTTGCTTTATTCGCAATAAATCAATAAATAAAAACCCCCAAAATTGCTCTTTTCCGGACGTGCAGCCTCATAGCGAGGGCGTGTTTCACTCAAAAGTGAGCCCTGCTGACTTGAGTGGGTTTTACTTCCGAGTAGACGCGCCAGAGCTGCTGCTTGCAATCCCCTTCGCGCTGAGCCCGAATATTATTCTATCCCGTGAATATATAGACCAGTTCATATCCCTTTCCTGTCTGTTGCCCAACGCCAATCGCTATAGATTTTTGACTTATCAATAACAGAAATATATTTAAATTAGCACAAAACAGGACTCGGGTTTAAAATTGGAGATCGTAGTCAGCGTCAAAATCCCTGAAGCACCCTTTGTAGGGATTTATTTCCCAGTACCCAAGCGGGGGGTGGGGGGAATCTAAAGTTTTTTGTTCCTAATACAATGTATGTGAGGGTTCTTTGCCCTGACATTTTCCACACACAAAAATATACATAGGGTCTGAACATCAGGACTCTCCTTTGGTTCATATGCTGGTCAGCTATTACTGTCTTGGTCTCTGATCTTCTCCTTAAGGTGATTAGGATTATGAAAACAATGTGTGAGAAACACTGTGAACATTGAAAGTCCTGCATCAATATCAGCTACTGTTAAGACACCTGGAAAGACCAACCAGAGTGTTGATTCTGTGCCTCTACAAAGTAGGGTGGTGGTTCTCCCATACTCAACAACAACTCTGTGGGGTAGGTTAGGCTGAGAAAGCAGGCTTGGGAAGGTCTGAGTTAAAATCCCCAATGTGCAATGAAACTTGCTAGGTGTCTGTGGGTGTTTCAGACATTCTCTGTGTAATCTGTCTCACAGGGTGGTTTTGAGGATTAAAGGGAGAAAAGACAAGTAAGTATGAGTCCTTTAGATCAGTGGTCCCCAACCTGGGATCTGGGGACCGCTGGGGTGTGCGTGTGCAGAATTATTGCAAGGGGTCCACGAAACCAGATGTGCACAAAGCAGTGTCATTTTGATCTTTTTTCTCATTATGTATTTTCTCCATCAGCAGATTCTAACAGGACAGTCACTATCGTATGGGGGGGTCTGCAAAAGGTTAAGAAGGGGTTCTCAAACTTGAAAAGGTTGGGAACCACTGCTTTAGATAAAGGGTGGGATAAAAATTTACTAGACTTGTGGTTGACCCAGTGAGTTTCATGAGAGAGTGGAGATTTGAACCCAGGTCTCCAAGATCCTAGTATGAAGCTCTTAACTGCTACGTCACATGCCACACTGGGCTTTATGCATCACAGTCCCTTAGGCTTCTGTGGTCTTTTGAACCCAGGCTTAAGGTCAACACTCTGCATTGTCTCACGATGAAGTCCTATTGCAGAAGTAATCATTCCATCTTGCCACACTGCAGAGATACATAAACAGCTGGATCTTTCCTTTGTAAAGTGAAACAGAACTGCCTCTGACAAAGTGGGCTCTAGCTCACGAGAGTTTGTGCCACAATGCATTTGTTTAGTCTTTAAAGTGCCACAAGATTTTGTTATTTTGACTGCAGTGGGCTAACACAGTTTCCCCCTCCCCCCAAAAAAAGCTAGCGCTGCCAACTTTTAAACTAATGTTTTAGCTATGTCTTTAGCAGCCATTTTAACTGCAAGTGAAAATGTTCAATTTCATGCCAAGAAAAACTTTGCCTACCAATTCTTGTATACCAATCTCCTGTTTTAAAAGCACAAGAAAGAGCCAGGCTTGTTGGTATAAATTGAATTCCTCTCGAGGAACACAAATCTAGGGAAGATGCTCCCTCCTACTAATTCTATCAGTCTCACTCTCAAGGTTGTTTTCAGAACTTTTCCTGCTTTCCCTTCAGGGCAGATAGTTTTTTAAGACCTTGAGAGGTCATCTTCAGTGCTACAGTCTTCCAGGTTGCTTACAGGCCTAAAACTGCTGAAGATGGGCAAGAGGTTTTCTGGCATCCATTCCATAAATAGGGTTGCAAATAGTATAGAGAAAAAATCCGTAGCTTTAATAGAGGCATAATGGCCTATTATTTACCACATGATGTTATTTGCTGTATGCATGAGAAGTTTCAGCTGCCCATTTCCACACATTAAGCCTGTATTAAAGGGACAGAAGGAATTTCTGTTCACAGAGCACAAGTTTTCACCTTCCTCCTGCTGCTGCAGCCCAAAACAATCCCCCTGTGATCTTGGGGGACAAGACTCCCTGGAATAGCACTAGAGGGAATAGGAGGGTTACTGCAGGAGGGGGGAACTGGAGAAAATCTCCCTCTTCTGCCCACCAGTGGAAACCTGTGGGATCCAGGCCATATATTATTGCAGTTTATCTGTGTTTTTCACCCGTGACTACATTTACATTTCACAAAGTAAAAAGGATTGGTAAACACAGTACCCTTTGGTATGGAAAGCCGGTGTGGTGTGGTGGTTAGCAGATTGGACTAGCATCAAAGGTTTAAATCCCCACTCTGCCATGGAAGCTTTCCAGGAGACCTTGAGCCAGTCACACAATCTAACCTGAACTACCTACCGCACAGGATTGTTGTGAGGATAAAATGGAAGAGTAGAGAAGGATTTAAACCAAAGAGCAATGGACAGTGAACATTCTCTCTGGCTTCTGAGCAATCACGAATATGTTGGTCGTCTAAATCGTTTGCCCACCCGAAGTCAACAAGTGAACTTCCACAACACACTGGGAATTTGAACCTGTGTCTCCTAGATCCTAGTCTGAAACTAACCAATATACCACACTGGTTTTTGGGAGTGGCTGCAGTAGCAAGCAGCAGGGCCTGGGTGAGTCATGTTAGCTATGTGGTAGCAAGTTGTATGGTGGTTGCTGCCATGCCTGGCTGAAATTAGTCTTCCTCAATGGCCAAAACAGGTCTGGAAAAAGCCCTGCTCCCTCCCACTGCCTTTTACATATAGAAACCAGGGCTTGAAGACTGGCAATACTATTGTGTTTGCCTAGCAATGGCCACTGAGGGGCATTTGTTTCTTAAAGCTACAGGCACTGCTTCAATTATTTTGGGGCTTTTAACCCCCAATGCAATTTTTAAGACAAGTTTTCAGGTTTTTTTCTGCAGACCTGGGGAATGTTTCAGGTTTGTCGAAAGATTTGTCTTGTCTGTATTAATCTTGTCTCCATGGCTTTGCCTCATTTTGTAGAACTTCTTTCTTACTTGTTTATTTAAACAAATATACCATGCCTTTCTTATTATGGATGTTAGCTTTGTGTAGTATTGCAATCTATGCAGAGGTACTCCTATGTAAGTACATTGAAGTAAATGGGTTTGGACTGGTGTAACTCTACACAGGATTGTACTGTGAGAATAACACTTATTGTGTGTCATGCAATGCAGGCCCGTGTTGCAGGACTTCCCCCTGACCCGGTCTACCCCAGCAACACCACAGGCCTTGAGGCCCACACTCATCGGTAGGAAGGCCGGCTGGCTTGGCAGAAGCCCCGAGGAACGAGTGGGGCAGAAGTGGCAGGGCTGGGAAGAAAGCAGGCCCTGTCGACGGTGGTGGTGGGGAGCAAGGTTTAGCCCAGCAGCCAAATGCCCACACTGGTGCAAAGCTCTCCAGCTGCTGCCCTCAGGCCCTGCAGGAGAAGCAGCAGCAGAGAGCCTGGCAGGTAGGGCCAAGGAAGAGAGGGCTATAGGGCTTGACTGAGGCAAGTCAGCTCTGGGAGCTGCGAGGCAAATGTGGTACTCTCGTGAGTTGGGCTGGCACCCTCATCTGAGGCCTACAGAGCTTGTCTGGGAACTACTTCTGCGGAGGGCTAAGTAGGAGTAGGGCACTGTGGATTTGTTGCCAGGGGGGCCTGTCCCCCAAGGAGTGTGACATTGTATTTAATGAGTGTATGCCATAATGCCATAACAAATTACATTTGTTAATCTTTAAAAAAAAATGCAGTGAGACAGTATTTGGTTACAACAGACTAACATTGCTGCTCCTCTGGAAGAAATTAATGAGAATTACAAAGACAATGAAGAAAAGGAAATGCAAATTTGGATTTTATACATCATTTTACTGTTCCGGGACCAGTGCTGTGATTGCATTCTGCTTTGAGAATGATGATACAGAAGCAAAGCAAAATGCTAATAGCTGAACCATGGTGGTTATCTGTTAATGCAATATGTACAATTAATTAATCTGTTGCTAAACTGTGTTGACTTATTTTTCTTATATCTGGATCCTAAAACAAAGTTTTTCTTCTAGAACTATAAAAGAAAGTCTCGCAAGAATTTGGTTGTCATGATGGGGTAAGTACAATCAACTTAAAATGTTTTGGTCAGATATATTAACACTGGATTACCGTATATACCCGTGTATAAGCCGACCCGCGTATAAGCCGAGGTGCCTAATTTCTCCCCAAAAATGGGGAAAAATTAGGCACCCGCGTATAAGCCGAGGGTCGGCTTATAACCCCTCCACCCCCCGCAGACTTACCTTCTGGGCTCCTGGCGGCAGGAAGCGGCGGATCTGGCGGGGGCGGCCTTCCTGCAGCTGCAGGAGGCCCCCCCAGGCTGCTCCTGGTGGCGGGAAGTGGTGCGGCCCGGCGAGTGCGGCGGAGCAGCCTCCCCGTGGCCGCAGGGGGCCTCTGTAGGCCGCTCCCGGCCGGGAGAAGGTGGCAGGGGCGGCGGAGCGCCCTCCCTGCTGCGGTAGGGGGGCTCTGAAGGCCGCTCCCGGCCAAGAAAAGGCGGCGGGGGCGGCGGAGCGCCCTCCCTGCAGCGGCAGGAGGGCTCTGGAGGCCGCTCCCGGCCGGGAGAAGGTGGTGGGGGCGGCGGAGCGCCCTCCCTGCTGCGGTAGGGGGGCCGCTCCCGGCCGAGAAAAGGCGGCGGGGGTGGCGGAGCACCCTCCCTGCAGCGGCAGGGGGGCTCTGGAGGCCGCTCCCGGCCGGGAGAAGGTGGTGGGGGCGGCGGAGCGCCCTCCCTGCGGCGGCAGGGGGGCTCTGGAGGCCGCTCCCGGCTGAGAAAAGGGGGCGGGGGCGGCGGAGCGCCCTCCCTGCGGCGGCAGGGGGGCTCTGGAGGCCGCTCCTGGCCTGGAAAAGGTGGCGGCGGTAAGTTCCCCCCTCCCTCCTCCCTCCCCCCTCTACCATATTGACCCGCGTATAAGCCGAGGCCGGCTTTTTCAGCCCTTTTTTTGGGCTGAAAAACTCGGCTTATACGCGAGTATATACGGTAATAGAGATTTACAAGGTTTGCCACTCAAACTGAAATATTATGTATGAGCAGATCCCTGTAAGGCTGAACAATAACAGATGAACAATAACTTGCTTTACTAGCAGCTGCATTATTTGCCAGCAATGTAGAAGCCCTAGGTGGGTCAAAGTATTTTACTTCTAGCTACCAGTTGCATATTGTAGGTTGCGGTTGATGTCACATCATGACGCTTACTAGGCAGACCATGTTTAATGGGGGTGGTTTGCTATTGCCTTCCCCAGTCATCTACACTTTACCCATTTTACCGATCTCGGAAGGACGGAAGGCTGAGTCAACCCTGAGCTGGCTACCTGAACCCAACTTCCATCAGGATTAAATTCAGGTTGTGAGCAGACATTTGACAGTACTGCATTTGTATGCAAATGTTTGCAAATAATCCAGTAGATCACTTTCTTAGACAGGCCTCAAAGAAAACAGACACTTACTGGCACTGTAAAGACTAACAGCATTTATTCTAGCATAAGCTTTAGAGAGTCACACCTCCCTTCCTCAGATGCATGGAGTTCATAACAATTATAGGTGTTTTCCACATGCAGACAGGTTTGTGTGGTTTCTCTGCTGCTGCTGTGGTTGCTGATAACAGCAAAGCAGCAACAAGGCTTCCGTATGCCAGGTTTCCTCACATTTTCCCTGCACCTAGTCTCTTGGCAGTAGTCTCAGCCCCCATCAGGGTTTTAAAAAACTATATAATTATAATGTCATACCAATACATGAATCAATTCTCCAAATTATCAGCTTCCATTAAAAAAAAATCTAGCCCCTTTGTTGCAGAGACGTAAGGGAAAGGCATATCTCCACAACAAAAGAGGTTAGAAACTTACCTTTAAAACAAAACTGGGGATTCAGAGAACCTGACAGACACATTGTTATAATATTTAGTGCTGATAGAAAAAACAGGCCCCTGGGGACAGGGATGAAATGGCTTCCATGGGGACTGGGGCAGGGAAAATGGCTGCTATATGGGCAGCACTAGGAAAATCTAAACTTTCCCACTCCCATGGCAGCCATTCAGGTTTTGCTGCGATCTTTCCCAAAACTTTGCAGCAAAGCACGTTTAGGAAGGATCAGAAAAATTCAGGAGGTGCTTGAATGCACTACTGCTGTGAGAAGGGGTGGGGGGATAAAACCCACTTCCCAACAGCGCTGAACCTGGGGCTTATAACTAGTGTGAGAAAGGTCATATAGAAACTTTTATAATCCAGTTTACCAGGTATGGGGAAAATGAGATTTGTTGTAAATCATTGAGGTATGGGTCCCTGAGAAAGGGACTGGAACAGATGTCTATGATATGATCACAATCCACGGTGATCCCTGGGGCTGCTCACGAGAGAATTTGCGTACTTGCTGATGGTCTGGATGGTGAGCCATCGTTGATGGTCTGGCAATATGATGCTGCCTTACAAGACACACCATTGATCCATGTAGCTTAGTATTTTCTGTTCTGATGGGCAGTGGTCTCAGGCACTGAAAGGGCTTTCCATGCTACATGAGATTTTTTTAAATGGAAATGCCAGATCTTGAACATGAGACCTGCATGCAAAGCATTTGCTCTGCAAGAATGTTTTTTTTTTCAGACTATCAGAAGTGTTGACCAGAGTTTTTTTATTTGAATGGCTGCATAATTAATATATTGTGTTGATTTTCTAAAGAAAGATACTATTTCTGTCACTTTTATCTTAGGGAACCTATTTTTTGGATTAATGTGTTTCTATGGATTAATAGATTGGCTGCAGTCTAATGTAAATGTCAGTGCACTATAACATTGACTTGTGGCCACTGTGTTTTAATATAATTATTCTGTCATTTGTGTTTTTGCTTGGAGATTTATAAAAGATGTTTAAAATATTGTCGAAGGCTTTCACGGTCAGAGTTCATTGGTTCTTGTAGGTTATCCAGGCTGTGTAACCGTGGTCTTGGTATTTTCTTTCCTGACGTTTCGCCAGCAGCTGTGGCAGGCATCTTCAGAGGAGTAACACTGAAGGACAGTGTATCTCAGTGTCAAGTGTGTAGGAAGAGTAATATATAGTCAGAAAGGGGTTGGGTTGAGCTGAATCAATGTCCTGCAAAAAGTATCAAAGGTAATGTGCTAATCATTGCCCTGTAAGTATCAAGATAATGTGCTAATGAGGGTGTGGTATGTTAATATGGAACCATTGTATCCTGAAGTGATCTGTTAATGTGTGAAATCCAAAGCTAATCTGCATGGCTATTGTTGACTGTAGTCTTTGTTAGTCTGGAGGTTTTACAAGTATGGTTTACAAGTATGTGGACATAACAGACATCCTAGGCCAGTGCATATACAATGGTATGGCTAGGAGATAAGGATTGGCCCATAGGGTTGCTTGCATCTTCTTCTCCTCTCACACAGAAATTCCCTCCTCTCATTCATTTTTTGACCTTACTTTCATACAGAGTTAGGTCTGCAGTGGTATTTTGCTAACTGTGTGTGTGTTAAGTGTCATCAAGTCGCTTCTGACTCATGGCCTATGAATTAATGACCTCCAAAATATCCTATTAACAGCCTTACTCAGGTCTTGCAAACTGAGGGCCATTGCTTCCTTGATTGAGTCAATCCATCTCATGTTGGGTCTTGCTCTTTTCCTGCTGCCTTCTACTTTTCCTAGCATTATTGTCTTTTACAGTGACTTGTCTTCTCATAATGTGACTAAAGTACTATAGCCTCAGTTTGGTCATATTAGCTTCTAGGGAGAGTTCAGGCTTGATTTGATCTAGAACCCACTTCTTAGTCTTTTTGGTGGTCCAAGGTAAAGCTCCCCTCCAACACCACATTTCAAATGAATCAACTTTCTTCCTGCCAGCTTTCTTCATTGTCAAGCTGTCACACCCATACATAGTAATGGGGAATGCTATAGTATGAATTATCTTTCTCTTGGTCACCAGCAACACATCTGTACACTTAAGAATCTTTTCTAACTCTTCCATGGCCACCCTTCCCAGTCTCAGTCTCTTTTTGATTGTTTGGTTGCAGTTTCCCTTTTCATTGATGATGGAGCCAAGGAATAGAAAATCTTTAACAATTTAAATTTTTCCATTGTTAACCTTACAGTTGTATAATTCCCCAGTAATCATTACTTTTGTCTTCTTGATGTTCCGATGTAATCCTGCTTTGGTACTTTCTCCTTTAACCTTCATTAGTAGTTGTTTCAGACCTTCACTATTTTCTGCGTGTAATGTGGTGTCATTTGCATATCTCAAATTGTTAATGTTATTTCCACTAGTTGTTGCTCCACCTTTATCTAAATCGAATCCAGCTTTCCTTATGATATATTGTCAATGTAGATCACTGGTTCCCAACCAGGGGTCCGTGGACCTCCAGGGGTCCGCGAGAACTAAATTAAGGTCCATGAAACAAAGTTATAAACCCATAATACAGTAATATTTTCAATTAAAAGTTCTCTATTATAAAAATATATATTCAAATTTTATTCTAAGTTTAATGTTTAACTAACAGTTATGATTAAAGTTTATTTTCAAATTCTCGGAATTTTTATTTTGAACCTTGGGGTCCCTGCACCGAACAAAAAAGTCCTAGTGGTCCCTGGTCAAAAAAAGGTTGGGAACCACTGATGTAGATTGAAGAGATAGGGAGATAAAATACATCTTTGTCTGACACCTTTGCCAACTGGAAACCATTATTTTTCTACATATTGTGTCCTAACAGTAGCCTCTTGTCCAGTCTACAGGTTGATTAAATTAAGGGTAAGGCTGATGGTGCAAAATAGGTAAAAATATATTACTCTTCTTTGAAAAACTACTGCAAGACTAACAGATTCCCCTGAAGAAGCCTCTTGGGCAAAATGCGTAGGGAATTTTACCTAAGTAATATAAAATATTTACCTATTTGGCACCATCGGCCTTATTTTTTATTTCCTGTGACTGGTGCGGCCCTCTTAGTTCTCCTTCCAGACTCCCAAGTTGCCCATCAAAACAATTAGACACTGTTGCATACTCATTTCTTTTAAAACCAACTATAGCTTTTCATGATCCACACAGTCAAAAGCTTTGCTGTAACTATGAAACTCAAGCTGATTTTCTTCTGTGATTCTCTTGTGTGCTCCAGTAGAGAGGAGTTGGTTTTTATACCTTGCTTTTATCTCCCGAAGGAGTTTCAAAGCAGCTTACACTTGCCTTGCCTTCCCCTCCCCATAACAGGCACCTTGTGAGGTAGTTGGGGCTGAGAGAGTTCTGAGAGAATTGTGACTAGCCCAGGGTCACCCAGTAGGCTTCATGTGGAGGAGTTGGCAATTAAACTTGCTTCTCCAGATTAGAGTCCGCCGCTGGTGGAGGAGTGAGGAATCAAACCCAGTTCTCCAGATCAGAGTTCTCAGCTCTTAACCATTACGCCATGCTCCAGTGCCTTTTCCTTTTCTGTATCCAATTTCTTGTTCCATATATGGTAACAGTCTTTGTTGTAAGATTCTGAGTATCACTTTACTTGAATGGGAAATTAATGTGATGGTCCGATAGTTGCTTCAGTCTTTAATATCTCCTTTTTGCTGAACTGGAATGTAAATTGAGTGCTTCTAGTCTGTCGGCCATTGTTTTGTTTGCCATATTTGTTGGCATATTCTTGTTGAGATTTTGATGGACTCAGTTTCTGTAGCTTGGTATAGCTCTACTGATATCCCATCTACTCCTGGTGATTTGTTTCTCCCAAATGCTGTCAGTGCAGCTTTCATTTCACTTGATAAAACTGCAGCTTCTTCCTCAAAAGTTCCTTCTTCGAAGGATTCTGTCATCCTTTCATCTCTTCTGTATAGTTCTTCAGTGGATTGTTCCCATATTTTCTTTATTTTGTCCTGTTCAATTAATGTATTTCTGTGTTGATCTTTCAGTATGTCTAACCTTGGTTTAAATTTCCTTTTTAATTTTGTGGATCTTGTGGAATAAATCCTTTGTCCTTCCTTTTTTGTTGTTCACTTCTATTTCTTTACACTGGTTATTATAATAGTTGTCTTTATCACTATGTGCAAGTTGCTGGAACACTGCAGTTAGATTTGTAATCTTTCAACAATATTTGATTCTGCTTTGTTTCCTACTTTTGTGTTTCAGTCACCTATGATTATTAACACATCTTGTTTAGGTGTGTGATCAATTTCTTCCTGGATACTTGCATAAAAGCTTTCAATTTCTTCCTCTGCAAAGGGATAGTAGAGAGTTTGGGGATGTCTTTGCTCCATCTAAGGTAGCTGTCTTGTATGTAACTTAGCTAGACTTACGTTTCATTTTTCTTTCCTTAGATCTGTATCTGCTAGGCCAGACTGCTATTTTTTATATCTGTGCTCTAGTTTAATCTGTAGTAATAAAGTTTCTTCCATGTTTAAGAAAGCAGACTGTGACTCCAATCACACTCTGAAGACCGCTCTTACACTCTAAAGACATGTAGGCATGGGGTGAGTTAAAATAAGTGGATGCTTTGCGCTTTGTACTTGTTCAGAGGCAGCCTTACCAGGGTTCCCTAAGGCACTAGTTATGTGATAGGCTGGAGTGTATATCTTGGAGTGGTGGCACTGAAGAGGAACATGCTTTTACATGCAGACAAACATGCAACACAGATGTGAGAACACGCAGACCCAGGGCGGGTTTGTCACACTAATCTTGTTTGTTACACTAACCAGAATTAGCTGAAAGTGTCACCTTCCACTGCTGCTGCTGGCCAGCACCTAATCTTTAAGGATTCCTCAGTCCCCATCACCTTTGGAACTGTCCATTCTCTTCTGCTGATGTGGCCATTGATTGTTGACTACAATTAATCCTGAAAATGCAAAGGTGGGGAAATTTTGCATTGGGCAGAGGAGGGTACAAGATTGCACAAGGAGAAAGATTAAGGAGAAGTGGGAGCTTCCAGCATACAACATACTCTCCTAGCCATTGTGAGGAGACCACAAAGCATTGGGCTGCTCTAGCCATGTATTTTCATTGCAGTAATCTAAATTTACTCTGTTGGAAAGTGCAAAAACCCCAAACTTCAAAACAAATAAGGGATGGAGCAGGGGAAATTAAATGTATAGATCTCTTTTTTTTCCTGCTTCTTGCTCAGTACTGGCGCTGAAAGATCCTCCTGAGCTTTGCAACAGGACCATTGTTGGATTTCACTTCTTAGCCACTCCCTGCTGCACTCTTTCTAGATTAGTTCATCATGGTTACTTTACTCAAGATCAGCTGCTGAAGAAAACAAAGGAGAAAGATCACACACAATAAATTTGCAAACATATATGTACTGGCTATGTCTGCAGATTCACTCTAAGTGCAAATCCTGAATTTGCCCATATTACCGTATATACTCGTGTATAAGCCGACCCGCTATAAGCTGAGGTGCCTAATTTCACCCCAAAAATGGGGAAAAATTAGGCACCCGCATATAAGCTGAGGGTCGGCTTATACAACGCCCCTGCCCCGGGTCGCCCTCCCGCTCGGGCCCTCCAGACCCACCCTGACCCCAGCGCCACCCCCTCCCGGGCCCTCCAGACCCACCCCGACCCCAGCGCCACCCTAGGGGGGGAGGGGGAAGAGCCCCTGAACCCCCTACTCACCGGGAGAGGCAGGAGGACGAGGCCCGCTGATCAGCTGGAGGCGGCGGCGGGGGTGGCGGCGGGGCCCTGCCTGCGCGCAGGAAGGCCCCGCTGGCCGCTCCCAGGCCGCAGGGAAGGTGCGTGGGCCAGCGGTGGCGGTGGTGGTAAGTTCCCCCTCCCTCCCCCCTCCTCCCCTACCGTATTGACCCGCGTATAAGCCGGGTTGGGTTTTTTCAGCCCTTTTTTGAGGCTGAAAAACTCGGCTTATACGCGAGTATATACGGTAAGTAACTGCAGAATAACATGGAAATATGATTTATGAGTGCCTAATAAGAAAGCTTATTTCTTCACAAATTAGTTTTTTTATTATTGATTCAGTACAGTGAGAACAGATATACACTTCTGCCTGGCTCTTGTTGCTGGAGAAATTTCCTTTAGTTTCTTTTTCTGCATCTATTTCATTCAATTTTGTTTTAAACCTGGAGTATTTAAAGAAATCATTAAAGAAATCTTAAAATTATAAGCCAAAATATGCATGTTCATTTAATGGTGCAATAACACCTGTATAATAAAAGATATATTAACTAAATAGGTGGTGTGTTTCTTGACTAACCAACTCCATTTTAATTCTGTAAAAAAAATTGCTCGTCTAGATTAAACAATGAGAGGTGAATTGTATTCTGGGGCCTACTTGACATCTGAATTGTGTCACTCACTTAACTGGTTGCTAAACATGCCTTCTCAGAAATAAATTCTGCCAAATTTAGTGTGTCTAATTTCCAAATAATTTGTAAATGTATCTCTGTCTCCTCCAGTATTTCGAGGCAGGTTCATTTATCCAGTCTTGTATTTCCCTTTGAAGCATATACATTACATATATAGTACAGACAATATTTTGCTTCTGTGAGTCAAGCTTTCCTAATTATGTACTTGATGAGCCGCTTTTTGTTTCTTGTAAATATCCAGATATATTTGCTCAAGAAAACATTCTTGTTTTGAAATTACCATATATTCTAATTACTCCTACTCCAATGTACTGTTATTGCAAAAATGCAATTCTTCAGATTCTGGGGCACTGCAGCTTGAAAGTTGGTTGTATAGGGGTTAGGGCTTTCTATCAGATAGGGCCCATCACTGACACAATTCCCATTTTTATGTTGTGACTGAATCATTGGAGTTCAGCCTGGAAAGATGGACTTGCACAGGATCAGAAACGGAGAGTCTGCAAGGCTGAGTGTGGTTCAGCTCCCTCCTTCAGGTGTACTCCCTGCTTAGGGAAACTCATAATAGACTTCTCCTTACTTTACTTCAGACTAGCTAGCTATAGTTCTTGTGTGCAGGAACAACCTGCTTGTAACCTGCCAAGGGTGTGGCTATCCCTGTTCTGACAACATAGGTATCCCTCTATCCATTATATGGGACTCAATCAATCTGGACTTGCAGGACTATCACACCAAGTCTAAAGTGCAACATGGACATATTTTGATCTGACTGCTTGAATAAACTATGGTCAAAATGTCAAGATTTCCTGCACCTTGAATCATGGTATTTCCTTGTCTTGGGGATGAAGGACTAGTTACCAGATTCTAATATGCAGGAATTTTAGTGAGGTGTGATGCGTGAGATAGGACAGGCACAAACATTTTTGCCTGGAATTTCCATGTAACGGAATCCATCTCTCACTTGGTCATAAGTTTCTCTTTTAGAGGTCTTCACCCCATTATATCTTCTTCCACATCACCCCATGCTGCTTTTTCTCTCTCTCTGATGAAAGCACATCTGCTTTTGGCCCCTTTATGTCTTCTCCCACTTCCATCTTCATCCCACTTCCACCTCCTCAAACTTCACCACTTTTTTTGAATTATCAGAGCCTCCCTTACTTCATCTTATGTTGCCCTTTCCTGACCCTGGCTTTATTGTTGGTCAGACCTTAAACGCCCCTTTGTTCCCTGTTTAATTCCTCCAACTCATGTTATAAGCCCTTTGAGCAGGGACTTGAATATCATTTTGTTTACTATGAAAAACACCTAGTGACTTTTGGCACTAAAACATTAAATAGCAGTGGTCACTAAGCATGTTTCATCTACTTTTAGTTCAATCTGGGAAATCAGTTTCTTCCTATATGTCTGTCAATACAAAAAATGTGTTTTGTGGCTCTTTTCCTATATGCTTAGCCAAACCCTATACAAAATTTGTTGGGGATGGTGAAGCACAAGTTATATAGGTTTGCCCAGAGGCCATGCTTGAACAAACAGTTTCTAGTGGGAGCTCTCTTGGGTTTTATAGAAAGCATCTATGATTCTTGGCTTCAGGAATATGCTTTTACGCATAAAATGTTATGAATTGGTTCTTGCTAGGTATATGTGGCAGTACAATTCTCCTTTGAACTAATATTTTAGGAACTTGTAAATAGCACAGCCCCTGTTGTTTCTCAATGAATTTTTTTTCATCTCCTGAACAAAAAACACTAGGGGGTGCTACATTTCTGTTAACATTAAGGGAGTAAAGGAGAAGGAATTATTAACACTCTGTACTATTCTTCTCTCCCATTGGAACCACTCTCCCATACCTTTTTTATAGTTCCGTATATGACATGCTATTTAGGATAAACCATGAAGATGACTGCTCTTTATATTTCAGTTTCCATCCAATGACTGTAGCGCAAATATGTACTTGGCTACACTGTAAAACACAGCTGGGATTTTATTTAAATATAATTACTACTTACAGTAAATCTTAGTTGCTTTATCAGGATGAATTTGTTATACACAAGAGTTGTTGTAGACGAGATTTCATTTCTATCTTGGATGAGTAGCAACTTGAACAGCTGTCCTCTGTATTCTTACTTGGAAGTAAGCTCTGCTGAATTTGCTTCCAAGTAAATGCTTTCAGGACTGAGTAATTTTCAGAGCAGACAAGAGTCCTAATATTCTGCATACTAGCTACTGGTAGTCTTGGCCACCTTTGATCTTGGGGGAAGGGGAAAAGAGGAAAGTTGAAGTTTAACGGGTGACATCTCACTTTATTGATGAGATGGGCTATGATAGTCCCAGCTTTCTGTTAGAAGAGGAAACAGTTCTGCCTACATTGCAGAGAGGTACAGACTGTTTAGCAGCCCAAAAGGTTTTTGCCGGCCATCCAGCCTGTATATACCTGTGTGTCACAGCATAGCTCGAGCAGTGGGCCTGTCAGGCTTTCTACTTGAAAATAATTACTTGCTCTGTAATTGGGCAACTGCCAGGCTGAATTAATTGATCCAAAACATTAGGTGTTTAGGCTGATGGAGGCATACTTTTTTTTCTCTTTGGGAACAAAGCAGTTAACCATTTTTTTCCAGATAGTCCTAATTTTATTGCTGCTCTTCTTGCCTTTTCATAGTTGAGATATAACAGTGTTCAGTTCCATTACTTGGCAGCAATTACATTCAGGTAATGTTTACCTGCAACACATTTCTCTCTCTACTTAGCTATTTGAAGAGAACCAATCTCTTGAACAAGCTGTTACCTTTTTGCATTTCAGGTGAGGACAACTAATAACAATTTACATGTAAGGTACTTGAGGGCATTCTATAGCCACAAGAAGTACATGTGTTCACAAGGGATAAGGCTAGAACATGAATCAAGCAGAAATTGATTAAGCCAGCTGGTAAACAACAAGCCTAACAAGCATTATGATATGTGGGGCAGATGATACTCAATTTCTTCCTGGCAGTAGAGTTGGCTGGTATTTTTGTTCTGGCAGTTGCAGCAGGGTCTTCCTGCTACAAGAACAACTGTGTCATGTAGTTTCTCTCAGGCTGCAGTGGGAATTATGCATGGCAGGTGGCCCTTGCCTGTGGCTAGCCATAAACACTTAGAAAACTCTTGCCAGTATTAAAATAGACCCTTTTTACTTCTCTTGCTCATGGCCATGCTATGTTATGACTATAGGCCAGTGTCTTAGAAGGCAAATTATGTTAATAATAATTGTGTGCGGTCAAGTCACAATTGATTTCATGGTGACCCCAGGACCATGGGGTTTTCAAGGCAAAAGATGCCCATCAGCTTCATTGGATGCCCTCTAGTTCCAGTATTTTGGAAGAGGGAGAAAAGGTTCTCTTTCTCAACTCTCTCCACCTTCTGTATAATTTTATAAACCTCTATCATTTCCCCCCTTACTCGTCATTTTTCTAAACTGAAAAGGTGCTCCAAGACCCTAATCAGCTTGGAGGAATGGATCTGTACCCTCGTTTTGATTTGCAATTGCCCCTTCATTTTTTTGTTTTATAGCTGTTCAGCATGATCTGCATTCTGCTGCATGGGTCACCATCAAGCTATGTAGTCTAGGCCAAACACTGTGAATAACCAGTGGCATAGCAGCTGTTGTCCTCAGCATCACACTCGGTAGCTTTCAATATTAAAAAAAATATGAAAGCCTCATTGAAACTAATATTATCGCAGTGTTCCATACACTGACTTGCCTTAATCTTCCAGTCTTTGCTTATCAGGATCCTTGGGAAATAAATCATGCCTGATAGTCTTTCCAGCCTCAGTAAGTCACAAAAAGGGTCTATCCATGAATTAGGAGCAGGCACTTCTGCTGACCTTGGGTGCATTGGAAAGAGACAGGCTTCATCATGGCTGAACTGCATCCAGTTTTTGGTCCACAAAATTATCTTCTTTGACTGCAACTAAGAGATTGCCACACGCTAGCACTTAAGCTCAGGCAACCCAGAGTGTGATTAATTCTGAAACTCTTCCCAAATGTAATTCTGTCTGTGCTGGCTGCATGCAGCAAAATGATATTAATGCTTAAAGAATTACATTCCAGCACATTGCTTACATATAAAAAGGAACCCTTGTGGTAGAACTCGGTCTTTGGGTAGTAACAGTCTGCTTAAATATTTTGGTGAGCAGTTTCTTCCTCTATTAACATAAGAAAGGCCATGCTGGATCAGACCAAGGCCCATCAAGTCCAGCAGTCTGTTCACACTGTGGCCAACCAGGTGCCTCTAGGAAGCCCACAAACAAGACCATTGCAGCAGCACTGTCCTGCCTGTGTTCCACAGCACCTAATATAATATGGTATTATATTAGTATTCAGAGATTTGGTATTCCACAGAAATCTCAGAGAATGCTGGTGCAATACTGTCCCATGCAAAAGAGGCTTGGTTCTTGGTACTGTTGGTTCTTGGAGTTAATTCTTATTCATAAAGTGTACAGTGTTCTGATGTAACTGCGCCATAGTACATTTCATGTGAGAGGCTTAGTTCATTTGAAAATGTTTGCCTCACTCCAGATTAATGCAGTTAATTCAAACTGTTATTGGAGAGGTGGCTTGAAGACCAACCTTTTTGAGGCTGTGCATTATATGTGGAGTTGAGTGGCTTTCCAAATTGACTCTGCATAAAATGCACAACCTCAAAAAGAAATGGAGTTGGTACAGTCCCAGGAGAGACTATATCTTGTCAGCTCCTCCAGCATAGTACGGTTGGCCATTACATATGCTTGGGACAGAAGAAAAAAGGAGAGTGTTCCTTTAAGACAGTGCCAGCTTGAGAGTTAATGACTCTCAGCAGAAAGGCTTTCACATTCCCCTTTCAAGCAGTGTGGAGCTGTAGCAAGATGAGTAATTTGCTGCCTTTGCTAGAACAAATAATCCAAACCAGAAGAATGACAAAGGCATTGTTCAGATAGGAGGGAAAAGAAGATGCACACATCTGACCGCCAACTCCTCTGTTCACTAGGAAACTGGTTCACCTTAGTCATGTGATTCAGGCAGACTGAGCTGTGGATAAAAATATTGGCTTCTGTAGGTACAGTTCGACTATCTGGGAGCAATTCCAGAAATGCAAAAAAATCTAACCCAGCTATTGATTTGTTTGAAACATGAGTACTAGTGGGCGGAGTCCAGTTGGAGGCCAGATACTCTGCTGTAGACAGCCATATAGCTGTCTGTAGGCAATTGCATCAAGCAGTGCAACCAAACTGAATTAAAATGGAGAGGGAGGAAGTTGTAAAACTAACAATGAAACACAGTATATGCTCAGAATCCCAAACAAACACGAATGGCCTCTGTTTCAAGGTGAGGCTTGTTAGGCAGGGTGGCGTTTTTGTATGCAAAGATGCCAAGCCAATGAAAGAAAACACAGTAATATATTTAGGAGCTAACACTGTTGAATAGAATGAGAGACAGGTAAGCAACCTAACTACATGACTTGTGGCAATAAGAGAGCTCAAAGAACTGAAACAAACAAGAATATTACATTTAGCAAAAGGGAGTAGTGACCCACATCCCTATCTGATTGGCTTTGCGATATGTTGTCAGCTTCTTCTCTTATACATTGCATGTTCCAACAGGCCTATGCTTATAAGAACTGTTTACCAGAAATAACAAAGAGCATTTGCTTGACATTTTACATACCCTCAAGAAAAAGGGAAGATTTCTGTGGTGCTCGGATGATTAAGGGATTAATTGGGACAAGTAGCCAACAACCTACTTCACCTGGTTTACTTATTTACTTAATTGATATCCTGCCTATTCCCCCAGTGGGGACCCAAAATGGCTTACAACATATCTTTTCTGATTTATACTCATAACCCTCTGATATGTGTGTGTGTAAAGTGCTGTCAAGTCACAGCCGACTTATGGCGACCCCTTCTGGGGTTTTCATGGCAAGAGACTAACCGAGGTGGTTTGCCAGTGCCTTCCTCTGCACAGCAACCCTGGTATTCCTTGGTGGTCTCCCATCCAAATACTAACCAGGGCTGACTCTGCTTAGCTTCTGAGATCTGATGAGATCGGCTAGCCTGGGCCATCCAGGTCAGGGCAACCCTCTGGTATAGGCTTGGCTAAAGGCATGCAATTGGCCTAAGGTCACCTAGCCAGCTTCCAGGTCTCCCAAATACTAATCTGGCGCTCTAACCACTACACCACAGAGGTAGGATCCTGAGATAGATGTTGCCTTTTTTCCCTGTAGCCAGCATCCCAGTACCATTTTGGAAGACAGAGATACAGGAAAGTTGCTACTTTTTATAAAAAATGTGTCTCGTGGCTTCAGTTGTTCTATTTCTCTTCTAATGCCAGCGTAGGACTAATACTTTAGTCTGCAGATTGGCACATTGTAGGCTGTGCAATCATCTCTGCACATTCACCTGTGGAACAGATTATTGGTATTTGAATTGGGGCCCAGAAAGTGTTGTAAGAAAACTCTTGGACAATCTCTTCTAAACAAAGGATTGTCTGCATTGTGCATGGTTACAAGTTGTTTGCTGTGGTTGTACACTTCCTTCCCTGCTCTTCCTCTACCATGCAGTGCTTGACTGAAACCCTGTCTTTCACTCTGCTGAAGCACTAGCATTTGCACAACACACTAAATTGAAGCTTCATCAAGTGCAGTTAAAACTTACGTTTGAATGCACTTCAGTTTGCTCCAAATAGAAGACAGCACACACATCTTGATCACTAAGTCCTGCCACCTTAAAACATAATATCTTTTGCTCCTACAGACTTAACAGGTCTATTACTACCCCTAAATATAGTTTGTGTGGCTCTTCACCAATTGGCATGTTTTATTCTGTTCATCCATGGTTTCTGTTTAGTTTATTAGTCTAGGTTAGTTGCCTGTATCCTTCATGTGAAAATATCTTGACTTGTTCATTGAGGTTTTGGAAATCTGAACAAGAATGTAAGCTTTCAACTGCTAGAGAAGACTTATTCTCCATCCTCCCTTCCCTGTTTCTGGTTTCCCTAGTGCCAGGATAATGTAGTAGTTAAAGTGTAGGAGTAGGATCTGAGAAACCCAGGTTCAAATCCCTGCTGTACTATTGAAGCTTGCTGGGTGACCTTGAGCCAGTCACACACTCTTAGCCTAACCTACCTCACAGGGATGTTGGGAGGATACAATGGGGAAAAGGAGAAAAATGTAAGTTGCTTTGGGTCCCCATTGAGGAGAAAGGGGGGATATAAATAAAGCAATAAATAATGCAAAATTTCAGATACTTCTCCCTGTAGAACCTGAATGCCTTATTTCAGGAAGAATTATTTTTCTCTACAATCATGATGCTAAAAATTGTTCTGGGTCACTTTACTGTGAGAGTCAAAAAGAGACTTTTTTTTTTTTTTTTTTACCTCCTCTAGTACTGTCAGGGAAGAAAGACATTTTCTCATTCCAGTTAATTTTGAAATACTGTCTTCTGTCTGTCAGCTTTTGATGCATATTCCCCTTCCCCTTCCAGAAACAGACCCCACCAAGTTCCCATCTGGTATTACGAACCATCTGCAGTTCTTTGGCTCCTCTGTAGAATGTGTATTTGAACTCAGCTTCTGCGTGCATCTCTTTCCCCTTCTCATAGCTGATTTTGCCTGTTTTCCCTTTAAACTTCTCAGTTGGTTTCCTTTCTCTCTGAATCTGCCTCAGCAATTCCTGCGCTCCTGTTTTATTGTGAACACGAAAATGCCATTTCAGGAAAGGCAGACCCTTTTTTCTATATTGGGCAGCAGGTGATTTTTAGAGACATGTTTGATTAGCAGTACTGTAGGCCATGAGTAATGCATGTGGTGTTTTCTGGAAGAGAATATCTTTCTACCATTGTAGCAGTGGGCACTGTGTCTGGAGTTCTCTATAAAGGAAGGAATGAGAGATAAGTGGAGATGGTTTCAGAGGAGTGGAGATGTTTATAAGTGGAGATGCTTCTGTAGCTGTCTGCTTGCACGCGGTTAGTGTTGAACTGTTCTGTTTTCCTACATCCTTATTTCCTTCCAGTCTTTTTGTTTCCATGACTCCCCTCCCCCCTGCCGTCTCTGCCTTTCAACACTGCTTTTTTCAAAGTATACCACTGATCAATGCCTCCTCCTTAGCCCTCCATTTATGCCTTCCTTCCTGACCATTTTTTATCCCCACTTCATTGTTTCTCACTCATCCCTTCCCCCAGATCCCCACCTAAATAGCCACACCCGGAGGAAAAGCAATTGGCTAAGCTGCAGTAGGCCATGCATTTTAATTGCCTTTTATTACAGGATAAGAGGCTTCATTCACTGATTGCAGCAGGGGTTCTTTCAGCTCCCTTAGCTTGAAAAGTTGCTTGCTTTCAGCAACATAAATTGTTCCGATAAAACAGTATTTTTGCCCCTCGTCCTTTTGGGATTTAATATGTAGGAGCATTCCAAATATAATGTATTTGAAAGCATATGCTTACCATAGTGTTAGTGATCTACAGCTTTCATGCTTGAGTTCAGAAACAATATTAGCTACTACTTGAGGGGAGTTCCCTCGTTATCCCAGTTATTACTCGCAATTCAGCCAAGTATTTGGGTCCCCCCCTCTCTTCCCCTTGATTTATAAAAACAGAACGTGAGGCCTCATCTAGCTATTGCTGCTATTGAATTACTATCTGATACACAACCAGATCCTCTCTCTGGGGACTGTGTGTGTCATGTTGGCTACTTGCCCAGCCGTCATCAGCGCCATTGCAGTCCCAGAGCCAGGTCGTCTTTCTCACAGAGAATCAACTGTATTTCAGTTTTATTTGTTTGGGAATGTGGCTCTTAATAAGAACGACGCTGCCAGCAGAGAGAGAACCACACAGGCAGCCTCCATGGTGGATTCTGTCTCTCTTTTGGCTTTAGCTCTTTAAAGCTAGAAAGGAGAATAAGAGCTGCATGTGCAGCTTTAATAGTGCTCCTCTGTATTACATAGGGCAGTGCTGTGAGGAAGCTTTGTACGCAGTTCTCTTCTGGCTGCTGGCAGCCATTTTAGTTGTAATATGGTCGCTCCATCTCCTTTGGGTAATTTTTGCTTGCTGTCTCTGATGAGTCAAATTAAAATCTTGTCTTAAGGTTCACGGATGAATAAATAAATACGTTTTTAATGAGTATGGTGGATATCAATATATTTTCCCCTCAAGAAGTTGAATAAACCTTACTTGAAAATCACATATAGTTCCACAGTTCTATGTACCTCACAATTATTAGAAAAGTACCCTTTCAATGTGTTCCATGCTGTCTGTCAGTGTGGTGGTTTCCACACAGGGATTGGCTTGTGTGGTTTCCCTGTTGTCCATTGTAGCTGCAGATATGGCTCAGTGGTAGTGGGACTTACACAAGGCAGGTATCTCTGCAGTTTCCCTCCCCTAGTCCCCCAGCAGTGGCTATCCCCCTCCAGGCCACTTGGCTTTTTCAATTCTTTTAAAAAAATAATAATAATAATATCTCCACAACAAAAGGGGCTAGAGACTAAAAAAATGAAAGCTGGGGATTTAGATAACCTGTGACACCTATTTTTGTACATTATATCAGCACAATAGTCAATTGCTGATTTTTTTAAAAGCCCCCTGGTGGCAGAGGGAGGAAATGGCCACCAGGAGGACAGTGTCAAGGAAAATGGCTGCCATGTGGGCAGGAAAATCCAGACTTTTCTACCCACACAGCAGCCATCCAGGCTCTACTGTGGTTTCCCTCAAAAACTTTCACAGCAATGCAGGTTTGAGAAAGATTAGAGAAAAGGTGAAGGAGCAGGAAAACCTGTTTCCCAACATCAAACTGGGGCAGAAAGCCCCTGTGGAAATGGCCTTTGAGGGGAGAGTTGCTCTGGCTTGCATTTCTTTTCATGCTGCTTTTGTCCTTATCATACTTCAGATTTATCAAAACTGTCGAAAAAGACTTGGAAAGCCCTGGCCAGTTCTATATCAAGAAGGATAGGTGATGGAGAAATTGCTTTGCCCATCATTAAGCATTTGTTATTTATTTCTTAGAACGTGTGTATGCTACTTCTGTAGACTTATAGTTCCCTGCTCCACCTCACATCATGCATTAGTAGGGAAGAGAAACAACATAATGAGCTGAGTCCTGCCAACATTTCTGCTCCATTTTTGCACTGCATACCCTGTTCTACATGGCTGTTGTCCATAAGCCTTGGCATTGCCGTTTCACTGGTCAAACGGGGGTCTCTTGTTTCTCTTTTCATCCCTGGAAAAACTGATGTGACCAACCAAATGTCATCACATCATGTTGAACTTACTAAGATGTTGATGTTTGCTAAGAAAAGGGGAGGAAACTGCCTTGAGCCAAGAGGAAAGGAGGGGTATAAATATTTCAATACATTACATAAATATAGGAGATTTGGAACAACTCTAGCTCTGTCCCTCCTGTAACATCTGCCTCTGCCTAGGACTGTAAGAAAGAAAATCATCATACTTCAGAGAGCTTTCACTGGTTTCTCTCTATCCTTGAAACGTGTACGGGAATGCTCTACAGTTAAGTACTTCCCATGAATTAAAACATGTGGAAACATCCTGCACCAGTACAGACTGTGAGATAAACGCTTCCCATAACTTCTTTCCCTTTAATCTACCACTTCTGCCATGATGGAATTCCCCTGGCCTATGTATTTAATGGCACTCATTGCTAATCCATTGCCTACCAGGAAAGCTTAAGGTTGCCTGTTCTAGGAAAGTTGCCTCAGGTTTGTGTTCACAGCCCCTCCTCCACATGATTGGAATGTTGCTATTGCTATACTCACAGCCACTCCCTACCTAAGGACCAGTTTACACATGTACTCTGCAGTGTAGTAGCCCCTTGAAAAGGCAACAGCTCTGCCTGGTAAACTGCTGGTGTGAAGGGGCTGCTCATGTGGGGTTTCCCCCACGATTTTTCACCATCCCAGGACCTCCTTCCATACAAAAGGACCTGATTTTAGGAAGAGTACAGCTTGTTGCTTTGTGTGAGGGGCTGCAGTCCCTTCTTGCAGTCCGACTGTTGGGGGGGAGGGGAAGAGTGAAGAGACAGGGCTTGGGCAGTGGCAAGTCAGGGGTCTGCCATGTGAAGTAGTATGATGTAGTGTAGTGCCACTGTACTGGAGACCTGAGTTCAAAGCACTACTCTGCCAACAAGTTCACAGAGTGTTCTTGGGCAAGCCACCATCTTGAAGTTTAACTTATCCCACAGGATTTGTAAAAGTAAAAAAATGTTATGTACTCAAATAAGATGCCTTTTTAAAAAAAATGTCAAGTCACATCTAACTTATGGCGACCTCTGGTGGGGTTTTCAAGGCAAGAGATGTTCAGAAGTGGTTTGCCATAGCCTGCCTTGGCGTCAACCCCCCCCCCCCGCCCCGGTATTCCTTGGAAGTCTCCTTTCCACATACTTGTCAGGGTCGACCCTGCTTAACTTCTGAGATCCGATGAGATCAGGCTAGCCTGGGCTATCCAGGTCAGGGCCTTTAGCTTCTAGAAAAAAGCCTTCATGGCTTCTCATTTAATATCAACGTATTGAAAAGTTTTCAAAGAGGTATATAAAGGTGTTTTCCTCATCCCTTCAGACTTTTGTAGAAGTAGTGATTTTAATTAGTATTTCTGATAGTAGCGGGTAATTTGCTAGCATAATATTTGTGTACATTGCTAACTGTTGATCTGAGGAGGTGATTTTCCTAGTTTATTAAAGATTAATTTAAGATTAAGTTTAACAGCTCATTCCTGAGCTTGGGGGCCAAATTGGCTTAGGAGGCACCATGACCCCTACGTTGGTGTCAGTGCCACTTGCGCCGTGCAAACTGGCACGGACGCTGGCATAGTGCCGCTTGTGCTGGCCCCCGTGGAGTGCTATGGCAGAGTGTCCTTCGGATGCCGGCTCGGCCTCCCACCGGCATCCTGCACCAGTGTCCCGGGAGGCGTTCCTGGGGCACGGAGCAGCTGGTAGGCAGTGTCCTAACCCCTTTCAGCCCAAGAATGCCCCCTTTAGCAACAGCGGTGCTGCGCCAGCTTTTTGTTGGCACAGCATTGCTGTTTTCAATGGGGCATCTCCCCCTTTTAATTTTTCTTTTTTTAAACCCCCTTTTTTGCCCCCTGCTGCCAAACCTCTTTGGAGTCACCGCCAAAGCTACCCCATCCCCAGCTGCTGCAGCTCTTCGGAATGAGTTGCAAGTACGTCATTGTATAGAGAGGGTACAAAGAGAATGTTGACTTCTTAAGAAATTCATATTTTAAAAAATATTTGGAGGTGAGCATATCCTTCAAATATGTCTTTGCTAAATATTTTATGCAGAAGAGTTAACATATTACAAGTAATATTTTGTGACCGGCAAGCTCTGTCCTTTACAGACTGCTCCAAAAAGCTTTTGAAACCAAGAATGATCAGAATTCGGCTCAAACACTTGATCTAGTTTTAACTATTCAGTGGTTTCTGCAGCTGAGTAATGTCATTGGTAAATAACGCTTGGTTATTCCTCTTTGCATGTAGAATTGCATCATAGATGTTTGTACAGGGAGGTAAATGCTGCCTTTGAGAAGGAGACAAACCTTCACCAAAGGGTTTTAATTTACCTTCCATTTCCAGGTTTCTCTCATTGCTCTTAGTATTTGCCCTTTATTAAAGTGTGTGGTCCCTATTAGATTTCTAAAATGGAACAAAGAAGGTAATCTTTTACTGCTGTATGTCTTGAAAAATGTAGCTAGAGCTAGCAGAAACTGTATAATTGTATGAGCATTGCACTTAATCCACTGGTTCAGCCTGAAAAACAGCTTTGCCATACAAAGTACAACTTTTCAGTAGCATGGGAGTTTTCCTGTGAAGATGATTGTTATCTCAGGAAGACATGACCACAGCATGAGACACAGCAGCCTGGGATTATTTCTTTGTATTGGATTATGCACGTGTGACTCAAATGAAGTCCAAAATTGAAAGGTTTGTTGCCTTATATCACTTACTGTTGTGCTTTACGATTTTACTAGCTTATTAAAGAAGCAGTGCCGGTTAGAAGACTAGTTAAAATTAATTTGGCGGCAAGCTGTCCTGATCTCAAGACTGTTGCCTGTTCATATATTCTCTTTATATAAACTCCCAAATTAGCATTGCAAAGATAATTGGTTGATTCAATATATTAACTGAAGTTTGCATTTAGATCTTGATTTATTTTAACTGTCTTCAGACAACACCCACTTTTCAGCTTTGCTCATTTTTTCACATAGAAGACTAATCACACTGTTAATAATGTCATTCTTGTTTCATATATAATGTTACATAGTAATTTGCATGCTAAACTAAGGCCTTTTTTTGTTTTGGTCTTAATGTTGTTATTTCTGAATACACAAAATGATCTACACGGATATTAACAGTGAGTTAAGGAAGGCCTGTGTTCTTTGAAATTTGTCACCTAGAACCTTTTCTTCCCATTGTGACCATAGCAACATTTCTTACAGCTCAGTCTGTGGTAACATTCTGAAATGTATTATCTTTTAGAGAAGAACAAAGACTCATTTTCTTTCCCAGAGTGGATAAGAACTGGTCTCATTTTCGACCGGCTGCACTTGAACTCTAAACAACTCTTCATCATTTAAAAATTACTACTTTTTCATTAGCAACCTCGTTTTGATAAGAATGTTATATGAAATGTTGCTAAATTCAGGCTGCGGTTCCATTGTTCCTCCCTGATCTGATAGCAGCTCTGGTATTTTTCCACACACTGAAATTCAACTCTTCACAGGGCCTGTATCTTAAAAAGGCCTGTGTATGAGAGGGTTAATGGACAGGAAGCTGCAGCTGCAGCAGACTAATAGGCAAGTCAGATTTTTGTTTAACTGACAGCTTTAGAAGGCCTTAGGGAGGAAGGAAGGGCAGTTTGTAAAAGTGGCATCTAGCATGGTACTGAAAAAATGTAGCTATTTTTTGGATTCTCCACATTTAATTAGGTAAGGGGCATTGCTAATGATTAGGAAACCAGCCTTCTGCCTTATTATCCAACATACATTACGTTCGGCAGCAATTTTGGTAAAGTTCCAAACTGTGGGTTTGTGCTGCTCACAGCAATCTTGTTAATGTGTATGGAAGAATCATATTTTCTTTTTGAGCTGTGTGTATGTTATATAATAGGAGAACTACTGAAGCTATCTTTGATCTCTTTATCATATGTTTAATCGTGTACCTTGTGTGTGTTTTTGTTTCAAAATGCTTTTTCTGCCTTTACTAAGGGGTGGCTTTCGCTGCGTATTTCAGAATGTTTGCCTTCTCTGTGGAAAAAGCAGCTTCTGTGGCCTGGGGAAATCTGCAGGTTTAACAAACCTGAAGCAGGGGCAGAAAATGTGGCTGGAGAAATGCTTTATTTAGCCTGGCACTTAGCGATCACTTTGTTCTCTGTAGAAATCTGATTTCTACGAGGAATTTCTACGTGTGTGGTTCTCTTTTTAAGTTTCTTCAGCTGAAACAGGCCTAGTTTAGCCTGTCTTCTCTGTGCACAGGATGGCTCCTGCTTGCCAGAGCTGCACAAAGATAATCGCTCAGGAAGTGTTTCAGCCAATCCCCTGAAGCTTTACATTCAGATTTTCCAAACTAGCCAATCCAGGATTAGCTTTTATTAGGAAGACAGATCATCAAGCTGAAGTGCCAAGCCCTTTCTGTCTGAGTACTGAGAGCCTGTCCTCCATGTTTTATAAGTATTGACATAACACTGTGTTAACAATGCATCCACAGAGGTAAGCTTTACTTTTTTACATTTTTTTCCTCTAAAACCTATGAGTTGTGGTTTAACAGTGTGATTCTCTGTGATCTGTCGAGCAAAACTCACCCCACAGCACTTTATTAAGTTGAAGATGTTTAAATTTGCTTTCTTGGGTCACATGGTTTAGTAGCCATTAGCCATAGCTTTATTTTACAGACTGGCAAAGCCTTTGCATACATACTTCACTAGAGGATGCTGGATTTTAGAGTTTGTCAAGATACTGTTATTCCAAAGCAGCTTTCTGTGTCTGAGCAGTTTGCCTGCACTATTGTCTGTTGTGTCACATGCCTGCTGAAGAGAAAATGGAAGCTAGGGAGCAGATGCTTTTAACTGCCCTACAGGGAGACAAGCAGGGATAATGGCAGACAGCAGAACAGGCAAGTTTACCTTTTCAAACAGTGAAAAGAAGAGCTAAGCTAAGTTGTCCCTGATAGAATATGGGATTTTTAGCTACCTAGACCTTAGTAAATAGTGCCAAGGGCAAATTGCAGATACTGGGCCTAAGTGGTGGAGTGCTATTGCATCATGTTTTTTGTACAGTTTTACGTTGATTAAAAATGGATGTTTAACTTTTTTCTTACAGGATCATTAGATGAAGTGTGTGTTTTTCTGGAGGACAATGTATAGCCAACAGTCTGTCTCTTTAAAAAGGACTTTTGAATTGTAGGTTTTAGAGCAGTTTTAGGTCTGGGTTTGAAACCATCAGGTGTAGCTATGTGTCTGTTTCAGTGCCTTTCCTACTTAAAGACAACATGATTTTGAACTGTTTCCTTCCTTCTCTCTGTACCACAAATAAAACTAATGGACTTTTTACTCTGTGCTCCCCCCTTTTGCAATGTAGCAGGCTCATTTCTCTGAGATGGACTGATTAAAAAATCATGTGTGGTTCATGAGAGTATTACATGTTCAGTTTTTTTTTTCCTTTTTGGGCTTTTCTGGTTTTTGGCATGATGCTACGTAATTATTTCAAAAATTTCCTTTTGGTCAAATCCCAAATCTGCCAGCTTGTTGTATCATATTTACTGGGGAAAATGAGATGGTTGCTTGAACACTTGGTAAGTAAACTTGTCTGTTATTCTCTGATAATCTTAAATAGTTCTCAATCTTTTGCTTTTAACAGGGCAAAGTTAATTCAGCAAGGGAATATCTGTGAGTGGCTAGCTAAGTGAAAATGATTTTTTAAAAATTGTATGTAACATTTTTGTGCATATAAACAGTGCCAATCTGAATTTGTAGTTTTTTTCCTAGACAATCTTCTACCATGCTTGAAATGAATACTTCCTGTTTTCCTCTGAAAATATAATTCTACTTACTCTTTGTTCCTAGACCCCTTAATTAATGCATTTGCAGGTTAAGGCTCAATTCAAACTTTCCTCAGGCTTTTGAAGTGTGATGAATTTGCTAGTTCTCAGCAATGTAATCTTGCTACATGGTTACAAGGTTATCCCTCAGTAACCCTATGCTTTTGTTATCTATGATGTATCATCCAGCATGAAATTTGGGTAAGAACTACTTTAGACTAACATGTGCTCTAAAAATCAACTAGAAATGAGACATTTGTATGCAAGTCTCAATAAGCAGCTTTTCAGGGGACCCTTTCTCACAGTATTACAGATATAGTACTGCTGTACATTCAATGTATATACAGCTTTGTAGCAGTCCATTTCATAATGCAATACAGATGCTTTTGAGATACAATATTTAGTTACTATTAGGCATGATACACTATTGTAATATCTCTTTTACTTTGGTTTCAACTTTACCATATTTTGTCGTTGGTTTTAAAGTAAGAAACCCCAGAGTAAACCCCAGAGTACATACCATTTAAATGCCTATTTCAGTTCAACCCCCTCCCCCCAGTTTCTAAAGGAGCTGAAGTTCATTAACAGGTTTTATGCTATTTGAGGACTCTGTAGCATATGCAAGTGACTCTAAAGCTGAGCAATAGGTTTTAGTTCTTAAGTTGTAAAAAATGAGCTTAGATATTTTTTTTCTTGGAGCAGTTTATTCATTAGCAGAGGGGTGTGGAATCTTAACAGCGCACAGTATTATCTTATGAAGAAGCAGTAGAAAATGAGCTGTACTCTGAATGCTTGAGTTAAAATGGCTCCCCTGGATTTTGTTGAAGAAGGATGTGTCTCAGATTTGCACCTCCAAAAGTACTGCTGACAAGGGGAAGCATATGTGCACGGGTTACCCTTGAGCACATAATGAAATACAGCGTCATAAGTCCCCTAAAGTTCACCCTTTAAAAATTGCTCAAATGCTAATTTTTTCATAGTTCACAAAATATAAATGTCTGCATTGCAGCAAGATGTCTGAGGCAAGGAGAGACAGCAGTGTTGTTTCCCAGATCAGCCCAATCATGCCGCTCTGTCGAGAGCCTGAGCCAATAGGAACAGAGGATGGGTTAAAGATTGACAAATACTGTAGCAAGGCTGAGAGAGGCCTTCTGGAAATTTCTCCCATCTTTGTTCCCTCTAAGTAAGGCAAATTCAACCAAGCTGATGATTTCCATATATTTTTGATGCTTTCACAAGGTACGATATCAGTCAGTTTTATGGGTGGCATGCAGAGGAACACAGTGTGCTTCCCCCCCCCTCCTGTTTTAAACCAGATGGAATGTATGTCTTATTTAAACAACAGACATGATTGAGGTGGGGGTGGGAGAGAGGGACACAGTTCCTCCTGCCCACTGGTTCTAGCTAATTTTGCAGTTGAGCAGGGTTTGACTGAAGCAAACTGAGATATAGTCCTTTGACAGAATGCAACTGTTGTTTTTGATGCAGAAAAGATTGATAGCATAATTATTTTTAAAATTGTTGGGCTACTAGGGAGTTACTTAGATAAGCCAAAATAAAAAAATAATTCTTTATCTTCTAGACTATCATTCAGTTATTTTTGTAATTATCTCTGTAGAAAATGTAGAATTAAAAAAACAGGGTGTTTGGATTAGACAATACAATGAAACTTGTACCTTTTTCAAAGCCATGTGCCCTTCATTCTGACTAAGCAATCTGTTCTTAGTTGGGGGCCAAACAGAATTAAGGAAAAATTGGTGATTTTTCTGTAGCTTATTGACAGTTTTTAACACCACTGCAAAAAGGAAACGGGCACAGTGTAAAGTGCTCCTAAAGGAATCTCCTTTTCTGCCCCTCAGGCTCTGTTGACATTGGAAGAAGCTGATAAAAATGGATTCCTGACTTTCCAGCACAAAGATACTCGTTCATAAATTTTGCATCTGTGTAGATGGGACTTCATCTGGTTTTTCTCACTAATCCCCCCTCCCCTGTGTAATCTTGCCCCTCCCTACTATGGTAAAGTAGCCATGTTTGTTTTACTCCTGGCAAGATATAAAGCAAATTTCACTCTCTCTTAAGACAGGTGCTACTTGTAGTCATCAGATCAACAGTAATAAGTCTTGATGCCAGCTATGTCCTGTATTCCATTGAGCTAAGAGTATCAAGCTAAAGCGGCCCAGCTGGTGTCTTGGCATTCTGGGAGCTGTGCTCATACCAAATTCTTAATGCACCAATGTATCATCGTATGCTCACTAGGCCATCAGTTTGGGCTTTAATGATAGAAACTGCAGTTCTACTTTTTTCTCTCTTTTATAGAATGTGTTACGTATGAACTGAGTTTGATATACTTTTCTACATATCAGATTTGTTTTCCCCTGCTAATAATTTATTACCAGGGCCCATGGTATTTATGCATCCACTATAATTTTAAATATGTTGATAAGCTTTGTTTTGAGATAATACTGACAACGCTAACACAGTATTGGTTTCAAGCAAGACATTTCCTCAACTGTACTTCCATAATTTGGAGACAATGCAGCCTGAGAGTTAGGCATACCCAGGCCCATTGAAATCAGTGAGTTTAAGTATGCCTAAATTGATAGGGTAGAGCTGCTTTTGCTGTAAGAATCATTTCCTATCCTTGCCAGACCCTGAGAAATTATAACTTTCTTATGCAGATGTGAAAACTGAACTTAAAAAAAAAAAGTATATCGTTCTAAATTTGCCATGGACACTAATGTTATACCTAATCTTGATGCACCTTAAACTCTTTACAGAGGAGCTGGAGAAAGAGCATCAGTCCTTGCATATTCAAAATGAAGACTATCTAAAATGGAAGGATTTCCTTAGTAACCTGTGACTTCACAAAGCTCCTTGCTTTGTGCATTTTAGTTAAACATTAGGTTGTCAGATATCAGGGTGTCATCTTAAAATTTTCTGCTATTAGATGATTGCTTTGAAAACAGTACTTCTCTTTAAACCAAGGGACACAGTTTATTGAATAAATTGCTTCCATTTTAGCTACAGTATAGGAATGAGGCAATGCAGTGCTGCCAGACGCCATTTTAAGAATCCTGCATAAATAGCATAGCTACCGATGAGTAAGAGACTGTTATAGGTGAGTGCTTATACAGAGATGCTATTTATTCAGTTATGGCATGCAAAATACTATCTCCAGTTTTTTATTATATGCAATTTCTGGAAATGTTATTTTATGCTTGCTACTTACATGATAGAAAAAACAGTAATTATTTTGACGATAAAATTGAATTTTAGTGGTTATGATGTTAAACATTGTTTTTAATTACAGAAAAATAGCTTCCAGAAATGCATGGCTCTTGGGATTAAGTTACTGTAGTAATTTCCATAATAAAATTGAGAATGCAGTGTCTGTGAGCAATATCTTCTAGGTAGTTTTCCATATCATATTTCCTGGTTAAATGTCAAGGTGCAGTAGTTCATCTACAACTTTTGCTTGATCTCTCTAGGTTAAAAGAACATGTTGAAGCTTCTACATTTATACTTTTTTGAAATTAATATTAAAGGAAAGGAATGGTCTTCCTCTGAGAACATAAAGTATTTTATGTGTATACACTTTTAAAAAAATCCTTAATAATGTAGGGAGGCTAATGAGATATATAATTTAAGAAAATAATGACAAAGGTAAATAGGCTGTAAACATTTGGGCCAGTTTATACTCATTTGTAACTAGCTCTAATCTCCTAGTTTTCCTATGTAAAAGAGAATCCCCATTCCCAAAGCTTCATTGTCATACAAATTAAAATAGTATATTCAAAGCAATCTGTTTATTCATTTGGGCTTCCTTTAATGTGGGTGTGCTACTGAACTTGATAAATACAGAAATAATAGTTTCTCAATGATGAATATAAACTCTAATCCATTAAAAATGAAGGTGACAAAGATTTCATTCTAGTTAGTAGTTTCCTTACAGAAGCTTCCTTTAGTTGGTTTTCTTAAGAAATTAAGAACCATTCTCAGAAAAAACAAGATGAATATTTTACAATATTGGAAATAGACCACTATTATTTCTAGTAGGTAGACCCACACCAGTATATTATTAGATGCATGTTGTAATGGAACAAATATCAGATTATCAAAATGAGCGGAACAAATAGGTGGTCAAAATGGTAGGAACGATTAATGCTGACCCCTCAGTTTGCTGTGTTTTTGTCTCATATTTGCATTCTGATTACATTTCTCCTTATGCCTAGATTTTCTTTTTTTTTTATTAAAGAGGACTTTGAAAGAGAAGAAAGGAGAGAGATGGCATTGCTAATTTACTGAATTGCTGTTCTTTGGGAAGTGTTTCCTTTGAATTATTGTCCCTTTAAATCTTTTATGAGGGGAAAAGCTGCTGGTAAGATTACATAGGCTATTGTGTTTAAACAGCTTGAAAACAAGAGATGGAGGGTGCCGACTTAAGAGATCCATCAATTCTTTTTTTAAAAAATGGTTATCCTAAGCCCACTGTAAATTGTCTGTATGTAGATTTGCCTTTTCCCCCATCTATTAGCATCAGTGCTGCAGTTGTTCAAACAATGCAAAACAAAGCTTTTTTAATTGTAGACTTTCCAAAATCCTTTAAAATTGCAGCAGTATACTCACACTTCATGGCTATTTTCTGACATTTCAAAATGTCCTCAGTGTTCTTTTATTCTTAAATCAGTCAAGACCTTTAGATAATGGCTGAAAATCAGCTCCACATGCCCAACCAGGTCTTCCCCCATATGTTGGATTTGAGCCTTTGTTTTAAAAATGTTAGGATCTGAAAAGTTTTATCACTGATAAAAGTAAATAATGTACACATATTGTTAATTTAAGCATATATCCTGCATGTCGCTTACACATTACTTCATTCTTGTAACCATTCCTTGAGTGGTAAACCAGTATTTGCTAAATATTGCTTACCAGCATAACCAATGTGGGCGTATGCTAGCTTTCCAATTGCAAAATCACTGACAAGTGGTAAATGTATACAGGTAGAGTATCCCTTATCTGAAATGCTTGGGACCAGAAATGTTTCGGATTTCTGTTTTTTGTTTTTGTTTTTAAATTTTGGAATACCGAGCAGCTCTGCAGCGCCACCCAGCCCAATAGCCCTGGAAGGAGCTCCTCCAACTGCAGATCCATGGCTTACCCACCCAGTGGCTCCGCAGCTGCCATCACTCCCTTAGACTGTGAGCAAGGAAAGGATGAGCCAGCACAGGTGGCGGTGCACCCGCCGGTCAGCCCATGGCTGTCTGCCTCCACACTTGCCAACAGCCCTGGCCACCTTTCCCCTTCCGTGGCGGTCAGAGCGCTGCAGCTGGGCTGGAGCCAGCCGGGCTTGCTGTCTCCTCCCCCCGCTCTGAATGGACCAGCGGCACCAAGATGCACGACTGCAAAGGTGTTAGCTGCCGCCAGCCAGCAAAATAAGCAAAGGCAAGGTGAGCGAGAGGGGAAGCCTCGCCAGAGCCCTGCAAACCACATGCATCAAAGGAGGGACAGGCTGAGGAGCAGGCCAGGGCCCTGCTGTGCAGAGGCCTTTTTGGGGAGTTCTTTCTGGCCCCATCCAGAGTGCCTGGAATGATCCTGCGCACTGGAGTGCCTGGATGATCCTGCGCACTGAAGTTGCTCCTGGCTCGGCAAGAGCAGGCTGGGGGAGTAGAGGCGGATGGAAGTGGGCAGGGCATTGCAGATGCAGGAGCCTTGGCTGAGGGCCAGGGGCAAAAAACACAATGAGTCATGCACGCTCAAAAAGTTTCAGTTTTTGGAGTATTTCAGATATCGGATTTTTGGATAAGGGATATTCAAGCTGTATGGCGAGCCAGTGTGGTGTAGGGGTTAAGAGCAGTGGTTTGGAGTCATGGAGTCTGATCTGGATAACCGGGTTTGATTCCCCACTCCTCCACATGAGCGGCGGATGCTAATCTGAAGAACCGGGTTGGTTTCCCCACTCCTACACACGAAGCCAGCTGGGTGAACTTGGGCAAGTCATACTCTCTCAGCCCCACCTACCTCACAGGGTGTCTGATGTGGGTAAGGGAAGGTGATTGTAAGCCGGTTTGATTCTTCCTTAAGGGGTAGAGAAAGTTGGCATATAAAAACCAATTCTAATTCTTTTTCTTCTTCTCCTCCTCCTCCTTCTCCTCCTCCTCCTCCTCCTCCTCATGGTAATTTGGTTAGGAATCATGAGAGGTGAGATATTAAGATATACCATCTTTGACGTATACCAGAAGCATATGAAGGACTAGTTGCGGTCTTGTATTTATCCCTGACCTGGTCAGAAACAAAGTGTAATGGGCTACTTGCTTTAAAAGTTGAACAGCTTCTTGAGTTAATCTTAGAAATCTTGTTTTTGTGGGCTTTGGCAAAGGAGAGTATAGGGGAAGGGAAATATTAGAAATTAGGAATGGTACAGATAATCTTGTTTTAATCTAAAATTTTATGATCAAAGCTGTCTACAATAATTTTAGATAGGATCTAGAAAATATTGTGGTGTTGAATGGCTGGTAAGGATAAGATAACGAGACCTATGTAATGGATAGCTAGCTACTAAGAGGAGGAAGGGACTAACTAATAGGTTTTCTCAAGCTTCTGATGTGCGATTCATTTTATTCTATAGTTGAGGGTGAAGATTGAGATGGGCAAGTTACCAAAATGACTCCAGATTATCAGGACAGTAAAATTCCAGAAGGCTGTAAGGGGTTGCAAAACAAACTGTGAGACTGAGCTACAGCAGTAGTAGATGAGGGCTTGGACCAGGAAACAATTTCTATTAACAGAGGTGTGTGTGTAAAATTATGTGCATTGGGACAGATCATCTTAATATATTTGCTCATAATTACGGCCCTTTATTATTTATTTAGGATGCCTATTGTATTGTAGCTGAGGTCCTTAAGATAGTTAACAAAAATAGATTCAGTACAATAGTATCAGGAGAACACTGACAATTTAATAATTGCTAATGAAGGGAGCCCCGTGGCGCAGAGTGTTAAGCTGCAGTACTGCAGTCAAAAGCTCTGCTCACGACCTGAGTTCGATCCCGACGGAAGTCGGTTTCAGGTAGCCGGCTCAAGGTCGACTCAGCCTTCCATCCTTCCGAGGTCGGTCAAATGAGTACCCAGCTTGCTAGGGGTAAAGGGAAGATGACTGGGGAAGGCACTGGCAAACCACCCCGCAAACAAAGTCTGCCTAGAAAACGTCGGGATGTGACGTCTCCCCATGGGTCAGGAATGACCCGGTGCTTGCACAGGGGACCTTTACCTTTTTAATGAATTGTCATTGATGTAATCAGCGATTAAAATCAAACTGGTAAAAGCAGCTAAGAGTTAGCTAAAACTAATGATTGCCAAATGCTTGGGAAAATAAAGCTCAAAACAGCTCAAAACAACCAATTTGATTTTTTTGCTGTCAAGTCACAGTTGACTTCTGGTGACCCCGTAGGGTTTTCAAGGCAAGAGACGTTCAGAGGTGGTTTTGCCATTGCCTGCCTCTGTGTCACCCTGGTATTTCTTGGAAGTCTCCCATCCAAATGCTAGCCAGGATCAGTGCTGAGAGTTTGTGACTGGCCCAAGGTCCCCCAGCAAACTTTGGTGGCATGACTGGGGATTCGAACCTGGTTTTCCAAGGTCCTAGTCTGACACCTTAACCACTATACCACGCTGACTCTAAAAAAAAAAGAAGAAAAGTAGGTGCCATACCAAAAAATACCTTGTCTTTTGTGGGCCCCTGTTTTACTTCTGAAGAAGCCCTGTTGTATGCACTGCCTTCTGGTGATAATCTTAGCAGCTAGGCAGATTTGAAAGGGCAGAGTCAGTCCTTAACAGTACCACCCTAAGCAGGTCTACTCAGTTCTAGTCAGTACTCCTAGAGGACTGTTCTTAGGATTTTCACTGTCAGTATACTAGTTCCAAACAATTTACCTCTTTAAATATAAGCAATCTGCTTGGATTGTGTTAGGAACAAATTGGTAATCAGAGCAATTTTTAAAAAAAATATATTGATGAGAATACTGGTTTTACAACATTGTACCAGTTAGTAGTTCCATATAGGAAATGGATGGAAAATAAAATGGCATTTACTGATACAATATATATCTACAAGGCACCTATATTTAGAATATTGTGTGCTGTTTTGGTTTCAGGTAGGTTTTAGTAGGTCTAGAGAAGATACATAAAAGAACTACTAAAATAATTAGGATATTTTTCTTATGAGGAAGGACTAAAGCAGTTGAAGTATTTTAGTTAGGAAAAAATGTGGAAGGGGAGACATGTTAGAGGGCAGTAACTTATTGAACAGTGCAGAAAGAAGAATAGAGAACATGTCTCAAAATAACTAGCTCTCTGAATCATCTAATGAAACTGGTGGTTCAGGACAGACAAAGGGGACCACTTCTTCGCACATTACACACTACCTGCAGTTTAATTGATTCTTATATAAAATAAAATAATAAAAAATTTAAAAATGAATGGCTTGTAGACAGATGTGCGCTTCAAAAATGGAACTACTATATTTATAATAAGGCTGCCAATCTGGTGGGGGCAGGGCTTCTATTGCCTGCCACTGAACCAAATGGCAGCAAGGGAAAACTAAATGGGGGGAAAAAGCAGTCTCATGTGCTCACGAGAAGTTGATGCAGGAAGTGACAAGGGTAGCTCTTGGGATAACCGTAAACTTTGTGGTTTTACTTTATGGTTTTACCATAGAGTTTCTGGTGCTTCCTAGAGCTACTGTAGTCACTTCCTGTATCAGCTTCTGGTGAGTACTGTAATTTTATCCCCTAAATTCTATTATGCTGTGCCTCACTCCACAACCCGCCTAAATTTTTTTTTCCATAAGCAGTATACTTCCTATTGCTGGGTGCTGGAAAGGATGCTGTCGTCTGCAAAATGCCGTCTTCAGTACTGAGTTTCAAATAGCATTTCATGATTTCCTCCCCTCCCCGCACTTGTCTCCCCGCACTTGTCTCCCCTCCCAGTTTCTGGATCCGTTTCCGAGACATTGCTTGTCATTTCGCACCTACAGCTATAACACGAACATCGGAGCAGGGGGCGTATGCAATGTGCTGCGTAGTAAAAGCTGTACAGTGTGCTGCATAGTAAAAGTCGTACACGCCCACTGCTTTTTTTTTTGTTCCTGTGCATTGAAGGAGGCGATCCAATTAAGGCTAAAGCAAGTAAGGCAACATTCGAACGATCCCATGTCCCTTCCTACCAACGCTAGATGCTGCAAGGCAGCAAAAAAACAAACGGGAGGACGGAGGAGAGCAGCGAAACGGCTGCAGTGGAAACGAGGGAACAGGAAACGGGGAGGAGTCATGACGCAAGGGAGCAAGGGAACATGGGAAAGGTGGCTGAGGGAGTTTCCGAGACGCGAGCATGATCACACTCACAGCGAAACGTCATCAAAGCAGAGAAAAGATAAACCTCGGGTTATAAGGGTTTGGGGAAGAGATGGAAGGGGGAAGCTTCAGAAATGGTTTCAACACGAAACGTGTGTGTGTGTGATCAAGATGTAATAAACATAGCAAGATGCTTTAAAAACACATAGCAACACTCGGTGTGGTAATGATCGATGTCTATTTCTATCAAACTTTCATTGTGCACTTTCTAGAGACATCTGGCTGCTGTTAGAAATGCTGGACAAGATGATCTTGTTCTGATGCAGTGTTGCTCAAATGTGCTTTTTGGTCCTTTAACCATCCAGCATCCCATTTTTCAAGTTATGTCTGTTACATGAAGTTTGCTGATCTGGAAGTGAGATCAGTGCAGATTGTTTTAGATCTCTTGTTTGTGTTTGGGCGTTGGTTTATAGTATGTCTTAAAAACATCTTTGTACATCTAACGGGTAAGGTGTACAAAAACATCTAACGGGTAAGGAAGCAATTAGAGGGGGGGAAAGCCTTCAGAGACTGGAAGGTTTGCCCAAATGAGGCGAACAGAAGCAAACACAAACTTGCACAAAGGAAATGCAAGCAGATAATTAGAGATGCAAAAAAAGATTTTGAGGGGCATATTGCTAAACACATCAAAACAAACAATAAGAAATTCTTTAAGTATATTAGGAGTTGGAAACCAGCTAGGGAAGCGGTTGGACCATTGGATGACAATGGGAGTAAAGGAACTCTAAGGGAGGATAAAGCGATTGCTGAAAAACTAAATGAATTCTTCTCATCTGTCTTCACTGTTGAAGATACAGGGCAGATTCCTTCTCCTGAGCAGAAATTTTGGAGAGGAGAGAATGAGGAATTGAGGCAAATAGTGGTAACAAGGCAGGAAGTCCTAGAACGTCTAGACAAACTTCAAACTAACAAGTCACAGGGACCAGACGGTATTCATCCTAGAGTTCTTCAAGAACTCAAATGGGACATTGCTGAACTTCTAACAAAGATATGTAATATGTCCCTTCGATCAGCCTCTGTACCAGAGGACTGGAGAATGGCTAATGTAACACCCATTTATAAAAAAGGTTCCGGGGGGACCCAGGAAATTACAGGCCAGTTAGCTTAACGTCTGTTCCAGGTAAATTGATGGAAAGCATTATTAAAGATAGAATTGTCAAGCATACAGAAGGGCAGGGTCTTCTGAACAAAACCCAACATGGGTTCTGTAAAGGTAGGTCCTGTCTCACTAACCTATTAGAGTTTTTTGAAACCGTCAATAAGCATGTGGACAGAAATGAGCCTGTGGATATTGTGTGTTTGGATTTCCAAAAAGCTTTTGACAAAGTCCCCCACCAAAGACTACTAAGCAAACTTCATAGTCATGGGATAAGAGGACAAATCCTCTTATGGACTGAGAAAAATTGGAAGCAGAGAGTAGGAGTCAATGGTCGGTTCTCACAATGGCGGGTTGTGAGCAGTGGGGTGCCTCAGGGATCTGTGTTGGGACCGGTGCTTTTCAGCCTGTTCATCAGTGACCTGGAGTTGGGGTTAAACAGTGAAGTAGCCAAGTTTGCAGATGACACCAAATTATTTAGGGTGGTTAAAACAAAATCAGACTGTGAAGAGCTCCAGAAGGATCTCTGCATACTGGAAGAATGGGCATTAAAATGGCAAATGAGATTCAGTGTGAGCAAGTGTAAAGTGATGCATATTGGGGCAAAAAATCCCAACTTCACATATACACTGATGGGAACTGTGCTGACAGCAACAGATCAAGAAAGGGATCTTGAGGTGATAGTGGATAGCTCAATGAAGATGTCAACCCAGTGTGCGGCTGCTGTAAAAAAGGCAAATTCCATGCTGGCCATAATTAGACGAGGAATAGAGAATAAAACTGCTGATATCATACTGCCCTTGTACAAACCTATGGTGAGACCACACTTGGAATACTGTGTACAGTTCTGGTCACCGCACCTAAAAAAGGATATTACCGAGCTTGAGAAGGTGCAGAAAAGAGCAACCAAAATGATTAGGGGACTAGAGCAACTGTCCTATGGGGAGCGGTTAAGACGCTTAGGGCTGTTTAGCTTGGAAAGAAGGTGGCTAAGGGGTGATATGATAGAGGTCTATAAAATTATGCATGGTTTGGAGAGAGTGGACAGGGAGAGGTTTTTCTCTCTCTCCCATAATACTAGAACGCGAGGTCATCTGTTGAAGCTGGAGGGTGAGAGATTCAAAACAGATAAAAGGAAGTATTTTTTCACCCAAATCATAGTTAAATTGTGGAACTCCCTGCCCCAGGATGTGGTGATGGCCACCAACTTGGAAGGCTTTAAGAGGGGAGTAGAAGTATTCATGGAGGAAAGGGGTCTTCATGGCTAATAGTTAATATGGATACTAGTCATGCTGCATACCTATTCTCTCTAGTATCAGAGGAGCATTCCTATTATATTGGGTGCTGTGGAACACAGTTGTCTTGTTTGTGGGCTTCCTAGAGGCACCTAGTTGGCGACTGTGTGAACAGACTGCTGGACTTGATGGGCCTTGGTCTGATCCATTAGGGCCTTTCTTATGTTCTTAGTGTTTCAGGTTGTTAATAAATTTCAAAATTCTTATTTCCATGAAAAGTATGTAAATTCAGACTTCCCAAACTTCATTTCCCAAGGCAGTTCTTTTGTGTGGAGATCATTCTTTAAAAGTGATTAAAATTAAATGAAACCAATAATATTGGTAAAGAATAGAGTTTTTCTGCTTAGTGCCACCTTTCTTGGACTGAATGTTTTAGAAGTGAAGGATATAATTGCAATTTTCTGTGTGGGTAGTATAAAAAATTGGAACAAGTTCGTAGATATTTTATCCAAGTTAGAGCTGTGTCTGCCTGAAGTCTCAAAAAGAAGGGTGGAAATCAAATCAAGAATAATCCAAGTACCAAGTACAATTTGTCTAAACAGTCCTACTGAAACAAACCAAAGAATCCTATTTTCATAATTTCTCACAAGTCCTTGCTAATATTCAGAGATATCCATATCCACGAGACCAATCAATAGGTAATACAGAAGGGGACTTCATCATTTCAGGAAGCCAATAACTATTCCCCCCCACACACACACATACACACAGCCATTTCGCTTTCTGTCACCACTGCATCATACCCCTGACTGTAGGAAGTGCTATTCCAGAGATTAGAATGAGGTCTGTACACCAGTGTTATCTGTTGCACGAAAGTTCTGATTTCATTGTTAAAAATGGTGACAGTATCACAAAAAGGAAAAATAGATCAGGCTGCTTCTAATGTACTCCAGTTTCTTTACCACTTTTAAGTTGCAGTATGTAAAAATGAAAAGGGAGCATAATATTCTGAATATCTCTTTACTCTCATAGCTTGGCTGAAGAAGAAATAAAGGCAGAGCAGGAGGTGGTGGAAGGGATGGATATCTCCACTCGATCCAAAGGTGAGTGACAATAATATTATCCCTGTCATTTAGAGCACGAGGCAACAAACCAATTATGCTTCATTTTAAGCATATTTTATTTTGTGAAGTGCATGAAGATGGTAGTGAAAATTCACAGTAAAATGCCATGGAAATTCAGCAACTATGCTTCAGCTTTAGTTAATACTGTGGTGCAGTTATTATTTAGATTATGATGTTTGGATTCCTCTTTTTATGGTAGCCTCAGTTTATCTTTCATTCCTCCTCTCCTTTATTTCCTGAATTTAAAATAGCATGGAGTCATGTGGCTTCCAAAATTTCAAAATTTCTTTCCCATCTTGTCATCTAAAGCGCTGGTTTGTGTGTTCATATCCTGTTTTGTCTGCTGTTTCCTCTCACCAGTATTCCCTTGTCAGCTAAATTCTGTCACTTCTGTCTAGAACTATGCCGTCAAAAGAATTCATCTGTCATCACACATTGACATCCCATCCTCTTCCATACCCAGTACAATTTTCTTGCCTTTACATTTTAAGCTCAGCTCTCTAGCCCTCCGTTCTGTTCTGATTTTTTTTTTTTTTTGCCGTCTTATGGTGACCCCTTAGGGTTTTCAAGGCAAGAAACGTTCAGAGTGGTTTGCTGTTGTCTGCTTCTGCGTAGTGGCCTTGGTATTCCTTGGTGGTCTCCCATCCAAATACCAAACAGGGCCAACCTTGCTTAGCTTACGGGCTCTGACGAGATCAGGCTAGTGTGAGCTATGCAGGTCAGGGCTCTGATTTGATATCCCAGTATATTTCTCCCATCCTGAGAGGGACTTTGTGTTGTGGCATTGAGCTTGGCCAGGGAAGACCCAGGTGCAGATCTCCACTTGCCCTGAAATTCGTTGGATGACCTTGGACCAGTCATTTGCACCAAGCCTAACCTGTGTGTGTGTAAAGTGCCGTCAAGTCGTAACCGACTTATGGCGACCCCTTTTGGGGTTTTCAAGGCAAGAGACTAACAGAGGTGGTTTGCCAGTGCCTTCCTCTGTATAGCAACCCTGGACTTCCTTGGTGGTCTCCCATCCAAATACTAACCAGGGCTGACCCTGCTTAGCTTCTGAGATCTGACAAGATCAGGCTAGCCTGGGCCATCCAGGTCAAAGCTTAACCTACTTCACAGGATTATTATGAGGGTAAAGTGGAAAAGGGAAGAGCAGTGTATACTATCCTGAGCTCTTTGGAGAAAGAGTGGGACAAAAATTTAATAAATAAAAACATAAATGCTGAAATTATCCCAGCCTGAGCTATCTGAAGGTCTCTTATTCATATAAAACCTCTACCCGTTTGCTCTTGCTATTCTTATCCTAGCCCTCCCTCTCGGAACACCTCTCAGGTGTTGCCACTCTGTTCTTAAAAAAAAAAACCAGCTCCCAAATCTACCACTTCATTCTCATATCCATCTGGAACATAGCCTCAGTAAATGTACCTGCAAGTTTTAAAAAGAGAGAAAGGGGGGGATTCTCAAGGACCGCCCCCCAGCATGAGGGCATGTCCCTCCCCTCCCACACACTACTGAGCAGCAAACAAAGGACTGAGTAAAAATACCCCTTTCTTGCTAAGGTTCAGGATTGGATAAATACCTTCATGTACACTTAGCCTCAGATTTTTGTGAGCACTTGCAGTAGGGCAATTGCCCTATAGATTTGGACAGGGCTGTATTAGCAACTCATCCTTGGAGCTTAGCAGTCCTGCTTTGTTAGACTGATGGGTGAATTCCTAATTTTTAAAAATCCTTTCCTGTCCCCCTCAAAACCCCCAACTTGTAATAATAATAAAGGTAATAGAGGTAATGGCTCTTGTGTGCCTCTGTGTGGGAGGAGAAGGCATCATACAAGCTTCTATCCAGTCAAACTGACTCTGTAGCTGAGTCAGCACTGGGGAATCACAGCTCCGTGACTGGCACTGCAAAAAGTAGATTACAATGTTAAGTTACTTTCAGTTTGGCTCTTTCTATGTCATGTTTATCCTTGGCACAGAGAACAGGGGTTTTATATTGGGCTATAACATATTGATTTTAGACTTGCAACATTGTGCTGTTGACTCGTGTTAAAGTGAAGAGAGGAGGGGACCTACAACTTCCTCCACCTACCATATCTTGTCATTATTACATTACTTCCTGTGCAGTGCAAGCCATAATTTACCATTACAACAAAACTCACTCCCTCTTGCACTGTGTTTATGTTTAAATAAAAAGGTGGGATATTCTAACATTCTGATAAATCTGGTCTGGACACAGGTTGAAGCTGATTTGTGATCCTGGTTTGGAGGGCCAGGTACAAATCGTACTTTATTGGCTCAGATATGACAACAAACCATGTCTTACGCCATAATTAAGTAACTGAAGTTGAGCATGTGAGGGAGTAATTAATTCAGTTAGATCATATGGAGAGGGGGAAGTGTGTGAGCCCCAGACTTGATCATATAGCACTGGCTCATGTATGGTGTTGTGTGAATTGTCTCATGTTAATATTCTTTACAACAACCCTGCTGCGTAGTACCTTGTTATTGGGTTGGGGTGAAGGGATAAGTGATTAGGTTAGAGAGACAGTGGTTGTTTTTGGGACCACTTTGTTAGAGGGTTAGATGAGATTTGACCTGGTGACTTCTTGTCTCAGGCTTTGGCCAGGAAACGGTGGTCTATAAATCAAATCAGTCAAATAAATCAATCATATATCAACTTTTTGTCAGCAGTGTTTTGTGAGTTATTGCTAGTAGATGTGTGAAAATATAATAAGCTTCCCTGAATTTTGTTGTTTTGAAACTTCCTGCTCATGAAATACCTTATAGGTTGTGACTTTAAAAGTTTATTGTGAATAACAATACAGTAAAACATTGGATTATTGTAAAACTGCGACATATTCACTTTCTGATTCTTTCCTGTCCCCCATGTTATTTATATTTTTCTTAATTCAAAAGGTAATTATGGAGATAAATTGCGTTAAGGACTATTTGTGTTCTTCTACATGCAAACTATTTAGCTATCCAAGTTCATGGATAATGTGTGGTTAAGAGCACATTCCTGGGGGGGCGGTGAAGCTCCATAGAAGCTGGTGTGACCCTGTGCCAGTGTAAGTGCCTGTATAACCTGGCATAACAGGCACGCATCCTGGGTGGCACACACTCTAGTGCCTGGGCGCCCTGGTATGGCGCAAGCCTCTTCCACTGTGCCAGGACCTAAATCCGGGAAACGGCAGGCCGTGCCAGCATCTCTCTCTGTGTGTGTTCCATTCATTTATACTTTATATGTGTCATTCATGATATATCATAAATATTGCAGAAAATGTAATTTTAAAAGTAGGGGGCAATGTCGTAAGAACAGGATGAAACATGAAAAAAAAATTAAAGTAGATTACAATCTATTCTTTTATAAAGGATCCTTTTGAATCATTCAATTATACTACAGCCTTATTCCCTTTATAAAAGTGCCCTTCTGAACAATTTGATTTTCTACAATCGGTGCAATGATCGAAGTGTGGGAGCCTTTCTGGCCTCCTCAGGCAGGCCATTCTACAAGGTGCGGGCCCCAACAGAGAATAAGCATGTATGGGCAGCTGTTGTTTTTTCCCAGCTACATGGTGGCACTTTCATAAGCCTTTGCTCAGATGAGTGAAGCTGTCCTGGCAGACCATAGCAGGAGAGGCATTCTGATATATGGGTCTTTTATTTTACATGGTACTTGGCAGATAGTGTAAAAAAGCATGGTTTGTGGTATAGTGGTTAAAAGTGTGAGACTAGTATCTGGGAGACCCAAGTTCGAATCCCCACTCCCTGGGTGACGTCGGGCCAGGCATGCTCTTTCAGCCTGGCCTACTTCACAGTTGTGTGTCAACGTATCCTTGAAGTATTCTCCAAAGAAAATAAAACTCCAAGGATGCACATACCGTATATATTCGTGTATAAGCCGACCCGTGTATAAGACGAGGTGCCTAATTTCACCCCCACAATGGGGGAAAATTAGGCACTCGCGTATAAGCCGAGGGTCGGCTTATACAACCCCCGGGTCGCCATCCCGCCCGGCCTCCTGGGCCCTCCAGACCCACCCGACCCCAGCGCCACCCTAGGGGGGGAGGGGGAAGAGCCCCTGAACCCCCTACTTACCAGGAGAGGCGGCGATCAGCTGGTGGCGGTACGCTGGAGGAGGCGGCCGCGGCCCCCCCCCCCCGGCGCGCAGGAGACCCAGCAGGCCGCTCCTGGCCCGGAGGAAGGCGCGCTGGAGGCGGCAGTGGCGGCCACGGCCCCCCCAGCACGCAGGAGGCCCAGCAGGCCGCTCCTGGCCCGGGGGAAGGTGCGCTGGAGGTGGCGGCCACAGCCGCACCCCCCCCCAGCGCGCAGGCCACTCCTGGCCCGGGGGAAGGCGCGCTGGAGGCGCCAGCGCCCCCCCAGCGCGCAGGAGGCCCAGCAGGCCGCTCCTGGCCCGGAGGAAGGCGCGCTGGAGGCTGCATCCGCAGCCCCCCCCCCAGCGCGCAGGAGGCCCAGCAGGCCGCTCCTGGAGGAGGTAGGCGCGCTGGAGGCGGCGGTAAGTTTCCCCCCTCCCTCCATCTACCGTATTGACCCGCGTATAGGCCGAGTTGGGATTTTTCAGCCCTTTTGGGGGGCTGAAAAACTTGGCCTATACGTGAGTATATACGGTAATCAATCCTCCATGTCGGGGCGGGGGGAAACAAGATTCCCAGGATGCACGTTAGCAATCTACCAGTTAGTGGCTCACAGTGATGAAGGAGGCACGAAACAGGATTTTTACTGGACTCCTGTCTTGTTTTGTCCTTACTACTTTGATTTGCGCATATTCCGTGACTTATTGATATATGTTAGAACCTGGACATACAATCCTTGCTCTTATTGTGAATCTGAAGTGGTGCATTACAAGCCTTCACTATCTTTTAGTCTGTTTCATAGGAGCAATTTCTCATCCATGTTTGGTTTTGTATTTTGGCTTAGATGTGTTGATAAAATTTATTGCTGCAGATATATTTGAGGCAATTTATTGTTTGCATACACACTGTGTTAAGACTTTCATTATCTTTATTTGGTCATAGTTGCTGGGTCTTTTCATATCATTCCAAGTGTACAGCATGAGCTTTGTTTTATTTACCTAGTCCCATATTCTCAGCATAACCTACCTCACAGGATTGTTTTGAGCATAAAATGGAGGAGAACAGTACAAAGTAAGCCACTTTGGGTCCCCTTTGAGGGAAAGGCAGGGTATAGATGATTAGGGGACTAGAGCAACTGTCCTATGGGGAGCGGTTAAGACGCTTAGGACTGTTTAGCTTGGAAAGAAGGCGGCTGAGGGGAGACATGATAGAGGTCTATAAAATTATGCATGGTTTGGAGAGAGTGGACAGGGAGAGGTTTTTCTCCCTCTCCCATAATACTAGAACACGGGGTCATCTGCTAAAGCTGGAGGGGGAGAGATTCAAAACAGATTAAAGGAAGTATTTTTTCACCCAACGCATAGTTAAATTGTGGAACTCCCTGCCCCAGGATGTGGTGATGGCTGCCAGCTTGGAGGGCTTTAAGAGGGGAGTGGACATATTCATGGAGGAGAGGGATATTCATGGCTGTTAGTTAGAATGGATACTAGTCGTGCTGCATACCTATTCTCTCTAGTATCAGAGGAGCATGCCTATTATTTTGGGTGCGGTGGAACACAGGCAGGATGGTGCTGCTGCAGTCGTCTTGTTTGTGGGTTTCCTAGAGGCACCTAGTTGGCCACTGTGTGAACAGACTGCTGGACTTGATGGGCCTTGGTTTGATCCAGCAGGGCCTTTCTTATGAAGTAAATAAATGAGAGGTTTAAGTGGGATGGATATCCAGGTAATAAGTATGTAGCAAAAACTGAGAACCAGAAAAGTGGGGAAATTGTGCAGATGTGTTCCATAGCTGGGTCTGGTTTTCTTCTATGCGTATCTTGAACAGTTTGCTCTACAGAATTCATTTGATAGTCATGGGAAACAATGTATGGCCTTCTGGGTGGAGCTAAGTGTGGGGTGGGGACATGTTAAGGGAAATTACTGCTGCCCTCTTGAGCACCTTAAGTCATCTCTGAAAGAATATAGATGGGACAATAGGGTCATAATGGAAAGACAACCCAGCAGATACACTCTGAGATAATACCTCAATGTGGAAGTGGCTTTCATCTTTGAATGAATAAGAAAGATGAGAAATTAAGTAATAGTATATCGTTTGGCCCATGGTATAGAATTGTCTGTGAAATTAAATACTATAATTGTTCAATAGTGGGTTGATTTATAAATTACAAATAATTTTAAGTAGATGTCCTGTTTGAGCATATTCCTGGAGATTTTCTGGAGATTAGAATGGTCCTATTTAAGACATTCAGGAAACTGTTGGATCCAGGGACCTGGATCTTTCCAGTCTATTCTGACCCCAGGGAAATTTATGTCTCTTGATGTGGAGCCATAAGGATAGAAGTGGCAGCGAGTTCTTAGAATAATTTGTCTAGCCCCCCCCCCAGTTACTCACTATTAGTAATATTGTAACATTTATTAGTAGGTGAACTGAATATGGTCTTTAAAACTTCAGTACCGCAGTGGATTCTAATAATTGCCTGCTTGCTGATACATGGGCAAAGGTGATCTGTGAGAGTGATTAAAAGCATGGTTTGCTCCTACCAGCCTCTACTACGGATTTGTTTACACTTCACCTTTCCTCTTGATTTTACTCCCATTATTGTTTCTCTTTTACTATCATACTGTAATTATGACCCGTGTGTAGCATGTTTGCCCTGCCTACACTTGGGAAGGGTTGTCCTAGGCCAAGGAATATTGCTACTGAGAAGGAAAACGGTATGTTGTCTTTCCTCTGGAAATAATTCATAATGCACCTAGGGCAACCTTAACTAACAACCCAAATTTGGAGGGGGGCATGGGATACTGTAAATCAGTGATGCCCAATGAGGCACCGACCAAAGGGTTTTCTGGTGCCCATTTGCTTCTTCAATAAAGCATATTTTCTCTTGTGAAAAAGACACTCCTGGCTCCTTTCTTCTGCACTGGAGCAGGAGGTGCTTCTGAAGAGTCTAGAGACACCTTTGTATCTGCAGGAACACCTTTGTGTCAGAAACAGCAAGCCTCCATTGTAGGAGGATGCCTGGCTTGCAGCCTCGCAGCATTTCGAGTTTTTGTGGTTGGCCTCAGCATCCCAAGGCAGCCATTTTTATTTATTGATTGACAAGATTTTTACCCTGCCTTTCTGCCTCCATAGGGCCACCAAGGTGGCTAACAAATTAAAATCTACAAACTAAAATATCCTTAAAAGCCACACACAAATACATCATGCAGGCATGAAGCAAGAGGAAAGGCAGAATATAAATGTTTTAATAAATAAATAAATAAACCAAAGCTTAAAATAAATTAAAACCAAAGCTTAAAATAAGTTGCAAATATAAAAACAACAGTTAAAACATTGGGGATTAAGGAGAGATCCCTGAGAGAATGCCAAGTGAAACAAAAAAAGTCTTTACCTGCTGGCAGAAGACAGCAACAGAAGAGGACAGGCAAATCTCCCTGGGGAGTTCCTGAGTTGTGATACCATTACAGAGAAGGCCCTCACTCAGGTTGCCACCTACCTAATCTCAAAAGTCTGGGGCACCTGAAGCAGGTCCTCTGAAGATGGCCACAGTGGTTGGGTAAGTTCATAAGTTAGTAGGCAGTCCTTCAGGTATGTTGGTCCCAAACCATTTTGTAATGCTGCCAACTCCCTGTTCTCACATTTCAATAAGTGCCAAAAGGATCAACAAGATGCTGTAAATGGCACTGGAACCGGAAAAACTCCTAAGCGTAGTTCTCGATGCCACTGAAAGGGACTTGTTTGGGTTACAGATTCCTGACCTCAGACTGGATATAACCTTGGTTTAGGGAGAGGAACGTATAGAAGCCAAGTGGGTGGATTGCAGGTTTGTGTAGGTGCTCGCCAGTGGTCAGAAGCAGGGGAGTTTGTGTGCCCAAGACATATGGATAATGCCAGTGAAATTTCTAATTCACAGGGAGTAGGTGGCACAGATGTGTGAAACACAGAGCTATTTGTTATTACTTTGTAATAAGCATGGTTGTATAGAGGATGCTGTACCTGATAAGAGCATTCTGGTCAGTTATTTTTTGTGCAATATTGGCAGTAAATCCAAGAAAAAAACTCTATTTCTTTAACCATTGCTGAATATTGCAGTCACAATGAAATTAATGTTCAAGCTGAACTGTCACTGGAAGAGATCAAAATTATTTGTTGGAAGTTCCATAAAGGTGTTGCTGTTTGATTCCAGTGTGTGACTACAAAAGTATCCTTGCATTTCATGGGCTGGGCAATTGAATTATATTCATGTCTTTGCATGTAGTTGCTATTGAAATGTTTATAAGTTGTGTGGGAAGAAGATGTACCCCCCGTTATCTTAATTTTAAAGTTTTCATATACAAACACATGGATTACATTTCGGTGCATGCTGTAAGAAATAATGTCTCTTTGTTTTTTATATTTTAGATGGATGCAGTTGTCCTGATTGGTTTTAATCTGAGGAACCTTAGTCACATTTGATAAATCAACTCTAGGACATCTGTTGAATACAAATGTGAAGTGACTCATGAAAAACAGTTTCTAAAATAGAAAGTACCTTTTGTAACTATATTACTAGGCAGTGTGTTTAGAATATACTGTGCTGTCATGTGATGTCAAATACTTTAATCACAGAGGTTTTTTTGTCATACTAATTCTTTGAAAATGCAGGAGCAAAAAGACTGCTGTTGTCATGTAAGAACTAATGATGTCATTTAGTGCATATAAAGGCTTAATGAAAGGGAGAGAGACTTCTAATTGCATTATATCTTCAACAGCTTGATCCCATAGCAGTAGTTTTTCAGCTGTATGCATATAATAAGGCTGGGGTTGTTTGCTGCCTTTTAAATTAAGGCAAATTAGAAAGCAGGAAGTGTTTGCTATAATGTTGGAGGAGGGGGGGAGCGCATATCCTTCAAAGGATAAAATGCTTCAGTAAAATAGGGCAGTCATGTTTAAATGCTTATGCTTTGTTTCAGCAGTTTGAAATTTCTGCTTGTTTTCACATTTCTGCAATCCAGACTCTACTGTACTGTTTTATCGGATGTCCCATGCTGTTGATTGTATTTGACTTAATCAGTCATCACCTTTATTAGGCATTTATCACACTGCAGTTATAAAACATTTTTAAGAACAAGTAGACAAAATCCACTAAAACAAAATTACACAGAAAGCCAAGCAAAATGTAAAAGAATTTTAAAAAACAATATCAATAACATTATCAAAAAACACACACAAGCTGCTCGCAAATCCTTATTGTGGCTAACAGATATCTAGCCAATTTGTAGGTAAGAAAATAATTTCTGTCTAACAGAAGATACACCACAAGCTTCTGATCTGAAAAACTCCGAGCATTACACAATAAAAGTCTGCTAAATACATTCCTCGGCTTCAGGTAAAACTTACAATAACACATGAGTATTTGACCTACTCTATGTAATCTGTCTTGAGTCCCGGTGAGAAAGGCAGACTATAAATAATGTAAATAAATAAAAGAAAGAATTCCAATGTTGTATTGCTGCAGATGGGAAAGAGCCAACTGCACATCTGTGAAAGGGAAGATGATGGGTCTGAATCAGCAGAAACATAATGTGTATTATACTGTAAGTGGCCGTGTCTCTGCACTACAAACGTAAGTGTACTTCTCTGAGAAGATCTGTCTTGCTCATTGAGTGATTGGGAAAGGCCATTTGCTCACAGTGGAGTGGCAGCCTGGAATGGAAAAGTCTATATTCTATGTAACCCGAATGCACTTTGATTCCCTAAAAAAACTACCTGTACAAACAGTTACCCTTGCTTATCAGTATATGTTTGATTTAAAAAATCTAAGAAATCTTCATTTCATGTGCTATTGCTTCTTGGATACCAGTAGTCTTTTACATTTAGCTACAAGAAAATGTTGTCTTTAGCCAAAGACTTGCTACGCTGGTTTAAAAAAGAATTAGGATTGCATATACCAGTTATTGCAACATTATTGTATGTATGATGCATTGTTTGCCAGTGTTTCAGAACAATTTGCCATTTGCGTAAGAGCCTATGGTAGAGGAGATAATCTTTCTTAGTCATAGAATTAGCTGGTTGGTCTTACTCACTGTCAGTTCAGGTTAATTCTAGAAGCAGCCTCTGTAACAGCTTGCCACAGAGATTGTCTACACATCCCCATTCTGTGAAGATTCTCTATGCTTTCATAACCATCACAACTGCAGAAATGTCTGGGAAAGTCCGTAATGTCTTTGGCAAGCGCCTGTGCATATCCTGCCTGTCATGTAGAGCAGCTACCACTGTTTGCACAACCTCCACATGGCTACTTCACAAGATTTTTATATTGATAAAATTTAATAAGGTTTACCGTCTAGAACCCTTTGGATGTAAGAACATAAGAAAAGCCATGCTGGATCAGACCAAGGCCCATCAAGTCCAGCAGTCTGTTCACACAGTGGCCAACCAGGTGCCTCTAGGAAGCCCACAAACAAGACAATTGCAGCAGCACGATCCTGCCTGTGTTCCACAGCACCTAATATATTCGGCATGCTCCTCTGATCCTGGAGAGAATAGGTATGCATCATGACTAGTTTAAAACCCTGGTCTTCTTACGGTACAATTCCAACAACCCATCCAAAGAACCAAAACTGTATTTCAGCTTTCTTCTACTTTTATAAGGATGTTATAATGACAAATGAGTTTTAGCTCCAGTGCTATACTGCAGATAACGCTGTGATTATGTGCATACCTAGTTGTGCTTTACAGCTCTCTATTGTCTTGTCAAGATTAAGCTGGAATCTGCTGCGAATTTGACGTTTTGGTGAAATCAGTGGCACAGGAGTGGATTGCTGCTGGACAGATTCACTTAACTCTTTCAGATCCATCTCAGCTTTACTTCGATCTAGAATATTAAAGTTTTCATTAGAAAACACTGTACAGTGAACAGGAAATGCAGACCTCAAGAAAGAGGCATCTCTTAATTGAGTTATACAAAATTAACACTGTTATGTGTCAGAATGGTTGGCCATTTATCTGAAAGCAATCCTGTCAATAGCTACATTGCTGAAATCCCGTTAAGCAGATGGGATTTATTGCAGCTAATGAGCCCAATGCATTGGGATCTACTCCCCTGCGCACAAGCCCTATTAAGTGAAGGAGCACAACTACAATCTCTGATTACACCAATGGGGAGGCTCCCTACACTAAATTCAACCATCATATTTAGACACTAACAAATTTATATCAAGGAAATCTCTTCAAACTGGGCTGACAAGCAGACCATTGAAAAGAGCTGAAATTGATTCCTATTCTAACACTAACCAACAGCAATCAAATAACTGGTGCTTTTAGCCAATCCCAATTACAGCTATCAATAGTCCGAGCTCTCTCTTCTTCATTCCAGCACAGCACAAAGCATACCGAAGGTGAGGCTTTTTCTTCAATATACACCCTTCAGTATAATGCAAATAAAAAAAATTATAACTGTTGGCAATGGAGGAAGTAATCCAGTGTCATTTAGCCTTCAGAATTCTAAGAAGTGTATCTGCTTAACCACAGCCTCTCGTAAGAGCTTTCATTTAGTGTGGAAATCTCTTTAAGTCCATTACAGTTGGGCCTTCACTTTAGAAATTGTTGGGAAAACTGGAAATTAATGCTGTTTCTAGGCCCCTTTTTAATGGAAGACATTTCCTATTTGCTCTGGCTGACAACAAATGCAAGTAATACACAAGGTTTCCATTCTTCATGCATTATGTTAAAATTGGCTGTATATTATTTCTACACAGTTTTGGTATATAATAAAATACAAGTTAGGAATAGAATATTAAGTATAAAGCATTCTAGGCTGGATCCAGCAATCCCTCAGTGGAGCTTTGCTGAAGGAAGAGATAGGAGGGAGCAATTTCTCTCCTTCCTGATCAGCACAGCCTGCTAACCCACATGGTTACTATTCCATACAATTCCCACAGCCCTGGGAATCAAATTTCTCAGGGTGGGAAGGGAGCATTGGAGAGAGGGGGAAACTGACAAGGTTCCTGTTAGTTGCTTGATTTTATTGTAGCATGTTATTGAACATGCTGTGTCAAAATATGATAACCTGGTTCTGTTCATGCTAAGGTTAATTAGTTTTCTAGTGCGTTCATGTGACTTATAATAACCTCCAGGAGGATATCTTTGATAGAACAGGACAACTGCAACGATAACTGTTTTACCATTTTCTTTGTAATTCATGTAGGTTTTAGATCCTGGGAATTATGCATTGTGTGTAAGTTCACATACAGTGACTTTGGGTGAATCTGGAGGTTGTGTTGCTCCATAAAGGAGGAACAGTCACATGAACATCATAATTAAGGACCAGTTTGGACAGAACCTGCTGCAGAAGTTGCTGCGCTGTGCACATCCTGCAGGTCTTTGTAAATTGTGGGAGGTTTTTTTTATATGCTGCTTTCTGTGATTGCACTGAATGATGGGAATTGGGAACCAATCCCAAGCCCTCTAGTGGACAAATGGGACCCTGGCTATGAATCCACAGAACTGGAACTAATTGGCGGTTTCATTTAATCTGCACATTCCTTTTACTTTGGAAACAGCCCAGAAGGTGTGCAAACAGCACTTTAGATCAGGACATGCACAGACTTTTTCCAGTACAAAGGAGCATCTACCATTCTAGATACAGCAGTAGGGATTCAATGGGAACATAGTCAGAGCTCTGCTTGGAGTAATTTGCTTGTTTTTGCATTTTCAAAGTGTAAAATAGGATAGGATAATTTTACAATTCACAGGAATATAAGAACATGGCCCAAGCAGCTTGGTTTTGTTTCAGAAGACATACTATGAGGTCCTTAGCAGTACTTAGATCAGTAGAATATTGTCGATGGACAGTGAGAATAGCTGCTGGGTGAAAATTGAGCTTGCCTTTACTGGCTATGATGAGTTCATCTTACTTTTGTAATTCAGCAACATCAGTCTTTCATAATATTGGGCACTGAATAATTCATAGGCAAAGAAAATATTAGACTCAACCTCAGTGATTTTTTTCTGTCCCACAAGAACAATTAATTGATCTTATACCTATAAGTGTCCTGACTAGTCTTGCTGACTGCAGTAAGACAAGTTGTTAGTGCTTCATTTGCTTTGCCTTGGAGGCACATTCAGGAGAGGGAGTAAGCCCCTCTTGTAGCAATCATTTCACACTCTTAAAATCAGGACTTCTCGTAAAATATTTTCTTCAGCACTCCCCCAAAGAAGCCCATGTTAGCTTAAGAAGGTCCATGTAATGTTTTCGATTAGTCACCGGTGTTTTTCCCTCCATGGACTGAATATGGTTGTAGCAAATTTGTCATGTGAATCTAGCCTCAGCCATTCACTATAAGCACAACATGCTGTCAGGTTTGCAGTGACAGTGTATGTTTCTCCAAAAAGGTAAATGTGGATGTGCAACTCAGTATTGACTCTGTACACAGCAAAATTAGACACACGCACCTGTCACATTTGGCAGCATGCATGCGTTGTATAAGTTTTTCCTCCACCCAAGTGATATCAGTGTAGGAAAACTGTACCTTTGCTGCCTGCTGCAAATTCTGCATTCCAGAGCAGATTTCTCATTGGTGTATTTTTCTTCAGAATTAGCATCATTGCTGGTCTACTTACTGATCATGCATAATCAGTAGAATCGAGTCACTTCATCCTCACAGCACTTTTTCTAAGATGTCGACTTCTTTCACAGTGGTGACCAGCAGTGGTACCTGGATTGCATTCATCCCTTTCCCAAGAGTACTATTTACATGAGCAACGCGTTAGAACTGCCCCTGTTGTGTCATGTTTGTCTATTTGGCCTTAGTTCCATGTTCCTGCCTGGGCTGATACCTGGTGGTTTGATGAAAGGCAGCTGGTGACAGTGGCATAGTTTGTAAAATAGAGAGTAAGATGCTGAGCTTTAAATCTTGTTTGAATATGTCGTTTGAAACTTGCAGGGTGTATCTTGACTGACATCTCTTAAAATTGTAGCAAGAGAGAATGTAGTAGAATTTCTCATAATTAAATTAAAAATACTCCTGAATGTTTAAAAAAACAATCTTCATGTTATTACGTCCTTAGTTTGATTTAAAAAAAAGTTTTCTCAGTGAAATATAAAAAGAAGCCAGAATTTCTGTGCCTTAACTGTTTTCCTTTGCAGCAAGCAGTCCAGATAATTATTAAAGGCTCTTAATATTGCTATAATTTTTGTTCATAGATCCTGGCTCTGCCGAACGAACTGCACAAAAAAGAAAATTTCCAAGCCCACCGCACTCTTCCAATGGTCACTCCCCAGATGACTCCTCAACAAGTCCTATTAAAAAGAAAAAGAAACCTGGCTTATTGAACAGTAGTAATAAGGAGCAGGTAATAGAAGTCGTGGATGTGATGTTTGTATTCACGTGGTTATGATTAAAGTGCTGTGGTTGTCCCTTGGTTCCATATCTCTATTTGTGATAATGGTTCTCCATTGACTGTAGGGGAGATAAATATGGAGATTACTATGCATTTCTAGTTTCCACAGCAGTCAAGATCTTTATTGATTAGTAGAATTCAGCATTGGATATAATAGCCTCTATAACCTTAACCAATGCTCATTATCCTTCATCTACATATTCCTTTCCAACAAGCAATACTGCCAGGCTGTAACCAACTTGGAACAGGCAGATAAATTCAGAAAGAAAGGTGGATATATTTGTGTGCATGTGTGCACGTATACACACATCTCAGAGTACTTGGTCAGTGCACCAGAAAGAACTTGGTATGGCTGGAAGTCAGGATTTTAGAGATGCTGCCCAGGTGGGCTAAAGCAGCTTCACATATTCCTCTGTTCTTATTGGGCGTGAAGCACAGGGGAACTGACTGTAGAGATGTCTAGTTGACAGTAGGAGTAAAATGCCTCTCGTGCTGTAGTACATTCCAACACTGGAACCGTGTGGCAGCATTTTGCTGGCTCATTATTTATTGTTTAAACTGATTTAAAACATCAGTTCTTGTAGGTTATCTGGGTTGTGTGACCGTGGTCTTGGTATTTTCTTTCCTGACGTTTCGCCAGCAGCTGTGGCAAGCATCTTCAGAGGAGTAACACTGATGGACAGTGTCTCTCAGTTACTTCTCTGAAGATGCCTGCCACAGCTGCTGGTGAAACGTCAGGAAAGAAAATGCCAAGACCATGGTCACACAACCCGGATAATGTACAAGAACTGATGAACTCTGACCTTTGACAATGATTTAAAACACTTTTTAAAAATCTTGACCCCTCCCCCTACACTGCCCAAGGGCCTCATAGAGAAGTGAATACCAAGGATCTTTCACAGAGAAAACTGGGCAACTGACAGGAGTGACACAGTAGGGTCCTTTTCCCCTTCTCCTTATGTAAATGTTTTTGGGATGTTCTAGAACTGAGCATGGGGTAGATTAGCACTTACGATGTAAGTAAGCTGTTGCTCAAGTAATGGGGCAGTACAGAGGTGGAGGTGTCTGTTGCTATTTCCATTTTTTATAGTACTCAGAACAAAAGTTAAATCTCTAGTTCTGCTAGTAAATGGCCAGAGTCCTCTGCCTTTGTCCACATGCTACCCTGAAGGGAAAAACTCTTTTGTGATGCTGGGCTGATTCAGAGCTGTAGATTGATCTACTCATTAATAGTCTAGATTGGGTGGGACTGGGCTGGGGCTGTCATGCCCTCTAAATATGTTATGAAAGAAATAAAATGTTAAAGCAATGCTAGCCTTTACTTTCTGGGAGGACTTTGTAAAGAGTTAGCATCTTGAGAAGTGGGTGGTAATAGCGGGGCAACCCCACATCTTTTACACCACTGCTTCCATAACTGCTGTCTCATTTGTATTAACGGATGATGCATCTAATGCCAGCTACAGTTATGCTATACACCAGGGTTCCTCAATATTTTTGAGCTTCCGGGCACCTTTAGAATTCTGACACGGTGTGGTGGCCGAAGCCACAAAATGGCTGCAGCAACTTACCTTGAGTCACACAGTAAAGATCCTTTTGCTGGGGTAGCAGTTGCTGCCACAGCGATGTTTTTAAAAATCTGCACAGCCAATCAGAAGCTTCGCTGGGCAAAAGCCCCACCTGGCCCTGCCCATTTTCTAAAAAGACTTTGGGTGTCAGGAATTGTGTCGGTGGGCCATGTTGGGGACCACTGTAGTAGGAGGATTTTAATGAGAGTGCTAGTTCTCTTTCTTAGTAAGATAATATAAATATAAAATCGAAAAAGTTCCGCATTATCATGGAAGTAACTAATCACTATTTAAGTTCATTGGGGGAAAAAAAGATGGATTTTCACTTAGCAATGATAGCCGCATTGATAAATCTACATGACACAAAAGCCAGATCTAATCAAGTAAGACATTTGTTGATACGTATAAAATATATACCATTGCCTCATCTCCTGGCTATTTGGTGAACAATTTTTGCATCAGCATTTTAGTCACTGCTGCCCCTGAGCAGCAAGACTGTCGAGTTGTGACGGTCGAGTAGTTCCGCCGCTGAGACATTTTTTTTTAAGAGCTGTCTCCTGATAGAAATTTCCTGTTTACTGTGCCCTTATTTCTGCCTGTTTTTCCCCTACGCTTCAGCAGTATCTTTGGGGTGTTAGTCAGTGCTCCCATGCTCCTTGATACCTGTTGAAAATAATAGGGGCATCATGCAACACTGCCCAACTGTTTAAAGGTAGACATTCTATGTGCTTCATGTGACTTTTCATAATTAATATGCAGTTGAACTGTAACTGGTGAAAGTGCCCTGGCTAAGATTAATTGTAAATAACATGAGGGCTGCTTGGTTCTGGTTATGTTCAATCTAAATGCTGGCATAAATAAATGATATATTAGAAATGAATGCTCAGAAAATCTCAGCTTCTTTGCAGAAACTCAAGATTTTCACTCTAGAGTATTTTGACACGTTGACATGTTTGCATATTAATTCAACAATGCACTAATCGCTTCTGCAGTCAACTGAAGAGGGCACTTTTTCTGGAGCAGTTATGAGGTCATTCTAAAACTATCAGGACCAGATGTGTCACTTTTAATATTGTACATTTTGATATGATACAACTGAAAAATGCAGTTGTTTGGGTATGATTAGGGTACATATATAACCAAATACCATTTAGTGTTGTTGTTTTAATTCATATGTTATCTCTATACTTCCAAGAGTAAATCAGGGAGGTGTTAGCTCTGCTTTACATACAGAACATTACATTTATCAGTGTTATGCAGCTGGTGGTAATTGGGCACACTGCTTGTTGGTGAACTTCCTTACAGAAATTAATACTTCTGGTAGAACAGCAACAGTTGTAATGATCCTGTGGCAGTCTTGTTGCCTGTACCATATGAATAGAAATTGTCTTTGTACGAAGGAGGTTATAACTATTGTTGTCTTTGGTTATGTAAATGCTTCTGAACTAAGTTAACACTGGTAGTATGCCTGTAGTACTGCTGCTACTACTGTGCAATTGCTGTGAATATCTGTATAGTTGAAATCTGTTGCGACTGGAGTGTTACTTGATCTTCTGAGCCCCCAGTCTGCAATACACAAATGGCTCGGAGAGTGAAGTAGGCTGCGGCCTTTGTGTTTTAGCTAGGACTTGTTTACACCTGGAACAATGCTAAGTTTATGTGGTTGTGAAACCCCAGGGCGATCACGATTTTGGATTGGTATCATATTATTTTATAATAGTGTGAGAGCTCAAAACTCCACCTCTTTCTACAGGCTTACAATAACAAATAGAGTAATTGTTTTTTTACAGTCAATTGTTTTGAGATGAAACAGTAGTGAAAGTTGAGAATTCCCTGTTACCCAGTGGTTCTCTCAACTTTAATCTGAGAGTAAAATGGTGTAAATCAATTGGTTAACAAAGTCTAAACTACACAAAAAAGAACGCTAAGGGCATATAAGAGATTTTGAAGCTCCTGTATCTCTTGTTTTGGTTTTCTAACTTTGGAAATATTGGGAATGTCAAGTCTCAAGTGTAGTCTTTCTATTTTGCTGAAGGTGTTTCTTGGAGGCCCAAGAGATGTGGATGAGGAGCAGTCTCAAGCCATGTCTGCCCTAGAGAATTGCTCCTAATTTGGAGCAGTGGGACCACTTTAGCTTAAGTACTAACAGTGTGGCATGTGCTTTGCTTACTTTGTCAATCTGTGCAGTATGTATTACTCTTTGGCTGCACTAGTGCTATCTATACTGCAATGCATTGTCTTCTACCTGCCCTACTGCAGTAGGAAGTATACCGTACCTTGTAGGAAATGATCCCTGTATTGCTGGATGAAACAAGATGGGTTGTTTGAACAAAGTCATGATGGACCTTATTAAAGAAAGGGACTTTGTTAATACTGATGTGGTTCATTCTGAAAAAGTTCTTTTTTAATCGTTGTTTTCATAAAATGTATCTTATCCAGCCTGCAGTTGTGTGTGTTGGTAAAAAAGCATTTTAAAAGTACTGGTGGAATTGCACAGGTATTAAAATTGAGTATTTCTTAGGAGTTGACAAGCGTCTAGCTGTCAGGGCAGTAAATTGTTAATTCATTTTTCCTTACTGCTGCCTTTAACTTACATAATTATTTTCTTTGGCAACCATAGAGATATCTGAGGAAGAGAGAGCTCAAAATAACTCAGTGTCTATTATAAATAAACAAGCAGTTTCTTTTGGACTTCTCCTGTACATGCTAATACTCAAAGTATTGACAGTATCAGTTACCCAGTGGTGTTTTGTTTTGCAGCCCTCCTTTGACTAAAAATTAATGTATGATCACCACTGTCTGAGGTGGTAATTGAAGAGGATATTGAGTTGGTCTAATAGTTGCCTTTTCGAAATGCTATTGCTTTTTAATAAGAACTAGAATTTAAAGAAAACTACCAAACCTGAAGACTTTAATGTACAATGACAGATTGTTTCTATAGGATATTTTTTCTCTGTAGAGACTGCTTGTGCTTTCTCATTTTTGTGCAAATGTGAACAGAGTTCACTGCTGTTCTGCTTGTTCCTATTTAAATGTGCACACATTTTAAACACATGTTCATGTACTATCAGTGTCTACTGATAGTACAAGGGCAAACAAGTTAAGTTTGGCTAACCTCCACCAGAATAAATCCAAGCGGAGGAGTCATCTCTTTCATAGTTTCCATAGTTATGCTTAGTATATATTAGTGAGTAAGCTGTTTCACAGGTTAGATGTGATTTTTTTCCCTGACAATCCCATTGAAGAAGAGATTGACACATAAAAAAATATGGCAACCTTTTGGTTAATAGGAACTCTATAGGCCTTGGCCACTATGGCAGAGGCAATACGAGTGGATGTTCTCTTTCAACCCCCTCCCACCTTCATCTACAAAGTTCCAAAGTTATAACTTGTTAGTACCTATTTGTTTTTCCTGGAGATTCCTGAGGTGTTCACGATCAGACAGCAAGCTCTGAATTTAAACCAAAGTGCTGACAAACCAGAGCTCGATAGTGTAGTTGAATAGATAGTGCAGTTGAATTCCATATCTTTTAAGAGTTGAAGGAAAATTGAGAGAAAAGCGCTGAACCTTTAATTGATTTATAATCTTGGCATAAATTGCGCTGAGATTCGGTTAAGCTGCTTCTTTTTATATCTCAAATAAGTGTTTTCTTGCTTATTATTTCAGGCCTTTCACCTGGCAGTAAGCTAACAAATGTGCAACAAGAAGCACGCCACCTCATGTTTGTTCCTTAAAAACCCGGATGTTGCTTGATTAACAATTAGCATCATTTTAAAAAAACTATCTTGAATCAAACGCATTTTGCACTGACTGATTATCTAAAGCGCTTAATGCTTGTGTTGAAACAAAGAGGAGTTTTGTGGCAGTTTTAAAGACGGGTTTACTGAAGCAAAAGTGTTTGTGGGCTAGATCCTAGGTCATCCTCACATGTATGAAGTGATACCTTATAGTCACTGTTAAGCATTTATCAACTTGATGGGCTGTCCCATATGTAAATAAGTTGGAAGTGCAAAAAGTTGCTAACATCTGTCAAGATAAACCAGACCTTCAGCTGTTTATCTAATAATCCTAAAGCCTGACAGTAGTTTCTCACGTAGACTTGCATGGTGGAAAGCACAGGAATAAACCAAGGTGTTCAAGACAAGCTGTGGCATCAGCCAACTGCCTTCCACTATCCAGAGATATTCACTGCATGTTTGCACTTTCTCCCTTACACACACACACAGAACTACAAAAGAGAGGTCTGAGGGATGAACAAAAACAACAAGAGTATATGAGTAGCTTCAAAAGATCATTGTGCGCTGAATAAAAAAAATCGGATGCACAAATGGACTCTAGTGCTGTTGAGGGTGGGTTGGTCATGTTTGATTATTATTTTATTTGAAAATGCAAATTTGTTTTGAAACCAAACCTGTCTTTCTTGCCTACATTTCAGTCAGAGCTAAGACATGGTCCGTTTTACTATATGAAGCAGCCACTCACCACAGACCCTGTTGATGTTGTACCGCAGGATGGACGGAATGATTTCTATTGCTGGGTTTGTCATCGGGAAGGCCAAGTCCTCTGCTGTGAACTCTGCCCTCGGGTTTATCATGCTAAGTGTCTGAAACTGACAGCGGAGCCAGAGGGGGATTGGTTTTGCCCAGAATGTGAGGTTAGTTTGCTTTGCAGTGTGTCTCACTGATATATCTTGCAAAGATGAGAGGGAATAGTGTGAAGATGCTTCCAAACTTAGGGTTTTGCTAGTATCTACCAGTCTTTTCTTTCCTCCCTGCTCTTGATCATCTGTATCTTCTGTCTTAACTTTGTAATGTACCATGGGGGAGGGGATAGCATGAAAATGTTTGTCTCTCTCAGCCTTCATTCACATTGACCCATAGTATGATAGAAACAGTTTCATTGTGAACTCTTCCCACATCACCCCAGGAAGTATTTGCATAACAATGAGCAGGACCAGTTGGCTAGTTCCAACTAGCCTGCTAGATACCCAGCTAGGAATGATTGGCCCTGGCCATGTGGTTTGGGTATTCAAATGCTTACTGGAGCAGTGTGGAAAGCGATTATTGAAGACAATTTTGGAGAGAACAGATGGAAGCAGTGGATTTAGCTATAGCAGCAATTCTGGCCTTGCACAGTCTCTGGCACCACTTTCCTTCCTGTAATCTTGTTGTTTGCAGTCTTTCTTCCTGAGTCCGTGACATAAGTCCATCACCAAGATGACAAAGTACATGACACCCCTTAGACATGTTGGGAAAATGGAGTAAGAATTTTGCTAAGAATACAGGCACAGTGATCTCTGCGGTTCCTTCAGTTACTGACACTTGTGAACTCAACAGAAAAGCAATCCTGTCTTTATTTTCCCTGCCATACTGGCAGAATAATGTCCCCAGCCTCCGTTTTTAGATTGCATACATTTGTGATTTTTATAGCACAATGATTACCACTTAGTGGAAAAAGAGATTTCAATATTGTGTTTGCGTGTTCCATGGTAATGGAGGGATATGTAGATGTTTTGCTGATCTGAGCATTTTTTGTTTGTTTTTAGAAAATTACTGTAGCAGAATGCATAGAAACACAGAGTAAAGCTATGACAATGCTCACAATTGAACAGCTATCCTACTTGCTCAAGTTTGCACTACAGAAAATGAAACAGCCAGGGGTAAGGACAATGTGCTAATATTTTACTCCGTTGAATGTTTGACTTAATAATTAAATGTTTAGATTCCTAATTTATAGGCTAGCATCCCAGTATTCATGCGGTGTACAGAGGAAGAAATTTTGTCCCTTCCCCCAGCTCTCTCTAGTCATAACTCTGAGAAGAGAATTAATTTACTACTCAGTTTGGAATGAATTACGGCCTGTAATTTCACCGGTGATGATTATTAATATGATTTTGGTCATAGCTCTGCTACTCCAGGAATAGACCATGACACTTTTGCTCTTGGTTGAACTAGGATTTGCTTCAGAATTTGACATATTGAAGCGTCTCATTTGTAGAACAGAAATTCTGTAGTCTGCCTCTGTCCTCCTGTCCCTTCCAATTTTGTCTCTCTGTTGACTTGCAGAGCTCACAGCAATGTTAGTAGTTCCTTTTTTGTTGTGTGTAGTTAAATAATGAAATCACAGGTCCGAAGCCTGCAAGAGCACAGGTTTCTTGCTGCTTTGAGGCCATATATGTTCTTACTTTGCAATGCTGAAAGCGGAAACTCACTAGTCCTGTTTTATTGGATCAAGGTGCAAATGTTGGAAATGCTACAGTTTGATAGCACAGACAGCAGATGACCATGGCACTTAACAAAGTGTGATATCATATGATGCTGTATTCAGTTTACAGATAGTTTCATCAGTGATGCTGGAACTTTGGGAAAAGAAATACGCCCGTAAGAAGATTGGGAAAGCCAAGAGCAGGGCAAGAGCATGATCAATTTAACTTCATATACCCTTTAAAAAACCCATTATAGTACTGATTAGAGATAAACAATGTAAGGCCCCATATTCATCCCACCAATGTTTTTCTCGTTCTTTTTGACTGAAAGAGTTGGGACCAGGTAGAATTCAGGCCATAAATGTTATCATGTGTCCTACCAGCAATGTTTTGTTCCTCCATACTAAGGATCCTTCCTCTAATTTAAGTGGCTTTTCCTCCAGGGGAAGAGTAATTTATATTAGAGGAAGGCTCTGTGGATCCTTAAGCATGGGGAAAGCTTTATACTTTGCTGAGTGAAGCAATAAGGTACATGCTGCTATTTATTTATCATTATTTATTTATTCAGTACATTTTAATTCTGCCATCATTCCATGGAGTTCAGGGGAGGGTATGTGATTCCTCCCTCTGGTTAGACTAAAATAGAATGACTGGCACAAGGTTACCTAGTGAGTTTCATAGCAAGCATGGATGGGTTTCTCTGGGCCTAATCCAACACTCTACCACTACACCACACTGGATACATATGAATGGTAATTGCAAATATTGATATCTGATGAATGGAGCTTTGACTGTCGAAAGCTCATATCCTGAAATTCTTGTAGGCATCTAAGGTACTACTGGATACAAATCTAGCTGTTCTACTGAAAACCAACATGCCTGCCCCTTGAAACTAAATGTAAACATTTGATGGTTACATTATTACATGATTTTAGTGAATAATAACAGAAACAACTTGTATCCCTCAAGTATCTTTGTTGTGATCGCCTAGCTGGGCTTGGGATTCATATTCATATAGAATACTCTGAATTTTGAAGCTGCTCAGTGTTAGTTGAACATGGAATCTCTTTTCCCCTTTGCAACAGACAGAGCCATTTCAAAAGCCAGTTTCACTGGATCAACATCCAGATTATGCAGAATACATCTTTCATCCAATGGACCTTTGTACATTAGAAAAGGTTAGTTGAAAGCAAGGAGAAAAATCCTATTTAGCTCTGTTAGATTGTTATTATTGTGCTTGTAATTGCTTTTATTGCTTATTTCTGAAATCAGCCTGGTACTTCAAATATATGGTAAATAAGCTTGGTATAAGTCCCTTGTATTGGGAATATTGGGCTTAATTTTCTTTTCTGCTAGATATCCATTTGAGTGAATTCACAGCAGCTTCACTGGAGCATAATTTACAAATTGTTTAGAAACTTATTAATGTCCAAGGCATTTGACAAGGCATGGTAATTCCCCCACGCTGTCTTTGACTGACATGGAATGAGAGGTATCTCTCCATAAGTAGAAAAGCAGTTTTTTTACCATTTTACACTGGGAAAAATGGCACATGTAAGATTTAAAGCTTTACAATGGGGTTTCTTCTTTCTCCTAAGGATGACCCTGGTAGCATTGTTAGCCAAGTGTAATTGTTTGCATATAATGCAAGTTCTAGTCTGGTTCAGATGTTATTAAGCTTTTTTTCTAGGAGTATACTCTTGTTGTTTGCTCTTTGCTCCCTCTCTTTCCTTTTTAAATCAAGCCATAGTTTAACATGCTATTTCAGTTGAGCAAATTATGTCTCTAAAACAGGAATCGAAATCATGATTTAGCTTGGGTTTTGATCTTTAGATCATACATGTAAACAAAACAAAAACAAGAATGTTGAAGAGATGCAGAGTAACACATTCTGAATCCCGGCAACACATTCTGAATCTCTAAACCATGATTTCAAGATTGGGAATATGGTGTCCGAACTGGGATTCTTCCTTTCATTCTGTCTCCTTTAATTTCCCCCCACTGTCTGTTTGTGACTTCCTTGGCAGACTCTAGGCAGTATTTGATGAAACTGAAAATATGTCAGATTGCAGCACTTGGGTTTAAGAATCATGTAATGTTGCTAAAGCTCTTAAAATTATACATAATATGTTCCCATGATATGTAAACAAATGATGCTGATGTAGAAAATAATATACGCTCATTACATATCTAATAGGTTCTTGTAGTTGAAAGCTCTGTATGATACCATCTAATGCAATTCAACATTAGTTTGCATAGTAAACGTATCGTTATTTATAAAAATAAATTGCTCTTGTAAAAATTCCAAATGATAGATTTAAAAATATTTTTCAATTTCAAATACTCTTTGCATACTTGTTCTGCAGAATGTTAAAAAGAAGATGTATGGTTGCACTGAAGCTTTTTTGGCTGATGCCAAATGGATTTTGCACAATTGCATTATTTACAATGGGGGTATGTATGTTCTCTTGAAAATGAATGTATTATTTGTACGCAAAGAAGAGAGTCATGATAATTTCACCACAGATAACAGACCTGCCTTAAGAAGGGCTTAAAATCTGAATACCTGAGACCTGGAAGAAAAACCAAGAGAAAATAGTTCAAATTGTTGTACATTTTCTATCTTAATTCTGTTATAGTGCATTCTGAAATTAAATAGTTTAAAGTTACATATTGCAAACTTGCGATATTTGTTGCCTTTTTTTTTTGCCATCAAGTAACATCTGACTTATGGTGACCCCTGGTGGGGTTTTCAAGACAAGATGTTCAGAGGCGGTTTGCCATTGACTGCCTCTGTATCACGACCCTGGTATTCCTTGGTGGTCTCCCATCCAAATACTTGCCAGGGTCAATCCTGCTTAGCCTTTGAGAGCTGATGAGATCAGTCTAGCCTAGGCTATCCAGGTCAGGGCAGTTGCCTAATAGTAAATAGTATATATTCTGATTTCTTCCTTTTATCTCTGAAACTAGATCTGACAACGATGTGACCTTTCATGATCTTCAAGTTTTCATAAGGTGTTAGAAAATACAAACATTCTCAGGGGGTTTAACTAGGAGATACAGTTGTCTGTTATAGTTCAGAATTTCATGGCCTCTGTGGTAACAATAGTTGTTGTTGTTCGGGCCAAGAACAGAGTGGTCTGAAGGTAGGATACATTTCTACAGTTCACTTGTCAAGGCCAAACCAGTTCCCGATGGAGTTTAGTTTACAGGACCAACTGACTTTCAAGGATGGGCCTTTGAATATCAGTGCTAGGAGGCAACATCAGGGTAAGGCCTTGGCCTCTATGCCCTGTTGTTGGCCCTTTACAGTAACTGGTTGGCCACTGTGTGAGATGGGATGCTGGACTAGATGGACCACTGGTCTGATACAGTAAGGCTTTTCTATTGTTCTAATGGAAGGGTTCCCGTTTGAAGGCTACATCCTAGAGACTTACCAAAATTCATCTGAGGTTATTAGTCTTGGGAGGATTTTCTGTTGATATGGCTTGCAGTTCTGTGAAAGCCTTGCTTGATATCTGGAATGAGGAAATGTTTAAATGGTTGCATCAATTAATTGGTCCCTTGCTTTATGGGGAATATGGGATAACGAAATAACAAGGATAGTAGCTAGGGTGTCTGTGGAACAATACTTTGAACACGGGCAAGAACTCACTTCAGAGCCTGTTCCATGATAGTGATGGAAGTAAAGATATTGTGCTGTTCCACCATCATTGCATTCTTTTAGTACCTGCCAGCAGTTCAGTGTAGTAACGGGACTACTTCAAATTCTGTCCCCCAAGGAGAATTTGAGCAAGTAGGTTTCATGGGAATTTAAACAATAGACCTCAGAAGCTGGTGTTGAGAGCTTCTTTTCTGCTCCGTGGACATTGATGTGTGGAGTGCTGCAAAGTTCTCACTTGCCTGAAACTATCTGAAACTACTTGGTGAGGTCATTTGGAGATTTGGGGTACAGTGCCATCACTATGCTGACACCCTGTTCTATTTCTCCTTTTACTGGAATGTCTGTTGGAGTCCTGAACTTGCATATTTGGGCTCAGTGATTGACTGGTTAAGGACAAATGAACAAACTTATTCTGGACAAGAGGAAGATGCTGATGTGTATTTTGGAATAGTTGTATGGCTCATTCTGGATGGGATTGTACTCTTTTTAAAGCTGATGGCTGCAGTTTTGGGGGTTCTCCTGAATCCAACACTGCTTTGGAATGCCCAGGTGGAGGCAGTGGCCAGCAGCACTGTTTATCAGCTTAGATCAGGGATCCCCACCCTTTTAGAGCCTGTGGGCACCCTTGGAATTCTGACACAGCCACAAAATGGCTGCTACAAAATGGCTGCTGCAGAAGATGGAGCCAGCCACAAAATTATTGTGTGTGTGTGTGTAAAGTGCCTTCAAGTTGCAGCCAACTTATGGTGACCCCTTTTGGGGTTTTCATGGCAAGAGACTAACAGAGGAGTTTGCCAGTGCCTTCCTCTGCACAACAGCCATGGTATTCCTGGGTGGTCTCCCTTCCAAATACTAACCAGGGCTGACCCTGCTTAACTTCTGAGATCTGACGAGATCAGGCTAGCCTGGGCCATCCAGGTGCCACAGCTTAATTTCAAGCACAGATCCTTGTACTGTGGAGACAGTTGCTGCCAAAGCAACATTTTTAGAAATCTGCACAGCCTATCAAATCAGAAGCCTTGCTGGGCAGAAGCCCTACTTGGCCCTGTTCACTTTCTAAACACTTGGCAGGTGCCAGAAAAGATGTCGGTGGGCACAATGGCGCCTATGGGCACCACATTGGGGACCCCTGGTTTAGATTGTTATGCCAGCTGCACCATCCCCTGGACAAGAAAGATCAGGATATACTGATTACATCCACACTAGGCTACTGTAATGCAGTCTAAATGATGAGGATGGTTTTGTTTGGAAACTGCAGCTTGTCTTGAATTTGGCAAAAAGGGAGTAAAAGTGGGCCTGCAGCACAGAGTACTTTATTCTAATTTTATATCAGCCTTGCAGACTTCCAGTTTGTTTCCAGGTCTTGTAAATCCCTAATTGGCATGGGATCAGGGATACAACAGAAATATTGGTTTCAAAGTGTTATTCAGAAATGGATTATTTCCCCCCCTTTTGAGCCATTTATTGAACTGGCAACTTTAAAAATGCCTACTCAAATAGTGCCCTTTTAAACTCATTATCCATATCAAAGAAATTATTTTAAAATGCAAATATTAATTGAGATTTTATTAGATCAAAAAATTAATTAAACATTACCCTTTATTTCCTTAGGAAATCATAAATTGACGCAAACCGCAAAAGTCATAATAAAAATCTGTGAGCATGAGGTATGTATTGTTCACCTAGTCTCCTTTCTGTAAACTGGAGGTCTTTGCTGTCTGACTGAATTGTTTTCGTATTTTGCAATCCACCTTGAGTCTAGTGAGAAAGGTGGGCTATAAATGAAGTTAATAATAATAAAATGTGTTTGAAAATTTTTATAGGCCCAGTATTATTTTTCTGTGATTAATCTTGAAAAGGAGTTTGTCTTGAAGTTCATTGTTTCCTGGTCTAAGATATCTGCAATACAGACTTGGGCAGCCCATTCCTGAAGGAGAAGTAGATAGGTGGTGGCCGGGAGTGGCGCAGCTGCACCACCTCCACAGAGGTTTCTCAGCTGAAAAATGTTTAAAAACAACAACAACAACAACGTGAAACTCCTCCATGGAGTTACAAGGGGCCACGCCAGCTATTTTGCTGGCGTAGCAACGCTGCAGCATAGAGGAACATTCCCAGACTGAAAGAGGTTTGGAAGCTGACTAACGTCAGCTCTGCCCCTGGGAATGGCCCCCTGATGCTGGCACAGGCACCCTCTTCCAGGTTTTTGCTGCCCATGTGGCAGCGCCGGTAGCCGAGGCCTGCGCTGCTGTGTCACTCCACAGCACCGGCGTAAGTGCCCCCATTCCAGCGTCCGCGCCACTTTGGCATGGACACCGGCACGAGGTTATGACGGCTCTTATGGCACTTGGCCCCCCCTTTCAGGATTGCACAGTCAGTCAAGCATGTAGGCCAGATTGCTTTAATTAAGAAGTTTGCTGCTCATAAATCAAATTCTTATTGGGGATGTGTGTACGTGTGGGGAAAATAGAAAACCGGAATGAAGTGTTAGAATTTTTTGGTGTATTTAAAACATTTATTTAATTAATAATGTCCTCATTTGCATAGCAGCTACCATTATTTGTATGCAGATTTATTGCTCAAATAATTTTCTGTGGAGACTTTATGTAGGATTTATATATTTATTTACTTCATTAATCCTCTGCTTTTCTCTTGAGCACACTCAGAGATTCACTTTTGAAAATCTGGACCAAGGGATTTAGCATTAAAAAGTTGAAGGTGACTTTGTAAATTAATCTTAGATAATAGCTTCAGTTGTTGTACAATATAAAGATTTTACTCACTATCAACATGCTGATATCGTATAATCATTGCTGCAAGTTTATTTATGGAAAAATTGATGTGTCTTGCCAGCTGACTCATACTGTCAGTTTCTACTCCTTTGAGCCCAACTGCTTTAAATTCTACACAAATTTAATATGAAATGATAAAAACATTTTGCTAATGTACAAAATCTCCGCAATATTGAACAGCATATCCACTGTGGAAGCAACAAGAATTACTCTAATTAAATACCAAGGTGCATGTTGTAGAAAAATGTATAGTTCTCTACTGTAACAAAATCTGAATGGCTGCACATGTTTGTTCCGGATTACAGGAGAAAATAGGATATTGCCATTTTTAAAAAATCACACTCCCAACTTCTACGGTAGCTGATCTTTCTCTTTACAGATGAATGAAATAGAAGTATGTCCAGAATGTTATTTAGCTGCTTGCCAAAAACGAGAGAATTGGTTTTGTGAGCCTTGTGTAAGTATATATCCAGTTTCATAACATGGACTTTTTCATATGGCAAATATTTTAAATCATTGTTGGATTTACTATTGGACCTAGAGAAATGTGCTTCTATTCATAAATGTTGCCTGCATGTTAAAGCTCTGTCTGTTGTAGAGATTCTAAAGTCGAATAGTTTTGCCTGTTCATTTGCACTTGAATTTTTCATTTCATAATGGACCCTTGGTAAAAATCTGGATGTTATGGATTTTGCTAAGATATCTAAACCTTAAAATCCGTTGACACTGGTACCCACAGCATTTGTTTGGTTATAATTCAAGTTAATATGCTAAAAAAAGATGATACATTTTATAGAAAGCATAAACTTTAGCAGACATTTGGTGACACAACCCTTAGTAGAGAGTGCCTAGCAGTATGACTCAGTTCACCAACTCTCTAGGGCTTTGGCATAATAATAATTTCATCCTTAGCTCCCCTTTGCAATAAGGATATAAATGGATTTTAATTATTGAAATGTAACATATAACTTCTGGTTAGCTAGCATGTTAATTAGCTGCTTTTCTCCCTAACAAGACCCAAAGCAGCTTAAAACAAATATACAAATACACAAAACAACATCAACAACAAACAATATCCTGGGGTCAATCTGGAATCCAACAGGCCAGTTGTCCAAGGGCAGGCCAAGAGTCCTTTGGCTCATACCTCATAAGAACATAAGAAAGGCCCTGCTGGATCAGACCAAGGCCCATCAAGTCCAGCAGTCTGTTCACACAGTGGCCAACCAGGTGCCTCTTGGAAGCCACAAACAAGACGACTGCAGAAGCACCATCCTGCCTGTGTTCCACCTCACCCAAAATAATAGGCATGCCCCTCTGATACTAGAGAGAAGGGGTATGCAGCCTACCTCCTGGCCATACCCAAGATGCATGCCTGAAAGGAGGAAGATGCAAATAAAAGCACAGCTAAGTTGTTGTAATTGGCAGCAGTTCCTCCCCATCGACCCTCCCTTCTAGTCAGAAAATTGATGTTCTGGAGTTGAGAAGGTATTGGCAACAGACCTATTGTCTACACTGGGGACATATTTGGTTCAGGGTCCCCCCCCCCCCCGGTGGCTCTCTCATATATCAGTATAATAGTTGTTAAGATGGTAGGAGTGCAGTCATCACTAACAGATTTTAAGAATAATTTCATTATGATGAGGAAGTCTTCATTATATCTGCCGTCTAGCATCCCATGATTATTAAATGTCTTCTAGGTCATCTGGACTGGTTATGATCTATAACGAACCCTAAATGGCTTGGTTACACTTTAACCAGATATATTTTAATATGTTAGTTTTGCCCATGTTTCATACATTTTTACTGTGAGCATTCAGGGTAGGGTGGAATGCCAAAAAAAGGGGGTGATTTCCCAAGGAACCTACTACTAACATAAGGGGTGACAACATTTATTAGATGGTAAGACAAATATTTCCCTTCGTCCTGTTAAAATGCTTGAAAATAATGAATAAATAACCAATAGTGAGTATATAGTTATCTGGACAGAGTAGATTTTTTTCTGTATTTAAGAGGGTACATTGTAATAGGTGGCTTAAAATAGTTTCTCATGATATGGTCACTGCACTTTTCTCTAGAGCAATCCACATCCGTTGGTCTGGGCTAAACTGAAGGGTTTTCCATTCTGGCCTGCTAAAGCACTGAGAGATAAAGATGGTCAAGTTGATGCTCGTTTCTTTGGTCAACATGACAGGTGGGGATTCAGTTAAAAGATGGCTTAGTGATTCTGTGTTCTTTTCAGTGGTAGTTGGTGTTATGTTAATGTTTGTCTGCTTTTTGATGCTTGACATTAGAAGCATGTCTAGTGACTTCCTTAAGTTTTCTGGTTTGTTTGGGGTTTTTTTTTTTTTTTGCCATGGCAATATTGGTTTACTTAACTGTATTCGAAATCATAGTTAACCACTGGTTTACATGATAAGTTATTTTTTTCCTCAAATTTACCAGTTCAGAAATTATGACGTTTTCAAGTAATTCTTCGATGATTGACTTCTTAAATTTATGTCAGAATTAGTGTTTTATGCACAGACAAAACCATGTGTTAGTATGTAGAAATCATGGTATAGTATTTGTGGCAATATTTCAGTTCAAGGACTTAGCATGTTTGAGTGCTGTTAATGTTCATAACTATTCAGTTATGAACTATTCAGTTATGAACTAATGTTCATAATTATTCATTTATACAGCTGGCATTGTAACTTGTAAACACGGCAAGTAAATTATTATGATGTTGATCATGTGTACTAGATGAAGAAGCATTAACATCCTGACCCTGAGACATTAGCCCATAAGTTCCTTAAGGTGGGGTGCAACAAGGCCTACAATAAATTAAACATCGTAACATTTCAGGAAAATCAATGCTTCTGTCTTTGGTCACTATGGCATTTGGGAATAGTCAAGAGGTGTTTGGATGACCCCATACCACCTTTTTATGTATTATGTTTATGTTGTTAACCGCCCTGGGCCTGGTTTTGCCGGGAAAGAATGGGGTATAAAATAAAGAAATAAAATAAAAAATAATTAGATGATAGTTGTTATTTGAAAGTTAGTTACTTGATGACATCTTTCTTATAATAAATAACTTGGTTTGAAAGAAAAGCTTATATCTAGAATTGTGTTGATCTGGACTGCAATATGGGCATTCATCCTGTTCTGTAATTTAGTACTAAACAAAACCTTCAGTTACAACAACACTTACTTTTATGCAATTTCCATTGAAATCTCTGAGACTTTTAAGTAAACATGTTTTAATACTGGAATGAAAGCTGACGAAACCACCTACGTGGAATTTAATGTTCTGTCCCCTCCATCTCCTTCTTTATTTTACTGTCTTATATGCAGGGCCTGGGTTCCAGTAAATAATTGCTACCTCATGTCTAAAGAAATCCCTTTTTCCGTGAAAAAGACTAAAAGCATATTCAACAGTGCAATGCAAGAGATGGAGGTTTATGTGGAGAACATCCGTAGAAAGTTTGGAGTATTTAATTATGCACCTTTCCGGACACCGTATACTCCCAACAACCAATACCAAATGTTGTTAGACCCTTCAAATCCAGGTGCTGGAACTGCTAAGACTGACAAACAAGAGAAAATCAAACTTAACTTTGATATGACAGCATCACCCAAGATCTTAATGAGCAAACCGATGCTGAGTAGCAGTACTGGGCGAAGGATTTCTTTAACAGATATGCCACGTTCCCCAATGAGTACAAATTCATCTGTTCACACGGGATCCGATGTTGAACAGGATGCAGAGAAAAAAGCAACCTCCAGCCACTTTAGTGCAAGTGAAGAGTCCATGGACTTTATTGATAAAAGTACAGGTAAGGGACATGGATGTAAAGAGGCATCAAATACTAGTCAAGCTGTATGTGGAGCATAAGCTTTGGAAGGAAAGAGTTGAGTGATGGTTATGGAGGCACTGTTGGGCTCAGGTGCAGCGTTCAGTTTCTAAATAACTGTCTTGAGAACAATTATAAGATTGGTTGAGAGCCAGGAAGGTTTTAGCCCCATGCTAATGACAAAGTATTTGTGTTGAACTCCAGGGTGGGTCAGAGGCTCTAGGGAAGACTCAGCAGCATGATCCGGGAAAGACTCCAGGGCATTTGTCGGAACAAAGGAATCAGGCCTTACTGACAGCATACTGGAGAACTGATATAGAACTAGGGAGGTGGAGCTTCAGAGAATCTGCATCCGTTGGGAGCATTTGAAAGCTTGAGGACAATAATAAATTGCCATGCCCTCTGATTCTTGGGTTGTGCAGGCAGGAAGCCTAGTTTAGATCAGCAGGCTGTGAGTGTGATGTGTGTAAATGTTCTTCCTCCAATGCAAAACTGCCCCATTAAAACTGGATGCCTGGGACTTGTTCTTAACTGGGAGGTATTGAACTGTTTTCATTTGTTACTGAAAGCAGTGTTGCAGGCAGGGCAAGACAGTCTTAGAGACACAGTTATGGCAGAGGCTTGCCCAGAAGAGATTTTCACACACTGCATAGTAGTGTACTGTCATTGTGGAATAGGTCCTTTAACTAAAAAGCAAATTTGATTCTAATATTTATTTAGATAATTTCCCCCGTTTTTCTCCCCAATGGGGACCCAAATCAGTTTACAACAAAAGTTCCCCCACCCTCATTTTATCTTCACTACCACCCTCTGAGGTAGACTAGGCTGAGAGAGAGACTGGCCAACCCAAGGTCATTCTGTGAGTTTCCATGGCCAAGTGCGGGGGGGGGGGGAGGATTCAACAGTCCAACCATTACACCACACTGACTTTCATCTTTATCAAACTACTGATGAGGGGCGTGTAGTCCTTGAAAGCGAAAACATTAAGATGCTAAATAAAAAAAATAACTTAAAGTCACAAAACAAAATTGATAAGCAGTGCAGGTGGAACAAGTTAAGGCCTGGAAGGTATAACAAGTCACTTTGGCATGCTGTCCTCATTTTTAGAAGTCACTTGCAAAATTTTAAGTGCTTACCTGTTTAATAATTTTGTAGTGTACCCAGGATAAGGAACGCAGGAATATTGCATAAAAAGAATGTGTATCACATAGGCTTTTCATTTTTGCATGTTGTTTATATCAGTCTTATTCACAGCCTTCAGCATATAAGCTTTGTATAAAAAGCTGTAAATAGGGCCAGTTATACTGTCCTAAATTGCCTGTATTTGAATGTTTCTTGTCTTCGTTTGGCATGGCTGGATTTCATTTTTGCTTGATATTAAACCCTAATGTTGTTTTCTTAACTATTATTGTGTTGTTGGGCTTTTGCATGTTTATTAATTTCTATAAAATGGCTGTTTTCCTTTCAAGGAAACTTTTCTTCTCTCTTGATTATACTTAACGAAATTCTGTTTTAGAAAACGGGATTAGAGGAAAGCTGGCCAATTGTGTGATGAACATAGTCAGAATCAGTTCAGGGGCCATTTCCCTGGTGGAATCTAGACTTACCTAGTGTTACCAAGTTCATAGTAGTCTCAAGTCTATAAGCTACAATGAGTGTTGGGAGCTCTTCAGACCCCCATGTTCTGTTTGAATTGCTAATATCTGGTAAATGTAGTACCTTTTTACTGGCCTCATGGCATGTAAAGAGCCTCTACATTTCTCTTAAATGTTAGTGTGCAGGTTCTGTAGTTATTCCTAATGGCAGAGTAACTAGATGAGTGTTGTTTCACTTGATTTTAGATTCTCTGACTTATGAGATGTCTTTAGGGGGATAATTATTTGGCCTTGGTATTCAGCAGTGAATCTGTAGAGCACTGACTGCATCAATTAAAAGAAATGGTTTTTGTTTGATGTTAGGCAACAACTTTTAAATATGTTAGAATAAATAGCACTGGCTGTGCTTTGTGCTGTTCATATTATATGTTCCTGCTAATCTTTACATTTTCACAGTAACAGGTTCTTCCTGGTTCTGAGATCTCTGTCCTTCTGAAAGTGAAGGGAAGAAAATTAGGATAGATTTTCATTATTTGTACTGATTCAGATTATATTCCTAAACATATTTCAAAAGCAGGAGAGAGAAAGAAATAGGGGAGGGGAGAGCAGATGGGCCCTGGCTTTGGTCCATATTTAGTCCATATTTTTCAACTTGTTTGTCAGTTTTTCTTTTCTTTCTCGCCCACCCCCCCAGCATCTCCAGCACCAACAAGGACAGGCCACGCAGGGAGTTTATCTGGCAGCCCCAAACCATTCTCCCCTCAAGCTTCTACACCTTCTGCTACTAAGCAAGAAAGAACATCCACTCCAGGAAGCATTCTTAATCTAAATCTTGGTGAGTTCAAACTGTTGAGAGCAATTTGGACTTCTAATCAGTTGTCATAATTACAAGTAAGATTTTTTCATAGTAGTTACACATATGCAAGGATTATAAATACATTAAAGCACTCTTTTTTGCTTCTCAATGAAGCAACTTGATATTCCATTTAAGACTAATAATTTACTGGTTTATGAAAGCTCTTACGAGAGGCTGTGGTTAAGCAGATACACTTCTTAGAATTCTGAAGGCTAAATGACACTGGATTACTTCCTCCATTGCCAACAGTTATAATTTTTTTTATTTGCATTATACTGAAGGGTGTATATTGAAGAAAAAGCCTCACCTTCGGTATGCTTTGTGCTGTGCTGGAATGAGGAAGAGAGAGCTCGGACTATTGATAGCTGTAATTGGGATTGGCTAAAAGCACCAGTTATTTGATTGCTGTTGGTTAGTGTTAGAATAGGAATCAATTTCAGCTCTTTTCAATGGTCTGCTTGTCAGCCCAGTTTGAAGAGATTTCCTTGTTATAAATTTTTTAGTGTCTAAATATGATGGTTGAATTTAGTGTAGGGAGCCTCCCCATTGGTGTAATCAGAGATTGTAGTTGTGCTCCTTCACTTAATAGGGCTTGTGCGCAGGGGAGTAGATCCCAATGCATTGGGCTCATTAGCTGCAATAAATCCCATCTGCTTAACGGGATTTCAGCAATGTAGCTATTGACAGGATTGCTTTCAGATAAATGGCCAACCATTCTGACACATAACAGTGTTAATTTTGTATAACTCAATTAAGAGATGCCTCTTTCTTGAGGTCTGCATTTCCTGTTCACTGTACAGTGTTTTCTAATGAAAACTTTAATATTCTAGATCGAAGTAAAGCTGAGATGGATCTGAAAGAGTTAAGTGAATCTGTCCAGCAGCAATCCACTCCTGTGCCACTGATTTCACCAAAACGTCAAATTCGCAGCAGATTCCAGCTTAATCTTGACAAGACAATAGAGAGCTGTAAAGCACAACTAGGTATGCACATAATCACAGCGTTATCTGCAGTATAGCACTGGAGCTAAAACTCATTTGTCATTATAACATCCTTATAAAAGTAGAAGAAAGCTGAAATACAGTTTTTGGTTCTTTGGATGGGTTGTTGGAATTGCACCGTAAGAAGACCAGGGTTTTAAACTACGGTAGTCATGATGCATACCTATTCTCTCCAGGATCAGAGGAGCATGCCGAATATATTAGGTGCTGTGGAACACAGGCAGGATCGTGCTGCTGCAATTGTCTTGTTTGTGGGCTTCCTAGAGGCACCTGGTTGGCCACTGTGTGAACAGCCTGCTGGACTTGATGGGCCTTGGTCTGATCCAGCATGGTTTTTCTTATGTTCTTAAACCTTTGCTTTATTATCCTTGGCAGTTGAGCTTCGTCTCTAAATTTGTCATACCGTTGGGTCATCTAACTCAGTATTGTCTACTCTGATTGGCAGTGGCTCTTCAGAGTTAGGGAAATATCTTTCCCTACCTACGATTACGTTGAGGCCATGGCTTTGTGGCAGAGCATCTGCTTTATGTGCAGGAGTTCCCAGGTTCAGTCCCTGGCATCTCCAGTTAAAAGGATCAGGTGATATGACAGGTGATGTGACAGATCTCTACCTACTCCCTTAGATATACCAATAGGCTGTATGAGGCAGTTTCATGGGTTGTCTTTAACTGGAAATCTTCGGTAAAATGAAAACATTACCAATTCTCAGAATTCTTATGGGGATTTGAAAAATATTCATTTTTTCCCTTGTATTTGTTTTTATAAAACCACTATTATGGGGAGGGGCCGTGGCTCAGTGGTAGAGCATCTGCTTGGCATGCAGAAGGTCCCAAGTTCATTCCCCGGCAACTCCAGTTAAAGCGACTAGGCAGGTAGGTGATATGCCTGAGACCCTGGAGGTCTGAGTGGATAGTACTGACTTTGATGGACCAAGGGTCTGATTCAGTATAAGGCAACTTCATGTGTTCACTATAATCATGGCAGCCTCACAACTATGGAACAACCTCCCTAGGGAGGTGCGCCTGGCCCCCACATTTTCAATCGTTAGGAGGCAGTTGAAGAAGTTTTATTTAGTACTGCATTTTGTTAAGCTTACTAGCAGTCCTGAGTGGTTATTTAAAATGTTGGTTTTCATGTTTTTAATGTATTTTATTCCATGTGTTTTATCTATGTTTGAAAGTTGCCTTGAGCTCCATAAGGAAGATAGGGAGGCTAATAAATGTTTCAAATAAATAATAAACACCAGGGCTCCGCTTGCCAATCCTCAGTGCACTCACTCTGTTTAACGGGAGTTTGTATACTGAATGAGCAATTCCTGCTCTGAGGGAAGGGCGTCTTGCAAGCTTGGGTTTTCCCGCCCTTTGCTCGGGGAGGCAGAATCAAAGTCGAATTTCCTGTCTCTGGCGGGAAAGCCCACAGCTCCACTTTCATATCCTGCCTTGCCGGGGAAGGCACACTTTAGCCCTCTTGCTGAAGGAGCTTCGGCCGTACCAGATAAAACAACAGCAAGATTGATCATCTTTTGTTGGCAAGCTGTAGGAAAACTTAGAATTATAACAAATGTCATACTCTGCATTTCTCCCCAATGGAAAATCCTTACATCCTTATCCTGTCCCCATTTCATCCTCACAACAATAACCTTGTGAGGTAGGTCTGGCTGACAGTGTATGACTGGCCCAAAGTCAGCCAGCAACCTTCCATGGCAGAAGATTCGAACCTGATTCTCCTTGATCCTAATCCGACATTCTAACCACTATACCACACAGGCTCTAATAGGTCAGGGAAGCTATTAAGCCCTCTTTGTTTTATCAGAGAGGGGATATTTTCTACAATCCTTGTTTGTGCTGCTTGCCTTTGCTAGCTTCTTGTGAGTAAATGTTTGACTTGCTGGTGCCGGGCTCGACCGCTTCCGTGGGAGCCTGGTCGGAGGGGGTGCGGGGCAGCTCCGATGGCTGCTGCACCGCTAAGAGGAGCCCAGCCACGTGGTCCTCTTGGTCAAGGTACCCATTGGCTCCAGGCTCCGCCGCCACCATTCATCTCTCTCTTGGACGGGGGCCGGGGAGAGAAGGGGAAGATTGTTTTCCTTTGTCGTCCTTGTGGGGAGGTGCATTCCCTTGTGGCTGGTGAGGTTGCAGAGCAATCTGCGATGTTGCCTTCCCTTAGTGAGGCAGGAGGAAAACTGGAGCCACAGGGCTATTCCAGCCAGGAACAGGAAGTGGGGAAATTAATTACTTCCTGCCTACCCTAGCACTGGGAAGAGGAATCACCCATTCTGTCTCCAAGATGCCCTAATGATCTCAGAGTTGAAGGAACCTTCTCAGTAAGTAGGCAAGGTCCCATTCCCTGCATTTTAGGCACTACAGCTCACATGATAACCCTGAAGCTGGTGGTAATTTTTGAGGGTCCTAACTTTTCTGATGTTATGACTGCCAGACACCACCTTAGTTTCCTTTCGGGGGGCTTTTTGCAGATAACCCAGGCCAGGATCTCCCGTACCTTTCATTTTTGGCATTGAAAGTCCCTTAATCATTCTGAAGTTGGTAGCCAGTTTTGAGGTTGCTTTGTTTTCTGAAAGTGTTATGCATGCCACAGACAGAAGTACAGATTTATATAGCTGTTTTTAAGGATTGTAAGCTGCCTTCAATATAGTAACGAAGCAGGGTAAAAAAATCTATAAATCTGCATATAAATATAAAGCTATCCTTAGTTTAGTTCGGAACATCTTTTATTCTTTTTATTCTTAGGGATCAATGAAATCTCTGAAGATGTTGCGGTAGAGCATAGCGATTCAGAGGATTCTGAAAAATCAGACTCGAGTGATAGTGAATATATCAGTGATGATGAACAGAAATCCAAGAACGACCAGGAAGAGGAAGAAAAAGAAGGTTCAAGAAGTGACAAAGAGTCACCGGCTGTGAAAAAAAAACCTAAACCACCAACTCCTACTGAGGAAAAAGAGGACATTAAAAATACCAGTTCGGAAGTGGAGAAAACAGAGGCGCCGGTCAAAGACAAGACAAATGTAGATTCCGATAAAGAGCTTTCTGAAAAGGGGAAAAGTTTGTCACATCCAACAAAGGAGAAGCTGAAAGGTAAAGAGGAGACAGACTCTCCTACTGTGCATCTTGGTCTGGACTCGGATTCAGAAAGTGAACTTGTTATTGACCTAGGGGAAGACCAATGTGGACGTGAGGGGCGGAAAAACAAAAAAGAACTGAAGGAATCACCTCCTAAGCAAGAAGGTAGGATTGATTTACTTTATGTGTAAGTCGTTAAAGGACTGAACTGCTATTTCTTAATTGTTAAAGTAACCTCCCTGTTTCCTGAAACCTTGATATGTTATGAGAGTTTCTGCTTTACTAGAATATGTAGGAAATGTTTTCTCTCCCGTCGAAAGAAAAAAGAGAGGTCTGCTCATATAACTAATTAGCATATGTCTTAGTATCTTACATCTGTAAAATATCTTCCCAATTGATGGAAAGAAAGTGTTGCAACTTTTATTTTTTCTCCCCCCTTCCCCAGTAACCCCTCACTGTGAGAATTCAGAATTGTCATTAAAATCACTATCGTTTTCCTTTGCATTTAGTTGCTGCTAAAAAAAACCCTTCCTCGAGTGTGAGCAGTCAGCCTCCAGCGGAAACACAGGTACTTACTCGGTCAGCATCCCAGACTCCTCCAGCTGGTGTCACAGCTACAACAAGCACAACTTCTGCTGTGAGCACTCCAGTTGCAGCCACCGGGAGCCCAGTGAAAAAGCAGAGGCTGCTTTTGCCAAAAGAAACTGCCCCTGCTGTGCAGAGGGTTGTGTGGAATTCTTCAAACAAATTTCAGACTTCTTCCCAGAAATGGCACATGCAAAAAGTGCAAAGGCAGCAACAGCAGCAGAGTCAGCAACAACAGCCCCAGTCCTCCCAAGGAACGAGATACCAGACAAGGCAGGCAGTGAAAGGTATTCCCCATTGCTGTATTTTCACACTGGTTCTTGTGCTCGGGGTCATCAGCCCATGAATTTTTTCATTACTAAAGATCTTGTTAATGTTTAACGATGCAAAAATGAACTGCATTGTGGTCCTCAAGAGTATTTTAGAATCCATAAAATTTTGTTTTCTGTAAATGGGATGGAGAACTGAATTATCTGGATCGTGCTTCTACTGACTTTTTAATTATTTAATTAATACTGTAAAGGACATGTGCAGTACATTCCTAAGGAAAGTTACTCCAGTCTAAGCCCATTCATTTCAATGAGCTTAGACTGGAGTAACTCTTTAGGAATGCACTGTGATTGTATTGAAAAATAAACTTCTTATTGGATAGTAGCAGTATGGGAGATAAAACTATCATTACCAACATCTGTTAGTTTGAAATAATAACATACTTCAGGGATAAGGCATAACTTGTATCAGGATGGATTTGCGATACACACACACACACACGCACGCACGCACATAGTAGAATCCGTTATTAGTTGTTATATCTCTTGTACCATAAACCTATTTGGTAGGGAATTGACTACTGTCAGATTTAAATGTCACACATATCTCCTTAAAGAACAGTGTTGTATACTATGATTGGTGCTCAAAGTAATTGCAAAAACGTTGAAAATTGCAAGGGAACAATGTAATGACTAACTTTATGGTGGAACATGGAGCCCCGTGGCGCAGAGTGATAAGCTGCAGTCAAAAGCTCTGCTCATGACCTGAATTTGATCCCGACGGAAGTCGGTTTCAGGAAGCTGGCTCAAGGTTGAGTCAGGCTTCCATCCTTCCGAGGTTGGTAAAATGAGTACCCAGCTTGCTGGGGGTAAAGGGAAGATGACTGGGGAAGGCACTGGCAAACCACCCCACAAACAAAGTCTGCCTTGGAAACGTCGGGATGTAACGTCACCCCATGGGTCAGGAATGACCCGGTGCTTGCACAGGGGACCCTTACCTTTACCTTATGGTTCTCAAAGTAAATTTATTTACTTCGTTTCTACCCCACTTTTCTTACAACATACTCCCCTTCTCCATTTTATCCTAACAACAGTCCTGTGAGGTAGGTTAGGCTGAAAGTGTGACTGGCCCCCCAGGGTGTGACCTAGTAGGCTGTGGGCTTATGTGACTAAAAGATGCAATCAATTCCTAACTACCTTGTCCTCAGATTTTCTTCCCCTGTGCATACACATTTTTCATTAGAAGTATACAAATGGCTCTGGCTGCATACTGTCACAAAGTGTGATATGTCACCATTGCTGTGGGTTGGGTTAACACAGATATTCCTATGTAAATGTTTAGGATGTAGTTAAAAGATTGTTTAGTAACATTTAGAAAAGAATTTGCCAGTTTTCATTTTTTCAAATGCATGGAAATATTCACTTGTAGAATTGTGTTTTGTCTCCTTAGCTGTACAGCAAAAGGAAATTACTCAAAGTACTTCAACATCAACGATCACCTTGGTTACAAGCACTCAGCCTGTTTCTATAGTAACCAGTTCTGGATCAGCAAGTACACTTTCATCCTCAGTCAATTCAGACTTGCCAATAGCAACAGCTTCAGCAGATGTGGCTGCAGATATTGCTAAGTATACTAGTAAAGTAAGTTGGTTTCTCTCCTTAAAAAACAAACATGTTTTTAATAAATTTACCTTGAAGGTTAGGCACTCACTAATGTGCAACAGAGTGGGTGATCTACTCTTCTGAGTAATTGTTCCCTTGCTTTCACATTGATAAGGATTAACCTTTGATCACATGGAAGAACCTTTACAGCAATATTTTAAACTGGCTGCTAAGGTGTAGCTAGAAGCACAACTGTTTTTCTTGTCCTAGTTTTGTAAAAAAAAAACTAAGATTGGGATTTAGGCCAGGAATGTAGGAAAGAAACCAGCTCAGATGTGCGAATGTGTTGCAGCTGTTTAGCATTCCTGATCTTGAATGGATGCATGTTTACACTTCATAATGATATTTTGTGATTATAATTGCACTTACTATCTTTGGCAGGTTTCTTTCTGCCTATACATGTCCTTTCATGTGCTTTCATGTCCATAGCTAGAAATTTTGGGGTGAGAGGCCAAAAGGTACTGTGGAGTGTAAATCATCCTGAAACAACAGCAAACCTGAATATGTTTAATCTCACTATAGTTACCTAATTCATTAATTTGTTGAATAAGATTTTAAGTTTGAGGTGCTTATCTAAGGCCTAGATTCTACAATGGTCATTGATCAACTATCTGTTAAAAGCAGAGAGGCTATCCCTGTCCATTATGATATTAATTGACTAAATTATTTTGCAGTTCACAAATACAAACCACAGCTTCACCAGTGTCAGTAGTAATGTTTCATTCAGCTGCATGAGACGTATCCAAGAGGTCCCCTAAGCATATGGATAAGTTTATTTCTTCACTTTATTTACTGCTCCACTTTTTTCTCCTCATTGGTGATCCAAAGTGGCTTACAACAATCTCCCCTTCTCCATTTTATCTTTACAACAACCCTGTGAGGTAGTCTATTGTCGAATGCTTTCACGGTCAGAGTTCATTGGTTCTCGTAGGTTATCCGGGCTGTGTAACCGTGGTCTTGGTATTTTCTTTCCTGACGTTTCGCCAGCAGCTGTGGCCGGCATCTTCAGAGGAGTAACACTGAAGGTCAGGAAAGAAAATACCAAGACCACGGTTACACAGCCCGGATAACCTATGAGAACCTGTGAGGTAGGTTAGATTGAGAGTATATGACTAGCCCAAATTCACCCAGCAAGCTTCCATGGCAAAGTAGGGATTCAAACCACTCTCCTAGATAATAGTCTGACAAATGACAATGATTTAAAAGTGGACATATGACATTCTGAATTTTTTTAGAAGGAGGGAGAATGGTAGCATCAAAGGTGAATGTAATATCATCTAACTATATCTTATATAATTTATAAAATGTTTGTATGCATTCCTTGGGAACTTGTTTTGCTGGTGATTTCTTTAAAAAATATTTGAAATGTTAGCATTTGTAATTAGTGTTGTGGTATGAGACCACCAAAAAAAAAACGAAATTAAAAAAATGATTTTGAAGATTCATGAAATTAATACAAATACTTTATTTTACAAAAATCTGCAACATGGCATATCGTCAGTTATCCAAGGAAAAGCATTGTGCTATAATGTTATGAGCGTGTTTAACGTTTAACTCTTGCTTTTATGTTCTGCTCTTAAGAGATTTTGGAAGACATAAATCTGAGTTGGTATGCGGAGTAGGAGTTGAGTTTCACATCTGACGTTGCTTTTTACCAAGGGCATTGAATCATACAGCCCAGCTTTGCCTAATTTGACTGGCAGCGAGTTTAGAATGGTGTGTTGTTGTTTTTTGGAGGCAATGATGACTAATAGCCAGTGCCTTAATTACTAAAAAAGGAAAAACATGAGTTCACTGCAAGACAGTTCCTCCAACCTAGATATTTAAGATCTATACCTGGTATAGGTATACATATTTACATTGTGGTGATGAAAAGGTACTGTACAAGCCCATGATGTATTTTCAGTCTTGGCACTGAGAACAGGGTTTATCCTTGAACCAAACTTATTTAGATCCTTTTCTGTAGTGAGAGGTGTTAGAGTAACAGTTCTTTGGTCTCTACGTTGCCGTGTTTGTTCTGAATTAAAGATTCTGGGATTGAGGCTTTCCTAAGCATTGTATTCTTTTCAGTCCTTTAAAGACAGAGGTTATTCATGGGTGAATTACAGCCCATTCCTTACCTTTTGGCGGCCGGGGACAGCGTGGCTGAGGCATCGCAGCGGAGCCTCCAAACCCATTTTGCCAGCTTTTAAAATTTTAAATGGGGCTTTTTGCCCCATTGAGAAAGTGAGGCTGCACCTGCAAATAAACAGTTGCAGCAACGCTGTTCTCCCCGCCACCGTGCTGGGCCAAAAGGGGATAGGAAGCTGCCTACTGGCAGCTCTTCTCCCCAGCACGCCCTGGGAACTCCCCCCGGGATTCCGGCGCAGGCCTTTGCGCCAGTGGGACACCGGTGGAAGGCCCAGCCAGCGTCCCTGAGCAGTGCTGCCATGGCAGCATCGGGAGACTAGCGTCCGGGCATCCCTGCCGGCATTGGGGCCACTCTGCGTGGAGTAAGTAGCACGGGCACTGGCACAGGGGGCCCCAACACCTGCACAGCCACTTTTTGGCTTCCTGAGGACTTTCGTCCTTGGAGGTCAGGAATGGGCTGCCCATGGCATTCTTCACATCTTGACAGGAACAGGTTTATTGGAGTAAGGTAGATGACACTATTTGTTTTTTGTTTTTAAGATTATCAGGCTGAATGAGACAGGGCACACTATTCTCTGTTACTGTTTCTCCTCTTGTGCCCTGACCCGAAGTGAATTCCATACTTCAGACAGAGGAGCCAATCTAAAAATAGCATAGTTCTAGCTCAGATATTCTGGCCCCTACTCTTATTTGCTGCTGTTGGCGTTAAGGAGGAGAGGAAGCAAACAGAAAGGAGGAAAGGGAAAGAAGTTACAGAACAGGATAGACAAGAATGAGTTCATTTGAAAGGAGGTTAACTGTCTTGGGACAAGAGGCAACTCCAGAGCCCTACTACAGCTTCCTTTTACCCATCTCTTGGAAAACAATCCAGTGGAATACTGCTCGCACATTTTCCCTTATATCTTTTTTAAGTGAAAGGACTAGAGGCATCTTTTTTTAAAACGAGAAATGTAAATCTGGAGAGGGATGCCTGGTGTATGTGGAACCATAGCTCTGTATCTTCCTTTTTAAGTTCTGGGCCTGGATGCTTTATAGAATAACATGGTAGAATCCTCAGGGTCTCCCAGAGGAGGGAAAATTTAACCCCTTCCTGGGCCCCCTGCCATGCTTCTCCTGCTTTTATCCTTCTCTTCCCCTTCTCCCACTGTACCCACACTTTCGTCTGTTTCCCCCGCATACTTGATTTGTTTCCTGAATACCTTACTTGCTATTCCTCACTCACTCCCTGCCTCTTCTGCTTCCATACCTCTCACCTTTCCTTTCTTGGAAATAGTTTTCCTTCCAGATTTGGCTGGCAGGACAGTCCCATGAATTAGTAGCTACGGATTGTTTGCAAATATTTTGCTCCTCCAGTATTTTCGGCATGTCTAGAGGGCTTAGCGCCACATTCATAGCAAGCTCCCCCCAACAATTATGGCTGGTTACACAGTGTCTATGAGTGTCTGAGAAGGGATATGGATTTACTATTTCTGTCCGATTCAAGCATACTTTACTATGTGCTGAATTGCACCAATTGATATTCAGTATGCATTACTTCTGTTGGATCTCCCCCCCCCCCCCTTTTTCAGGCTTATATATGTTCAAGTATCATTCCTCTGTGTTTGCTGGTAATTGGTGCTGTTTTGATAACAAGATGGAGCTGCTGCAAGCCAAGACAATCTATACTTATGTTTAAGAGCTAAGGAATTTCTCCACTACAGTAAGCTTGTTGCCATATACTTGACCAGTTGCATTTCTTAGTGACATACTATGATACAGTGGAAAGAACTGTGCTCTTGGACCGGTTTCTAGATCCTGAAGTTTACTGGTTAGCCTTGGATAAGTCCTTATCTCTAGTCTAGTCTAACATTCATTGTTGTGTTGATAAATTGGGATAGCGTATGTCCACCCTAAAATCCTTTCCGGAGGATGAATGGGAGATGTTCCAGAATGAATGAAAGGGCCAGGCTGTAAAAAGTGCTTCACTGAAAATCCGTCCTTAAGTGCATAGGCGGCCAGTTTAAAATACTGCTGTGAAAGTTTCCCCATGTGTTACAGCTGGCGTACGATAACCAATAGTGGGACTACACAGGGCAGTTCAACAGGAAGAACGATGATAATGAGTAAGTAATCCCATTTTTGTTCAGGTTTTAAGTCATGAGGTAAAGCAGCTTGGATCTCCTACTCTTTCTGTGTTGCATTTTCTTTTTTTAAAAAAAAAATGTAGCTTAGACATATTCAGATGTCCCTGTTTCCCAACCAGTTAGCAGTTCTTTAAATGATGGAAGTGTATCTTTTGAGATGTTTGTCTTCTCAATTATCTACTCTTGATGAAGCAGTCAAGTTAACTTCTAAAATCTTATATTAATTGTCTGAATCTGGAGACAAAGTTTGGATAGAGCTTTAATTTATGATGAGAAAAATGGAGTGATGTGAGGAATTAAGACATGGACAATTTTAGGAATTGGGTGGGAAGAATCAGAGAAAATTAGCTGCTAAGGAGAGAAAGGCAGCAGTTTATTTAGAAAATTTATATGCCACCTCTGCAGAGACCTGCTTGAGGCAGCGTTCTTGTTTCCCTTTTTTGTATGGATTACCCTCTGCCTTGGACAATCATCTCCATCTTTCTTTGACCAACTTTGGAGAGTTGTGAGAATGTATCTAGTCAGAGCTTGACTACAAATAGTTACGGTATTTTTTTTGCATGGAGAATGTAAGGTGTAGCCAAGTTCTGTGATAGCTGAATTCTAGATTATAGCACTTCAGGGCAGGGTATATATGCTCATGTTCTTAAATGCATCTCTATATAGGAACAAGCATATTGGGGACAGGGTAATACTTTGCCATATGCTATTTATTTATTTGTTTGCAAAATTTGTATCCTACCTTTCTGTCCTGGCAAGGGTCACCAAGGCAGCTAACAATTTAAAACATATATGATAAAACCACATTTTAAAACCATAAAAATCCACCCTCCTAAGACACACATCATTAAAACCAGCAGAAAACAAAGTTAGAATAGAATTATTATTTTTTGCCATCCAATCACAGCTGATTTATGGCGACCCCGTAGGGTTTTCAAGCCAAGAGACTTTGGAGGTGGTTTGCTGGTGCCTGCCTCCACCTCATGACCCTGGTATTCCTTAGAAACCATCGAAATACTAGCCAGGGTCAGGGTTCAAATGTATGACTGGTCCCAGGCCACCCAGCAAGTTCCATGGCATGAGTGGGGATTTGAACCTTTCGTTTCCCAAGTCCTAGTCCGACACCTTAAACACTATACCATGTTGGCTCTCTAAAATACATGGCAAACATTAAAAACAGCAATTAAAGCATTGGTTAGGAAGGAAGGATCATTGAGGGAATGTCAAATGAAACAAAAAGGTTTTCACCCACTTACAGAAGACGGCAACAGAAAGGGACAGACTGATCTCCCTGGGGAGACAGTTCCAGAACTTACTACATGCCAAAATGTGCTAGTTTACTACATGCATGGACTTGTTATGTGGGAGAGCATTAAAAAAATTATTTATTAATGTTTGTCAAAAAATTTAATCCAATTCTATTAAAATAATTTACAAGGCCCTGCAGTGGCCAAGGATGGCATGGCCGAGGCACTGCCATGGTGCCTCCAAAGAGGATTTGCGGCCACTGCAGGGGAAAACCCCCCCTTTTAAAAACAAAAATGCTGAAATGGGGAAAATAGCACCATTGAAAACAGCGATGCTGCACTATCAAAAAGCTGGTGCAGCACCACTGTTTCCGAAGGGCGTTCCCTGGCTGAAAGGGGTTAGGAGGCAGCCTACCGACAGCCCCACCGCCCCAAAACGCCTCCCAGGATACTGGTGCGAGCACTTGCGCTGGCACAGACGCCGGCATAGAGGGCTGGTCGCCTCCTAAGCCCATTCAGCCCCCAGGCTCGGGAATGAGCTGTTTGACTTTCAAGACTTTAGAGGTCATCATTCACACTTGGAATTGTGCTCAGAACAATATATGTTGCACCATTTGTATTCAGAGGCTGAATGTCACTTCCTCCGATGTGTGATAGAAAACGTCTTTTTGTTTTATGTTTCTGTCTTACCTGCTTTTAACATAAATAAGCTTTCTAGTAATTAATACTTAAAATTATGAAGTATAATAAAATTGGCTTTTTTTCTTTAACAGATGATGGATGCCATAAAAGGAACAATGACGGAAATATACAATGACCTTTCGAAAAATACCACTGGAAGTACAATTGCTGAGGTCAGTATCAGTTCTCATTCGCCTCATGTGGCTTTTTGAAAATGAAATATAAAACTGCTTAGTCATACTCAGATATGTGCCTTTTTAAAAGCTGCCTCTCAATCACATTGCAACCACTACGAAAACTGTTGATTGGATGCTGGAAACGGTTCCTTACTGCAATCTTATTCATACATGAGCCAAGAAAAAAGGCAGAGTATAAATAATTTAGTAAATAAATAAAATACTACTGAAACTAAAATGACTCTCAACTAACATGACTTTCTGAAATGCCTAGCCAGCTCATTATTCTAAGATTTCTTAGGAACTTCTGTTCTTAAACCAAATCCCTTTACTGAAATGGTTTACACAAATAGATTATCCTAGGTCCAGTTCACATTTTGATCAACTAAATTCCTGTCATCTTCTCATGTTTCATAGTACCTTTGTTTCTTGTATTTGATCTTGTGTTGGGAAAACTCATTTGATATGGAAGATGAGAAATAAAATAGGAGAACCTCTTTCTCATCTTTTCTCCCTCCACTGCCCCTACTCATCCATGCATGTCCATCATAGAAAAGAGAAGAGATTTGGGATGTGTTACAGCTGTATTAAAAGGCCCAAGTTACCTGGAGTTGTGTGTTCAACTCACGATTAATTAAAGTTTCACATGTTTATCCTGATGTCTTTTTAATAGAAAAACTTCACCTTTAAAGGAAGTTCTCAGAGCTATTTTTCTGTAAGCCAGTTTTGCTGCAGCATTGAGGCTTAAGTGTCTGAGACTATTACTGATCTCATCAGTTAAGCCACCCAGTATTTAATTAATGCAGACAGATGTATTAATCCTGGTCCATATAACACAGAGGACATCAAGCTAAAAACATCCCAAAAGGTTTTCTTCCCGCAGGGTGCTCTTTTTCTGCTTGACATGTTTTTTGAAGATTGTATGAAATTTCCTTTTTGGCCTTTTGTTTTCTTTTTAAAAGTCTGCATGGCAGTCCTACGCAGAGTTACTCCAATCTAAATGTATTCAAGTCAGTGAACTTAGACTGATCTCTGCATGAGATTGTATTGCTGATTACCTGTAAAACAGGAAAAAGGCCCATTTATTGCTATCCGTTAATATTCATTTATTTACTTAATTTATTTCCCAACTTTCTCCCCATTGGGGACCCAAAGATGCTTCCATCATTCTCCTCTCCTCCCTTTTATCCTCACAACAACCCTGTGAAGGTAGGTTAGGCTGAGAGTATGTGACTGGCCCAAGGTCACCCAGCAAGCTTCCATGGCAGAGTGGGAATTCGAACCTGGGTTTCCCAGCTCCTAATCTGACACTTTAACCATTACACCATGCAGAATAAATTAGTGTGGAAGGTTTATTGGGGCTGAGTTCAGTGGTGTTTTCTCTCTCCACTTTCCATTCTGTATACAGTTGGAATTATCAGAATGTCACAGTCTGCTGCCTTGTTTTCAGCTCTGCCTCAGATCATTTTAAAAACATTAACATAAAATTCACATTGATTCCTGCAAGCTATGTTAATGGGGATATTTGCAGAATATGACTGGGAAAAGGAAGCTTATTAAGTATTCTTAAATACTACCGTCTCTGAAAACACTGTTTTTAATCAACTCATTAAAAGCAGCAATCAGATAGTTTGTTAGCCCTATATTTTTTCAAATATTAATTTGGAAGAGTTTAGAGCTTTTAAAACAAATCCTTTATATTCCATTTTATTAAACATTATTTCTAGGGCTGCACTGTTTAGTACGATTAACAGATTAGTCATCATTTAAAAATCTTTTGATTTTAAAAAGTTGTCCCTGATTAATCAGGTAGTAGATTTTAATGTAAGAACTTCAAAATCCATGGGTGGCAAGCACCTTCTTAGAAGAGGCATTTGTCCTTATCACTCATACAGGGGGCCGTGCTTCTTTTAAGATGGTGCCTGCTGTGTGCATATATCTTTTTTAAAAAACAAAGAAGATGTTTTCTTCTGTTTTATTCATAGGCGTATTTAACTAGTTGGTCTGTTAAGTATTGCAGTGTTAATCAGGTCAGGTTCTTTCATTGAGTGACAGCCCTAATTATCTCTTTGATATTACAGATTCGTCGTTTGAGAATTGAAATAGAGAAGCTTCAGTGGTTACATCAGCAGGAACTCTCAGAAATGAAACACAACCTGGGTATAAAAATGCACATCCAAATAACAGTGCTGTCAACCACATAAATGAGGGACTTGTAATGGGCTGTGGCAATATCCCAGTTGCGACTTGGTGTTGGTGCAAATTGTCCTTATATGAAGGAGTAGAAAATGTGATGGGACATGATATGTCGTAGTCCTGCTCACATTTATAGTCAGTTCTGAAGTTAATTCCTGAAACATAATTTAAAACAGTTTTCTGTGTTTTTAAGAAACAATATGCATTACATTATACTGTTGATTGATGGTAATTTACTGCGGTCTTGATTATTTTAACAGAATTTTAATTACTAGATAGGCAGTCAGATTTCTCCACATACAACATTTATCGTTAGAACATAAAGGATCACGTCTTCCACCCAGAAGTCACGAGTCTCTCTAGAGCTAAATCTGAATTCTAATGGGTAGTTTCTTCTTTAACCATTGGACCTACTGCTTACTCCACGATGTCCGTCTGTTGACTAGAACTCACAATGGCTGAAATGCGACAGAGTTTAGAACAGGAGCGAGATCGCTTGATTGCGGAAGTGAAGAAGCAGCTAGAGCTGGAAAAGCAGCAAGCTGTGGATGAAACCAAGAAGAAGCAGTGGTGTGCCAACTGCAAGAAAGAAGCCATTTTCTACTGTTGCTGGAACACCAGCTACTGTGACTACCCTTGTCAGCAAGCTCACTGGCCAGAACATATGAAATCCTGCACCCAGTCAGGTAATCCACTACCACTATTACAGTTAAGATATTTATCTTTTAACCTGTTTGCGAGTGCACATGTCTTGGTGCACACCACTAGCTGGCGTTTTATTTGTGTTCCACTTGTTTTTTCTTTCAGCCACTGCAACGCAGCAAGAAACGGATACTGAAATTAGCACAGAAACATTAAATAAATCATCGCAGCCTTCTTCCAGTGCACAGCCTTCACCTGCAGAAACTGCCAGTACTCCAAAAGAAAAAGAGACAGCTGTAGAAAAGAACAAGGAGAGTGTTACAGTGAGTATTGCTTTCCATGCTTCAACCTATCTTTGTGTTGAATTTGTAAATTATTGCCCTCTAGTTACCTTGACAGTGTGTCAAGGGGAAAGTAGGGACATTTTTTTGGAAGGATAGGACAAGAATGTCTCCAAGTGGGGGGGTGGGGGGTTGCTGCCCCTTCCTTTCAACCTGTTGTAAAGAAATTACATAGCATTTCAGAACATATTTGGTGACAGCTCTGGTTTGTCATCATTGCCTATCAGCATTTCTCCTACGTAGGTTTTTGAAATGCAGGCCGCACGTGCTTTGCATACCTCTTAATAGGCCAGTTCTGCTGCCCTTAGTCCAAAGCCCAGTTCTGAAACTGTTGTTCATGTTGCCCCATTTTTACACAGTTTTATGTCTTTATTTGTTCAAATGCTTGCATGCTACATTTTTTACACAAAGTGAACCCAAGGCGATTTTTTAAAAATAAATGCTTAGTGTTCTGTAGGGCTGCATTCAGGTAGTTAAATCAGGTATATGAAGTGAAGCTTATTAATGTTGTGAAAATTGTATGAATTAGAATATAGATAATGCATTATGCTTTACTATCAAATACGTTCAAACCATTGGAAGGCTGGGTGGTGCAGTGGTTAGAGTGTTGGACTAGGCCTAAGGAAATCCAGGCTAAAATCCTAACAGGCCATAAAAGTCAGTGGGTGACCTTGGACCAGTTACTCTATCTTAGCCTAACCCGCTACAAAGGGTGGTTTGGGGGCTAAAATGGAAGAACAGAGAACCCGATGTGCCCCCCCAGAGAGCATTACGCACCGCAGATGCCAATCTTCTGGTTGTCCCCGGCTCGAGAAGTGTGTGGCCATCCTCAGCCAGGGCCTTTTCCGCCCTGTCCCCAGCCTGGTGGAACTCTCTCTCAGATGAGACTTGGGCCCTGTGGGATCTCACTCAGTTTTGCAGGGCCTGTCTAATACTGTTAAATCTGTCTAATGCTGTTAAAATCCCATAAAATCATTTATGCACCTGGCCATCACTACATTCTCTGGCAGTGATTTCCACAACTCATTTACTCATTGAATCTTATTGCCTGTTAACTTTGTTGGGTGTACCCAAATTTCACTGTTACTGAGAAGTGAGAAAAAGTTATCTCTTATCTAGTTACTCCAAACAGTGCATAATTTTGTAAATCTCTTATCATGTTCCCCCCCCTTAGTTGACTTTTTAGTAAACTGAGGTCCCGTGCTATTTAGCCTTTCATCACAAGGAAGGCACTCTAACTACTTAATCATTGAGGTTGTCCTCTTCTGCCCTTTTTCCAACTCTGAAATACCTTTTTGAGATACAGCAACTAGAACTGGCCTCCAAATGAGGCTGCACCATTCAAAGGCATTATTACAACATTGGCTGTTTACTTTTCAATGCTTTTCTGAATAATTCCCAGCATGCAGATTGCTTTGTTCATCACTGCCGCATTCTGTCAACATTTACATCAAAGCAATCCACTATAAGCCCAAGATCTCTCTTATTTCATCCTCTACCAGTTCAGCACCATCAAATTTCTGAAACTCAGACCAATAAAACTAGTTGCCATAGTATGAACTGCCACTCTGTATTTAATCCCTTCATCCCAAACTTTTATGTCAGAGAAATCTTTTTTCTTGTTCCCCCTGTATGTTAATTTCAAGATGGCATCTCAGCTAGCCACTCTCTGATAACAGGATTCACAACCTCTTCGAGAGCCCTTTCTTTTTGTGAAAATAAAATTATGTAGGTTGGCATCTAGGCTTCATATGTTGTTAAAGGTGTTTCCTTAAAGTTCTAGGAACATCATATGCTGGAGGGAGGGGAAAGTCTAGGGTGGCCACTTGCTCAGCTTTAAAGCCTCAAGAAACAGGGGTGTACCTGACCAATTGGAAACATAGCAAAGTTGTTGATAGTAATGCTTTGTATGCTATAATCTGGCATTACTGCCATGCTATCTGCTGTCTACCTCAGACTGCTTTCACACAATTGTTATACTTTTCTGAAACATCAGTTTGTGTACCTGTTCACATCCATATTTTGAATTTTGTTTTTATTAACAAAAATGTAACCTGTGAATTCATTGAGATGTAAATTTTAAATACGAGCCAAGCATTTGATGAATTTCGATGATGATGATGATGATAAATAGGTGGCCTTTATGTAAAAGCTGAACCTTTCACTGAGGTTCCCTGTGCTGCCTCTGCAGATAGCAACAGGTGTGACAAGCAGCCAGCCTGTAAAACTGGTCCAGGTACCGCAGACCACCACCTATATTCCAACTACTCAACCCACAATTGTAAGTACTGCTCCTGGCATTGAAACACTATTTGGGGTGGGATGGGGTTGTCTCCTCTGTTATCAGGATATATGAATTCACTGGTCTCAGATCTCAAGTTTGCATTGCAAAATGCCTTACTTTGCTGTACAGCATTCCATCTCCCTCATGCCATACATTCTGTAATGGGGCCAAGCAAGAATTCCAAGTCTAGTCAGCATGTAGTTATCTTTTCAGCTGTCTTCTTGCATACATGTCACTATAAATATATAGTCCCTCCTGTTTTGCAATTAATCTCTATTTGATACTAGGTCTCCAAGTTTACATTGAGTGAAGAGACCCATTCGATTGAATGTACGCTCCAGATTTCTGGAGTTGCCATATTGCCTTAGGGCATTGGGGACTGCTGAGAAGAAAAATGTTGATTAAGATCCTATTCCATGCCCGTTTAATAACCCCTTGGTCATTTTGATGTCTATTGTTGTAATTACCATATGTTAGGCAGAGGTGAATCCTATTTAGCTTTTCATCCAATACTTCATCAGTCCCCAAAACTTCCATGCTCAGCAGAGAGATTTTACCAAGAACAAACTCTGAACTCATTGGGAAGCCAAAAAAACAAACAAACACCCAACTTCATTAGAGTCAAGGTAGTTGGAATAAATAGGTAAAGGATATTGTATCATTTTAAGTCTGGTACCTCAGCCAGTTATATTATTTTGTGATCTTTAAGGAGTCTAAAAACTTGAGAACTTTTCTTTGGGGCATGAGGGACTTGTTGCAAATAGAAGATGGGATGTAGGATGGTCCAAAAATTTATTTTTTGAGGAGACCTAGTAGGTGGGTTTTATTTTACATTATTCATTATATTTGACCTCTGCCATATTTCAGAATGGCAAAGAATTTTTCCCAAGCTTAGGTTGGGTTGTGATCCTTTTTTGGCTTTTTACTGTTGGTCTGCAGCTTGCTTGACTAACGTGGAGCCACACTGAACTTTTTAACATGGGGAAACTGCATTCATTCCTACTGTCTGTTTATGACATAATCTTGCTTATGCGGGTTCATTTGAAAGGGTAAATATATGAAGGACCTTGAGGGAATTTCTGCCATTCCCATCACATAATTTTACAATTATTTGTCCATATCATATGCAGCATGTACATTTACAGTTCAATCCTGAGGGCCACTGCCGGGGTGACAACCAGCTGCCAACGTAATAGCTGCTGCTCTAATCATATCCCAGTGGGCATTCCACAAGGGGGGGGGGAGAAACCTACACATGCCCCTATCCCACAAGGTGCAGACCTCATAGTGAGCTCACGAGTCCATAGCAGACCTGGCAGCAGTAACCAGTGACATTCCTCTGAGTGGCATACAGTTAGAAAGCCAATCATGGCCTGCTAATGCAGCCACTTCCCCTCAATTACACTTCTCCCTATATGGAGCGCCAGAGGTCAGGGAGAAAGAAAAGGCCTAGTGACAGCACAACCCCATCAGAGGCACATGGCCGGAGTGGCCTTCCATAGCCCATAGGGGAGCGTCACCCACATAGCAGACAGGACACCCACCTCTTCCCTTGGGAAGAGTCTGACTGGCAGCAACAGGGCTGCCAGCATGCAACCATCCCTGCTCCAAGCCTGCTTCAAGAAGAGGGGGAAGAGGCAGAGGCTGGGCTCGAACCTTCAGCCTCCCAAACCCAAGACCAGCAGCCTGGTCATTGGGCCAAGAACGTAGATGCAAAAGAGGCATGTCACCAGGTACTCCACTGCAAGAACCAATGAACTCTGACCGTGAAAGCCTTCGACAATATTAAGAAAGGGGGGCTTTGAAGTTCAGGACCCATATTCTAATTTATAACATTTGCTAGCTAATTTGGGTTCATGTGCTATTTCAGTAATGAAGTGATTGTGTTTTTAGGGGTGAGGATAGCCTATTAATTGCATAATTAAATAAGAGTCCAGGGGCACCATAGAGACTGACAGAGCTGAGCTCTGACTCTCAAAAGCTGATGCTGGAATAAATTCTGCTAGTCTTTAAGGTGCTATTAGACTCCCATTTAATTTTGCAGCAGCAGACCAACATGGCTACCCCTCTGGAAAGACCATGCAACTCAAAAGTATTAATCCATGTGTCCTGTACTGTTAATGGATTATTTGCAGATGTATTAGAAAGATACTTACATGTAGGATTTTTATTGCTTTTTCAAGTATTGCAATAGCAGTATACATCCTTCCCCTGCACTCTGCTTAGCGTGGCAGAGTTATAGAGGCCTACAATTATGTTGTGTTCTCTAAGTATACGTCTGCTAGTATCTTTCTCAGGACTTCTCTTGGTCAGCAGTTATATATTTCTGTGACTGTGTGCTTGTGATCTCTGACATAATGCACATTTCTGTTTTGGTTTTAACCCACAGACCATTCCTGTGGTAGTCAGCCCTACAGCTGGGACTGTGGCAATGAGAACGGGAGTTCAGTATGTTCAGACGACAATGCCTGTCCAAGTACGAAGAGTCTAACAACTAACAAAGGAGTCCAGGCAACTGCTGGAATAAATAATAATCTTTGTAATAGAAATGTGGAAAAAAATCCCCACAATTCTTTGGATTAACCTCAAAGGTTCAGACTTTTTAGCTTTGTATGTGTGTACAAAGCGTTTAATTACACTACATTAATGTGAAGCATTAGCCATGGCTTTAAAAAGCTTCCGGACTGATTAAAATCCATGGTCAATCTATGCTTCAGTTGTAAATTATGTAAAATTTGTGGATGATGTTAGAGTACCATCTCCTTTTTATATTTGTATTGACTTCAGCGTATGAGGAGTGTTGGAAGTTGGTGATGGAAAGGTTAAATCACAAACAACAGCGAGAGAAATGGTCTTCTGGGAACTGCAGTTGCACATAAATCATTCATCCTCTTTAGGATCTAAGAAAGAGCAGACTGTGAACCACTCAACTTGCCTTTGGAAATGAAAACAACGCCTATGCACATCTGTTTGTGCAGCTCATGCTAAAACTGGCCGGTAAATTTTTTTGTTGAATTAGGAATTTCCATCCTTTGGTCCTCAAGTATGTAAAAGGGCATATTTTGTGTTGCGTATTTAAAACGAGAGAGATTTGTTTACAAAAAAAAAAAAAGATTTTAAATTTTATTCACACTAAGAGAAGGGAGGTAGAAAGCTGAATACCAATTAGTTGGTGTTATAATATCAATAATTCCAGAGAGGACAACAGTTTTTTTGTATTGTTTTTTTATGCTTCCTGTTAGATTTTCTCTCTCTCTTTTTTTGCTTTAAAAAAAAGAAAAGAAAATCTATCCAAAGGACTTTGAAACACTTTTCAAAGGGAACAAGAACTAGAGACAGAGAGAGGACTCATTACTAAAAGAAATGCGGGCAAAGGACATTGGTGCTGGGCTAGAGCATGTCTTATGGAATTTTTGTTTTTATGTAAGCATGAAACAGTACAGTATGAGAGAGAAAGTAACCCATGAAAACGCTGTCTGTTACACTTAATACAGTAGTACCATTTTGTATGTTGTGTATACAAAAGCATTGAACAAAAGCAAAGGTGATGTATGTATATGAGAAAACTAATTGTATGATATCATTCCAGTACATTTTGTTGTACATTTTAGTCATGTTGATTTCTCCCATTGTTTATAAAGGACGCAGTTTGTACAGTCTCCAGCTAGTACACACATTAGAGGGAAGGCAAAAACTAGAAGGAAACAAAAATCAAGAGCAGAGTATTTGTGAATTGCAGTTGTGTCAAAAGATAGCCTAGCTGGCCTTATTTGTGAAGCATAATTGCTTTTAGCATATGGAAGTATTTTTTCACATTTTCTTTGTATAAAATTTGTATTAAACTAAATATCTTTTTTGATTATTGTGTTTCTCTGCGACTGAACCAGGTGACACCTAATGCTTTTGGAATTCTTGACATTTTTCCAGGGCTTCACTTTCTTTTCTTTTTTTAAATTTAAACTGTTCTAGGAAAAACCCAGTTCATTTTGGATTCTCCTATTCTGTTAGAAAGCCATATTTACATACGGTATTCTGTTCTGAAAATTTCACAGTTCTGCTTGTCCAGTATGCTGTTTGGTAGCTCCAGCGATCAATACATGGGAATTTCAGCTATTTTGCCTCATATGGGGAGGGGCTCTGACTCAGTGGAAGAGCCTCTGCTTCGCATTCAGAAAGTCCCAGGTTTAGTCCCCAACATCTCCAGTTCAAAGGAGCAGACAGTGGATGACGTGAAAAACCCCTCCCTGTAAGCCCTTGGCCTGAAGAATCCCCAAAAGCAACAACCCAGACAGGTAGTCCTAAGGCAAGTTGACTTTATTGGAAAAATCAAACGGGTTAACAGTGCTTGCAAACTAAGCCAAGAATGGCTGGCAGGCGCAAATCAGTAATATATATTAGCATAGCTGATATGGCAGGTTGGCATAGTAACTCAGTTTCCCACGGGAGAGGAATGCACGAGATAAAGTGTCTGTTAGAACAACAAAGCGAGGCAGCTGCGAGAAGCCGCGAGAAAGTCATAACACCTCAGAGGAGCCGAGGAGCCGAACAGGCCCGCTCCTGACATCCTGCTCCCCTTAGGGCCCCCTCCCGACCCGAAAGGGGGCTGGCTTCTGGGGGTAGGTGGAGTGGAAGGTTCGCACTAGCCGAGAGGCGGCGACGTCGCAGGCGCGTACCCATTCGTCATAGGCGGGGGGAAGTGCTTCCAACGAACAAGATACTGGAGGGAGCCGTGGCGAATGCGGGAGTCCAGGATTTTAGCAACCTCGAAATGCTCCTCCCCCCCCCACCATCACCGGTTGCTCAGGAAGCGGGTCGGGATGCCACTCCGGGGAGGGAGTGTGCGGTTTCAAAAGGCTTACATGGAAAACTGGATAGATACGTCTGAGTGCCTTTGGCAGAGTGAGTTCCACTGTCACGGGGTTGATGATATGAGACATGGGATAAGGTCCCACATATTTGGCACTTAGTTTGTCACAAGGACGGGTGGAACGAAGGTTCTTGGTAGACAGGTAGACCAAGTCCCCCACTTTATAGTCTTGGCAAGGAGATCGATGTTTGTCAAACTGAGCCTTGTATTTACGTTTGGCTTGTTCCAAATTCTTTATCAGCCAGGGCCAGGTGGTATGAATTGCCTCTACCCATGCAGCTACATCTCCATCGCCCTCCCCCCTGGAAATATTTAGCTGCTCGATAGGACCAAAGTCTTGACCATATACAGCTTGAAATGGACTAAACCCTGTGGATTGGTGAACAGCATTGTTGTAGGCATATTCAGCAAAAGGCAACAGTTCAACCCAATTATCTTGGTGATAATTGACATAACGAAGGTAACATTCTAACACAGCATTGACACGTTCAGTTTGCCCATCAGTTTGGGGATGGAATGCACTAGAGAGACCCTGCTCCACCCCCACCAATTTAAGGAAAGCTTTCCAAAATTTGGCCACATAGGTGCCCCCCCTGTCGCTCACTATCTTCCGCGGGAAGGAATGTAGACGGAAGACATGTGACACAAAGAGGCGGGCCAGCTTTGGGGCGGAGGGAATACCTGCGCATGGGATGAGGTGTAACTGTTTGGAGAAAAGGTCCGTAACAACCCATAGAACAGTTTTACCCTCACTAAGAGAGAGGTCAGTCATAAAATCCATGGCAATGACTTCCCAGGGTCTGGAGGGGATTTCTAAGGGTTGCAAGAGTCTGGGGGGTTTCCCTTGAGAACGTTTGACAGTGGCACAAGTTGGGAAGCCGCGAACGAAGGAGTCCACATCAGTGCGCATGCCCGCCCACCAGAATTGCCTACGCAACAAGTGAAGAGTTTTCAAGAATCCAAGTGCCCTGCTGTTTTAGCTCCATGGGCTAATTTTAACACTTCCTTCCGCAAGTCCTTGGGCACGTATAATTTAGAGTCTTTGTACCAGCAACCGCCACATTCCAGAAGGGAGGGAGAGAGGGTGTGAGCGGAGAGTTCAGCCTGGCAAAGGGCACAGAGTGAGTCCAGGAAGGAATCAGACAGGTCCATCTTACTCGGTGAGGTGGACGAGGCTGGTTGTGGAACCGGAGGAACAATTGGAGGAAAGGGTGGCACGTCCGCACGTACGGGCGCCAGGGGGGTGGCTGTGGAGGGCGAGGGAGTCAGGTTCGCGCGGGGCTGTCGTAGGGTCTGTGATCTGGTCTGGATGGCGAGGGTGGGCAAGAGACTTCTTTGCACTGGGGTGAATAAGGAGACCGTGGGATGCTCAACTTTGGTGGGATACTGGGGGAACCTGGAGAGAGCGTCCGGCAGTACGTTTTGCTTGCCCGGGACATGTTTGAGTACAAAACGGAATTGGGAAAAGAAGTCAGCCCAACGAAGTTGCTTCGCGGACAGTTTATGGGCCCCAGTTAGTGCCTCCAGATTTTTGTGATCTGTCCAGACTTCAAAGGGGACCCGGGGACCCTCAAGGAATTGTCGCCATGTAGTCAGAGCATGGTAGACGGCGGCTGCTTCTTTTTCCCAAATGGGCCAGTTGAGTTGGGAGTGCGCAAACTTTTTAGAAAAATAAGCGCAGGGGTAAAGCAGACCATCATTGCCCTGCTGCAGAAGGGCCCCTCCCATGGCTACATCCGAAGCATCTACTTGTACTATAAACATACGATCAGGATCAGGATGTTTTAAAACTGGTTCAGAAGTGAACAAACGCTTAAGGGTATCAAAAGCAGTTTGACATTGAAGAGTCCATAGAACTTTGGCTGTGGGGAGAGAGGCGGAAGCCCCCTTGCCTTTAGTCTTGAGGACATCAGTGATAGGCAGAGCAATTTGGGCAAAGTTGGGAATAAACCCCCGATAAAAGTTCGCAAAGCCAAGGAATTGTTGCACTTGCTTATGAGTTGAAGGGGGAGCCCAATCAACAACCTACTGGACCTTGCTGGGGTCCATGGTGAGACCTTGGTGTGAAACAATATAACCCAAAAATGTTAATTGGCTTTGGTGAAATTCGCATTTGGATACTTTAGCATAGAGCTGATTGTCCCGGAGCCGTTGTAGTACTTCTCGCACCAAAGCTACATGCTCTTCCATGGAGTTAGAATAAATGAGGATGTCATCTAGATAAACCACCACGCCCTGGTATAACAAATCATGGAGGATTTCATTAATGAATTGTATGAGGACCCCCGAAGCCCCCTTTAATCCGAAGGGCATGACAAGGAATTCAAACATACCAAAACAGCTGGAAAAGGCTGTGAGGGGCTCATCCCTGTCACGAATGCGGATTCTGTAATAGGCTTCAACTAAGTCCAGTTTGGTGAAAATGCGCCCCTCCTTTAGCTGTCCCAAGATATCTGAAATTAGAGGGATGGGGTAGGCATTAGTCTGAGTGACAGCATTGAGCTTCCGAAAGTCAATGCAGAGGCGCAGATCGCCTGTCTTTTTGCGGACAAAAAAGGCAGGAGCCGACCAAGGAGCTGAAGAAGGTCAAATGAAACCACGAGCAAGGTTTTTATCCAAAAAGTCTTGCAGTACAGTAAGTTCAGCAGGGCTCATGGGATATATTTTACTTTTAGGCAATTTACCGTCCCCCACCACTTCAATAGCACAGTCCGTTCTACGGTTGGAGTTGGGCAGAGGATTGCACTCTGACATCGAAAACGTCCGCGAAATCCTGATACTCAACAGGCAGTATTAGAGGGGGGAGGGTGTTGGGAGAACTACTGCGGCTTCGTGTCGGTGTTGGGCACAGTCGGGATGCGAGAAGGTGATAGTATCGGCTTTCCAGTCTATAGAAGGGCTGTGTCCCTTTAGCCAGTTTATTCCCCAAATGACTTCGTATCGGATGGGGGCTATAGTGAAGTCTATAGTGCCTTGAAAGTGGCCTCATTGATTAAGGAGCGCCCACAGCCCGAGTCTATGAGGGCTTTAACATGTAGTTTGGGGCCTCGTTTGTAATGTTGTAACACTACATCCACATATACAGTATTTTCAACTTCACTCACTATAACAGGAGCCTTGGGTTTTGAGGAGAGTCCGTTTCCAGCTTCAAAGCGAAAGCTGCAGTGACCAACGGAAGAGCTTCTTGCTCCAGAAGGGCGAGGAGCGGGGCCTGATCCTGTCCAAGTAGAGGTTGCACATGGACAGCCAAGGCAGCTGCCCCAGCTCCAAACGACGGAGTCAACAGTCACGTTAAGTCGGCCACCGTAGTTGTGGTCAAGGGTAGATCCACAAATAGTAACGTAGTCCGAATAGCGATGGCGTGTGCCTCGGCTTCACAAACTTTAGGATCAGGAACCAGGGTCTGCGGCTGTTGTCCCGCCATGTCGCGGAGCGAGTCGGGTAGGTCCGGAACCACTGCTTCATCCTGTTGCAAAGTCAATTTCGCTAACAAACTAGTCAGGAGAACCAAGTCCTCTTTCGCCTCCCGCACCTCTTCCAACAACCCGTCCAGGGCTAAGAGGTCGTGACGGGCTGCACGGTCCGTGTCCTCAGACGACCAGGGCGTCGTTTCCATAAGGCAGCACCACTGATGCCGAAGAAGACCCACTAGGCGGTTAATTTCCGCATCAGTCTGTAAAGCTTCTACTAGCACATCAGGCAGCAGAGTAGGGTCCTCAGAAAATACGGAAGATCCCACTAATAGAGTCCAATGGGTTAAGTCCTCCAGGATTCCAGGCGTGGAACCCGTGCTCGGGGAGACGCGACCTCCACCCAAGATGTAGGCGAACCCTCCAGGGCTCCAGCTACACTGATGAATAGGGTGATTCTTGGCTTAATGTAAGCCCTTGGCCCGAAGAATCCCCAAAAGCAACAACTCAGACAGGTAGTCCTAAGGCAAGTTGACTTTATTGGAAAAATCAAATGGGTTAACAGTGCTTGCAAACTAACTAAGCCAAGAATGGCTGACAGGCACAAATCAGTAATATATATTAGCATAGCTGATATGGCAGGTTGGCATAGTAACTCAGTTTCCCACGGGAGAGGAATGCACGAGATAAAGTGTCCGTTAGAACAACAAAGCAAGGCAGCTGCGAGAAGCCGTGAGAAAGTCATAACACCTCAGAGGAGCCAAGGAGCCGAACAGGCCCACTCCTGACACTCCCTACCTGAGTCCCTGGAGAGCCACTGCCAATCTGAGTAGACAATATTGACCTTGATGGACCAACAGTCTGCTTCAGTATAAGACAGCTTCATGTGTGTATTACACATTGCATCCTGGGAAAATTGTGAACACTCCATGCTGTGGTAACGCACATAAGGGTATATAATTTAACATTTTTCTTTGGTAGAACAGATTACATTCACTATTACCGTATATACTCATGTATAGGCCGAGTTTTTCAGCCCAAAAAAGGGCTGAAAAATCCCAACTCGGCCTATACGCGGGTCAATACGGTAGGTGGAGGGAGGGGGGACTTACTGCTGCCGCCGCCGCCACCTCTAGCGCGCCTTCCCCCAGGCCAGGAGTGGCCTGCACAGCCTCCTGCACTCCGGCTTATATACGGGTCGGCTTATACACAAATATATACGGTATGTGCATCCTTGGAGTTTAATTTTCTTTGGAGAATACTTCAAGGATACGTTGACACACAACTGTGAAGTAGGCCAGGCTGAAAGAGCGTGCCTGGCCCGACGTCACCCAGGGAGTGGGGATTCGAACTTGGGTCTCCCAGATACTAGTCTCACACTCTTAACCACTATACCACAAACCATGCTTTTTTACACTATCTGCCAATTACCATGTAAAATAAAAGACCCATATATCAGAATGCCTCTCCTGCTATGGTCTGCCAGGACAGCTTCACTCATCTGAGCAAAGGCTTATGAAAGTGCCACCATGTAGCTGGGAAAAAACAACAGCTGCCCATACATGCTTATTCTCTGTTGGGGCCCGCACCTTGTAGAATGGCCTGCCTGAGGAGGCCAGAAAGGGCCCGGGAGGCCGGGCGGGAGGGCGACCCAGGGGTTGTATAAGCCGACCCTCGGCTTATATGCGGGTGCCTAATTTTTTCCCATTTTGGGGGTGAAATTAGGCACCTCGGCTTATACGTGGGTCGGCTTATACGCGAGTATATACGGTATATATCTTTGAATAGTGAGCAGTTATCCTAGATGAGGAGGATAATGTAAGCTGTTGTGTTTTCAATTTTATCACCCCCCAAAAAAAATGATTGACCCAAGCGTTAGCTTCCAAAGATGGTTCCGCAAATTCTAAATGAACTGCTGAACCAGAAATACATGTCGGCAAGTTGGACATGGAGCGTTAAAAAGAAATTCAGCAGGAATCATACTTTTCATTAACTTTGGCAACTGATTAAGATATCTTTAACTGGGTCAGCCCTAACAAACAGAAATAGGACTCATCTTCCAGGAGCTTGCAGTGTCTGGAAGCCTGACACTTGTACATCAAAGAATAATGATCTTGCCTGTAGTAAAGTGGGGAAAGGGAGTGTAATTACTGCACCAGCTAGTGTAAAAGAAGCCTGGTGAACTACCAGAGACAGAGCAGAATTTCAATCCCAAAAGTGCCTCAAAGACCAACAAGATTTTTCAGGAGGTAGGCTTTCAAGAGTCAAAGCAACCTTTATCAGATATCAGAAGTCTATACTGTGGAAATCTTGTTGATCTTTAAGGTGCTACTGGACTTCAGTTTTGTCTTCTACTGCAGACCAACATAGCTACTCACTGTGGATTCCCCTATTCTGTTAGAAAGCCATATTTACATATTCTGTTCTGAAAATTTCACAGTTCTGCTTGTCCGGTATTGGATTCCCATTACTGTGAAATTATCACAGGAAGGGTTGCCAGCTCTCAAAAGACACAAACCTGGCCAGGGCAGGTCCATCCCAGGACTTGCCCATCCTGGGATTGGGCCAGTGAAGTCAAGGGGCAGAGGTTGTGTGTGCCCATGGACAGCCAAAGGGCACACTGAAAGAGTCAAGAGAAAGCCAATGAAAAATACTAATTCATCGAAAGTGCACAGGTTTCCCTGTCAATCTTATATTCTAATAGCAAAGTCGGCCAAATCTTCAGATGCTTACATCCAGTCATTGGAGCTGTGAACAGGCAAGATGGATCTTTCTGCAAACCTGAAAAGGGTCCCTGGTTTGCATAAAAATCTGTAATCTAAAAATAAATAAATCATCAGGGGTTTAAAAAATCTGTAAATGATAAAAGGAGCGCCGGTAGCTGAAAGCAACAGATTCCCTCAGTGGCTGTTGCTAGGCAACCACAGATTCCTGGCTTCAGTTTCTATCTGTAAAAGGCAGGGAGGCAAAGCCTTTTCCAGGCCTATTTTGGCCTTTGAGAGAGGACTAATTGGGGCCAGGCCTGACGAGGGTTGCCAGCCCCAGGTTTGGAAATTCCTGGAGATTTTTTTTTTAAAGTAATGCCATAGAGTCCACCCTCCAAAGCAGCCATTTTCTCCAGGGGGACAGATCTCTGTCATCTGGACATGAGCTGTGATTCCTGGAGATCTTGAGGTCCCACCTGGAGGCTGGCAACCCTAGGCCTGGCAGCAACCTCTGGGTGACTTTATACTACCTGACTGCTGCTTGCTACTGTTCAACAGCAGCCACCTTATGAAAGCTGGCTTGGTGTAGCAACTAGAGCTTCAGAGCAGGGTCTGTGAGGCCCAGGTTCAAATCCCCATCTTCCTGTGGAAGCTCACTGGGTGATTTTGGACCAGTCACATAGGGTTGTTGTGCAGATAAAAAGGAGGAGGGGAGACTAATATAAGTTGGAGAAAATCACTGCTTTGGAGGGTGGACTCTGGCATTATATCCTGTGGAGGTTGCTTCCCACCCCAAACCTCACCCTCTCAAGGCTCCACCCCCAAATCTCCAGGAATTTCCCAACCTGAAGCTGGCGTCCCTAATGGGAACTGATCTCTGTAATTGGGAGAGCCGCTGTGATTCCGGCAGAGCCGCTGCTGCCATTACTGCGGCGGGGCAGGGGGGAGGAAGCTGGTGGGCAGCTGGGAGTGCTGCGGCCAGTGCTGCTTCTGTGGGAGGGGGAGAGGAAGCAGGTGGGAGGCCAGGAGGGTGATGGGGGCAGAAAGAGAGAATGATGGAATGGGGAAAGAGAAAGTGACAGGCATGGAGGAGAGAGAATAAGAAAAGGAGTGGCAGGAGGGAGAAAGAGTGAGAGGCTGAGAGGAGTAGGGGGAGAGGGGAGGAACCAAAGGTGGGGAGAATAGGGTAGCTGCTCCTGCAGGTTTCTTGTGCATTCCCACGTGTGGGTGTATATCTTAATCATCCTCCCTCCTCTGGCTGAAGAGCTCTCAGGAGGGAAAGGGAAGCAGTAAAGGTAGCCAAAGGCAGCTGCACTGTTTAGAGAAGCTGCTTTTGAGCCACAAAAAAGCCTGGGCTTGAAAATGAAATTTAACTTGGCTGAAAGCTTTGTGCTACAAAATAAATTCCTTTGCCTTAAGCAGTAACCCCCACCCCACCCCACCCCACGAAAGCTCCTCTCATGTTGATTGTATAGCAATGATACAATGTATGAACGAGCCAGCAAGGTCATGCCAGTGGGAAACAACCCTAATCACAGGACATGTTTATACCTTATTCTGTGTTTATAGATTGAGACCCCTTAAAATCCGTATTGGGGAACACAGAACGAGGATCCGCACTAGGACCCTGTAGGCACCACTAACGGGACACTTTCTCGAGAAGGCTCACTCTGACAGGGACCTTCTCTTCTTTGCGCTGTGGCAGTACAAACCGCGTCCCCATATCCTAGAGGATGTAGCCAAAATCATGCATAGGAATGAAATGAGGTTCATCCATCTCTTTAAAACTATGACCCCATGGGGTCTTAACAACGAATTTGACCTTTCTTGTTTTCTTTAAGAAAATTTTGGTGGGTTTCCACCTACTTAATTACCTAATTAATTAACAAGGTAACACAGCTGTTACCTTTCTTTGGAATAAAGTGTTGGTCAGGGTTAGCATTCCTTACCAGTTTTGGCAGAAGCCTTAGGAACCGTGAGGGTCTACTGGTCACCATAGGTAATGTTTATTACTCTCTTGGCTTGTTGATTGATAAGTTAAAAAGGTTAAAACTGTATGTAAAAAGTTAAAAATGTTAAAAATGTTTAATATGCTCAACGGTGTGTATATGTGATCTTGGTTTATTTGTTACAGAGGTCGTTGTACCCGCTTACAAGTTTGATAACCCCACTGGGGTAAGAATATCTGGACATTTACAACTGATGAAGCAATCATAATTGCGAAACGCCTGCTTATCCGGAAGTGACGTTTTGTATCTCTCAGTTTCGATTCTTTGGACTTTGCACTTGGAAGTTACATATTTCAGTTGACTTTATGGACGCTGTTGAATCACCGTTTTTCTTTTGCATTATATTCTGACCAAGAACTTGTCAAGGGTGAAGCAACCGTGTATTTTGTTATACTTTTGTGGTTTTGACTTAATCTCAATAATATTATTTAATAACGCACAATCATTTGTGGCATTTCATGGTTATTGTTAATTAATAGAGCTGGTGCTGTGGTTTCATTAACCTCCAGGTAATAGCAGAAGATCTCCTGCTATTACAACTGCTCTCCAGCCGATAGAGATGTTCCCCTGGAGAAAATGGCCGCTTTGGCAATTGGGCTCTATGGCATTGAAGTCCCTTCCCTCCCCAAACCCCGCTCTCCTCAGGCTCCGCCCCAAAAACCTCCCACTGATAGTGAAGAGGGACCTGGCAACCCTAAGGTACTAGCTGGAGATCTCCTGCTATTACAACTGATCTCCAGCTGATAGAGATCAGTTCACCTGGAGAAAATGGCTGCTTTGGCCATTGGACTCTATGGCATTGAAGCCCCTCCCCAACACCACCCTCCTCAAGCTGCGCCCCAAAATTCTCCAAGTATTTTCCAACCCAGAGCTGGCAACCGTAACCTTTAGTGATCCAGCATCCAAGGAGTCTGCTGTTTGTCAGTGTATGGTAACCCTTTCCACTGGAGCAGCTGCAGAGTTTCTGCATCTGGGTCCTGCAGTTCCTCTTCCTGCCATTGGGGGTGCCGTGATGCCAAGCCCTTGCTTCCTCAAAGCTGCAGAGGCAGCTTGGCCTGGTGGGGCCCCAGGTCAAGCAGCCAAGAATTAGGCTGGCTTAAGGCTTGTCTTGTGTAAATTATAATTTGTCATAAATCATGCAGTGAAGAAAGATTTCCCTCTTTTGGTTTTTATGTTTTCAGCTTATATAACCCCTTGTGCAAACTAAATCCCCCCCAAAAACAGGTAGCTGAAAAAAAACAATGTAGGATAGGGTTGCCAGCCTCCAGGAGGTGGCTGGAGATCTCCTCCTATTTCAGCTGAACTCCAGGCGACAGAGATTAGTTCCCCTGGAGAAAATGGCCGCTTTGGCAATTGGACTCTATGGCATTGAAGTCCCCCCCTCTCCAAACCCCGCCCTCCTCAGGCTCCACCCCAAAAATCTCCAGGTATTTCCCAACCTGGAGCTGGCAACCTAATGTAGGAAGATGAAGAGAGTGAGGGAAGGGGAGATTGGGTATGCTGTTAAATTTGAACACACTGTTCTAAGGTGGAATCTCAGTCATCTACAGCTACTGCTTCTGTGACTCATACCTCCATACTTCCCTCTATCCACAGTTGGAATCCAGCTAATACAAGCTGGCCCTATTGGGAAGTCTGTTAGCATTCACCCCAGTGGGTTTGAGACTAGTCTCAGTTACTGAGCAGTTTACATAGCACACACAAACAAACACAAACACACACCTTTATTGACATATAAAAACGAGGAACACACATTAGGATAAATCTGAGAACTAATAAATAACATTGGGTAAAACAATCCCAAATCGGCCATTAAGGAATACTACGTACCATTCACAATATCTGATTGCTAACTGCAAAAACCTTGCAACTGATTCAATTATATTTGGGTGTCTTGATTTCATCAGAAAGCCATTCCCTGTTCATAAACAGTGTGTCAATGAACTGGGATTGGCTACAAGCACAGAAGGAACAATTAAAAAGGACATGCACAAGTGATTCTATTTCAATATTCCCGCAAGAGCAAACTCTGTTCGTAAATAGGATTGTATGAAATCTTCTGTACTGCATTTAGCCTGGCAAGCATATATGCTCTGCGCTGTTGTGGTGCAGTTATACAAGTAAAGTATAGTGCTATATATTGTCTATTTGGCCAAGGCTCCCAACTCAAGGGGGAAAGTTTACATAGCAATGTTTTGTGCTTTTCACATTGGATGAAGAAAAAAAAAAAGGAGCCATTCCCTTAGAAACAGGACCCTGTCACTCAGCTTAAGTCCTGCCTACTGCTGTATTGTTAGCTGATAAGACCAGATTGCCCTTGGGTGAGGGAAAGAGGTTCACACATTGGGTGTGATGTAATATGAGTAGAGTATATAAATACAATTTAATATTGCTGCTATGTAAAAGTGGAAATTATGTTGAAGCAGATAGTGAGAGTTTGCTGCCATCATGTGGCTGTGTTTGGGAACTGATCAAAATGAGCATGGGCAGCATCAGAAAGCATGGGCTATAATTTAACTGTTTAGCAAGATATAAACAGACCCTTTCCTGTAGTGGCCAACTGGATGCCCTATTAGGCCCACAAACAAGTCACTACTGCTTCTAACGAGTGGTAGACGTACTATGAGATCTTGGAAGCTAAGTAGGGTCTGTACTTATAAGGGAGACCACCAAGGATGACTCTGCAGAGGAAGGCAACGGCAAACCATCTCTGCTTCTCACTTGCCTATGATGCACTATGATGCAGACCCCCCCTCTTGAAGTCCCATGAAAATATTGCAGAAAATATTGCTCTTGGCTTTAAAAAATATTTCATAGGATTTTCCCTCTGTGCTACTTAACTGAAAGCTTTGTTTCTTGTGCTTTGTATTAGGTAGGCATTTTTGAAGTAGCTCACTGGCTGCTTCTCGTCCTTCTTCTAGAAGACCCAGGAAAAGACTGCAAAAAGATCTGCTTTTGTTTGTTTATTTGTTTTGTTTAAAGTTTGTATTTCATAGGATCTTTCCTTTGTGCTGCTTAACTGGTACTCTTCCAAGTCCATGTTCTGTTTCCAGGACAGAACAAAACTTGGTAACATGCTAGGATGAAGTTGTTTAGGATATTTTTCATTACTAAAAAGTAGCTCCCATTAAACAAAAGGTTGGCACCCCCCTGATTAGATGTAACAAGAATGCACATTGTTGGATTAATTGTTGGAGACATGTATATTGGATTAATTTTATTAATAATTATCATGTTATTTCCCCCTTAACCTTTGGCTTCCCATTACATTTACTGGGGAAGAGAAGGGATGACCATATAATGGAAAGGGGAGGGGCTGTGGCTCAGCGGTAGACCCTCTGCTTGGCATGCAGAAGGTCCCAGGTTCAATCCCCGGCATCTCCAGTTAAAGGGACCAGGCAAGTAAGTGATGTGAGAGACCTCTCTGCCTGAGACCCTGGAGAGCCGCAGCCAGTCTGCATAGACAATACTGACTTTGACGGATCATGGGTCTGATTCAGTGTAAGGCAGCTTCATGTGTTCATGTGAACCACCGACTGCGTCATAAGAGATTGTATACTAAAGTATGCCGCTATGGTGGATTGTCAGAACAGCTGAATAAACCCACCACTCTCTAAAAACACACACATCAGGGACAATCCAAGCAAAGTTCCTGTCCCATTGAGTTAAAGTTCATATTTTCATGTCCCATTGATTTTCATAGGCGAGTCACACACAGTTTAACTCTCTCCCATTGGGATGTGATCAACTGTGATGGGATCATATCCTTTGTTGGTGATACTTCTGAATTGCTAGTGTGTTTGTCTACATTGGGAGGGGTTGCTCGAGGCAAAGCTGCAGAGACATCAAGCAATACAAGAATCACAAAGGGGCATTCTTCACGGTAGATTTTGCTTCTGTTTTGCCACGGACTAAAGAAAAACACGATTTAAATGTTTTTTTCACGGCCGCGATTTATCCCCATCAATTATCTGTAGTTTGGTTTTTCATGGGAACAAAGCACGCTGTATTTGACAACGGTTTGGTCTGTTCCTTTTGCAGGAGCCCTCCCCTTCCAACAGGCTCATTGATTATGCCTGCCCCCAGCTCCGCCCCAACTCCGCCCAGCAGAATACCTCGTGTGGATCACCAGCCCCAGCGCAAAAAACAAGCACCAGTCCCTCTGGTCTCCTCCATTTTTCTTCCACCCTAGCTCTGTTCTGCTTTGGGAACAGGCAGATTCCAAATTGGGGGGGGGGGGAAGCAGCGCTTTCCTCAAAGCTTCCCTCTTTTCTATAGGTGTGGAACCCATTGCCCTTTAATTATAGACAGGATTGGGGGGGGGGCAGGGAATCCATGTGCCCAGAGAAGTGTTTAGCTGAAAGTGGGAATGGGGGTGGGGGGAGAGGAAAGAAGGCCCCTGGATTGCGCGCTGGCCATGATCCAGCCACATTGCATCATGAAAGACAGGAGGGCTCCTAGCTTGCATGCCAGCCCCGATCCAGCCAGTGTGCATGGTGAGGGGGGGAGAAGAAAGGCCCCTGGATTGCGCGCTGGCCATGATCCAGCCACATTGCATCGTGAAAGACAGGAGGGCTCCTAGCTTGCATGCCAGCCCCGATCCAGCCAGTGTGCATGGTGAGGGGGGGAGAAGAAAGGCCCCTGGATTGCGCGCTGGCCATGATCCGGCCACAGTGCATCATGAAAGACAGGAGGGCTCCTAGCTTGCATGCCAGCCCCGATCCAGCCAGTGTGCATGGTGAGGGGGGGGAGAAGAAAGGCCCCTGGATTGCGCGCTGGCCATGATCCAGCCACATTGCATCGTGAAAGACAGGAGGGCTCCTAGCTTGCATGCCAGCCCCGATCCAGCCAGTGTGCATGGTGAGGGGGGGAGAGGAAAGGCCCCTGGATTGCGCGCTGGCCATGATCCAGCCACATTGCATCGTGAAAGACAGGAGGGCTCCTAGCTTGCATGCCAGCCCCGATCCAGCCAGTGTGCATGGTGAGGGGGGGAGAAGAAAGGCCCCTGGATTGCGCGCTGGCCATGATCCGGCCACAGTGCATCATGAAAGACAGGAGGGCTCCTAGCTTGCATGCCAGCCCCGATCCAGCCAGTGTGCATGGTGAGGGGGGGAGAAGAAAGGCCCCTGGATTGCGCGCTGGCCATGATCCGGCCACATTGCATCATGAAAGACAGGAGGGCTCCTAGCTTGCATGCCAGCCCCGATCCAGCCAGTGTGCATGGTGAGGGGGGGAGAGGAAAGGCCCCTGGATTGCGCGCTGGCCATGATCCAGCCACATTGCATCATGAAAGACAGGAGGGCTCCTAGCTTGCGTGCCAGCCCCGATCCAGCCAGTGTGCGTGGTGAGGGGGGGAGAGGAAAGGCCCCTGGATTGCGCGCTGGCCATGATCCGGCCACAGTGCATCGAGAGAGAGGAGGGAGATAAGAGGAGGCTTGGAGGTGTGGGCCCAGCTCCAAGCCCCATCCCGGGCGAGGGGTGGGGAAGGCGTGCGGGGACGGAGGGAGAGAAGTGCCAGGATTCTAGACAGGCAGGCAGGCAGCCAAAGGGGCGGTATTCTTGTCCGAGCGCAGAACTCCCCCAGCCAATCACCGTTCTTGGGGGAGGAGAAAGGAGACGTCCCGGGGAGCGAAGCAAACATTTTTTCATGGGCATCCGCGCAAGAAAACACGTGTCCACAGGAAAGATCGTTTCAAAAGTGGTTTGGATTGCCTCTCTTTTGAACCGGCTTATTTTGCTAAGGGGAGGAAACCACGAATCTGCAGTGAATAACCAAAATTTGACTCCGATGCAAATCAGCATCGAAACAGCAGCAAATCTCCGTGAAGAATACCCCACAGTCTTTGTCGATCCAGAAAGGCAGGAAAGCACAAGGGCATGACGCTCCACTGGAGCTGAAGAGGACACCACTTGCCAGATCTTTCCCTTGGAAACTGTCTGTTTCTCAGCATGACAAGCTGCGTCTTGTCCAAAGCAATTTCCCTCTATATAATTACAGCATTTCTGCTGCAGTCCCTTTTGGCACTTGTAATGATATAGCAAATGGGGGATCTGGATAGAACTACGCCTTCTGCAATAAATCAACATTGACCGTCTCTGCCACCCAACACATTTAACAAATGGATTATAACTCTTACAGCAAAAGCACAAACATGCAAGCCTGAACACGTTCATAGGATTTTTCTCTTTGCAGGATACTTTGAGAAACATGATCAGGTCAAAACCTGATGTTACGCTGTGTCAGAATCACTTAGCAATTGCTTGCAACAAAGGGATCAAGCTAACCTAGCACCCAAATAATGATTCCTCCCGGGCTACCAGTTAGCTGCTGTAGCCTTGAGCTGGAATCCCCCAGAGCATTTTCATGGATGGAAAGGTTTTTATCCACAGAGTGCAACTTTCTTCCCGCCCCACTCTTGCTGCAGTCCAAAATACCCCCATGCTGCTCCTTGGAAAAGGGGACCTCCAGGGGTAGGGGGTGGGGAATTGGAGGACTGCAGTGAGAGAGGGGGCTTTGTGAAAATCACCTTACATCTGCCAAATCTTCCATGGGATCCAAGTCAATATCTGAAATCATGGTTTGATGCCGGTTTATTAACCACATTTAGTCTTAGCTAAGAACCCCGTGGCGCAGAGTAGTAAGCTACAGTACTGCAGTCCAAGCTCTACTCACAATCTGAGTTCAATCCCAACAAAAGTCGGTTTTAGGTAGCTGGCTCAAGGTTGACTCAGCCTTCCATCCTTCCGAGATCGGTAAAATGAGTACCCAGCTTGCTGGGGGTAAAGGGGAGATGACTGGGGAAGGCACTGGCAAACCACCCCGTAAACAAAGTCTGCCTAGTAAACGTCGGGATGTGACGTCACCCCATGGGTCAGGAATGACCCGGTGCTTGCACAGGGGACCTTTACCTTTTTTTACCTTTAGTCTTAGCTATGGTTTCACATGACATACAAACACAGACATCTTGACTTCTTCCCTGGTCTGCTTTACCCCAGTGCAGGCCAGGATACCAGTCCAGTCTTGGCAGAGGAAGGAACAAAGGTCAAGGCAAGCCAGGATTTCGAGCAAGCAAGATTTCATTGATCATGTGCAAGCTAAATCCTGGTTTCACAAATTAAGTGTGTGTGTGTTAAGTGTTGTCAAGTCGGTTCCGATTTATGGCGACTCTGAATTAATGTCCTCCAAAACGTCCTATTGTTAGCAGTCTTGCTTGCTCAGGTCTTGCAAACAGAGGGCCATGTCTTCCTTGATTGAGTCAATCCATCTCATTATGGGTCTTCCTCTTTTCCTGCTGCCAACTTTTCCTAGCATGATTGTCTTTTCTAATGACTCTTGCCTGCTCATAATGTGACCAAAGTACAATAGCCTCAGTTTAGTCATTTTAGCTTCTAGGGAGAGGTCAGGCTTGATTTGATCCAGAACACACTTATTTGCCTTTTTGGCAATCCACAGTATCCATAAAACTCCTCCAACACCACATTTCTAATGAATCAACTTTCTTTTTCTAAGCTTTCACAAATTACCCGTAGTTAACATAAATCAAGATTTTGCATTATGTTTGAACTAAGCTGATGATAGACAAGCTTGTTTATATGAAGTTGTTAATACAGAATTTGTTAATTACAGAAAAGAGAGCTTCTAGGTACCTGAAGTGTATGTGGACTATGGGATTAGCTGGTCACTTCAATTTATTTAAATGGTGTTGACTGATAAGGTCCAAACTGAGGGGTCAGGTATGAAGCCAGCGGTAGTGATGGCCAAGTTGGGAGCCAGGGTGGATTCAACCCAGGTTTTGGTAGGCCACTTGTTGGTGGCAGTTCACATCAGAGTTAGCATTATTTATTTGAAAATAAGTAAGTAAAATTTGTGTCTTTTTCTGATTTTTTCATTGAAAAAGGCTTACAGTTCATAAATAGAACTTTTGGGGGAAAAATGTGATGGGCATGAACACTTGGCAAGTACCTTGAGGCGCCTCTTGATAAACTTGTAGTGTTGCCAGCTCTGGGTTGGGAAATACCTGGAGATTTGTGGGGTAGAGCCTGAGGAGGGTGGGGTTTGGGGAGGGGAGGGACTTCAATGGGGGTACAATGCCATAGAGTCCACCTTCCAAAGGGAGCATTTTCTCCAGGTGAACTGATCTGTCAGGAGATATCCCAGGAGATATCCAGCCACCACCTGGAGGTTGGCAACCCTATGATAAAAGGGATAGAGATCACAATGGGTAGCTGTGTTACTCTGTCTGTAGCAGTAGAAAAGAGCAAGAGTCCAGTAGCACCTTAAAGACTAACAAAATTTCTGGCAGGGTATGAGCTTTCGTGAGTCACAGCTCACTTCTTCAGATATGATAAAGGGAGTTTGTCTAAGGCAGCCGCTTATTGGCTGTAAGGCTGCAGGGGGCATTCTTGATGCTGGGCAGTATTCAACCCTAGCAAAGCATGGTGGAAGGAAGCCAGCACGGTGTAGTGGCTAAGAGCGGTGGTTTGCAGTGGTGGACTCTGACCTGGAGAACCGGGTTTGATTCCCCACTCCTCCACATGAGCAGCGGAGGCTAATCTGGTGAAGTGGATTGGTTTCCCCACTCCTACACATGAAGCCAGCGGGGTGACCTTGGGCTAGTCACATTTTCAGCCCCATCTACCTTACAGGGTGTCTGTTGTGGGGAGGGGAAGGTAAGGTGATTGTAAGTCGGTTTGATTCTCCCGTAAGTGGGAGAGAAAGTCGTCATATAAAAACCTCTTCGTCTTCTTCATCTTGCTCAGCACTTCTGGGCACAGTTTCATTTGATTAAAATAATACTAATATTTAATAAAGATATATTTCTCACAGACTTCAAAATAAATAAAAACATTTTAAAAGTATATGTGGACTATACTTTTAAAGCACTGTCTTTCAAAGGGTGGTGCAATATGGTTGGCAAGAGATGTTCTTCAGGACCTAGTTGTGGCGGTGTCCCTTTGTGTTTCTCTTGGAAAGAAGAGGTAGTGGTGTGGGGTGGAATGGGTGAAGACAACATATGAATAATCTTGAATAAAATGCTATGAAACAAAACCCAGAAGTACCATATGGTGATTTTGGAACGATGATCAGAATATAAAGGAAAAAGTTATTTTGTTCTTTTATGGCACGAAACGTGAGGTGACAGCAACTGCTTCAAACTTCTTTCGAGTGGCTGAAGTTCACACATACTGGCAGTGCAAACCAATATTTATTTAAGTAAACAATGGTTGAAATTTTCCACCTTGTTAGACCAAAGAAGTTGGACATGAAGTCATATATAATGCAGATAATTAGATTTCCCTGGTCCAGCCTGAACGGCTTAAAACTGCAGTCTTGAATTTGAACAGCGCTGCGTTTTTCAACGCCCATCTTCACCTGCCAGCTGAGAGACTTCCATTCAGATCTCCAAGGGGAGCTTAATGATGCTCTCCCACACAAAATAATATTTTGACTTTCATTTCAGCAACCATGACAGGCCTGGCCCAGGTCCACACAGAGCACAAAACCTGTGTAAACAGAACCGACTAGCAAAAACCTCACAGCAACGCCAACAGTGGTCTTCATGAGATTCCTTGCCAGTGTGGTATAGTGGTTAGGAACGGTAAACTTTAATCTGGAGAACCGGGTTTAATTCCCCACCCCTCCACATGAATGGTGGACGCTAATATGGTGAACCGGGTTGGTTTCCCCACTCCTACACATGGAGCCAGCTGGGTGACCTTGGGCCAGTCACACTCTCTCAGCTCCACCTACCTCACAAGGTGTCTGTTGTGGAGAGAAGAAGGGAAGGCAATTGTAAGCCGGTTTGATTCTCCTTAAAAAAGATAAAGTCAGCATATAAAAACCAACTTTTCCTCCTCCTCCTCCTTCTAAAACTCTGAGGGGCCTGAGCCATATAACAAGCGAATCTAGCAACGTGTACACATTGATACCCTGTAGCTTTATTACAAACTGCAGTTTGAGGGTGCGGAGATGTTTCGAATATTTCTTTTAACCCATTTAGAAAAAACATGAACTAGTGATGTGCCCTGACCTAGATGGCCCAGGCTAGCCTGATCTCGTCAGATCTCAGAAGCTAAGCAGGGTCAGCCCTGGTTAGTATTTGGATGGGAGACCACCAAGGAATACCAGGGTTGCTGTGCAGAGGAAGGCACTGGCAAACCACCTCTGTTAGTCTCTTGCCATGAAAACCCCAAAAAGGGGTCGCCATAAGTCGGCTGCAACTTGACGGCACTTTACACACACACACACACACACTGTGATGGTTTGCTGTGGCATTGCCAGTACTGTTGTTTGAAAAGGATGGCTGGACATTGCTGCATAAATATCTAGCAGTTCAACAAGCCAATACAAAGTTTTCTTATTGGATGCAGACAATTTGCACTACATTTGACGCCTACTCCCAGCCCCTTCCAACATAGCATTAGGATGTGAGAAACTGCTGCTGCACTTATTTGAAGAAAACATATTTCTACCATAACATCCAAATTGCAAGATGTCATAATCCTGCTGTAGACTGCATTGGTCAGGCTGCACCTAGAATATTGTGCGCAGTTCTGTAGGCCTAACTTCAAAAAGGCTGAGGACAGAATGGAGTGTGTACAGAGGAGAGCAATGAGGATGATCAGGGGCCTTGAAACCAAGCTGAGGGACCTGGGAATGTTTAGTCTGGAGAAGAGGAGGTTGTGGGGGACAGGATTGCTCTCTTTGGTCATTTATGCATGGTCGCTTTACCCTCCTTTATTCCCTGTTTCAGCCAGGATCCAATTTTTCAGTATGCACGTTACCTCATTCTTTGGAAGCTCAACGCTGTTTTAACACAAAACAAACCCTGCTTTTCCCATTCCTCTTCTGGCCCAAATTAAACTGTTCATCCTGGCTCATTCCGGAGTCACAGAGCATGCATACTCTGTTCTTGGGCTGAGCTTCGCCCCACCCTTTTCCAAACCCCTCTTCAAGGCAGCATTCAGATAACCAAACCGGGGAAGCGCAGAAGATTGGCTTCTCTCACAGCCAATCACGAAGCAGTGTGTAAAGTGGCAGGGATTCAAGTACTTCCTGCTACCTCGGAGCTCTTTCTAAGCAAAAGAAAGGTGTTTTTTAAAACAAGGATTTCTCCCCCTCCCCTTCTTTCAGATTGCTCCGTTTGTTGTTTTTTTGTTCTTAAAATGCTTTTTTATGCGGCAATTAAATCTGGGGGGAAGGAAATCTTCTCTCAGGGTGAGTACTGCGAAGTCAGCCAATTACAGAGCAGAATTTAAAGGGGTGGGACTTGATTTGCACTTGGGAGACTGCTTTTCTGTATTCATGCCTCCATTAGCACACAGTTTCGTCCCTGATCATTCCAGCGTACCGTTTCCCCCAACCCGGGTTACTTTGATCCTGGCTGAAACGGGGAATAAAGGAGGTTAAAGCGACCATGCATAAAAGACCTTTTAGTATTTGAAGGGCAATAATCTGTTCCTGTTCTTTAAGTATTACTTAGAGGAGGGCAAGGAGCTGTTCCTGTTGGCAGCAGAGGATAGGACTCGCAATAATGGGTTTAAATTACAGGAGGAAAGGTACTTTTGAAGCACCTTCTGCTCCACTGAGCGAGAATGAACTTTGGGGTAAAGAAGCAAAGGAATATGAGGAAACCTATCAGCGGTTTGCATGGCACTTCCTGGGCACTATGAGGAGAACAGAGTTCACTGATACAACCAATATTACCTCCTGGGTAAAGGTTAAGAAAGTTGAGAGAAACCTATTAATTCTCTTAAATCACTAAACTAACCTATGTGCTTGACCACAGCTTTCTAGCATCTCCTCGGATGTCTGTTTACAGTTTATACCAGGCTATGCTTTTTTTTGCTTTGACTCTGCAGAGTTCCTGAGTTCTCCATGGGTTATACGGGTTGGTAGTTCACGTGTATTGAAAGCACCACATCCTGTTTCTTGTTTACAAGAATTGGTCCTTTCAAAGAAGGGAAATCTCACAGTTGTACGTTATCCAGTTATGGTGGATGGATGCTCAACAAAAATCAAACACACTGATTTGAGGTGAGGAGAATCTTACCAATCTGCCGAGACTGTGCTTAAAAGCTTAGCCAGAGGGGAGGCAAAAAAGTAACCTATTTCAGCTCATGCTTTGGGATTCTTGTGTACATTGTCTAATTCCTACACTATAGGTTATGTTATTGAATAGAGTGTTGCAAACTAATACAGTCACCTCAGTGTTCCAGGCAAAATGCAACTTCTTGATTGGCAACTGCTAAAAGATTTAGCTTTGCTGTCTGTCAACTGTTTGGCTCTCAGCCAGTCAAGCATTCCTCCCCCCCCCCCTTAATTCAATTTGTTCATATCTTGGAAGCCTGACAGCGTTCCTTTCTCTCTCCCCCACCCCTTTTCTCTCCCTTTGGTTTCCTGTCCTGGCCTTGTAGCCAAATTTATTTCTGTTGCTGACAATCAGTCAGCGGCCAAATCTCAAGCCAGAAGAGTGTGTGCTATCCAGTCGGTCTTCCTTTGCTCAGCCTTGGGCCTAGAGATTGTTGTCTTAAAGAGGCTCAGAATGAGCACATCCATAGAAGTGTATGGGATTTGCTTCTTCCTGGTACATCAACTCCCCTCCCCCCAATTTGTAGGGCTAAATTCTGCAAAACTGGATTACTATCAAACCCCTCACATTCTTGTTGCATCTTTAATGTAGTAAAAACCCCAATATACACATAGTACTACTATGCTTTTCTTTCCTCTGCTTCTTCGTGTCATAGAGTGTAAGTAGTAGAGGGGAGTAAGGAGGAGGAGGAGGAGAAGAAGAGTTGGTTTTAATATGTCGACTTTCTCTACCACTTAAGGGAGAATCAAAGGCTTAAGGCTTACAATCACCTTCCCTTCCCCTTTCCACAACAGACACCCTGTGAGGTAGGTGGGGCTGAGAGAGCTCTAAGAGCTGTGACTAGCCCAAGGTCACCCAGCTGGCTGCATGTGTAATAGTGGGGAAACAAATCCAGTTCAGATTAGCCTCCACCACTCATGTGTAGGAGTGGGGAATCAAATTTGGTTCTCCAGATTAAAGTCCACCTCTCCAAACCATCACTCATAACCACTACACCACGCTGGCTCTCAGGATAGGCAAGAGGTGTTGAAATTTAAGACTGGTACTTATGCATAATGTGTAGATTTGCTGGACTTGGACCCTAAGAAGTTTGATTCCCGGCTCTCAAACATTTGCACTGAAGGTGTAAATATGCGGGATTTCCCCATTTTCTTTTGTACTACTGTGGTGAGGAAACAACCCGATGAAATCCTTAAAGAGAATTCTCCTTCAGCAGAATTTGCAGAAATCTCGAAGGTGCAACGTGTTCTCTCGCTTTAGATATTGTGTTTGCTGCTATCCACTGAGGCCATTTGGGCCAAACTTTAAGACCGGGCCCCAGATTGAGAAGATTTCAAAGCGCATTACATGGTAAAAAGTAAGGATTTTAGCCCTAAAACTTGTAAACATAGTTTTATTGCCATTCACTCATCACAAGGTAATTTTTCTTCCCAACCATGCGGAAACAAGATGGCAGCCCCATGTAGACATGTGCCAGAGTTTTTAAAAACCAACTATAATTCTTGCACTAAGGGTTCCCAAATGTGCTCATTTCAAATGGACATAATGATTATTCCCCCAGAGTTTACCATGGAGAAAAGAGCTATTAAATTAGAAACAACTGGGTCTGTCCTACCCAGCAGATACAAACACAGGTACTGAGCTTAATATCAGAGTAATAGGATTAGTTCATAAATTAAAAAAATACAAAAAAAATCATCTATTTCAATCTTTCCCCCTGCCTCTTTCTCTGAAAATTATCTGAATTGATAAACAGTCCAGCAAATATGCCTAAAAAATTCCACGTCACATCTTCCCAACCCATTCCCATTTATTAAAGCAAGGAAAAACAAACAAACAAAAACAACCCTAACAAATTAAACCAGAATGAATCTTCTGCATGCCTGGAAGTCATTTACATTGCAAAAGTCCCATTTTAGCTCTAAGCATCCAGTTATCGGGCTGTTGAAAGTTTTCTTCTTCCATCCAAACAAAAAAAAATAAAGGGAAATTGGGGTATGTAGCATTCCAGGCACAGATTCTTCCAAAGGTTTTTTGTACAAAACAGCTGCACCCTCAACCCAGGCCAATGCAGTGATAGCATAAAACGCCAATAAAATAGGTTGTGTCTTCAAGAAGGATGCTGAGACCACCCCCGAGACATCTGGATGCTACAAGTATTCCAGCTCCAATGCATGCCGCAGGGCCTCTAGATCAGCATGGCAGGAGATCCTCCAGAAAGGCATGTTGTGCTAGAATAAAAAGAAGAAATTTGCTAAATCATTTCCCGAACAGCTGGGAGGGGGAAAAAGCTAGAAAATGCATGGTGATTAAAAAGCAATTACATAAAAAGGCAAACAATCAACTAGGATTGCCCTGACCTGGATGGCCCAGGCTAGCCTGATCTAGTCGGATCTTGGAAACTAAGCAGGTGTGTGTGTGTGTGTGTGTGTGTGTGTGTTAAGTGCCGTCGCTTCCAACTCATGGTGACCCTATGAATCAACGTCCTCCAAAACATCCTATGTTTGACAGCCTTGCTCAGGTCTTGCAAATTGTGGCTTCCTTTATAGAGTCAATCCAACTCTTGTTGGGTCTTCCTCTTTTCCTGCTGCCCTCAACTTTTCCTAGCATGACTGTTGGCCCAGGTTAAGTCCTTGGATTGGAGACCGCCAAGGAAGTCCAGGGTTGCTACACAAAGGCTGGCAATGGCAAACCACCTCTGTTCACCTCTTGCCTTGAAAACCCTACAGGGGAACGGTAAGGGGACTGTGACTTGACGGACTTTCCACTACCATCACTAGGATTCCAAGTGATGCACATGGGTATTTTTTTCACACACAGGGGCTTTTAAGTGGTAGCCCCCTCCTCTTGGAGGGCTCCCTGGATTTGGAGCAGCATTGGATGAAGTACAAAGGGAGGAAATACTGTTTATGTGCAAGAACTGCTTTCTGTTGGCCCAAAAGGCATATGGTGGTGTTGGATCCCATCCAGCATGAATAGCTTAAGCCAATACTAATCACCTGTAGCCTTTTATGCAGGGGCTTCCTTTTGATTATGCATGCCTTTTCTGCCTGTCACAGGTCGCCTTGCTCTCCCCATGCGTTTTGCCCGCATTTTTCAGATTCTGGCTAAAACAGCATCTGGAAAACATGGGCAAAATGTACAGGGAGATCGAGGGGACCTCTGACGGGTGGAAAAGGTATGCATAATCAAAAGGAAGCCCCGAAGCTGTGTGGTGATCACAGGGAAATGTCCCTGTATAAACGGCCTATGTGATAAGTGAATTCCCACAATTTGATAAAAAGTTACAGCCCCTATGCAGATGGTACAACAAAGCTATTTTACACTGTGGACTTCTACGAGGGTCCTTCGTTCAGATACTGGATCACAATCTATTTTGCATCTTTCCTTCCCTCTACCCTGACCTTCCAAATGGAGACAGATCTTTAAATTTCCAAGGGAAATATGAATAAGCATTCTAAATTTCATTCCCTTTGGTCAAGGGAGATTGCATTACAGCCTGTTTTATTTACTTATTTCCTGACTCCCTTGGACTTTTTATTTATTATCCCTCCACAACACCCAGTGAGATAAATTCAGCTGGGAATGACTCAAGGTCACCCAGTGAGCTTAATGGTTGAGTGTGGATCTGAATCCAGGTCATCCAGATCCTAGTGCCACACCGTTCAAAGTTTGAACGGTTTCAGTTGTGCCCTAAATGCACACACCAGTAGTATTGTGGACGGAGGGTTGAACTTTGTCTACAGAGATATGGGCCAAAACGTTTGCTATGACATGAAGTTCCTTTGGCAAATCACTCTCTCTTCTCCTGACCTACCCACTGGGATGTTGTGAGGCTAAAATGGCTAACCTCCTATAGGTACCCCTTGAAGAAAGGGCAAGATGCATTGATGTGTGTGATAAATTAATAACCATCCATAGTGAACTGCTTCCTCTTACAGGGAAAAACAAAAGTCTGTCCCACCCATTCCTCATCTGCTTTTCCCACACCACCCTGCTTCCATTAATGATTTTGTTTTTCTTTCTCTGAAGAGTGGAGACGTTGGCAACTCAGCCACGCCTGCTGCTCTGCTCCCATCAATTTATCACTCCTCCGACAGGTGAAGAGAAATGACCCACTCAGGCTGAGATATCATCAGTGCTGCTGGCGAGGCAGTGAAAGGCGCCCCGGCCTCCCCGTGGGTTTATAAAGCTCAGGTGTGTAGTCACCCGCGCTAATGATCACCATCCATCACAGGGCCTGACAGCTCCAGCAAAGAATGTGTGCCTATTAATGGGAAAGAGGCGTAAAGCAGGAGACACCAGCAAAGGGGGCCTCTTGGGGCACAGTTTGCAAAAGGGATTGCGCTCACCCTATTGTCAGGGAGCCTGGTGGCCTTTGATGCACTCACAGGCACTGACCCTCACTACCTTTGAAGTTCACAGGGGCCTTTTCTTTCTCTCTTTCTCTCTCCTTTCCTTTCCTTTCCTTTCCTTTCCTTTCCTTTCCTTTCCTTTTGATGTTTTCTTGAACTCCAAGAGGAACATTTAATTTGCTCAGGAAAGGGCTTGGCTTATAGAAACCTGCAGCAGCTCAAGGGAGGGGGAATTGATAGGACATCTTGGTTTTTTTTCTTTAGCAAAGGAGCACCCCACTGTCAGCTCCTGGGAGCCACTGCTGCCTATTATGCGGAATAAGGTAGTAGTCAGAAGATATTACCTTGGAAACCGGGTACTTGTAACTATCTGTTTTCCAAGATAATGAAGTGTGAGATAGGGAGATACCTGGGAGTAATGTCTCAGGCTAATCTTTCCTGAAGGTTGTCCTGGGAAAACAGGAACTGAGCAATTTGATAAAATGTTGTTTGAAGGATCTAGACTGAAGAAGTACAACCACTAGATCCCGGAGAGTGTGTTCTACTGTTACTATTGGTATTCCCTCTCCATTTAAAATTCCAAGACATTTCCTTCTGCTGACTATACCAAGGTATAGAAGGGCATTTGTGCTAGCATGGTTGAATGTGTTGCCACCTGCAATTTTAATGGGAAGATACCAAGGTATAGACTCTATTGACCATATAGTATTAGATGGTCCTGTGTTTTCAGATTTAAGAATAAAGTTAATTCTCCCATTACTAGGAGCTAGCTTGGCTGTTCAAGAGATGTAGAAGACCAAGTTACTGTACAGGTGGCCAAATGTTTGGCAACGGTTATAGCACAGCATCTTTAAAAAGCCACCTCCCTGGTTTGTTTTACCTGACTGTGTGCTCCTGTTCATGACAATTGTTGAAGGAACAGTGATTGGGTTGGAGAGAGAGAGAGAGAGAGAGAGACAGAGAGAGTGAGAAGTGAGAGTGACTCACTTGCAGGGAGAATGCCAGGCAGTGGTGCTTCTCTCTGTAGATTCTTTCCTGCAAATGTCTCTTTAGGCTACCTTGCCCTTATTTTTTAATACTGGGGTTTAAATCCTTTTTTTTAAAAGGGTGCTAATTCTTAATAATTGTTATATATTTTCATATTTATACTTTATAAGCCACCTTATAAAGAGGAGGGGATGTAGCTCAGTGGAAGAGCATCTGCTTGGCATGCAGAAGGTCCCAGGTTCAATCCCCGGCATCTCCAGTTAAAGGGACTAGGCAGGTAGGTGATGTGAAAGACCTCAGCCTGAGACCCTGGAGAGCTGCTGCCCGTCTGAGTAGACAATACTGACTTCAATGGACCAAGGGTCTGATTCAGTATAGGGCAGCTTCATGTGTTCATGTGTGTTCACCTGAAGCAAGTCCGCTTGGGAGGCGGCACAGAAATTTTCTAAATAAATTAAGCTTGCTTCTCCCACTAGAGAAAAAACATTTGTTAAAATTGGCAGCCAGGAGAGCAGTTGCCGAAGAAAATGAGTTGGCAGGAGGACAAGTTAAGCATTTACTTCTACCTGCCGATTCTCCCCTTTATGAACACGGTGCACCTAGCCCTGACACTAGTGCTCTGAGAGCCAGATTCAAGCCCAAGAGCATTTTAAAGACCAACAAGATTTCTATGGTTTCAAGAACCAAAGCTCCCTTCATCAGACTCTCAAAAACTTATACCTTGGAAATCTTCTTGGTCTTTAAGGTGCTGTGTGTTTGTTAAGTGCTGTCAAGTTGCTTCCGACTCATGCCGATCCTATGAATCAATGTCCTCCACAATGTCCTATCTTTGACAGTCTTGCTCAGATCTTGCAAATTGAGGGCTGTGGCTTCCGGACTCAAATCTAACTCTCCTACTGCAGACAAACATGGGCTACTTACCTAAAACTACCTGGTGTTATGAGAGAAACACAGCATTGGGAAACCCATTTCTTCCTCCCACTCTGCTTAATTCTACAATGAGATTATAGAAATCTGGACACGACCACTTCAGATTGGAGGTGTAACATGGTGCTGAATGTTTCCCCATGTTAAAAATATATATATATATATATATATATATATATATATATATATATATATATATATATATATATATATATATATATATATATTACATTAGCTTATGGTGTGCCTGTGTGAGTACGTGTGTGAGGGGGTGTCATTTAGTTCTGTCCCTTATGTGTTACTTCAAATTCTACCCCTTCCCATTTTATGTTCACGGTGTAGGAGCTGTTGCACAACGGCTCCTACACCGTGAACATAAAATGGGAAGGGGTAGAATTTGCACAACGGCTCCTTCCTATATCACAGAGGCAACACGTGAAAACCCAGGATACATGGGATAAACCCACGCAGCAGGTCCTCTCCTGTGCCAGCATCACTGCCGTTTCCAGGAGGGTCCAAGCTGGCACAGAAAGGAGCTGCGGCGTATGATCTAATCACCTAGTATGGGCCCTTCTTGTGCTACCTTTGTGCATGGGAAAGCAGCTGTTTGAAGAGACTCCCAACACCACCACATCATTGTGCATAATGTGCAGATCAGCTGAGACATGTCCATGGATGGGACAGTAAAATGTCTGCACACGGAGCGCTGTACTGAAGAAAACAGAACTGTGAGCGCAACCCTTTTGGCCCAGCTCAGACGGCGCTCCCTCAATCCACCTTTCAGCTTCGCATTCACAGATGTGAGAACTGGCCCTCGGTGCTTTAAGATCTTTACGGTTTTATTGTTCCAAACGCCAGAAATCCCTGTTCCTGTTTTCTTTCAGCTGCAACAAATCATTCATTATAAAAAGAGGTGGGGGTGGGTGGAAGAGAGCAAAGAGCAGTCACTTGTTACTAGCCCAACTGTGCAAAGCAGCCGCCTCGGAGAGCTGCATTCAATCACTCCTTTCCCACTAGTGTTTGGAAAGCAAAACCACACAGTAGAAATGAGAAATGGCAGATCTCGTCACACTCACTGATCCGATCTCACTCCTTATTTATGTATCTAGCAGCATTGTTGTTAATCAAGAACAGTTTTTGCAGCAAACAAGAAACTGCTGGAAAAGGTGCGGGTTGGGGTGGAGGTAGGATTTACAGGAGGAAATTGCTCACAATGCTTTATGGATTTCCAAACAGGAAAAGTGGCCTAATCGTATAAAAGCTTAGAAGGGTGAAGGATTTTTGTTTTGTTTTGTGCTGCAGGTGAAGAGAGATGAAGAGGACAATAAAATGATTGGCGTTTTACCTTTTTTGCCCCCTGTTCCTCTTCAGCGCCATCTCCTATTACGATGTACACAGCTTTCCGTCCAAACCTCTGCATTATCCTTTCAAAACAGCTCTCTTTCCCTGCATGATGAAGAAGAGGCATTAATTTGCTGCACAACATATGCAGAAGAGCTGAGGGTTAGAGGAGACCTGCATTTTAATGTCTGTGCTTGAATTTTCAGTTTGCTCCTTACATGACATCTTAGAGGTGGACTCACCTAGCTTATTCCCTGCCTTGAGGCAAAGGGGATTTCCCCTCCCCCATCTGCCCATAATGAAATACAAATAGAACCGGGCAGAACATATTTCAGTTGGGAACCACTATAACTTGGAGGGGGGGGGGGAGATGTACAGATCTGCCATAAATACTTTGTGCAATATGATATGGGAAATTTTAATAGCTGAAAATGTAACTGCACAAATTTAAAGCCACACAAAATTCTTCTTACATAAATAACTACATAAAAGATGAACTCCCTTTTTATTATTTGTTGACTCAAATAAGAAAAATGGCACATGTCCTGAAAGACTGAAATCTCTCTTTTTCACTTGGGCTCTTTTAATCTTCACCGAAGTTATGCAAAATATTGTATTATACAAATAAAGCACTGTGTGTTAGTCAGCTCTTGCTGTATTTAACAGTTTATTTTATTTTTAATTTTCTTTACAGGATTTATAGTCCATCTTTCTCACTGGGACTAAGGCACATTACACATAGTGAGTTAGTATAACCTAATCTCATGCTATATTGTACCTCCTGTATTGAGACAAACAGTGCAATCCTAAACAGTTACACACTTCTATGTTCATTGATGTCAGTGGCTTAGAAGGGTGTAACTCTGCTTAGGACTGCGTTGCAGGTATAATAATCTTTTGTCAACCTATACTGAAGGATGTCCTAGAAACATTAAAATTGTATGTATGTATTTAATTTAAACCATTTTCTTGCCGCCTTTTCACCCAACTTAGAGTCCCCAAGGCAGTTAAAAATCAAAACAGTAAAACAATCTTGAATACATATACAAGGGAGGGGCCATGGCTAAGTAGTAGAGCATCTGCTTTGCATGCAGAAGGTCCCAGGTTCAACCCCTGGCATCTCCACTGAAAAGGAACAGGTGGTAGGTGAAGTGAAAGGCCTGAGACCCTGGAGAGCTGCTGCCAGTCTGAGTAGGCAATACTGAGTTTGATGAACTAAAGGTCTGATTCAGTATAAAACAGCATTGTAATTACAAATAACAAAACACATAAAATGGAAGTCAAAAATAAAAGATTTGCCAATATAGGAATTTACTATCACAAGATGGATACTAGGATGTGCAGTAGGACACTCCTCCCCTTTTCTGTACAAGCTTCAGAAGCATGAAACGCACAACCCTTAAAAAGACTTGTGTGGTTTCCCCAGTCGCTCTTTAAAGGATGGTGAAGGCTATTATGCTCTATCAGGCAACTTGGAATCAGTTGAGAGCCAGTGTGGTACAGTGGTTAAGAGTGGTGGTTTGGAGAGACGGACTCTAATCTGGAGAACGGATTTGATTCCCCACTCCTCCACATGAGTAGAGGAGGCTAATCTGGTGAACTGGATTTGTTTCCCCACTCCTACACATGAAGCCAGCTGGCTGACCTTGGGCTAGTCACAGCTCTCTTAGAGCTCCCTTGGCCCCACCTACCCCATAAAGTGTCTGTTGTGGGGAGGGGAAAAAAAAGGTGATTATAAGCCAGTCTGATTCTTCCTTAAGCGGTAGAGAAAGTTGGCATATAAAAACCAACTCTTCTTCTTCTACTTTTATTTTTGGATAGTTTTAAATTTGTTGTAGTGTTTCAGGAGCATGTTGCTTTCTATTGGGATTTTAATTTTGTTTGTAAATTGTGTCTGGATCCCAATTGGGGAAGAGCACTTTGGGGGTCATTTGGGGCTGCAGTGAGGTGAGGAGGGGGGATGAGAAAGTCATGCTCTGTGGGTGGAAGCTCTTCCACCCATGGAAACTCTCTGCTAGATGCAAGCCGTTGCTCTTACCTGTCTTCGTTGCACTATAAATATTTTCAATGGGGAAGACCACACCTAGTCCGTACAGGAGCACTTTGGCAAGTGCCGGTATGAGCTGGGTAGTGGTGACCAAAACATTTACACAGTTAGGCCTGCAAGACAGAAAACGGTGTCAGCATGATGGTCGGTACGGGGGGAGAAAAACATAAAAACCAGAATCTTTGTTTCTCTGCTCTATTGGTATGAACTGGAAACGGGATGTTCTCCTTGCCAGCAGCTGGTCATTAACACAGCCAGCGGTGGCTAGACTTTTAAATGCTTTTTTCCCTCCTCTCCACCATTTGTTACAATTCAAACTAGTCTGGAAGTGAAGTACGTCATAAGTAATGACACACCAGGGACATAAAAATGGTGTAAAACTCCAATAGCATTTTCACTGTGCCCCCTGCTCTCCCCCATGACTACCTTTACTATTTTCCTGCTTTCCTCAAAACATATATCTGGGAGTCAAATTTTCAGGCGATCCCTCCCTCCCCTTGGGTGAAACATACCTAGATGCCCCCGCTGCAAATTGGGCCAAAGGTGTCCTATAAACATGTGGGCCTTGGTTTGTTTGGAGAGTAGCAGGAGAAAGTAAAAACTGTGCAGGCTGGAGACAATTCCTTAAGCCATTCTTACCGGGAATGTATCAAATCCAGAGCTTTCAGCGCATGTGTTAGCCAGAGATCAGTCAGCGCTTCCAGTTCAGCTCTTAACTGTAGCCAGGTTTCTCTCTTAGGAGCTCCTATTAAACCTGCAGATATAGAAAGCAGCATTTGTAGTTAAACTCCAATGGGAAGGAGCTGAATCACTTGCATATGGCTTTGCAATACCATAGAATCATAGAGTTGGAATGCACCAGAAATCTATCTAGACCAATCCCCTGTCCAAGAGTCAGGACCATCCACCCACCAGCCATACATACATCCACTTGCAATGCCGAGACAGCGTGCCAAAAGTCGAGACACACTGACTGCGCTGTGGAAAGCTGCTTTCAGAGGGGGAAAAAATCATGTCTCTGTAGCCTGTCTAATTTCAGCTCTTCAGCATCAACTTTTCTTGAGCTGATCCTATAACATTTAACATGGAGCTCTTCCCCTGCAAGTAGTGTGCCCCAAGGCCTCATATGGTTCTCCTTTTCTAATCAACTTTCCCCAGCCTTGTTCGTACGGTGGGAGATGGGTACTTACCGGTAGGAAAACTAGGTCTAGGTCTGCATTGCCAGCAATGCAGCTTGGGTATTTGGGCAAAAACTCTATAGTAGAAGTAATTTTTACCATAGAGTTTTTGCCCAAATACCATGGCTTCCTTGCATGCGATGGTGACATGATGCCACTTCAGGTACATTGCTGGAAGTGACATTACTGTGTTGCCGGCCACACAGGGAGGCTGAGGCCTAGTTTTCCTGCTGGCAACTCCGCCACTAGCTAGCTCTGGAGTGAAGGGATCCCCCGCCCTCGGTGGGGGCCTGGCAACCCTATGTTTGTAAGCCTTGAGATCTAACTTCAACTGATTTCACTAGGCTTTCACCTGTAAAATTAGGGTTAGAGGGGAAAATTACTCACTGATGAATGGGAGCCCATACCAGTTTAGCTTTTCATGGACCTGTTTGGGTCCATGGATGACACTTAGGACATATATTAAAGGTAAAGGTCCCCTGTGCAAGCACCGGGTCATTCCTGACCCATGGGGTGACGTCACATCCTGACGTTTTCTAGTCAGACTTTGTTCGGGGTGGTTTGCCAGAGCCTTCCCCAGTCATCTTCCCTTTACCCCCAACAAGCTGGGTACTCATTTGACCGACCTCGGAAGGATGGAAGGCTGAGTCAACCTTGAGCCGGCTACCTGAAACCAACTTCCGTCAAGGTTGACTCAGCCTTCCATCCTTCCGAGGTTGGTAAAATGAGGACCCAGCTTGCTGGGGGTAAAGGGAAGACGACAGGGGAAGGCAATAGCAAACCACCCTGTAAACATAGTCTGCCTAGTAAATGTCGTGATGTGACGTCACTCCATGGGTCAATAATGACCCGCTGTTTGCACAGGGGACTACCTTTACCTTTTAAGTGACCTTTCATAATCCATTATTTCTAACTGCTAATACTGTTTCAGACACACAGAGAGTTCACACTTTGAAGTTTTATAAAGAGATTCATGCCTAACACATTTCAACCCCACCCCCACAGACAAAATCTACTTTAATGATACTGCTCATTTAGCCTACAGGCCTTGAGCAATGTCACACTAGGCACAAGAAAAAAATAAATAATTTAAATAACCAACGAGTTACTGCACTGGAAGTCCTTTGAATTAATTACATGAGCAAAATGTAACTCCTAAATCCACGCCTGCCAATAGTTTCTTATCTTTATCTGGTATTGACAGTCCCTCATTATTGCAGGAAAGCGGAGTAGTCCACAAATCCTTATTACTGCAAAAGGTACCGTGTTCCAGTAAGCAACGCCCCAACATTTCTATCTGTCTAGAAGCACAGTCACAAAGTCTGTCTGACAATGCAGTCCTTTTGGCATCCTTTTATTCTTACCTATGTAAATGCCGTCAAGTTACAACTAACTTCTGGTGACCCCAGCATTGGGCTTTCATGGCAAGTGAGAAGCAGAGGTGGTTTGCCATTGCCTTCCTCTGCAGAGCCTTCCTTGGTGGCTCCCCATCCATGTAATGACCTTGCTTAAGCTTCCAAGATCTGATGAGATCAGGCTATATCATGCCGCCTTCCCTCCCCTTAAATCTTAAGGGAGCCTTACGTATTTCCCTCAGTAGCAGAAATAGCAGCCCTGGGACTGAGATTGTGAGAAAGGTATCAGGGGAGTGCAGATCACACAGCCCTCCTCCTACAGCCTTGAGCCAAACTGGGCCACCCTACAGATGCTACTGACCTGTAAAAAATGAGGAATGTCCATTCATAGATCTTCCAGCTCGTCTAGCTTGAGCCAGATACTGTCTTTGAATGAGTTTTATGTTCTACTGGAAGCATTTGTGCCAGTGAAGTTAAAAACTAGTTCAGAGAACACCTAGGGATTTGGAGGGGGTTATGTTTATCAGCTGCTCATATGAACCATTAAAACACATTCAACAGAACATGCACAGAACTTAAACAATAACCATTAAAGGTGCGGGCTATTTCCTGCAGATTAGTGACTGAGAGGAGCTAACGGTATGAGATGAAACAGGCAGCCAGATTGTTCCAACCAGTTATTATTTCAAATTCCCCTGAAAAAGCCATGTGCCAAGACATTATTCTTATTATACACGGGAAGGTCATTATTCTGGAGAATGGCATGCAATGCACATGTTTAAAATACCTGGAGGGGCAATTGTCATTACTGATCTTTCTTTTTGTTGTTGTTCTGATTCCAGCTACATGGCAGATGTGATGATGTAATTCCAGGTCACCTCCATGGCAAAAGGTGCTGGACTCCAGCATAGATGGGTCTCCCCTCTGTCTTGTGATGGCAGTTTCTCCACTGAGATTTTTCCTGATCTAGAAATGACTGTCACAAAGGGCCTTGGCAGCCCATTGTGTGTGTCTATGTATGTAAAGTGTCGTCAAGTTGCAGCTGACTTATGGCGACTCAATAGGATTTTCAAGGCAAGAGACTAACAGAGGTGGTTTGCCATTGCCTTACTCTGCATAGCAATCCTGTTATTCCTTGGTGGTCTCCTATCAAAATACTAACCAGGGCCGATCCTGCTTAGCTTCCGAGATCTGATGAGATCAGGCTAGCCTGGGTCATTCAAGTTAGGGGCTTGAATTAGGGGAGGGGCTGTGGCTGTTTGTACAGCATCTGTTTGGCATGCAGAAGGTCCCAGGTTCAATCCCCGACATCTCCAGTTAAAGGGACTAGGCAAGTAGGTGATGTGAAAGACCTTTGCCTGAGACCCTGGAGAGCTGCTGCCGGTCTGAGTAGACAATACTGACTTTGATGGACCAAGGGTCTGATTCAGTAGAAGGCAGCTTCATGTGTGTATGTGTTCAAGTCAGGGTTGGCAGCACCTTAAAGACTAAAATGTACATCACATTATTTTGTTAGTCTTTTAGGTTGCCAGAAGGCTCTTTGTTGGCTTATTAAACCAGCTATGCAGAGTCTGCTTCCTAAAGATATTGAAAATGAACTAAAAATCTGATTTAAAAGAACAACATTTTCCATGAACAGCATCCTCTTGGAAGCTTCTCTGCAAAGGACCCCAACAAAGTGGTGCAGATGGGGGAATGAAGCAAAGGTTACACCTGCGAACATATGTCTGTGCATGGCTGCGGTAGAGGGTAATGGTGCGTTCTTTAGACAGCACATTGGTCAATTTAATGCCGGCAATGTGGCTCAGGCAAACAATATTTCACCATCATGTGGACCATGTAACAATGACAGAAGAAATGAAGTGAGGATAGAGCAAGCTTGCTCCCAGTTCAAACATCAAGGCTAACACAATTGCTTTGAACAGTCCACGTTACTTCTCAACTCATCTATGAGAGCTGAAAATTAATATACAAAACATTTCCTCTTCTCTGGTACACTCATTCCTCCACATTTTCAGGTACATAAGGCTGCTCTCTGCATCTGGTCCGAGGAACAGGAAGACTAGGCTTTGAGGGAGATGGGAAGGAACATTCCCTGATGGGCTGGAGAGACTCTTACCGCCGACATTGTTTTTGTAGGTGTTGTACAGCTCTTTCACCCGCCGGTAGCGGAATGCTAATTTCCTCATCCAGTCAACTCCCCCATGAACTCCCGAGCCCAGACACAGATTTGCTCCAGCGGCGGAACTGTGAAAGCCATCTGCTGAGAAATTATACGTGCTGTGGCAAAGGAAGGAGGGAAAATGGGAAGGAATGAAATTATAACCAATGTTTCCCATTGAGATGAAGACAGTAGAAAGAGGGGGAGCAGAAGAGATGTCCCGGACTTCTAGTCTTGTGAGAGACACTGAATGAAATAAAACAAAGGTTCTCCCTGCTCACACATACTGTAGGTTTGCTTTCTTTGATTAAGATTAAGCTATACTGATGTATTTTAGAATGCTATTGCACCAGATCCTCAAGTATAGTTTCTGGATATTTTTAATCAATATGACAATGGGGGAGGGGGGAGGCCAAAGAACTCAACCTATCTGGAAACTGATGCATGCCTCTTTGACATGAATGAGAACTGAGCAAGAAATCCCATTCATTTCAACGGGGCCTGCATAGAAGACATTCCAGGTGGACTGTCACCAAATACTGAACTATCTTCAATTTGCCTTGTACCGCATTCTCAGAGGCCAATATGTCAAGAAGCTGTAGCATCAGCATCAGTACATTCAGACATTGTTGGTGTGATGGTGAGAGACAGAGTGGTGTAGTGGTTTGAGTATTTGACCAGGATCTGGGAGACCCAACTTCAAATCCCTAACACTACCATCCATGGAAGCTAGCAGGGTGGTTAGTCCTTGGGCTAGTCATTCTCTCAGCTTAACCTACCTCACAGGATAGTTATGAGGACAAAATGGAGGACAATGGTGTAAGCCATTCTGGGCCCCAATTGGGGAGAAAGGCAGGGTACAAATGAAGTAAGTAAACAAAAATATTGTATGCATGAACTCCAATTTAAAATGTTATGGTACCATCTAATTTGGGAGTAGTCAAAAGATACTATTCACAGGGTCAAAATTAACAACTGTAGCATTGTTATGTCCGCTATACAGAACAAGAGTGTTCTGAAGCATGATGGGAGTTCTCATAAAATGAGACTGTATTTTTATGGTTAAATACAGCAAAAATAGAAGTGACAGATTTCTGTACAGATAACTGCAATGAAGAATGTGCAATGTATGGGACCCATACAAATCTTTCCCCTTTTTGTGTCTGTGAGTGCGCAAAAATCACTGCTTACTTCTTCAGAGGCAAATGGGAACAAACAGCTGGGAAGTGGAAGGGGAAAACTGACCAAGTCTCAGTTGCTAATCAAGGAAGCGCCCCCAGGAAACCTTTATTCATATTGTGCACGCGTGAGGGAGAGAGAGAGGTGGCATTGCATGGGGGGGGGGGTTCCTTTGAATAACCAGCAATGCTGAGAGTCATGTAGGAAGCTTCAGAGGGCCTGACAGCACACTCTGGCTGCCAGATGCTTCGCTCTGCAATAAGCCCATGGATGGAGCGGAGCCAAGTATCAGGGCACTTTCACAGATGCCGAATAGTGCACTTTCAATCCACTTTCAGTCCACTTTGCAGATGGATTTTGCTATATGAAATGGCAACATCCACTTGCAAACTATCGTTAAAGTGCACTGAACGTGGGTTGAAAGTGCATTACTCAGTATGTATCAAAGCGCCCAAGTATCCTCAGCAAATGCGCTACACAAGCCTCTACCAGCCAGCCTGCCTGTCTTGCCCCACTGCTGCCTCCCCAGCTTTAACCCCTCCATTCTTCCAGGTTTGAAAGAAAGAGGACAGTCAAACTGCAGTTCACAGGCTGGCGCTATATACGTGTGATGATCTCCACTATATTCAGTACCACCTGGCTTCTTGGTTGCACTTTAACTTTACAGAGTTAGCAACAAGATCAAATGCTTCTTTTACTCTTAGGTGAAGCAAGGTAGTCTGCTGGACCCAAGTAAACAATAAGGGTGGGCTACAGCTCTGAAATAGCATGCAGAAGGTCCCAGGTTCAATCCCTGGCATCTCCAGTTAAAAAGGACCACATAGCAGGTAATGTGAAAGACTTCTGCCTGAGACCCTGGGGAGCTCCTGTCAGTTAGAGTAGGCAACACTAATTTTGATAGATCAGTGGTGTCACTCAGTGCATGGCAATTTCATTGATCCACATACCACTGCCATGTGGATTCTAATTCATACATTAAATATAATGTACTAGGCCACTTATAATATAATGAAACAACTGTCACATCCCAGTATGGCTTTTCCTTTCAGTGACAAACAAGAATTTCTGCCATGGTTTTAAGACATGGATGAATTCCATCTTTCAGATATTCATATATATGATCTGCTTGCCCCGGGCATTTGCAGAACAGAGAATGCCTTACCTTAAATCTTGCCCATTGTCATCCGATGATACATCATCTATGTGTATCTGGTCACAATCCTGAAAATCATTTCCAAAAATAATCAGACAGGAAGTGATTACTGTTTTGTAAAAATAACAATGGACAGATTTAGTACAACAGAATTCAAGCAAAGGTAAGATTCCCCAGCAATTTCTGGTCAATTATAGTAATCAGATTACAAGCAAAATTTCAGGTACTACATTCCCAGAACATGAACATTATGTGCCTAAACAGACGATGAATGAGGTCACTCGTACAGTTCTTTATGCACCTAAGGGGAAATTGTTTCTTACTCACTGGAGGCAGTGCTGGAAAAATAGAAAGAAACATTATTGTCTTTCAACAGGAAAACATTGTTAATAGTTTATAAGCCCAAACCTGCAATCTTTCTTCTTTAAAGAGCAGGAACTGCTAAGGAAAACCAACATACACAATTGTATCCTGCAGTAATAAAGTGTAATTTATTGTAATAGATCACTTGCCAAATGTTATATGAATAGCTGTTCAAACTGAAGAAATCTGAGTTAGCGATTGTGAGTACACAATTTGGTGGTGGCAGTTATTTTACAATAACACAGCACAAAAGGTAGGATTTCCTGTATCGACACATTACAAAGAGAAGTTTGCCATATGTTACAGTTCCGTTTGTAATGAGCATCCTTAGGGATGAAGCCCACTGCTTGAAATGCAATTTCTATCCTCTAATTGACTCAAAAAGGTCACTGTATCAACTGCATTGGCTGACTATTTGCTTCCGGGCTGGGGTTGCCAGCCTCCAGGTGGTGTGGAAATCAAGAAAGTAGCACAAGACAATTCTTTCTATAATAAGTTTTTTTAAAGTGCCACATATCTGAATAGTAAAAAACTTACAGATAACTAGAAAGGTCCATGAAAGTATTAAGACCATTTGGAATCAGAGAATTGAACATGAATATAAAACGAGACTCATGTTCAATTCTCTGTTTAAAAAACTTCAGGGACCTTTCTAGTTATCTGTAAGTTTTTTACTATTCAGATATGTGGCACTTTAAAAAAACTTCATGGTGCCTCATATAGAGTTAATATGGTAATGAGTTTGCTTGTTCTGAAACCCTTTTTAATGACGTGACAGAGTTACTGATTCAGACGTCTTACTTTGCCGTCCAGATACAAGGAAAGGGTACACTCCTATGTGCATTGACTAGTATGATCTTTTAATTATTTATTCTATCTATTTATGAACATTTTATAATGAATGGCATATTGTAGAACCATGTGTATTTTTTGCAGAATAGTGTACAAAAAGATTGAAGGCTTGAAAAAGACTGCACGAAATGGAATTATACCGGATCTCCATTGCCCTTCATCTTGCTTTTGCGACCTACTGATGCACTTTATGAAATTTCATGTGGACTCTATAAGGACTGAGTATTGTTCCCGTGGTTCACTCATGCACTTTATGAAATTATTTATGTAGACTGAATAAGGATTGAGAATTTGGGCTCATATTTGTATTGTAAAGCCCTTATTGAAAGTTGGGGTCTTAATTACCTATGTGATACTTTTTTGCTCCAGAATTTTGTTCTTTGTATGTTTCCAATACATATTCTTAATAGCACTAATTGCTATAGTTTGGTCTTCTTATTATAGAAAGAATTGTCTTGTGCTACTTTCTTGATTTCCACACTCCCTACTTAGCACTTGCAAGCCGTTTTTGGATTACAGCCTCCAGGTGGTGGCTGAAGATCTCCTGGGATTACAACTGCTCTCCAGGAGACAGAGATCAATTCACCTGGAGACAATGGCTGCTTTGGAAGGTGGAGTCTTCCCTCACCAACCACCCCCCTCCTCAGGCTCCATCCCAAAAATCTCCAGGTATTTCCCTACCTGGAGCTAGCAACCCTATTCCTGGCCCAGTTCATACTGCTGGTTATCACCTTTAAAGCTGTCCACGGCTTAGGACCCTCATAACTCTCAAACCACATCTCCCAGTTTAGTCTTGTGCACCACTTGTGTTCCTCAGCCAACCTTCTCCTGGTGGTACCCTCACTCAGGATGGTCCATTTGACAACAGGCCGGTCACGGGCATTCTCTGCGGTAGGTCCATTCCTCTGGGATGGCCTGTCAGAGTTGGTGCAGCAGGCGCCTTCACTTGCTACATTCAGGAAGGCGTGTTCTGTCCCGGAGGGCATTTGGTGGAGGATATACTGTTTTAGCTGTGTTAACTCTGTCTACCGGGTTTTAACTTCGTGTTTTAATTCTGTACTGGTTTTAACTTGTTGGGCACTTGTGGTGTTCTGTGTCCTGACGCTTCTGCTGTTCATTAGCCACCTTGAGTTTGCAGAGATAAGGAGGGGCATAAATATTTGTATTAAATAAAATAAAAGAATGTAAGAAAATTGGGAACAATTGCCCCACAAGCAATACCACAAAGTCCCGCAAATCAAGGAGTCATTTCTCTTTTGCTTTGTTGACTTCCAAGATGTCTTTGGGGATTCTAATCTTGCTTTGTTAGGTGTGGCAGAGGTTGTCACAAGAAAGCAGAAAAGACTGCTGTTAAAAATAACACTCAACTCCTTGGGTATACTAAAAAAATTATACACAAACTATGAAGAGATAAAAAGTCAAAGTACAATTTAATAGATTATGTGTTTGGAGTGTTGCTCCTAAAAAATATGCCCTCTAAACTATATTTCAAGTTTTTTATTGTCTGAATGAAATTGGCCCCCGACCTCCGAAACCATAAAAATGTTATTTTAATAGTTTCTTTATTTGGCTGGACATTCCCAATTCCTAAAAAGTCAGGAAGATTCCTTCTATGACCCTTGCAGGGTAGACACAAAAAATGTATTCTGCAAAACACATGCCAAATTGGTAAACTGAATTACAAAGTTATAAATTGGTAAGGTTTCTATTATTAATGTTATAACACTTTTACTGAGTTGAGTGTCCCTCCCTGTCATCCTAAATAGTATATCAGTATGGTGTAGTGGGTAGAGTGTTGTATATGAAGGATGGATATCAGGTTTAAGATTCTTGTTCAGCCTGATAAAGCTCATTCTGAGGACTTGGACAAATCACCATGGTTCTGTTCAATTTGTTCTTGTGCCCATAAGGAGAATCTGAAGGATCAAACTCACTGTTAGAAAAATACAACTGCTAATCTCCGATGGGCAGCCCTGTGACTGCCGGGAACGGTACAGCCACGCCATCTCCTGAGAGGCTTCCCGGCCGGAAAATATATGAATTAAATATTATAAATTACAAAAACTTGTGAAAAATTTATGAAACTCCATGAAACCCGTGAAAGCTATTTTGCTGGCATGGCAATGCTGCAGCTTAGAGGACATTCCCAGGCTGAAAGGGGCTTTAGTATGTTTAGCCTGGAGAGGGGAAGACTGAGAGGTGATATGATAACCATCTTCAAATATTTGAAGGGCTGTCATATAGAGGATGGTGCTGTTTTCTGTTGCTCCAGAAGGTCTGACCAGAACCAACTGGTTGAAATTAAATCAAAAGTGTTTATGGCTAAACATTAGGAAGAACTTTCTAACTGTTAAGAGTGGCTCCTCAGTGGAACAGGCTTCAACAGGAGGTGGTGCGCTCTCCTTCACTGGAGGTTTTTAAGCAGAGGCTAGATGGCCATCTGTTAGCAATGCTGATTTTATGACCTTAGGCAGATCATGAGAGGTAGGGCATGAATGTCTGCAACAGTGTTTGGCTCTCATGGCCCTTTCTTGCATGCCCAAGGTAGTACTGATCGCCACTTTAGGGTCAGTAAGCAATTTTCCTCCAGGCCAAATTGGCCAGAGATCCTGGAGTGTTTTTTTTTTTTTTTGGCGATCTTCTGGAAATGGAGTAGGGGTCATTGAGTGTGTGTGTGTGTGTGTGTGGGAGGTAGTTGTGAATTTCCTGCATTGTGCAGGGGGCCGGACTAGATAACCCTGGTGGTCCCTTCCAACTCTACGATTCTATGGAAGCTGCCTAAAGGCAGCTCCACCCCTGGGAACACCCCCTGTATGCTGGCGCAGGGAGTTTTGCTGGGACTACACCACCAGGGAGGCAGTGCCAGTGGCCGAGGCCCGCGCTGCCGAGTCACTTCCTATGCGCCCATGCCAGCATAGATGCCACTTATCATGGCACAAAGTGTTACGGACGCCAGTGCGGGGTCACACCGGCTTCTATGGCACTTCATTCCCCATGTTTAGATTGCACAGTAAGTCAGGTAAATATGACAGGATTTTGCAAAGGATATGGAAAGGTCATCACGCAGTGAGAGAGAGCATACTTTGCACAAATAAAGCCCCTAGTTAAATCCTTGGCATCTCCAGTTAAAGGATCTTACACAGTATATAATGGGAAAGACCCCACTCTTCCCAAGACCCTCAACAGCCACTGCCTATTAGAAGAGGGACACTGCTAAGCTAGATGGTCTGATTCTATAGAAGGAGGAGGAGGAGGAATCAAACTGGCTTACAATCACCTTCCTTTCCCCTCCTCACAACACACCCTGTGAGATAGGTGGGGCTGAGAGAGCTCTAAGAGAGCTATGACTAGCCCAAGGTCACACAGATGGCTTCATGTGGAGGAGTGGGGAATCAAACCCAGTTCACCAGATTAGCATCCACTGCTCCAAACCACAGCTCTTAACCACTACACCACACTGGGCAGCTTCATAAGACATGATACTAGGATTGCAACCTTCAACCTGTACACTTTAGTTTATTTAACAGTGAGGAAAACATTGGTTGACTTGTTTGAGATTATTTCAGTTCTGGTATGTTACTGTGACAAATGTTAAGTAAGAATGATTGTACTATGAATATTAAAATACCTAAAACTCATGCTTCCTCAGATTTCTCAAGCTGGCATACGTTTATTGAAATATAATCAGTTAACTAGCTGAAGGAAGAATCAACTACAAAAATCTTTACTTAGTTGACACCCCTATATGGATACCGGTACTGTGTAAAGCCATGCATAACGTGGCAGTGTGAACAGTGCTTTAAGTGCCAAAGTCACTCGGTCAATGTGAGAGGGCTACTGTGCTCTGTAATATTTTCAGGTATTTTATTGGGTAGTCTGATGCGTACATTTCTGATAACTGAAATGTAAATGCAGCTGGGATTTATATCACAGAAAATGTAAAAGCTAGACAAGATGCCAGAAATTCTGTGAATGAATCTCTAGAACATTTTTATTGCTCAATAAACTGCAGAGGATCAGATTCAGATTAGGGCCTGTGTGATGTGAAGAAGAGGAGGGGTAACTCTTTTCTCTCATGAAATATTCCTAACGTCATCTGTGCTCCTCCACCCCACCCCAAACTGATATTTGCCCCACTGGGGGGAAATCATGTAGGTTCCTTGCCTACTACCTGTATGTTCCCACCCATGAAAAAACCAGCAACTTGGGAAAGGGGTCTTTTAAGGTCCAGAAAATGGGGAAAGGCGAAAGGGTTAAACCCCCACCTCCCTCTTCGGAGGTCCAAAGAGAACCCCCCCGCCCGCTATTTAACAATACAAAGAAGACTGGGGACCCATGCGTGTATATTTAAAAATGTGTCTGTTTCAGCATACTTTAAAAACAATTGTCTGAAAAATATGGAAAAAAGCATGTTATGGATGCGGATGTTGCTTAGTTGAGTTATGTATGTTAGAAGGGAGACTTCCTATAGGCAAAGCTGATGTGCCAATTCCATACTGATAGTTATATCTTTAGTTCCTTCCTTCCTCAGTCAGTTTTTAGCCTACATGGCCCAAGAAAACAGAATTAAAAGCAGATTTTTGCTAGCATGCTCCTGTGCTTTTCCCAAATGATAAAAAAACATTCTCCGTTGTGCACGCATACTGTGAAAGCCACGCTGGAATGATATTGTCCCAGCCCACTCAACTTCAGTTGTGTTGCGCTGTAAAATTATGTCAGGGGAAAGGCATTTGTGGAGGGATCTGCTTTTCTCATTTGTGAATGAATTGTTCTGTATGTTAAAGTTTGACAACAGTAGCGATCACATTTCTAACTTAATAAAATACCATGACACTTAGTGAGACGCTACCTCATAGTCCACCGCCGACCGACACTATCATATTACTGGGTAAAACATCGAAAAGCCGGACAAGGCAAGAATGTAGACCATATTACTTAGTTACCAGACTAATTTTTCATTCTTGCAGATTTTGCTTTTGAGACCTTGGAGGGTGAAGAAGGAGGATGTGAACATCTGGGTGGCTGAAAAGGAGGCTCCAGTTTTGCTTGACTAAAATTAGGTAATGAGGACTTTTGCAAAAGCCAGGTTCCACATCTGATACACGGAAATCTCACAGGGCTCTGCGATTAGCATATCTCATGCAGGTCATGTGGTTAATTAAAAGAAACCTCTACCACTACTCATATTCTCCGACAGCTTTTGCTACGGTACTGTAATGTTCAGATAATTTCCCCATTGACTTCACTAGATTCGAGTCCGGTAGCACCTCAGAGACCAACAAGATTTTCAGGGTATAAGCTTTCGTGAGACAAAGCTCCTTTCATCTTATATCTGACAAAAGGGAGCTTTGACTCTCGAAAGCTTATACCCCGAAAATCTTGTTGGTCTCTGAGGAGCTAGTGGACTCGAACCTAGCTGTTTTACTGCAGACCAACATGGATACTCTCTGAAACCATTTACTTTGGTGATCGAATGTAAACTGATGTCAAGAAGCCCAAATAAGGCTTTTGTGGATTATAGAAAGAAGATGCAGAAGGTTGTCAAGAAAAAAAGCAGAAATGTGAAGCTGATGTTGCTCCACTTGAAAGAATCCCTCACAAATAGTGTGGAAATCTTCAATTTTCTGGCATGTTCCCAATGGTGCCCTCTTACGTTCTGGATCAAGTAACCTATGCAACTGGAATTTGGGACTAGGGTGTCAACAGGGTCTTCAGGGCACAGTACATTTTTGGGCTCCCACAGGACATGCACATGTATGAATGTACATGTGTACATACACAATATTCCATTCAGAAATATATACTGGTATTTAGCAAAGTCATGCTCTACAATTGACAGGAACTTATAAGTTTATCACTCAAGCATGCTTTTCCCTTTAATCTTTTTTAACAAGTCCATCCTAAGGCAAAATTCTTTGTTTCTTAAAACACCATATGTTAGATTGCAAACCCTGCACATTCCTAACACAAGTAATACTTTTATTTATTTATTTACTTTATTTACAGTCCATCTTTATTGTTCTAATGGATCAAGGGTTGCATCCAACCAGGTTTTCCTTTTTTTAAAAAGGCAGAAAGGGGTCCCCTCTGAACAGCAACCAAGGCTACATCAGGGATCTCTGGACCAGTATGAATAAAAGTGTGTGTGTGTGTGTGTGTGTATGTATGTGTGTACGTGTAGTAAGGTATGAACCTGGATGAGCGAGTGAAAAAGTTGTACTTGATTCTCCCTGCTTCTGTTTAAATCTTGCAGCAACCATAGGAGATATAGCAGAGAGAGATTCTACCTAGGGTTGCCAGCCTCCAGGTACTAGCTGGAGATCTCCAGCTGTTACAACTGATCTCCAGCCAACACAGATCAGTTCACCTGGAGAAAACGGCCGCTTTGGCAATTGGACTCTATGGCATTGAAGTCCCTCCCCTCCCCAAACCCCACCCTCCTCAGGCTCTGCCCCAAAAACCTCCCGCCGATGACAAAGAGGAACCTGCCCACCCTAATTCTACCAGTTACACAATCCTCGCAACATCTCTGTGTGGCAGATTAGCCCTGAGAGAATGCAAATGGGCCAAAGGCACCCAGGGAGTTTAGTGGGGATTTGAACGAAGACCCTGCCTAACATTCTAACCACTACACTTTAGGGTTGCCAGGCCAAGCCTAGCAATCAGTGGGAGGGGTGGGGATGGGGACATGGGGTGTGTGACGTCGGAACCCAGAAGTAACACAGGGTATCTCTAGGAATCACTGGAAACTCTATAACAAAACATTGCTTTTTAAAAAATTCCTCCCACTGCCATGTGGAGAAGCAGTGGGCAACAGAGCTGGCAAGCTTAACAACACCTCTCTGGCACTCAGTATCAACATCCTCTCACTCTCGCTACAAGAAGAAGCAGAAGAAGAGGAGGAGGAGGAAGAATAATAATTGGTTTTTATATGCCAACTGTCTCTACCACTTAAGGGAGACTCAAACCAGCTTATAATCACCTTCCCTTCCCCTCCCTGCAACAGACACCCTTGTGAGTTAGGCGGGGCTGAGAGCGCTCTAACAGCTGTGACTAGCCCAAGGTCACCCAGCTGGCTTTATGTGTAGGAGTGGGGAATCAAACTCAATTCTGCAGATTAGAGTCCACCGCTCCAAACCACCGCTCTTAGCCACTACACCATGCTGGCTAATTTGATTCCAATCTGGCAAACTGACTTTATTTGCAAAATGCTCCCTTGCGGCAATCTCACAGATATGGGTGTACCGTTACACAATCAGGAGCAAAATATGTCAGAGCATGCATAGCCATGTAAAGGTCTGACATCACACTTGGAGGAATCTACTACTCTCCCATGGGGATGAAACAAAAGGCAGTTTTGACCCAATACGGAGAGACATCACTTTCCAATATCTTCCCTTTCTTGCATACAGTCGCACCCGCTTTTATTCTGTACATCTTAATTGACAAGTGACCTGACAGGAGAGATTTGATTTTCGTATTCCTGTCTGGATGAAACTTAAGTAGTCTTGCTCATCGCTTCATATTCCACTTGGGGGTGCTACTGTATACTTTCAGCTATGACAGATAAAGCTGCATAGAACCGTCTTTCTGCTTGCTTTTCTTCCTGTCTCTCTCCCATGGAATCTATTACGTTGCATTTCTTTGGGTCAAACTACACGAGGCACAGGAGACCTGTGGAACCCCCACCCCCCGATCCCACCATTCAATTAAAATGCCTAAGGTGCAGCTGCACGGGGGTGGGTAGATATTTGTTTGGAACATAACTGAAAAGTGCTTCACATTTCCAGATGCACCATTTTTATCAAGTGCCTTTGCAGCTGCATTTCTCCTTGCAGGGAGAAAAAAAGGAGATGGAATGCAAAACAAATGGAAGGACTGTTTTGATTAGAAAAAAAACAGCCTGCAGGGAAAGGATTAAACACCCTAGCCTCTCCACCATTCACTGCTTCAATGAAATGTCCAGTTTGAAAGTCTACTCAAGAACCCAGAAGAATTACAAGTGGCACTTCCTCCACCCCCTACCGGTGGCCAAGGGGGACCTGGCAACCCTATTTGATCTATTTCCCTGCATTTCTTCAAGGATGATAAGGTATGTGAGCATACAAACAACCCCCCCTTTTAAAGTAAAGCAAGTATCCTTAGGAAGGCCCTGACCTGGATGGCCCAGGCTGGCCTGATCTCGTCAGATCTCAGAAGCTAAGCAGGGTCAGCCCTGGTTAGTATTTGGATGGGAGACCACCAAGGAATACCAGGGTTGCTGTGAAGAGGAAGGCACTGGAAAACCACCTCTGTTAGTCTCTTGCCATGAAAACCCCATAAAGGGGTTGCCATAAGTCGGCTGCGACTTGACGGCACTTTACACACACACACATACTTAGGAAGCAAGGAAGCAAGACAGGTATTGGCCCACTAAGTATAACAGAAGGAAGAATAATGCAGTAACAACTTCCATGGTCACTGCTTTCTAGAAGCTTCTGGAAGTTCTAACAAATGACTCTCCCTCTTTCGGGGGGGGGGGATTATCTGTTAACTTGAAACACCCTGGATTCCTGGTAATAGATACTATTAAAACCCATTAAATCTTTATTTCCCTTTGATTTTCAGCCAGCAAGTCCTTCAACACAACATTACTACAGAACAGTCAAACTTCCTCAGGCAAAAAAATTATCCCAGCAAGAGTATGGCTGCTTCCACAACACAACAATTCCCTGTTGTGCACTCATTGCTACTGGAAACGTAGAGCCACTGGCAACGGCTATGGACAGTCCTCACAGGGGTATTTCTCTGTGTTTTCTTTGGCATCCTCTCGTGCCTGCCACTCCCCTGTGTAGACCTCTTATTTGCTCGCCCCCCCCCCACCAATCTCCCACCCCTGAGGCACTGAGGAGGAGAAAAAATGGACTACATATAGTGAAGCTCTAGGAATTTCAGTAATCTCTATGGTGAAGACCACAGACTAGGGGAGGCAGTATACAGCACTGCCCAGAAGTGATATCACGCCCTCCTCAATCTTGACCTCTCCAGGCACCACTGCCAAAATTTCCTGGCACTTTCCAAAGGAACCCTACACCTGTGCCACCAGAGAGATTTTGCCAGATGTTTATAGAGATATAATAACTACTGACTGATTTTTGTAAAAGCCACCAAAAAGCCACTGGTGGCGGCGGAAGGATGAAATGGCGGGTGTGAGGGGAAAATGGTGCCAACGTCAGAACAAGCATCAGAGCAAACCAGGAGAATAATTGGAAAGGGACCAAACGGAGAACTATGACGTATGGCTATTCTGGAAAAAAAAAACTGCTCCTGTTTGAGAGGCAGCGTGGACCAAAACACCCTTGTGGAAGACGGTACAATAAAGGTCTGAATCAAAGGGCTAAAACAGAACAATGTCTGAGAGTTAGCGCCTTTTCTTTGTACTAGGGATGTTTTGACATTTGGTGAGGAGTCTGCAGTGGTAAGTAACCCAGTACACTCTTGGGGAGCAAGCCGGAAAAGACAATAACTCACAGGCAAACTAGAACTGTTTAAACATTCCTCAAATAGACACATGTTTACTTTGCATAAATGCCACTTCTGGCACATACGCACGAGTCTGACTCTAATCATTATCTGGAGTTTGTTTAAGCAAGCAGCACCTTGAGAAGAGACTGGAGATAAAGCTTTTCTCTTTCCTCTACATCAGCTTCCTAGAAACAGTCAAGTACATTTAAGCTACAGGCTGGTACAAACTCCCTATGCAGCAGGGTAAACAAAGCGTGTTTTTTACTCTGTTGTGTAACTGCAGAGTTGTGTTGGGGGGTGACAGGCAGCCATCTTCGTCAGGGCTACTAATTTGCTGCATGGCTGTCATCACATGGAAGATGGCAGAATTTAGATTTCAGAGTGGTTCTCTAGTGCACCCACCAGATTTCAATAAACCAAGTTTCTAGTCCACAACGCTACAGACAAAAGATTTAAAACAGGGTGGCTGTGTCTGCTAAAGGTTTGCAGACATCCGTTCGCACCACTCCCTAACCATTAGCCATATCTCATTACTGCGTTTCTTTCCGTTTTTGAAATGAGAACAGTTTCCTCACTCGGCATGAGGCTGCAGGGTACCTACCATCCGTCCAAAGCAAAATCCCAAAACAAAAAAAACTTTTAAAATGCCTTTTATTAAATCAAATAACTAGCCCAAATAACACACAGCGGTTTTAAGCTTTTGAGTTCTGCAGAACTTTTTATCAGATTGGATGTTCATAAATAAATAAATAACAGGCGGGAGACGTTCAGGCCCTTGTCTTAAGTTGTCTTGTCTGCATTCATTGCAGAGTGGCAGGTATGACTGAACTGAAAAAAGAATGGGTTCCAGGGGCTTACCTGGAGACCTGTTTGTTGGTGCGGGTGGGAGAGGAAGCAGCTAGCCAGTGTCTGAGGACGAGTGGTGTTTTACGCTGCTTCGTCCATTCATTGGGGCCGCAGCTTGGCTGGAGGGAACAGCCGGCCAATCAGCCCTCTTCTCTTGGCTTAAACGAGCCAATCCAGGAGGACTTGGGTTAGGGAGGGGGTTGGCCAGGTGGACGTTGGGAGTAGAGTTTTTTACTCTGGTCCACCTGGTCTGAATAAAGGGAGGCACGCTGCTGCCTTCCCTCTCAGTTGCCTCCAGCTTTTGGCCCTGGGCCGACAATGGTTCTGGATGGAGTGGGTATCAGTTCCTGCCTCTCCAGGAAGAAGTAGTGTATCATCTAAAATTAATCCTATTTTATTTATTTAATTCATGTGTACCCCGCCTTTCTCCCCAGTGGTAGATTGTGCAATTGAAACTTAGTCCTCCCTCATCAGACTGCTCTTTGGCTTGAAACCTGATCTGTGGGAGATCTGATAAGCAATCCAAGAAGGCTTCCTTCACACGTTTTGGTGTGGTGCTTTCAGTTTTTTCTGACTGTCTGCCCCATGAACACTGGGGCAAATTTATTCTTTCAGGGACCCCAGGAAGAATACATTCATATGTTGTCAGAGAGTTCAAAACCATTAGAAAGGAATCCCTTCAACAGCACTGTGCTGAAAACCATATGTTTTTAAAAAACAGTTTTTCAGCATGCAAAGCACTAATTTTAAAGGGGTTTCTTTGGTACATAGGATTTTAGCAATGCACTTCAGTACCACAGAAACAAATCATAGTAGAAATCCCTTCAAATTTAGTCCTTTGCATGCTGAAAAGCTTGCTTTTTCATTTCATTGGCTGGAACCCAGTAGTGTGAAATTTGTCAAGAGTGTAACCCCTAAGGTAAAGATACAGTGAATTCTAGTTGGGATGAATGTAGAAGAATCTGTTCATCCCTGTTAGGAAATCAAGACCCTTGACATTTGCACAGCTATCTAAGTTGGGAAGTACAGAAGTGGAAGAGTTCCCCCTCTGGTCTTGTTTCTTGCAAGGGGTGTGCTCTAATAAGAAATGAGAACTGACTGAGTAGTGGTGTGGGTTTTGGGCCCTCAGATAAACCCTTAGATGCTTTTGGGTGGCCTCTGGTTAGAATGATTCAATGCATAGATAGGTGGGTATAGCCTTGACCTCAGTGGCCTAGACTAGTCTGATCTAGGCAGATCTCAAAAGCTAAGCAGTCAGTCCAGGTTAGTATTTGGATGGGAGACCACCAAGGAAGTCCAGGCTCTCTGCGCAAACCACCTCTGAATGTCTCTTGCCTTGAAAACCCCACAGGGTCGCCATATGTTGGCTGAGACTTGATAGCACTTTCCACCACATGGGTATAAGATATGGACAGTCCAATCCTGAAAGGGGGGGGGAGCAGTTCCACGGCAATAGAAAAAGAGGGAAAAGGAGACCTAATTTTTTTGAAAAAACTAAAGAAGGGGGGAAATCCCCCATTGCTGACAACGAGGTTGCACCACCAAAAAATGTGGTGCAGACCTGCCGCCACTCAAGGGGGTATTCCCAGAGCGAGAGGGCCGTGCAAGCTGCCTAAAGGCAGCTCCACCCAAGAACGCCCCCCCCCCAATGTTGGTATGGCTGCACTGGCAGGAGGGGATGGCGGTGCCCAGACGCTTGCTCCCATGCTGGCATAGGTGCCACCTTATTCTGTGATAAGGTGGCACCTATGCTGGCGCGGGGTCATGCCAGCTCCAGAGGAGTTTCCATTTTAGGAATCGGCTCTAAGAGTAACTTCCGGTAATATGAATCAAGAAGGCAAATCTAAATCAGTTGCACTTTTCCCGATTTCATGATTCCTAATCCCATGTTGTTGTTTTTAGTTGGCGGAGTGGGTTTTCATAATTGGGGTTAGCCATCATAGAGCTGTGTCACAGAAATAAGGATTTTGTGCATGGCTTCCCTTTCACCATATGAAGGTATTTTATTTATTACATTTTAAAATATTTGCCCTTGATCCAAGGCGCTCAAGGACCAGCTTCTATCATTATTCTCTGCTCCATTTTATCCTCACAACAAGGAGACGGGAGATACGTCTGAGAGACAATGACTGGCTCAGAGTCACCTGGTGAGCTATGCAGGAGAGTGGGTTCTTGAGTCTGGGTATCCTTATTCTTGGTCTGAGACATTAACCACTATGTGATACATGGCATGGAAACAAGAACTACATGTAGCTGTCAGGCACACGTTCACTGCTGCTTATTATATGTTCCAAAGGGATCTCTCCGTGACCTGCTTAAGGGCCTGCCTAGGTGAAACTCTAACAGACAACTAAAAGGTGGTCTTTGTCCAGACATCCTGATGTTCTGAGTTGACAGGTGATGACAGCTGTTCAGTGGCAGTATGGTTGAAAAAAGCTCTGTTATCATACCAAGGGGTTAACCACAGCATACTATTAACCACAGACATTAACCAGATCTGAAATTATGTGGAAGTGTAAGGCTAAGCCAGCGTGGTGTAGTGGTTAAGAGCAGTGGATTCTAATCTGGGGAACCAGGCTTGATCCCCCACTCCCCCACATGAGCAGCGGACGCTAATCTGGTGAGCCAGGTTGGTTTCCCCACTCCTACACATGAAGCCAGCTGGGTGACATTGGGCTAGTCACAGTTCTCTTTGAGCTCTCTCAGTCTGACCTTACTCACAAGGTGTTTGTTTTGGGGAAAGCAAGGGAAGGTGATTGTAAGCTGGTTTGATCCTCCTTAAAAAGATAGAGAAAATTGGCATATAAAAATCAACTCTTCTTCTTCTAAACAATTTTTCATTATGAATCTAAATGTTAAATTTCACCTGTGGTGGTAGGGGGACAGGAAGGAAGGGGAAACAAAGTAGTATTCTCTGTGTGTGTAAAGTGCCATCAAGTCGCAGCCGACTTATGGCGACCCCTTTTTGAGGTTTTCATGGCAAGAGACTAATAGTCCCTAATGATTTGTCCAAATAACTATGTGAATAATTTTTACAGTGCTATCCCTTATTTCCCGTGTAGAAAAGCCCTCCTGGATAATTCAATGTTGCAGTTTGTGGAAAACCAGGAGTGAGAGCCTTCCTGACCTCCTCAGGCAGACCATTTTACAAGGTGGGGGCCACAACAGAGAAGGCATGGGTGTGGGCAGTACTTGCACAAGGCCCTGTTCGGATGCGCTGTCATGTGAAGCATAGGGGGAAAGATGGTCTCACAGATATGAGGGTCCAAAGCCATGCAGGGCTTTGTATGTGATAGCCAATACCTGAAATTGCACTCAGTAACTCATGAGCAGCCAGTGGAGTGTCTGAAGAATAGGAGTAATATGCATGCTCCATTTAGCTCCCGATAATAGCTGAGCTGCATCAGCTGGAGTTTCCAAATTGATTTTGAGGGGAGACCAATGTACAGTGCATTACAGGAGACTAGTCTCGATGTCACCGTGGCATGGATTGAGGTGGCCAGATCATCTGTATCGAGGTAAGGGGCCATTTTTTGAGCTAGGCTGAGTTGATAGAAAACCTTTTTTGCAGCTGTATTAACCTGCTTCTCCACCAGTGTTGTATCCGGTATAACCCCAAGGCTCTTAACTGAGTCGGCAAGGGTCAGATGAATGAGCTTCACAAAATTAAAATTATTATACGTTTAAATGTAATACTGTTTCTGCAGAGCTTCTGAAATCTTTTTTTCTTAATCACTAAAATAGGTTACAGTATAATTGATACGGGTTAAGCACAATACCCACAACATAAAACAGTCACATTAACCAAATGTTGCATTCCTTGGAACAAGGCTTAGATGCATGTTTGAATGAACTTTAAAAATTGTGCAATTTTTAAAAAGTTATTGTGTTCGTAAAATCTTGAGTGCTATTTTCATTTTGGTGTATAACACATTGAGCATATGGAGAGGTAAGATTAAAATAAATACAATAAAAATTAAATGGCAAATCCCAGGAGAAATAGGATTTACTATTAAACTTAATGAGGGAAGAGACTCTAAACTGGTACTATAATTTGTCCTTCACTGTCAAGTAATATTCACAGCATAAAGACATATGCAAGACAGCTTCGGATATGTTTTGAAGACAACTTCACACATTTGCATTGCAGTCCTAAACAGAATTAGAACTCTTCTAAATCCACTGAAGTCAATGAGCTTAGAACTGTATAACTCTGTTTAGGATTACACTGTTACTTTACTCACTAACAACAAACTGGGAAAAGTTTCCTAAATAGACACAGGTGAATGAAAGGAAAGATATAAAATGAAGTAACCCATTACTTACCTCCAGGTCATTAAAGAACAAGTATGTATCTGCAAGATTAAAGATCATTTCTTCCATCATAAGGCCTATCCTGACAGATGTAGTAGTATCCTGTTACAAAGAAAACACACCCACCGTTTAACTGTTTTTATGTCCACAGTTATTGGCTGTTCAGGTGATGTCTGGTAAAATATTATGATATTGGTTGCTATTCATAAAGAGAATTTCCAAGAAAAAGGCTTCACTCTTAATCAGAAATACTACCTTGAGTAATGACTTTAATTAATTAAGCCCATTTTGGGAGGGCGCACAGATCCATTCAAATCCTTAGCTATACCAGCCATATGTATATGAAAACCAACTTCCTAATTGTTTGGCTTTCAGATCTAATTTTTTTTTAAAAAACTAAAAAACTCTGATGTTCACTTTTAGTTCTCAAGTGGTTTGCCCAATTAAACTAAAGAGGGTTTTGTAGCTTGCATTCTTCCATTGGATTCAACCCCTTTAATTTTCCTCTCCCCTTTCTCAATCTGGATTTTCCAAGGGCCAGTTCAGACCTGTATGTTATCCACTTCTTTATGCTAATGTGAAACAGTATACATATGAACACAAACTATGCATCTTCCCACCCACGGTACTCATAGGCTTCTTAAGAATTTGACAAACACTGCATCTTCTTTAAGCAAAACATGTCAAGTTCCTTCTTCTCAATTCAGACAGAAGGCATCACGTGGTGAGCAAATTGTGCTTAACAGAAGCAGCGAGGGGTTCCAAAACCTGCCAAATCCATCTCACTGCATCATCTGGTCATGCGTGAACTTCAGGATTTTGTGGTCAGGATTTCTTCATACTCTTCATGAATTTTCTCCTCACATTCTTTGAGTAAACATTCACAGGTCATTCCAACTTGTCTAAGAGTAAAGAGGGGCTGTTCTTTTTTCAAAACCTGCCATACTCATCCACAGAGAGCTCGCTTCCAACCCTCTCCCAGCACCACTAACTGGTTTCCAACTGACTGATTATTCTCCCTCCCTCCACAAGCCTTTCCAGAGCTCTAAAGACAATCAAGGAATCATAGAGTTGGAAGGGACCACCAGGGTCATCTAGTCCAACCCCCTGCACAATGAAGGAAATTCACAACTACTTCCCCCACACACCCCCAGTGACCCATACTTCATGCCCAGATGATGGCCAAAATGCCCTTCCTCTCATAAACTGCCTACGGTCATAGAATCAGCATTGCTGACAGATGGCCATCTAGCCTCTGCTTAAAAACTTCCAGGAAAGGAGAGCTTACCACCTCCCGAGGAAGCCTGTTCCACTGAGGGACCGCTCTGTTAGAAAATTCTTCGTAATGTCTAGACGGAAACTCTTTTGATTTAGTTTCAACTCGTTGGTTCTGGTCTGACCTTCTGGGGCAAAAGAAAACAACTCGGCACCATCCTCTATATGACACCCCTCACTTCATCTCTTCTAGGGTTTTTTGGGTTTTTTCACTATCACAATCTTATCCCTGCAGTCATGAGGGCAAGACCATTTAAACAAAAATTGGGATTCGGTGAATTTAACAAGAGCCCATTTCAGCTGTGGTATAAACAGGGTGAAAGTAAGCCAGTAAGTCTGGCTAGTACAGAGTACTGGTAAGAAAGTGGTCCGTACGGTATCCCTCATCTTCTGCTTTGAGCCCCCGAGAAAGACAGCACTGATAAGAAATTCAGGTTATTTTCACCTCAGGGCATGAACCAAGTGGGGCAGAAAGTCTACAGTCTTTCTTGGATGAGGGAAGCTAGCTTCCCAGTTCTTCCAAATTAAAATGAAAGCTTCATATCAGTACGTCGGCTGTTAGTTCAGTAAGCTTCATTTCCATTAGCTTCATACCGGACCTGCTCTGGGGAGCTTTTTATTTTAATTTCCATTTGCTTTTCCAGTTAGTCTTCGGGTCCCAGCACAGTGCTCTTTATAATTTATTATATCACTGCAGGCGCAGCTATCAAAATGTTCTTGTAAATTTATTTTAAGTCGTCTCTATTGAATTTAGTTTGATTTTGTAGCATAACCTTTTGCAGTTGGAATAAATATATTTACCAGGGAATTCTGCCATCCTGAGGGTAAGAGGGGGGAGAAGATGGTGTGTAATACATAATTAGTAGCTCAAATTAAAATTCAACATTTAGTGCCAATCAAAACCCAGGCTTGGCACCTGGGTATCACTGCACGTGTCCGTATCCCTACCCAAAAACCACCCATTCAAAAACCAAGGGAAGACCCTTAGGTTGGCTTAGAAATTCTATTTGTTCTCTATGGACATTTCCCTGTGTCCCAGACAGCCCTTTCTGGTTGCTGTATCTGACAGCCAAATGAAACGTTACACTAAACATGGTGGTGATTTCTGACTCCCTCCCCTATGTAAAGGCTAGCAGAGCTTGCCCCTGTCCTGACGCTCCCCACTTCCCCATGACAAAGTCCTACGAACACATGAAGCTACCTTATACTAGATCAGACCATTCGTCTATCAAGATCAGTAGTGTCTGCCCTAACTGTCAGCAACTCTTCAGGCAGAGATCAATCACATCTGCTGCTACTTGGTCCTTTTAACTGGAGATGCAGAGGACCAGAACTGGTGAATGGTAGATGCTCTACTACTGAGCCACGGCCGCTCCTCTGCCAAAACAAGCTGAGGAACTGGGAAGAACATGATGAAGTCATTAAATTCTACTCGGAATTACAGAAGGAAAACTAAACACGTGACTGCAATTTTTGGCAGCAGGTGTGCATTTAAGTACAATGTCGAGTTTGTCCCATTCAGTTACGGAAACAGGAGCCAACTAACTCAATTGGCTTTAACAGGCGATTAGACAAATCCATGGTGGTCAGGGTCCATCGATGGCTATTAGCCTTGATGACTAAATTGAACCTGCTTGTTCAGATATAGAAACACTCTGAATACCAGTGCTACAGAGTTAGGCTTTGGCCTACTTTCTGGGCTTGTAGGCCTGTGTGAAACACGATGCTGGACCATAAGAAAGGCCATGCTGGATCAGACCAAGGCCCATCAAGACCAGCAGTCTGTTCACACAGAGGCCAACCAGGTGCTTCTAGGAAGCCCACAAACAAGACAACTGCAGCAGCAGCATCCTGCCTGTGTTCCACAGCAACTAATATAATAGGCATGCTCATCTGCTCCTGGAGAAAATAAGTATGCATCATGACTAGTAGCCATTTTTACTAGTAGCCATGACCAGCAGCACCATTGGTCTGATCCAGCACAGCTGTTCTTATAGTCTTAAATATACTGAATCCAGTCTTTTGAAAGTCCCAAGACATGCTCACTGGGTAATATAGTCCATTGTGAATGATCCTGGAAACACAGAGTGAAATAGGATGCGGTGAATCACAAACTGGTCATACCACAGAACTAGAAGCAAAATGTTGCTTCTCCTCCCTCCATTTACTGAAGTACCACTTTGTGTAATTTGAAATACAACCTATGTTGCATTTACCCTCATAATAATTCTAATAATAAGTACTTCTCGCTAGTAAACAGTGGCTCTTAGGTATGTATCAATAAGGCCCAATGTAGGGGGATGTTCCTTTTTTGTTAGATTTGAACCTCCATTTTTCCACTGGTAACAGAATTGCCACTGCAGAGTTACAGGAATTCAGCAGAAAAAAATCAGTAGAAGTTTGCAATGCTTCTCTATGGAGGTGGGGGCAACCCCATCCAGACCCCATAAAATTGGACCCCCTTACCCAATCTTCACGAAACTTCGGGGGTCATACAAGGAGAGTCCCTTCAAGCTATGCTGTGAAACTGGAGGCTCTACCTCCAAAAATGCCCCTTCAGGAGCTTCCCAAAAAATCCCCCTAAATGGGCCCAAATATTTCCAGTAAACCCGGAAATAAGCAGAATACCCATATTTACTGGGATGGGTATTCGGCTTATTTCAGGGTTACAAACAACAACAACAACAAAAAACCCAGGCCCAATAAACCCGAACTCGAAATTTATCGGATTTTTTTTTTTTGCACAACTCTACTAATAATCAGCTTTTTTCCCCAGTGAGTATCCACAGTGGCTTTCAACATTATTATTCCCTCCACTTTATCCTCAGCAACCACCCTGTGAGGAAAGTTAGGCTAAGACAGAGTGGCAGGCCCATATGGTCGCCCAGTGAGATTTCATGCCAGGGCTGAGGTTTGAACTTTGTTCTCTCCGACTGTAGTCGGAGGAATTACCCATGTCAGTCCCTAAGAGCCATCATGGGGTCACAGAAAGATTCTCTGTGTGGTTCCTCTACACACTGCTCAGACCAACCCAAACATCATGTGGGGAAAGAAACCGCAGGACTTGCCCAGTTCCATAAGCCCTGGGGTGACCAGGCCCCCCAGTTCCCCACTCCTTGCTGCCCCACAGATGGTATACAAGCACTTGTCAGTGTGTGTGGTTCACATTGCTTAATTTCAGAGTGGGCTTATTTATCTGGTGGATAGTTAGGGGTGTGAAGCTTGGAGGCAGGGCCCCCAGTGAAGACCACTGCCCACTGTCCCAAAATGAAATAATCTTTGGGCTGCTGAAACCATGGCTTTTTAGTTTATTTCTTTTTAAAGACAAACATTTGCTTATGCTTGTTTTAAAGTGTACACTAAGGCGCACAATGTGTTTTTTTAACCACCTGCAGCTACTCTAGTTTTTGTTGGCTGGGTTTTTGCATCCAGTTACCTTCTCCTTTGTAGCTCTTGCAGAAATTGTAAAAGGAAGTTACAGAGTCTGACTTATCTTTGGCAATCGTTCAAGCCCAAGTCACTCTTTCTTACCTCCCTTTCTGGTTCCAAATCACTCACAGTTCCAGACATATGTCTTCACCGGCAAACTGTTAAGACTTGTATGCCATTAAGTGAAGGGGCAGGACTGAAGTACCCTTCCATTTTTACCCCTGTGCCAACTCATCTGACATTCCAGATGTTTGTGTAATGTATTTGTACATCTCTTAGCTTAGCTTAAAGAAAAAACAGGGTTGAAAAAAAAATCCTCCCCCATCATCTATTCTTTGCTTAAAACAATCAGACTTTCTACACTCCTGCCAAGTACTTGCTTATGCAGTTAACAAATAATGACTTTTCCACCAGGAAGAAAGCATTAATTAAGCATATTTGTCAGACTTCTATTCTAAGGGGAGGGGGAGGGAGGTTATCTTCTGGAAGTGTCAGCCAGAGGTGAAAGGCAGATTAGTACTCAATTGAGAGCCTTCCAAGTTAAATCGCCTCTTTGTGGTTAGCTGTTAATAATGAAGTTGTCACTAAAGAAAGAGTTTAATGGTTTTAATTTGGTTTAATTACTTGGAAACGCTTGGAAATGGGGACCAGTTTGTTTGCTTGTATTAACTAGAAAAAAAGAAGCCGTGCCTGTCATAAAGGAAAGGCAGAGCCGCATGTCTGGACGAAGAGGATAAATTCTAATCCACAGTATATAAAACACACACACACACACTTTAATACACCAGCAAACCAAAACAGCAGCAATCTCAAAGTGTTTTGTTCTTTCTTTTTAATTAAAAAATGTAGTTGTTTATGTGAATACATAACCCAAAAAATTGGTCTATTCTTTACACATCTACTCTGATCACCAGAATTATTCATAATAAAAACTCCACTTATTAAATTAGCAACTAGGAGCACCCAATGCAGGCAGGATCTGGATTAGATGCCAAACATAACTTCACTGGACCTTAAAAAAAAAAAAAGGAAATAACTTTAAGGTCTCCCACAGCACAATGCGAAAAGTTATTTATTTTCAATGAATCATGATTCCTTACTCGTTCAGATTTCATAGGTACATTACAAAATCTTTCGTGCAAACCATATACAACAGAAAACGGTACTCAGCAAATTGTTCCCCAGCAAACATGGTGGGCCCAAATTGTTTTGGTGTTATCAGGTAAAAAGGGTGTTGCCACTGCCCCAAAGACCAGTCTCCCACTCCTGCCTCATCCTCTACACAGCAGGAGATTGAAAAAAGCGCCTTACACGTGTGAGCCTCATTGCTTTGTATCGAGTGTCCTCTGGTGTATGAAATAGCCAAATTAGCCTTGCTCCCTCTCCCTCCCCACTATAAAACAGGGATAGGATTCTGGTAAATCACAGAATCTTACTGCTGGAAGTTACAAAATTAAAGATGACACTGCTCCAGTGGGTGTGGTTAGATAAAGGGCAAGAAAGAGGAGAGAAGATCAAGATATGACTGAAGATCAAACCAAGCAAGCATTCTGAAGCTAAGAAGGTCTGGATCTGGAGAGTTCCTGGATAGCGATCACCTTTGTCTTCAATAATGGATGAAAGGTGGGATTTAAAATAAATTTAAAAACCAAACCAAACAGAGCCAGACAACAGAAACATGGCAGGAAAACGTTCAGGTGATCTGAGCATTTAAGGTCATTTATGCATGGGATTTTTTCCTGTTGCTCGCTGGACCCACACTTTCCTGTTGGGAGTCTATGCACCAGCAGTCTCCAAGCAAAAATCAAGTCCCCACCCCTTTAAATGCTGCTTTGTAACTGGCTTACTTTGTGGAGCTCACTGTGAAACCGCCCCCAAACCCAATTGCCACATAAAAAGCATTTTAAGAACAACAACAACAACAAAAACCCTGAAGCAATCTGAAAGGAAGGGTGGGGGGAGAAATCCAAGCCTCGGTTTTAAAAAAGATTTTCTGCTCAGAAAGAGCTCCGAGGAAGCAGGAAGTATTTCAATCCCCACCTCTGGACATACTGCTTTGTAATTGGTTGTGAGCGAAACTATGCTTGTGTGCCCTGCACTTTGCTTTATGCATGGCGGTTTCACCCGGGGCTTTGCTCAGGGAAGATGGAAGCGTCGGGTTACAAGAGGAATGGGAAGACCTGGACATTGCGAGGGCTGGCAGCGAGGTCATCTCTAATGGACGGAAAACTCATGCATAACTCCAAGGAACAACCAAGGCAGACGGGTGTGTGTGTGTGTGTGAACGTACCCATGCATAATCGACTTAAGATATTTTAATTTGTCTGTTGTTAACAGTGCAGACATAGCAATTGTTCTAACAGCAGCGATTTCCATTTCCTGCAATCCTGTCACAAGAGCCACAGTCAGTGATACACCTCTTTTTTCAAAAATTAGACAAATACTGGTCATAAACACCAGGTACCTTGCACTGCTCTACTAATAAGTGATACCGTGATAGGTCTTACATGGCGGTCTTTTAAAATTGCCTATGATGACTGAATGCTTTTATTATTTAACCCGAAAGGGCATTGAATACAAGATTTAGCCTCCAGTAGGTTTAAAAAAAATTCTACTTCCTCTGAAAATCCTTCCTAAATTGTATTCATCTTGAGTTAATCCGCCATCAACTGAGTGAATTAGGCTGTATTTGTTTTGAAAATCTATTTTATAGAATTCCAAAAGACTATGTTTTCCTTAGGAAGGCCTTATTCTGCCTTTCCTCATTCTTTCTAAGCGGGCTGCTTGCTAGCAGGCCATCGAGGGTTTCTTAATGTCCCAAGTTGCCCTGCACATATGAGTAACAAAATGTAAATAAACACAGCTGAATCAGGAAGAAGATGGAAGGTTTTCTCATTAAAGAAATAAAATAAACAGATGTCCTTAAGCACTTTGGCTTATGTTTGTCAAAGGAATGGAGAACTCTTAGATGTCTGAACAGCAGCACTGGCCATACATACATATTAGGCCAATTCTCAAACAAAGCAAGGAATACATGCCACTCTGAATTAGCTAATAGAGCTCAAGGGGGAATTGTATATTTGATTTGAACCCTAGCAACAAGAACCTTAGCAAACCAAACAGGCAGATCTGAACCTCTACAATTTATTTTTAACTGCCAGGTAATAAAAGCAAGTTTTTACCCCTTCATAGAGTTGTGGAAGGCAGACTTAATAATTAAAAGCATGAATCTCCATCAGAACAGCATTTCTGTGTCACTTCAAATAAGCTACTATTGAAAGGGAAAACTGATTTTTATATAATGATTTAGGTCCGTCCCCCCCCACAACTTATCATCTATCTACTGCATTTTCACCTTGACCTTCCTCCAAGGATCTCTGGGCACAGTGTAGGATTGCCAGAAACTCTATAGTAAAATCATATTCCTAGAGGAGAACTCTAGCTCTCCAGCAGCCAACAGAAGAGCTTTAAAAAAATCACCAGTAGTAATAGCATGACCTCACTTCCAGGAAAACCTAGACGTGTCATCAGACCTCTCTAGGAATTGCTGAAAACTCTATGGTTTACCACAAAGTTTCTGGCAATTCCTAGAGAGGCATAACATCACTTCTGTATTTTCTTGGGAGTGATGTCTTGCAATCATCACTAGTAATTTAAACATTTTTACTTTCTTCTGCCAGTTACTGGAGAGAAGGCCTGCTTGTGGGTCAGGTAATTTCCCACCGCCAGCAGGCACATGGCAACCCCAGTGGTGTGTACACTTTCCCCTTCTCCATTTTATCCACACCCCAACCCTTTGAGATAGGTGAGATTAAAAGAAGGTCACTGACCCAAGGTCATCCATTGAACTTGATGTCAATGTGAGGATTTGAACCCCGGTTTTCCCATTCTACTCTGACACTTCACCTGTTACATTACACTGGTTCTCCAGTCCAATTATACAGTCCAATTATACAGTGTTTTGTTGTTCCTTGAGGCTAGTAATAGTTAATTCATTCTTTCCCATCTGACTATGTAAAGAGCTTATGAGTGCCCTATGGTATCCGAACACCACTGCTGTAGTTATGGTAAAACACATACCCAGAGTCCCTAGAGATGTCCCTTTCAACCTCGTTTTTATCCTGCCCTTTCTCCATACAGCATAAAGTGGCTTGCATAGTTCTCCCTTCCCCATTTTTTCCTCGCAACAACCCTGTTGTGAACTTTCATGGCTAAGTGAGGATTGAATCTGGGTGCTCCAGGTTCTAGTCTGATACTCCACCATTCAACTAATGGTAAACTTACATCAGAGAGGCCTATAGCATATCCATTTATTTGCCCTTTGAATGTGGTGCTAATATCCTAGCAATTTTGCAGCCAAAAAGTTTCCTACCTATACATGAATTTCTGGGTATCAGTTTGGCAAAAAGATATGGTCACGTTGTTATACTCTGACAGCCAGAACCCATCCCTCAGAATCTTTTGGAAAGCCACAAGTTGGAAGGGTGAACAAAAGATTCTTAAGCCCTATTGACATTTGTGTTAGAATACGTATAGTTTAACACATCATGAGCCAGAGTGCTCCCATCTTGCCAATAGGCCCTACCTTATTTAAAAGCATTGGATGTAATATGTATCTGAGCATATTATGTCCTTGCTTGACAATTTTGCTGGCTATCAGCCCTATACATGTCAGACAGTGTACACGTATACAATTTCACATTGAATTTAACATACAGAGGTGGTTCTCCTGTAGGAAGCAGACGGATACAATCCAACTGACTCACTAAATGTTGAGAACACGTGGTGGAAGGTAGTGTAAACAGAGCTAAAGGTGGCTACAATTGGGTGGATGGAATGAAATCAAAGATGTAGATGTATTTAAAATACCTCCATCTTGTGGCTGATTCTAAGAGTCAGGGGAAACCAAAAGCACCCATAGGTCTCCAAACATGATATCCAAATCCACTCTATTTAGTACCTATTGTTTGAAACCATAGTTTGGTGGGGCTGTGGTATGGAACATGCTGCAGGTTCGATTCTCCTCTTCTCATGTGAACTTTATTACCACACATTTATATTAACAAATTACAAACCCTACAAAAGGATGGTCACAGATTTGTACCACTTGTACAAATCTTGTTTAGCATAAGATACATGACAAAAGGGGGGAGAGGAAAATGCCACAAGATGCCTCTGCGAGTTACCACAGAAAGCCATTTGAAAAAGGAGCTACAACAGTTATTAGCTATAATATTCACATGATCAGGGGCATACTTCCACTTATGCTGGGGACAAACAGGGATACTGATGCCCTACTTCAGATGCATGTGGCTACTAAAAATGAAATGTGGAACTTGAGAGGGATCTTTCCAAGCAACTTTGAAAATAAGTTCACACACTAGAAGAATTGGTTTTTATATCCCACTTTTCTCTACCATAAGGAGTCTCAAAGTGGCTTATTATCACAATCCCTTCCTCTCCCCACAACAGGCACCTTGTGAGGTAGGTGAGGTTGAGAGAGTTCGGATAGAACTGTGACTAGCCCAAGGTCACCTTCGTGTGGAGGAGCAGGGAAACTAGTTCACAAGATTAGAGTCCGCCACTCATGTGGAGAAGTGGGGAATCAAACCCGGCTCTCCAGATTAGAGTCCGCCGCTCTTAGCCACTGCACCACACTAGCTCTACTACCACCCTAACCCACCCCCAGTCTTACACTGTTTGGAATGGCCACCAGTAATGCATGTGGTTATGGACACTGATTTTTTCTGCTAACTTTTCAACAGGACTGAACAGGGCTGAGAGCTGTAGACCACGTGCTGTGCCCTGAGAAGGACCACTAAATACCATACACCAAAAGCCCTTAAACAGCACAGGCGTTTAAACTCCACCGAGAACAATATTCATGCCTTATTGGATGGGGCCATAAAAGCTTTGCAATGCACTGCAAGGCCTCCTGCTGAGACTCGGAGCAGGTGGAAAGACTATCTCTGCTCCTTCTGCCAACTTTTCTGCTGTATGCAGTTGGAGACGTTAGCTCACTCACTCACTTTTTTTTTTTTTTTGCAAGGCAAGGCTGCCAACCAGTTAAATACTTTCAACCCATCATTTTCAACCGATTAATTAATACAGTATACTTACATATACCATCGGAGCAAGGGCCGGAAATAGCCAGACACTCCTCCATCGTGTTATGTCTGGTTACAGCTCAGATGTGAAATCCCCCCTCCCATTAGTATTAAAATTTAATTGACGTTTGTATGGGTTTTTGCTTCCTGCAAGTTCCCTTGGGCTTTGCTCTTGGAATTCAGGGATCCACCTACAGGCCCTGCTTAAACACCAGCAGCATTAATTTCAAGAGGTGAAAACTGTGCTGGACATCACTGAACTATTTTCACGTCCTTTGGAAATTATGCTGAGTTTTTGTTTTCATTCTTATTCGGCTTAGGACATTATGTTAAGATTCTGGTGTACCATCCCCTGTAAAATAAAGTTGCCAGCTGAGTACTGGCAACCAGTGGGGGCATTTTTAGGGTGGGAAGTAACGTCACAACATTACTTCCGGTTTGTACATTGGGACGTTACTTCTGCATACGCATCATAAGTGACATTGTGATGTTGCTTCCTGCTCCCGAAATGTTTCCACTGGAGCGGAGAACCCCCATGAGGCCTGGAACGTGGGGAGGGAGGTTACCTGCTGCCCCCATGCAAATGACAAGCCTACTGTAAAACATCTAAATTGCAAATTTTGTTAGAAATTCCAGAATGGTCACATAAAGTGGTCCTAAAGCACAGGTCAATCTAAGAAATTTGTAAGGAACTTGAACTGGCACATATCACTCTTCAATGGGCATAAGAGGCCATTCTTTCTGCCTGGCACGCTGATTATCACTCCTGAATTTAAGAACAACTTTGCCCCTGTTCTGGACTTGTGCCACCTCCCTGCCTGCCATTTTCTCATCATCTTAGCACTAAAAGGTATTAGCATTGTGTATTATCCTGCTTTATCACACCTGAAAGCTATAAAAGAAAAGGGGGGGGGGAGAAGAAACCCTAAAACAATAAAGTCAAGGTACATCTAGTGCTCACAGGCCTCTACTGACCTCAGATGTCCAGAGATTTGGTTCTAATCTATACAGGTTTTTCAAGTGTGGAATTAATGCCTGTCATGAGTGATTAATGAAGGATTATGTTGTAAGATGTGCATGGGAAACCTACCGACTACAAAGAGGATCAGAGATAAAGCAACTAGTATTACTCCAAGTTGGCCATAACTGGCCAAGTGAGCATACAACGGGAAAAAATCTACCAAATTATGCCCTTTCAACGTCATTCTTAGATGGTAAAAATTTCTCGTGACTATACCCCATGATTTATACTTCACTGTGTCCTGTGGAATGTTGGGTTTTTTTGTTCCTCACAAGGTGGTATCTAGTGAATGGGCTACCTTTGGATCCTTTATCTTAATATATCAATTCCCACTAGACCACAGCTTTTACCATAGGCATTTGTTTTTAAAAGAGATCTACTTCCATTAGGAGTATGCTTTAACACAGTTCTTAACCTTTCACAGCTCCCATCCCATAAAATCGCTCTATCAAAAAAACTGGATCCCACCACAATAGAAGCACATGAAAACATGAAGCTGCCTTATACTGAATCCGACCCTTGGCCCATCAAAGTCAGTATTGTCTACTCAGACCAGCAGCAGCTCTCCAGGGTTTCAGGTAGTGGTCTTTCACATCACCTACCTGCCTAGTCCCTTTAACTGGAGATGCCAGGGATTGAACCTGGGACCTTCTGCATGCCAAGCAGATGCTCTACCACTGAGCCATGGCTCCTCCCCTAAGCGGCTCTCCAGGGTCTCAGGCAGGGGTCTTTCACATCACCTACTTGCCTAGACCCTTTAGCTGGAGATGCCAGGGCTTGAACCTGGGTCCTTCTGCATGCCAAGCAGATGCTCTGCCACTGAGCCCCTCCCCTGGCTTTTTCTGAGAAAGAATGCTGTATGTTTACAGGCATTCTGTTGTTATTACTAGCATGCCAAAATATCACAGATGGATAACCAGTGGCAGGTAGGGTTGTCAGGAGACAGCACATTTGCAGGTGTACACGAGGACTGAGGGAAAACAAATCCTTAGTAATTATTATGAAAACCCTGGATCCCACCTAGACTACTTCTGCATCCCACTGGAGGTACATGTACCACTGGTTGAGAACCACTGCTTTAGCAGATAGCATTCTTTCCTTACCAGCAGCAATTTTTAAGAAGAAGAAGAGCTGGTTTTTAAATGCTGACTTTTTCTACCACTTAAGGAAGAATCAAACCGGTTTACAATCACCTTCTCTCCCCCTCCCCACAACAGACACCCTGTGAGGTGGGTGGGGCTGAGAGAGCTCAAGAAAGCTGTGACTAGTCAAAGGTCACCCAGCTGGCTTCATGAGTAGGAATGGGGAATCAAACCCAGGTCTCCAGATTAGAGTCCACTGCTCCTAATCACAGCTCTTAACCACTACACCATGCTGGCTCTTCAAAGTCCATCACCTCTTCAAAGTTGATCACTTTTTCAGATAGTCCTAGAAGGCCCTGCTTCAAATGAAGATGTAGGATCATTGCTCATTCAATTCTAGTTGTAGCTCTTTGGAACATCCAACTCCTTTGCCAGTGAAGCACCCACCAAGGCCAAACTTATTAACTCAGAACACATGTAAAATCCTCTTTTTGTTACAGAACATTTTCATTATATTCTCTGCTTTTTCAAGCAGCATTTAAGTTGTTTTTGATTTTATGTGGCACAGGGCTGGTTCACTCATGCATTGCTTTATGACTATAATATTAGGTGGCAGCAAGCATATGGACATGAACCAGCATATAATCAAATAATCTCTCTCCTTGCCACAAACGTATATCTTTCAAGTACAGGCAGTTAACACAGTCACCTGCAGCTCTTTAAGGATTCAGTAATAGAGCCTCTGATTTGCATGCAGAAGGTTCCAGGTTCAACCCCTGGCATCACCAATGAAAGGACCATGTAGGAGGTGATGTGAAAAGATCTCTGCCTGAGACCCTGGACAATTGCTGGCAGTCAGAATGCACAATCCAGACCTTGACAGCAGCATAAGGCAGCTTTAGGTATTCATACAGTTCAGCATTCAAACAAGTCTGGCCCTGTGAGATTCTTAGGCTGGGACAATGCAACCTGAGCAAAACCTTGATTAGCATGATTCATGGTTAATGCTGGTTATTGTATTTAAGGTTAGCAGCTGTAGGATGGTCATAGCACTGGGGGAAGGAAGACACTCATGCTTGAGAAGAGAGGTGGAATACTGCTGTTGTAGCTTTAGTCATGCGATATCACATCACTGCTCCCTGCATATGCTACAAGGGAGCATGGCCAACCTCTGCTGAGAAACACTCTTGCTAGGAGGGAAAATAATAGGTTAAAAGTACAGAAGGCATGCAGAAGGAGTGGGAGCATACAGTGCAGATACTGGGATAGAATGGTGGAAACACCAGCAAAATGTTAAAAATTGAAGGCAATTCTAAATGGCACATAGGAGAGGGAGGGAAGCCAGTGACACATACTGAAGTGATGTAATGGTCACTGTCCAATATATGCCTACACGAACTTGCTGCAGAGAGCACCACATCAATTAATGGTTTGATCTCCATGAAAAACATAATTTTGTGCATGTGCATTCTTCAATGATCCTTGTCAGGTTAAAGGGCAGACTATACCACACACCTGTTCTGCTGTCACTCTTTGCAGATAATAAATGTACAGCAGCAAGCAGCAGCAGAAGAAACTCAGACCAGCTGGGAGTGTTGCAGCATTCTGCTTGGGTCAGCTACAACCCTTGACAATCTTCAGGAAAGGGTGAGAAGAGGCTTCGATTCCTGGTTCGAATCCTCACTCTGCCATGGAGGCTTGCTTGGTAACCTTGGATTAGCCGCTGTCTCACAGTCTAACCTGCCTCATGGGGTTGTTATTGTAAGGATAAAATGGAGGAGTAGGGAATGATGTTGTAAGTCACTTTGGAGAGAAAAGCAGGATACAAATATCTAAATAAATAACCTTTCCTTTCATGGCATCAGACGAAGAAGAAGAAGACTTGGTTTTTATATGCCGACTTTCTCTATCACTTAAGGGAGAATCAAACCGGCTTACAATCACCTTCCCTTCCCCTCCCCTCCCCACAACAGACACTCTGTGAGGTAGGTGGGGCTGAGAGAGCTCTAAGAGAGCTGTAATTTGCCCAAGGTCACCCAGCTGGCTTTGTGTGTAGGAGTGGGGAAACAAATCCAGTTCACCAGATTAGCATCCGCCTCTCACGTGGAGGAGTGGGGAATCAAACCTGGTTCTCCAGATCAGAGTCCACTGCTCCAAACCACCACTCTTAACCACTACAACCCTCACCATGTGACAGAACTGCAAGAGGGATAGCTCATCTGCCAATAAGAAATGATTATTTTAAGTGGGAGGCTGGTGCCCTCCTAAAGAGATATGACGTTCACTGTTTGTTCTACACAATGTCTACCTAGAGTTGGAATACAAAGTTTATCCCTTCTTAACACTCCCTTCCCCTCTACCGCAACTCATTTCCTTACAACCAACTCAGAAGTGGATCACTGAACAAAGACTGCCCCTGTTTCAAAAAGCGGTACTTGTTGCCAGGATATATCCCTGGAAACAAGCTGGTGTGGATGCACGTTTCAGAGGACAAGGATCACAGATGAATTACTTTTGGAAGTTTTCACAGTCCTCTCATGTGACTGCAATGATCTGGATAAAGCCCTAACTTCTCAAAAGTTGCTACTGGCAGATACTGGGAAACAAGCGTCAAAATTGCTTTTACTCCTGAGTTGACAATTGTAATCAGCAGATTAGTCGCAAGGAGAAAAGGAGTCTCCTTGCCCAATAAGGGCAAGTAGCAAGGATTGGGAGTCGTAGCTTCAATTAGGCAAAGTTCTGCAACTGTTCCTGCCCTAGGGCACACGTGCCTTCTTTTCACAGGAGGATACTGAAAGCCTCAGCAGCATTCCAAACAATTCAGTGGGTGCCCATGTCACAAATCTCAGCTTTTAACATGCACATACATCTAACGGCGGACAATAAATCTATCTTTTTAATTACATGTCTGGCTTGTTATAACCATCATAAACACAAGCCCAGCTGCTAGAGTCATAAAACGATGTCAAATCATATTTCTGGGGCTGCGTTCGAGGCTGTCCAAAGGGTTGCCAAGTCGATAGTCCTGATCTAAGAAACAGCAAATACATTCTCTTCCCCTCCACAATAAAGCGCTTAAGCTTGATCTAACTCAAAGCGACTTTGAACTTATTTGACTTTCATTCTGACAGGCACTGAGAGATCAGTGGAGTCTCATTGCTCTTTTTATGAAGTTTATAATTTGTTTTTATTAAATTGTATTGTTAAGATAGCTACAAACTGCCTTGTGAATGATGCTCCGTTGAAAGGTGACCTATACATATGGCAAATAAATGAATACACAAATAGAAAACTGTTGAACAAAATTAAAACCTGGCACTTTATAAATTCTGCAGTGGTGATGGGGTGCAGTCTATTAAATGCTGCTCTGGAGCTTGCAAAGAAACAACATGTGCAGGTTTGTACATAAGGACAACTGTCTTCTAACAGCATATAGAATAATGGCTACAGAAACACACTAGCTGCGTTCAGGCATCATGATAAATTGGGGTTAGATCAAACCCTGGACAGCTGTGACATCTGGAGCACAGATAGTCCAACATCAAGGATTTGCTAGCTGGTGCCAAACTAGGATTTCAAACTAGGGTTGGTAGCCAGTTTGTTAATCAGAGTTCATACTAACCATGGTTTCCTGCAATATCTTAATTCATGCACCAAAGTTTGCAGCCACAGAGACAGTTGAGGGTGAATGTGCTTCCTGACATGAGTCAGGAGAGGAGTCAAGCGGCAAATAAATTGGGCTGCCACACAAACCAGGGTTTGTTACTGGCATCTGGTAGGCTAACCATAGATGGTTACACAAACCATGGTTTATCATGATGTATCAATGCAACCAATGTTACCCTTGGAAGGAAGTTAAGGTCGCATCTGATGTTACATTCCTGTTCTTAAAAGGGAGCAGAGAAATTGGCTGAAGCCACATCTAAGATACGAATATAAACCACATGGAAACAGGTTTTAAATCTGTTTCGGACTTGTTTATCTCCCTTACAGAGCTACGTTTTTCAGAGTTCTTTGAAAAACAGCCATGAAAGTTTAAAGTTTTGAAACTGTCTCTAATTCCTGAGGGAACCCATGAGACCTCATTTCTGCAAATCTCTTAGGATGATTCTGGAATTCATGCACCAAATATATACATCTGCCCATTCCAGCACATAAATGGTTTTCATTTTTTGGCGGCCATGGGGTCAAAGTACTAAGAACACAAACTTGTATTAAAAGCCCAATGACATGATAAGTAGGTCAGCTGAAGGAACTGACAGACACAGATCTTTCTTGTGTTGCTTTTCCCCAATCTAACTCCAGAAGGGTTGATTTCTGGAGTTGTAGGACTTGCGAAGTTACTGTTGTCCATGGAACTGAGAGAAAAGGCGAACTTTCTCCCTTTCCCTTCCTCAGTGCAGTCTCCTACTTGTGTGGCTATTATTCCACAACTGCCATAACTCTCAGTGAGAAAGGTAGGCTATAAGTAAATACATGGGAACCAACTTTCTCAGGGCAGAGGGGGTTACAGGAAAGATTCTCCATCCTTGTGTTCATAGACTGTGAAACCTGATCTCATGTATTGTTTGCAGGGCTGTACCATGAAAGACACAGACAAGACACTGAATGTTAAAAATATCCCTGCACACAGAAAACTAACATGGCAGGGAGAAGGGATCTAGTCCAGTATTCTCCAAGAGGTGTTAGGGCTGAATGTGAAAGTGATAATTCTGGGATTTTTTTAATGCAAAAGTACATTCAAATATCCCGTCCCCACACACTGAAGCAGCACTGTTCACTAGCAGAAACATTACATGAAGCTGCTGTATTGTATTGTTTCACAGACAAACCTTATTAGAGAAAATGTAAAAAGCAAAAACCCAACATCTTAGTTTAAAAATATGGTACTTCCTCCAGGCTGGAGTTCTTGCAACATGTCTGTTAATAAACTTGTTCCTTTTTTTTTCCAGACAAAAGTCTCAACAAGAAAAACAGCTCACTGCCCTACCTAGCAGATGCTGAATAATACACTCCTTTGAGGAGCGTGGGCTACAGGCAATAAGATGGGACAGTAATTAGATTTTCACATGTCTGAGGGACGTGCCACTGGACTATATTAAACATATTCTTAAGAAAATGAGCAACATCTGTTTGAAAATCTGCCATATTAGCTGCCTGTACAATCCCCGATGCATTCTGGGTGGACGAACAGTAATGCCGAGGAAGAAAAAACCCATACAAATTAAACTTACCTTCCCGTATCTGGATGCAAAGGTTCCTGTGAGTAAGGAGTGAAATATAATTATCGTCTCATCCAAGTCCCACACAAACACGCGCTGTAGAGGGGTAGAGAAGAGACAAATCACACCAATCGCTTGCAGAGATTTATTCATTTGGGACTATATAACTACATGATTTTTTTAAAGATAAAGAACAAGCCCAGATACAGTTCAGGTGAACCCTCTTCCCCCTTGAAGGACTGCCTCCTCCCATACCGTCCAGCACGCCAGTTAAAATACTTCTCTCAGACCCTGGTCTTCTACACCCTGTCTGCAGAGGTGAGGCAGGTAATAGACAAGGACAGGGCATTTCAGGAGTGGCATTTCACCTGTGGAATGCCCTCCCCTTGAAGCTTAACTGGCATCTACACCCTACTCTCTTTCAGGTCCCGGGCCAAAACACTTCTTTACACACAGGCTTTTAACTAAGGGTTTTGATGCTTGCTTCTGAGGCCTACTTAGCGAGGATTATTTTAGAAGAAGAACAGTTGGTTTTTATATGCCAAATTTCTCTACCTTTTAAGGAGAATCAAACCAGCTTACAATCACCTTCCCTCCCCCTCCCCACAACAGACACCTTGTGAGGTAGGTGGGGCTGAGAGAGTTCTGAGAGAACTGTGACTGGCCCAAGGTCACCCAGCTGGCTTCACGTATAGGCGTGGGGAAACCAACCTGGTTCGCCAGATTAGAGTCCACTGCTCTTAACCACTACAGCACACTGGTTGCTAAATATTTTATGCTATTTCTAAGCACTGGCTGGGCTTATAATGGTTTGTTAATTTTAATGGCTTTATGCTGTTTTTATGATTTTATGATATTTTACTCTGTGAACCACCTTGAGCAGGTCTCTGGATATACATTTTCTAAACAAATGAAGGGCAGCTACTTCCCATAGCTGGATTAGTTACAATGCAATCAAGTGAAATATTTGATTGGACCAACTATAGTTGGCGTAAGAAAATTTACGGCTCACATATTACGCAAAGGAAACAACAAGAAAGGCGTTAGCGTTCAAAAAAGCTCTGAGGGAGGGGCTGTGGTTCAGTGGTAAAGCATCTGCTTGGCATGCAAAACGTCCCAGGTTCAATTCCCGGCACCTCCAGGTGGTAGGTCACGTGAAAGACTCTGAAGAGCTCCTGTCAGTCTGGCTACACAATACTGAGCTCGATGGACCAATGGTCTGATTCGGTATAAGGCAGCTTCATGTGTTCACAAAATCAACAAAGGTCGAAAGATTTTATTCATTTATTTATGCTTTTTCAATATCCTGCTTTTCTCCCCTGCTCCACCTAACCTCACAACAGCCCTGTGAGGATAGTTTAGGCTGAGAGATTGTGATGGGCCTCGTGAGTTTCCATGACACAGCTAGGCTTCAAACCCAGGTTCTAGTCCAACACTCTAACCACTACATCACATTGGCTCTCACATTCTACTCACAAGGTAAGAAAAAGGTGGGATTGGAAAGATGGATCTTAAATTGGAAACAGGTGACCTAGTAATTATATTCGGTTGGATCCAGGGCACCCCCTTCTGCTACATGAGCAATTCCCCACTCTTCCTAAAGTCATCCTTATTTGGATTTATCTCAACCCAAAGCAAAAAGGAGGAAGAACTTACACCCTTGGTTTCTTACCTCAATTTCAGTGTCGGCTGCTGGGGAGGGCTCGTTAGTTCTTTTCGATCGCCCTCGTAGCTTCCCATCACTCCCTTTGTGCTGCCTCTCTGCTTCCGTGTCTTTTACAGGTGTCGTGTATTCACCTATGATGGGAGAAAAGGAATCCCGGTGGAAACTTACTCCCTTCATTATGAGTCTCACGCTAATTTAAAAACAATGTAGGGATGTTCAGCTTATCAAAACAGCACAGACTTGTCTGGGAGGAATGACAATTACAAGATTCCCCCTCCACCTAGGCTTAAAGCCTTGTTGATGGAGTCCTACTAATTCTGGGTTTGTTACTTCAGAGGTGTCTTCATGTGCAATCCACTAAAATGAGATGTAGCTGATGAACATCTGTGAGCAGTTTCCATCCATGTCGTGATACCCATTTGGGCCCTGTTGAACTCGCTAGCTATGTCTTTTGGTACGGACTGAATGACTATGCCATCCAAGGCCACTGCTTGCTACACCCAATTAGCTGTGTATGACAAAGCTCCCAACTGAGTCAGTGGAAAAAGCTGACCAGTAATAACCCCAAGGATAGGATATTATGGGTTGGATCCAGCAATCTGTAAGCAGAAAGGGGTGATGGCTGTAGATCTTGGTCACTTTCCCCCTACCTACAACAGTCCCTTCCAACTCTGGGAAAGTTGTTTCCTGGAATTGCAGGACCCAAATTGGTCAGCAGACTGCAGTGAGGAATTGGAAGGGGAGTCAAATCACCCTTCCTGACTCCTTCATCAGTAGAGCAACAGGAGGGAGCAACAGGACCAGTAACAGAAAATGGAGGAGGGAGCGATTTCTCCCCCTTCCTCCTCACTACAGTCCACCAACTCACACGGATCCCACAATCCTAGGAATCGACTTTACTAGGGCTAGAAGAGACTGCTGGAGGGAGGAGAAAGTAGGGAAGATCTGTAACTCTTGTGCAAGTGGATCACTGGATTTAACCCTAAATGAAAGTGTTATAATTCCATAAGACAGTAACTTAAAAAAAAAACAAATTGCTTTTTAAAGAGAACTGCTAATTGTTCACTAGAATTACATTCAGAGCTGCTTAAAACACACACACATAAACTTTATACAACACCCTCAGGGCATACTTTATCTAGATCTTTTAACATTCCGTCATATTCCCTTTTAAACTGAGCCCCAGAACAAAACAAAAAAAGGGTTGCTTTTTTTTCTTCAACCAATGAAAACCGAGATGGTTTAAAAGTTGGATGACATTTTGATCTCAGAAATTTAATTAAAAATCATATGGAATTTTAACAGCCTATAACATAGTCCCAAGAAAATGTATGTTCTCGCCTTAAGTACCCTCACTTGGCATTCAGTTCCCACTGAAATCAACAGAGCTCATTTCCAAACAAATGTTCTTAGAATTGAGGTTGTGATTTAGCCGAACTATTTAACAGAGTGCAAGAGGTTTAATGGTTTACTTGTTGGAGAATGGGCAGTTAAACATATGGGGGGGGGGGCGGTTAATCATGAATCGTATGTTGTGGATAAGATGAAAAAGGATAGGATTCATTTTCATAAAACTCTTTAACTAGCCATTGACCTCTGTTTCATAAGCGGTCTTCCAACCTCTGCAGTAGCTCAGTGTTTTAAAGAGGAATCTGCCCTGTTCCTTCATGGGAAAACTGTTTGAAATCTCAGAGTGAGATAACATCGAAGAGAGAAAACCTCCAAGCACTTTCAGAGCAACTTTTTTTTCCTTTTCAAAAGCCAATATTAGTTTATTTTTCTTTTTGAGTAACAGCAGATGTGCAGGTTTCTCCTATAAGCGAGCAAACTCCACTGTGGGCGTACATACAGTGATCATACACAAATGTTGTGATATTTTATATAAATGACACTGCCTGCCAATGAACATTTTCACTGGGGAAGTGATCTCTCAAGAGTGTATTCCAACAGGACATACGAAGATAACGTTACTTGATATCCCAGATTTTAAAAGCTGCGCACTCTAAGAGACCCTGAATCATTTTGAAAAGTACTGATGGTTTCTCTTATTTTAAAAGCGAGATAATTTTCAATGCTTAACCTGTAACCCGTAACATTAAAAACAGCCCTCAATTACTTTGGATTCTTCTTACATTTCTCCTTAGATTTTTCTAAGTAGCTGTCTTATCTCTAAAAAAAAAAAAAAAAAGGAATTCAATACCAGTGCTAACTCTTGGCTTGTTTTGCTCTATATCCCAACCTTTTGTGTTTTTAATTCTGCAGCTTCAGTTTTGCCCAGGCCTCTTGCTCCTTCAGTGAGATTCAATTTTCCTCCTCTGATTCTCCCAAGCGTGTTATTTCTCTCACTTCTGTACTTAGTACTCGCTTCTCTCACCCCTCACGGTCTTGACTTTGAAAGTTCTAATTGCTTCCCATTATTTCCACATCAGCCACACTGGTAAGTGGATGCGCACACACAGGGGGCAGGACAAAAAGGGCACACCTCAAGGTACGACAAGCAAAAAGGGTGATTCATAATGAAGCAGTTTTTACAACAGGCATGGACTAACGTGTTCCCACTGCCTCTCACGTCATGTGGGAATGTTGCCATCAGACAGCATCGTATACATGGGAAGCTGTCGGTGCTCAAACCGTTTTCGGATTTTGGAGCATTACGGATATATTTTTATATAGGGGATGCTCAACCTGTATTGCCCTAGTGATAAGATACATAAAGATACATTATGCATCCATAAGGCAGACAATAATGCTGTCTTATTTAAATCTGCAATGCCAGTGGTTAGTTTCTAGGGGGTGGAGGAAGGGGCCACAGGCTGCTCTAACCTGGAATCTCTACCACTTTATTCTAAATATATAATATCTAAGAACATAAGAAAAGCCCTGCTGGATCAGACCAAGGCCCATCAAGTCCAGCAGTCTGTTCACACAGTGGCCAACCAGGTGCCTCTCGGAAGCCACAAACAAGACGACTTCAGCAGCACCATCCTGCCTGTGTTCCAAAGCACCTAATAGGCATGTTCCTCTGATCCTGGAGAGAATAGGTATACAGCATGATTAGTATTCATTTTGACTAGTAGCCATGGATAGCCCTCTCCTCCATGAACATGTCCATTCCTCTCTTAAAGCCTTCCAAGTTGGCAGCCATCACCACATCCTGGGGCAGGGGGTTCCACAATTTAACTATGCGTTGTATGAAGAAATACTTCCTTTCATCTGTTTTGAATCTCTCACCTTCCAGCTTCAGCAGATGAACCCATGTTCTAGTATTATGAGAGGGAGAAAAGCTTCTCCCTGTCCACTCTCTCCATACCATGCCTAATTTTATAGACCTTTATCATGTCTCCCCTTAACTGCCTTCTTTCCAAGCTAAACAGCCCTAATCGTTTTAACCGCTCCTCTTGGGGAATTGCTCTAGCCGCATGATCACTTTGGTTGCTCTTTTCTGCACCTTCTCAAGCTCTGCAATATCCTTTTTGAAGTATGGTGATCAGAACTGCACACAGTATTCCAATTGTGGTCTCATCATAGATTTATACTAGGGCAGTATGATAGCAGCAGTGGTCAGTGAGCAATAAGAGATGCATTTTCTATTACTGTTCCAGATTACTGTTTTACTAGTCCAGATTACTGTTCCAGATTACTGTTTTACTAGTCCCAGGGCTAAGCACTTGCTAACACTGAAAATATGATGCAAAGCTCTGCCCCTGACTGAAATGAAACCTTACACAGAGCTGTAGTTGCCAGATAGAGAAAAGAAATGTCTACAAGTATTTGAGTCACTTACCAGAAAGCGATTCGGTGCTCTGACTGTTGATGTTGTGTGACGACTCTTGGAGCGAATAAGCTGACGTCGGGATGGCTGATGGACTGATGCTGTTTGCAGACATGTATGAAGAGTTGTACGAAGAGCTGTAATACTGCGAATACTGGCTTTGGGTAAAGCTGGGATATGAAGAGTACTCCTTTGAAAGAAGAGACAGCAACTCTAATCTTTCTGAAGCCAAGGCTTTGCAGCACCCAACACTCAAGCAGAAAATATAACAAGACAGCTATACAACAAGGTATGATTGGCATGTGCCAAGCTTATTAATATTTTGCACGATTGTGTTCAAATACACCCTGTAGAATGAATGGCTTGGATCCCACGAATGAGTTCCATGCACAGTACATAGGCTGTGCCATGAAGTGTGCTTCCTCTAAAACTTCCACTTGCACAAGATCAATGGTTTTCAGTGTTTCCCTCAGACTTTTCTCTAGTAATGAACAAGATACTCACAGATTTAGAATGTAGGGACCATTGTGAACTATGTGGTGATGCCCAAAGGAAATGTGCTCCCTCTTCCTGGGGACAGATTACCCCATCTTTTCCAATGCTTCCAGACTATCGGTGATCACTATTCCAACCTTTCAAAGACTTTTCTTCTTGGCCAGACACAATGCCTTACCTCTCAACGAATTATTTGGCAGATTCTTAGACACTCCAATTGATCAGAGAGTCTGCCCGTGTGGAAAGGCAAAGACAGAAACACTTATCCATTTTTTATTCAGTTGGGATTTATATTCTTCTTTAAGATCGTCATTTATCACTCCATTGATTTCACACTTTCCTGTTTGTTCTCACGATTACCATTTAATTTATCTGCTGTCTGGTAAAGATAAGGCTATTACTTTATCTGTAGTTTATTATTTAACAGCTGCCTTGAAGATACGCCGAAAGTTACAACGAAGTAACGCCTAAATGCTTATCTGCATACAGGTGCTCTTTTTGCACTGGAGCTGGTTTGGAGTGGAAATGGAAATTTTAGTGTAAGAGGAAGCACACTGTCAAGAGCACATGGAACTCATTCATAGGATCCAATTCCCATGCCATTCATGTCTGTGGAGTCTATTCTGCTTATGAGGCCAAGGAGTGGAAAGTGGAAGAGCAAAATGATAACTTGCTCTGTGATCTAGCAAGTCCCTTTTGGTGAGTTCAAGAGCCACGTACAAAATACTTTGCATTTGGTTCTTCTAAAGCACTGTCCTGCTGCACCACTGCGGAACCGGTGTGTGCATATTACTTTAATAAAAGCCAACGGACACTCTGATATGAAGTCACCAGTCATTTCATCCTTCTTACATGTTTTCACCTAGGTTCTACATCCAGCTTCTGAAGGATGAATTGCTGCTTGACCAGATACACACTCAGGATCCCAGTTGCTTTAGAGAAATCCTAGTGTAGGATGCTTCATAAGAGTCACATAATGCTATATAACTCACTGCAGCTTACAAAGGAGGACAGAATGAAACCCGGAAAAAGTCAAAGGGGATCTAGAGTTTGCATTGCAACACTGTCCACAGAGGTCTAAGCCGAGTCCCTGTTTTCCAAACTCGCTTAAAACCATAATTCACATCCAACAGCAGCATACTTAGGGTCTAGACAGAGGCCTTTTCCAGGTTTGTTATTTGAGATCCTTTTCAGCTAGATACATGGCAAAGCACATGCTTTATCACTAAGCTATGGTCTCTCCCCATTTGAACATCCAGATGGGAAGCTGCTGTCCAAACTTATTGGAAACTGAATTTAGGATGCGTGTTTGTAGTTTCTTATGTCCCATGGAGTCTTACGGCTTTGAGAGTCCATTTCAGCATTTCTGCTGAAAACAGGAGACTGAACTTCATAGTTGGTCAATAGCAACTTTTACTGGCAAGCATTCTCATATAGTATTTCTCTATGTAATGTATCCACACCATGTATTTACACTCACATATATGTTGCTAACATATGAGAACCATGAAGTTCGCAAACAGGTGTACATCCAAAGAAGGAAATTCACAAAGAAGGAAGAGAACAAGCACACTCCAACGGCTTCATATTCACAGGGGTCTCTGAGTGACATTTTAGCTTGTACATTCAATATCTATTAGCTAAAGCCAAGGCTGGAAGGGAAAGAAGAGGGAGCTCTCTGCAAGTTGATGGAAAGAGCTAGTTTTTTTTGGGGGGGGGAATATAAAGCTGCTTATATGATACTGTGGGCTGCCCATAAGGATTCTGAAATGTTTTCAGCGTAAAACCCAAGACCTGAGCCACGGCCAAAATCGGTAGAAGGAGGAAGAGAAGGGGAAAAAGCAAAATTGTTCTGAAAGTGTTTGGTTGCCAAGTCCCCTGGCCAGGCTGCTGAGCTCTGTGAGTGGCTTTAGATACAGGCTTTTAAAGAAATCAAGATGTCAAGCATGTTACGGATCTTGCCCCCTCAGGCACGCAGCTCATTCTCGTTCACCTGCCACTGTTGGGTTTGACGGTTGAACTAAATCACGAAAGGCACAACTAGATGATATGGCATTCCCGGGAAGAACGCAGCCATTTTACAGCAGGAATTCTCTTCCATTTTTAAAGTGCTGCAGGGAGACAATCCTGCAGAACACAGAGCTGCCTCCTCCCCTTACGCTGTGGTCCCGAGCAGGAATGGGCCACTGTTGCATTTTTTAAGCAAGATAATGCCTGCTGTAAATGGGTCGCAGCATTCCTGGATTGTCCCGAGGGACCTCATATCATCTAGTTGTGCCTTCAGAAAGTGGGATTGGTGAGGGTCTCTCCTTCTACGCAAGCTAGATCTGTACCAGAGAAGCACCACCAACACCTGAGACATCCCTAGGGTTATTTTCCATGTATAAAACTGGAGTAGGTGATCTTGGGTGCACCTAAGATAGGTGTGCGTGTATGTGAGGAAAGAGGTGAGCTAACTCTTCGCAGTTTCTTGCTCCCCCTCCTACCTGGGTTTCTCTCCCTCTCAGCTAGAGACAGAACCGTTCTTCCCAAAAGTGTCAATGCTTGTGCCTGTTTTCAGAGCGATCTGAGGGCTAATGTGAGGTTAGAGTCCTTTTTTGCAAAGCAGTCCTTCTTTCCTACAGATCAAACACTTTGGTTTCTACCAGTGTAATTTAAGCAGGAACCACAGGTAGTTAGGAAGTATTTTATAGCAAGACGAACGTATAGAAAGTTTGGTTAGATTAAAAATGAAATAAAGCAAATGCTAGTGAGAGTTAACTCACACTCTGAAGATCATCTGTCCTCTTTGTAATATGAGGGACGGGTCCAACTCTACCCTCCTGAGGTTCTAGTACTGGACAAAGGGGCACATGGCTGGGAAACCTGATTTCTGGGATTGTAGCAGGAAGACCCCCCCTTGTTTGGGCCAATGTCAACTGAGGGCTCATTCTCCATTTCCCACCACAAACCAATTCGCCAATAACATTCCCAGCTGTAGATCAGAGACTCGCTGGCCATGGCATGGCAATTTGGCTCTTTGGTATCTTACAGGCGAAAGCCTGACCTTCCTTCAGGAGAAAGTACAGCTGGGGATCTGATTACCCATTCCAGAATTTAGTATAAGAGCAACCCCCCACCCCTTTCATAACAATGTATGACCAGTATCATTGAAGTTTGTTGGCATCCACACAGAGGGTTCAAGTTGTACCTGATGCACTGTGCTGAACCCAGCAGAACCTGTCAGGCCATTAGGTCCCTGGTATATCCCTGAGGTACCTAAGAGAAGAGAAGAAATGAGAAAATTGAGGTAACGGAATTCCAAAATTCAGTGAGCTGTACCTATGACCAAAGTACCCCTACAGTGAGGTCTCTCTCCTAGGCATAGGCTGGCCTTCTGTATCATTGCTGTCAAGGTGAGAAGAAGGATTTTACATTATTGTAGGAACTGTTGCTCAGTGAAAGAGCACATGCTTAACAGGAAGATGATCCCAGGTTCCCTCTCTGGCATCTCCAGTTAAAGGATCTCTTATAATAGGAGTCGGGATTTGGGAAAGACCTCTCTCTGCCTGGAGAGCCACTGCCAGTCCAAGTAAACAGCAGTAGTATAAGAGTTAGTTTTTATATGCTTTCTCTGCCACTTAAGGGAGAATCAAATGGCCTTACAATCACCTTCCCTTCCCCTCCCCACAACAGATACCCTGTGAGGTAGGTGAGGCTGAGAGAGAGTGACTAGCCCAAGGTCACCCAGCTGGCTTCATGTAGAGAAGTGGGGAAACAAACCCAGTTCACCAGATTAGCCTCCACCGCTCATGTGGAGGAGTAGGGAATCAAACCCGGTTCTCCAGATCAGAGTCCACAGCTCCAAACCACTACACCACAGTGGAGTAGAGACCAAGATGGATGAGTGATCTGATCCAATAAAAGACACCTTCATATGTTCATAATTTGGGTAAATTGGGTAGTAAAATGGCCAGCAGCAGGCCCCCAGAATAGGAGGAGGATCTTGACACAGTTGCTGACCTCCCTGTACACTCAATCATAAAGTCTGAAGACCCCAGTTGTTGTTTTAATTTCAAGAATTGACTCTTCAAACATTGGATTGGATGACAAAAAACTGCATCTTCGTGGGATGTGCATTAGGAGTTTTTGTGTGTGTGTTGGAGGGGGAGAGAATTCTTGTTTCCTCTGGCAAAGAACCCATGACAGATATTTCTCATGAATAAAGGGAGTCCATGGAGCATGCTGTGCGCAGACCTGAAGGAAACATGCAGACAGAAAAGGTCATAGCAACTACGCCTCTGATCGCTCCTGGACTTCACCTTAAAAGCAAGCTCACCTCACCTACCATCTTCATGCCCCTGCCAAGCTGTTGAAATGACCCAGTACTGAGCAGGAATTAGACTCCTCTCCCCTTTTCTTTAAAAAGAATCTGAAGAATCAAACCACCAGATTCACAGTGAGATCCTATGCTGAGTTACTGCAGTCTAAGTTTATGAATTTCGATGGACTTAGGCTGAAGCAACTCTGCATAAGTCTGCAATATCAGTTTTTCCTGGTATGAATTACCAGATTTTTCAACTGTTGGAGAGCCAGTACTTGGGACCAAGCAAGGAGCAGATTTAGCCAGAGCACAGGAACAAATGCGTCTCAGTGTCTCCATGCTGTGTCCCTTCTCTGAATATCCGCTTGTTTGTTTTTATTTTAAGACCCAAGATTAAGCAGGGGAATGGACAGCTGAACAAACTGCAGGCTGCCAAGTGCAGTCAGTCACAAAGGCACATGCAGGGAGAAATAAATCTCGTGCCAAAAAGGGGGGGGGGGAGAACCACACTAGGAGGAGAATCCGTTTCCAGAACTAATTTGCTGCCACATCTGGCCTTGAAAAGCATTTTAGACAAAGAAAGAGGAGGGGGGGGGAATTAAAGCACAGAGGGGTCAAGGGCTAATAATATCTCATCGAGATGCCATCTTCGGCCATGGCTGTACATATTCCACCCAACCCTACCCAAAGGTATTTGTGCAAAGGAGATGAATAAAAAAAGTACCTACATGTCAACAAATTTGCATTTCAGAGCCCCCCCCCCCAAGTTCTCTCTCAAGGCAGAAATTCATCACTTAAAATCCAGACCAAGGCTCAAAGATGTCATGACAATAGCAGTGGAACTGGGGGTGGGGAGGAGGAGGAGGAGAAGAGTTGGTTTCTATATGCCGACTTTCTCTACCACTTAAGGAAGAATCAAACTGGCTTACAATCACCTTCCCTTCCCTTCCCCACAACAGACACCGTGTGAGGTAGGTGGGACTGAGAACTGCACACAGTACTCCAGATGAGGCCAAACCTCCCAATCCACCTCCATTGTGAGAACTGTCCATTTTTATTACTACTCTCTGCTTTTTATTGTTAAACCACTTTTTAATTCATAAGAGGACCCATACTCTTATCCCACAACTGCTAAGCTTACTCAGCAGTCTTTGGTGAGGTACCTTGTTAAAAGAACTGACTAGGGTAGGGTTGCCGTTACCCCATGGCAACTGGGGGGGGGGGACTTACTGGAAGCAAGCTGAGGCTGATTTGGGAATATCTACCTGATGAAGAATTTTGGGGCACTCAGAGCCTGAGCAAGTAAATAAATGTTGTACATATTTTGCTGCGGCAACAGAACAGACACTTTACCACATACAGGTTTTGCTTTGAAATACGTCTCCCTTTGATTGAGGAATGCTGAACAGTGACTATAACGGCATGCACTTCGTTATGGGTTAGAGAAATACAAATACCACATTTATAATAGCTCATAGGAAAACAGGAGCCAGTGCTAATTCTCTGCACATACGTGTATTTATATATTTGTGTGTGTTTCTCTATTACATGTCATAGGATGCACTAGGTATACCAACTAATTTTATAACATGTAAAGTAGCCTTTGAACCACAGAATCATAGAGTTGGAAGGGGCCATACAGGCCATCTAGTCCAACCCCCTGCTCAACGCAGAATCAGCCTAGAGCATCCCTGACAAGTGCTTGTCCAGCCACTGTTTGAAGACTGCCAGTGAGATGGAGCTCACCACCTCTCTAGGCAACCGATTCCACTGTTGAACTACTCTCATTGTAAAAATAAATAAATATATCCTAATATCCAGACTACCTTTTTAACTGTAATTTAAACCCATTATTGTGAGTCCTATCCTCTGTTGCCAACAGGAACAGCTCCCTGCCCTCCTCAAAGTAACAGCCCTTCAAATACTTCGAGAGCAAACCAACACAGGATAGTGAGTTAAATTGGAGCCTCAGGGGTCTGGGTTCATATTGCTGTTTCAGTACAGATTCAGCGGGTGGCGATTTGTCAGCCTCTTTTCCTCTGTAAAAGGGCAATGACGATGACCCAACAAGTGGTAGCGCAAACAAGAGGGTCCACTCCAGGTGGGGGCAGGGAACCAGCATTCTTCCAGAATTACAATTGTGCGTAAGTATTTCTAATAACCCACACAGGCTGCTTTGAAACACACTTCAGTGATCGTTTGCAACTGGATTTCCTTGTTCCACACAGAAAAATCCAGTTGCAAATAATTGCAATAGTGTATCAAAAGGGCATTATCCAATGATGTGTGAAATCAACCTCTTATCTACAACTCATGCCAGTTGCTTAGTTCAAGGGTCTAAACCAGTGGCTCCTAACCTTTTTTTGGCCATGCCCCACCTAAGCATCTCTAAAATCCTGACCCCCTCCCGTGACATATAATTCTTATTATTCAAAAAATGAACTCCTGTTCACGTGGAGGAAGTCTTAAAAGGCCATTAGCCTGGTCTAAACAAGCTTTCGAATTGCCCCCTGTGGGGCCTGTGCCCCACATTGGGAACCACTGGTCTAAATGGTTAAGTTTTGCCAGTAAGTAGTGCACGAAGCTACTCACAATCACTTTTTTTTAATGTTCAGAGGGTCTGCCCTTTGCTTCTAGATAGGTATATGAGCCAGAAACACACTTACAGTGCCTTCCTAATCAGAGCTACACCCTTCTAAATCCATCAACTTCAATGAAGTTTGAAGGGTATAACTCTGCTGCAGATTGCACGGTTATTCACCTAAGCCAGTGGAGGGTCTGTGTCACGGAGCTTTCCTCCAATCAAGCGTACTCCTTTCAAAGCAGGAACGCCACTCAAGATCTTTTCCTCTTGGATCTTCTCCACATGGAGCATAGTTCACATCTGTGTTCAATCATGTCAGCTGCTGAAATGTCACAATGCCCTCATTCACAGGTAACACAGGGAACATTTAGTCGGTAATAAAACAACCTGGGTATTAGAGAACAGCCCTTCAGATACAGAGTACTGGAAAGTACTTCCTTGGAAAAAAAGTCTAAATTGACCTCACGCCATGGGCTTTTCTAGTGATGGTCTATGAAATGAGACATCTGAGCACATAAGGGCAATGCTCAAAATGAAGCCATTAGTGAATTCAATAGCCTGTCCTTTTCATGACAAACTGATTCCATTTGCCATTCTTTTAATGTTTCTTTTAAAAAAATGTGCCATTTTTTAGTTTAGTACACTTGCGTATGTCTGAGCCATAGATGTGGCATGTCTCAACCTTGGTGGGCCACAGGCTTGGCTGAACTTTAACATTCATCAGCTTGCGATATTCATGTGTGGATGAATAAAAGTTACGAAATTAGTAAAAGCTGCACACAAAAATGACGTTCTTGTGAGATCTATTGATTTCTATATAGGTAAGCTACTGGAGTGTATTTTTTACTTTAAAAAATTAGAGTTAAAAAACTTTAATCAGGATAACTATGACAAACAAGCAATTTAACAATTGTCAAACAGTTATCAGCTCTCCACAAGGCTTCAACTATCTGAACATCTGTTACAGTTGTGTAAATTAATAGACAAAACATTTCTAAAAATCAAGTGCAAAAGCCTCTCTTTCCCAACTTTATTTCAATGGATCTTTAACCACATATAGAACAGAGCTTTAGTTTTTCCCCAAGAAGTACCTACTCACTCCATCTCCTTGTATACCAAAGTTAAGGGTGAAGATGCAGGTGCATCGAGAGTTTCTGCTGCGTTACTGCTCAGAAACATAACAAAAACCCAAGGACCACAAAGCTCCTTAGAAATAGGCGCCAGTATTCTCACAGGCTAATGAATACCAGAAAAATAGATGGCTTTAAGTTTCAAGATAGGGAAGAGGAGGAAGAAGAAAAGGAAGAAGAAGAGGAGGAAGAGGAAGAAGAGTTGGTTTTTATATGCCGACTTTCTCTACCACTTAAAGAAGAATCAAACCAGCTTACATTACAATCACATTCCCTTACCCTCCCCACAACAGACACCCTGCGAGGTAGGTGAGACTGAGAGAGTTCTAAGAGAGCTGTGACTAGCCCAAGGTCACCCAGCAGGCTTCATGTGTAGGAGTGGGGAAACCACTCCGGTTCTCCAGATTAGAGTCCGCTGCTCATGTGGAGGAGTGGGGGATCAAACCAGGTTCTCCAGATTAGAATCCACAGCTGTTAACCACTACGCCACACTGACTCTGGGATTCCTTTGGGCTTGTATGCAGAGTGCGAGAGTGGGAACAAGCAGAGTAGGGCTGTCAATTCGGTTCGGTCCGAACTGAAAATCAACCGAATTTCCCCTGATTCAGTGATTTTCTGTTCGGACGGATCCGAACTCAAAACTGGCGGGCAACCGGGGGGGCCGAATTCAGCGAGTTCGGGAGTTCGCGAATAAATTCGGCAAATTCGGCCCCCCTTCAGGGGAGCCCGCTGAAAGGCGCGGGCTGCCCTTTAAACTCATCTGAGCCTCCCAGCTGGGAGGCGCAGATGAGTTTAAATGACAGCCCGCGCCTCTCCAGCGGAGCCCGCTGAAGGGGGGCGGGCTGCCCTTTAAACTCATCTGCGCCTCCTGGCCGGGAGGCACAGATGAGTTTAAAGGGCAGCCCGCCCCCTTTCAGTGGAGCCCGCTGAAGGCGGGCGGGCTGTCATTTAAACTCATCTGCGCCTCCCGGCCGGGAGATGAGTTTAAATGACAGATGAGTTTAAATGACAGCCCACCCCCCTTCAGCGGGCTCCGCTGGAGAGGCGCGGGCTGTCTTTTAAACTCATCTGTGCCTCCCGGCCGGGAGGCACAGATGAGTTTAAAGGGCAGCCCGCCCCCCTTCAGCGGGCTCCGCTGGAGAGGCGCGGGCTGCCCTTTAAACTGACCTGCGCCTCCCAGCTGGGAGGCTCAGATCAGTTTAAAGGGCAGCCCGAGCCTCTCCAGCGGAGCCCGCTGAAGGGGGGCGGGCTGCCCTTTAAACTGATCTGCGCCTCCCAGCTGGGAGGCTCAGATCAGTTTAAAGGGCCCCCGCGCGCCTTCAGAGAATCCCTCTGAAGGCGCGCTGGGGCCGAATTTTCCCCCGAACTCCGGATCCCCCCGAATTACCGGGGATCCGAAGCGGGGGAGTTCGGACTTCGGCACGTACCGAACCCACAAGGGTCAAATTTGGCCGAATCCGAACTGTACCGAATTTTTTTTTTTGACAGCCCTAAAGCAGAGATAATAACACATGGCTATTGGGTTTTACTTTGATTTGGGAAATCCACTGACCTCTGTCTACTAGGCATGGGTGGCCAGGGGCTCCCAGCCTCCTGGAGATCTCTCAGAATTACCATTGATCTTCAGATTACATAGATCAGTTTCCCCTGGAGAGAATGGCTGCTTTGCAGGGTGGACTCTATGGCATGATACCCCACTGAAATCCTTGCCCTTTCCCAGGACCCCACCCCAATCTCCAGGAATTTCCCAATCAGAAGCTGGCAAACCCTAGGCTGGTCCTACTACCAGGGTAAAAAAGCAGGTAGGTGGGGCCAGTTGTAACTGGTGACATGCACATTGTTAACTTCATAGTACAAGGACACTGCCATATGCTGCTGACACCTACTTGCCTCCATGTAGGGGCTCAGAAGCTCTAAAGAGCATCAAATACAGTGTGTTCATGCACATAAACTCCTTCTGATCCTTTTGCTTTTTAAGGCACCTTTCTTCTCACAAAGGAATCCCAGAGCAAAAACTGCTCTCATACTGATTTGGGCACTTTCCATGGGCTGGATTCTACCTTGCACTTGGAAAAGAGAAAGCTAATGTCGGACTAAAAGGCTTAAAATATTGCGCTCATAATCCAATTAGGCAAACTTTCCCCAGTGTTATCTTTTTGGGTGCGCTCAAAATCCATTTAGGCAAACTTTTCCCTGTGTTATCTATTTGGGTCACTCCAAAAGGATGTACAGGATTTACAAAGCTATCAGATGCATTCACAGTAAGGGGAGGGGCTGTGGCTCAGTGGTAGGGCATCTGCTTGGCACGCAGAAGGTCCCAGGTTCAATCCCCGGCATCTCCAGTTAAAGGGACTAGGCAAGTAGGTGATGTGAAAGACCCCTGCCTGAGACCCTGGAGAGCCGCTGCCGGTCTGAGTAGACAATACTGACTTTGATGGATCAAGTGTCTGATTCAGTATAAGGCAGCTTCATGTTTTCATGTGGAATAAAAAGCAGTGGCAGAGTCTTATTTGTATACTTTATTATGAAACTGGAGCTTTTGTAAGCTGCCTTGAGCATTTGGAATTGGGGGCAAAGGGCACTACGGGACCTGTGGCAGGAGGGGAAGCATACGGCCCCCAGGAAACATCTTATTTGGTTCAGAAAATTTCTATGCCACCTCTCCAGGGAATCTGCTCAAGGCTTCTTTCAAATTAAAGCATAATAAAACAATGATAAAAGTTAACCATTAAAAGCCCAGCATTAAAAACCCAACCAGGATACAAAAACAGGATAAAACATTGAGCAGCTTAAAATGCACCTCACAACAGGTTAAAAAGAAATTATAAAAATGTTAAAAGATCAACCCTTTAATTAAAAGCCTGGGTAAGAAGGAATGTTTTGGTCTGCAGGCAGCCATGTTTGATATGCTTCCAGGTACTCAACAGTTCTCCTCAGGTGGGGCTGTAAAGCATGTAGTCAGATGCAGGCACATGGGTGTTGAGCATATCCTGGTACTATGCAAGTTTGTAGTAATGCAAGTTTGTAGTAATGCAAGTATGCAGGATACTATGCAAGTTTGTAGTAATGAGCATGAGAAACCAAAAAGGTATCCATGTGAGATGAGCAAGCTCTACCTGCAAATTCCAAATCTTTTCAGAAACATGGTCTGCATGCTTCTATAAACATGAGGACTAGAACCTTTAAGAATAAGTGATCAATTTCTTAAATCTCCATTTCGCCACATGTGAAGATTTCAATAGATAACGCCTTTCTTTTTAACTACATCCTGGATGATGTGCAGAATTCCTTGGACTAAATTTCCTTTCTGTCCAAATTTAGGTTTCATTCCCGTGAAATCCAATTGGAAATAAATTTCCAACACAATAAAGCCAAGTTCAATTTTTTAAAAAAATACTGGCAATTTGGTCATTTTCAAAAGAAAGCCTGCATTGCTGAGAGCCTAAAAACGAGGTAGCAAAGTTACCTTGTGAAAGAGTAACTGTGCCAAACCTGCAGTTGGAGAATTAGACCTTAGAACAGCGAGCATGCTGAGGCAAGTGTAAAGATTTTTGATTTATTTCAGTATTTTGTGAGTATGTTACAAGCTAAGTATTCTTTTCATAAAATTATATGGGTGCCAGTAAAGTCTGAGCAATTGCCAGTAATTAAAACATTTTCCAACTGGCAAGTCTGGTTGCTACATAGGCAAACTACTGCATATACTACCCGCAGGAGGCTGTTCCAATGTCAATGCTTTTCTTTCCAGTACCAGCATATATCGGAATAAGCAAGTATTGCAAAATGTATAGGGCTTTTTTTTAACTGACTAAGTCTGAAACAATACAAGAGCATTTGTTATAGTTATCACTCTCTTAAAATACTTGGTGACAGCTGTTTAGAAGCCTGCACAATTTATGGGTGTTAAACTCAGATAGCAATTTTGCCTGCACACAGCTCTATTAGGCCTACAGACTGGCCATGATCCCAGTTCCCATGTGTTGCCTGGAGTCCCATCTCTCTTTGATTATTGGAAACAATATAGGCGCTTCTATACATAGGATTGCCAACTCCAGGTTGGGAATTTCCTGGAGATTTCAGAGTGGAGCCTGGGGAGGGACGTCACTGGGGTATAACGTGATAGAGTCTACCCTCCAGGTTCTCCAGTGGCCAGGTTCTCCAGGGGAACTGATCTCTGTCACCTGGAGATCAGTTGTAATTATGGGAGAACTCCAGGCCCTACCTACCTGGAGGCTGCAAATCCTATCTGTACACCTTCAAAGGCGTAACAGCAACAAATTAGATTCCAAGGTAGAAACCAGAGCTGAAGCTCCGTAGCAATGGTTTGGATTTGCAGAGATTGACAGAATATACAGTACAGTAAAGAAACAGAACTCGTGCTGTAATTTGGAAGTAATAAGCAAAAAGCAGCAACAATGGCCAAATAACACAATAGAGAATTCACACAGGTGTGTATAATTCACTAAATTGCCAATCACACAGTAAGAGTATATAAACACTGGCAATAAATCATCATATTCTCTATAAACAATACAATGATTTATTGCCAGAATATACAATACAATACAGCACAATTGTGTGCACAGTCACTCCAATTTAAGTGCATCAGTTTCAATGGACTGACTGGAGTGATTCTGCATCGGGATTGCATTAATGGTCTTGGCTGTAGGTAGGGGAGAGAAGAGGGGTCTCACCCCTTGTCCTCATGATCACTGACAGATCCTTTGCTGTCTGCTATTACCGGTATTAGTTGCTAGCATCCAAGGCTAATGGGGAGAGGAAAGTCTTTTGTGATGGTTTAAAATGGTTTTTTAACCTGCAAACCTCATTGACTACAACAAGACTTTTCTCTACCTAATGGAGGAAGTTCAAGCACGCGTTCATACACAACTCGTTTCTTGTTGCATGATTACCCGCGGCTGAATGTGTGAGCAATGAAAAGCACCAGTGTTTCATGTTGGCATCAGGAGCTATGGAAAAAGTCACTTGAAGCGGTAGCTGATGAATGAGGAACATGCATCTGTGAACTGCTTCTCCTGGATGGAAGGGTCGCACACTACTCTTTCCCAAAGGTTAAGTACATAAAGACTGGAAAAGACAGTCATGCTAGGAAAAGTTGAGGGCAGCAGGAAAAGAGGCAGACCCAACAAGAGATGGATTGACTCAATAAAGGAAGCCACAGCCTTCAATTTGCAAGATCTGAGCAAGGCTGTCAAAGATAGAACATTTTGGAGGACTTTCATCCATAGGGTCAACCATGAGTCGGAAGCAACTTGATGGCACTTAACACACACACAAGTACATAAAGATATTTTATACAAAGGAACCACTTGCCCACCAAGGACAGCCCAATCAATCTCTTCAGAGCTCTTTCCCTGCATTTCTACCAGATATTCTTTTAATGGGAGTCATTATGTATGCAGTGGAAGCAAGGCTCACGTTGAGCTTGCTATTTAATTTAAGAAAGATGTAGACAAGCTGGAACATGTCCAGAGGAGGGAAACAAAGACAGTGAGGGGTCTGGAGACCAAATCCTATGAGGAAAGGTTGAAGGAGCTGAGTATGTTTAGCCTGAAGAGGAGAAGGCTGAGAGGTGATATGATAACCATCTTCAAGTACTTGAAGGGCTGTCACACAGAAGAGGGTGCCGTATTGTTTTCTGTTGCTCCAGAAGGTCGGACCAGAAACAACGGGTTGAAATTAAATCAAAAGAGTTTCTGTCTAGAAATCAGTAGGAATTTTCTAACAGTTAGAGCGGTTCCTCAATGGAACAGGCTTCCTCGGGATGTGATAAGCTCTCCTTCCCTGGAGGTTTTTAAGAAGAGGTTAGATGGCCATCTGTCAGCAATGCTGATTCTATGACCTTAGGCAGATCATGAGAGGGAACGCTTCTTGGCCATCTTCTGGGCATGTAGTGGGAGTCACTGTGTGTGTGTGTGTGGGGGGGAGGTAGTTGTGAATTTCCTGCATTGTGCAGGGGGTTGGACTAGATGAACCTGGTGGTCCTTTCCAACTCTATGATTCTATGATTCTCTCCAGGCTCCTTCGCCTGCGATTCCAATTGGACAATGGGCTATAGCCGCTCAATCATGGACTTAGGTTCTGCCTGTGTTCCCATTGGACTATGGACTACAACCGGCTAATCGTGGACTTGGGGGCATGGCTCTGGGTGGTTGGGATTGGCATATAAGCCAGGGTGTTGTTCACTTACAGTTCAGTTCCAGCTAGAGTTCCATTTAGTGAGGTTCAATGCAAGACAGTTCTGGTTCTGGTTATTAATAAAGCAGTTGTTGTTGGAACTCCGTCTCTGGCCTTGTGTATCACCCATGCATACTTAAAAGGAGATGTCAAAGATGGAACCTGGAACCTTTTCTAAGCAAAGCACATGCTCTGCCACCAAGCCATCCATCAAACTGTGCCTTTTTGGTTTCACACTAAAACTTTTGAGTGATTTAAATATCAGAATCAACGTAATTCCACTGCAATGAAAGGACAACACCCAGAAAAGTGGGCAGATTCTTGGATTTGAACATCATGACATCTGGCTACTGATATGGGGGTGCTCATTCTAAAGGGTCTTCACAGTATCTAAATGCCTGACAGGCAATCGTTGTTGGCCATAACTATCTTCTCCAAGATGATACTCTGAGAGCAAGAGGTTAAGGGCTCCGCAAAATTACCTCCTACCAACATCCTGGTGATTTCGTCACGTTCAAAATCCGGCATTTGCTGAACAAGGAAGAACATAAAACGCGACATGGTTGTCAGTGGGGGATACTTCAAGTTGAGTAACAGACCTGCAAAACCAGAAGATAACCGAACCCATATGCAGGGCTTGTCATATTGCTTAACTGTCTGCCCTTTGGCATAAAGTTCTTTTCCAATAAGCTTGGCATGTATCCCTGCCTGGAAGAGTTTGAAAACTGCTGTAAAGAGCATCTAATAAAAAAAAAAATCTAGATGGAACCGATGTGTTTGCTGCAGCATAGAGTTATAACACAAGGGAGCAAAACTTGTATAAAAGCACATTCCTGCATTAATGTCTATTGAACCCTGCATTTAAAAAAGAAGAAGCTTGCCCTCCCTAAGCGGAATCTCTTTCATGCTACTAGTTTAAGCACCACTGAAAATTTGAAGTCTTCTTCAGTAAACACCTCTCCACAGCTGCTTTTTCTTATTTTAAAATTTCTGGTTCCCTGAGTGACTGGTTACAATGCAAAAATTAAACGATTGAGTTTCTCTTCCATTGTTTTGTAATTTCTCCCCCACAGCTCTTTTGGCATGAGGTGAAACATTTTTCTTGACTTTAATTTGTTGTTTCAAAAAAAATATTTAAGACTAGGGTGGATGATTTTTGTATCCTTAGGGACTAGCGAAGAAGAGGAAGAGGAAAGAAAGAAAGAAAGAAAGAAAGAAAGAAAGAAAGAAAGAAAGAAAGAAAGAAAGAAAGAAAGAAAGAAAGAAAGAAAGAAGAGTTGGTTTTTATATGCTGATTTTATCTTCCACTTAAGGAAAAATAAAATCAGCTTACAATCACCTTCCCCTCCCCTCCCCACAACAGATACCCTGTGAGGTAGGAGGGCTGAGAGAGCGTGACTAGCCCAAGGTCACCCAGCTGGCTTCAAGTGTAAGAATGGGGAAACAAATCCAGTTCATCAGATTAAGGTCTGCAGCTCATGTGGAGGAGTGAGGAATCAAACCCAGTTATCCAGATCAGAGTCCACCACTCCAAACCACCGCTCTTAACCACTACACTTCGCTACCAGCAATATGGGGACCAGTATGGTATATCAGATAAACCATTCCCTTCTCAGGGGGTATATATTATTATCTATAATAAAGCCAGCATTACTTAGAAGTCAAGTCGCTACAGATATGGGGCACATATTCTCAGGCAACTTTAGAGTATCACATAGACAACCCAAAGAGGCTGGTAACATCTCTGCTTTGTTTTCTTTAAAGTTTTCATAAGCTATTATTAAAATCTGGTAGGATTGTCAGGAGCCAAACCAAGACTACCAGTTGGCCATCTATGTTTTACATTTTTATCCTGCCCTTCTTCCAAAGCGTCTACTGGTTCTTCTCTCTCCCATTACATCCTAACAAGCCTGTGAAGGTGGGCAGACTGGGCAAGAGTGGCCGGCCCAAGGTCATCCAGCGAGCTTGACCTAAGAACATAAGAAAGGCTGTGCTGGCTCAGACCAAGGCCCATCGTCCAGCAGTTTCTTCACACAGTGGCCAATCAGGTGCCTCTAGGAAGCCCACAAAAAAGATGACTGCAGCAGCATCCTGGCTGTGTTCCACAGCACCTAATATAATTGGCATGCTCCTCTGATACTGGAGAGAATAGGTATGCATCATGACTAGTATCCATTTTGACTAGTAGCCATGAATACCCCTCTCCTCCATGAACATATCCATTCCCCTCTTAAAGCCTTCCAAGTGGTCAGCCATCACCACGTCCCAGGGCAGGGAGTTCCACAATTTAACACAGCAGAGTTGGAATTTGAACTCAGATCTCCCATATCCTAGTCCAATGCTATTATGCCATTCTGGCTCTTCCATTAATGGCTTTATGGTAGGAGTCATTCTGCTGCTTTGATCTGCTTGTTGGTTTTTAAAACTGCATGTCCGTTGCAGAATTTGCTGTAAATTTGAAAGGCAATTCAAATAGGTTTGCAAAAAAAGATTCATAACATGGCTGTAATTTCCTTAAATCTCGGTCAAGGCAGGCAATGTATGGCCCAGAAACAACATCAGGTCAAACTGAATCTTGCTAATGTTGCTGTAGGCGGCCTGCCATACTTCTAAATTCATCTTATTAACTTGCTCAATGTTTTATCTAAGAAGCTGTTTCCTACGGAAATGCCTTTGTTCCTTTCTGCTCTTGCAGAAAGCTTAGACAAATGGAGAAAAAGTGTCACAATTGTTAAAAAAAAAGTTCATTTCTCGTTTCTTTGCCAGCATATACCACAAAGTCACAACATATGTATTAACCGGAAAATCCTCTGCAAAATCATGTAGCCCTTCTTCCGCTACCCCTTTAAAGATGCTTGTTGTGCAGAACAGCTAAGCCATGTTAGTACAACACCATGGAGGGGGGAAAAGGCCAAAGTTGCATTGTTAATTACTGCTGATATCACCTATGTTTTCTTCACACTTTGTGACAGTAGAGACAGTTCTTTCAAAGCACCTGTTCAAGATCCATTATAAGTGTGAAAAGAAACGATCATGCACACAGGTGCGCATGCCCAGCTGCCAAGACTGTATCTCACGTGAATAAGAACTTGTTTATTGCTTTTAATCCAGAGCTGTTTGCACACACCGTGATCTTTTTCAGTGTAAAAAAATTCTGTAAGAGACACTTCCTATAGGTAAGACCAAGAAGGGCCCGTTATGCATATGGTCCGGTTCTACTGACCAGACCCATAAGTTATAGCTGATGATGGCAGAACGGAAACTTGTCATCCTTTCTAATTAAATCCTAGGGTAAAAAAAGCTGCAAATTAAGTTTTTTTAAAATAAAATATCTATTTTATTGAGCTATCACTACTAATGAACAATACGAATGATCTTAACCTATTCTAGCCAGCTGTTTGGCGTGTTTTATTATTCTAAGATGCCAATAAAGGTATTGTATTTGTATTTTACTGATATTATAGATACAAACACACACATATAAAAAGTTGTTACGTTTCTGGATTTCCTTTGCTGCAGCTGCCTGTTTGGAAGCCCTTCTGGGTAATTCAATTCTGCTAATGGAAATTAGTTCCTTTCCCATAATGTATTGATTCAAGGTTCTTGGTGTTTAAAGTGAAAGATGAATTTCACGTGTGAGAAGTTTTATGCATGTATCTTTCTCTGGGCTATCGGATTTCGGTGCACTTCAGTCCTGCCATATGTGCGAACAAGAGACAGCTGTTCGCTATAGACAAAAACCTAAGGATTCCTTTTCCACAGATGGAAAGCGCTAAAGCCTCTGCTCTCTGTTCCCTTGCTGTATCACAACAAGTCAATTCACCAAGACAAGAGTGTATGTGTATACGGTGGATCCTTTTACTTCCAACCAGAAACATTTAAAGTCCATCCCATAAATACCTCTTGCTAGGGATAAGCCCCTCAGCAGTGCCATCCACACGGTAGCAACTGTTATCCCCTAATAGCTTGAATGGATCACAGTGATCAGGTGATCAGTTACCATACTTCATTACTTCAACCAGACATATGTAAGCCTATCCCACATGTTGGCTATCAGACAAAATTAACTGTTAACCGTCAAGGTGATAAAACTGATAGGGCCCTAGCTCTCAAATCAAAGACAATAAAAAAAAAAAAACAGTTCCAAGATCAAAATGTTGGCCTCTGAAGCAGATATTAATCTTACACACACACAAACACACACACACATATATAAAAACAGTGCACTGGATACAAGATTAAGAAGTGCACACATACTCCTCATAATATTCTATAGAGTTTTGCCATATAGATATTTCACAATGCATGGGTTAAGTCTTAAGTGGCTGACAAATCAGAAGACAGGTTCTGTTTAAAGCGGTTAACACACAGTAATCCAACAAGACTTTGTATGGACAAGATACATACCCATCATTGTGTCAACAAATCTTTAGTTTTCTGAAGATCTACATATTTAGAGACTGAACCTTCATCATAATGCCAGTAAAGCAGATATTAATCTTGTTCACATCTTAAAACAGATTTTAGACTTATTGGTGGTGGTATCTTACCTTAACCTGGACGAAGCTCAGCCTAAGAAGCCTTGCTCCAATTTCCAACTCCTTCCTCCAGCAGAAGAGTCCTTAAGATGGAGGAAGGCTCCGTAGGCTGCTGGAAGGCATCCAACCACTTAGTGGAGTGATAGGATACAGGCTGCTATTAGTTTGGGTTGGTCTGTACTCCCCTTTCAATGCCTAGGCCTCCAGTCAGCCTCAGATTGATCCCCCAACATTTATTCAAATGGGTATTGATCTATTTCATTTACATCCTACCTTTTTCTCTGGTGGCTCACATCAGGAGTGTCAAACTCAATTGTTCTGAGGGCTGGATATGACATAAATGTCACTTGGTCGGGCCGGGCCATACCTCGCCACCCCAGATTGAGAATGGGAGGGGGTGGCTGCCTTGGCTAGCTCACGGGCCGGATAAGAGCTCTCAAGGGGTCAGACACTATGTTTGACACCACTGGCTTACATTTTCTCCTCCCCTTCACTTTATTTTGACAAATTCCTGTGAGGTAGGTCAGACTGACATAGTGTCAGCAAGCTTCCAAGGCAGGGAAGGCATTCAAATGTGGGTCTCCCAGATCCTAGTCCAACACTAACACATATATCCAAATGTGTACACTCACTCAGTACTCAATTACAATGAAGTTAGCTTCACAGTTGTGTTCACCAGTGCCCATACTGTTAAAGGTAAAGGTCCCCTATGCAAGCACCGGGTCATTCCTGACCCATGGGGTGACGTCACATCCCGATGTTTACTAGGCAGACTGTGTTTACAGGGTGGTTTGCCAGTGCCTTCCCCAGTCATCTTCCCTTTACCCCCAGCAAGCTGGGTCCTCATTTTATCGACCTCGGAAGGATGGAAGGCTGAGTCGGATACCTGAAACCGACTCCCGTCGGGATCGAACTCAGGTCGTGGGCAGAGCTTGGACTGCAGTACTGCACCTTACCACTCTGCGCCACGGGGCTCCCATACTGTTACTATACCTTTAAATAATATCTCAGGCTTGGTTCACACACACAGCAGAATGATGTGGAATTGAACTGAGGTGATATAACGGAGTGCACTACTTTAGACTGCAGGTGGTGGATTCCAGCACTGAATGCTCCTTTCCTTAAATCCATGCACACAAGATTCTACCCATTTTCTCTTAAACGGATGGCTTTTTATTTGTAGGGAGCTTTTTAAACAGAAAATGCAACCCTCCATTAGAAGTCTGGAGTGACAAGAGTCCATTCTAGCGCCTCAGTTTTCTGTCATGTCCTCCTTCTGCATATGTGAACTAGGCCAAAGTGCAAAATATTGTCGAAGGCTTTCACGGTCAGAGTTCATTGGTTCTTGTAGGTTATCCGGGCTGTGTAACCGTGGTCTTGGAATTTTCTTTCCTGACGTTTCGCCAGCAACTGTGGCAGGCATCTTCAGAATAGTAACACTGAAGGACAGTGTCTCTCAGTGTCAAGTGTGTAGGAAGAGTAACATATAGTCAGAAAGAGGTTGGGTTTGAGCTGAGTACTGTCCTGCAAAAGTAATGTGCTAATCATTGTCCTGTAAGTATCAAGATAATGTGCATTTTTTCTTCTTCCTAGCGGCGGCATATGAAGAGGAAGGCCTTGTTGTTGACCCGCTTCTTCTCTCAACAATTCGTATTACCCTTTCCCCACAACTGGCCGTACACATTGCTTTTGAAACAAAGTTCTTTTAGCCTTCAGTGTTCTTGAAGGTAGAGGGGGAAAAAGGGAACCTTGCCACTTAAGAGGCATTTATATTGCTATTTATATTGTTAAAAACGATGGCCTGATGCGTCCTGAGCGGAGGCCTCTCCTACCCCCAAATTTCCCGTGATACGAAGCACAGCTCTGCTGCCACAGTCTAAGACTGCAACTAATCCAAACCAGCTGTGTGGGAGAAGCTCCGGGAAAAGGGGGACAGCTAAATTTTCTATGGAGGTTTTAGTTTTATGAAGCTAAAGCGTCTCAGTGACAATTTGCCAAACAGACCCTCTGTCACTTCCCAAGGCATTAGATGTATCTAATGTTTATTACTCACAGCATCACATTTACGTTTCTTGAGGAAGAGCTGAAATGATGCCACTAAGACACATAAAACAAATTTCAGAGACAAAACTATCAAGGGGATGGGCATGTAGAAACACCAAAAGGCGTGCCGGAAAACCATCCAATCATCACCGCTAATGTACTACTAATGCAACGCTAGTGTACATTATTCAGCACGTACGAGTCAATTTGTCAAAGTAGGGCGCACAAGAATATGAAGCCTATTTTGATGGGTGGATGTTTCTTGGATTGGGATCTTATCCTCGACATCCACCTGCCATTATGTTTGTTAAAAGTGAGAGAAAAACTGAAAAAGGCCCTTACACCAGAGTTCACCAAGAGCTTTTCAAGATTGCCTTGACCAGCTAATGTACTGAATACGGCAAGGGACATCTGCTAATACCTGATATCAACAAAAAATGGCAGGGGCAGAAATCTATGCCTGCTGACACATTTTTTAAAATTGCATTATCATCCCACCTCTTATACAAGAAATCACAGGGAGGCGCACATCATTGTCCCCAATTCCGTTTCATCACAACAATCCTGTAAGGCAGGTTAGGTTGTATGAGGGCAACTGGTTCATGGTTACCCAGAAGGCTTCGCGGCTGAGAAAGAACTTGAACATGTAGCTCCCCAACCTGATTCTGGAACCCTCTATTCTGCTGTGTGGGTCATTTCCCTTAAAATACCTCTTTCAAAAAGGAAAACTGCAAAATCTTAATGCTGAAAGAAACCACAGAGCATCATTCCCCTCTCAGCCACACATCAGCCCCAACTCAGATCACCAGTCATAGTGGGCTGTAATCAGAAAACAGATCAAATGGGCTCAGGTGACTCAAGTAAGCAAGCCACACCATATGCTACAGAGCAAATCACAAAAACCAAGGTGACGTGCGTTTTTTTACTGGCTGCCGAGGCAAATTAATACAAAACTTTGAAGTAAGTTCCAAATGGGTTGTGGAATTTGGGGGGTATGGGGAATACTACAGCTTTCACAGATGTTCTGGTCTGTCACATCCAAATATTTTGCTCGGAGGTCAAAAAGGCCAATCGGAATAAGGCAACCAGGCCCTACAAAGCATCGCTGAAGCCATGCATGGGAAAAACTATTTTGTTTAAGTGGGTTATTAAAACCTAAGCCAACTTTTCTCTTTAAAAAAATAAGCCCTGCCCACCCTCTCAGGTGCACTAAGTGTGGGAAAGTTCTAAGAGCGCATTCCTCAGAGGCAGCTAAGGAAGGAAGGGCCTGATCATCCTTCCCAGAGCTTTCACCAGTACTTTGGAAAGGTAAATAAACCCCAAAGATGAAGAGCTTAAAAAAAAAAAAAGAACACCCCCTCCCCCCCCCCCTTTCCTTTCTTGAAACACTAAGAGAAACTTGTTTTTGCTCAGAAAAGGAGCTGTGAGTCTCCGGATAGTTGTTCGCAGCTTAAAAGGGGCTGCCTTGACTATAAGGACCAGCGCAACAACATTCAATGAGAGCTTATAATTCCTTTGGGAGAGACAAAATGGACACAAAAAGCTACTTGTAGGTAGAGAGCGCTTTTAAATACAATTCACATTTAACTAGCGCTGTTTTAAGGTATTGCTGAGCATGTAGCAGTTTCAAACTACTAACACTAAACACAGAAGTGGTTTGGGATACACAAAGCAGACACCTCAATCCAAAATGGATGGGATGGGCGGGGAAAGAAATGTTTACATTCTAGGTTACTGAAGATAAGATTTTGCAACAAAAACGTCCTGATGGGTGCATTTTTTCAAAACAACTAGGAAATCCAGACATTGCTTGGGTCAAACAGAGGGTGTGGGTAACATATAAAAGTTGGCTATAGCTGAAAAGGAAGGCACGTTTACATTGGTGAATTAAAAACTACCAGGTACAACAACAGCTAATTCCTCTGTAACACATTTCAGTGAATGGCCAGTTCTGCCATCATCTCCTCCAGTTCTGCAGACGAGTAGACCACCTTAGAGCATCAATACATTATTAAACATTCAACAATACAACAGGGGAAAAAAACAGTTCAGTGTAATATATCAAAAGCCAATGATAACCCTGTTCACATACCTGCACATAGTGGTTGCTACTATGCTTCTAGCACAATATGTCCTAACTGTATACTGGGCCACACATTTGTGCCGTCAGACAGCCTGAAAAATTCAGCCCCAGGATGCATCAGCTACTCTATATACCCTGTAGTACAGCACTATGCACCACTGATTCTCTGGGCCAATATAGAGGCAGCTGACATGGCACATAAAAAGGGGACCTGAACTACAGCTGCATACAATCAAACACACACCAAAGAATCATACGAACACCAAAAATAAGATGGCTGTTCATTTTATTCACTGACTTAAGGTGCCTCAATACTGCTATGCAGTATTTGTGACACTTAAATCTTCATGACTATATAGCACCCCCTCATGAAAGTGTTACGCGGACTGGCCATCAGAGTTTTCAGTGATGAAGACTGTGGAAGTGAGGAGGAAAGGTTGAACTTTGGGCAGCAGCAAATCTGGCATTGAACTGTGAAGTTTTTATTTGAGTGTACAGCTTCATCTTTCAAGAGACTCACTCAGAGCTATAATACTATTTATTGCTGTATTACAGTACTACAAGTAGGGCCCCGCGAAACTCATGTGTGTGGGGGGGAATCCCATCGTGGCTCCAGGCCTCCCCCCTCCAGCCCTCTGCTCTCTTGCTATCTCACCCAGTGCTGCTTCAGGCGAGTGCGGCAAGGCCTCCTCCTTCCCACCCACCCCAGCCCTGAACCGGTGGCCGATACGGCTGGGCTCGGCTCTCTGTAGCGGGTGAAGATTTTTTTAAAATTGGGGGGAGCGATTTAACCCCCACACAGGTTTTGTTTAATGTTCAGGTTTTTCTACAAGTCTGCAGAAAAACCTGTTGGGGTTGAGCATGCCCCCTATCTGAAAATTTAAGTATCCGCTGGCAAGGGGCACACTTGAAAATTAGATGTATAGATAATGAAAGTGGCCGTTATGACAGCCACTGTGGTGCAGTGGTTAGAGTGTCTGGGAGACCCAAGCTCAAATACCTAATCTATCATGGAAGTTTTTTGGGTGGCCCTCGGCCAGTCATTCTCTCTCAGCATAACCTACCTCACACGGTTGTTGTGAGGATAAAAGAGAGGAAAGGAGAATGAGATAAGCCTCTTTGGGTGCCCACTGGGGAGAAAGGCAGCATATAAATGAATAAATAAATGATACGCCAAGCTGAGTTTTTTACTGGAAGTCATAACATGCAGTATCTAACAAACATAGAATCATAGAATAGAATCAATGAATCATAGAGTTGGAAGAGACCACCAGGGTCATCTAGTCCAACCCCCTGCACAATGAAGGAAATTCACAACTACCTTTTCCCCCCACAACCCTAGTGACCCCTACTCCATGCCCAGATGATGGCCAAGGTGCCCTCCCTCTCATGATCTGCCTAAGGTCATAATCTGCCTAAGGTCACATGAATTGCCTAAGGTCACATCTTACACTTCATTAGCTTTTGGCATTTTCCCAATATTTTCGGGTGATATGTCACATATAAATATATCAGGATGGGTAGCCATGTTAGTCTGTCAATAGCAGCAGAAAAGAGCCAGAGTCCAGTAGCACCTTAAGGGCTAACAAAATTTCTGGCAGGGTATGAGTTTTCGTCAGCCTGAGCTGTGGCTCACGAAAACTCATACCCTGCCAGAAATTTTGTTAGTCTTTAAGGTGCTACTGGACTCTGGCTCTTTTCTACTATAAATATATCAGTGAAGGATTCCCTGATACAACTCAACAGTCCAGAAGTCCCCAAGCCAAGGGGGAAGGAATGAAACCACAGTTACAATAATGTTCAGAAATCCTCTTTGCAAGAGCCCAACAAGGAAAAAAAAATCATTTTTCTGAATATCAGGATAGAACTGTGCCTTGAATTTTAGTGCCAGAAAAGTCCCAGGTAGCAAAACCTTGGAAAACACTGTTCTAGCAACCTCTCCCTGGTATCACATGTGATAGAAGTGATGCATCCATATTTTCAATGCATATAAACTAAAAGAATAACTACAGAATTAAAGTTAAAAAAATTCAGAGCTGTAGGCAATGGTACCGACCGTGCATTTGGTAGGTGTAGGGAGCCTGTGCAGATGTTGCTGAGCTGAAGCTAGACCCATAGCTAAGGAACCCACTTTGCCCCGGTGAATGACTCAGGCTGTCTTCTGTTTTAATGCCTTTGGAGAAGAGAGAGGAAAACATCAGTTCTCAGAAGTGGCTAATAATATACAAAATATCGCTTAACGACATTTCTACATTCGTAATCCTGAATTGTCAAAAGTAAAACAATTTTGTCACTTAGTTTTTTATATTTGCATCCTGTCCTTCCTCAAAGGAGGAGGAGGAGGAGTTGGTTTATATATGCCGACTTTCTCTACCACCTAAGGAAGAATCAAACTGGCTTACAATCACCTTCCCTTCCCCACAACAGACACCCTGTGAGGTAGGTGAGGCTGAGAGAGTGTGACTAGCCCAAGGTCACCCTGTTGGCTTCATGTGTAGGAGTGGGGAAACAAATCCAGTTCACCAGATTAGCATCTGCCACTCATGTGGAGGAGTGGGGAATCAAACCCGGTTCTCCAGATCAGAGTCCACTGCTCCAAATTACTGTTCTTAACCACTACACCACACTGGCAAAGGAAATGAAGACACCATTGACATTTAAACATTTTAGGCTACATCAGCTTTTGACGTTTTAGAATACTTTGGAATGGGCAGCAACATCAGCACAGTAATTTTACAACAACCTTAGAAAGTAAGGTAGGCAGTGAAAGAAAGAAAAAATAGCCCTAGTGGGCTTCATGGATGAGCAGGAATTTGAACCCAGGCCCTCTCTGCTACATTACACTGGCACAGATTTGGAAGGTTGTGATTCTCTAACCGCTTCCATGTATATTTGCACAACATTTATAGGACACAGATAAAGCACTCCTAAGTGCTGATGACAAAGTAAAATAAATAGATTAACAATTACTTCCTGCAATGAGCAAATCACTTCTAGTCTCTGTTGAGCCCGACCATGATTGTACCAAATCAGCACATGAATTCCAGCTTCATGTTGGAACTTCCCTCTGCTGAAAGGGGATTATGAAATCCCAGTCTAATGTGTTGTCACAATCTGAACGGCTTCCTCACTTCCTCGATTTGCTCACTGGGATCGAATCTCCATGAAATTTTTGATCAGCTGTGTGACCGAGTTAAAAGCCAGGCTCTTTAAGGGACTGTCTCATTTGCAAGAGCCCAGAGATGCATCTTTCTGGGCGCTGCACATTTGATCCGGTCACCTGAAGTACCATCCAAGAGTCCTGATTAGAGTATCCCCCCCCCCTCTGGAGTCTGAAGTCCCTATGGGAAATGAAAGGTTAAGAAAGGGAGAGGGAGGCAAGAGAAAACCATTATGATCCCACTCTCAGGGTCTTGTTCAGTTGAAATCTGCGAACTTCAACAGAAGGTTTTCAAACTGAATCCCAAGAGCATAAGAGAAGAAGAGCTTGTTTTTATATGCCAACTTTCTCTACTACTTAAGAAAGAATCAATTTGGCTTACAATTACCTTCCCTCCCCCTCCCCCACAACAGACACCCTGTGAGGTAGGTGGGGCTGAGAGAGTGTGACTAGCCCAAGGTCACCTAGCTGGCTTCATGTGTAGGAGTGGGGAAACAAATCCAGTTCACCAGATTAGCCTCTGCTGCTCATGTGGAGGAGTGGGGAACCAAACCCGGTTCTCCAGATCAGACTCCACCACTCCTAACCACCGCTCTTAACCACTACACCAAGCTGGCTCTTGGTGCGAATGAACCCTGAACGGCAGAACGGCAGGAATCTGCTAATCTCTAGTGAGGATCATCAACAAGGATAGATCACGCTGCAAAAACAAGAAGCAAGAATACCCTGGATCCACTGATCTTGGGATGTTGCTCCATTGTAATAATTTGCTTGCTAGATTTCTCTTGTCTGAACTACAAAATCCAGGAAGTGAATGATTACAATATTACAATATCCTACCATAGGTTAATGCTCTGAATCTGCTGATATCAGAGTCAGGCCTCTCCAGACGTAGCAGACAATGTTCAATGCTAAAAATACAGCATGAACAATGAACAATAGTTGTGATAACTACAGAGAGGCAGACATCTGTAGACTTCACTGAGGCCAAGTAAAACAGCATCAAGGACATTCATGAAATTCAGTTCACCAGCTTCAGATTTTATCAGTTCCATACCCCCTTTTTTTGGCTGAAGGCTGTGATAACTGCAAACAGTACTTTGATATACTTGAGAAACCCCTTCAACAGAGGGAATTTATTCTCGCCAGGCTGAATGCCCTCCCTTCGGCGGTACTAAATAGCAGGTTTTAAAATATTCCTCTTGAGAAAAGATTATGTGTATGTGGCTTGAGTCAACACGATACGCTACAGCATATAACCATAAATTGTCACTTGCATGAAGGTCCTCGTAAAAAAGCAATTCTACCCTTGATTGATAAAATGAAATCTGTTTTTGTTGAATGATACTATTCCTGAAGTCACTTTAAAGGTAGCGGAATTTTTGATGGATGCTGTCAATATAAGAACTAAAGTCTAAACCATATTTAAATAAAAAATATATGGATCGTGAATTTTGTGTACTGCTTACGTCATATTTCTGAGTATATGCCAATAAAGGTTGACTGATTGATTGATAACTGCAAACTCAACTAGAAGTAAATCCTTTTTGCAATCAATAGGATACTAAAATAGTTGTGACTGGACTGTGAGTATAGTGACATAAATGTCAAGATAATACATATTTATGATATCTGGGTGTCTGTAATTATAAGGTATCATAGCAATTTTATGTTGTTGCTTTCTCCCATCTCCTACCACAGTTAGTTGACAGTTACAAGGAATTGATGAGGATACACACGCCCCCTCCAAGCTTTGGAGGGGGGGGTGATTGTTTAATTTATTTATTTGATTTTTATCCCACTCTTTCGGGACCAGACTCCGGCTCAAGGCAGCTGACAGCATTTAAAATATAAAATTAAATTGAATACCCTATACAAATGCATAGCTTAACATTTAAATTCCTAACCAATATAAAATACAAGACAGCACCCCCATGAGACTACCAGAGAACTGGGTCCAGATAACTTGTGCAAGTAATTGCCCCAGGCTGCCGGTTCAGCTCCTCTTCCTGTTTAGGGAAGATGGCATGAATTGAGTATTTGCCCAGAGCACCAAGATCTCACCAGATGTTACTGCGTTATGCATACCGAACACAAGCCTCTGCTTCAGCTTAGAAACAGGATAGATTTTCCACTGGTGACAGCCCAAAGTGACTGCTTAAAGTTAACAGTAAAACTGCCCTCCACAGGAGTGATGGGAGCAGAGATGACTTTGGATTTCCACAACCATTTAAAAAGTTGAAAGAGAACTGAGTCGAACGCCCAGGGGCAGATTACCCAAAGGATAAGGTCCCATTCCGCTGGCAAGCCAGTTTGTTTAAACAAGAATGAGTGATTATGTGCTATTATGCTGGACTCCATTGTTGCAGCTTGGGTTGGACTTTTGTGGGTGTATGGCTAAGAGAAGCTGCTTTTCATAACATGACATTTGTATTTTGATTACGATCCGGCAACATGCATGCAAACGCTCAAACAGTTGCAGCCCTGACCACGATTAATCTTCAGTGACAAGCTCTTTCTAGAAGCCTGTTGTCAGACAGAGAAATAACTTGGCACCAAATTAATTTCCGCACAGTTCTCCGTTTTGTCTAGGAATTGGGGATAGTTTTATTTTTTGTGCCAGAAGAAAAAAAAAATACTTCATTGTTCTTGGTTGCCTGCCAGGTGGGATTTTTCAAAATGAACAGTATCATATGCATTACTGAGGGGGTGGGGTGGGGGAGACAATTTTTTTTTGTTTAATAAAAAGGAAATAGGTAAATCCACAGCATTTATGAACAGCACATGGGCCTGATTTGTGCAAGCCCTAAAGACCTCAGCCAGTGGCCAATGGTGGCGTTCTTCCCTGCTGTTAAAGAGGACAACCTTTCAGCATTTTTTGGCATATACCCAGCTGTTGTGTGTGTGTGTGTTAAGTGCTGTCAAGTCGCTTCCTAGTCATGGTGACCCTATAAATCAATGTCCTCCAAAATGTCCTATCCTTAGCAGCCTTCCTCAGATCTTGCAAACTGAGGGCCGTGGCTTCCTTGAGTCAATCCATCTCCTGTTGGGTCTTAATCTTTTCCACTGCCTTCAACTTTTCCTAGCATGGTTGTCTTTTCCAGTGACTCTTGTCTTCTTATAATGTGACCAAAATACGATAGCCTCAGTTTAGCCATTTTAGCTTCTAGGGTCAGTTCAGGCTTGATTTGATCTATAGCCCACTGATTTGTTTTTTTGGCAGTCCACAGTATCCGTAACACTCTCCTCCAACACCACAATTCAAAGAAATCTACTTTCTTCCTGAACACTTGCATAAAAGCCAGCGTGGTGTAGTGGTTAAGAGCGGTGGTTTGGAGCAGTGGACTCTGATCTGGAGAACTGGGTATGATTCCCCACTCCTCCACATGAGCACCAGAGGCTAATCTGGTGAACTGGATTCCCCACCCCCCACTCCTACACATGAAGCCAGCAGGGTGACCTTGGGCTAGTGACACTTTCTCAGCCTCATCTACCTCACAGGGTGTCTGTTGTGGGGAAATCTAATAAACAAACAAATAAACCAGCGTGGTGTAGTGGTTAAGAATGGTGGTTTGGAGTGGTGGAATCTGATCCGGAGAACCGGGTTTGATTCCCCACTCCTCCACTTGAGCGGCGGAGGCTAATCTGGTGAACTGGATTTGTTTCCCTGCTCCTACACACGAAGCCAGCTGGGTGACCTTGGGCTAGTCACACTCTCTCAGCCCCACCTGCCTCACAGGGTGTCTGTTGCGGGGAGGGGAAGGGAAGGTGATTGTAAGCCGGTTTGAGTCTCCCTTAAGTGGTAGAGAAAGTCGGCATATAAAAAACAACTCTTCTTCTCCTAAAAACTTTCAGTTTCCTCCTCATCAGCAGCTATTAGGACACACAAATAGAAATCCCCCCCAAACCCCCCCCCCAAATTTAAACATTTCTCTGTTTGTACTGATAGAGGTCAGTGTTGTAAAAATAGGCCTTTTCCACAGAGACTGAAGACAGAAAAATTCATAAACTCATTTTATGGTAATCCACCGAGTACACATGTTTGTTGATGCAATCAAGCAACAGTTAATAGGATAGGTGTGCTCCAGAAGTTCTTGAAGTTAGGCATGGTGATTGTAAAGTGACATTAAGAACCAGTGTGATGTAGTGGGTAGAGTTTCTGACTAGGATCTGGAAGGCCCAGGTTCAAATCCCCATTCTGCCACAGAAGCTCACTGGGTGACCTTGGGCCAGTCACACACACTCGGTCTAACCAACCTCACAGGGTTGTAGTGAGGATAAAATCGAGGAGAGGCGAATGAGGTAAAAACCTTTTTGGTCCCCACTGGGGAGAAAAGTGGGATATAAATGAAGTAAACGAACACAAACATTAAAGCATTCTTCAAATTAATTCTAAGGGGAATGCTAAAAGGATATAATAGTCTGGCAAGCAGTTGTGTGACCACCATATTTTAAAAGAGCAAGAGGAGTTGCTGGGGCCTAAAACTAGCCCTTTGGATGTCCTCACCAATGACATTTAACAATTACACAGACATTTACTGTAGCTGACAATCATATTACCTCTTGCTCCTCCCTAGAGCCAACTGAACTTATGGATCAGGACCTGGAATATTCAGCGTCATTCTTCTGTCAAACCCATCACTGCCCCTTGGCAAGATGTCTCCTGATATTCAGTTTGGTAAAGCCATGTTGCCCAGTGCCAACTGAAGTCCTGACCTATCCTCAACCCTTTCTGGTTTGGATCAGCTCCTTCAAATAGCTGCTCTCAACCCTGCCTTCACACGAGATTGCATGGAGAGGAGCCGCATACACCTGCTAACCCATCACATGAAGAGGACTGCTGGCCCAGTAGCTGCAGCTCAGCCTGCAAGTAAGCACCAAAGAGCAAAGGAGGCATTATTATCACTTTCTTCAAAAAGGTTCCCAGTAATACTCTTACAGATGGCAAAGATGTTCAGGTCTGCCTGGAGGACCTGTTCTCGGGCCTGGAGACCTTGCCCCTGGTTCTCAGAGGAATACTGCACTGTTGCAGCTACAGCAAAGAACGGCAACCACTCTGCACATGCCAAGAGGCACTCTTACTCATCTGTTTCAGGGTGAGGTGTGGTATTCAAAGCAGGCTAAAACAGCGAAGACCTGATTCACATTAAGATTTGACAGTACTTTCCCCAGCAGCTTGCAAAAGCATGGTACATTTGAGGTGTCCATTCATCTCGTCTTTTAGCATTTCTTGATGCTGTTTTGCATCACTGCTACAAAGACCCACTAATATTCCCAATGCTCTGGAAGGTGCTGAACATTACCTTTCGGGCCCATTCCTCTTGTAGCATGCCACATGTTTGTGGGCTTCCTACAGGCACCTGCTTGGACCACTGTGTAAACAGACTGCTGGACTTGATGGGCCTTGGTCTGATCCAGCCTGGCTTTTCTTCAGTTCTTATGTTATGCTTAAAAGCATCCACAGCACGCATCCATGAACTAGAAGCTTCTACTGAGGAAAGAAGCTGTCTCCCTTCCAAATATGTCTAAAACAATATCTATTTATGCAGGACGAAGTGTGGCTGCTCTGAGCTGTATGCACCCAGGGCTCTCGGTTGCTGAGAATAGTACGACAGAATCTCAAAACAAACATCTGCTCTGTATTAACTCTGCTCCGGCGTATGGCTGAAAAAGAGCTTACAGCATATACATGTGAAATGTAAGCGGTACTATCTATCCAGAGCTTTGCAATATAGAAAGTTCTTGGCTCGCTACATACCACCCAGCAACAAAAATTGCATACCATCAGTCTTGTTTGCCAGTATTTTAGAGGGGATGAAGAATGCGCCTAATTGTACATTTTGGGAAATATACATATTTTTTTAATGAAACCAACTTCAAAATCATGTAACTAGTATGTTACTCACTGTAGGAAGGTAGCCCATAAGGCTGCGCAGGTGGTGGATATGCTGTGTAAGTAGCAGCTTGCTGGATTCCTGCACTGTACTGAGTCTGTCCATATGCAGCCATCGTTGGAAAGGATGGAACCGCTACTATATGGGGATAGTGTCTAGAAGAGAAAAAGTAAAAACAAGAGAGGTCTAAGACAAACAGATTATTTTTTTAAAAACAATTTCCATTTGACTCAAGCTACTATGTCTAGTGTCCTGCCAAGTCATGCTTTTAAACCATTGTTCCAAATTACCGTTCTTAAGCTTTCAAAGGAATCGTGGAAGCATCCCAGCTGTGGCATCGGAGTGCTTTAAACTAGCCAGGGTTTTACCCAGTCATAATTTCCTCTAGATTGATTTAGTACAGTGCCAAGGTCATGTAATGCATGTTTGTTAAACACACAGTAATTGCATCAGGAGGGTGACTGGCCAATACATATAGGGAGAAAAAGAAACAGGACAAATCCAAAGTATAATTCTTTGCTGGGCTACATACAAATGCACACCATATGAACTATGGAGGTACACTTAACTGTTGTTTGCTCAGGCAAACAATTGCTTATCAAAGACTGAACTCGCGTAGGGGGGGGAGGGAATACTATTCTGCTGCCAGTTTGCAGCAGGAACTCTGTGCACAACTCTGCTTGGCTAGTATCTGTGGAATCACCCCCCCCCCCGTCTTTCAACTTTTAAAAACAAGTCAGACAAACATTCAGTTAAACGAATGTCCAAAATGCACAGCCCACCAGGAAATACACAGGCAAGTAAATAATGGACTACTTAATGAGTTTTTGCGATAGTGATCGTTTAGAATCCTGACGCGTTAGCAAAAAATGAACCACAATTTGTTCATCCAATTAGACATTACAACAAATTGTGGTTTATTGAACTCTTCCTGACTTGCAATTTCTGTATTGTGTGTCAGTCCAGGGGAAGGGAGCATGTGACGTTGAGGACTGTGGCTGTTCTCAACCAAACTGAAGGTTTATTTGTGAAACCTGGATCCAGCCATTGCTTCTCTCTGCAATTTACCAGCTAATGGCAAACCACTATTTGCAAATTCTAACATCACAAAGGGGTCTTAGCACATGATTTGACACAATGTCTGAGTTGAGCCAGTGTCTGAATTTCAGCTGAGAATTTATTTTGCACGTATCAGATTGCTTTAAATCCAAATCAGAACTTCAGGCACTCATAGTTTGGATTGCAACGTTAACATCAAGAGCTCAAGGTCTACTAAACCTTTTAAAAGATTATTATTTTGTAACAGATTTAAAAAAATGTTTTAGATGCTGTTTACAAAAACAGTGGATGGTAAGTATAACCTTGGAGGCATTTCCTCCAGGGTGACAAAGAAGCTGCAACTGCCTTTTCTGGTAGGGCATCTATCAGGACACAGCTGCCATTAGAAAAAATTTCTCAAAGAGCATGTTTATTCTTAAAAATTATTAATGTGCAAATTTATGCATATTTCCCCACTTATTAAATTGACTTCTTTAAACATGACATCCCTAAAAAAATACTTATTGCTTTCAGCAAGGGGAGACTCAGTCACACATCCATACTTTGTAGAGCAGAGATGAAGAGGACACTGGAGTGCAGTCTTGGTATTGCCTACAAAACAAAAGAGGCACAGTTAAGCACGGTCCAGGAGCACATTCAGCCAGTTCTCTGCCAACTTCACTGGCTCCAGTTGGAGTATCGGATCAGGTTCAAGGTGCTGGTTTTGACTTTTAAAGCCTTACATGGTCTGGGACCTTCGTATCTTCATATCGCCTCTCCTGGTACACCTCCCACAAAGGACATTGTGTTTTCTAGATGCTAATCTGCTGCAGGTCCCTGGCCCTAAGAGTGTGCGGCTGTCCTCAACAAGACCCAGGGCTTTTTTGGCCCTGGCTCCAGCCTGGTGGTAACATCCAGGCCCTGTGGGACTTGAAAGAGTTCCGCAGGGCCTGTAAAACAGAGCTATTCCACCAGTTGAGGACAGCCGTGGATGTCCACAGTAATGGCCTCCCCGCCTCCCCCCTCCGTTTATTTGTGCTGTTGACTTTAGGAGGGGCTGGCCTCTATCTGCTTTAGTGGCGAGCTTGTATTTTTAACGCCATCGAATGTTGTTGTTTTCAGGTTGAAGATGTATGGTTCTAATGGTTTTTAAATGTATTGATTATTTATTGTTTTAATGTTGTAACTCACCCTGAGCCCGGTTTTGCCAGGGAGGGCGAGTCAGAAATCTAATAAACAAACAAATAAACGAGCGTGGTGTAGTGGTTAAGAGCGGTGGTTTGGAGTGGTGGAATCTGATCCGGAGAACCGGGTTTGATTCCCCACTCCTCCACATGAGCCGCGGAGGCTAATCTGGTGAACTGGATTTGTTTCCCTGCTCCTACACATGAAGCCAGCTGGGTGACCTTGGGCTAGTCACACTCTCTCAGCCCCACCTGCCTCACAGGGTATCTGTTGTGGAGAGGGGAAGGGAAGGTGATTGTAAGCCAGTTTGAGTCTCCCTTAAATGGTAGAGAAAGTCGGCATATAAAACCAACTCTTCTTCTTCAAACAAACAAACAAAATAAACAACACCGGCTATGGTAAACTTGGCCACTATCTGCTAACTGTTCCCCAAGATCATTGGGGTGTCAAGCAAAAGCTTGGCAATTCATGCAGTTCTTACAGGACATGGTTTGTCTTCAAGTCCAGTGATTTCATTGGACTCTGGACTGAATGCAATGGGAGTCAATGGCACAAAGGGCCTTAGACTGGGATGTGTTTCAGAGGCTCTTCTATTGGAGGAAGAGCCACTTGAGATGTAGAAAGGCCCCTTCAACTAGAGGAAGGCTTCAAACTTTGCTTAGAAGAGGGGCTGGATAAACTTGGAATAAATAAATATTAAAAGTTAATTTCTAGGCATTATAAAATATAGGGAGAAAGCACTAGGTATTGCATAAGTTCTTGCACAGGTGGAAGTGTGCTAAGTCCATTTATGTTTCCATTTGCACATTACTGGATTCAAGCCATTATCTCCATTTTGTGGAAATGGTGCCGAAGTGGAGATAGAGTGAGTGAATAGCCTAAGGCTGATTAGCAGGCTGCATGTGAAGGAGTAGAGAATTTAATCTGTAGCAGAGATGAGAGCGGAACCAGCATCTTCCCAGATCTCAGCTGGTTAGCCATGGTGCTAGACCAAGTTTCATAAACTTGGATTGGGAGAAAGGGGTGGTTCCACCTTGATCATCATACAATACACCAAAGTAATAGCAATCTAAGCTACTGTATCAGGCATAGCATTCATACAAAGTGCCAGTTAAGGCCAGAAGAAGCCAGAGAGGTGTAGTGGTTAAGAACAGCGGACTCTAATCCGGAGGACCAGATTGGATTCCCTACTTCTGCACATGAAGCCTGCTGGGTGACCTTGGACCAGTCACAGTTCTCTCACAACTCTCTCAGCCCCACCTACCTCACAAGGTGCTTGCTGTGGGACTAGGAAGGGATTATGATTGTAAGCCACTTTGAGACTCCATAAAAGTAGTGAAAAGCGGGGTATACAGACCTACTCTTCTTCTTCAATACATATTTCTGCCAGAGACCCAATACTCGGGTTGTGAAAGGGCCAGAGAACCGACCTTTACACTCAGAAGGGGGCACCTCAGACACTTGCTCTGTGATAAGCAATTTAACAAACACCCAAAGAAAACAGGTGAAAGCTCCTGCTTGTACATTAAGGGAAAAAAAGATCCCTGATGCTAATTTTTTTTGTAGTTTTTCAGAGTACAGCTACTGAACAGGAGACACTCATGGAGAGTGATCCATATTTTCTGTCGCGATGCATCCCATCAGAACCACAGGCTCATCCTCCTTAAGAAGTCGCTGAAAACGAGACAGCTTCTGTTTATTCAGCAATTCATAAGGTGGTGAATTAAACATCTCAGATATGTTTTTATTTAATGAAATATGCAGATGCACAGAAAATATACATCTAAAGGGAACCATCCGATGGGCTCACTTAACATTGGTATTCTATACAGCCCTGTGAGAACATTTTTTTTAATATCCAGTACATATTACTACAGAAGACTTCTGTATTTATTGCTGGGTCTCTCTTAGAAGTTACCCATCTTGCACCTGGCTAAAAGGACAAGTTGCAAACATCCACATTCCTATTGTGATCTCTGCTTATCTCCTGACTGGAACAGCCAGTTTTCAAAGACCCATATACGCTTAAAGTTCACTGGTCCAACACGCACTAGGCTCTGCCACTGAACTATAGCCCTCTACCTTGGAAGAAGAGAAGAGCTGGTTTTTATATTCTATAATGGGCTTTTTAATAGATAGAAACTAACCCATTATTATTCTATCTTTTCAGACAACCTATACACATGCCTGGTTTGATTTAAATTGTTTGTATATGTATTTATTTCTGTAAATGTGTGCAGGCTTAACATGGGTTTTAATTGACCACTGATGAAAACCCAATAGGCCGAAACGCGTCTGGTTTGTCGTTACAGATATCAACCCTAGGAAATGCCATTGTGCTTTACATAGCACTTCAAATAAGATTATATTTTCAGTAAAAAAAATAAAAAAAAATAAAAACCAACCCCTCCTCCTACTATTTTATCCTTATCCCCGCCCCCGGTGAGGTAGGTTAGGCTGAGTGTGTGTGACTGGCCCAAGGTCACCCAGCAAGCTTCCACGGCAGAGTGGTGATTGGAATGATTGGAACCTGGGTCTCCCAGATAATAGTGCAACTCTCTAACCATCACTCCACATTGGCTTTCTAGTATGCAAAGAAAAGAAAGGAGAAGGAAGGCTGGTCTTGGTGGTCTCATGGCAGCTTGCAAACTTTGATATTCTCATAAAACATACTATAAATATGTACTTTTACATACAGGTTCTGTTTTCAGGCAAAATGCTAATATTTCCACAGGTGCATTCTGAGTAAACCCACCTTTGCCAACATGACGGGTGTTAGAGGTGCAACAGAGGAACTAAACTTATTTTAACTTTTCCTTTCCTAGTTCAAGAATAGTGGGTTGGGATTTGCAGTAGGAAGAAGAAATGGGTGAAGAAAAAACTATTCACCTTACTCCTTTTAGCCATTGGTTTTCACTTTGGCTATTCTTATCAATGTGCTCTGGCCAGTTTAAACCATAACAAAGCATGCAAGGACAAACCCAGTTCACACCCTCCTCACCAACCCGAAGGTACCTGCCAATGGTACAATTTGCAAGGCTCAGTTTTTAAAAAGAGTGAAAAGATTGATTTCTTCCATACAAAAAGAAGTTGTTTACATGAAGGTGAAAAGCCTTCCCACATCCCTTTACACTGGTGAAAGTGGGGTGGGAGGGAAACCGGAAGCTCCTTCTCCCCCACATTATAGTTCCTAGAGAAAAAGCGCTTTATAAGGTGTGTTCCCCAGATGTAAGTCTGACTGCGAGTCCGGTCGTACACCTGTTGGGCATATCATGTCATTGGCCCTATGATTCTGCCTCAAAGAAAACGACGCAGGTGAACTGAGGCTCTCTTTTCTAGAACTATATATCCCTTTAAAGCCGTGATCTCTGAAAATCTGCAGTACTTTGATTTTCAGAATTTTCTCTTCTGTCTGCAAGCGAATGAAACTGTAGATTTCTGGCAGGTCAATGCTATTTCCTCTGGAATGAAAGCTACAGAAGACAAAAAATATTAGGCAGCTTTCATATACAGGAAGAAATTTGGATTCACATGTTATAAAGATTTGATCAGTAATAAGATAACTTCCTATGATGACATTTGAGCGCAAAGTGATGACAGAGTCTGTATTTCAATATTTGCAAGTGAAAAGCTTCTTTATAGCTCAGATAAGAAAACCCCAAAAGGGTAAAAACTAGCTATGATCTTAAGCCCTACTTCTGCTCTCCAATGTAGATTGCATACCTTTGGTACTAGCAGTTTCCACTCACTGAAGATCAACATGTTCCAGTGGGCCAAAAAGCATCTAGCACTGGGGGAAATTGCTGCATTTTACTGTGAAAAGGCAAGATCCACTCGCAAACGGTCATTAAAGTGCATTAAAAGTGGACTGAAAATGAATTATTCAGCATGTGTGAAAGGACCCTTAGAGTAAAGGATCCCCTTTTACTGCAGAGCCACCCCTACACACTGACCGTTCTGTCATTCTACCATATACGACTAGGCCACCCTGTTCTTTGGGTCCTACTGAAAATCCTAAAGCGAGGGCCTTTGGTGGCAGCAAAAATAAGGAAGGAAGCAGCATAACACCCGTCTCCTCAGAAAACTACGGAGAGGTGCCTTTACAGAGGTTACATATAAAGGGTCACACACAGAAAGGCCCACTTTTCACGGAAGATTTTGATGCTCTCTTGCCGCGGAGCAAAAAAAAAAAGCGATTTAAATTTATTTTTCATGGGCGCGATTTAAATTCATGTTTTCATATCCCCGTCAATCCAGAAGTAGTTTTGGTTTTTCATGGGAACAAAGCAAGCCGTATTCTACAACGGTTTGGTCTGTCGCCTTCTGAAAAGCTCATGGTTTATGCCCGCCCCCAACTCCGCCCCAACTCCACCCACCGGATTACCCAGTGCAGTTCACCTCTTTGGACACAGCCCCAGCCAAAAAAAACCACCAGTCCCTCTGGTTTCCTTATATACTTTTTCTATTTACCATGCTCCCTGTTCCCCCCCCCCTGTACTTGGCCACGCCCCCCCTTTCCCAGACTTTGACAGACGGTCATCATTGTGCCCCCCCCCCCATAGAGCTCCGGCTATTCATTGCCAGGAACTTCCATCCAGATAGAGAAGGGAGACCCAGAGCAGACTGGCTGCCCCTCTTCAGAAGGGTGACGGGAGTTTTGGCTTGGATTTGCCGCTCTCAGGATGCCCCTCCCCAACACACACACACAGGATTGCACCAGCAGGAAGGAGACCCAGAGCAGACTGGCTGCCCCACTTCAGAAAGGTGATGGGAGTTTTGGCTTGGATTTGCTGTTCTCAGGATGCCCCCCCAAAAACACACACACACAGGATCGCACTGGCAGGAGGGAGACCCAGAGCAGACTGGCTGCCCCTCTTCAGAAGGGTGACGGGAGTTTTTGCTTGGATTTGCAGGAGGGAGATCTGTCCTGCCTTGGAGGGAGGCTGTCCCCCGGGCTTGAAACTCTCCCAGCCAATCGCAGTTCATAGGGGAGGAGAAATTAGCTGACATGGGCGGGGACAATTGGTCCGAACGCAGGAACGTTTTCATGGAGTGAAAAAACCCCGCGTAGCAACCACAAAGAACGGACCAACACAGGTTTGAGAAGAAGTGGAGTTGACGCAGTTTTTCTGCTAAAGCTTGAAGGGTTCATGAATAATCAAAAATTTGCCACGGGCCAAAACAAAGGTGAAACCGTGCCAAACCTCCATGAAAAAATGACCAAAGAAAAATGTTCCATGGAGCTTCTCTCATGGAACAGACTTGCCCTGCTGCAGTCCCCTTCACTACTGAAGAACAGCATTTGGGGGCTGGAGGGCCAAAACAGAGAGCCTGGGGTGCAATGTAGGGGCAGAGAAAAGCTGGTGAAAAAACACCCCTTTCTTGCATGACTGACCGGCTTTGGATCACACGGACAATTGAAACTGCCTTATACTGAATCAGACCCTTGGTCCATCAAGCCAGTATTATTTTCTCAGGCTGGCTTTCCAGGGTCTCAGGCAGGGGTCTTTCACATCACCTACTGCCAGATCTTTTAACTGGAGATGCCGGGAATTGAAACTGGGACCTTCAGCATGCAAGCAGCTGCTCTACCACTGAGCTACAGCCCCTCCCCTAGAGGATCCAATCCTATATTTTCTTACAAAGCAAAAATTAAATACCATTTTCATGTCTGAGAGCCAGATTTGAGAGTAGCACTTTAAAGACCCACAAGGTATCCAGGGTATAAGCTTTTGAGAGTCAAAGCTCCCTTTGCCAGATACCAAACTTGAAAGAGACCACTATCATCCCTGAAAAATCTTAGCATATTTGCTAGGAAAACAAATTCCCTTTAGCCTACATCTTCTAACTAAACACATTTCGGATTGGGAAGGAAAAACCTGCCTGAGAGGTTTTAAATTCCAGATGTACCACCTTCTGGTTAATTCTCTCATGCTCTGACCTGGATGGCCCAGGCTAGCCTGATCTCATCAGATCTCAGAAGCTAAGCAGAGTCATCCCTGGTTAGTATTTGGATGGGAGACCACCAAGGAATACCAGGGTTGCTGTGCAGAGGAAGGCACTGGCAAACCACCTCTGTTAGTCTCTTGCCTTGAAAACCCCAAAAGGGGTTGCCATAAGTCGGCTGCGACTTGATGGCACTTTACACACACACACACACACTTTCTCTCACCCACACTCATGCTATACTGAACCAAATTTGTACTGATCTACTTTGTATGTTATGAATCTCTGCTGCACCGTGGGAAACAGATAAAGACTTCTGAAAACCTCACAGATCCAAAAGCAATTTTACTACTATAAAATTTGCTTTCATGTCCATGGAGAATTTTTAAAACGTTGAAGCTTTATGTTTTTTGGAGGAAAGAATTATAATGATCATATAATCCTAGTTATCTTTTGAAAGAATCCTCCTTTTATCACTACAGCTTACCATTTTTCTACACACAAATCTCTCTGAGAAATCACAGCAGTTGCATACTTACCGCCCCACTGTCATCTTAAATTTGTAGAAAAAAGATATACAAAATATTTAGAAGATGCCTATTTATGGTTATGGAAAATAAGGGAAAAAAAGGAAAAAGTCACTGTCAAGTTTCAGTATTTTTTTTTATAGAAGGACACAATCCAGTCAAAACACTTTAATCAATTTCAATGGAAGATCTGGGTATGTGCTTAAATCTCTCCCACTGAAATTAATGGTCTTTAAATCTGACTGGATGAAATTGAAGCTCTTGGAGACATCAGAGAAAAATAATCTATGCTTAAATAAATAAGACAAGTTGGTTGCAACTAATTGGGGATAAAGCCCATGATTAGTTGATTGGATTGCTCGAGTCCTTGTTTTAATGAGATCACCAACATGTGAATATTATAGCGCCGAGCCTTCTTAGAGATTAGTGATTTTAAAAGATTATTTAGCAAACCAGTGGTAGCAGTCAGGAGCTCCCTACCCCTGGGCCTACGGCCAAGCCAACAAACCAAGAGTCTTTCCAAAAGCTGCCTTTGGGTATCCTTTGGGGAAGGGAAGGCAGGGGGTAAATAAGATAAGATTGTATATATAACTGCAACAGTAACCCGTACTGAAGTTCACTTGAACCATGCTGAAGGCACCCATCTGTCTCGTGCATTTATTTATCTACTTCATTTATATCCCACCTTTCTCCCCAGTGAGGACCCAAAAGTGGCTTACATCATTCTCTTCTCCTCCATTTAATCCTCACAACAACCCTGTGAGGTAGGTTAAGCTGAGAATGTTACTGGCCCAAGGTCACGCAGTGAGCTTCCATGGCAGAGGAGGGATTCATAGCGGGGTCGCTCAGATCCTATTCTCATTCTTTAACCACCACATCACAACTGACTCTCAGGCATTCACTCCCTTTGCTGCTGACACACAACTAGGATTAAAGGTTCATCACTAGCAAAATGGAAGGAAAGAACTGGAGAAAACGCTCAATTAATTTAATAACCACATTTGTGTCCCATTATCTCTTTAAGGAGAGCAAGGCATATGAACATATGAAAATGCCGTATATGGAGGCAGACCATGGGTTCATCCAGTCCAGTAGTAGGTAGTTTGATTGGTGGTAGTTCAGAGATTTTTGAAGTGGACATGCTGGGGATTGAACCTGGGAATTGCCAAGTACATGCTTGACAAACACAAGAACCCAGGTTCAAATGCCAACATCTCCAAAATGAAGAAGAGGGCCTCATGCTACAAGACCAGGAAAGATCTCTGCTTGCCACTTTGAAGAACCATTGCTTGCTGTAAATCAGCATGCTCGCAGGCTTCTCTCATTTTATTTATTCCCTATATTTGTTAATACTTGGAAGGGAAGGCAGCATGGTATAGCCCGATCTCGCCAGATCTCGGAAGCTAAGCAGGGTCAGTCATGGTTAGTATTTGGATGGGAGACCACCAAGGAATACCAGGGTTGCTGTGCAGAGGAAGGCACTGACAAAACACCTCTGTCATTCTCTTGCCTTGAAAACCCCATAAGGGGTTGCCATGAGTCGGCTGCGACTTGACAGCACTTAACACACACACACATTTCTTAGACTTACAGATCTCCAAATGCTAACTATAAAATATTGTACAAAATGGTATGAAATAGCTGCCCTATCAATAATATATCTGTTTATTCAACATGGAAGTTCCACCAAGACACCAGCCACTAAGGATCCAGCTCTTCTAACAGGTCAGTTTAGACTAACCTTGGTATATTTGATCTGTGAGATTTGACAACACATGGGAAGGCCAAGACAAAAGGGAGCTGGTTTTCTGCCAACTGTCTTTACACTTTCCTGCATGTGATGAATAAACTATTCCACAACTATTTTCATAATCCAGTACTGCCAATGTAGGGCTTATAGTAAAGGAAAGAAGGATACAGAATAGGACTGAAATTGCAACGACAGATTATCTCAGACACCTAACCTATTAGAGGGCACAGTCTACCCACCTGTTTACTAATGGAAGGATTGGCCAGATGCATTTCCCAGTCTGCTGGCTCAGTGTGTATGTGTTAAGTGATGTCAGCTCACTTCCGATTCATGGCGACCCTATGAATCAATGTCCTCCAAAGTGTCCTATCCTTAACAGCCTTGCTCAGATCTTACAAATTGAGGTCATTGACTTCCTTTATGGAGTCAACCCATCTCTTGTTGGGTCTTCCTCTTTTCCTGCTGCCTTCAACTTTTCCAAGCATGATTCAACCGTACTGAGCCAGCATGATTGCAAGCAGACAACTATGCTTGCAATCATGCTGGCTCAGTACGGTTGAATTTTTAAAGCCACAGAAAGGATCAATCCCATGGTTTGTTCTACACTGTAAATGCCTTACAAAGGCATTGCTGGTTAGTTAATAAGCCAGTGCTGCTGCTTCTCAAACATGAAGGTTGTTGGTTCCACAGAAAACAATAACTGGAATCGGACTAACAAGAACTAGTTAAGTTGCATCATTTGCCAATAATTTTAAAAACAGATTCAAAACATTCCTTCTCCTTTCACTTGGAGAGTGAAAAAGACTGGAGGGTGGGAGAGAGAAGATGGGAATGGGGGAAAAGGCAGATAAGTTTCCATCCCCTAACCTCAACCGCCAAAAGAATGTGTCCTTAGTACCTGCCAAGTATGAAACTTCAGACCACAGAAGAGTGAGAGTGAGTGTGGTTAACAAATGCTCAGCAATGATTCGCAACAGAGTCAGCATCTGTTTTCTGGGTGTACTCTTTAAATGCACGGGGGTCCCCACTCCTGACATGTAAATAATTAGCAGTATTAGCACAATCATGCAATATTTAACAGATGCAAACAGGGATATCCTTGAGTCCTCTGTCCTCAATCCAAAGATCATTGACCCAGTCATTAAATGCAGGGTCTTCTCCTGCTGACCATAACCTTTCCCCCAAATAATTGTAAGAATATTAACCTCACACTGGACCAGGTTGTATTTATTACAGAAGTGCCAAAATTCAAACACATTCAGCAACTTTTAAAACTCAGAAAGGAAGATATGGCTGGTGGTAGCAGAAACACCATGTTATGAGCACATGCGTGTATTTATTTATACACAGATCACAATCCATGGATGCATCCAACCCCAACTCAGAGATTTAACTCTTACAGACAGGGGATGACGACTGAAAGACAGAGGGAAAAGAGTTATGGCCTCTACTGGAAGCAAGTACACTTAGTATATACACATGCTATCAGGTTTTAAAATGTATTTTTACCATCTTCTCCAAAGGTAAATTAAGGACAGTGTGGTGCAGTGGTTAGAGTGTCAGACTAGGATCTGGGAGCCCTTAGTTTGAACCCTCACTCTGCCATGGAAGCTTGCTGGGTGAACTTGGAACCGTCACTCTCTCTTCTTAGCCCACCTTAGCTCACTGGGTTGTGAGGATAAAATATAGGAGAGGAGACAAAGCAAGCTGCTTTGGCTCCACATTGAGGAGAAAGTTGGAGTATAAATGAATAAATAAATTGCCGAGACAGGTTCTGAAAGAATAAGTACTGCCCCCATGCAAATGTGTCAATTAGACCATATACATTAGTGAATCCTAGGGCTCTATAGGTGAACAAAAGCATTTTACATACATATTTCCTTTCTAAGGTTCAGATATAAGAGATCAAGAAATCTATGAGCCAATGGAGGTAAGGCAGCAGGGAAGAAAAGACAACAGTCTGCAATCAAAGGCAGATTTCGGAAAATTCCTCTGTCTGACAGGCTCTACCCTTGTGACAATAATTGTATAGAAACAGTTGCTCACGTTTTATTATATTGCAGTTTCTATACAGAATCTCGTAATGAACTTACTAAGCCCCCTGTTGGTAAACAGACTGAATGTCTCAGATTCTTTTAACGTTCTCTATTTATTGAACAATCGTTCGCCCCAAATATTGGTGACGGTGGCAGAGTTTTTAAAGTTTGTTTTAAAAGCCCGCCAAACAGCTAATCAGATGGCAGTATCAACAAACTGTACTTCTCAATGTAACCGCCTTTTAACCATATTATAAAGGGCACCTTTTAACTTTTCCATTCCTTTTGTAACCTTTTGAATTGTGTTTGTATGCCACTAAAAGAATGATGATCATGATGATGATAACAGCCTGCAATATCAATGGTCAGATCCATATCTAAATCCTGCAGTCAAGCAGGTCTACACATTGCTCTTATCAGGCTCACTACCACAAACTGTTCTGATATCACAGACATCTCCATCTTTGGACATATTCTGCCCCCAAAGATGTGAACAAACAAAAATTTTTTTGAGAAAAATCATACTAATGGTGTATCTTGGGCTGTGGCTCAGTGGTAGAGCATCTGCTTGGCATGCAGAAGGTCCCAGGTTCAATCCCCGGCATCTCCAGTTAAAGGGACTAGGCAAGTAGGTGATGTGAAAGACCCCTGCCTGAGACCCTGGAGAGCTGCTGCTGGTCTGAATAGACAATATTGAGGAAATGCAGTCAGGTTGGCCTGGGAGGGGGAGTAAACCCAGGGCCTCATACGTCCCAAGTCCATACTCCATCAGTAGGCTATAGACCTTCCAAAATTGTTTTTTTAAACCACTGAAAATCATCACTAGTAAAACAATTACCAGGAAATAATTAGATTTGCTCAATGCGTTAAGAAAACAGACACACACCCCGAAACCCATAATTCACACAAACTTAGACCTTGCCTGCCTTCCCAAGCTAGACACACACACCCCGACAGAAAGGCACCTGAAGTTAACCAACTATGACCAAGAACGGCCGGCTTACCTTCTATGTCATCTGGAACCGTGGCATAAGTGTTAGAAAGGTTAAGCTTCAGACTGTCAGGTTGTTCTCTATTTACAGTCACGCTGGGTGACGTCACGAGATCTAGCATTTCCTTATACCTGGAGGAAAAAAGAAAGAAGAAAAAAGAAACCCAGTTAATTTATTCATTAATTATGCACCCTCACTAATGATTCCACCTTTTTTTCCCTAGGAGTATAAATATTAAAGCTGATTACCTAAACCCAGGCTTCATATAAATTCCACATAAACAACATTTGCGAGAAAAGTTTTTGTCAAAGGGAAAATACGGAATTAAAAATAAAGCACTCGCTTCCCTTGGAGATTATACCCATCTGATTAAAATCCCCCCTCCCATCCTGGATTTTGCTGTCAGAACATTAAATTCATGTATCTCTTAAATGCCATCAATGGCAAACACCACATATTTAATTTTAGCATCACATTCCTAATGTGCATAGGGTCATGAAAGAAGCGTGTGTGAGAGAAAAATCTGCAGAAGGAATGGTGGTCAAAAGCTCTGGACAGCATTAAAGTGTTGTAGAAGATTTAAAAGGTTTTACATAGGATTTTGGGGGGCATCAAGTTGCAACCAATTTAGGACAACCCCATAGGGTTTTCAAAGCAAGAGATGTTCAGAGGTGGTTTGCCGTTGCCTGCCTCTGCACAGCCACCCTGGACTTCTTGGCGGTCTCCCATCCAAGTACTAACCAGGGCTTTACTTCCAAGACCTGATGACATCGGGCTAGCCTGGACTATCCAGGTCAGGGTTTATATTGGATAGACCTGAGTTAATCCTTATGGCTGCAATCCTGCCCTTAACTTCAGGATTGCCGCTGAACACATTAGGGCAGGGGCATTGAACTCAATTGTTACGAAGGCCGGATATGACATAAATGTCACTTGGTTGGGCCGAGCCATACCTCGCCAGCCCAGATCGAGAGTTGGGGGAGGCTGTCTCGGCTGGCTTGCAGGCTGGATAAGAGCTCTCAAGGGGCCAGATTAGGCCCCTGTTAAAGATACAAGGCTGTCAGATTAGTTTTGACAAGCAGTCTGTAGATTAAGAGCATCTGAGATGATGCAACTGGCCTGGAAACTCCCTAGAGAGCCTGCAGGGGGTTGGCCTGAACTGGTTAGAGCCAGAGTTATGATGCAAGGTACGGAAACAGCACCATGACTTGGCAAAGTGACCTGATAGGTTCCAGGTGTTGGAACTATGTATAAGTGTATATAAGCCCATGATATTGTAACTCTGTGTTGAAGAGTGCGGGTTGCTATGAGTGGAGAGTGTATAAGGATTGGTATTTCATCTGTGCACTGTAAAATAAACAAGCACTGTTTTCTAGTAGCAAGGAGTTCTGGTGGTGATTTACTGGACCAACTGCCTAATCCGCTGGCACCCGCGACAGGGCTCTGGGCCTAATGATTGACACCCTTGCATGAGGGTCTGTGTCTGAAGACTCCACATTTCTGGGATCAGCCTACATAGAAGAGACATCTAAAGTTACACTGAAGGCATGTACAACTGAACGTGTGATTGAAACAGCACCTTTATCCAGGTATTGGTCCCTGGTTTAATGTGCACAGAGAAGACGCGTTGCCTCTTTCATACAGACAGGTAATCACATGTAAATGCAAGTTACATGCGTGTTCACTGAAATATGATGATGGGCTAGTATGCAGCACTTAATTTACAGAACAAGAGAGCAGAGATTCAAGTTGGCCTGAACAGCACATTCTCCAAACATCTCTGCCCCGATCTTAAAAGTATACTGCGCTATTGCAGTTAATAGCAACGAATGTATTCATGTATTCACACTCTGTGTGTGATAAGAGGCACTCTGTTACTCTTTGTTCTCCAGGTATGGTACTGAAAGTAGATTGAATGGCTGAAACCTAACAGAACTAACAGTAGACTCTATGTAGCCACACACAGACACACTAAATACCACTGCTTTGTCAAATATCCTGTATATTTAAAGAGTTCCGCAGGGCCTGCAAGACAGAGCTTTTTTGCCAGGCCTACTGTTGAGGGCAGCCGTGGGTATCATCTTCTGCTGGCCTCCCTATTCCCCCCCCCTTCATTTCTGTTATTCTTGTTAATTGGTGGGGGGCAACCTGCTGCTTATTCCGGGCACTATGGACTAAATTAGGTGCCATCTGGAGTTTTTAATTAGGGTTTTATTGTTTAATTTTAGAATTATTATTAATTTAATTGTTGATATTTTGATGTATCCTGGATGATGTTACCCACCCTGAGCCTGATCTTGGCTGGGGAGGGCGGGTTATAAATTGAAAAAAGAAAAAAAAAGCAACAGAGTTGGAACCGATGCAAGCTGCATAGGAAAAAAATCTTGAGGCCCTCCCCAATCCCACTCTCCCCCCCCCCACAGCTGTATAGAGCAGATTGCACCATTTGTTACTCCTGTCGTCACTCCATGTCCCCGGAGGCTACGAACATTAAGGCAAAGCATGACTGTGCTTTTAGAGGAGCGCTCCACAGCACCGTCAGGGAGCAGATCTTAGGAGATGACAGCTGGACAACAAGGGAAGCTGGAGAGGGGGAAGAGAGCAACTTCAAAAGGCCCCCACCGCTGCCGGACAGATTAAAAGCATATGGAAGGTTCCAAGTCAGGGCCTGAACCAGCTCACCTTTCTATTTACCCCCTACATGCTTTTGTTCAGCTACCTAGGCTGCAGACAACTACCTCCTCAGAGATAAAGATCTAACATTTAGGAGCCGAAAGGTAGCAGATGGCACAGAGGTTGGAGAGACCAGTCCCTCACTCGAGTTCTCAGGATTATGTTTGGGAGGCGGGGGCGGGGGGGGGGGGAACAGTTCATATTTGCCAGTTTTGAAAAAGATTTAAAAGTCCATTATTTATTTACACTTGTTATCCTGCCCTGGTGGACTCTGTCCCGGGGCCTTGCAGTAGGTATAGGAAAGAGAGAAAATGAGGAGGTGGGCAGGGGGGGATCAAAGAACAATTTCTTTCCTGAAGACTTTCCCTTTAGTTTTTAATGGAAACATTGGAAAATTTGGGAAGCTTTGCAACACACTCCTCCGTCAATAGTACAATATTATGTGATAAGTTATAAACGATGTGTCATACGGTAAAGCAGTAAAAGAAGTTAAGCTTTGATAAGGAAGTATTGCATCTATTTCAGTTATTTCCAGCATTTCCATTGGAGTTGTGTGATTCCCCCCCCCCCGCCCATCATGGCTTCAGATTTCTTGAAATTTTATGTCTCTACTTTTAAAATACCTGATAATCAACAAAATCTGATGATGATGATGATGAAGAAGAAGAGTTGGTTTTTATATGCCGACTTTCTCCACCACTTAAGGGATACTCAAACTGGCTTAATATCACCTTCCCTTCCCCGCAACAGACACCCTGTGAGGTAGGTGGGCCTGAGAGAGCTCCAACAGAGCTGTAACTTGCCCAAGGTCACCCAGCTGGCTTCGTGTGGAGGAGTGGGGAAACAAATCCAGTTCACCAGACTAGCCTCCGCCGCTCATGTGAAGGAGTGGGGAATCAAACCAGGTTTCCCAGATCAGACTCCACCGTTCCAAACCACCGCTCTTAACCACTACACTAACCTATAATTAGCCCCCCCAAAACCTGTACAAGTAGTCTAACGAATGTCTACCCTCAGAACATCAGCACAAACACAAACAACGTTCAATTGTCACTGAAACAACATTGGATTGAAACAACATTCAACTGTCACTTGTCTGGCACACCCAGACAAGGTTGCTTTATCTAAGCATGTGGAAGAGAACCTCAGAGGAGCCAAAAGGACTTCCCAGGGCACAAAGTCTGAGGGGTTGGCACACCAGCCAAAAAAGCTCTACTGTCACCCACCATGGTTTACATGAAGACAGAATACAAAAAGGGACATCAAAACATAATCTCAGCGTAGGGGCAGGTTCATATGGGTGGAGGCAGTCTTCAAGATAACTATGCCCCAGCTCCATTTAGGGTCTTGAAGATAAGACACAGCAGTGGAACAAACCAGAACCCCTATTTCAGCATGACTGCCTTCAGGAAGTTTGGAATCTCACCATTATTAAACCGTCACAACTAGTCAGGACTCAGCAAGGGAGACAAAAAGAGGATCTTTTTACAGAGCCCTGTAATTGCTTTTTGGGATGAAAAGCCTCTACAGCGGGGAAAATCAAACAAGTATAAGATTGTATGTTGAAACCAATGTTATAAGAATTTTGTTAAGTTTACTAGTGATATGAATGAGCAACAAAATGGGATGGGAGGGGGAGAGAAGAGAATGGATATTATCTGTAGTTGCAGGTTTCTTTTTTATTGTTTATGTAATGTGCTAAATGCCATTAAGTCACTTCCAACTTATGGCGAACTTGCCTTGCTCAGGCTTTGCAAACTGAGGGCCGGGGCTTCCTTCGAGTCAATCTATCTCAAGTTGGGTCTTCCTCTTTTTCTGCTGCCTTCTACTTTTCCTAGTATTGTCTTTTCCAGTGGTGCTTATCTTCTCATAATGTGATCAAAGTTCAATAGCCTCAGTTGGGTCATTTTAGCTTCTAGGGATAGTTCAGGCTTGATTTGATCTAGAACCCACTTCTTTGCCTTTTTGGCAGTCCACATTATCCACGTGGTCTGATCCAGCATGGCCTTTCTTATGTGCTTATTCACCTTAGAAATGAAACCAGGGACTAGTACCTGGATAAATGTGGGGTTTTAACACTACTTTTTAGTGCATCCTTCTCTAATCTTGGAATCACTGTTGGTTGAATGTTTTATATTGTTCTTAACTATGCTGTTTTTAATTCTGTAATCTGCCTTGAGCCTCTGAGAGAAAGGAGGACTACAAAAGAAGCAAACAAAGTGTTATTGTAGCCTCTTAGCTCATGCTTTAATGTCTGGTTATCAATGAAATGAATATTGCTGATATTTTCAGAATGACTTACTGTAATATACAATATTTTTGTGAGCCACCCATGTAAAACTTTGGTTGTCAGGCAGTTTATACACACTTAAAATAAATAAATGAAGTGTTAGTATGATACCCAGAACAGCAAACTTAAGTTAGATCCTATCTGCTCATGTTTGCTTGATATGCCCTTCCTCACTGCCGCCTCCATCCAGCTCTGTTTTGTTCCAGTGACCCCCCACCCCCAGAATAGCTTTTTCCAGAATAGCCTTTTCCAGGGTCAAAAGGGGCCAGCTCTCTCTATTTTGACAGCACAAAAGTTGGCTTTGCTTCCAAGAGAGTTTCTTAGGGGTTTCCTTCAAAGCCCTGGGCATGCTGCTGCATGTGGGCTACAGTAGGAAACATAAGGAAGGAAAAGAGAAAGAAACGGAGGTGGCTGTTGAGTGCTCTGAAATGATAGATTGCAATGTGAAATCAGAGATCCATTAGCAGAAGGCAAAAACAGAAACACCCATTAAATGCTGTGACTGGGAAAGTCAGTCCGGGAATGAACTTCAGAGATTTGTTAACATGGAACAGAGAACAGGTATATAAATTTAAAGGGGATAGGTAAAGAGTACATCCCATTGCAAACAATTATATGTCTGCAGCTAATTGAATTCAGATGCACTCTGCTATCTAGTTTCATTTAGATTCACAAAGCTATATAATTTATATGCAAGTACAAAGTCATTAGCCTCTGGCTCTAGAATTATGTATTGAGGTAACTGGTCCCAGGTCACACAGCAAGTTAACAGCAGAGCTGGAAAATTAAACCTCGGAGTCCCAACTTCATGTCCCCTCGTACAATCATTTTTCATTTAATATGGAATAAAGCAAACTTTGCAGGCCTAATAAAAACTATCGGTCTGTATCCTACCACTTCATTCAGCAAAATCTGTGGTCGTTTTCCACCCTAAGCAGCCTTCCTCCAACTTCAGTGGCTCTTCCACCAGCAGAAGAGATGCTCAAGTTGGAGAAAGATTTCTTAGGCTGGAGGTGGCTTCAAACTTTGCTCAGCCGTGTGGTAGGATACATGCCCTACTGTTGTTTCATCAGAGGCCATGTAACATAGGAGATTCAGTAAATAATTGCACTAAAATACATTCAAAGTTCTTTGAATACAGCAACCAGATCAAATTGATGGGGTGCAACTGATATTATTTTTCACTCCCTAGCCTGATCTCACCAGATCTCAGAATAGGGTTGCCAGGTCCCTCTTTGCCTCTGGCGGGAGGTTTTTGGGGTGGAGCATGAGGAGGGCGGGGTTTGGAGAGGGGAGGGACTTCAATGTCCAGAGTTGCTAGGCAGAGGCAGGCAATGGCAAACCCGCCTCTGTTCATCTCTTGCCTTGAAAACCATACGTGGTCTCCATAAGTCGGTTGCAAATTGACTGCACTTTCCACCACCTCCAACCCTCCATCTCAACATATGCCACCCTAACTTTGGTCATCGTACTGTTATCAGGCCCAGTGTGGTCTACAGGAGAAAGAGGTGTGCGTGGTGTGGTGGGAAATCAAAATTTTAATAGGCCGCCATGTAAAAGCTCCTTGCCAACACACAGGACGCTGTGGGAGAAAAGTTCTGGGCTCGTTTTTCCACTTACAGGGAACTAGCAATGCAGAGGAGCTTTGAAAACTGTAATCCCTCTCCTGGAATGTCCATTCTACCAAAGCGTTCTGCTGCGTTTAAAAGGCCTCTCAAACAGTAAGGTGGGTATAGCAAGCCAACATGGTGGTGAAGGAAAAGTGCTGTCCACTTGCAGCCGACTTATGGAGACCTGATAGGGGTAGAAAAAAGAGGGGAATAAAACCCAACCTGAAAACAGAAGCTGGGTACCCAAAGTTGGGTGGAAGGAAGGAAGGAAGGATAGATGGATAGATGGACTAAAAATATAATTTATTAGAAGTGCTAAGTAAAGGTTAAAAATATTTAAAAACATTAAAATAGCACAATGGCAGACTGCTCTACTAGGTTGATACCCGCGCACATAGTATATGAGAGACATACACTAACCAGTATTTCAACTAGAACCAATCTGACCAGATGTTTGAGTAACTGGTAATAGATTTTACAACCTATACACATGCCTGGTTGGGTTTGAACTGTTTGTATATGTATGTATTTATTTATTTCTGTAAATGTGTGCAGGCTTAACATGTGTTTTAATTAACCACCGATGAAGGCCCAATAGACCGAAACACATTTGGTACGTAGTTACAGAGATCAACCCTAGGAAATGCCATTGTATTATTTTAATGTTTTTAAATATTTTTAACCTTTACTTAGCGCTTCTAATAAATTATATTTTTAGTATTTACATACATTTTTCTTTCTTTCTACCCAACCTTGGGTACCCAGGACCTGATAGGTGTTTCAAGGCAAGAGACGTTCAGAGGTCATTTTCTATTGCCTGCCTCTGCATAGCAACCCTGGTCTTCCTTGGCGGTCTCCCATCCAAATACTAACCAGGGCCAACCTTGATTAGCTGCTGAGATCTGGCTAGCCAGGTCAGGGCGTGCCCACGTGAGGCTCCCATAAATTTAATTGCTCCTTCAAAGGGGCAAAAATGCAACAAGTGAAACTTTCCCCATTACACCTCTACTGAGTACAGAAATGATGTAATGGGCAAAGTTCTGCCTGTAACACAGCCATTAATGGCAAAGGAAGGAGAAGAAAACTGACTTGCATTTGCAGACAGGCTGAATGCTTTGCAAGTTTGCCACTTCACCTTTACAGGGTGGAATGGTGTTTGGCACTTATAGGAGACAGAATCAGAGTTGCCTGCTGGAATCATACAGCCTTAATCTTCAATAACGGGTCGGGAGGTGAGTTGAAAAGTCCTGCCTGCTAGGTTTCAAGCTGCTACAGAGTGATTTTTGTGTTGCTTTTTGGACGGACCTGCTACTATTGTACATGCACAATAAATCATAGAATCATAGACTAGAATCACAGAGTTGAAAGGTACCACCAGGGTCATCTAGTCCAACCCCCTGCACAATGCAGGAAATTCACAACTACCTTCCCCTCACACCCCCAGTGACCCCTACTCCATGCCCAGAAGATGGCCAAGTTGCCCTCCCTCTCATGATCTGCCTAAGGTCATAGAATCAGCACTGCTGACAGATGGCCATCTAGCCTCTGCTTAAAAACCTCCGGGGGGGGGGGGGGAGAGCTTATCATCTCCCAAGGAAGCCTGTTCCACTGAGGAACCGCTCTAACTATTAGAAAAGTCTTCCTAATGTCTAGACAGAAACTCTTTTGATTTAATTTCAACTCATTGATTCTGGTCCGACCTTCTGGGGAAGGACAACAGAAAACAACTCGGAACCATCCTCCTGCCTCATTGCATGTATACTGAAAGGAGCAGCATGATGGTGAGGCAACATCAGTCACTGGTGAAAAGAATACATCCATGACTATGGCCCTTGACTTGAGCCAATGTGGTGTAGGGGTTAAAGTGCTGGACTAGGAGACGCAGGTTTGAATTCCCACTTTGCTGTGGAAGCTTGCTGGGTGACCATTGGCCAGTCTCACGCTCTCAATCTAACCTGCCCCCCAGGGTTGTTTTGAGGACAAAATGGAGAAGAGAATGATGTAAGCCACTTTGGGTTCCCACTGGGGGAGAAAGCCAGTGTATAAACGAAAACAAGCAAACTACAGTATAGCCCCTGGTGCTTGGCTTGTGTTTCTTGTCTCCTGTACTGTCTCCTGGCCTCAACACTAGTGAGACTGCATTCTGGCTCCCTCTTTAATCTGTTCTGCCACCAACTTATCAGGAAAGGCATTAGCTCCATTTGGTGTGCTGCAACATCACACAAATAGGAGAAGGGTCTGTGTAGTTCGCCTCAGTGCCCCCAACATCCTTCAATTTAGGGCCAGACTAGATGACATCACATCCCGGAGTTTATCTTAGGGATGTGCCTACATTTTGTAGTGAGTTGATACTAGGGAAAAACTTTTAATAGATCAGCAGGGTCCAATTCTGGCCAGGACCACCACAACATGGAGGGATGAGGGGGCTCCTACCTTCCCTCCATGCTGTTGTTTTGACTACGAATGGTGCCAGAGCGCGTTATTTGCCAACACGCCCCCCCAGCCCTGTTTTCAGTTGGAAAAAACAATGTAAGCAGGGAGGCAGAAGCCTCTCCTCCCAGCCACGTTGCGATAGTCCTGGCCAGAATCAGGCCCTCATGGTGCTATTAAAAGGTGCTCTTCAGTGGTAACTTGCTCTACAAAATGGAGGCATTCCCCAAGAGAACATCTTGTCCACTTTGGCCTGTAGACACCACCTAGTTTGGCCCTACAGTGGCAGGATAAGGAGAGTTGAAGGCAGTCGGGACAGGTCGCTGCCATATACCAATCCCAATTGTGTTTCTGGTAGATCTGAAACAGTCCCGACAAAAATGCACCAGAGGGTCAGAAGATGTATCCATGCGGATCCATGTGAAGTAATGTTTCTCTCAAGTACCTTCAGCCATGTTTCAAACTAAGCCGTAAGTACCGATACGAAATGTTCTGCTGAACAGCACACAATACTGTTGAATGTCTCACTTATTAACACTAACCTAGTGATTTCACTGACAATAAGAAAAGCTTTTGAGCTTTTACTATTTAAAAACACCAAGCCAATAAAAAGTCAATAAATAACCACTTTTTCCATTCGGACTCCTCTGTTGACATAGATGTTCCAGTACCAGCGGGAGCCCAGAGTACCTCAAACTGGAAACAGAGTTTCTTTCTAAACACATTTTTAGTCATTCTGATGTAAATGCAACCAATTTAAGCATTTTTTAAAAACCTCAATTCTGAGTCTTTCCTGTACATTAACTTCTTTGCCAAGATCTGGGGCAGAATATTTTCCAAAACAGAAAGTTTTGCAGTTGTTTTATTTTTCTTTGGAAAATTATCCATTCCTAAAGGTTAGTTGTTTCATAAAATTGAACCATGAGTGGATGCCATGGCCAGTATAATATCCTCCTAGGAATTATGTGAAACAGTACACGTATGTTTAATTGATATGTAAATGGAGTTGGGGTAGAGAAAAAACACACAAATACATATAAAAATATAAATTAAAAAATAAAGTTATAAATTCTGTTGAAATAGATGAGTAGACATCCACGCCCACTGAATATCACACACCATTCTTTAGGTATGCTAAAATTAGTGTGTCAACAGTTTTCAGTGCCTTCGGTTTTCCTGACAATTAAACTATGTAAAGGGGAAGAAAGTTGCGACAGTTTTCCAAGTATTATTCCAATAATATCATTCACAAAGAGTTTTGAATTTGTTTGAACACTTTTGCCTAATTAAATTTTTTCAGTTTGTGTTTGTTGCCACTGAGATATAAAATTAACATGCAGTACTTTGTTTAATAAATACAGGTCAAAATAAGCATGCTACATTAGATGATACTCTGCTTGGTGGTGGTGGAAAGTGCCGTCAAATCACAGCTGACTCATGGCAACCCCATAGGGTTTTCAAGGCAAGAGACGTTCAGAGGTGGTTTGCAATTGCCTGCCTCTGCGTAGCAACCCTGGTATTCCTTGGTGGTCTCCCATTCAAATGCTAACCAGGGTCAAGTCATGGCTGAACTCATGGCAACCCCATAGGGTTTTCATAGGGTTTACCCTGCTGAGTAGCAGAGATCTGATGAAATTGGGTTAGCCTGAGCTAGCCATGTCAGGGTGATACTCTACTTAGGGTGGTGGAAAAGCTTACAGAGGAAAAAAAAAAGTCAATTCAAATTTTTCTGGAAAACCCAACTCACTGCTGATCTAACGTGGCATATCTCACAGACAATTCAGAGACCCTGAGCCAAAATACTACAGCTGAATACTTGATCAACTGACTAAATAATCTAAAGCCTTAGTTGATTGATTGGCGGAAGGCAAATTTTTACGCTTACTTTCTGAAGCCATTTTGGCTTTGGTAGGTAACCAGACTAGAAAACAAGGTCAAACAATGTTCAAGCTGATTTACCGCCTGCACATTATTTCCCATTCTTTAGTTCAGCTATGAGCAGAGTAACTTAGAGGCAGGACCTGTAGACAAATTGTTTTAAAATTGTTTTGTTTTTGCCTTGCTGCTTTAAGCATGATCTGTTTTTAATTACACATCTCATGAGTTCTACCTCCCCACCCTCACAAACTGGAACGGGTTGCATGGTGAAAATTAATTGCTTCATACTAAAGACGTTTTTATTCTAAGCAATTGCAACATTTTGTCTGAAATGATCCAGAAAGATCAAGTGCACAAAGCCAGTTCTGTTCTTTGGTGGATGTCGTCCTTTGAAGTAGCCACTCAACGAGCAAAAAGAAAACAAAACATAAGAATATGCCAGATCAGCATGGAATTCTTGTACAGTGTTTTTCCCCACAAAAGGATACGCTACTGAACATTAGAAGGAGAAGGAGAAGAGTTTGGTTTTTATATGCCGACTTTCTCTGCCACTTAAGGGATACTCAAACCGGCTTACAATCACCTTCCCTTCCCCTCCCCACAACAGACACCCTGTGAGGCAGGTGGGGCTGAGAGAGTGTGACTAGCCCAAGGTCACCCAGCTGGCTTCGTGTGTAGGAGTGGAGAAATAGATCCAGTTCACCAGATTAGCCTTTGCTGCTCATGTGGATGAGTGGGGAATCAAACCCGGTTCTCCAGATCAGACTCCACCCCTCCACTTTAGAATAATAATTTAAAATGATACAAGACAGGTAACCATGGAAGAAAGCAGCTATGGGGGAATCCTGACAATCTTAGACTTCAGCACCTGTTCAGTAAAGACTGGACTTATTACTGGATCTATCCAGGGACTCTGAACACAGGATAGGGGAGGGGCCGTGGCTCAGTCGTAGAGCATCTGTTTGGCATGCAGAAGGTCCCAGGTTCAATCCCCAACATCTCCAGTTAAAAGGACTAGGCAAGTAGGTGATGTGAAAGACCTCTACCTGAGACCCTGGAGAGCTGCTGCCGGTCTGAGTAGACAATACTGACTTTGATGGACCAAGGGTCAGATTCAGTATAAGGCAGCTTCATCTGTGATACCATTTCACCAACTTGGGCCGTATCCACATATCACTGGATATTGGGTAATTACTGTGCTACATTAATTATTTGCAATTGGACTGTCTTGCCCTCACAGGAAAATTCAGTTACAAATATGGTTGCCAACTCTGGCTTGAGAAATTCCTGGAGATTTGGGGGGGGCAGTTTCTGGGAAGGGCTGTGTTTGAGAGGGGGAGGGACCTCAGCAGGGATGTGAGTCCAGCCTCTGAAACAGCCATTTCCCCAAAGGAAAATGCAGTCTGAAAATCAGTTGTAATTCCAGCAGATTTCCAGGCCTCACCTGGAGGTTAGCAACCCTAACTCGGGTTGCCAGCTCTGCGTTGGGAAATTCCTGTAAATTTGGGGTGAAACCTAGCAAGAGTGGGCTTTGGGGAGGAACTTTAGTAAAGTATAAAGCCATAGAGTACAAAGCACCCATTCTCTCGAGGGAACTGATCTCTGTCCAGACTCCACCTGAATGTTAGCAAACCTAGCTTACACGCTTAACAGCCACCCCTTGAATAATACCTGCAAATTGACAAGTGCCACCAATAAGCAATAAACTTTGTGCCCTTGCCCTGAAAAGACCAAAACATTTTAAAAACCTGTATGTAGATCGCAGTACCTTTTAAAGGAAACATACTGATATAACATATGAAGTTCTCATACACAAAGTTTAGCCATTGGTCCGAATGGCTCAAAACTGTCTCTTCTGATTCAAAGTAGCTCTCCAGGGTCTCAGGCAGAAAAAGGATGGTCTTTCCCAAGATCTCCCTACAGCCCTTTAACTGGAAATGCCAGATACCGAACCCAAGACCTTCTGCAAGAAAAGAAGGCGCTCTTCGAATGTGCCATTAATATTTCTGGGGTGACAAACTGCACACTTGTTGAATCCCTGCAGTCCCACATTTGCAGATTTAGAATATTTTAAAGTTCCATTTTCCCAGAAAAGATCTGCGAAAGATGAAGGGTGTGTAGATGCACAGAGGAGACGTGCAAATGTTTGCCTCAGCAAGCACTAATGTACGTACAGCAAATACATTGACAATGTAAACTCTGAACTGGTTTTCAAAAGCTTCTCCGGAAGTCAGAACTTTTTTAAAAAAAACTCTAATTGAAGTTAATGCTCCCTTTTACAAGTCTGGCAACGTATCAGTGACAACAAAATGATTTTTTTCCCCCAAGGTGACCCTCCAGGCACAGTTCCAGAGACTGTTTATACTTCCCAAGCACAAAATGTCTTCTGCTGACATGATCAAAATCAGGGCTGCATTAGATTTGCTGATGTGATAACTCCTTTGTTCACGCTACGTACAAACCTTAAGTTAAGCAGTAGACTCCAATTATCTTAAGCTGTGTGTGTGTGTGTGTGTAAAGTGCTGTCAAGTCACAGCTGACTTATGGCGACCCCTTTTGGGGTTTTCATGGCAAGAGACTAACAGAGGTGGTTTGACAGTGCCTTCCTCTGCACAGCAACCCTGGTATTCCTTGGTGGTCTCCCATCCAAATACTAACCAGGGCTGACCCTGCTTAGCTTCCGAGATCTGATGAGATCAGGCTAGCCTGGGCCGTTGGGCCATCCAGGTCAGGGTATCTTAAGCTAGGCAGTAGGAAAGACAAGGGAGATAGAAGGGTAGAGGAAATAACGTCTCATACCTTAACATAGAGACACTCAATGGCAATAGCAACGTAACTGGCAACTGATAGCCAACATGGCGTTGTGGTTAGAGTGTCAGAATAGGATCTGGAGACCCAGGTTTGAATTCTCACTCTACCATGGAAGCTCACTGGGTGAACTTGGGTGAGCCTTCCTCACAGAGCTGTTGTTGTGAGAAAAGAACAACAAAAAGGAGGGGAGAATGATATTGTACGATGTTTTGGGGAGAAAAATAGGGTATAATATTTAAATAAATATTTAAATAACTACAAAGCCTGGATAGTCCCAGGCTAGCCTGATCTCATCAGATCTCAGAAGCTAAGGAGGGTTGACCTTATCAAGTATTTGGATGGGAGACCTCCAAGGAATACCAAGGTTGTGATGTGAGGCAGGCAAATGGCAAATCACCTCTGATCATCTCTTGCCTTGAAAACCTCAGCAAGGGTTGCCGTAAGTCAAATATGACTTGACGGCAACCCCCCAAACCCCCCAAAACTGCAACAGCCATGAAAGAGGCCATCTTTTTATTACTACTTCAGCATAAACTGATCTGAGAAGAAACAATAAATGAAGCTGGAAGATAGTGGAAATAAAATATTCTTATGTCGCTAATTACAGTGTTGGAAAGTCCATTCAAAATGGGGCAAATTTGCACTGTACTGCTAGGACAGAGGAAAAGGATGCATGTGTGACAATTTTAGAAGATCTGATCACTAACACTACAAGAAGAAAACATGCTTAATTTATTTCCTCTAAAAGATGCAATTAGTAACTCAGTCATAGAATGATCTCCAATTTTTAATGACACATTTTAGCTGGGCCCGTTTCTGTTGATGGAACGCTAACTGCCAATATAGACCTGACTTCTTAGTGACAGTTGTTATCTGATGATTCACATGGTACAATGAACCTTCTTTTCTTCTATCTGTTTATTTTAAAATTTGGCCTTTTACTTGTTTTCTTAAGGCTTGATAAGTAAGATATGGTTCCATGGCAACCAGAACATTTGGCTGGAGACATTTTCCCCCAAGTCTTCGGCTACTGCATTATTTCCAATTCAAACTCCAAAGGAAGCAGCATGTTGAACATTTCAGCGATTTTCCAATCGGTTACCATGTTCAAGAGACAGAGCAAACGCAAGATGAAATCATGTATGGCTACGACTCATAGCAAACTGTGACCTAAATTTTCTAAACAACATAAAGGAAATAAAGCAGCTGTTTGCTTTACTAAGCAAGCAACAAAATGCAACGTCAAACTGGCTCACACATTGGGCTTAAGGTGATATGCTTCACCTGGTTCCAAGCAGCAAATCAAACTATTCAAATAGTTTAGTTAGTGGTGATGGTTAAGAAAGAGGCAACCATAGGAAAAGTACAAACCATGTTGACTGGGCAATTATCTTCATCTCTTGGCATGGACAGGATTCAGCTTTCGGGATGCCACCAACCACCCCATATTTAGATGATCCAGTTCAACATTCTCCCTTAATCCAATTTGCAAGTAGGCTTAGCAAACTGAGCTATTAAATTCAAAACTTACACAGAAGATAACTCCATTTACCCCCTAAACCCAATTTCCAGACCTGCCTTGATCAGACTCCCTCACATGCTGCCCTGAGCCCGACATTTGTTGGGAAGGGGAGGGATACAACTTAAATGAATAAATGAATGCCCTAATTAAGGCTGCAAACCTCCAGGCGGGGCCTGGAATTACAATATAACTCCTGACTGCAGAGATCCATTCTCCAGGACTCAATGGCATCACATCCCTGCTGAGCTCTCTCCCCAAACTCCACTGTTCCCTGGCCCTGCCCCCAAATCTCCAGAGGTTCCCAAGCCAGAGCTGGCAACCTTAGGCCTAAACTTTACCCCAAACACAATAATTTTACCTTCTCTTCTGTCTGCCCCACCTCTGTCCAGTGCTGCAACATTCTTTTGGAAGGCATACAACAGTCCTGTAGCTTTATAGGAAAGTAGAATGGGAGGCAGTAGTGTTCCCCGTGGACACTTCCTCACACCTCCCATATTTGGTCCCATCTTAGCTCCCACCTTTGAACTAAAGAGTCCTACGCCCTCTGACTTCTATGGGACAAATTGTAGGGTTGCAATTGGGATGATTTTGGAGGTGCGGGGAAAAGATTCGCATAATGGCAGTAATGTCAAGAACTATTTAGTTTTACCCCAGTTTCAGGTACCCAAATCTCTTTGTAATGGGAGTTAATCCAAGTAACTGTGCCATCAGTTCTTCTAGGAAAGATACGATTTGAGAGAACCATTCTCAGCAGTGCTTGAATACAATTCACCATTCCTCAAGACAGTTGATGCCTGCCCCTCCTTTCTAAAGGGTAAAATTACAAAGCTGTCCAAAACACACTAGACTTGTTTTTGCAAGAAAAGGAACAAAAATGTCTACCACCAAAGCCACAGCACTCAAAATTTTGCTATGGCAACCACACATTCTTCACTGAGGCCTCCTTTCGGAATCTTATGCTGACACTTTTTATAGCATAAATAATGAACAAGTCTATATCTCATTTTGTGATTCAGAACTGTACGCTCAAAGTAACTAACACAGAGAATGAATTTACAAAAAACATATATAAAGCATCCTTCTCACTGGACCACAAAGCTAAATAAGCAGTTCTAAACTTGTGTGTTAAAAAAGACTAGCATATCTCTTTGGAAGTAGATACAAAAGCTTTTTTTTTTTTTTCCGGCTTCCGTCACACTGTATAAATGCCCAGTTTGTTATCAAGATAAGATCCTGAAAACGTGTTTGTGCCTCTATTTTTAAAAGAGCCTGTGTCAAGCCTGTGCTGAACAGATAATCTTGATATATCTCCCTTCTAGCTTCCAGAAGCAAAATAAAATCCTGTAGAAGAAAAATAAAGTACACATTTGCTTAATTTATTCAGGTTGAAGAAGCCCCTTTTTTGTGGCACAGAATTTGGATGCCAGTTTTTGAAGCAAACACAGCCTAGCCCTAGGCATTAGGCTGCATCCAAGAAGAAAAGGGGAGGAGAAACCTCTGAAAGAAGAAGAAAAAAAGTTCACAGCACCAGAGGATGCAAGGCATTTATATAACAATTAATAGCTATGTCTAAAACATACAATTGTTGCAAAAGTTCAAAATAATTTTAAATCATGTATTGCAGTACAATTATAATGAGCAAAAACAGAAACACTGGTTGTAAGGCTCAAAACAACAACAGTCAGTCGGTATTCCGACTATGTTCTGTTTTGATATCTCTTCTTCAGACTGACCTTGTGATTCTACAACGAGCACAAGCATAACAAATACAACCATCACCTGATGCAACTATCTTACTAATTTACAAACCAAGTTACATAGAATTTACTGTGGCTATCATCTAAATTGAAGAAACTATCCTTTATGAAATACAAATCTGCAATAAATGGAATGAAGTACACACCAATTAGTAGGCAAACATACGTATCTATATAGAAGTAAATAAAATGAAAAATCTTTCAGGGGCCCAGTTAGAAAACTCACAGTGTGGAACAATAAAGCCATAAATTCAGATAAGCTACTGATTGTTATACAAATGCCTTGCAACCTATAAGGCTGCATCCAACCATATTTTCTGCTTGTGAAAAAGGGGGCAAGGAGTCCCATTTGATTGCCCCCAAAAATGTTATGTTGAGATTCATGGGACTTGCATGTACAAAAGCCATGTGGGACGGAGTCTGTTAACAGAGAGGTAGAAATAGGTGAGACTGCATGAAACGGCTGCACCCAACCCACTCTTTAGCCCTTATTAGACATGTTACAGTGAACACATGTATACCCTGCCTGCACCTGCATGCATCTGTTTGTATCTAAGAGCCAGTGCACGTTCACTTTACAAATGAAACCAGGGACTAGTATGTGGATAAATGTAGAGTTTCCATCACAAGTTCAGCTCTACATGTGTTGGCATGTAACATGAGAATTACTTAATGCCCATGCAAAGAACAATCCAGGGTTCGCTGTACTCAGACTGTATGTGCATTCACTGTTAACTTGTGAACAGGGCTTTCTAGTCCGCTTCAGAACACCAAAACATTTGGTGTTCTAACATGCCAGGGCTCCATGTGATGACGATGCCTCCAGGATCGGGCTTATTTTCCCCTCACAACCTTCCCCTCCTTCCATTCCACGGCAAACAGTGTGCCTCTGCTGGCAGCAGGGAACCAGCCTTACTTAGGGACTTCAGCGGAGCCAACAGCCTTCTAAGGATACCTTCCTATAGGGCCAAGCAGGGGACTTACCAAGCAACTAAGCTTTCCATAAAATGCATAACTGGAGCAAAGCAACTTGTCTGACAAATGATCATGATTTAGATGAGCATTTCAAGTCCAACTTTCTGGACTGCTCGGGGGGAGGGTGTCCTATTTATCTAGGTCTACCCTATATCCCATTAATTCTAAATAAACTTTACAGAAACTGAATTATAGCATAACAGAAACTGACAGCCCATTCCTGAGCTGGCGGTGGCCGGGGACGGTAGGGAGGAAGCGCCACTGTGCCGCCTTGTAAGCCATTCCACAGCTGCCGAAGGACCAAAAAAAAAGCCTTTTAGAGGCATTTTTTTTGTCAAACGGGGCCTTTTCTCCCCATTGAGAAAAGTGAAGCTGCACAAGGAAAAGCTGGCGCAGCCTTGTTCCTCTCGCTGCTGGTGTACCCGCGGCAAACGAGGACAGGAGGCTGCCTAATGGCAGCTTCTCCCCCAGAACGCCCCATTAACACCTCCCAGGACACCGGGACGCCCCCCGAGATGCCAGTAGGGTAAGTAACCCAGACGCCGGCGCGGAGGGCCTCAACGCCAGCACAGCACCTTCCTGGTCTCCTAAGGGCTTCTGCGTCCTTAAAGGTCAGGAATGCACTGTGAATGTCTATTCAAACAGTTCACATTCTAAATTAAAACCTTCCTTGTTACACCTGGCACACTTGGTTATACCAACAAGAGTGTTCTGTACCTGCTCAGTTGCAATCGAGCTATCTCCAGAAGGTTAACTCCTGTTTCCTTCTACTCTTCAGAACTCTCACTATAGTGCCCACTGAACCTACTTTTCTGCAAAGCTGCAGTGACCCAAAATTAAAAGATATGCTTATGTTCTAGAGAGCCAGGATGGTGTTGTGGTTAAGAGCAGCGGACTCTAAACTGAAGAACCAGGTTCGATTCCCCACTCTTCCACATGAAGTCTGCTGGGTGACCTTGGGCCAGTCACAGTTCTCTCAGAACTCTCTCAGCTCATATAGAGGCAGGCAATGGCAAACTCCTCTGAACGTCTCTTGCCTTGAAAACTCTACGGGGTCACCCTAAGTTGCCTGTAACGTGACAGCACTTTACACACACATACTTTATGTTCTAGTTTCCTGCTGCATTCTGGAGTCCAGCATTGAAGAAGAAGGGACTTCTGATAACCCAAGGTGGGTTTGGTTAATGAACAACTAATCAAACACAAAAGACCTTAGACTTCAGAAAGTCCAAGCAGATTTTTTTTCTTTAAAAAAGCATAAGTACAATTTTATTAACTATGTTACAGGTCATGCCATTATCATCGGTTTCCAGCTGTGCATTCCATCCAGGTGTTTTGGACAGAATGCTTGTAAACTCAACAATAGCACTGGGTCTCAATTTATTTCTTTTAGTATGCTGATGCAGGAGGGGGAAATGGAGAGTTTCTTAGCACCAAGAGAAAAGAAGAATGTGTAACTCGGTGAATGAGGCCCATTAGCTAGAACAAATGCCACAGTGAAACATTTTCCAGGAAGCTTGATGCTGAAATATTTTTTACCCTAGGGGAGGGAGGCCTGGTTGTGGGGAATGATTCTGATCACTTCAGATAAATTACTTATGATTGTTGTGGGTTTGAACATATGTAGAGTTACCTATAAAACATTATGCCAGCCATCACCTGAAGAACAGTTGTCAGCTCATAGGACACACTGGGCCATTACTCATGGTGAATGACACAAAAGAGGGAGGCTAGGTATTTTTTTTCTTTTAAAGAGAAAAAATAATCTTACTGGGTTGCTTTGATGTTTGTCTGTTTAACTGGTCATTCAGTTTCCTGTTTTTTAAATTAAATGCAAAAAGTGCTCTGGGATTGAGCAGGAAGGTCTCTTGATAAGATCATTATGGTGGAAATACCTCGAACAGGCAAATTTCAGCTTCAAACTAACCACCAGATTTTGAACATTCTTAAATCCTATATCCAGACGGGGTTGAATCCCTGGAACTGTTATACAGCAGTCAATCTCCTCCAAAATTCACTTGGGTTATGACATAATTTCAGATTTGTAAGGTTACCTTTTGTTAGGATGTCATTCACTGGAAATAACTCTAGCCTCTGAAATTACTAAAAATAGCACATGCTTTGCATAGACAGTGATCAGTTGCAAGAATAATATCCCATAAATTGGGTTTCCATAATAGAATTTAACAATTCTGCATGGACATTCCAAGCCAGGTTTTCAAAGATATCTAATACCTTGTGCTGCACACCTTACAAAACCATAATGAACTTTAAACTGAATACAGTAGGCAGTACCCAAACATCCCTCAACTTTTTGGGGGGGGGGGGGACGGACAAGAAATCGGGGCAATGAAATTCAATTTAAATTCAATTAAATCCATTATAATTGCCCCTTCTGTAGCAACATAAAAAAGGTGAGAATGGCTAATGATGTGTGTGTGAAGTGCCATCAAGTCACAGCTGACTTTCAGCAACTGTAGCTAGGGGCTTTCAAGGCAAATGAGAAGCAGAGGTGGTTTGCCATTGCCTTCCTCTGCAGTCTTCCTTGGTAGGGATGCTAGCGTCCAGATGGGACCTGAGGATCCCCTGGAGTTATAGCTCATCTCCAGACTATAGAAATCAGTTCCCCGGGAGAAAATGGGTGCTCTGGAGGGTGGACTCCATGGCACTGTAACCCAATGAGGTCCTTGTTCACCCCAGGCTCCATCTCCAAGTGTTTCCCAGTGGATTTGGCAGCCCTACTCCATCTCCCACCGGAGGCCAGGGGGGAACCTGGCAACTCTAGTCCTTGGTGGTCTCCCTTCCAAGAACTAACAGTACTTAGCTTCTGAGATCTGATCAGGCTATAACATTCCGCCTTCCCTCTCATGGCAATGTCCTAGAACAAGATGGCTTTTTTGCTACTGGATCATTGGTATGTTTTGAACTTTAGGTCAGTGTAATTTGCCTAGATCACAGTTCCATGAAGTCATTTGCACAACCTTTCCATTAGATCCCCAAACATTTTCCAGCAGTTTCATGGTAGATGTGAACAACACGTGCTGTGGAACACAGGCAGGATGATGCTGCTGAAGTCGTCTTTTTTGTGGCTTCCTAGAGGCACCTGGTTGGCCACTGTGTGAACAGACTGCTGGACTTGATGGGCCTTGGTCTGATCCAGCAGGGCCTTTCTTATGTTCTTAACAACAACAACAACAACAAAAGTATGGGCAGGGGGAATACTAGTATTATTTTTCTGTGGCCACAAATAGAGACATAAAATTTCTGGAACTCTTGAAACCATGGGGAAACTCAATTTTTTCCCCAAGTTATGTTTTTTTTGGGGGGGGGGGAAATTTGGGGGGAAATGAAAATATATGCAATACTTACCTTCCTGTCAAGCTTATTTTACAGCTTTAACACCACCAAATGAATAGTTTATAACTTAGCATATAAAATTGTACTGTTTGACATGTTTATAGAATTTAACAGTATAAATGCCTTAGTTTTCTAGAAGCAAAACTGCAAATATACCAAATACTTGACAAAGAACTATGAACCGCTACTTTAGCACATGCCTTACTTTTTGTCATCAGAGAGGTCAGAGAAAAATAAAACTTGAAATTAAAAAACCAATTTTGTAGTAAGCAAAACAGTGTATTATTTGGACAGAATCCATTTCAGCCAAAATAGAACTACCAGCATGCATACATGCCAATTTAAAACTCAGAAAAACTGAAAACACCAAACTCTTTATTAATGTATTATCAGACACATTATACACATTAATTGTTGCTGAAATTATTCCTATTTAAACAAATATATTTGAAAATACAGTATGCTATAAATGTCTACAGTATATATAGGCATTATCTAATACTGTAGAGCAACTTATATGTAATTTTTCAGGCTATACGTTTTAAGGTAATAATGCTTAGTCTTAAAAAGCTTTTAACTCATTTGAAAAGAGAATATTTTACCAGATTTTTCCAGTGCTCCCCCCACCATTTTCCAATGTTTCTATTGAAAAAACTGAAAAGTCATCCTTAGAAAACACCACCCCCAACTGTTTTTCTCCCCCTAACCACATACCCTGGAAAGAGACTATCTGGGAACTTGTTTTGTTCCAGATCTTCATATTGCTGGCCATAAGACCAACTACCCATCCAACCAAGGTACTTCCGGTACAAGAAACCAAGCCAAGACTTTGTCGCACAAGGCAGTACCCAAGACTTGCATCCAACAACAAAATATTTTGCAATGGGGTAATGTAATATCTGGAATATCAAGACAAAGATGCAGCTAAGTTCTTATGCGGGACCTCTGGAGGTTACAACATTTTGCCTCCAGTCACTATCCAGTATTTACTCAGCTTGAGAGTCTGAAATGTATGCAATCATCCATCAAATCTTAATGTGAAAAATCTGTGGGAGTCCATTAGTGCAGGAGGAATCAAGCAGCAGAGGCTGCGAGCTCCTGGCTTTGCTGATTACTCATCATCATCATCTATTAATAGTTTCATCCTTCTTAAGGGATTCTCTTTCTGCGGGTTTGTTTTAAAGCTTTCCCTAAACCAAACGCCGGGTTTCTGTGCACACCGTTAACTGCCAATGGAGCATATTTATGGTCGCAGTGGAATCTGAAGCTTTTTCCGTCGCCTGAAGACAGAACAGCCTGCAGAGTGATGGATTCTCCTGGGGATAAGCTTGTTCCATGTTGGGAAAGAATTCCTTTGGTCAAATTTGAAGCAGCCACATGTCCTGGAAGGAGTCTCTCCGGGAATTTTTTTTAAAGGTTTCTCTATTCGTGGTATCGAATGACATTGGAAAAGTAGGGCCGTCATCCAATTAAGCAAATCTTAAATAGTTAACATTAGCCAATGAAAATCCTTATGCTGTGGAAAGCAGCATTTAAAAAAAAATCTTCACAGCCAATCAAATCTCCAATGGCCAATTGCCCCACCTGGGCCCACCCACTTTGTAAAAACACTTGGTGGGCACCAGGGAAAGGTGTCGGCGGGCACTACGGTGGGGATCCCTGCCCTACCATTTAATCATGGCCTCTCCCCATGTGCTAACATTTAATAATAATAATATAGTTGCAGGTGGGATTAATGAGCCGGGCTATCCTATACATTCTAACAGCACCACCTTTTCGAGCCCAACATAGTCACATAGTTGAAGTTGATTTATTTCCACTGAACAATGTACTACCACCTCTCTTTCTCTGCTATGCCGCATTTTACTCTTTTCTGCCATCCCCATATAATTTAAAATGCATATAATTTAACCTGTAGCTGGAATTTTGGAGATGGCAGGAAACCAAACCAACCATTTATCTACAAATAGCTTGAATACTGAGGGTGTGGAAAAATAAAGCTTTTTCAGGATACAGAAAAGCTGAGTCATTTTTTTAAAAAAAGATGAAGAGTTTATGACGCATGACAAATGCTGGTTTCCAACTCTGCTCTAAAAAAAAAAAACTGGCCGGTGGTACATAAAACATTAGGTGTAGAAGTCACTGGCATTCAGTGGTATATAGAAAAAGGAATTAGACTAAAAATTAAACAGCTGGCTTTAAGCAGAGTGGATTTATGCCATGGTTTTATAGAGTTATCCAACTTTTGCCAGAACATAAAATGAACCCCGGTGGTCTTAAAGACATATGGAGCAGCACCTGAAAAACTCCCCAGTTTCTGATCTGTTTTTGGCTGTCAAATCAGGAAAGTATATTGGTTTAAGAAAGCTACTCATAGAATTTGATTCCCATGAGTTTAAACCAGCCCACGTGGGCTGGTGAATTGGGCTGGAAACGGAAGAAAGTGAGTTCCATTTTAACTGCTGGAAGAATTCTATCCAGGTTTTCTGACAATTGCCAAGAGCTAGTGTAGCAAAGCAGCTAGGGATGCGGTTGCGGAGTTGTGAACGAGGGATGTCCTCTGGTTCAAATCTCCTTTCAGCAGTGAATTCAGTGGGTAGTCATTCTTAAACCAATCTCTCTTTGCCACACATTCTCACCAGCAACACGGGGATGATGATAATACTATTTTTTTACTGAGTTCTTGTAAAATTTGAGATAATACACATGGAGTGCTCTGAACACTCATACAGATAGAAAGTGCTGTCAAACCACAGCCAACTGATGGCAACCTTGTAGGTTTTTCGAGGAAAGAGACGAACAGAAGTGGTTTGCCATTGCCTGCCTCTGCATGGCAGCTCTGGGCTTCCTTGGTGGTCTCCCATCCAAGTAATAACTAGGGCCAACCCTGCTTAGCTTTAGAGATCTGACAAGATTGGGCTAGCCTGGGACATCTAGGTCAGCGAACACTCATATAGCTCTTTATCAACAGTGAAGATTATTGTTATGGAGCAGGTAGGTAGATATGTTAGGTTACTCAAAATCTGCTTGTCATACAGATCCCCCCCACCCATTTTCATCTTCAATCAACCTATCTCAGTTTGACACTGTGATGCTTTCATCCAGGCGCCCCACAAGCCACCTTCTCTTCCTGCTCAGGCAAACAGCCCTCAAGCAAGCAAGCGAGGCCCATCCCTGCTCAGAAACTATGGAGGAAGCCATCTTGGTAAGGGAACCAACTCATCCCAGCAGGAATCCCTCACTGCTTCCTGACCCCCTCTCTAAGTGGGCTTCAGAGCCTTTCCCTTCGGTAGACCACCACCACCTCCTGGTCCGCCCCCTCTCCAGTTCGGTGTATATAAAGGTCATAAGGAACCAGCCTGCCAGAACCTACTCAATCAATAGTGAGGCACTGGCATATCAGACAGATACCACATTTTCACTCCTGGCTGTCAAACTATGTCTGTGCTGCAGGATAAGGTTTTCCTCAGCCTTGGCGCCACCACAAACATTGGGCAATATCAATAAATGTCACCCCCCTTCTACTTTTATCCATGACATGCACAAAAATTCCAGCATTTCGATCCAAAAATAAAATGTTAAAATTACAATGTAGCAATCCCATGAAATGAGGAGGAAGTTAACGTAGCTATCACAAAATACTGTTCTGTAGAGGTGGAGGACTCATTCCCACAGTGTCTGGATTATTAATCATCAAAATATTCAAGGTTACAGGTAACATTGTTAGTCCAAAGCAAAATCCAAAAACAAAACCCATCTAATACCTTTTATTAAGACCAACCAAAATAACATAAAACAGCAGGAAAGCTTTCAAGTTCAAGAGGGATGAAAGTTACCAGAGAACTCAAAAGTTTGAGCACGGTTTTATATTATTTTGGTTGGCCTTGATAAAAAGGATTTAACGTATTCTAGGCTGGATCACTCTACAATGCTAAACATGCTCTTTCTTCCTCACAGTGCTAAGGGATCAACCATCAATCCAATGAGGTACTCAAAGGTTCTGATTAAATCATAGCTTTCAAAACTGGGAGGAGAAGAAGTTGTTCAGTGGAATAGAATCTGCATTGTATGTAGAAAGTCCCAGGTTCTATTCCTGGTATCTACAGTTAACAGGATTGGGCAGCAGGTGATGTGAAAGTTCTCCAACCTAAAACCCTAGAAAGCTGCTGCCTGTCAATGAAGACAATCCTGACATTGATAAAAGAGTGGTCTGACTAGGCAGCTTCACATGTTCATGTAAATACTCCAGACTTCTTGGGTGGTGTTAAACAAACCAGGGTTACCAACATCCAGAGGTGGCCTGGAGACCTCCCTGAATTACAGCTGATCTTCAGGCTACAAAGATCAGTTGTCCTGGAGAAAATGGCTGCCTTGGAGAGTGGACTCTACACATTATCCCCCCCACAAACCACACCTTCTTCAGGTTCCACCCCCACACCCTCAGGAATTTCCCAACCAACATCATAGCTGCCCTAATAGCCCAGAGCAGCCCGATCTCCTCACAGCTCAGAAGCTAGGCACGATCAGTATTTGGATGGGAGCCCACAAAGGAAGGTTGGGGTGGTATGCAGAGGAAGGCAATGGCAAACCACATCTGCTCATCTCTTGCCTTGAAAACCCCATGAGGTGGGACTTCATGGGATTGCCATGAGTCGGCTGCAACTCAACGGCAAACTTTATACCAGTGCCATTTTCTTCTTCTTCCTCTGCCTCTTCTGTAGATTGTTGATCAGTAAAATAAATAGCCCTTCTGTCTCTCGGGATTTTCAAGGCATGGGGTTTTCAAGGCAAGAGATAAGCAGAGGTGGTTTGCCACTGCCTTACTCTGCATAGCAGCCCCAGTTTTCCTTGGTAACTGTTCTGTCTCTCATTAACTCATAAGCCAGTTAATTGGGTGCTTTCCTTCTCCACTTACATATCTGGTATTAAGCACTCTGTATTTTAAAATCTGAACTGACTCTAGAAGCTAAAATGACTAAACTGAAGCCATCGTATTTTGGTCACATTATGAGAAGACAAGAGTCACTAGAAAAGACAGCCATGCTAGGATAAGTTGAGGGCAGCAGGAAAAGAGGAAGACCCAACAAGAGATGGATTGGCTCAATCAAGGAAGCCACAGCCCTCAGTTTGCAAGATCTAAGCAAGGCTGTCAAAGATAGGACATTTTGGAGGACACTGATTCATAGGGTCGCCATGAGTCGGAAGCGACTTGAAGGCATTTAACGCACACATTTTAAAATCAGCTAATTTTTACTGTGAAGCAGCAGCAACTTACCATTTGGACAGCATTATTAAAAGACAGGAAGTTAAACACAGCATCTTTTGAAGGGGGAGGGGTGAAGACAGAAAGGTATGCTGTTCATCAAGAATGATTTTGTGTTGCTATTGCTCCAGACCTGACCAGCAACATTCAGCGTTTCACTAATCATATCCAAACTAAAAGTTATGTAAATAAATTTCCAGGCTTTCAAATACTTCCCGCACTCCAATTTCCTTCCCCCCCACCCCCGTTTTTAAAAAAGAACTGAAAAGGGGCACAAACCACATCTACGCATCCTGCTTTTTCACAATCCCGCCTCTAGAGCTAATTGCTCCTCCACTAGGGTATGGTTTAAAGGCACAAAGTGCAGCTATTTTGCTGAACTCAGCAGGTACGGGCATGGTCAATGACTGGGAAGGCTACATAGGAACCCTGTGAATGATATTTTGAAGTTCATGATGGAAGGGGGGGGGGATATACAGTTTAATAGCTTTAAAAAAAAAACTCATCCCCAGAAACTGTCTTAATCAGCTTCCTCTCCACTGGTTTTTTCTCCCCTAAACGTTGGTCCTGGCAGTTGTCCAAGAGTCAAGTATGCTAGATCACAGCAGAGCAGCCACATTAGTGATGCTGAAAACTCCTTTGCTGTAAACCCCATTGTGCTCAGCTCAGATTTCAGTTTTGGGAGAAATTTTCCTAATGAATCAGAATTTTTCCATCGGCTTACTCTGCAAATTATAAAGTTGTCTAAATCTGAGATAATTATGAGGTTAACTGATTAGATCCAGCAAACAAAAACAAAAAAAAGCCAATGACGGTTGCCAATTACCCCCTCCCACACACACACACCAGAGATCTCTGACTCCTCCATTCTGCTGTTCCTGGTGACTACCTGCCCCCCAGGAGCAGTATTTCAAGGGCATTTGGGGCTGCCCTAAAAAGGGAAGGGGTCTCACCCTGCTGATGGAAATCGGCCAGTGGAGATGTTCTGCAAGGTCCAAGTCAGTGCTTTGCAATGCCTATTTTAAAATGTATAGAGCAGAATATGCATGCATATAGCCCTGGCTTTGATTCATAGGGTTGCCAGGAGTCAGAAGTGACTTGACGGCACTTAACAGACACATGGCCCTGGCTAGCCAGATCTTGTTAGATCTCAGAAGCTAAGCAGGGCTAGCCCCACCCTGAGCTGGCTTGCTGGGGAGGATGGGCTACAAATCTAAAGAAATAAATAAAATAAATATTTGGATGGGAGACCTCCAAGGAATACCAGGGTTGTTACGCAGAGGCAGGCAATGGCAAACCATCTCTTGCGGTCTCTTGCCTTTAAAACCCTACAGGGTTGCCATAAATCAGCTGCGACTTGACGGTACTTGCCATCCTGAAAACAGAACATGAAGCATTTGGAAATCTTTCATTTTATAGAGAGGCCCTGAATGACAGCAAATAAAATAGCTGCTTTGGTTCTGGTGATTATATTCTCAAGCAATGGACTCCATGCCAGGCTCTTTATCTGCACGATCTTGTCAGATCTCAGACGCTAAGCAGGGCAAGCCCTGATTAGTACGTGGATGAGAGACCAACAAGGAATACCAAGTTCATTATGCAGTAGAAGGCAATGGCAAACCACCTCTGAATGTCTCTTGCCTTGAAAACCCTACTGGGTTGTAAGAAAAAGAAGAAGAGGAAGAGTTGGTTTTTATATGCCAACTTTCTCTACCATTTAAGGGAGACTCAAACTGGCTTACAATCGCCTTCCCTTCCCCTCCCCACAACAGACACCCTGTGAGGTAGGTGGGGCTGCGACAGCTCTAACAGCTGAACTTGCCCAAGGTCACTCAGCTGGCTTCATGTGTAGGAGTGGGGAAACAGATCTAGTTCACCAGATTAATTACAAAGCAGCATTTAAAGGGGCGGGACTTGATTTGAGCTTGGAGACTGCTGGTGCATGCTGCTCATGTGGAGGAGTGGGGAATCAAACCTGGTTCTCCAGAGCAGAGTCCACCACTCCAAACCACCACTCTTTACCACTACACCATGCTGGCTCCCTTGACTTGACAGCACTTTACACTGCCTCTTCTGAATTTGCCATCAGTTGGTATTTCTGTAATAATTCAATGAAATAACAACAACAACAAAAAGTTTAAAGCAAAAAGCCCTAGAAGGAATAGATTTCAGTACACAATGCCTAGGGCCAATTCAGAGCTTTGACATTATACTCCCACACGTGCACATACAGGTGCCCAGAACTCATGATCTTTGAAGGCAGGTATTATATAATTTGGGTTGTTTATGCATGGGAGTTTTACCTGAGGTTCGTTGCTTGCTGGACCCATACTTTCCTGTTGGGAATGTATGCACCAGCAGTCTCCAAGCTCAAATCAAGTCCCGCCCCTTTAAATGCTGCTTTTTAATTAGCTTACTTCTAGTGCTTACTGTGAGAGAAAATCCCCCCCCCAACCCAACTGCTACATAAAAAAGCATTTTAAGAACAACAACAAAACAACAACACAGAGCAATCTGAAAAGGGGGAGAGAAATGCAAGCCTTGGTTTTAAAAAGATTTTCTTCTGCTCAGAAAGAGCTGCGAGGAAGCAGGACGTTTTTGAATCCCTGCCTCTGGACATGCTGCTTTGTAACTGGCTGTGAGTGAAACCTAGCTTGAGTGCCCGCATTTTGCCTTCTGCATGGGGATTTCACCCGGGCTTTGCTAAGGGGAGATGGAAGAGTTGGGTTAACAGAGGAATGGGAAGGCCTGGACATTGGGAGAAAACTCATGCAGAACTCCAAGGAACAATCAAGTCAGACTGGGGACGAATGTGAGTCCAAGTACCCATGCATAAATGACCTTGGCAAATTGGCCAAAGGGCTTGCACGAACAGCAACTGAGACTTGTGCAGTAATGGAAGCCCTCTTCTGAGCTGTCCCAATAGCCACAATTTACACAGGCACATTTAAAGGCCATCTAGAAGAGGTGGCTCATTCAACTCTTGCCTCTGCACCAACCACACTGGTCTGAAGCCCATTAGTGGTTCCAGCACCCCCCTCCAAGCAATCACATGGAGCCCACTGACATTTTAACTGCACTTGGGCCTCATATTCACGCCAGCAGTACAAGACTTTCCTGCAGGAGATGTTGAACAGACTTGTAGAAGCGAGCGAGAAAACTGAAGTGGTACGGTAACTACATTGCCACTTAAATTTGGAAAACCTTATTGACCAACTTCAATTCCATATATTTAAGATGCACAAGACTTTCTAAAGAGCTTTCTTCTTTTATTATTGGTCTAACAAGAAAGGCAAATGTACAAAAAAGAAATAAGAGTTAAATTCTAATTCATTAAAGAACGATTAAGGCGTTCAGAAGCTTAAAGGAGCAGGTTAAAAGACCGCTTAGTTAAGTACTGAAATACACTTTTAAAAGTTGCAATAAATGTCAGCCTGTAGTGCAATAAAGTTAAGTATTATAGAACTAGGAACCAAACTATCTTCTCCAGAGAATCTCTTACATTTACACTGCAGGCTGAATAGCCAGCAGGCTGAAGGCTGGTTTGCATTCCACAGGAAAGGATGGGAAAAGGGAAAACAGGACCCAACTGAAGCTGTCATCTCCCAATTTAATGAGAGGCAGGCCCATGAAAGTATTCTGGAACTGAAGCGGAAACTAAGCTCCAAGCGGGCAGAAGGAAGGCTGTGTGAGAGAGACTGTGAACAGGTAGATCAAAACTGCACAACATTATTATTATGTCAGAACTTTTCCAATATGCGATAACGGTGGTGAGAATTTTGTTTGCGACGTCCTGGAAAGTCAAGAAACTACCGGAGTTATCAGAATGGATTACCAAAATGCATGAGTATGTAACCCCATCGAGACTAACAAATTTGCTTCGAAGAAAGCCAATTGATGATTACAAGCAGAGATGGCAACTGTTTTTTTGTGTGTGACAGATATGCATTATAAAATATGTTATTGTTATGAGTGATGTCGTTAAAGGAAAGAAGAGTAGAGGAATTATATAAAACTGATTTGATTATTGTATTTTTATTGGGTTGGGTCTTATAAAATAGAAATATTAATACAGGTATTAGTTGAAGATTAAGTAATATCACAGCATTTAAGCAAAGTATGAAGAGAAATGAAGTACTATGAGTTTTGAGTTATTAACTATATTTTGCATTTCTATAAGAGATTTTACTGGGGGGGAGAAATAGGTAGGTAGGTTATCCTGGGCATGGGCACGAAATGGAATTAATTGTTAAATTCTCCCCATATGTCTTTTTCCCTTTTCTTTTTCTGTACCCCTTACAAAACAATAAAATTTATTTTAAAAAAACATGATGATGATGATGATGATGTCAAAGGCAATGTTACTGGAGTTATATGCATATTATCTGCTATGAAGATGGAAGCATTGCTGAAAACACTTCAAAATTATTGTGCAAACATGCCTTGGCTGCTTCTTCTCCTAACATAGCATGTTGTTGTGTCAGCCCTTTTGGATTTTGGAATTACGTTGGTCCTCGAAGAAACTCCAACCAATATCTCACACCCCCTCTTACTTTATTGCTTCTGGCTGCATTGACACAAACATTTTAGCAAGGTTGCAGGCAACTGAGTTATCAGCAATGCTCGCAGACAGCAAATGGCTGGAAGTCTGTAAAATATTTTATGTAATGCTCCCTCCAAGTCCTCCTTTGAAAAGCGCTCCAATTATAGCCACAATGACCCTCCTGATTAAAAGGCTGTCATCAAGAGAGTAATGCTGAAGATAACTGGGGAAGAAGATTTCGTTCTCGTTCCGAGCCCTCCCCTGCCATGAATGCATGGAGCACGACAGCCAAGAAAATATCTGGTGCTTGAACAGTAAGTAATTACAGCCCATAGAATCTGGAAAACAATTACCATGCTAAAGATGTTTGTCTCTAACTGCATGTTAATACTTGTGTTATGATTTATGAAATGTCAGTTATAGCTCTTTCACCAGGACCAAGCTTTTTAAGCCCTTTTGGCACTTGTTCTATTACGATCATTAGGAACAGCATGTTCAGGTTGCTGCGCTGTTCGTGGTCAGAAATGGGGGTGGGTGGGGAGAACTCAACAGCCCCCCTCCCCAAATTTTATAACCATTTCAGTCTTACTTAATGAACTGCAGGTTAAAAACACACAAATGGGGGGTGGTGGTGGTGGTTCTGAACTCTTTATACTTATGTATACAATCCAGAGAGTTTGTCTTGGAATATCTACAAAAACTGAGGCAACTACTCAGTTTGGCATGCTGTCCTAATACATTTCAAATGAGTGTGAGAAAGCGAGACTTAACATCTTAGAGGGAAACGGAGAACAATGGAGGCCGTGTTCCCTTCCCACACCCCAAGCTTCCCCTATAGTTCCAGGGGGCTAGCATATTTTAAACAGACTCAGAATATTAATGGCACAGAACCCGGCCATTTGTATAAGCAGTTCTGCCAGTACTCTGCAACGCTCCACAGACATTTAGCCCGCCTGGGCAGAAGTTAGCAATGAAGGATTTTCTGCAGAGTCAGCATCAGAACAATAGTCGAGTGCTACACAATTGATTAATAATGTCTCACTCTCTCATACCAAGCAGCCGGAAGTAACAGAAGCCACCCGTTCCCAGTTCCTTGTAAAGAGAGAATTCTGGACACATTCCCCTTACCCCCGCATTCCCTTGTTACCTGAGTAGGATGGGGCCTGGGGAAGGGGGCAAGCGCTCACGCTGCGCTTGTCACCAAAGCAGCAACAGTCCCACAACAGACCCTTCGAAGAGAGCCAGCGTGGTGTAGTGGTTAAGAGCGGTGGTTTGGAGTGGTGGACTCTGATCTAGAGAACTGGGTTTGATTCCCCTCTCTTCCACATGAGCAGCGGAGGCTAATCTGGTGAACTGGATTTGTTTCCCCTCTCCTGCACATGAAGTCAGCTGGGTGACCTTGGGCAAGTCACAGCTCTGTTAGAGCTCTCTCAGCCCCACCTACCTCACAGGGTGTCTGTTGTGGGGAGGGGAAGGTGAATGTAAGCCAGTTTGAGTCTCCCTTAAGTGGTAGAGAAAGTCAGCATATAAAAACCAACTCTTCTTCATCCTCCTCCTTCTTCTTCCTCCTCTTCCTCCTCTTCTTCTCCTTGTTGCTTGCAAGATGCAGAACTCTAACTCCTATCTCATTCACCAACTACATTCCAGTGTCCATGCTGTTTCTCTTCTGCTTCTACCCAGCCACAACTCCTAAATGGTCATTTAAGCCACTGAGGAAGCATCTGATACCATTACGCTGCCTGCTCACTTATCACAGCCTCAGCACTAATTGCATATAAAGTAGTTTACACCGTAGCTTTGTTTTCTTACTAACCCCTGTGAGTCATGTCATTGTTCCCATCTTGCAGTTTGGAAGAACTATTAAGCAGTGACTTACCCAAAATTAGTGCTTCATCTGAGGGCTCATTACTGAAATACATGTAGTGGTAATAAAACGAGACTTCAGAGCATGTGCAAAACATCCTATGTAGTCACAGCTCATCCCCGAGGATCCAGAACATCTCTATACCAACAAGGGGCTGCGAAGGATGTATCTAAGTATATATACTATGCGCCTTTTCTTCATTACAAAATACCACAGCTCAAACTGGGGAAAGAGTCATGCCAGTCAATCCCATCACAGGGTGCTTTAGAATAGAGGCACTCAGAAATGGTCAGATTCCAGCCTGAGGCAAAGAGGCTGAGCCCTATTCTTCCACAAGTCCTCCATGAGCATGTCAAAACAGAGGGGCGGGGAAAAGAGGACCATGACACCTAACAACTGGCTACCAAGGACAGGCCAAGAGCTGATTTCCTCCACTTTGATAAGCCCTGGATTAGGAAGCAGGGCAAGAACTGATTCAAAGCCGCCAAGAAAGCCAGTGGGTAGACATGGCCTCCCAATGGGACTCAGCCGGAGGCCAGGTCTACCAAAGGAAGCCCGCCCCGCCCAACAGCTGATAGGCGGGCGGGCGGGGTCAGGAACCGCTGAGCCACCCGCCCAGCAATCGCACGGCTAGAGGGGAGGGGAGGCTTTAGCCTCCCAACCATTGAGGGAAAGGGAAAGGGGGACCTGGCCATTCTCCACGGCGGGGGCGGGGGGAGAGACAGCGCGCCCGCTTGTCTGCTCGCTCGCGTGCTCTCTCTCTCTCAGGCACGCCGGCTCCGCAGCCCGGCTGCCGGCGCGAGCGGGCACGAGAGCAGGGGCTCCGAACCAAGTTCGGAGAGCCACACTCAACGGGCCAAAGAGCTGCATGACCCCTGCTCTAGGAACTTGTCTACTTACAAGTCCTTGCTTTTCTTTTTAATTTTTCTCCTGGGATGCTGCCCCCCCCCCTGCCAACAATCCTCCTGCCAGTTACCAGGCACTTCCATGAGTCATGGAAAAGGGATTCCATAATTTTGGTGCCAGCACTGAAAACCTATTTGTTGAGGACACAGAGAAAGGATGCTTTAAAATTCTCATATGATCCTTCTGGATAATGGACAGAGCCTATGTCACTAGCACAACAAGCCTGTCAGCTAACTTGACTGCAGCTGCACTGTGTGTGTTTATCAGCCCCATAACATGGTTGGGCTGAAATTTCTACAGAAAATGTTTAACAAATCAGATTATGAACCATGCTTTTGGGACTCTGAAGTTGCTCCATTTTAATCATTACACCCAACCTATTCTTTCCTGATTTGTGACTTCGTTCACACACACAAAACCAAACAAACAAACAAAACCCAACATTTTCAGTACACTCAGATTCTGACCAGCGGCTGCTGTGTTTTGGGAAGGAGTAACATCTGAGCTGAAGTGGAGGTCACACAAGGGCAGAGTCCAAAGTAATTTTAAGTGGTTGAGCTAAGTACTGAGGGGACTAATGGAAGCCGGTTTAATTTATTATGGGCCTCCCCAGTGAATATAAAGACAACATTTTTCTACAGCAGCTTGATTAAAAAGTCTGTAATTCCCATTGTGCATATAAAAATCAAAACCACTATGGACAGAGCAGATCAAGTATCAGGAAAGGGATCTTTCCTCTCTCACTGTGAGTAAATATTATATGACTGGGAATTTATTTTTACTAACTCATTTGTAATTCATTCTCTCTGCAGGTTTCTAGCCAAATTACATTCTACGCAGTCACATCACAGCCACTTCTTCTCAAAGATGTTTCCTGCCTTCTTCTGATAATTCCTTCGCTTAAAGGAATTCCCTTCTCTCAGAATATTCTTGGCAAGACAAAAAAAAGGCTCAATATAGTTTCATAAACATAGTTTGATTGCTTTTCCTACTTTGCCAGCCATAGACAGAAAGTCACATTCCTTAGAACTAGCAGTGGCAGACTAGGAGACTGCAACAGTCATACATGGTTGGGAACTAGAAGGACTCATAAATGTAAAAGCATTACAAAAAAATATTAGAAAGATTGTGTGCTAAGGAAAAGCCCCACCAGCCCTAGCTCTCAAAGGGGTTTTGCAGGGTACTCTGGGAGTCTTCACAATCAGAGGAAGAGGATAATCAGTGAGGACCCCAGTCAACCAGCCTGGATGGAATCTATTGCCACGTGTCCCTTTCCTTCTCAGAATTTTCCCCTACAGCAAACACTGTGGAGGGGCTGTGGCTCAGTGGTAGGGCCTCTGCTTGGCATGCAGAAGGTCCCAGGTTCAATCCTCGGCATCTCCAGTTAAAGGGACTAGGTAAGTAGGTGATGTGAAAGACCTCTGCCTGAGACCCTGGAGAGCCACTGCGGGTCTGAGTAGACAATACTGACTTTGATGGACCAAAGGGTCTGATTCAGTATAAGGCTGCTTCATGTGCTCCATTCTGGAACAATTGGAACACTCCATCTTTCCGTTTGCATTAGGTATTATATAGTGCAGACAATTCTTTTGATGTGTAAACCACCCTTCATCATTACACAAAGATGCTTTCTACAACTGTATTCAAGGTGGTTTTCAATTCAAAACAAGTTCTTACACTGTAATGCACAAGATGACAAGCAAATGCTGGCTACTGATCTTATTTATACTCTTCTTTGAAAAACCACTGCAAGACGGACAGATTCCCCTTTTGGGGGAAACACATAGGAAATTTTAACTGAGTAATAAAATATATATTTTACCTACTTTGCACCACTGGCCTTGGTCTTATTTTTTTTCTCCAACAAGCAAATAAACACCTGCCTGGTAGAGCAAGGGTGTACTCCAATTGTGCTCCACAGAAGAGAAGGATGGGTAAAGGCACCAATGGAGCTGCAGAGCTGGAGGTAATGTTGATTTCCACCTCTAACTCTTGAGCTCTGCAAGTCAGACAGAATTCAGAATTGGACTGACATCTGGCAGTCTACCCAGATTCTTCCAAACACAAATTATCTAACTCCCCCTAACATTCTGTCACTGCTAATGGATTTTAAAAAACAAAACAAAAAACAATAAACTAATGTTGACAACATTTTCGGTACACTCAGTATGCAGACAGTTTCCAGTTATATTTATACCAGTTCTCCATGTTCTTCGTAATTTCTCTCTTACATCTGTTCTACAAAGCTGGAACTAAACTGTAACAGAACAAGGCATAATTTGGCCACTTGGGATGGATGCTGTATGCATCTGATGACATGAGTTCTGATTCTGAAAAGTTTATGCTGGAATGATTGTTAGACTTTTAAAGTGCAAATGGTCTAACATGGCTCCCACTCTAGACAAATAAGGCAATAAGGCCTTCAGACAGCAAAACAGACCTGCCACTAGGGTTGCCAACCTCCGCCATTACAACTGATCTCCAGGCGCCGAAATCAGTTCACTTGAAGAAAATGGCTGTTTTGGAAGGTGGAGTCTATGGCATTATACCCCTTGAAGTCCCTCCTCTCCCCAAACCCCTCCCTCTTCAGGCTCCACCTGAAATATTAAAACCCACTGGATCATCTTAAGATTTTACCATACATTTTTCTGATATACAAGCCAGGTTTAATGTTTGAAGTACATGTCAGGGAGGGAACGTGGCTCAGTGGTAGAGCATCTCCTTAGTCCCAGGTTCAATCCCCAGCATCTCCTATTAAAGGGATCAGGCAGTAGGTGATGTGAAAGACCTCTGCCTGAGACCCTGGAGAGATGCTGCCACTCTGAGTAGACGATACTGACCCTGATGGACCAATGATCTGATTCAGTATAAGGCACCTTTGTGTGTGTTCATGTGATGCCAGGTGAGCAAGCACATACTCATGTGGCGCTGCTCATGGCCAACATCTTGCTTAAACAGACTCCTCAGCCACTATTATTACATACTACCTCACATCTATCATTTCACAGAATGTGCAAAGCAGAAATGTTTAAGAAGGCATTTGAGATTGGAACATATAGTATAATGGATCAGCTGAGCTCAGGAGGTTGCTTCTATAGGGATAGGATTATAGTTCATTCACTGTTTATTGTCCTCTTGTTATCCACTTTTGTAACCCTCTCTTCAGAATGGTAAGTCAAACTTTAGATGGTTTGTTGTCTTGGACAGTTCTTTGCCTACACAGTCTGTTTTGTTGCTTTAGACAGCTTGTTTTATTTGTTTGCATTGTTTCCCAATTCTTCAGTCCTAGCCCCACAGCACCATTTTGTTTGTGCTGTGATTGAATTGTTTTTAATCATATTTTGTAACTCTCCTTGAGTCTCAGTGAGAAAGGTGGGCTATAAGTGAAGTCAATAATACACAGGTGATGGCGTTGCACTAGAATGCTACCTAGATCCCTGCCCAGCATACTAACAAGATGAGGTGGAGTGGTTAAAAGCATTGTCTGTATGCAGCACTGGATAGTGATATTTTTTGCTCACCTTGGGGGTGGGTGGGAGATCCACAGTGAAACTGGGCCCAAATCGGGTTGCCAGCCTCTATGGGACCTAGAGATCTTATGGAATGACAACTTATCTCCAGACTACAGATCAGTCCCCCTGGAGAAAATGGCTGCTTTGGAGGATGGACTCCATGGCATTACACTCTGCTGAGGTTATTTCACCCCTCAGACTCCACCTCCCAAATCTCCAGTAACTTCCCAACCTGGAGCTGGCAACCCTAGGTGGAAACGTCCACAGAATAAGCTGCTAGAGCAAGGTGGCAGAGTTCATGAACTGCACAACACAGGACTATATTTTCCAAAGCTCCTTCATTTTAGACAAAAACAAAAACAACCATCCAGCTCCATGCACATGACATCCCAGCATCAGAGAGGGGAAGATTTAGCACAGTTATCCCTCTTGCCAAGTGTGCTAGTTGGGTGGTAGAGAGGGATACACATTTCTTCAAAAATAAATACACAGTAGAAGTTTCTTTGGGGGAGATAAGCTCTCAAAAATATGAAAACTCCACAAGTAACCTAAAATGGCCCAACCCATAGTTATGCCACCTTATTCCGTACAGAACATACAACTGACTTTACTTTGATCTGCAGATGTGCCTTAGTCCTATTTCAGTCCATGAGACTTAAAACTCAACAGCCATTCCACATGACTATCATGGTATGCCAGCATTTTTAACAGTAAATTTATTAAATTCAAAAGGCAGGTGCATGTTTGGTACATGTGACAGAGACTCCAACTGGGCACGCACAAACTGCATTTTTAGGATGTACATCTGTGATGTGTAATTTATGCATTTATGCAATACCGGTGCAACACCCATTTATCTGCAGCAAAATGATCCCCATATACAGATCTGAAGACCCCTGAATGCTGAAACAGAACTACGAGCCCAAGCCACAATTTTCTCTATAAAGCCAATGAACTTTGCACTCCAAGCTCGCCTGCAAGATGAGTAGATGAAAACTCAGAGACACTTACCCCATTATCTTTATCACAAAGTTATCTAATGCTCCCCTGTCTGTTGGCATCCACTGTTGTCTCCAACACTATCCATTGATTACTACCCTCTGGAGCAATTACTGTCTTCATTATGACACTGAGGCAAAGCCTCTGGGCACTATTTCAATAGTATTAATTAGTAATATGGCCAATAATTACCCTGCCTGTTCAGGACAGAGAAAGGCCATTTGTTCAGCTGTCATTTAGTCTACTCTTATCTCTTCTGAAAACTCACCCTCTTGCCTGAAGCTATCTGTACCTATCCATAGTTCAGTCTTTCATGTTAGCATGGGCAGAAAGCAATTATTTTGTAAGATTAAGACTCGGTGCAATCCACATTGAAATATATGATTCAGCAAGTATGCAACCTATTTTTTTAATAGAGATGTCTTGGAAAAGAAAAATGGTATCAGGGAGAAGTGTGAATGCAGGAAAGCAAAATCTGATGAAATCTCAGAAAACAGAAAGCTGGAATATCTTGTGATCATTAATGGAATGGAATTTCTTATCTCAGTCCTATTGCTCCTTTTGTCCTGTCGCCTTCACTCATGCTTTTAATCCCTCTCCCCAACTCTTTGGACAAAAGCATTATTATTTTTAAAAAGGAACGTATCATTAAGCTTGCCACTTAATTGTTAAAAAAATCTGGTTTTTAAATCACGAAGGTTCTTTTGCCCCCCACCCCCGCTCCCAACGCTACTGCTTATAAAACCTACAAATGGAAGGTGCCATTGTGAACAAGAGGCATCCCTACTCTGCTATGGATAGAACTAAATGCTTCTGAGAGAACAAGGCCACCAGAGATAGGTTGGTTCAAGAGAAGCTTTTATGCATATTGTGGATTATCTAACAAGCATTGTAACGAAGCAGATGTGAAAAAAGATGTAAAGAGTTATTATCAAAAATTAGCATTTTACTTTGAAAGAAGGAAGAGCTTTATAGCAAAAAATAACTATAGTTTGGTTAGATAACAGAAGTACTGATTTTATGTATTAGACGTTATAAAATATATGATTGTAATTATTCCATTTTAATGTGTACGTCTGCAGTTTCGTACTGCAGTGCTCGTGAAAAAGAGTAGCAAGCTAAAAAAATGCATGAATGACCTCTTTAAAAAGAACAGCTACCTTGCTACGGCAACTTTGGATGCTTTTGGCCTTTTTCTTTTCTGAACTGGTACACCTCTCTTGTCTCTGTATACCTGGCAATCAACGTTACCTAACCTGTGCTCCGACTATCTCCTGTGAATAAAATTTCTACTCAGTGTGTGTTTTCGGCAATACTAACCACTAATCATTGTTAAACCAGTTACCTAGGATTGCACTGAACTTATTTTTATTTTATTTACATTATTTATAATCTGCCTTTCTCACAGGGACTCAAGGCAGATTGCATGTAGTGAATCAGTACATAGTGAGTCAGCCCAATCAACAAAATGGGACGTTCAATAACCAGCACATTAGGATTTTAGAAGTCTAAACCACCAGAAAGGACTGAGGCAGAGTATAAGTAATTTATGGTATTTGGGAGGGGGCCAAAAAACTTAATGAAGCCACTTTTGCTTCCCCTTTCCACACAGCTTGATCCCAGTTTACAACTACTTCTTTCCCTCATCTGCCACTTTAGTGGTATTTTTAGAAGAAATTTCTTCTCAAGGCAGGGGCAGCCTTAGTGACGCTGGGACCCTGGACCAAAGTCCAGAATGGGCCCCCTGAACCCCTGCCCACCGAACAGCCCTCCTGCCAGGGCCAGTCCAGGTTTGAGCAAGGGCTGGCCCTCACCCCAGCTTGAGCCCTGGAGGGGGCAGGCATGTACTGTGGTTGCCAAGCCGGCTGGCTACAGCCTGAGTCATGGCAGGGGCAAGTGTCCGCAGCCACCACTGCCGCTGAGCCAATTATCTAAGAATGGGACAGGTGCACGTGGTAGCCTGCCTGCTCTTCTTTGTCACTCCCCCTCCATCTGGGGGGGATAGGGCTAGGGGCAGTCAGGGGTCACCACAAACCAGAACAGTTTCCCCAGATGTCCCATGGCGAACACTGAACCTGTCTCAATATGATCCTAAGTCCTTCAGGATTCCAAAAGGCAGTATGACCGCACAGAAGTACATCATCAGTCTCACTGGGCTGTGTAACATCATGAAGCCAAGTCAGAGTGAAAGTAGTAAGAATTGTCTTAATTCCGAATAGGCTCGCTGTTTATCCAGATTTTACTGTGTAAGGCACTCAGACAATTGCTGAAATGGCTTAAATTTTCCAAAAGGTGATATTCCCTCATTTTAGCTCAGTCCTATTATTGTCTATAAATTGTCAATGGAGGAACAAATGTTTAGGTGGACTGCCGTTTCAAATACAAGACAGATCTATTCCAAGTCTCTCCACATCTCAGCCTGGAACAAGTTTTTCCATCTTTCTTGCCACACAAGTTCCATTTATTACGATTGCTCAGCCTTTCTAGGGCAGCTGTTGACAGCAAACTGAAGTTCGAGTGAGACTTTCGTAAACAACAAAGACACAACACCACAGAGAAAAAGGTTTCCAGTAACTACACACACTGAGAGTAAACTCTACTAAACACACTCTCCAGATTGTGTGGGTAAGACTCCCCCATTTTCTTGTACACCCACTTCATATTGTGAACTTATGAGAAGGATCCAACACAGGATAAGGAGTACAGGGGCTTTGAGGGACCAAAACATAGGCCTTCAACAAGGTACCCCATGGCATATAATCCCTCTGAGGACATTTTATTTTGGAAATCTGGGGGGGGGGGGAACCTCCAAACTATACTGTACTCACTTCACTAAATGTGAATATATATGAGGAGAGAAAACCAGGAACTCCTTGGGTTCACAATTCTCCTCAACCTTCCCCCTGCAAGCAGAACAAGTTTGAAGAGTTCCTGATTTAGGAAAGGGGGGGAGCACTTGGTTGCAACATCTATACTGAGGCCCTGTTACAAAGTTGCAATTTGCTCCTTGCCTCCAAACCAGGTTTAAACCATGGCTTTGACACAGGAAATAACGCCAGTGTTGTCAAAGAGAGTCAGTGCCGTGTAGTGGTTACGAGTGTCAGGCTAGTATATGTAGGGGTGCCAACCTCCAGGTACTAGCTAGAGATCTCCTGCTATTACAACGGATCTCCAGCTGATAGAGATCAGTTCACCTGGAGAAAATGGCCGCTTTGGCAATTGGACTGTATGGCATTGAAGTCCGTCCCCTCCCCAACCTCCTCCCTCCTTAGGCTCTGCCCCCAAAACCTCCCGCCGGTTGTGAAGAGGGACCTGACAACCCTAAGTATCTGGGAGAACAGGGTTCGAATCCCCAGTCATGCCATGGTTAACCTTGGGCTAGTCATACTCTCTCAGCCTAACCTACTTCACAGGGTTGTTGTGAGGATAAAATGAAGGAGAGGATAATTGCATTTAAATGATGCCTGATTCAATGGCTATATTCCAATATCACAAACTTCAATTTATGTGTTACAACAACAAGCCATGGAGAGTCTGTGCTTGCACACTGAGAAGAAGTAGAAGACATCCTGCTTGGAAAGAATCTAGGCTGGAGTTTGTTGTGATAGCCGATCACTTTTATTTTATTTATTTACTTAATTCATTTGTATCCCTCCTTTCTTCCCAATGGAGACCCAAAGTGGCTTACATCATTCTAGGTGGGCGAAAACCTTAACCATGCAAAGTTACATGCAGCTGGTGTCATTTTTATTAACCCAAGGAGCTCAGGGATACGGTGGACTGCTGGCCCCTGCACATGCAGTATTAACACATTAGGAATCCATGGATGAGATGCAGCATCACCTGCACCTATTGCATAAATTCCTAGTGCAGCATGCGTGGGAGCCAACACCCAATTTAAACAGGTTGCCAGCCATGTCTTTTTCATGTCACTTTTTTTTTATATATATAAATCTTTTTTATTTTAACTTATATAATGATTACAGAGGGGGGGAAAGGGTGGGGAAATATACATATGAATAAGTACATTGATATTATACAGTTTGGTAAATCAATGCAACCACCTTGTAAGGTGGAAAAAAATTTTTTTAGAGAAAGGAAAAATAGTATTATCTGCATGTCATTATGTTGATAACTATCATTCGTTGCCCCTGTTTGTAACATCTTCCATGTTTTTATCCTATTGGTGTTTGGTTCGATTGTGTTTTTTGTTTTTCATGTATTCATAAAAGGGTCTCCATCTCTCATGGTTTCGTTCTCGTCTGATACCGTTCATACAGTCCGTTAAGTGTGCCATAGTAATGTATTCTAGGGACTTATCTAGCCAAGCTTGATGTGTCATGTCACTTTGAAACCAGGACTCAAGAATCCAGGCCAACTGGAATCCAGAGTGGCAAAAAATCTGGTTACCCAAGGATCTAGGGACCACTAGGACTTTTTTGGTTGGTGCAGGGACCCCAAGGTTCAAAATAAAAATTCCGAGAATTTGAAAATAAACTTTAATCATAACTGTTAGTTAAACATTAAACTTAGAATAATATTTGAATATTTTTTTATAATAGAGAACTTTTAATTGAAAATATTAACTTAATATGGATTTATAACTTTGTTTCGCGGACCTTAATTTAGTTCTCGTGGACCCCTGGGGGTCCGCGGACCCCCGGTTGGGAACCAATGATCTAGAAATATGACACGGTTAATTATGAATTTAATCCCCCCCCCAACCTTCATATGTAACACTCAAACTGGTGTTGGAATAACACTGGAAACAGTTTTCTAACTGCAGCCGAGGCAGTAAAGTGACTCACAACATTCTCCCCTCCTCCACTTTATCTTCACATCAACTCTGTAAGGTAGATGACACTGACAGCAAGAGTAACTGGCTCAAGATCACCCAGCAAGTTTCTATAGCAGATTGGGGATTTGAATTAGTGTCTCCCAGATCCTAGTCTAACACTCTGACCACTATACCATACTGACAAAGTGGTTTTATTTTTTTCAGTGAGTCTGTAGATGGTGGAAGTCAATATGCATGTTTGTTTTTCAACCTATGTGCCAACGCTGGAGGAAAAATGCCTGGATTCCACTTTTCACAATACTGTAACAGACATTTTTCTATCACGAAACTCTCTTGCATAACAGGCAAGGGGAGATGCAAACATTGGAGCAGTTGAAAGCCAGTGTGGTATAGTGGTTAAGAGCGTCAGACTAGTATCTGGGAGACCCAGGTTTGAATCTCCACTCATGCATGGAAGCTCACTGGGTGACCTTGGGCCAGTCACATTCTCTCAGCCTAACCTACTTCACAGGGTTGTTGTGAGGATAAAATGAAGGAGAGGAGAATGATGTAAGCTGCTTTGGGTCCCCACTGGAAAGAAAGGCAGGGTATAAATGACTAAAATAAAATATAAATAATTAAATGATGCCATCTGCTGCACATTCCTCATATGTCTGTGGATTTAAGGCACATTGGACTTTCAAAAGATCTGTGAGTGAGAAGCGTTCACGTTAGAGTCAGCAAATAGCGACATTCGCAAGTACATGTCTCCATCTGAAGAATTAATTGTTCGCTTTACTAAACATCAATTCCTCTTTTATCAACAGATGACAGTGTTCGAAATGTCGTCTCACTGAAAAACAAATATTCCCAACAATTTAATAATAATGTTAACTATATAACCAATATATTGAGGGCACTTCCAGACTATCCAAATTTTCTGTTTTTGCTTTTCTATTATTGCCCCGTTCAATACCAAAAGTCAAAATTTGCCTGCTCAATGTGTTTTTCTCATACGTTTTTTTTAAGTGTGTGTGTGCGTGTGTGTGTGGGAAGAGACTTGCACTGTAGCACTGGAGAGCAAGGACAAGCAACATTTATTACAGCAATTCAAATCCCAGAAGAGAGTTAAGTGCAACTACCCAGTAAGGTTTTAAAGGGGGGGGGGGATCCAGAACAAAAATGTCAGCTGACATTCAACACCTCAAACGTTAGTTTAGAAAACAAGTATGAGGTAGATTTTCTACACCAATTACCTTCACATAGCTTATTATGTCCTGTCATCATTATTTTTGCATGACCACCTGTAACCAGCCCTTCTCTGAAAACAAGCTTAGTGACTTAGGAAGTCTGAAGGTTGCTCATCAGTAGAATACAATGAATATGGTGTTTTAACAGTACAGCCTCGCTTAGACGGCTGGTATCCCTCAACTGGGCTTTGGACCAATTTTTGCAATAAGAGATGTCAGGCAAAGGAAGGAAGAACACATTTCTGTCATGACGGAGCAGGTGTGAATGTCAGCCCAGTGTGGGTGGAAGACCGATGAGGAGCAAATACCAACAGAGAGAGACCAGCTTATCACCATATAGGGGGATGATTGCTCTCACAAGGCACCACTGCCTTAAGTACTTGCAGACATGGGATGTTTTGCTGAAAAAACAACCAACTTGGTTAAACAGGGCAGCATGTTTATGCATATTTTGTCACAAGTTGGAGAACTTTTTTTTTAAGCAAAGAACACCATATTAGATATGTACAACGAGCCAAAGAGCTGCAACTAATGTGCATAACTCCCGTGCTCATAATTAATTTGAATATCATTTTCATGAATGTGGCAGATGCCAATCTACAGCTGGCGAGCACATTACATTAGGACACAGTATCCAACTCCTGAAGAACATGAGATGGCACTCTTGATTTAGAACATGAAGAAGTCACCAGACAGACTAAATTGGGGCTTCCTTTTGCACACCAAATTCTTTTCTGACCTTTCCACAACTTTGCCATCATGTTTTCAAATGAATTTTGACACTATGAGGGACAGAACCTTCCTTTAAAAAATGAACGCTTGGGTTCCCAGAATTCCAGTTAGTATCCCGGTGGGCTCATCTACTACCCAAGCTTATGGACTGCAGATCTCCTGCAGATCTTTGTTATTGCTTTCCACACACAAAGTGCTTTGTTCATTCTCACAATCCTATAATTCCCCCCTCAGCAGTCATGGTCTATCAGCGTCAGTATTGCCATTGACTACTCTGACTGGCAACAGCTCTCTCCAAGGTTTCAGATGAAAGTATTTCACCTTGCCTGCCACTACATCCATTTAACTGGAGATGAGAGGGATTGAACCTGGGACATTCTGTATGTGACGCAGATGGCACAGGCTCTTCTGAACCCAGATACTTAATTATGAAAACCTTATGCTGGGGCTAATCTCCTTATAGGATGCCTGGACAGACTGATGCTTCTTTTACTGGCTGGCTTCTAGCATGGCACCCGCTGAGAGTCCTCTTGTATCTCAAAAAAATAATTATACAAACAACAGAGGAGACTGGTAACAATGCATTCTTTCTTATCTTCTACTTGATGCGGAAGATAAGTGACCAGGATCTCTTACAGGACAACTGCTTTGAAGATCAGAGAAGGGTCGTGGGAGGGAGGGTGTTTTTAAGTGTTTCCTCTTATGCTTCTTCCATGAATTAAAACACCCTTCCAAAACTGAAATTTACTTTGTGTGGGAGAAAAGATATGGGTCTCCCCCCCACCCTAGAGCTAATTACACATTTGGAAGGGCATCTGAATCATGGAAAAAGGCATGAGAGGCAAATACTCACATAACAACCTGTCCTTCATCCTCAGTGCAGCTGCCTGGTGCTGCTGATTAGCTTTTTAAAAAATCCCACAGAAGATCCTAATCACGGATCTTTCACATCAGTCTGTTTTAGCCTTTACTTTACATAAAGTCAAAGTTGTCACTCAGACCCCTTAAAACTTGATACTGGTACCTATAAATCTGACCTATTCCTCATCTTTCGACACACCTGATCCCAGCAAGATGACAAATCTAACGAAACTGATTGTTTCACAGTCCTGCCTGTTCATATATAGTTAATATATCCCTACTCTCTGGGTTACCTTGCATCAGCCACTCTCTCTTAGCCTACACTAAACTCATAGGATGGTTCCTGGGATCAAATGGAAGATGGAGGAACCACGTAAGATGCCCTGAGCTCCATGGACAAAGGGCAGAATAGAAGTGTGACAGGCATGTTGGGTAAAGTACAAAGAAACTAGGATAGTCTAGGGCCTATCATTTCTCAATTTCCATTCCTCACCAGTAAAATGGGAATCATAATGACAAATCAATATTTTTTTTTGTGAGGATGAAAAAAGAATGAAGGCGACAAGGTACTTCTCATCATTTTAATATACATTCTGGAAATTATAAGTACCATGACCAGTCCTGTGACCTAAATCATTCTGATGTATGCACAAATCTACCACAGCCATGGTAAGAGTAATCCTTGCTCCCCATGCAATGAAACCGAATGATAAACACAACTTTAATGATGATACTGCTCATACAGCCAATTCTGCCCTGAACAGTGTCACACTAAGACTAAAAGAAAGGGAGGAAATGATAAACACAACAAAAGCATCCACGTTTATACATATGAATCTCTTTTTTAGAAATTAGTCCCAACTTAATCTAAATTCTATAAGTTTTAAGCAGGTGTTGGGTGACACACTTCAATATCCCTTGGATATTTTCTGACAACCTCCCTTTTCTTTAAACCCCTTGAAAGAAAATGCAAGGATTTTTTTGGTAAATGGTTGGATCCAGCATGCAAGGTCTACACAAGAGCCCCTGGCCTTTCCAGCTCCCCGCCCTCCCAACCCAGCATCAATTTCCAATTTACTCCCAGGGGGGCATTTTTCACGGTAGATTTTGCTTCTCTTTTGCCACAGACTAAAAAAACCCCCCGATTTAAATGTTTTTTTCATGGCCGCGATTTATCCCCGTCAATCTTGATGTAGTTTTGGTTTTTCATGGGAACAAAGCACGCTGTATTTGACAACGGTTTGGTCTGTCCCTTTTGCAGAAGGTCTCCCCTTCCAACAAGCTCATTGTTTATGCCTACCCCCAACTCCGCCCCAACTCTGCCCCACAGATGACCTCGGGCGGTTCACCAGCCCCAGCGCAAAAAACAAGCACCAGTCCCTCTGGTCTCCTCCATTTTTCTTCCACCCTCGCTCTGTTCTGCTTTTGGAACAGTCAGATTCCAAATTGGGGGAGGGGGGGCAAGGCAGCGCTTTCCTCAAAGCTTCCCTCTATTTTCTATAGGTGTGGAACCCATTGCCCTTTAATGACAGACAGGACTGGGGGGGGGGGGCAGGAATTGCATCCATGTGGCCAGAGAAACGTTTAGCTGAAAGTGGGAATGGAGCAGCTCCAACCTGTGCTGCTTCAAGAGGTGTGCCTTGGATTTGCCGCTCTCTAGATGCACATTTTCCCCATCCTAATTCTCAAAACTCTTCTTGGGGGCTGATTGTTGAGTTTTGAGAATTTGGATGGGAAAAGGGTGCATCTAGAGAGCGGCAAATCCAAGGAAAATCCTCCCGTGCATAAATGGCCACTGTAAACCTCTTGCATTAAAGCAATTTCCCAGAGTATGTTTCCCCCAGAAGACCCCTGGCTTGCGCGCTGGCCCTGATCTGACCCCAGTGCATCGTGAGAGAGAGGAGGGCTCCTGGCTTGTGTGTCGGCCCCGATCCAGCCAGTGTGCATGGCGGGGGGGGAGAGGAAAGAAGGCCCCTGGCTTGAGCGCCGGCCCTGATCCGGCCCCAGTGCATCGTGAGAGAGAGGAGGGCTCCTGGCTTGCGCGCCGGCCCCGATCCAGCCAGTGTGCATGGCGGGGGGGAGAGGAAAGAAGGCCCCTGGCTTGCGCGCTGGCCCTGATCCGGCCCCAGTGAATCGTGAGAGAGGAGGGAGACCCAGAGCAGACTGGCCGCCCCTCTTCAGAAGAGTGATAGGAGGGAGTTTTGCCTTGGGTTTTCCGCTCTCAGGATGCACATTTTTCCCATCCGAATTCTCAAAAATCCCCCCTCCCCACTGGGGTAGAGGGGCCAACAGCCCCTTCCCTTGAACGTCCCCCCCCCACGGGTCCAGCTGCCCTAGACTGAGCTGCCACCACCACCACCCCCAGCGCGCGAGGCGCACATGGCGTGGAACCACCGGTCTCCCCCTGGAGCCGTCCGTCCGACGTCCCCCTGGGCTTGGAGATGTGGGCCCAGCTCCAAGGCCCATCCCGGGCGAGGGGTGGGGAAGGCGTGCCGCCTGCCCGCCTGCCAGCCTCCGGGATGGAGGGAGAGAAGTGCCAGGACTCTAGACAGGCAGGCAGGCAGGAAAAGGGGCGGTATTCTTGTCCGAGCGAGAAACTCCCCCAGCCCATCGCCGTTCTTGGGGGAGGAGAAATTAGCCGTCATGGGCAGGGACAATTGTTCCAAACCAAGGAACAAAGGCAGTTTTTTTCATGGAGCTCCGAGCCAAAAACTGCGCAGCAACAGGAAAGAACGGCGCAAAAGTGGTTTGACTTGCCCCGGTTATAACGTGGCTTTTATTGCTCAATCCGAAAAAAATCGGAGCAGCCATGAATAACCAAAAATTTGCAGCGACGCAAACCGGCTGTGAAACCGCTGCAAAGCTCCGTGAAAAATCCCCCAGGGTCACAGGACCAGTGAGGACTAACAGTCATGCAGTTGCAGAGAATGAGGAGAAGGTGAAGTTATTATTTTCTTTTGCTAGCAGAGCCTTGATCATATAAGAGGCAGGAGACAGAGATTTCACCCTCCCGACCTACTCCAAGTGGGGTCCAGTACCCCAGCAATAAACTTTACTGAGGTTAGAAATGGCTGCTGTGGAGGGCAGAGAGCAAGGTCAATCAGCAACCATGTGCACCTTCCACCAAAGGATTGTGTGATCCAATCCAGTGGTAGATGGTTCCTTTGCTGGAGGTACAAAAATCTCTCCCTATTGCCTTTGAATACAGACTTGCAACAATTCTCAGCAAATGCTTTGTACTTTATACTAAAAGGCAGTTTCACACATCCAGGTTGGTGGTTGTCCACCCACCCTCTTCTGCTGCTGAATGGAAAGTACACGTGAGAAGTACGCATACTGGATTGGGGATACACTTCGGGGTAACACTGCCTGTGAACAAGATCTAGGGGCACAGGTGGACTGTAAGGTGAATATGAGCAGTCAGCGTGCTGCACTGGCAAAAAAGGCTAATGAGGTCTTGGGGTGCATCATCAGGGGCATAACATCCAAATTGCAAAATGTCATATTCCTGCTGTACACTGCATTGGTCAGGCTGCACCTGGAGTACTGTGCGCAGTTCAGAAGGCCTCATTTCAAAAAGGATGTGGACAGAATGGAGCAGTGCAGAGGAGAGAGACGAGGATGATCAGGGGCCTGGAGACCAAGCCCTACGAGGAAAGGCTGAGGGCCTTGGGAATGTATAGTCTGGAGAAGAGGAGGTTGAGGGGGAAATGATTGCTCTCTTTAAGGCTGTCACTTAGAGGAGGGCAGTGAACTGTTCCTATTGGCAGCAGAGGATAGGACTCGCAATAATGGGTATAAATTAGGGGCAGAAAGGTATCGGCTGGACATTAGAAGGACATTTTTTTGGGCAGTCCGCACTATCTGTAAAACTCTCCTCCAACACAACATTTCAAAAGAATCAACTTTTTTCCTGTCAGTTTTCTTCATTGCCCAATCTTTACACGGATACATAGCAATGGGGTATGGTATGAATTACCTTGCTCTTGGCACCAGTAACACATCCTTACACTTAATAATCTTTTCTAGCTCCCTCACGTCTGCTCTTCCCAGTCTCATTCTTCTTCACCTTTCTTGGTTGCAATCTCCGTTTTGGTTGATGAAGGAGTTTAGGAATAGAGAATCTTGACCAATTTCAATTTCTTCATCATCTTTAAAGTTGTGTAATCCCCAGTTGTCATTATTTTGTCTTCTTGATGTTCAGCTGTAATCCTGCTTTGGCACTTTCTGCTTTAATCTTCATCAGTAGAAGACTATAGCACTCTGCATATATGGGCAGGTGGGTGCTTAGTTAAGGACAGAGTGAGCACCAAGTAGCATTGTGGTCTGAAGCCGTTTGACAAAACCTCTCCTCAACCTGGACTCAACTGAGAAACAGTTGTTCTCCACACATCAAAAAGTGGCAACCCTACATTTATACCCTGCATTGACCACACAAACAGTGACACACACACACATTCACTTTGCTCTGCCACAGCTACACCAGCACCACGTGCCCTACAAATGCAGGAAACTGACTCAGTTCCATCCTAATTCCAAGGCAAAATCCCTACTACCAAGAAACAAACAAAAAATGCACTGATCTCCTTTTCTCTGATGGAAGGCCCAGATGCGGTGGAGAAAGAGTTCTGCTTCCATCACGTTTTCTGTCCAAACTGATATGAAAGAAACCACATGTAGTTGTTTTACATCAGAATGGGAAAAAGTGATGGGCTTCCTCCATGTGGCTTGTCAGGAACATGGGAAGCACCTTTATATGGTATGATCTCACAGTGCTGCAGTATGTAAGTGAACAGGAACCAAATGAGTAAGGTCAGTCATAAAGAACTCTCTCATGGTGTTATTGAGCCAAATGGGCCTGCCCATGGGATCCAGGTACATACTGCAGTTCACATGGGGAAAAGGCTCCATCATCAATATGGCCAAGCAGGAAAGAGATAATGCAGCAAACAAGCACTGTTGGGGCCGGCACTCTATTTAGACTTAAATAGTGCTTTTGCATGTGTTGAGTAATGCACTTTCAATCCACTTTAAGGATCATTTGCAGGCAGATTTTGTCATTTCACACAGTAAAAACCAGTTGCAAAGCGTATTATTCAGTGTGTGTATGGAAACACCCAGAGTCTATGAATCTGGGAGCATAGTGCTAATTAATAGATTTGGGCCACTTGAACCTTTAATAATTTAATTATTTCCTTTTTTTTTTCTTCCTGCTTTATAATTGCTCTGCTTACCTCTGCTTTAATTCAGCCTAACTTTTGCAAATACAAACACACACACACAAAGACAAATAGTCAAGCATTTCACAGTGGCTGAAGTCATTCTGTGTAGGCAACTGAAGAATGGGGAAGTTTAGCCTAGTTGTTTTAACCCTTACTTTCCCTATCACTCTATGTATCTACAACCCAATTTATATTTTGAATTACCCCATTCATCAATCATTTTTAAAAAAAATTCTAAGACACTTCATCTTATTTTTCACTTTTAAAAAATGGAGCTAAAGACAAATGGTCCTTGAAAATAAAATTATCCACTTTGATTCCTTCTAGGGCAGTGATTTTCCAATTCTAAATTTAAATACATGAATTATTCCTGCTGTGCTAGAAAACAGTTACTAACAATCGTGTCACTTGAAACTACAGTTCCCAGGATGAATTTTCAAGAGGAAAATGTGCACTTAAATATTGTTATGATTTATGATATTTTAAAATTAGAAATTAGTACTTTATATTATTACAGCCAGTTTTGCTGTCATGATTTTTGCTCCAGTAAAGGCAGCATTAACTGACATTAAAAAGCACCTAATTTCTTAGCAAGGGTATATCCAGTTACATTTTTTTTTACATACCATAGAATTGTTCATATCAGATCCTGCCCCATTCAATATAAGAACAAATCGTGTTTTATTTCAAAAGCGCAAGATTCGTACAAAATCTCCAGCTCCATGAATAAGTCCTGAACCTGCTTTAAAAACATTTGCACCCTTCTTTTTAACAACAACAAAAAATCCAATAACCACCTCATAATGAAAACGTCAATTTGAAATTCACATCTCAAAAACTGTTGTATTCCAAATTAAAGATCCTCCAAAAGACCTTCCCTTCTTTTTCTGAACTTGGGCGCTGCACTGGTCAAGTGATTTTAGGCATTTATCTCTGAATATATTTCAATTAAATCAAGCAACAAGTAAAATAGGAGCAGAGTTAATGCAGTTTCTGCCCCATCTACTTAATATCGTTGCCAAGGGGAAGATTCTACTAGCATAGGGCATGTTGTTATTCTGAAGATTAAAAAATCTACTCACTGTACAGCATGTAACATAATATTAGTTTTATAAAAATCCTCATGGTTTTGATCTGCTAGTTCACATATGCTTTAGTTCAACAATGTACACAATTTTACTACCTTCACGAAGGGGAAAAAATGAAAGAATGAAAATGAATAAAAGGTCCTTTTCTCTTTGAAGGAGGCAAAAGAGAAAAGAAAAAAGACTAATTAAATTACCTGAGGGAAGAAAACTATTCTGAAAGGCCTCACTGGCAATTGTCATTTTTTAACCTTTTGAAGACACCTTTTTTCAAAAAGGAAAAAAAAAATCTTTAAAAATGCTTATAAATTTATTTAATAATTTTTTTAAATCATGCATCATTACCCTACTAGTATGTGGTGGTGGGTTTTTTTGGGGGAGAGGTAGCAAAACTTCAAATCTGTATGCAAGTTTCGAGGCCGTTGTGAGACCAAATGCACGCGGTACTGTGTTGCGGATTGCAAGCCTCCTTGTTTTGTCCTGTAGCTTGGTTTTTTTTAAAAAAAAAATTATTTCGAAAGAGTTTTCTTTTTAAAGGTAAGTTTTCCCCCTTTTACAGGTACCTCGTTTGTAAACAGCTTCCCAGAAAATATCCAACCACACAATAAAAAATGATAGGGGAGAGAATGAGAAGAGAGCAAGGAGAAAGAAGTGGTCGCTCAAGAGAAATCGTTTAAGTGGCATCCCTGCTATTCTATACCGAATATACACTTCAAAATTTGAACCTCTACTTTTCTGTCTAATGACTCAACAGCAAGGCATATTTGATTTATTGGCTGCTACCTGAGTCATCCTGTGTCATTTCGTTTCCTTATTTAATCACCTTCCCTGAACCCATTCAGACCTAATGAGCTACCTGCGAAACATGAACATACACACCTAAATAGGCCTCAGTCTTAACATCCCGGTTGCCAGATTATGCAAGGCTACTGTAGTTGCCACCAATACAGCTACAACTACAAGGAGTTTCTACACCTGACAGATCTGGTTTTAAGAAAAATATGTCACTGGGATTGGATGGTATTTTTCATTCTGCAAAATGAGCTTATCTTAATTTGAGAGGTGAGTTCACCTCTTCAGGCTTTAAAGTGACGCAAATTACCCCAAGCCTTGTGGATAGGAACTCTTAAAAAAAAAAAAAAACATTGAATATGTTTTACCAAAGGGCTCAATCCACCAGGAAAAACTCTCCTCCACAAACCACAGTGAAATAAATAGAAATCACTGTAAATCACACTAAGCATCTTTCTGACAGATCGGGTCTCCTCGCTTACTTAATTTTATTACTCTCTCAGATCAGCCAGCAATAACATACTCAAGTCAACAACACATAAAGGAAATATGTACATACTCTTAAGAAAAATAATCTTGTTATAAAATAATTATGTGCATAGTTCATAAAAAGATTTAGCCAGCTGCTTCTTTAGTAAACAAGCCAAAAAAATTTAAAATTGGCCACCTTAAAGGTGGCTTCCTTGGAGTGATGTGAAAGGAGAAGATCTACCTCGAAAATTGGATAGAATTAGGGTGATGTATAAGGAATGAATGTACTTATACAATGAACAACAGCCCATGCTTAACTTTTTCAACTGCATTCGATTGGCAAGGGCAAACATGCTGAGATTAGGAGGTACAGGGTCTCCTCACTAACAAAAACCACTCCTAAAGTGTTTTCATGGCACAGAAGCATAGGAAAGTAACATGTTTAGCTGTTTAGCTCAAAAAAGTTAATGGTCCAGAAGCAGTAAATGAAGACAGGCCTTACAGCCTCTGGCACTCTGTATACTGCTAAATCAAGAGGTCTGATTGTGTGTGCTTGCAGGGAGAACACATGTGGTATGAAACAGTAGCGCTCACTGATATTAAATGTATTCATACAGTACCTGGCACACAAAAAGTTAAAGCTGCAAACCACAGGTAACAATCTTATCCAAAGGGCCAATTTAATCAATTACCCTCACAAGAAGAAAATAGGAAGCACTCTGGACTCACCTGGCTTGTCAGCACCTTGTCTCTCTACACCAATAAGCAAATGGTCACAGCCTTTGAAAACACAGGCTGCAATCCAGTGCTCAGTTAAACACACCCAAGAGCCACAAGTGCAAAACATTTCAAACGTATATACTGCACATTACTTGAAATAATTTGCACATGGTGGGTCAAAGTTAAGCATTTTGATCATTACATTTTGAGCCTGCTTTTCTCCAGAGGACTCAAGGGAGGCTGTTGACACAATACAAACTCACACCAATTTAATAAACAAAACAGTTGGAAGTGCCAGAAAATATACAACAGTGCTACTAACTGAACACCCGCCTGAACAGTTCCGCCTTACACTGTTTCCTAAAACTTAAGAGTAGATGCCTTCCAGACATACTCAGGAAGGCGGGACCATAATGTATGGGGTCACTAGGAAAAAGAACCAGACTTAGTTCTCGCAGATTTCACCAGCCTGCAAAAGGAAATAGACAAAAGGCCATGATCAGAGTATTAGTGCCACCGTATGGATACACACTGGGAGAGACGGTTCAACCGAACTATTAAGCAAGTGCTTTTGTTTCCTATGCTGGTAATCGAAGAAACCTCTACGTGCTTAACTGTGGTTGGTTTGTATTAAGTGAAAAGGATAAAGAAATGGACAGTGATTTTTGCTTTTAAGTTTACCTTTAAAGTGTCAGATATTTATTTATTTAGAAGAGTAACATTCGAACCCAGGAGCACCTTAAAAGACTGTCAAGATTTCCACGGCATATGCTTTTGAGAAGAAGAAGAGTTGGTTTTTATATGTTGGCTTTCTCGACCACTTAAGGGAGAATCAAACGGGCTTATAATCCCCTTCCCTTCCCCACAACAGATACCCTGTGAGGTAGGTGGGACTAAGAGAGTGTGACTAGCCCAAGGTCACCCAGCTGGCTTCGTGTGTAGGAGTGGGGAAACAAATCCAGTTCACCAGATTAGGCTCTGCTGCTCATGTGGAGGAGTGGGGAATCAAACACAGTTCTCCAGATCAGAGTCCACTGCTCCAAACCACTGCTGTTAACCACTACACCACACTGAGAATCAAAGCTCCCTTCAAAATCTTATATACTGGAAATCTCAGTGGTCTTAATCTTCTACTGCAGATCAACATGGCTACCCACCTCAAATTATTTATTTAGGAGATTTATAAACCATCTCTTTGGGGACCTAAGACCGCTTTGAATATTTCTAAAATTACAGGAAAAATATTTTCAGTAGTAAAGTTGTAAACTATTGCACTGGATACTTTCTCTTGCAGGCTTCTTACAAGTCAATAGGTAAGTACAGCCGAATGGCTAAGTTTGGTAGGGGAGAAAAAAACTACAGTTCTTTACCATTTGGGGGGCAAATGAGTTTGACTGTCATATCTGAGAGATATTTATGATACCAGATGGGATCCTTCGCCCCAGATCCATCAGAATTTTGGAGTGTGTTTTTTCCTCTTATTACCTTTTTTTCAAGAAGCAATCCCATTTTTAAAAAAAATCCCTTTTGAAGAAACCCCCCCCCAAAAAACAGTTCCATAAAGAGTTGTTTCCCTCGTTCCCCGGTAACAGGAGGTCCACCCAACCTTTCTACGATGGGTAACTGATCTAAGCCCCCCACCTCAAGATACAGTTCCCGAGATGAAACTCTGGTTGTCACCTAATTGTAGGACGAAGGCTCACATGATTAAGGCAGAGTGTTTGTTAAACACCACTGGAGGAGTTAAGATCTGTAAATAAAGATGAAGTATTGTCCCCTGCAATTTGGTGGCCACTTCCCTATTGTTTTTCCGAATGGACCTTTTGAGTGAATAAATATAACAAACAAATGAAACGTTGGGGGTTACCGCACTTTGTATTCCCAGCGATGTATTAAGAGTTTGAAAATGTTATAAAAAACATTGCTTTAAAAGGGGTTTTGGATACCACAGCTTATAAATGGTTGGAAGACGTCTTCACAGCTAAAGGGGCCAAACAAAGTGCGAACGGTATTTTTTATAACGTTTTCAAACTCTTAATACATCAGTGGGAATACATAGAAAGTGCGAACAGTATTTTTTATAACATTTTCAAACTCTTAATACATTGCTGGGAATGCAAGTGCGGTAACAGCCCTAGACTTGCTCAGGACAGTTTTTCTGCTACTTACAAAGGAGAAAAGAGAGGGCTCTAAAAATACAATCTATTTTTGGCTAATTGTTTCTTTTCTTTTTTTAGCTTTAGGCTTTATCCTTGATAAGGTGGGTGCTATGAGAAGAGTTGAGCTGTACTTCATTCAACCAGTGGTAGATGAGAGCCATACTACATATTTTAAAGGCCAAACTGTTATGGACGTTAACAAATTGTTTTGCATCCAGAAGAGTTTTGGTGGAACCATCTGTGATAACTCCAGAACAGGTTCACAACACCTCCATCTGCTAGATGTAAGAGCAGGAACAATTCAAATAATTTACACTTGCTAACAAATTTGTTAGGATTTTTTGTGTGGCTTTGGGGAGGGAATATACAAGTTAAGATCAGTATGATTTTCTTTCTCACACCAAAGCAAATATCTTGCTAAAGTTATGAAATGACCAAACAAACAAAAAAAGTCACCATGGGTTGTTGCGGGTTGGATTTTTTTGGGGGGTATATCCACATAGTCTAGTGGAAAGTGGCATATGCAGCATTCTCCACAGCCCACTAAATTACCTCAAGGGTAAAGCTCTGTTTTGGTTTTAGGAAAGATTTATACCTACTTAAACATCATAGGGCATACGTTAACATAAAAGGCATGATTCAAGTAAGGTTAAGCACTTTCACATCCCATCAATTTGAATGGGACGGAGGTTAAGAATGTGCTAGCTGTCCCATTTAATTGAATGAAACATACAAGTGAATTATGTCGGCTGGATTTCATCCAGAATTTTTATCTTTGCAACTTCATGTAATTATTTATCCTTAATTATAGTAAGTAATTTCCCAAGGTAGGAGCAAAAGAAGAGTATGGTAGTTGAACACAATTTTTCTAGGGATTTTTTTCTTACATCAATACCTAAATTTCAGTTCCTTTTTTAGAAATAACTCCAGTAACCATTTTTTTATCCAGCAACACTGCAGGAGTATTAACTGCACTAGGAAATACTTATCAATACTGTCCTAATAGGCTTTGCTAACTAAAGATACTTTAAACCAAAGTGTCAATAGTAAAATTCACCGGGTTGGGGGGGGGGGGGGAGATGACAGGATTTAAGAAAAATTCTGGATTAATAAATAACTATTCCTTCACGACAGTAAGCAAGATGGATAGTTTCTTAACTAAGTATTATTATCTTAATGTAGGTAAAACATTACAAGATCAAGTATTTATATTCCTTATTAACCATGTATTAAACTTGAAGTGTTCTGGGGTAATTAATTGCAATAATGATATAGGTGGTAATGCCCATACTAAACTAACAACTTCAATTTTGGCTGAACTGCCCACCTTTGTTGAGGTTCCCTAACAAGGGCCATGTGGTTAATGCTCCGTGTACAGGTGGAAATTTGAGGTCTTAAAGTAAGTTGCCACGTAAATACTTGCATATTGATACTTATGAACAAACAACCAAGTTCAGCATTCAGTATGATGGCCCTGGTCTTTGCTACAGCAAGGTATCTCAGGCATTTCATTCAGCTGTGTCATCACATCTATACTATCAGGCCCACCTTTCAGAGCGCCAAACTAGAGTGGGGAAATGCTAAAAACTAAAGAAAAACACTACCTTTCACTTTTTGACTCATGCAGTGTGGATTTACGACAACTTCCAGCGTTTCACAGTGCTGTGCTTTGGAATAGTCTGGAGCAATCCCTTTAAAGCCACTGTTTGTTGCCAGTTTCAAAAATCTCACATCAAGTGAAATCAAGGCGATGTCAAAACACATTGTTGAAATACAGGTAGCCTCTTTCAAGTACAGCTTGTCCTTGTGGACTCTGTGCTCTGTTTAGGGCGATGCAAGAGAAAGAACCTAAACATTAAACACATAGACTGAACACAAGTGATTCAGCCAACTTAATGATGAGTTTGGTAGGGTAAAATAATATGGGGGAAAGTTTAGGGGAAAAATGGGACTGAAACTGCACCCCATTGCAAAAAAATGCTTATTTTCAGGATTAACACTCAGCCAAATTTATCCCACTATCAGATGAAAATCAGTAGTAGCCAATAATTGGGAAAGTTGCTACCAGACGTTATTGTATTTCAAGTATTCCTAGGAAGTTCTTTGTAAACTCTGCACCCACCACAACCACGGTCTGGTCTATTTCTTTAAGAGTATCATACACTTGATACCGCCTCAGACAAAACTGATATAGAACAGTAAAGCACTTAATTGGTTCATCATGTAAAAATCTCAACATTTCATATCAGCATAAATAGAGATTAGTTGAGAAACACAGCAAGCCATAAACCCGTAACAATTTCCTTCAGGGGCCCTTTTCTGGACTCAAGTATTTAATTTCAAAAGCTCACTTAGTATGCATTAAATCATGGCTATTTTTTCTTCTTTAGATAGCAATTCGATAGGCAGTTTTGGAACACAGCTTCATTTTAAAACAGAAAATTTTACATGCCCTCTCTCACACGCACCTTGCATCATTAAATGAAAATGTTGACAGAATACAGAAAACTAGACCTTCCTTGTATGCTTTGGGCAACACTCCATTGGAACAGATTAAAATTTTGGTGCCCGGGATGAAATATTCCATCAAAGATTATGGTTTTTTTTTAAAAAAAAAATAATGTGGAGATTTTGTTGTTGTAGGTGTTGCTTTTCACATGGAGGTCCCTCCCTTGATTAAAGACCCCCCCTTGCCTGGTGTTCCCGAGGTGGCCAGTGTCAAATACTGCGTACCCTGGCAAACTTGAAACAGATACAAAACTGTTCTGGATATTGCATTACAAGAGCCACAAAATTAATAACATGCTCCTTTAAAATGAAAATGTATTACTGAAGTCTCAGTTAATAGAAGCGATCTGGGGTGTTCAAAGCGCTTCACCCAGAAAACATAAAGCAGGGGCAAAAATAAATAACGAACATATTATGGATGCTGATGTTTCTAGAGATAGTGAGAGAAATAAATTAATGATAATCTAATAAACGGAACATTTTCCTCCTTTCCACCAGTACATTCCTTTCCGGAAACAAACACTGTTACAATGGATTACCCTACAGTTATCGCACTCAGTTGAAACTTTGTTCCCTTCACTCCTATACTTCAGCAGCTACAACTGCAGGTATTAATACTAAAATTAATTAGGAGAAGAATCAATATTCACCTACTCCAGGTAACACAAAAGGTTTAGTAATATCCTTCCCAAACTGATCCAACAGGGAAAAGAGTCTTTCCACTGAAGTTATCCAGGAAGCGATCCGACTTTTTAAGTCTTTACAACCTATACCCAGTGCCATAGCTAAACACTACCGCAAGTCCGCTAACATCCAAACTAAATCGATATACAAATTGTAAGCGTCCAGTCGCTAAGTAGTAAAAATGGGGGTGGGGAATCTTTCTATTCCCTCACTTTCTCTAGGCAGACTGATAGAGGAAACATTTTGGAAGTCATAACTCTCACCCACAGTACCACGGGGGGGGGGGGGGAGGTGGAAGCGGTACTTAAGTTGAAGGGGAAATATCTGGAGTGTTTCAAACTGCAGAAAAGAAATGAATGAAAAGGGGCGCATGACACCGATCCTTGCGGGACCAAAACGGGGTCGTCGTCCCCCCATAAAATCAGGGCACTTTCACACATGCCGAATGATGACGCCCTTTCAATCCACTTTCAATGCACTTTGAAGCCGGATTGGACTGTGCGAAATGGCAAAACCCCCTTGGCAAAGGATCGTCCCAGCACGTTGAAAGGGGCCTGGAGGTGCCTTGTCCGGCATGCGTAAAAGTGCTTTGCGCAGCGATGCCGCTTCCATCCCCTTCCAGGGAGCCTCCGTCCGCCGGCCGAGGAGGCGCAAGGACGGCTCCCCTCGGGGACGCCGGGACAAGTGCGCGGGGGGGGGGGTGGCCAAGCGCGCCCCGGCATCGCCCGCTTCCACGCAGCGGCCCCTCGGCAGCAGGAAAGTCCCGGGGAGGGGAGGGGGAGACGGAGAGTCCCGTCCACTCACCGCAGGCTACTGCAGTCTGCCGCCGCCGCCGCCGCCGGGCTCCCGGTCCCCGCCGCCGCCTCCTCCTCCACCCGCGCGCCAGGCGAGCCTGCGGTTAGCAGCTGCAGCAGCTGCCGCTCCGGCTGGAAAGTCCGCGCCCGGCTCGCTCTCCTTCGGCGACGCGTCCTCCAAAACGCCTACCAAGTGAGCATGTGCGCGCCGGCACCGCACATGCCCATTCAGCAGGAGGAGGAGGAGGATGCCGCGCCGCCCTTACCTCGCCCTTTACCTAGAGTTCAGCCGCTTTGCGGGAAAAACACGCGCGCGCGCGCGCCAGCCCCCCCAGCCTGCCAGAGCGGGCGCGAGCAGCCAGCCAGCCCGCTTTCGGATGGGTCCACGCGGCGCGCCTGTCCGGGTGCGCGTGCAGGAAAGAGCGGGCGAGGAGGGAGGGGGGGTGGAAGGAGGGGTGGGGGGGTTGAGAGGCATTCGTCGTTTGCAATATTCACATCGAGGATTTCGGGCCGAGGAGGAGGGAGGCTATTTAAACTGCTTTTTAAAAAATAAAAATAAAAAATAAAGGCGACCCTTGGGGAAGTGGCTTGCAGACGGGACATCTCTGATTACCTTCGGATGAACTGTAACTCGAGGAGTGATTCCGAAGAGTTGCATCGTCCACTGCGCTCTTGATGGTTGCATAGTGCGAGCTACTTGAGATCTTAGAAGAGTACCCAAAACGACTTTTTTTTTACTCTGCTGATACGCTCAATTCACTTCCCGACTCCCCCCACCCCCGCTCATTAAATTACATTGTCGACTCGAAGCAAGGGGCGCTTCCTCCAAAGAAAACCCACGTTTGTTTCAACGGAACTTGAATTCCCACGAACAGCGTGACCCCCAAGCGTGTTGACTTCCAAGCATCATTCCACTCGGTGCGATTGGATTTTCTTCCTTGGGAGATTTTTTTATGTCCTTAGAATCAGTCACTCGTCCTTTTGGAACAACTTTTCTCTGTGCCTTGGTTTATTCATGGAGGATAACGCTTATTTTTGAAGGAGCATTTTATGCTGAGTCCCGCTTTCGTTCTTTCTTTTGCATTAAAACAGATATTTAAGGAAACGGTTCTAGCATACAGCATAACACATTTTGCATAATGGTAATTCTTAATAAAATAAATAAGGATACTCACTTATCTTCCTACTGATGCTTTTTAACTAACTTTTTATTAATTTGCTTTAAGAGACTGGATATTCACTGTGGGTTAGCTGTGTTTTTTTTCAATTTAGTGAACTTTAATTATTATGTTTTCACTATTGAGAGCTACTTTGAGGGCCCAGTGTAGGGTGCTATTAACCATTTAAATAATCCTTCGTATGGATTTTATAGTGTCATTTATTAGAGTTACCAACTGGTCTGGAGAAAAAAAATAGCTTGCCCTTTAATAGAGGTTCAATGGGTGATATTTTGCTAGGAAAAACTTCAGCTA